>NC_079500.1:34782322-36032322 GCF_030052815.1 Hevea brasiliensis
AGGACACTAGAAATAATTTCTAGTGTTCTTAATTCAAGAGATTGATGGCTAATCTCTTTGAATTGATGAGAGATGAAGAGAAATAGCTGGAGAGGCTCAAAGTGGCGTGACAAATGAGAGGAGAGGCTACTGGTTATTTTTTCTTTTCATAACCACAGTTAAATAGCTAGGTTAACACATTAAATCCTAGCCACATGTCACCTTTTGATTAGCTCTAGGTTTAAGTGACCCAATCACATTGTGCCAAGTGTCAAACCTATATTTAATCTTGATTTTAATCATCTTACATGATTAAAAATCATTTGGCAAGCTTATGTGTAATCACATGTGTCACCATCTCATGGTGCCAAGTGTCACAATCGTGAAATGACCAAAATGCCCCTGTGTCTTAATTTTGAGTTCTTAACCCAAAATAATTATTTTCTTATTCTAATTAATTTATATCAAATATAAATTAATTAATTAATCTCTATTAATTAATTTCTCATCAATTAAATTCATATTTAAACACTTTAAATATAAATTTAATTTATACTAGACATCCAATAATCTAGATTTGGTTTCAAGTCATGCTAGGGACTTTGCAATTTAATTGCAAACCAAACCTATTTAATTAATCAATTAAACTCTTTAATTAATTAATTAAATCATATTTAAATAGGTGATAACTTGCGTATGTGTGTGACTTACTAGGCTCATCACTAATTAGCAATGAGACATGATATCAACTCTTAATATCATCAGAACTCTTTCTTACCATAAATGATTTCTCTAAATCATTTTATGAACCTCATAGACCATGGTTAACACCTAGCATAGCATGCCATGGCCACCCATTTAGTAATAAGATTTACCTTAAATGAACCTATAATCATATGTTACCATGCACTAGAATCTCTCTGTTACAAAATCCCAACTCAAGCTGGAGTCATGGTTTATGCCAAACTCCATTTGCTATGAATATTATGTTCTCTTTTAATTCCAGTTCTTGATTAAAAAGATTTTTCTCATCAGAAACTCTTTTCTGAATAAATCTATCTGTCCTGGCCAGGAACTTGAAACATCAAGAACAATTAAATGAACATAGGATTTTATCTCTATTTACTTAGAGGAACAAATTCCATCTTGATCAACACCTACCTCCATATATAACTAGCAGGAGCCAACACATGCCCATATACCCATACATAGTACAAGTATGAAAGCAGTATCAAACTCAAACTACCTATATACAAGATAACTGTGCTATCTCAGGTCTAAAGATTATATGCACTGATATGATTTATGACAAAACATTGACAAGAGTAAACTCCATGTGCTTGTCATAAGTGTCACTGGTTCGGCCTACTTATCATTTATAAGTGCCTATCATGTTTGTTATATGGCATGAGTCTCACCATTCCATCTTATTTATATCTCATATAAATAACTTGGGAACAAACATGAATACAATCATTCTGGATAAGTCATGTCCTTATTATGAAGTATCCTCGATTGTGAACTTATTTATGATACTTTGTGCTAGAAATATTGTCACTCATATTCTTAACAACTTAAGAATAATATTTCTAACAAAATATCAATGGACCTTTTCTATTACACATAAATATATTATGTAAACGAAAAAGTGGAAATGCCTTTTATTAATAAAATTATGTACAAGATACATACTAAATGATATGCTCTAGGGCATACTACTAACAAGAAAAACAAAGGAAAAATAATAGCAAAGAAATGTAACCAAGTTAAGCGAGCCGAGAACCCTAGCTTTGGGTGACCGCACCGGGAAGTCACGGCGTGGACCGTTGACTAGCCCTGGACCGCAGGGAACCTTGGAAAATATTTTTAGGACTTAAAGAGACATCAATTGAAGTATAAATATCATTAGAAATATCAAAGAAAAATTAAATAATTAGTACAAAGAAAAGTGAAAAATCGAAAAACGGACAAAATCCGGTGTTACCGAAAAATCGGGAATGCAACCCGAACAGGGGCATTGTGGTCATTTGATATCCCGAGTTGTCTTTTGACCTAAATGTCCATTAAAAACACATGATATTATATTTGGAAAATGTCATGAAAAATTAAATTAAGGGTACCTAATGTAAATAGCCAAAAGTGGAATATAATTTGAGTAATTAGCACTTAAACATATAATATAATTAAAAATGGGTGAGTGGAGCACTATAGGGATTAAATAAACACTAAGTGGGCAGGTTACTTCCACTCACACTTCATCTTCAACCTTTCAAAACCACCATTGCCGAAATGAAACTCATCCAAACCTCCATAGCCGAAACTTGAGAGAGCTTCATAACCTCCTCCATTCCACCTCCAAACACCAAAGTCATTTCACTAATCTTGATCCCCACCTCATAAGGAAGAAGTAGATACTAAATTTAAGGGAGTTTGGGGAAGATTTAACAAGCCTCATCAATAGGTAAGTTTGTATTTTTGATTGTTGTTTTGTTAAAGTTTGTAAGGATGTTATGGGTGTTTGATTTATAGAGAAATTTTTGAGGTTTGATGTTTAAAGGGGGAAGTGTACTTTTGGCAGCCATGGAAACACCTTGAAGACAGTTTATTTTTGCTTGTAAATGGTGAATTAAAGGATTGATTAAATGTATATGGTGTAGGAAATTATTTAGGTGATGTATATTTAGTATATGTGAATGTGTATTGAAATTTGAATGCTTGGAAATTAAGGGAATTTAATGCATGAAATGGCAGCCTGGTTTGGTGAACCATAAGGATGTTATTTCATGTTTGGATTATAGAATATTAATGTTGAATTGTGTTGGTTATTATGGCGGTTTGGGTATGTGTGTGATGGTGTGAAGTTGGACATGTAAAAGTGTTATGGTTAGGTGATTGAATTGTTGTAAATTTGGTTTGAAAAATTCTGTACTAAATGGTGCACATTGAATGTAATTGTAAGCTGCCAAAATGACCTATAATATGTTGTGAATTATGTTTAGGTCATGGTACAACCAGAATGGGCTTGAATGTTGAGTTTGGTAAGTGTTAAAAGTGATCCTTGATGTGTATGAAAGAAATGCAATAAGGCAGTTTGTGTTTTGGGCCTAGAACCTTAAGTGTGTGGCTCCAATTGGAATGAGACTAATTGGAGGTGAAACTAGGCACAAAATGTGCCAACTTTCATGAAGGAAGCTTGCCAAAATTCTGCTTGTAAGGTAACTTGAAAAGTGACCAAATCCTGATTAGTGCAATTGAGGCCTGAAAATTGACCATTTGGGCAGCAGTTAGTGTTTAGGCCATAACTCACTCAAAACAGGTCCAATTGACCTGAAATTTTAACCATGAATAGTTAAGACATATATCTACAAGTCTTATGAAGACACCAAAACCCAGAAATGACCATAAGCAAGTCAAACAGCTTGCACAATTTCGGGTCCAAAAACTGGCCGAACCAAAATTAACCTAAAATGACCTAAAGTGACCAATTTTGATGCATTTTGACCAGCAATAGTAAAATGACCATAACTTGGTCTACATAACTCAGAATGACCTGAAATTTTGCCTTGCGTGCATTAAGACATAGATCTACAAGTTTGTAGTTTTGACTGAAACCCGAAAACTGAGGGAACTAGGTCGTCCGGCTAGGTCAAACTAGTATCTCGGAATCTAGCAAATTGCAAGAAAATGCAATATACAGGAAAATGAATTTGGTAATATGTACCAACCCTAAAAGACTTTTGAATGTGACAAATTAGTAACATTAAAACCTAATTTACCTAGAACGCATTTAGGGTCAACATATTAGGTTGACTAAGGAAATAATAGAATTCAGTAAATTAATTATCGAGCATTATCGTTAGAGACAGTTTAAATGAGTACTGAAACACTTCAAATTGTGTTTCTCAGTTAGCAAAGACTCAGGAAAAGGGAAGGAAACACTGAGTCAAGGCCAGGAGACAATTATCAGAGGTTTGTGCACAACAGCTATTTCTTTTGAATTTTTCAATTGAAATGAATTATGACTATTTGTACATTATTTTTTTAAATTGTGGAAATGTGTTTGAATGGATACTTATTACTTGAAAAACATTGTAAATGGTTTGAAACTGTGAAAAATTGTTTGAATGATATTGATGGATACTTATTGATTGAAAAGCATTGGAAATGATTTGAAACCACAGCTATCATGTATATTGATTGTATTCCTCGCTAGCTTGTCTAGTGGGACGAATTGAATTCCCTCTCTGGGTAAAGTGTTGAGGTGTGTGCCTGTTGAGGACGAATCGAATGAGTACTCATATTTTTGCTAGCTAGCTATGTTATTCCTCATTAGTCATCGACTTTTGGGACGAATTGAATACCTCATTAGCCATCGGCTTTTGGGATGAATTGAACTTTGAAACATGATTAAGCTGTGTGTGTGATTTATTGATATGTATTGTGAAATTGTGAAATGGAGTTTAAATTCTTATTGACATTCACTGTCTTTTGAATTTAACTATGTTTTGATTATTGAGATTTATTATGATATTGCGAAATAGAGTTTAAATTCCTCGTGACATTTATTGTCTTGAATTTAACTATGGTTTTAAGTATCCACTATTTATATGATTTATGAATTGTGATTTAAAGTTGTATTTGGTAAATGTTGTGCACCACTGAGACATTGTCTCAAATGATAGCTTTCATTCTTTGTCGCAGGTAGACAGACGGACAGGGCAGCAGACTAGGCTGCTAGAGCATTCAGCGAGAGAGCATCGGGTATATCGAGTATACTTCATTTTGCATTTTGTACTGTAATGTATATTCACTGTATGTATATTTTGTTCTTGGTTTTGAGCAGTTGTAAATTAAAATTGTACCTTGAAGTTGTAAAGTAAATTATGAGATATTTTGGCTTGTAAAATTTGTACTGTATTTCTTTATCTCAGTCTTTGAAAAATTATTATGGATTTGAGTTGAGAAATCTGTTGTGTTGAGTTATGTTGGAGTTGAGATTTGGAAATATATTGAAGTGCTTTTTACAGGTTTTCTGAAGAACTGTTTTATCCAAAATACAGATGGCACTCTGCCAAAATTTTTACAGAAATTATTAATAGCCCAAATGAGTTAGCTGTTTCACTTCAATTCAAAAAGTTTTTTTTAATGTGTTCGTAATAGTCCTAAGGACCGTAGCCTCACATTTTACTGTTCGAAATTTGAGTTTAAATCGACTTCGCAGTCCTTCCTGAGAAGGTTACCCATCGCTGTGACTCCCGACTCATTTAACCTTTTATATTCTGTTTTTCCTATTTTTACTTTTCTATCTGGTAATCACTATTTATTTTCAATCAGGGCTTTTCTAGGTGTCTTAAACATAGTTCTAATCCTTTTAATTGTCCGGACTGATACCAGTCACCGGAACAGTAACATATACTAAGCTATGCAAATAGGGGTGTTACAATTCTCCCCCCCTTAAAATAATTTCGTCCTCGAAATTTTACCTGGTATCAGTCTTTGAACACTTGTGGGTGCTGTCTCCTCATGTCCTATTCACGCTCCTAAGTAGCTTCCTGGCCTGAATGATGGTTCCTTAGCACTTTAACCAATACTATTTACTCATCGATTGCTCACCTCGAATGCCAAGTTTCTTATGAGCTTCTGTCATAAGTTAGATTCAAATTCATTTCAATTTTAGAGGTAAGCAAATCTATGTGGTAGTGGATTCACTCTTCTAGGACCTCGTATGATCCTATGGGTGAGAACTTAGTTTTACTCTTTTCTTATCAAATCTCTTGATCATTTGATGCAACCTTCAGTTTAGTTTAGAATGTTTTAGTCTTTTCTTGCTGTTGTTTTAGCAATTATTTTCCTTTGTAGTCTTTTTTGTAAATGAACTGCTTATCTCTTTCTTGGCCATAGGTCCAAAACCATTATCTTACCATCTCTATTTATGACCAAGGCCTATGTGCCATTTTGCACTATCTTGTTTGCTTTTGTTTAACTTATTTCCTTCTTGATAAAATAGTTCGGGATATCGTTACGCGTCTTAAGTAGGTTGTTTGCCCTGATGGCAATTCCTCATCTAGTGTTTTTCTCATTTATTACTGTTCTATTTATTTTTTTTTCCACAGCTTAAGTTTAATTATTTTATTCCTCAATCTTATCTTCTTCCTTAACTTGACTGTCAAGTCATGATTTAGCACCTCTTATCATCCCTAATAAATCCACTATACTTCAATATTACTTTGATTTGGTCCTCTGACCATTCTAGTCAACACTTTAACTAATATTCATAATGTTTCTTTATTACATTCGCACTAACTATTCTAATTTTTACTTCTATATTTTCTTTTATCTATTGATATTCTATAGCTTATTTTCCTCTGGTTTGCGATCATTATCCTTTTTTTTTCAACCATAAACAATTCTTTAATCTTAAGAAGGGAGTCTACCGGACTCTCCTATTTCCCATGCTATTCAAAATTTTTGCTTTAATTCTAAACTAATCCTTATGATCCGCACAATAAAATTATGCTCTTCCTAAAGAATACCTGGCTAACTAGTTCCTATCGAATTACTGTTATTAGTAGAATATCATTTCTGAACTGTTTTATAAGTTATAATTATCATCCGTAGCATCCTGTCTTTTCTAGGGGAACAAAATTATATTTTGTGTCTTACTGCTACACAAATAGAATACTGTTCCTTACTAAACTTTGAGCAAAAGATCCATTGCAATACCAAAACAACTATAAACCTCATATCGGAGATTGGATGACTTAGCCCTATAGGTGTTATTTTTAAATTTTTACCATGCTAAAATCTCTAGTCCCATAACAATTCTTGATGTACTATAATTCATGCTAGGGTAATGGAGTCTTTAACTCTCACAACCTTGCAACCATGATCTTTTGATATTCTAATTATAGAGTTTTAAATCCCAAATTAGGATTTTCAAACTCAGTTCTAGTAATAAAACTCTATTCTGGTATATTTGTACCAGAGCAAAAGTCATTTATAACTATTCTTACCCTTATGTACTATTGGGTAATACGTAGCTCTATACAATAAATCTCAAGTCAATACTGTAATCTGCTGCTTACAGTACAAACATCAAGAATATTGCATAGTTACTACGATACATCCCAATAGATCAAACTTCCCTATGTCTTATTTCTTTCAAATCCACTAATATCTTAAACTTATTTTGATTATGGTACTTACTGACATCTATCAACAGTAATACCTTTACTTCCATCTAGGGTAGATATATTGCTATAACTTACTTTTTGGTCCTCTTGCCTTACCTAATTAGGCTTACTAATTAACTTTATAATTTATCGTAGTCTAGGAGATGTCTCTCACTAGAAACTTTTCCAAAATTAATTCCAATCATGCTTATTATCGCAATTCTTATCCTAAAAGACTAATTACTAACACATCAAAATTTATTTTCATGCCAGGGAATAGCAGTAGAACATATAATTTTAGCATTAACATATAAACAAGTAGAGCCAGAATCAAATAGTACATAATTATTCCTTTCATAAGTGAAGAACATACCGGCAACTACATCTGAAGTCTCTGCTTCTTCCTCTCGATGCATGGCGTTCCCTCTTTCTAATGTATTCCTCTGCTTGGGTTGGTCCATTGTGCGAGAATTACCCGAAGTGCTGTCTCTACTTCTACCTCTGCCCCTACTAACTATTAATGAGCCTCTAAAATTAGAATCTTAAACTGATTCCTTTGGTGTAGTATGTGGCATAAATCGACGTGCACTAGTACAATCTCGGGTGAAATGTGCAATTCCACCACAATTGAAGCAGGCTCTAGTGACCCTATGGCAAATACCCCCATGAAATTTTCCACAAACGTCACAGATACGGATAGGGTAGGAACTTCTGGTTCTTTGACGAATGGTTCTTGATTGCTTCTGCCCTGAAGATCTGCCTCTGTCATACTTAGGAGCTCGGGGTCCCTCAAAATCTTTTCTCTTTCCTAAATTACTACTCGAACTTTAACCGATGGGTTTCCCACTTTTCTCTTTTTCATGTTGCTCTTGAGGGGGTTAGGTTTATACTTGGACCTTGGCTGACAGATTATCAGCCATTTGCTGAAAGAACATGGCCATCTACTGGGCCATTTGTGTAGTAATTTGTATAGGAGGGATTGATGCAGTTGGACCTCCAACGCTTTGCGAAACTGGGGCCTCTCCTTATACGTAAGCTATATCAGACTGCTTTACCGTTTTATCCCCCTTGTCCATATCTATTCTCAAGATTTTTTTTTCTATTTCCTGTACAACCAACACAAGGAGATTTCTCCCCGTTAGCTCATATTTATGATGTAAATGTACTATATGTATCAAACATTCGAGCAGTTGTACTTATCGAAAAATATTTCAAATTCACAGTTCAAAATTTACTTTAAAACCTTTGCTCTGATACCACTAAAACATGTCACACCCTACTCCTCATAAAATGTAACATGCTCCCATAGTACACCTAATGAATTACCGTACTTCGCCTACCGGTAACCCATTAAATATACTACAAGGGTTTTTTAAATAATTTTCGTTCATTTTTAAATTGGTGGGTAAATTTTTTTTTTTTCAGATTTTAAAAACCTTTATTTAAAGTCCAAACATAAACTAAATTTTTAGATATTTAAAATCTCTGCAATTTTTACAAAAATTTCAGCAGAGTGCCGTTTGTATTTTGAAAAAACAGTTCTTCAAACCTGAAAATAAAGACACTCCCAATATTTTCCTCTATCACAACTCCATTATTCAATCTCATTTCACAATTCAACATAAGCAACTCAATACATAGTTTAAATTAAATCAAACATTGAAACCTCTCATTAAGGTAACAAAATTAATATTTACATTCATAGGATCATTAAAAATTTAATAGTGCAAAACTTTGTAAATACATAAAATCTCAAGATAACCTTATAATAATTTGTATTTAATTATAATTCAAAAATATATTACAAAAGAGTTGGTACAACTGCTCAAAGTAAATTTCATACATATAATTACAGAATTACATCAAAATCTAAAGTACAAGGGTATACTTATGATATACCCGAAGATAGTCTCAATATGCCTTTTAGTAATCTTGCTCAGCTGCTTTATATTTTCTTTCACCTGCGATAGCATACAAAGCTATCGCTGAGTGGTGAACTCAGTGGTGCACAAACTAACAATTTAAAACTTAATACAAGTTATGCTTGGTAATTTATAACAAATAAAAATTTAAAATTTCTAAATTCTTCAAAATTCATAACATTCAGAAATCAATATTTTCATTCATGCAAATTATTCATTTGAATAACATTTTGATCAAATAGTAACTATTTATCTACATTTCTTTTAAATCCCGAAACAATATAAAAATATTTTGAATCACTGACAAATTATTTATTTCAACCACAATTTATCAAACTATGCATAATTTAAAGGGCGTTGCCAACATTTCACACAATTGAACCCATGACCCAAAATTCAAATAGATGCCTTGTTGTACACCACGACATTTCACACTCTCCCAATAACCAAGGCTAAAAGGCAGGAACAAAGACTAGCTAGTATATATGAGTACTCATTCAAACTCTTCCCCAACTGGCAAGCCAGAGAGGAAGGAACTCGCCCCATCTAGTGGAGGAGATATCTCACTAGACAAGCTAATGAGAATTCACAACATATTTTGCCATGTCAACTATGGTTTCAAATCATATTCAAAACAATTTCTATTTACAAAGTGTTTACAAATCATCAACATATTTAATCATCATAAATTCATGCTCAAGGTTGGCAACACATCAAACTTAAAATTTACAATCCTCAAAACCATGCAATAAATCCTTAAATGCATAAGAAAATTTACATTTAATTTATACAATTTCATTCAACAAATTAAAATCCTCAACACAACAAAATTATAAATCATAAAATAAACTTGTTCAAATCAATTTAGAAGTGAAAAGTAACAAAATAGTTAGTTATGCACAAACCTTAAGCGAGTCGCCTCTTGGCCTTGACTTGATTCCTTGGGTTCTTTCTCGGTGTTGTTTTCAACTGAAACACATAGTTTCACAGTGTTTCAGTATCATAACTCATCATAAATCCAAAAATAAATTCAAATTCACTTATACCTAGCTTTAATATGCTAAACTTGGCATTCTTTAAATTTTGTATTTCGAGGTTACTATTCATGATACTATTCAAGTCAATTTGTTGACTTTCTAAGGCTTAATAGGTATGAGAATTCCAACTTCACCCACATACCACATTTTGGTTGCTAAATTTGTTGGTTTTGGTTGTTTTCTCAAATTCTTAGTCTTTTAGGCAGATTTTCAAATTTTCAGTTTTAGTGTCTTATGTTGCACTATTCCATTAGTCATTTTTCTGTTAGAATTTGGCAAAACTTTCTTCATAGAAAATGTTTCCTATTGTCTTAAATTTATTCTCCTTTTTGAATCACTCCATTTGGAGTTTTGTAGCTTAAGTTATAGCTATTTGAATCATGGCTGCTGGATTGGACTTAATCCAGATTTCTGGGCACCAAACTGGTTCTGGCAGTTTTAAGTTACCAAATTTGGGTAGCCAAATGACTTGGTTATGGGCATAATTTGGGTTTGTGTTCTTCATGAAAGTTTTGGGTCTATATCTCAGCTATCCACTGGTAAAATTTTAGGTCATTTAGACCTACCTAGCCAAAGTTATGGCAAAATGAACAAACACTGTTCATTTAGTCATTTTTATACAGGTCAGACTGCATAAATCCGGATTTGATCAATTTGTTCACTAGGTTTTGTCACTGTTTGGGCATGATTCCTGAATGAAAATTGTGTTATTTTGTGTCTATTTTCATTCCCAATTGGCCTCACACCAATTGGACTTGTAAATTTTCAGTTTTGGTCCCTTAAAGGGACCTTGGTCTTGCTGCCTGCAGAATGACCTTAATCAATCAGAATTTGCATTTGGTTCGAATACTTCTAACATACTCCAATTGGTCACAAATGACCATTTCTCACCTTAAACCAAGTCCAACACACCATTTAACACATTCTCACATTTTTGTCTTCAAAAATCCTAGGTGCTAAACCCTAATTCACCGATATGTTGCATTTAACTACTATAATGCATCCCAACACCACTTCCATACTCATACCCACTTACCTACACTTTGAATTCAATCAAATTCATGCACATACACATCAAAACTCTAGCTGGCCAAATTTTCCTCTTGTCCTCCAACAATTATTTTCTTTTAATTTTAAGTTAAAATCTAAGCTACTTGAACAAAAAATATAGAAATTAAACTAAGAAATGGAAGTTTGCTTACTAACCTTACTTTAAATTTTCACCTCTTCAAAACCTCTTCCTTTCTTCTTCTATTTGTTGTCAAGTTTTCTATCAAAGCTTGAAATCAAGATTTAATGATGGAAATTTAACTTTCTATGGTGGGATTTAAGGTTTGATTAAGCTCAAATTGAGCTTCCATGGAGTTTTGGTGAGGGAGAGGTGAGCGAGAGATGGTTCACGTTTTTTAAGAAGATGAAGTCTTTTTTTTTCTTTTCTTTTTTCTTTTATGAATTTTTCCTTTAGGAAGACTATAAATTAAATTAATTAAATTTTAATTATAATATTTATTGCATCATGCATGAGGTCATGCATGATGTCATTACTTTTTACTTTTTCTTTTTTTATTTATTTATTTTTCTATTAGTTCTTTAATTTAATTCCCGATTCTGAAATTTTCTATTCTCTGATTTTATTTGACAGTTAGGTCAGGAGTCAGCTCTTGGTGTAACACCCCTATTTCTACAGCCTGGTATATTTCACTGTTCCGGTGACCGGAGTCGGTCCAAACAATTAAGGGGATTAGAACCACACTTAAGACAACTAGATAAGCCATAAACACAAATAATTAGTAATTGCTAATTAGTTAAGTATAAATAGGAAAAACAGAACATAAGAAGTTAAATGAGCCGAGAGTCACAATGATGGGTGACCTTCTCGGGAACGACTACGAAGTCGATTTAAACTCAAATTTCGAACCGTAAAATGTGACGCCGCGGTCCTTAGGACCATTATAAACACATTGGAAAAGAGAAAATCATGAAAAATAATTGTTAAGCCAGTCAAATAATTAGGTCAGGAAGTCGGAAGAAATATTGAATTATTTGCAAACCAGGTTAAACCGACGAGGGGCAATTTGGTCAATTGACCCCGAGAGCTGACTCCTGACCTAACTGTCAAATAAAATCGGAGAAAAAAAAATTTTGGAGTCAGGAATTAAATTAAAAAACTAATAGAAAAATAAATAAATAAAAAAAAGAAAATGAAAAAGTTAAAAAGGTAATGACATCATGTGGTGATATAAGCATGATGCCATAAATATTATAATTAAAATTTATTTAATTAGATATTTTGGTCTTCCATAAGATAAAAAAAAAATTCATAAAAGAAAAGAAAAGAAAAAAAAAAAGAAACACAAAGTTCTTCTTCCTCATCCCTTGCCGTCTCACTCCCTCTCTCATCCTCTCCCTCACTTAAACCACCATTAAAGCTCATTTTGAGCTTGAGGAAAACCTAAATCCCACCCTAGAAAACTTACTTACCAACCTTAAACCTTGTTGATTTCACTTGAAAAAAGTTTGAGCAAGAAAAGGAAAGGAAAAAAAAGAAGAGAATTGAGGAAGAGGAATTTCAAGTGTGGTAAGCAATCTAAATTGAAAATTTTAGTTTATTGATTATGTTTGCGGTTTGAGTAACCTAGAAATTAATTTACAATCAAAAGAAAACATTTATGGAGGACAAAGGGAATTTCGGCCAGCCTATGAAGGGGGATGAATTACATGAGTTTGATTGCATTAAACTTGTTAGAATGCTTGAATGAGATGTAAAAGTATGTTAAGATGTGTTGAATCAATCAAATGTAACAATTAGTGTGAATTACGGTTTGGACACTTAGGGTTTTGAGACAAAATGTGGAGAAATTGTGAAATGATGTGGTTGAACTAGTTTGAGGTGAGAAATGGTCATTTGTGACCAAATGAAGTGTGTTGGAATTGTTGGAGTTGAGGTTAAATTCAGATTCAATGTGGTCATGCTGCTGGCAGCAGGACCAAGGTCCCTTTGAGGGACCAAAACTAAAAATTTACAATTCCAATTGGTATAAGACCAATTGGGAATGAAAATAGACACTAAATGACACAATTTTCATTTAGGAACCATGCCCAAAAAGTGACCAAAACCTAGTGAATAAATTGACCAAATCCGAAAATTCTCAGTCTGCCCTGTACAAACTAACCATAACTTGAGCTAGGCAGGTCTAAATGACCTGAAATTTTACCAGTGGACAGTTGAGATATAGACCTAAAACTTTCATGGAGAACACAAACCAAAATTATGCTATTAACCAAGTCATTTGGTCACCCCAAATTGGTAACCTAAAACTGCCAGAACCAAAATTTGCCCAGAAATCTGGGTTAAGTCTAATCCGGCAGCCATAGTTCAAATGGCTATAACTTGAGCTACAAAACTCCAATTACAGTGTTCCAAAAATGAGAATAAACTTAAGATAATAGGGAACATTTTCTATGAAGGAAGTTCTGCCAAATTCTAATAGAAAAATGACCAATGGAACAGTGCAACTTAAGACACCAAAACTGAAAATTTGCAAATTTGCCTAAAGGACTTAGAATTTGAGAAAATGACCAAAACCAACAAATTTAGTGACCAAAATGTGGTATGTGGGTGAAGTTGGAATTCCCATACCTATTAAGCCTTAGAAAGTCAACAAATTGACTTGAATAGTATAATGAATAGTAACCCCGAAACACAAATTTTAAAGAACGTCAAGTTTAGCATATATAAGCTAGATAAAAGTGAATTTGAATTTATTTTTGGATTTATGCTAAGTTATGGTACTAAAACACTGTGAAACTGTGTGTTTCAACTGAAAAAGGCTCGAAAAGTCTAAGAGACTGAGTCAAGGCCTAGAGGTGACTCACGTCAGGTTTATGCACAATAAACCTTATTTGAGCATTTTGTCATTGAAAAAAATTGATTTGGTATGATTTAGGAAAATTTGGTATTAATCATGAATTGTGTTGCCACTTTGTGAATGAAACTATGACTTTGGAAATTTATCGAATTTCTCATGAATTATTTGAATGAAATGTTTGAAATAGATTTTTTATTGACACTTAGCATGACAGTGCCTTATTATTCCTCCTCCATTTATGGGGTGAGATCAATTATTTTCCTCCCTCTCTGGTTTACCAGTTGAGGTTATAGATCGGATGAGTACTCATTAGCTAGCTAGCCACCTCCCTCATTGATTTCAATTAGTGGGGTTGTAGATTGCTTTGTCATGGTGTACAACGTGGCATTGATCAGAAATTTTGTGTCATGGCTTAAGTTGTGTATGAATTGGCGACACTGTGTTTATTAAATTATTTGACCCAAAAATTTTGCTATAATGAGTTTTGATAATTGGTGAAATGTAATTGTGTAACATTTAAATTGTGTTTTATCAATGAATGATTTATGTATTGTATTTTAAATTTTTATTGTGCACCACTGAGTATTTTTATACTCAGCGATAGCTTATTTTGCTGTCGCAGATAAGAGCAAGGAGAAAGCAGCAGAGTGAGCTGCTATTGGATTGAGGACCACACTGATCTTTTTGTACGGGTATTGTTTTATACCCTTGTAGTTAATTTTGATGTAAATATTGTAATGTTTTATGTATCAATGTAAAGTTGAGCAGTTGTGTTATAAATTATAATAATATTATTTTTGGATTTTCTTTTTAAAAATTAAGATTTGTCTTTGTGAATTTCATACTATATGCACTATGGATGGAGTTATGAAATATTTTAAGTTGATAAATTTTTGGTTGAATTGTGGAATGAATTGAATTGTGTTGACTTAAGATTATTTGGAGGTTGGGAGTTGTGGAAAATTTATTGGAAGTGTTTTTCTCAGGTATTTGAAGAACTATTTTCTCAAAATACAGACAGGACTCTGCCGAAATTTTTATAAAATTTGCGAAAAAATAAAAATGGACAAATTTTTACTAGTTTTAAGCTTTGAATAAATGATTTTAATTCCTACCAAAATGCTCACCACTTCCAAAATGTAAGAAAATGGTTTTAAAATCCCTTGTAGTGTACTTAATGAGTTATCGATAAGTGAAGTTCGGTAGTTCATTAGGTATTCTATGCGATCATGTAATGCCTTACAGAGGGGTAAGGTGTGACATGTTTTAGTGGTATCAGAGCATGGTTTTACGATAAATTTTGACTATGCATGTGAATATTTCTTTGATAAGTACAACTACTCAAGTGTCTTTAATTGATACATATGACATATTTACATCATGAATATGCACTAACGGAGGTCAACCTTCTTGTATTTGATCTCAGGAAGTAGAAATTTTGGGAAAATGGAATGGAAGAAGGAGATCATTCCGTGGAACAATCTGTTGAGGCTGAGGTTCAAGGGGAAGCCCTAGCACTCCAGAACGTGAGTGGGTCACCAGCCTCCTACTCCAAAGACCGCAGCTTTCTCGCTCGGTTGCACAACAGATGGCTACGTTTTCCAGCAAATGGCGGGAAATGTGCCACCCCAAGCTCAGATGCAAGCACCTGTAGCACAACCACAGCCTTCAGCTCTACAATATGAAAAATTAATGAAATTTGGGGCCACCGAGTTTAAAGGCACTATGTATCCATTGGAGGCAGAACAGTGGTTAGAGTGAGTGGAATGGGTTTTCAGGAAGTTGCAGTGTGCAGAAGAGCTGAAGTTTGAGTATTCTGTTTCTTTGTTGCAAGGGGATGCATATGAATGGTGGAAGACCATCCCCCACAGCCTGGTAGAACCTCTAGTCCTTACTTGGTCAGACTTTTTGAGGGAGTTTCGACAGAAGTGGGTCCCCGATGCATATGTGGATATGAAGTTACAAGAATTCCTGATTTTGAGACAAGGGGACAGAACTATAGCAGAATATGAGAGAGACTTCTCTCGACTGAGCCACTACGCTGGAAGCTTAGTCTCCACCCCCAGAGATAGATGTAAAAGGTTTAAGGCTGGGTTAAGGCCGAATCTGAGAATACAAGTTGTGGGTTTCCAACATCAGAATTTCTCTGAGTTGATCTCACAGGCCCTGGAACTGTAAAGGATAGAATCAGAAGGGACAGTGAAGAAAGGTACATAAGAGAAAGAGAAGACTGAAAAGAGTACTGGACAAACACCTGAGAGTGGTTCAGGGAAGAGGAAACAGTTTGGGGGATCCAACTCCCGTAGATCTGGCAGAGGCAGATTCTCTGGCCAAAGACCACCCCGGTTTGGTCAGCAGACCCAGCAAGCACCCCGAGGAGCTCTATCAGTACGACAGTGTGAAACTTGTGGTAGAACACATGGTGGGGTTTGTTTTAAGGCCATCTGTGCATGTTTTAACTGTGGAGGGAACGAAAATTTCGCTAAAGATTGTACTAGTCCGCACCGGTCTGGACCTTCTGCTACATCTGAAGGATCAGCCCAAGTCTCTACACCTAGAGGGTCACAGCCAGCTGGTAGAGGTAGAGGCAAAGGTAGGGGTCCTGGTAACACTCCTGGAAGTCAAAGCACTGTTAACCAGCCAGTACCCAGTGGCGCACCAATCAGAGTGCATACCATGCGTCAGAGGGAAGAGGCTGAAACATCAGACTTATTTTCTCCATCCTTGACCAAGTTGTACATGTGTTATTTGATCCCGGCTCCACACATTCATATGTTAGTGCTAGTGTGATGTGTTCTACTGCTATTCAGTGTGCACCAATGGACTATGATGTGCTAGTAACTAGTCCATTAGGCCAGGATGTTAGGGTAAATAAATTATATAGGGATTGTCCTTTAGTGATCCAAGGACACATTGATTGAAATGCCCTTCAGAGATTATGACATTATCTTGGGCATGGATTGGTTAGCCAGGCATCATGCGACGATTGACTGTAGACTGAAGACAGTCACTTTTGGTCTTCCTCAGTATGGTGATGTTGTAATACATGGGGAGAGGCAGTTATTGCCTTCAAACATCATTTCAGCTGCACTAGCCAGAAAAATGATTAGGAAGGGGTGTGAGGCGTACTTGGCACATGTGATAGACACCCAAGTGGGAAGTCCAGCATTAAGGGACATCCCTACAGTATGTGACTTTTCGGATATGTTTCCTGATGAATTGCTAGGATTACCTCCAGAAAGAGAAGTGTAGCTTGAAATTGATGTTATGCTTGGTGTGGACCCAATCTCTATAACACCATATAGAATGGCACCAACAGAATTAAAAGAATTGAAAGTGCAGTTGCAAGAGCTGCTTGACAAGGGCTTCATCCGCCCTAGTGTGTCACCTTGGGGAGCGCCAGTGTTGTTTGTAAAGAAGAATGATGGCACTCTCCTGTTATGCATTGACTATCGATAGTTGAATAAGGTGACAATAAAGAACAGATACCCATTGCCCTGCATTGATGACTTGTTTGATCAGTTGAGGGGTGCAGCTGTGTTCTCCAAAATTGACCTGAGATCAGGTTATTATCAGCTGAAAGTACAAGAGCAGAGTATTGCTAAAACTGCCTTAGAACCCGCTATGGCCATTATGAGTTCTTGGTCATGCCATTCGGGTTAACTAATGCTCCAGCTGCTTTTATGGATCTGATGAACACTATCTTCAGACCATACCTCGACCAGTTTGTTGTGGTATTCATAGATGATATATTGGTCTATTCGAGGAATGCAGAAGAGCATGACAGACATCTGCGGATTGTACTACAGACTTTGAGGGAGAAACAACTATATGCCAAATTATCGAAATGTGAATTTTGGCTGAAGGAAATATCTTTCTTGGGGCATGTAGTATCAGAAGAGGGCATCAAGGTAGATCCAAGTGAGATTGAAGCTGTCCTTAATTGGAGGCCAACCAGAAATATCACAGAGATTCGTAGTTTTCTAGGTTTAGCTGGATACTACCATAGATTTGTGAAGGGATTCTCCATGTTGGCATCTCCATTGACCAAGCTGCTTAGAAAAGATGTGAAATTTCAGTGGATAGATAAATGCCAACAGAGTTTTGATGAATTGAAGAAATGTTTGACTGAAGTTCTAGTCCTGACTTTACCTACTCCAGGTAAAGAATACACAGTATATTGTGATGCTTCTCACAATGGGTTAGGCTGTGTATTGATGCAAGATCGAAATGTCATTGCCTATGCATCACGCCAGCTGAAACCGCATGAGAGGAATTATCTGACACATGATTTGGAGCTTGCAGCTATTGTGTTTGCTCTTAAGATCTGGAGACATTATTTGTATGGGGAGAAGTGCTACATCTACACAGATCATAAGAGTTTGAAGTATTTGGGCACCCAAAAAGAGTTGAATTTGAGACAGAGGAGATGGTTAGAGTTGATAAAAGACTATGATTATTTGATAGACTGTCAGCCAGAGAAAGCTAATGTTGCGGCTGACGCCTTAAATCACAAGACTATGGCAAGTCTACGGGTTACTCCTTTGTCTATGGTACATGAGTTGAGATCATTACATGCCAGTTTAGAGATTAATGATGAGGGGCAGACAGTAGTTGCATGGCATGTACAGCCAGTGTTGATCGATCAGATTAAAATGGCTGCTCAGAATGATCAGAAGTATCAGAGGTTGTTGGAAGAAGTCCAGTAGGGCAAGAAACCAGAATTCTCAATAAGAGATGATGGTCTATTGCTACACCAGGGCAAAATGTGTGTTCCTAATGATGTTGATTTGAGGCAGATCATTTTGAAGGAAGCACATGAGTCTCCTTTTGCCATGCACCCTGGTGGTATAAAAATGTATAGAGGGCTAAAGGAGCATTACTGGTGGATGGGTATGAAGAGAGATGTGGCAGAGTTTGTTTCCAAATGCCTAACTTGTCAGCAAGTGAAGGCAGAACACCAAGTACCGACTGAGTTATTGCATCCACTACCGGTGCTAGAGTGGAAATGGGAGAGAATAACTATGGATTTTGTGATGGGACTTTTGAGGACACAGAAGAGTCATGATGCAGTATGGGTCATTGTTGACAGACTAACCAAGTCTGCTCATTTTCTGCCAGTTTGAATAGACTACAGTTTAGAAAGATTGGCCAAGTTGTACATTGATGAGATTGTGAGACTGCATGGAGTGCCAGTATCCATTGTATCAGATAAAGATCCTAGGTTCACTTCTAGATTCTGGGGTAGTCTTCAGAAAGCCCTAGGAACTAGATTGAACTTCAGTACTGCATTCCACCCACAGACAGATGGCCAATCTGAGAGGGTAATTCAAATCTTAGAGGACATGCTACGGGCTTGTGTGATTGAGTTTGAGGGCAGTTGGGACACACACTTGCCTTTGATTGAGTTTGCTTACAACAACAGCTACCAATCAAGCATTAGGATGCCTCCATATGAAGCTTTGTATGGCAGAAAATGTAGAACCCCATTGTGTTGTGATGATGTGGGTGAAAGAAAGATAATTGGACCTGAAATTGTTCAGCAAATTGAAGAGAAAATTAGAGTGATCAGAAATCAACTTAAGGCTGTATCAGACCGTCAGAAGTCCTATATTGATATGAAGAGAAGGGATATTGAATATGCAGTGGGTGACAAAGTATTCCTCAAGATTTCCCCTTGGAAGAGGATTATGAGATTCTACAGAAAGGGGAAACTGAGTCCTCGTTTCATTGGGCCATATGAGGTTCTGGAAAGAGTGGGTCCTTTGGCATATCGATTGGCACTACCTCCAGAGTTAGAAAAGATACATAATGTCTTCCATGTGCCTATGTTGAGAAGGTATCGATTAGATCCATCTCATGTACTACTAGTAGAGGAAATTAAAGTGAATTCATAACCTCACATATGAGGAAGAACCCATAGAGATTCTGGTTTATGAGGTGAAACAGCTATGGAACAAGCAGATACCGTTGGTAAAAGTGCTGTGGAACCATCATTCGGGCCAAGAAGCTACTTGGGAACGAGAGGACGACATGAGGAGACAACACCCACAGCTGTTCAGAGATTAATACCAGGTAAAATTTCAAGACGAAATTTATTTAAAGGGGGGGGGGGGGGGAGAATTGTAACACCCCTATTTGTATAGCCTGGTATATTTCACTGTTCCAGTGACCGGAGTCGGTCCAGACAATTTAGGGGATTAGAACCACACTTAAGACAACTAAATAAGCCATAAACACAAATAATTAGTAATTGCCAATCAGTTAAGTATAAATAGAACATAAGAAGTTAAACGAACTGAGAGTCACAGCGATGGATGACCTTCTCGGGAACGATTGCGAAGTCGATTTAAACTCAAATTTCGAACCGTAAAATGTGATGGCGCGGTCCTTAGGACCATTATAAACACAGTGGAAAAGAGAAAATCATGAAAAAGAATTGTTAAGCCAGTCAAATAATTAGCTCAGGGAGCCGGAAGAAATATTGAATTATTTACAAACCGGGTTGAACGGGCGAGGGGCAATTTGGTTAATTGACCCTGAGAGCTGACTCCTGACCTAACTATCAAATAAAATCGAGAAAAGAAAATTTCAGGAATTAAATTAAAGAACTAATAGAAAAATAAATAAAAAAAAGGAAAATGAAAAAGTTAAAAAGGTAGTGACATCATGTGGTGATGTAAGCATAATGCCATAAATATTATAATTAAAATTTATTTAATTAGATATTTTGGTCTTCCATAAGAGAAAAAAAAATTCATAAAAGAAAAGAAAAAAAAAAGGAAACAAAAAGTTCTTCTTCCTCATCCCTTGCCGTCTCACTCCCTCTCTCATCCTCTCCCTCACTTAAACCACCATTGAAGCTCATTATGAGCTTGAGGAAAACCTAAATCCCACCCTAGAAAACTTACTTACCAACCTTAAACCTTGTTGATTTCACTTGAAAAGAAGTTTGAGCAAGAAAAGGAAAGGAAAAAAAAGAAGAAAATTGAGGAAGAGGAATTTCAAGTGAGGTACGCAATCTAAATTGAAAATTTTAGTTTATTGATTATGTTTGTGGTTTGAGTAACCTAGAAATTAATTTACAATCAAAAGAAAACATTTGTGGAGGACTAAAGGGAATTTTAGCCAGCCTATGAAGGGGGATGAATTGCATGAGTTTGATTGCATTAAACTTTTTTAGAATGCTTGAATGAGATGTAAAAGTATGTTAAGATGTGTTGAATCAATCAAATGTAACAATTAGTGTGAATTAGGGTTTGGACACTTAGGGTTTTGAGACAAAATGTGGAGAAATGGTGAAATGATGTGGTTGACCTAGTTTGAGGTGAGAAATGGTCATTTGTAACCAAATGAAGTGTGTTGGAATTGTTGGAGTTGAGGTTAAATTCGGATTCAATGTGGTCATGTTGCTAGCAGCAGGACCAAGGTCCCTTTGAGGGACCAAAACTAAAAATTTACAAGTCCAATTGGTATGAGACCAATTGGGAATGAAAATAGACGCTAAATGACACAATTTTTATTTAGGAACCATGCCCAAAAAGTGACCAAAACCTAGTGAACAAATTGACCAAATCTGGAAATTCTCAGTCTACCCTATACAAACTGACCAAATGAACAGTGTTTGTTCATTTGGCCATAACTTGAGCTAGGCAGGTGTAAATGATATGAAATTTTACCAGTGGACAGTTGAGATATAGACCTAAAACTTTCATGAAGAACACAAACCAAAATTATACTATTAACCAACTCATTTGGCCACCCCAATTTGATAACCTAAAACTGCCAGAATCAAAATTTGCCCAGAAATCTGGGTTAAGTCCAATCCGGCAGCCATAGTTCAAATGGCTATAACTTGAGCTAAAAAACTCCAATTGGAGTGATTCAAAAAGGAGAATAAACTTAAGACAATAGGGAACATTTTCCATGAAGGAAGTTCTACCAAATTCTAACAGAAAAATGACCAATGGAACAGTGCAACTTAAGACACCAAAACTAAAAATTTGTAAATTTTCCTAAAGGACTTAGAATTTGAGAAAATGACCAAAACCAACAAATTTAGTGACCAAAATGTGGTATGTGGGTGAAGTTGGAATTCCCATACCTATTAAGCCTTAGAAAGTCAACAAATTGACTTAAATAGTATAGTGAATAGTAATCCCAAAACACAAATTTTAAAGAACCTCAAGTTTAGCATATATAAGCTAGATAAAAGTGAATTTGAATTTATTTTTGGATTTATGCTAAGTTATGGTACTGAAACACTGTGAAACTGTGTGTTTCAGCTGAAAAAGGCTCGGAAAGTCTAAGAGACTGAGTCAAGGCCTAGAGGCGACTCACGTTAGGTTTGTGCACAATAAACCTTATTTGAGCATTTTGTCATTGAAAAAAAAATTGATTTGGTATAATTAATGAAAATATGGTGTTAATCATGAATTGTGTTGCCACTTTGTGAATAAAACTATGACTTTGGAAATCTATCGGATTTCTCATGAATTATTTGAATGAAATGTTCGAAATAGATTTTTTATTCACACTTAGCATGACAGTCCCTTATTATTCCTCCTCCATTTATGGGGTGAGATCGATTATTTTCCTCCCTCTCTGGTTTACCAGTTGAGGTTGTAGATCGGATGAGTACTCATTAGCTAGCCAGCCACCTCCCTCATTGATTTCGATTAGTGGGGTTGTAGATTGCTTTGTCGTGGTGTACAACACGGCATTGATCGGAAATTTTTTATCATGGCTTAAGTTGTGTATGAATTGGCAACACTGTGTTTATTAAATTATTTGACCCAAAAATTTTGCTATAATGAGTTTTGATAATTGGTGAAATGTAATTGTGCAGCATTTAAATTGTGTTTTAACAATAAATGATTTTTGTATTGTATTATAAATTTTTATTGTGCACCACTGAGTATTTTTATACTCAGCGATAGCTTATTTTGCTGTCGCAGATAAGAGCAAGGAGAAAGCAGCAGAGTGAGCTGCTATTGAATTGAGGACCACACTGATCTTTTTGTACGGGTATTGTTATATACCCTTGTAGTTAATTTTGATGTAAATATTGTAATGTTTTATGTATCAATGTAAAGTTGAGCAATTGTATAATAAATTGTAATAATATTATTTTTGGATTTTCTTTTTGTAAATTAAGATTTGTCTTTGTGAATTTCATACTATATGCACTGTGGATGGAGTTATGAAATATTTTAAGTTGATAAATTTTTGGTTGAATTGTGGAATGAATTGAATTGTGTTGACTTAAGATTATTTGGAGGTTGGGAGTTGTGAAAAATTTATTAGAAGTGTTTTTCTCAGGTATTTGAAGAATTATTTTCTCAAAATACAGACGGCACTCTACCGAAATTTTTATAAAATTTGCGAAAAAATAAAAATGCACAAATTTTTACTAGTTTTAAGCTTTGAATAAATGATTTTAATTCCTACCAAAATGCTCACCACTTCCAAAATGTAAGAAAATGGTTTTAAAATCCATTGTAGTGTACTTAGTGAATTATCGGTAGGTGAAGTTCGGTAGTTCATTAGGTATTCTACGGGATCATGTTATGCCTTACAGAGGGGTAAGGTGTGACATGTTTTAGTGGTATCAGAGCATGGTTTTACAATAAATTTTGACTATGCATGTGAATATTTCTTTGATAAGTACAACTGCTCAAGTGCCTTTAATTGATACATATGACATATTTACATCATGAATATGCACTAACGGAGGTCAACCTCCTTGTGTTTGATCTCAGGAAGTAGAAATTTTGGGAAAACGTAATGGAAAAAGGAGATCATTCCGTGGAACAATCTGTTGAGGCTGAGGTTCAAGGGGAAGCCCCAGCACTCTAGAACGTGAGTGGGTCAGCCACTCCAGCTCCTACGCCAGCACCACAGTTTCCTGCTCAGTTTGCACAACAAATGGCTGCATTTTTCCAGCAAATGGCGAGAAATGTGCCACCCAAGCTCAGATGCAAGCACTTATAGCATAACCACAGCCCTCAGCTCTGCAATATGAAAAATTGATTAAATTTGGGGCCACCGAGTTTAAAGGCACTGTGGATCCACTGGAGGTAGAATAGTGGTTAGAGCGAATGGAACGGGTTTTCAGGAAGTTGTAGTGTGCGGAAGAGCTGAAGTTCGAGTATTCTGTTTCTTTGTTGCAAGGGGATGAGTATGATTGGTGGAAGACCATCCCCCACAGCCTGGTAGAACCTCCAGTCCTTACTTGGTCATACTTTTTGAGGGAGTTTCGACAGAAGTGGGTCCCCGATGCATATGTGGATATGAAGTTACAAGAATTCCTGAGTTTGAGACAAGGGGACAGAACTATAGCAAAATATGAGAGAGACTTCTCTCGACTGAGCCACTACGCTGGAAGCTTAGTCTCCACCCCCAGAGATAGAAGTAAGAGGGTTGAGGCTGGGTTAAGGCCGAATCTGAGAATGGAAGTTGTGGGTTTCCGATATCAGAATTTCTCTGAGTTGATCTCACAGGCCCTGAAACTGGAAAGGATAGAATCAGAAGGGGTAGTGAAGAAAGGTACATAAGAGAAAGAGAAGACTGAAAAGACTACTGAACAAACACCTGAGAGTGGTTCCGGGAAGAGGAAACAGTTTGGGGGATCCAGCTCTCGTAGATCTGGCAGAGGCAGATTCTTTGGCCAAAGACCACCCCGGTTTGGTCAGCAGACCCAGCAAGCACCCCGAGGAGCTCTATCAGTACTGCAGTGTGAAACTTGTGGTAGAACACACGGTGGAGTTTGTTTTAAGGCCATCGGTGCATGTTTTAACTGTGGAGGGAGCAGACATTTTGCTAAAGATTGTACTAGTCCGTGCCGGTCTGGACCTTCTGCTACATCTGAAGGAGCAGCCCAAGTCTCTGCACCTAGAGGGTCACAGCCAGCTGGTAGAGGTAGAGGCAGAGGTAGGGGTCCTGGTAACACTCCTGGAAGTCAAAGCACTGTTAACCAGCCAGTACCCAGTGGCGCACCAGTCAGAGTGTATACCTTGTGTCAGAGGGAGGAGGCTGAAACATCAGACGTAGTAGCTGGTATTTTCTCCATCCTTGACCAAGATGTACATGTGTTATTTGATCCTGGCTCCGCACATTCATATGTTAGTGCTAGTGTGATGTGTTCTACTGCTATATAGTGTGTACCAGTGGACTATGATGTGCTAGTAACTAGTCCATTAGGCCAGGAGGTTAGGGTAAATAAATTATATAGGGATTGTCCTTTGGTGATCCAAGGACACAATTTTTTGTCTGATTTGATTGAAATACCCTTTAGAGATTATGACATTATCTTGGGCATGGATTGGTTAGCCAGGCATCATGCGATGATTGACTGTAGATTGAAGACAGTCACTTTTGGTCTTCCTCAGTATGGTGATGTTGTAATACATGGGGAGAGGCAGTTATTGCCTTCAAACATCATTTCAGCTGCACTAGCTAGAAAAATGATTAGGAAGGGGTGTGAGGCATACTTGGCACATGTGATAGACACCCAAGTGGGTAGTCCAGCATTAAGGGACATCCCTGTAGTATGTGACTTTTCGGATGTGTTTCCTGATGAATTGCCAGTATTACCTCCAGATAGAGAAGTACAGTTTGAAATTGATGTTATGCCTGGTGTGGACCCAATCTTTATAACACCATATAGAATGGCACCAGTAGAACTAAAAGAATTGAAAGTGCAGTTACAAGAGCTATTTGACAAGGGCTTCATTCACCCTAGCGTGTCACCTTGGGGAGCGCCAGTGTTGTTTGTAAAGAAGAAAGATGGCACTCTCCGGTTATGCATTGACTATCGATAGTTGAATAAGGTGACATTAAAGAACAGATACCCATTGGCCCGCATTGATGACTTGTTTGATCAGTTGAGGGGTGCAGTTGTGTTCTCCAAAATTGACCTGAGATCAGGTTATTATCAGTTGAAAGTACAAGAGCAGAGTATTGCTAAAACTGCCTTTAGAACCCACTATGGCCATTATGAGTTCTTGTGTAACACCCCTAAGTTCGGTAGTGCATTCTGCTGTTCCGGTGACCAGTGCTGTCCGGACAGCTAGGATGCCTAGAACCACACCTTGATATGAGAGAGGAGACATAAATAATGAAATACAAGAAAAGAAAATACAAGAAAAACAAAGGAAAAATCATAGCAAAGAAATGTAACCGAATAAGTGAGCCGGGAAACCTAGCGATGGGTGACCCAGGAAAGTCACGGCGTGGACCGTTGGTAGCCACAGCTGCGAGGAACCACTGAAAACATTTTTGGGACATAAATAGACCCTTATTGAAGTATAAATCTCATTAGAAAGATTAAAGAAAAATTAAATAATTAGTATAAAGAAAAGTGAGAAATCAAAAAACAGACAAAATACGGTGTTACCAAAAAATCGGGAATGCAACCCGAACAGGGGCATTATGGTCATTTGACACCCTGAATTGTCTTTTGACCTAAATGTCCATTAAAAATAAATAATATTACACTTAGAAAATAAAATGAAAAATTAATTTAGTGGTACCTAATACAAATAGCCAAAAATGGAGTGAAAAATGTGTAAATAACACATTTAAGCTTATTATATTGTTAAATGGGTGAGTGGTCCACTAATGAATAAATTAAACATGTAATGGGGCAGGTGTAAGTAAAAAATGCCATCTGAATTCTTCATCTTCTCCAATTCTCCCAACATTGCCGAATTGAGAAAAGGATAAGTCCACCATTAACGTTTCCTTAAAGCTTCATCTAACCCTTCCATTTCACCTTCAATTACTTAGGTCCCTTCATGAAAGTTTGTCTACACATCACAAGGAAGAGTTTGATACTAAATTTGAGAAGTTTAATCAAGGTTTAGCAAGCTCCAACCATAAGGTAAGTTAGTGTTTTTGAAGATAGCTTTGTTAAGTTTTGTGTGCATGTTATGGGTGTTGGTTTTGTGAAGGAAAATTTTGAGTTTGAAGAGTTATTGTTGTTTTCATTTTGGACAGCCATGGAGTCATGTATTTGATGAGATATTTGAGCATATATTTGATGAGAAATGGTGTTGATCATGATGATTTAATAACCTAGTGAATTACTTCATATTTATATGGTGATTTTGGCACTTGGATGAGAATTGATGAATTGTAGGGCAATGTGGTGTTGAAGAAGGTTTTCGGCAGCTTGGGGACACTTGAATGATTGTATGTAGTGATGGAAGTGTTGGCAGAATGTTGACATAGAAGAATTTATGAATGTGTATGTAAATTAGTAGTGGAAATTATATGTAATGATTAGGTGTATTTATGTACATATATTGCTAAATTTGGACTTTGTGGTTTAGGGTTGTATTTGATGTATTGAGAATGTTTGTATTCTGTCCAAATTGACCATAGTAAGAAGTGATAAATGAAAATGGAATGGTATAAAATCAGAATTAGGTATGGGGATTTAAAGTAGAGCAAGTTAAATGTGTGTTTGAATTGGGGTTTGAAAGGCATATAGAGGGCAGTGTGCAAATAGACCAATAAGTTTAAATGTGTAACCTCAATTGGTATGAGACCAATTAGAGGTGGAACTAGGCACAAAATGTGCCAACTTTCATTGAGAAAACATACCAAAATTCTGCTTGCAAGGTGACCTAAGAAAATGACCAATTCGGATTAGGTGCAATTAGGACCTGAAAAATGACCAATTGGGCAGCAGTGAGTGTTTAGGCCATAACTCACTCAAACCAGGTCAAATTGACCTGAAATTTTAACCATGAATAGTTAAGACCCATACCTACAAGTCTTATGAAGACACAAAAACCCAGAAATGACCAGAAGCAAGTCAAAAAGCTTGCACAAGTTCGGGTCCAAAAACTGGCCGAACCAAAGTTGACCAAATTGACCTAAAATTGACCTAATTTGATGCCATTTGACCAGCAATAGTATAATGACCATAATTTGGTCTACTTAACTCGGATTGACCTAAAATTTTGCCCCGCGTGCAATAAGACATAGATCTACAAGTTTGTAGTTTTGACCGAAACCCGAAAATCGAGGGAACTAGGTCGTCCGGCTAGGTCAAACTAGTATCCCGAAATCCAGCAATTTGCAATGAAATGCAAGAAAACGCAATATACATAGAATTGAGTTTGGTAACACGTACCAACCCTAAAACCCTATCGAATGTGACATGTAAAGGACACTAAAACCTAATTTACCTAGAAAACATCGAGGGTCGGTATATTGGGTGATTAAGCAAATAAAGGTATTCAGTGAATTGTTTATCGAACATTATCGTTAGAGGCAAATTAATTTAGCACTAAAACACTTCAAATTGTGTTTCTCAGTTAGCAAGGACTCAGCAAAAGGGAAAGAAATACTGAGTCAAGATCAGGAGACAAATATCAGAGGTTTGTGCACAACAACTATTTCTCTTGAATTTTTCAATTGAAATAAATATTGACTATTTGTATATTATTGTTTTAAATTGTGGAAATGTGTTTGATGGACACTTATTGATTGAAAAACATTGTGAATGGTTTGAAACTGTGAAAAATTGTTTGAATGATATTGATGGATACTTATTGATTGAAAAGCACTGTAAATGGTTTTTGTGGAAATTGAAGTGAATTACGAATTGTGTTGCCATTTTGTGAATGAATTTATAAGTTTGGAAATTTATTGGATTCTTACGGATCATTTGAATAAAATGTTTGAAATTGTTTTAACTCACAATTAGCATTACACTGATACTATGTTCCTCCTCCATTAATGGGGTGAGTGTGATTATTCCTCCCTCTTTGACTTATCAGTCTGGGGTGAGTATGAGTATGTTCCTCCTCTTTGACTTATCAGTCTGAGGTGAGTGTGGATGAGTACTCATTAGATAGCTAGCTTCCTCCCTCATTGATTTCGATTATTGGGGTGAGTATGTCTTGTCGTGGTGTACAACACGGCATATATGGAAAAATTTGTGTCATGACCTAAATTGTGTTATTGATTGGCAACATTGTATTGTTCAATTATTTGATCGAATTGTGTTATTGATTTGCAAAACAATATTATTCAATTATTTGATCGAATTGTGTTATTGATTTGCAAAACGATATTATTCAGTTATTTGATCAATTGTGTTATTGATTTGCAAAACGATATTATTCAGTTATTTGATTGAATTGTGTTATTGATTTGCAAAATGATATTATTTAGTTATTTGATCGAATTGTGTTATTGATTTGCAAAAAGGTATTATTCAGTTATTTGATCAAATTGTGCATGAATTGGCAATACGGTATTCTTAAACTATTTGACTAAATTGTGTTATTATGAATTTTGATAATTTGTGAATTGGAGTTTAAATTCCTTATGACATTCATTGTCTTGTATTTAACTATGGTTTTAAGTATCCACTATTGATATGATTTATGAATTGTGAATTAAAATTGTATTTGGTTAATGTTGTGCACCACTGAGACATTGTCTCAGCGATAGCTTTTTATTGCTGTCGCAGGTAGAGAGACAGACAGGGCAGCAGACTAGGCTGCTAATACATCCAGTGAGGG
This sequence comes from Hevea brasiliensis, assembly GCF_030052815.1. NCBI lineage: Eukaryota > Viridiplantae > Streptophyta > Magnoliopsida > Malpighiales > Euphorbiaceae > Hevea > Hevea brasiliensis. The sequence continues at coordinate 34,811,844 of NC_079500.1, forward strand.
ATTACCTGGTATAATGAGTATACCAATATTTTGCATTTTGTAATCAGAATGTATGACATCGTATGTACATTTTGTTTTTGGTTTTGAGCAGTTGTAAATTCAAATTTTACCTTGAAGTTGTAAATTTATTATGAGTTATTTGACTTATAAAAATTGTATTATATTTCCTTATCTCAGACTTTGAAAAATTTCTATGGAATTGAGTTGAGAAATGTGTTGTATTGAGAAGAATGTTGGAGTTGAGATTTGGAAAATAATTGAAGTGCTTTTACTGAGTTTTTCAAGAACTGCTTTGTCCAAAATACAAATGGCACCTTGCCAAAATTTTTACAGATATTCCAAATAAATCAAATGAGTTAGTTGTTTCACTTGATTCACCAAAGTCTTTAACACTGTAAATAGTACTCACCACTGTAAAAGAAGTAAGAAAAGTTTTTAAAATCCCTTGTAGTGTATTTAATGGGTTATCGAGACGGAGTTGGTAATTCATCGGGTATACTACGGATCATGTCATGCCTTACAGAGGGTAGGTGTGACATGTTTTAGTGGTATCGAGCAAAGTTTTTAAATTCTGTTTTCACATGTTATTTGAATATTCTTTCTTCACAATACAACCGCTCAATATCATTGTTTGATACATACAAGACATTACATTATAAATATGCACTAACGGAGGAAATCTCCTTGTATTATTGTACAGAGGTCTAGAATCCTCGCATTGACTATGGAAGAGGGTGATCGTTTAGTCGATCAATCTATAGAGGTCGAGGTGCAAAGGATGCCCCACCAGACATAATGTTAGTGGTTCAAAGAAGACCAAATTTCTACAAGATTTCAGCTTTCGATTCGCTCAGCAGATGGCTGCAATGTCCCAACAAATGGCTGGTAATGTGCCTACTCAAGTCCCAATACAGACACCAGTGGTACAACCACAGTCTTCTGCAAGGCAGTATGATAAATTGATGAAATATGGGGCTACAGAGTTCAAGGGGACAGTAGATCCTCTAGAGGCAGAACAATGGTTAGAGAGGATGGATAGGGTATTCAAGAAACCAGACCGCATGCAGGAGCTTAGATTTGAATACTCAGTATCTTTGCTACAGGGGGATACTTATGACTGGTGGAAAACCATTCCCCACATTTTGATAGAACCTGCAGTGCTAACATGGAATGACTTCCTCAGGGAATTCAGGCAAAAATATGTCCCCGATGCTTATGTAGACCAAAAGTTGCAAGAATTCCTAAGTCTGAAACAGGGGGGCAGATCAGTGGCTGAGTATGAAAGGGAATTCTCCCGCCTAAGCCATTATGCAGTAAGTCTACTTTCTACCAGCAGGGAGAGATGTAAGAGGTTTGAAACCGGCTTGAAGCCTAGTATCAGATTACAAGTGGTCGGATTCAAACATAACAACTTCTCTGAACTTATTTCTCAAGCGCTAGAATTAGAAAGAATTGAATCTGAAGCGGCTCTTGAGAAAAAGAAATCAGAGAAGACAGAAAAAGAGGGAAAGTCAGCAGAACAGAGTTCTAGTGGTCCTACTGGAAAGAGGAAAAACTTTGGGGGATACGACAGAGATAGTAAGAAGTCCGGTAGAGATAGATCTTTTGGACAGAAACCACCTCGATCCGATCAGCAAACTCAACAGAAACCCAGAAATGCGCTGTCAGATCGACTTTGTGAAACTTGTGGTAAACCACATAGTGGGGTATGCTATAGAGCCGTAGGAGCATGTTTTAACTGTGGAGAGACTGGTCATTTTGCTAGGCATTGTGTAAATCCAGGTCGTTCTGGATCATTTACTACACCAAAGGGATCAACCCAAGTTTCTACCCCAAATAGTTCACCATCAGTTAGTAGAGGCAGAGGTAGAGGTAGGGGTAGTACACCTAGAAGTCAGAGTACTGTGAATCAGCCAAAACAGGGTGATGCTCCAGCTGGAGTATACGCTATACGGCAGAGAGAAGAGGTTTAGACTTTTGGACATTATTACTGGTACTTTCTTAATTAGCAACTAAGATATATATATGTATTGTTTGACCTATAGTTTGCATACTTTTATGTTAGTGTTAGAACTACATGTTCTGTTGTTATTCCTTTACAGGGGAATAAATTTTGATGCATTAGTGATTAGTCCTTAAGATAAGGATTGTGATAATAAGTGAAATTAGTTTTGAAAGAGTTTATCGGCGAAAAGTATTTTCTAACACACCATAAATTATAAAGCTAATTAGTGAGCCTACTTAATGTAAGGCAAGAGGACGTAAAAGTAAGACAGCAATGGAATTGCTCTTGATAAGGGCAAGGAGGTTACGGTTAGGAATTGCTAATGGATATTGTAATCAGAATAAGATTCGAATATCAGTGAATTCAAAAAGAATAAAAGATAACAAAGTTTGATCTATTGGGATGTATCGTAGTAACTATGCAATGTTCTTGATGTTTATAATCGTAAGTCGCAGACATTCTGATCGACTTGAGATTATTGTGTAGAGCTACGTACTACCCGATAGTACACCTAGACAAGAATAGTTGCCAACGACATCTGTTTTGGTATAGTTATGCCATGACAGAATTTAATTGTTAGAAATAAGTTTGAAAATCCTACTTAGGGATCTAAAACTCAAAAGTTAAAATATCGAAAGGTTATAGTTCAGTACAAAAGGAAGTAAGTTATAGAATATTGACAGATAAAAAGAGTTATGAAAGTAGAGAATTGAACAGTTGATTCATGTGTAACAAAGAAATATTACAAATGTGAGGAAGACTATGGACTAGAATGGTCGAGGACCAATGACTGATGAATGATTCTAACATGACCTCCAGGGTCATTCAAGGAGCAACGTGAACCAAAATATTAGACACCATACGAGTTAGAGGAGATTGGTGTTATCCACACAAATTATACATTGTATTAGATTGTTAAAAGTCTTACGATCATATAGAAAGGAGAAATAAACGTATGACTATTGTAAGATGGTTATCGGGTAAAAATTTCGTGGACGAAATTTATTTAAGGGGGAGAATTGTAACACCCCTAAGTTCGTGAGTGCGTTCATTGCTCGGTGACCAGTCTTTGTCCTGGACAGCTAGGATGCCTAGAACCACACCTTGATATGAGAGAGGAGACATAAATAATGAAATACAAGAAAAGAAAATACAAGAAAAACAAAGGAAAAATCATAGCAAAGAAATGTAACCGAATAAGTGAGCTGAAACCTAGCGATGGGTGATCAGACCGAAGTCACGGCGTGGACGTTGATCTGCCCTGGATCATGGGAACCCTGAAAACATTTTTGGGACATAAATAGACCCTTATTGAAGTATAAATCTCATTAGAAAGATTAAAGAAAAATTAAATAATTAGTACAAAGAAAAGTGAGAAATCGAAAACAGACAAAATACGGTGTTACCAAAAATCGGAATGCAATCCGAACAGGCATTATGGTCATTTGACACCCCGAATTGTCTTTTGACCTAAATGTCCATTAAAAATAAATAATATTACACTTAGAAAATAAAATGAAAAATTAATTTAGTGGTACCTAATACAAATAGCCAAAAATGGAGTGAAAAATGTGTAAATAACACATTTAAGCTTATTATATTGTTAAATGGGTGAGTGGTCCACTAATGAATAAATTAAACATGTAATGGGGTAGGTGTAAGTCAAAAATGCCATCTGAATTCTTCATCTTCTCCAATTCTCCCAACATTGCCGAATTGAGAAAAGGATAAGTCCACCATTAACGCTTTCCTTAAAGCTTCATCTAACCCTTCCATTTCACCTTCAATTACTTAGGTCCCTTCATGAAAGTTTGTCTACACATCACAAGGAAGAGTTTGATACTAAATTTGAGAAGTTTAATCAAGGTTTAGCAAGCTCCAACCATAAGGTAAGTTAGTGTTTTTGAAGATAGCTTTGTTAAGTTTTGTGTGCATGTTATGGGTGTTGGTTTTGTGAAGGAAAATTTTGAGTTTGAAGAGTTATTGTTGTTTTCATTTTGGACAGCCATGGAGTCATGTATTTGATGAGATATGTGAGCATATATTTGATGAGAAATGGTGTTGATCATGATGATTTAACAACCTAGTGAATTACTTCATGTTTATATGGTGATTTTGGCACTTGGATGAGAATTGATGAATTGTAGGGCAATGTGGTGTTGAAGAAGGTTTTCGGCAGCTTGGGGACACTTGAATAATTGTATGTAGTGATGGAAGTGTTGGCAGAATGTTGACATAGAAGAATTGATGAATGTGTATGTAAATTAGTAGTGGAAATTATATGTAATGATTAGGTGTATTTATGTACATATATTGCTAAATTTGGACTTTGTGGTTTAGGGTTGTATTTGATGTATTGAGAATGTTTGTATTCTGTCCAAATTGACCATAGTAAGAAGTGATAAATGAAAATGGAATGGTATAAAATCAGAATTAGGTATGGGGATTTAAAGTAGAGCAAGTTAAATGTGTGTTTGAATTGGGGTTTGAAAGGCATATAGAGGGCAGTGTGCAAATAGACCAATAAGTTTAAATGTGTAACCTCAATTGGTATGAGACCAATTGGAGGTGGAACTAGGCACAAAATGTGCCAACTTTCATTGAGAAAACATACCAAAATTCTGCTTGCAAGGTGACCTAAGAAAATGACCAATTCGGATTAGGTGCAATTAGGACCTGAAAAATGACCAATTGGGCAGCAGTGAGTGTTTAGGCCATAACTCACTCAAACCAGGTCAAATTGACCTGAAATTTTAACCATGAATAGTTAAGACCCATACCTACAAGTCTTATGAAGACACCAAAACCCAGAAATGACCAGAAGCAAGTCAAAAAGCTTGCACAAGTTCGGGTCCAAATACTTGCCGAACCAAAGTTGACCAAATTGACCTAAAATTGACCTAATTTGATGCCATTTGACCAGCAATAGTATAATGACCATAATTTGGTCTACTTAACTCGGATTGACCTAAAATTTTGCCCCGCGTGCAATAAGACATAGATCTACAAGTTTGTAGTTTTGACCGAAACCCGAAAATCGAGGGAACTAGGTCGTCCGGCTAGGTCAAACTAGTATCCCGAAATCCAGCAATTTGCAATGAAATGCAAGAAAACGCAATATACATAGAATTGAGTTTGGTAACACGTACCAACCCTAAAACCCTATCGAATGTGACATGTAAAGGACACTAAAACCTAATTTACCTAGAAAACATCGAGGGTCGGTATATTGGGTGATTAAGCAAATAAAGGTATTCAGTGAATTGTTTATCGAACATTATCGTTAGAGGCAAATTAATTTAGCACTAAAACACTTCAAATTGTGTTTCTCAGTTAGCAAGGACTCAGCAAAAGGGAAAGAAATACTGAGTCAAGATCAGGAGACAAATATCAGAGGTTTGTGCACAACAACTATTTCTCTTGAATTTTTCAATTGAAATAAATATTGACTATTTGTATATTATTGTTTTAAATTGTGGAAATGTGTTTGATGGACACTTATTGATTGAAAAACATTGTGAATGGTTTGAAACTGTGAAAAATTGTTTGAATGATATTGATGGATACTTATTGATTGAAAAGCACTGTAAATGGTTTTTGTGGAAATTGAAGTGAATTACGAATTGTGTTGCCATTTTGTGAATGAATTTATAAGTTTGGAAATTTATTGGATTCTTACGGATCATTTGAATAAAATGTTTGAAATTGTTTTAACTCACAATTGGCATTACACTGATACTATGTTCCTCCTCCATTAATGGGGTGAGTGTGATTATTCCTCCCTCTTTGACTTATCAGTCTGGGGTGAGTATGATTATGTTCCTCCCTCTTTGACTTATCAGTCTGAGGTGAGTGTGGATGAGTACTCATTAGATAGCTAGCTTCCTCCCTCATTGATTTCGATTATTGGGGTGAGTATGTCTTGTCGTGGTGTACAACACGGCATATATGGAAAAATTTGTGTCATGACCTAAATTGTGTTATTGATTGGCAACATCGTATTGTTCAATTATTTGATCGAATTGTGTTATTGATTTGCAAAACGATATTATTCAATTATTTGATCGAATTGTGTTATTGATTTGCAAAACGATATTATTCAGTTATTTGATCAATTGTGTTATTGATTTGCAAAACGATATTATTCAGTTATTTGATTGAATTGTGTTATTGATTTGCAAAATGATATTATTTAGTTATTTGATCGAATTGTGTTATTGATTTGCAAAAAGGTATTATTCAGTTATTTGATCAAATTGTGCATGAATTGGCAATACGGTATTCTTAAACTATTTGACTAAATTGTGTTATTATGAATTTTGATAATTTGTGAATTGGAGTTTAAATTCCTTATGACATTCATTGTCTTGAATTTAACTATGGTTTTAAGTATCCACTATTGATATGATTTATGAATTGTGAATTAAAATTGTATTTGGTTAATGTTGTGCACCACTGAGACATTGTCTCAAATGATAGCTTTATTCTTTATCGCAGTAGAGAGCAGACGTAGTAGCAGACTAGGTCGCTAATACATCCGATGAGGGATTACAGTATAATGAGTATACCAATATTTTGCATTTTGTACTGTAATGTATGACATCGTATGTACATTTTGTTTTTGGTTTTGAGCAGTTGTAAATTCAAATTTTACCTTGAAGTTGTAAATTTATTATGAGTTATTTGACTTATAAAGATTGTATTATATTTCCTTATCTCAGACTTTGAAAAATTTCTATGGAATTGAGTTGAGAAATGTGTTGTATTGAGAAGAATGTTGGAGTTGAGATTTGGAAAATAATTGAAGTGCTTTTTCTGAGTTTTACAAGAACTGTTTTGTCCAAAATACAAATGGCACCTTGCCAAAATTTTTACAGATATTCCAAATAAATCAAATGAGTTAGTTGTTTCACTTCAGTTCACCAAAGTCTTTAACACCTGTAAATAGTGCTCACCACTGTAAAAGAAGTAAGAAAAGTTTTTAAAATCCCTTGTAGTGTATTTAATGGGTTATCAGTAGACGGAGTTGGTAATTCATCAGGTATACTACGGGATCATGTCATGCCTTACAGAGGGGTAGGGTGTGACATCTTGGTCATGCCATTCGGGTTAACTAATGCTCCAGCTGCTTTTATGGATCTGATGAACACTATCTTCAGACCATACCTCGACCAGTTTGTTGTGGTATTCATAGATGATATATTGGTCTATTCGAGGAATGTAGAAGAGCATGATAGACATCTGCGGATTGTACTACAGACTTTGAGGGAGAAACAACTATATGCTAAATTGTCGAAATGTGAATTTTGGCTGAAGGAAATATCTTTCTTGGGGCATGTAGTATCAGAAGAGGGCATCAAGGTAGATCCAAGTAAGATTGAAGTTGTCCTTAATTGGAGGCCACCCAGAAATGTAACACCTCTATGTTCGGCAGTGCGTTCTACTGCTCCGGTGATCAGTGTCTGTTCGGACAGTTAGAATGCCTAGAATTATACTTAAATATTGATGAGGAGACATAAAATAATGAAATACAAGAAAAGAAATTACAAGAAAAACAAAGGAAAAATAATAGCAATGAAATGTAACCAAGTTAAGCGAGCCAAGAACCCTAGCGATGGGTGACCGCACCGAGAAGTCGCGGCGTGGACCATTGACTAGCCCTGGACTGCGGGGAACCCTAGAAAATATTTTTAGGACTTAAATAAATATCTATTGAAGTATAAATACCATTAGAAATATCAAAGAAAAATTAATTAATTAGTACAAAGAAAGTGAGAAATCGAGAAAATGACAAAACTTGGTGTTACCGAAAAATCAGGGATGCAACCCAAATAGGGGCATTGTGGTCATTTGACACCCTGAGTTGTCTTCTGACCTAAATGTCCATTAAAAATACATGATATTACACTTGGAAAATGTCATGAAAAATTAAATTGGTGGTACCTAATGTAAATAGCAAAAATTGGGAGTTAAATGTGGGAAAATGAAACTTTAGAATAAAAAAACAATTAACCTTGACATAGTGCTCCACTAACTCACTTAAGTAGACCACTAAAGCTTCATTTGGGCAGAATTTTTTCATCTTCTTCAACCTTCCCAAAGGGCAGCCGAAACCAAGAATGAAATTCCTCCATGGCCGCATGAGTTGAAGCTTCATGCAAGCTTGATCCAAGCCACTTTCCTTCACTAAAAGTTGTCCATACACCTTGGGCAGTAGATAGGCAACAAGAAGACCAAGTTTTGGAGAGGTTTTGAATATGCACTAACGAGAGGAAATCTCCATGTGTTATTTGTTTAGGAGGTCTTAGATCCTCGAATTGACTATGGAAGAGGGTGATCGTTCAGTCGATCAATCGATAGAGGCTGAGGTACAAGTTGAGGCCCCAGCTCCACAAAGTGTCGAAGGCCCGACTGTACCAGTTTTACCGGTACAAATTACTGCACAAATGGCTCAACAAATGGCCACTTTGTTTCAATAAATGGCTGATAATCTGTCAGCCCAAGCCCAAGTATAGACCCAACCCCCACAAGGGCAACATGAAATAGAGAAGAGGGAGAAACCTATGGGTCAGAGCTCAAGCAGTAATTTGAGGAAGAAAAAAGAATTTGAGGAGCCCTGAGCTCAGGGATATAACAGACGTGGATCATCAAGGCAGAGACCACCAAGGTCCAGTCGTTGAACAACCAGAAGTTCCTACCCTCCCTGCCAATGTGAAACTTGTGGTAAAAATCATGGTGGGGTATGCTACAAGGCCATAGGAGCCTATTATAACTGTGGAGGCATAGGACACTTTGCCAAGGACTGCACCAGTGCCCGTAGAGTTGGACCACCTCCTACTACTGCTGAAGGGTTAGTTCAGAGCCCTGTCACCAGAGGTTCACAACCACCCAGCAGAGGTAGAGGCAGGGGTAGAGGTAACTAGCAGGCAGCCAAGGCACAGTGAAACAATCAAAGCAAGAAAGTGCTCCAGTCAGAGTCTATGCAAAGAGACAGAGAGAAGAAGTCGAGACATCTGATGTTGTGGCTGGTACCTTCTTAACTTTTAATCAAGATGTGTTTGTGTTATTTGATTCGGGTTCTACCCATTCTTATGTGAGTGCTAGCATCATTGATTGCATTACTGTTCCATGTACAAAAATGGACTTTGAGGTGTTAGTAACAAGTCCGTTAGGACAAGAGGTCAGGGTTAATAGAATGTATAGGGATTGTCCTTTGGTGAGGACACACTTTTCTATCTGATCTCATTGAAATGCCCTTCAGAGATTATGATATCATCTGGGGCATGGATTGGTTAGCCAAGCATCACGCCATGATTGACTGTAGATTGAAGATAGTCACTTTTGGTCTTCCTCAGTACAGTGATGTGGTAATACATGGGGAGAGGTAATACATGGGGAGAGGCAGCTATTGCCATCAAACTTCATTTTGACTGCACTAGCCATAAAGATGATCAGAAAGGGGTATGAAGCATACTTGGCACATGTGGTAGACACCCAAGTGGGGAGTCCAGCATTGAGGGACATCCCTACAGTATATGACTTTCCAGATGTGTTTCCTGATGAATTGCCAGGATTACCTCTGGAAAGAGAAGTGCAGTTTGAAATTAATGTTATGCTTGGTGTGGATCCAATCTCCATAACACCATACAGAATGGCATTAGTAGAGTTGAAGGAGTTGAAGGTACAGTTGCAAGAACTACTTGAAAAGGGCTTCATCCACCCTAGTGTGTCACCATGGGGAGCACCAGTATTGTTTGTTAAGAAGAAGGATGACACTCTTCGTTTATGTATTGTTTGACCTAGAATCTGCATACTTTTATGTTAGTGTTAGAACTATATGTTCTGTTATTATTCCTTTACAGGGGAATAAATTTTGATGCATTAGTGATTAGTCCTTTAAGATAAGGATTGTGATAATAAGTGAAATAGGTTTTGAAAGAGTTTATCAACGAAAAGTATTTTCTAACACACCATAAATTATAAAGCTAAACGGCAAGCCTACTTAATGTAAGGCAAGAGGATGTAAAAGTAAGTTACTGTAATAGAATTGCTCTAGATGAAGGCAAGGATGTTACAGTTAGTAATTGTCAGTGGATATTGTAATCAGAATAAGTTTCGGATATTAGTGAATTCGAAAAGGATAAAATATAGAAAAAATTGATCTATTGGGATGTATCGTAGTAACTATGCAATGTTCTTGATGTTTATACTGTAAGCTGCAGATTACAGTACTGACTTGAGATTATTTTGTAGAGCTACGTACTACTCGATAGTATACCAAGATGAGAATAGTTGCCAACAGCATCTGTTTTGGTATAGTTATGCCAGGACAGAATTTAATTGTTAGAAATAAGTTTGAAAATCCTACTTCGGGATTTAAAACTCAAAAGTTAGAAAATTGAAAGGTTATAGTTTAGTACAAAAGGAAGTAAGTTATAAAATATTAATAGATAAAAAGAATTGTGGAAGTAAAAATTTAAACAGTTGGTTCAGATATAATAAAGAAATGTTACGAATGTGAGGAAGACTATTGACTAGAATGGTCAGAGGACCAATGACTAGATAAATCATTCTAACATGACCTCAAGGGTCATTCAAGAAGGAACATGAACCGAAATATTAGACAGCACAATAGCAAGAGAAGATTGGTGTTATACAAACAAATTAAATGTTGTATTAGATTATTAAAAGTCTTATATAAATTCGAGGGAAAGAAGATTATACGATCATATAGAAAGGAGAAAATAAATGTATGACTATTGTAAGATGGCTATTGGGTAAAATTTAGCGGACGAAATTTATTTAAAGGGGGGGGGGGGGAATTGTAACACCCCTATGTTCGGTAGTGCGTTCTACTGCTTCGGTGACTAGTGTCTGTCCGGATAGCTAGAGTGTCTAGAACTACACTTAAATATTGATGAGGAGACATAAAATAATGAAATACAAGAAAAGAAAATACAAGAAAAACAAAGGAAAAATAATAGCAATGAAATGTAATCAAGTTAAGTGAGCCAAGAACCTTAGCGATGGGTGACCGCACCGGGAAGTCGCGGCGTGGACCGTTGACTAGCCCTGGACCGCGGAGAACCCTGGAAAATATTTTTATGACTTAAATAAATGTCTAGTGAAGTATAAATATCATTAGAAATATCAAACAAAAATTAATTAATTAGTACAAAGAAAAGTGAGAAATCGAGAAAACGATAAAACTCGGTGTTACCGAAAAATCGGGGATGCAACCCGAACAGGGGCATTGTGGTCATTTGACATCCCGAGTTTTCTTCTGACCTAAATGTCCATTAAAAATACATGATATTACACTTGGAAAATGTCATGAAAAATTAAATTGGTGGTACCTAATGTAAATAGCAAAAATTGGGAGTTAAATGTGAGAAAATGAAACTTTAGAATAAAAAAACAATTAACCTTCACATAGTACTCCACTAACTCACTTAAGTGGACACTAAAGCTTCATTTGGGCAGAATATTTTCATCTTCTTCAACCTTCCCAAAGGGCAGCCGAAACCAAGAATGAAATTCCTCCATGGCCGCATGAGTTGAAGCTTCATGCAAGCTTGATCCAAGCCACTTTCCTTCACTAAAAGTTGTCCATACACCTTGGGCAGTAGATAGGCAACAAGAAGACCAAGTTTTGGAGAGGTTTTGAAGAGTTTCCAAAGTGGTAAGTCTGTGTTTTTGATTATTGCTTCGTTAAAGTTTGTGAGGATGTTATGGGTACTTGAATTGTGGAGAGATTTTTGAGGTTTGATGTTTAAAGGGAGATGTATATTTTTGGCAGCCATGGAAACTCCTTAAGGGCAATTTATTCTTGCTTGTAAATGATAGATTAAAGGGTTGATTAAGTGTTTATGTGTGTAGGAATTAATTTGGGTGATGTGTACTAAGTATATGTGAATTTGTACTTGTATTTGGAAGCTTGGAAATTAATGGAGAGTGATGTATGAATCGGCAGCTTGAATGATGAACCATAAAAATGTTATTTCATGGTTTGGTTTATGGAATATTAATGTTGAATTGTGGTACTTGCTATGGCAGCTTGTGTATATGTATGATGGTGTGAGGTTGGACATGTAAATGAGCTAGGTTAGGTGATTGAATTGTTTGTAATTTGAACTTGAAAAATTCTGTACTATAAGGTGCATATTGAGTGTGGTTATAAGCTGCCAAAGTGACCAAAAATATGTTGTGAAATGTGTTTAGGTTATGGTACAAACCAGAATTGGCATGAATGTGTAACTTCGTAAGTGTTACAAGTGTCCTTTGATGAGTAATGAACAAAATGCAATAGGGTAGTTTATGTTTTGGGCTTAGAACCTTAAGTGTGTGGCTCCAATTGGTATGAGACCAATCGGAGGTGAAACTAGGCACAAAATGTGCCAACTTTCATGAAGGAAGGTTACCAAAATTCTGCTTGGAAGGTAACTTGAAAAATGACCAAATCCGGATTAGTGCATTTAAGGCCTGAAAATTGACCATTTGAGCAGCAGTTAGTGTTTTGGCCATAACTCACTCAAAACAGGTCCAATTGTCCTGAAAGTTTTACCATGAATAGTTGAGACATATATCTACAAGTCTTATGAAGACACCAAAGCCCAGAAATGAACATAAGTAAGTCAAATAGCTTGCACAATTTCGGGTCCAAAAACTGGCCGAACCAAAATTGACTTAAAATGACTTAAAGTGATCAATTTTGGTACATTCTGACCAGCAATAGTAAAATGACCATAACTTGGTCTAGTAAACTCAGAATGACCTGAAATTTTGCCCTGCATGCCATAAGACATAGATCTACCAGTTTGTAGTTTTGACCGAAACTCGAAAACCGAGGAAACTAGGTCATCCGGTTAGGTCAAATTAGTATACCAAAATCCGAAAAATTGCACTGAAGTGCACTATACATGGAAATGAATTGGGCAATATGTACCAACACTAAAAGGCTATAAAATGTGACATATTGGTAACATTGAAACCTAATTCACCTAGACTGCATCGAGGGTTGACATCTTAGGTTGACTAAGGAAATAATAGAATTCGATAAATTAATTATTGAACCTTATTCTTACAGACATTTTAAATGAGTACTGAAACACCTCAAATTGTGTGTTTCAGTTAGCAAAGACTCAGGGAAAGGGAAGAAAACACTAAGTTAGAGGCAAGAGACAGTTATCAGAAGTTTGTGCATAATAATTATTTCTTTTGAATTTTTCAATTGAAATAAATTATGATTATTGAAAAATAAATTATGATTATTTTTATATTATTGCTTTAAATTGTGTTTGTGCACAATAGTTATTTCTTTTGAATTTTTTAATTGAAATAAATTATGATTAATTGTATGTTATTGTTTTAAATTGTGTTTGTGCACAATAATTTTGATTTCTTATTTTCTACTTAAAAATTTATTTGAACATTATAGTTTTAAATTATTTCTGTGCACAATACTTTTTATATTCACTGCTTTTACTAGAAAATTTATTTGGAGAAATGAGTTATGAATAATTTTTGTTTGTTTTGGCATTGAGAATCTTATTTGGAAATTATTGTGTTGCCTACTTTGCAAATGGAAATTTTGAGATAAAATATGATTTGTGGTTTGTATGAAATATTTAAATATTGTGATTTGGAATTGTTTTGATTCACACTTGGCACGACACTGTTACTATATTCCTCCTCCATTTATGGGGTTAGTGTGATTATATTCCTCCCTCTTTGACTTATCAGTCTGGGGTGAGTGTGATTATTTTCCTCCCTCTCTGGTTTACTAGTTGAGGTTGTAGATCGAATGAGTACTCATTAGCTAGCTAGCCACCTCCCTCATTGATTTCGATTAGTGGGGTTGTAGATTGCTTTGTCGTGGTGTACAACACGGCATTGATCGGAAATTTTGTGTCATGGCTTAAGTTGTGTATGAATTGGCAACACTGTGTTTATTAAATTATTTGACCCAAAATATTTCTATAATGAGCTTTGATAAATTGTGAAATGTAATTGTGCAGCATTTAAATTGTGTTATAGATTGGCAACACTGTATTCTTCAGTTATTTGATCGAATTGTGTTATTGATTTGCAAAACTGTATTATTCAGTTATTTGATCAAATGGTGTTATTGATTATCAAAAATGTATTATTCAGTTATTTGATAAAATTGCGTTATTGATTGGCAAAACTGTATTATTCAGTTATTTGATCAAATGGTATTATTGATTGGCAAAACTGTATTATTCAGTTATTTGATCAAATTTGTGTTATATGAACTTTGTAAATTGTGAAATGGAATTGTGAGCTATTTGATTTGTGAATTGTCAATAAAAGATTTATGTATCGCATTTCAAATTGTTATTGTGCACCACTGAGTAAATTTTACTCAGCGATAGCTTTCATTCTTTGTCGCAGGTAAATGACCAGTGACAGGCGATGAACTAGGCTGCTAGTGCTTCAGTAAGAGATCATCGGGTATATTGAGTATACCATATTTTGCATTTTGTATTGTAATGTATGTTCACTGTATATATATAATATTCTTGGTTTTGAGCTGTTGTAAATTAAAATTGTACATTGAAGTTGTAAAATAAATTGTAAATTATTTTGGACTTGTAAAATTTGTACTATATTTCTTTTATCTCAGCCTTTGGAAATATTTAAAAATTTTTGTGGATTTGAGTTGAGAAACATATTGTGTTGATTAACTGTTGGAGTTTGAGATTGAGAAATATATATTTGAAAAGCTTTTTAAAGGTTTTTGAAGGACTGTTTTACTCAAAATACAGATGGCACTCCGCCAAAATTTTACAGAAATTGTTAATTCTTCAAATGTGTTAACTGTTTCACTTCAGTTCAAAAAGATAAAATTTTATGTAACACCCCAAAAATATTAAATTTATGAGCATTTTTGGTATTTAATTTTATTTAAATTTTAGGAATTTTTTTGAGATTTTTCAGATTTTTAAAATCGGGTTCGATTTTCCGAAAATATAAACTTTGATGATTTTTAAAAATTAATTTAAAGACTACGTGGCAAAACTAAAAATATATTTGGAGTCTACGTATTTTTCTGAGTTTTCTGGAATTTTTTCGGAATTTTTGGACCTCGTTTTTGGTCCCGAGGCAGAATAAAAATTCAAAAATTTTGTATTTCGAATCGAACCGGCCGAATTGAACCGGACCGGATCGGACCGATCGAATCGGACCGGTCTTCTTCTCTTTTTCTTCCTCCCGCGCGCGTTCCTTCCTCCTTCTCTCTTCCTCGCGTTTTCTCTCTCCTCCCCACCCCCGGTAGCCCGACCACCTTGACCCCGGTAGGCGCGCGCCGACCCTCCCGGCCGGTAGCGCGCTAACGGCGAAAAAGCGTCTGTAACGCCCCTTGCGCGCGTCGATTCAGCTTCCCCGGCCAAATCCGGCCGATCCGGCCACCAATTGGACCGGGTCTTGTGTCTAAAATCATCTACTCGGCGAGAGCTTTCCATAGACACCAAGAACGCAGAAATCCATCGAGCGGTTTGTCCGATTTTTGCTCGGAAAGATTTTAGCCCATTTCGACTTTTGGGCTAGATTTCTCGAAAACCGTGAATCCCACGAGAAAACCGAGGCTACCAGCACGCTCCACTCGACGAGAGCTTCGCAACGACATAAATTTCGAATTTTTCCGACACCGTTTTTCGGTGGGTCCCACGGAACTTCGCAGTGTTTTTTCGAGCGCGTTCCCGAAGTCGGAATCGGCAAAGGTAAACCCGAACCTTGTTTTTTCGTAATTTTCTAGTGCTTAAATAGGATTAAAAATCCATAAAATATTCGTGGTAGCTTAGAAAATTACGATTCTTTTTGCAATAGCTTAGTAATATTGCTAAGGACCGCGGGGCAAAGTTTTATAATTTTTAGAGCTTGTTTGGGCAGTTTTTGCAAAAATGATCAATAATAATGACTAAATTGAAATTTTGCGTATTGTGATGGATGACTGATTTGATGGGCCCAAGAGGGGCTGTGTGATATGATTGAACTGTGGATATATGGATTGTGAGTATAGAAGTGTGTTTTGAACCCTTTTGCAGGTTGGGTAGGTCCTAGGTATAGGGGAGATTCTGTCGGATTTTCGGCACGACTTAGGACGTATTTGGTCTTTTTCTTTGTTTGTATTGAGTCAAATTTATTAAATGATTGTAATAAAATTGTCGTGGTGGGACGACCTTCTTCCTCCGCGCCTCAGTGACCACCGTCAAGTCTGTGAGTAAAATATTAATTTTAATTGTAATTTCGATATTATTATATGTTCAACATGTCCATGCATCACTTATATGCATATATTTATGTAGTTAAACTCTAGGCACGATTTATGATGCATTGATAAATGTTAAAGTGCCATGATGTTGTTGTGGTAATTTGGAGCAGTGTGCGTGCGTTGGCGTGCGTGTGATGTGGTGTGGACTATGGATAGGACGGGTAGTCACGGCTTGAGTTCTTCGCTGGGACCCGATCCTTCGAGGGGTAGTCACGGCTTGAGTTCTTGTGGGACCCTCGATTTGGCTTATTAAGCGAAAGTCCGGCTTGAGTTCTTCTTGGCACGGGTTGGATTTAAGAGAGTCAGATAGGATCAGCTCCCATATGTTATGATTGATGCTACAGGGTGCGTGAGTGCTCCAAATTACCTTTTTGATGTTATGATGTGAAAATGATGTGGATGTTGCATTTCACTCTACAGGGTGCATTAGTTTTAGATAGTTATAGAGATTATGGTTAAAATTGATATTTTACTCTCTCGAGTCGACGCTCACTCCTGTTCAATATTTTTTCAGGCTACAGGAGGATTTTATTTTGGTTAACCTGCTTTTCTCCTTCGCAGGTTGTTTATCAATATTTGTGTAATTTTATTTACTCCTAGAATTTCCGCATGTGTTAGAAGTATTTATTTGATTATGGTCTATAATATTATTATCATGTTGGACCTATAAACGTATAATGATATGCATGTTTGATGGATTGGATGAGGGAGCTGAGCTCCCATTTATTTTATGAGGATATGAGTATGTGGAGGGTGAGCTGAGCTCCCCAATTAAGTATTTATCATGTCTACAGGTCGGGTGAGTCGAAAACTCCGCGTTGGAAAGTCCATTTTATGGCCGGACTCTGTCCGTTTGTTTTCTTGATATTGGGCCCAAATGGGCCTTAGAGTTGGGTTAATGAACAGTTAGGCTTACTACGGGCCTCGGGGGCTTTAGGCTGGCCCAGGTCCTAGTGCCGGTCCGGCCCATAGGTTGGGTCGTGACATTTTAACACCTGTAAATAGTGCTCACCACTGTAAAAAAAAGTAAGAAAAGTTTTAAAATTCCTTGTAGTGTATTTAATAGGTTATCAGTAGACGAAGTTGGTAATTCATTAGGTATACTACGGGATCATGTCATGCCTTACAGAGGGGTAGGGTGTGACAAGAAATATCACAGAGATTCATAATTTTCTGGGTTTAGCTGGATTCTACCGTAGATTTGTGAAGGGATTCTCCATGTTGGCATGTCCATTGACCAAGCTGCTTAGAAAAGATGTGAAATTTCAGTGGACGGATTGTCACACCTTACCCCTCTGTAAGACTGTTAGTAATATGCCCTAGAGCATATCATTTAGTATGTATCTTGTACATATTTTTATTAATAAAAGGCATTTCCACTTTTCCATTTACATAATATATTTATGTGTAATAGAAAAGGTCCATTGATATTTTGTTAGAAATATTATTCTTAAGTTGTTAAGAATATGAGTGACAATATTTCTAGCACAAAGTATCATAAATAGCTTCACAATCGAGGATACTTCATAATAAGGACATGACTTATCCAGAAAGATTGTATTCATGTTTGTTATCAAGTTATTTATATGAGATATAAATAAGATGGAATGGTGAGTCTCATGCCATATGACAAACATGATAGGCACTTATAAATGATAAGTAGGCCGAACCAGTGACACTTATGACAAGCACATGGAGTTTACTCTTGTCAATGTTTTGGCATAAATCATATCAGTGCATATAATCTTTAGACCTAAGATAGCACAGTTATCTTGTATATAGGTAGTTTGAGTTTGATACTGCTTTCATACTTGTATTATGTATGGGTATATGGGCATGTGTTGGCTCCTGTTAGTTATATATGGAGGTAGGTGTTGATCAAGATGGAATCTGTTCCTCTAAGTAAATAGAGATAAAATCCTATGTTCATTTAATTGTTCTTGATATTTCAAGTTCCTAGCCAGGACAGATAGATTTATTCAGAAAAGAGTTTCTGATGAGAAAATCTTTTTAATCATGAACTGGAATTAAAAGAGAACATAATATTCATAGCAAATGGAGTTTGACATAAACCATGACTCCAGCTTGAGTTGGGATTTTGTAACAGAGAGATTCTAGTGCATGGTAACATATGATTATAGGTTCATTTAAGGTAAACCTTATTACTAATTGGGTGGCCATGGCATGCTATGCTAGGTGTTAACCATGGTTTATGAGGTTCATAAAATGATTTAGAGAAATCATTTATGGTGAGAAAGAGTTCTGATGATATTAAGAGTTGATATCATGTCTCATTGCCAATTAGTGATGAGCCTAGTAAGTCACACACATACACAAGTTATCACCTATTTAAATATGATTTAATTAATTAATTAAAGAGTTTAATTAATTAATTAATTAGGTTTGGTTTGCAATTAAATTGCAAAGTCCCTAGCATGACTTAAAACCAAATCTATTGGATGTATAATATAAGTTAAATTTATATTTAAAGTGTTTAAATATGAATTTAATTAATGAAAAATTAATTAATAGAGATTAATTAATTAATTTATATTTGATATAAATTAATTAGAAGAAGAGAAATAATTATTTTGGGTTGAGAACTCAAAATTAAGACACAGGGGCATTTTGGTCATTTCACAGTGTGACACGTGGCACCATGAGATGGTGACATATGGGATTACACATAAGCTTGTCAAATGTTTTTTAATCATGTAAGATGATTAAAATCAAGATTAAATATAGGTTTGACACTTAGCACAATGTGATTGGGTCACTTAAACCTAGAGCTAATCAAAGGGTGACATGTGGCAAGGGTTTAATGTGTTAACCTAGCTATTTAAGTGTTGTTATGAAAAAAAAAGCAACCAGCAGCCACTCCTCTCCTTTGTCACGCCACTTTGAGGCTTTTCATCTATTTTTCTTCATCTCTCATCAATTCAAAGAGATTAGCCATCAATCTCTTGAATTAAGAACACTAGAAATTGTTTCAAATGTCTTGTTTACATCTCTAATCTCTTAAACGGTAGAACTTGAATTTCTAATTAATAGAAAAAGCTTTAGAAGATGTTCAAGGGCTGCCACAGGTGTTCTTGGTGTGGACAAGCTAGAGGGACAACATCTGGTGTCCTGAAGATGAATCTCAAAGGCGCAGACACGCTGCAGTGCATCAAGAGGTTAGTGTAATCGTTCTTGATTTAATCTAGGGTTCTAAAATTAATCTGAATAATTTTAAAATCTTAAATGGCAAATGCAGATCCAAAAACATATTAAAAGAGTTTTAATATGTTGTTTATCATTGAAATCAAATAGATAAAAAGAAATCTTGCATGATGCATGTGACCCTAGGTGAAAAGTTTTGAATTCAATGGTATAAACTTGTGTTTTTCACGCTTTCATTCCTTCAATTGGTATCAGAGCCACTATATTTGCCATTTAGATTGATGTTTATATGATTTAATTGTGTGTTTGATCATGAGATCAAAAGTTTATTGCTGGTTACAAAGCCAAGGTGGTGGCACAAATGATGAACACCATGGTGCGCATGGTTGATGCATCACAATGGTGTGCAAAGGTAAATGGATGGTGAATGTGTAATTGTTGTATGATCTAAGATCTATTTTATGTCTAATTAAATTGTTTAATTAGAATTTTTATCACACAATTAAATTATGATTCAAATCAGAATTTTAAAAATTGTTTGAATGTGATTCAAATCTGAATTTTAAAAGTTGTTTGAATGTAATTCAAATCTGAATTTTTTAAAGTTGTTTGAATCATATTTAAATCTGATTTTTTTAAAATTGATTGAATAAAATTCAGATCTGATTTTTTAAAAAATATTTGAATGTGATTCAAATCTGATTTTTTAAAAAATGTTTGAATGTGATTCAAATCTAAATTTTTAAAGTTGTTTGAATGTGATTCAGATCTGAATTTTTAAATTTGTTTGAATGAGATTCAAATCTGAATTTTTAAATTTATTTGAATCATATTCAAATCTGGATTTTTAAGTTGAATATGAGATATTCAATTTAATTTAAGTATGTATGTTTTATTTAATTGTTAAATAGTGATATGCATGATGGATGATCATAGACTATAAAAGACCAATGTGATTGGATTTATTTCTTTTATGTTTCTTTGGGATTGTAAATTAATTAATTTATTTTAATTTATTTTGGGCATGTATTATTAAGTTTGTAATAATTTTTGGGTTGTAATTTCATTTATTTAAGTTCTTGTAAATTCGACTTGGTATGCCAAGGATTACTATGTAATATTGGATTGCAAGAAGTTCAAGGAGGTCAAGAGCATTGGTGGGACTAGTGGGAGGAATTCAAGATCAAGTGTTGACTATGTACTCCTTCAGCAACTCTTGTAAAATGAATGAATGAATGAAATGCACCTAGGAATGCCCTGATTCAATTCTTGGTGGCTCAGAATTAAATCCCTTAGAAAGTCCATGATCATACCATATTTACTGCTTATCCATGAATGCATGAGATGTATGGGAATGTATGCAATTATATGATATATGCATGCTAAATGGATAATGTGCAAAGTGAGACCTTAATAGTAATTAGAATGACCATAAAATCTTCCAAATAAATGATTAAGTTGGAAATGCTATAATTAAAGTAATTATAACATAGGCCCTCCATTGGGGCAATTATTTTAAGAAATTTTAAATAGTTACATAAGATGCAATTAATTTAAGAGATTTTCTTAAGAATAATTGTTAAGCATGAGATGTTGTAAATATGTAAATGGTTTAGTGGCCAATATTGGATGTACCTGAGAACATTAAAATTATTTGCATAATTACTGGCTCAATGAGATCAACTTAACTAATGCAAGATAAGTCAATAATGGATGTACCTGAGATTTTGAGCATTAGGGGCTAGATAAAGGATTGAACCTCACATGAGATGTGATGGGCAAGGAGTTGCTTACTTATAGTTTATTGTAATTCCAATAATGGATGTACCTGAGGATGATCAATAGAATTATAAGAATTCAATTACCCACTAGAAATCCATCCAACTAGGATTTCCGTTTTCTACTTTGGAAGTGTAGGATTCGCTAAGTTAGTGGGAGGACCAATTTGATTAAAAGACCATAATCATTTTGGTTAATTTCATGATACATTTACTAATTAATCTGGTTATATTCTGCAGTTAATTTTCTGATAAATATGAGCATAAAACAACCACCACCATCCAATATCATTGCAAGCATACTTAATCACAATAGGTTGACAGGACCTAATCTGTCTGATTGGCTAAGAAATTTGAAACTTGTCCTGAACCTTGAACATATAGGATGTGTTCTAGATTCAAATGTTCCTGATCCCTTACCTCCAGAGGCCACACAAGAGGAACATGAAACTTTGGACAAGTGGAAGGAGCATGATATGAGAGCTAAGTGTTACATGCTTGCTTCCATAAGTACTGAGTTACAGAAGCAACATGAGAACATGCAGAGTGTGAGTGAGATCCTCCTTCACCTACAAGAGTTGTATGGTGAGCATAGCAGGAATGCTAGGTATGAGATATCTAGACAGCTATTCCGTATGAGGATGTCTGAGGGACAGAATGTTGGGGATCATGTCCATAAGATGATTAGGCTGATTGAGCAGTTGGAACATCTTGACTTCAACATGGATTTCCAATTACAGACGGATTTGATCCTTCAGTCCCTTCCTGAGTCTTTTGGGAATTTTGTGACAAATTTCCATATGACTAAACAGGAATGCACCTTAGCTGGTTTACTCAACATGCTGGTTATTGCCCAAAAGAATATGCCGAGCAATAAAGGAAAAGAGGTAGCTTTGATTGCATCTTCTTCTACTGGAAAGTCCAACAAGAAAAAGGGCAATAAGAAAAAGAAACCTCAGATTCCTGGTCCTTCCAAGAAAATAGCTAAACATAAAAGGAAGACCAAAGCTGTCAAAGGCAAAGGAAAGCGTTTCCACTGCCAACAGGAAAGTGTTTCCATTGCCAGTAAGAAAGTGTTTCCACTGGCCAGAGTATAGCAATCTAAAAGAATGCAATGCCATGGTGAAAACCAACTCAAGTTCAAAATATATTTGGCACTTAAGGTTATGTCATGTTGCAGAAGATAGGATTACAAAATTGGAGAAAATGGGGATTTTATCCTCATTGGGCTTTGAGCCTACTCCAACTTGTGAATCTTGCCTTCAGGGCAAAATGACTAGATCACCCTTTATTGGACAAGGGCTAAGAGCTAAAAATATTTTGGAGCTAATACATAGTGATGTATGTGGTCCATTTAAGGAAATGGCTAGAGGCGGCTTTCATTATTTTATTACCTTTACTGATGATAAATCAAGATTTGGGTATTTGTATTTGATGAAATACAAACATGAATCCTTTGAAAAGTTGAAAGAATTTAAATCTGAAGTAGAAAATCAAACAGGAAAGAGTATTAAAGCTCTTCGATCAGATCGTGGAGGTGAACATTTGAGTACTGAATTTGATGAATACTTGAGAGAGCATGGCATTGTTTCCCAGCTGACTCCTCCAGGAACGCCACAGCTGAATGGTGTATCTGAAAGGAGAAATCGTACCTTATTGGATATGGTGCGTAGTATGATGAGTTATGCTGATATGCCAATCTTCTTTTGGGGATTTGCTTTAGAATCAGCTTTGTATATTCTGAATAGGATTCCATCAAAAACCAAGTCTTAAGCATGTTAAGATTTGGGGTTGTCTAGCTTATATCAAAAAGCTGAACACTGATAAATTGAAGACCAGATCAGAAAAAGGTCGATTTGTTGGATATCCAAAAGATAGTTTTGGATATTATTTTTATTTGCCTACTTCACAAAAGGTTGTGATAAGTAGAGATGCCACATTTCTTGAACAATAGTTTGTTCAAGAAGGAGGCAAAGGAAGGGCAAATAGAGTTAGAATTGGAGAATTCTGACCAACCAACAGATCAGATGGATATAGATCCATCTAGTCAACCTATACCCATTGATGAAATATCTACAGCTGTTCCTCGTAGAACAACCAGGGTATCTCACCCACCAGTGAGATATGGTTTTCCTCATGAAGAAGAACAAGAGTTGTCTACTCATGAAGAAGTAGATCATGGAGATGATCCAATTACTTATGAAGAAGCTATATCAGACATAGACTCTTCAAAATGGATTGATGCTATGAAATCCGAGATTGATTCCATGTATAAGAATAAAGTTTGGGATCTTGTTGACCCACCTGAAGGTATTGTACCTATAGGGAACAAATGGGTTTTCAAGAAGAAAATTGGTTCTGATGGAAAGGTAGAGACCTATAAGGCAAGGCTAGTAGCGAAAAGGTTTCGCCAAAGGCAAGGAATCGACTATGAGGAGACTTTCTCGCCTGTTGCCATGCTTAAATCAATTAGGATTTTATTAGCAATAGCTGCATACTATGATTATGAGATTTGGTAGATAGATGTCAAAACAACTTTTCTCAATGGATACATTGAAAGAAACATTTTCATGGAACAACCTAGGGGATTTGAATCCCAAGATGGTTCCAAGGTATGCAAGCAAAAGCGATCCATTTATGGGTTGAAACAAGCTTTGAGGAGTTGGAACATCCGTTTTAATGAAGCCATTAAATCCTTTGGTTTTATCAAAAATGAGGATGAGCCATGTGTATATAAGAAGGTTAGTGACAATGCTATCACTTTCCTTATCTTATATGTGGATGACATATACACATGGCTAATGACACAGGTATGTTGACAACTATAAAGGTATGGTTGTCAAATACATTCTCCATGAAAGACTTAGGGGAGGCAACCTATATTCTTGGGATTCGCATCTATAGAGATAGAGCGAAAAGAATAATTGGTTTATCCCAAAGTCTATACTTGGAAAGGTGTTAAAGAGGTTTAACATGCTTGATTCCAAGAGAGGATTGTTACCAGTGAGACATGGTATCCATATTTCTAAAGAGATGTCTCCAAAGACACCTAAAGAAAGAGATAAGATGGCCAAGATTCCATATGCTTCGGCTATTGGAAGTTTAATGTATGCAATGTTGTGTACTAGGCCGGATATTGCATATGCTATTAGTTTGACTAGCAGGTATCAATCCAATCCAGGTTTGGAACACTGGATAGCTGTCAAGAATATCCTTAAGTACTTGAGAAGAACTAAGGATTTATTCTTGATTTATAGAGGTGGAGACTTGCAATTGGATGGTTATACTAATTCTGATTTCCAATCAGATATCGATGATAGAAAGTCTACCTCTGGATATGTGTTCATTTGTAATGGAGGTGCAGTCAGTTGGAAGAGTTCCAAACAGAGCACGATTGTAGATTCCACTACAGAGGCTGAGTATATTGCTGCATCAGATGCTGCAAAGGAAGCTGTTTAGATAAAAAAGTTCGTGACAGAACTTACAGTAGTTCCTTCCATTGAGTCAGCAGTTCCATTACACTGTGACAACAATGGAGCAGTCATACAGGCTAAGGAACTAAGGTCTCACCCAAAATCCAAACACATAGAAAGGCACTACCACATTATCAGAGATATAGTTGCGCAAGACGATATAGCCATGCAGAAAATAGCATCAGCTAAAAATCCAGCTGATCCATTCACTAAGCCTATGTCACAGACTCAGTTAGATCGACATCTTGAGAAGATAGGTCTAAGATATTGTAATGAATGGCTCTAGTGCTAGTGGGAGATTGTTAGTAGTATGCCCTAGAGCATATCATTTAGTACGTATCTTGTACATATTTTTATTAATAAAAGGCATTTCCACTTTTCCGTTTACATAATATATTTATGTGTAATAGAAAAGGTCCATTGATATTTTGTTAGAAATATTATTCTTAAGTTGTTAAGAATATGAGTGACAATATTTCTAGCACAAAGTATCATAAATAGGTTCACAATCGAGAATACTTCATAATAAGGACATGACTTATCCAGAAAGATTGTATTCATGTTTGTTACCAAGTTATTTATATGAGATATAAATAAGATGGAATGGTGAGTCTTATGCCATATGACAAACATGATAGGCACTTATAAATGATAAGTAGGCCGAACCAGTGACACTTATGACAAGCACATGGAGTTTACTCTTGTCAATGTTTTGGCATAAATCATATCAGTGCATATAATCTTTAGACCTGAGATAGTATAGTTATCTTGTATATAGGTAGTTTGAGTTTGATACTGCTTTCATACTTGTACTATGTATGGGTATATGGGCATGTGTTGGCTCCTACTAGTTATATATGGAGGTAGGTGTTAATCAAGATGGAATCTGTTCCTCTATGTAAATAGAGATAAAATCCTATGTTCATTTAATTGTTCTTGATGTTTCAAGTTCCTGGCCAGGATAGATAGATTTATTCAGAAAAGAGATTCTGATGAGAAAATCTTTTTAATCAAGAACTGGAATTAAAAGAGAACATAATATTCATAGCAAATGGAGTTTGACATAAACCATGACTCCAGTTTGAGTTGGGATTTTGTAGCAGAGAGATTCTAGTGCATGGTAACATATGATTACAGGTTCATTTAAGGTAAACCTTATTACTAATTGGGTGGCCATGGCATGCTATGCTAGGTGTTAACCATGGTCTATGAGGTTCATAAAATGATTTAGAGAAATCATTTATAGTGAGAAAGAGTTCTGATGATATTAAGAGTTGATATCATGTCTCATTGCCAATTAGTGATGAGCCTAGTAAGTCACACACATACACAAGTTATCACCTATTTAAATATGATTTAATTAATTAATTAAAGAGTTTAATTAATTAATTAAATAGGTTTGGTTTGCAATTAAATTGCAAAGTCCCTAGCATGACTTGAAACCAAATCTAGATTATTGGATGTATAATATAAGTTAAATTTATATTTAAAGTGTTTAAATATGAATTTAATTAATGAGAAATCAATTAATAGAGATTAATTAATTAATTTATATTTGATATAAATTAATTAGAAGAAGAAAAATAATTATTTTGGGTTGAGAACTCAAAATTAAGACATAGGGGCATTTTGGTCATTTCACAGTGTGACACGTGGGACCATGAGATGGTGACACATGGGATTACACATAAGCTTGCCAAATGTTTTTTAATCATGTAATATGATTAAAATCAAGATTAAATATAGGTTTGACACTTGGCACAATGTGATTGGGTCACTTAAACCTAGAGCTAATCAAAGGGTGACATGTGGCAAGGGTTTAATGTGTTAACCTAGCTATTTAAGTGTTGTTATGAAAAAGAAAAGCAACCAGCAGCCACTCCTCTCCTTTGTCACGCCACTTTGAGGCTTTTCATCTATTCTTCTTCATCTCTCATCAATTCAAAGAGATTAGCCATCAATCTCTTGAATTAAGAACACTAGAAATTATTTCTAGTATCCTGTTTACATCTCTAATCTCTTAAAAGGCAGAACTTGAATTTCTAATTAATAGAAAAAGCTTTAAAAGCTGTTCAAGGGCTGCCATAGGTCTTCTTCATGTGGACAAGCTAGAGGGACAACATCTGGTGTCCTGAAGACAAATCTCAAAGGCGCAGACACGCTGCAGTGCATCAAGAGGTTAGTGTAATCGTTCTTGATTTAATCTAGGGTTCTAAAATTAATCTGATTAATTTTAAAATCTTAAATGGCAAATGCAGATCCAAAAACATATTAAAAGAGTTTTAATATGTTGTTTATCATTAAAATCAAATAGATAAAAATAAACCTTGCATGATGCATGTGACCCTAGGTGAAAATTTTTGAATTCAATGGTATAAACTTGTGTTTTTCACGCTTCCGTTCCTTCAAAGACATAACATGATCCCGTAAAATACCTAATGAACTACCAACCTTCACCTACCGATAACTCATTAAGTACCCTACAAGGGATTTTAAAACAATTTTCTTACTTTTGTTAAGTGGTGTATGTTTTCTAATAAGTGTTTAAAACATTTAATTGAAATTAAAAACTAGTTAAAACTTTTGGCCCGTTTTATTTTTTCGCAAACTTTATAAAAATTTAGACAGAGTTCCGTTTATATTTTGAGAAAATAGTTCTTCAAATACCTGTAAAAAGCACTTCCAAAAATTTTCTCAACCACTACTTCAATTTCACAATCAATCTCAACAATTTCTCAAATCTCAAATTCAACAGTCAACATTTCTCAATTTCCAAAGTTCAATCATCAGTAAAATGATATCTATCAATCTCATTCAAATTAAAATAAAACATTTCCTTTCATTAAAGACAACAAACTATATATATATACATCATACCAAAATCTACAGTATGAAAATTCCACAAAATTTTATTACAACTTTATACAAACTTTGTATAAACTGCTCAAGACCGATTTAAATATCCATACATTTATGTGCAATACACATCAAAATAAATATTTACAGGCAGGGTATCAATTATACCCGATAAATTCAAGCTGATAAATCCTCAATCCTCAGCAGCTCAGTCTTCTACTCCTCTAGTCTCTATATCTGCGACAGCAATAAAAGCTATCACTGAGTACTAGGACTCAGTGGTGCACAACATACTAAAATAATCTTTATGCAGAATTTAAATCACATTTATTCGAAAATTTGACTGAACATGAGAATTAAATAGAAATCATGCATTATGAGATTTTAATCCCAAACAATTTCATTTTGAAGTATCAAATCACATTTCATAAAATCCCACAGTTAGATCATGCCATTCGAAACAAATAGAATCTCAATAGCCAGAGGCTAAAGAGAAATCACATAACAAGGCTAGCTAGTTCAAATATATGGATATCCATTCACATCCTCTTCTACTGGCACACCTCAACACTTCTCCAGAGAAGGAATGAAAATTCGAAACTAATTACCCCCACTAGTCGTGCTAGTGAGGTGTTCAAATATATGGTCATGACACTGTGGTTTCAAAACTTATCTTAACAATTTGCTAAACATTTTCATTTCAAATATACACAATAACTTTCACATTTTAAATCAAAACATCATAAATAAGGTCACAATAAACTTTCAACAATTCAAAGCAAAAGTAAAATGCATATTTCATTCACTTTATCAATGAATTTTAAAGCATAGTGATGTTGTGCACAAACCTTAAGCGAGTCGCCTCTTGGCCTTGACTCGGTTCCTCGGGTTCTTTCCCGGTATTCTTTTCAATTGAAACACACAATTTTACAGTGTTTCAGTACCATAACTTAGCATAAATCCAAAATTAAATTTAACTTCACTTTTACCTAGCTCTAACGTGCTAAACTCGACGTTCTTGAAATTTTGTGTTTCGTACTATTCAAGTCAAATTGTTGACTTTCTAAGGCTTAATAGGTTCACCCACATACCACATTTTGGTCACTAAATTTGTTGGTTTTGGTTGTTTATTCAAATTCTAAGTCTTTTTGGTAAATTTGATAAAATTTCAGTTTTGGAGTCTAAGGTTGCACTGTTCCATTGGTTATCTTACTGTTGAAATTTGGCAAAACTTCCTTCATAGAAAATGTTCCCTATTGTCCTAAGTTTATTCTCATTTTTGAATCACTCCAATTGGAGTTTTGTAGCTCAAGTTATAACCATTTGAACCATGGCTGCCAGATTGGACACCACCCAGAATTCTGGGCAATTTTTTGTGATGGCAGTTTTAGATCACCAATTTTGGGTGGCCAAATGACTTGGTTAATGTCATAAATTGGGTTGGTGTTCTTCATGAAAGTTTTAGATCTATATCTCATCTAACCACTGGTAAAATTTCAGGTCATATTGACCTGCCTACTCAAGTTATGGCCAAATGAACAAACACTGTTCATTTAGTAAGTTTGTACAGAGGCAGACTGTGATTTTTCAACTTTGGTCAATTTGTTCACTAGGTTTTGGTCACTTTTTGGCATGCTTCCTAAATGAAAATTGCGTCATTTAGTGTCTATTTTCATCCCCAATTGGTTCCATACCAATTGGACTTGTAAAATTTCATGTTTGGTCCCTCAAAGGAAATTTTGTCATGCTGCATACTCCATCCGAATTTGGCCTTAACTCCAATCATTCCAACACACTTCATTTGGTCACAAATGACCATTTTTCACTTCACATTAGGTCAAAAACATCATTTACCACTTCCTCACATTTTTGGTCTCTAAACCCTAATGTTCAAAACCCTAACCACACTAATTCATTGCATTTAACTAATTCAAAGCATATAAACACAATCTTTCAACTCATTCAAGCATCCTAACATGTTTAACTCAATCAAACTCATGCAAATCACCCTCCCCTTCATGCTGGCTGAATTTTAGTTTAGTCCCTCACACATATTTTTATTTCATTTCTTTAGTTTCTAAGCTCATTTAAGTAACTAAACATGCATTTAAAGTAGAAAGTTAAAAGTTAGCATACTAACCTTTCTTAGGTGTCTTTTTCCTCTCCTTATTTCTCCTCCTTTCTTCTTCTTTTTGTAGACAATAGCTAAATCAAGGGTCTAGGTTAAGATTTACTTAAGGACTTTAGGGGAATTCATGGTTAATTTAGGGTGTATGAAGCTTGACTTAAGAGCTCTAATGGAGTTTTGCAATGGTGAGAGAGAGTGAGGGCGGCACAAGGTGAGAAAGAAGAAGACTTTTGGTTATTATTTTTTATTTCTTTTTTTTTTCCTCTTTTATGTGTTATGAAAGACCAAAAATCAATTTAATTAAATATATTAACTATATTCTTTATGGCATCATGCATGATGTCATGCATGATGTCATCTCCTTTTTAACTTTTTCATTTTCTTTTTTTTTTCTATTTATTTTTCTATTAGTTCTTTAATTTAATTCTTGATTCTGAAATTTTATTTTCTTCGATTTTATTTGACAGTTAAGTCAGAGTCAGCTCTCGGGGTCAATTGACCAAATTGCCCCTCGCCGGTTCATCCCGGTTTGCAAATAATCCAATATTTCTTTCGGCTCCCTGACCTAATTATTTGACTGGCTTAACAGTTCTTTTTGTGATTTTCTCTTTTCCACTGTGTTCATAAGGGTCCTAAGGACTGCAGCGTCATATTTTACGGTTTGAAATTTGAGTTTAAAATGACTTTGCAGTCCTTTCCGAGAAGGTCACCCATCGCTGTGACTCTCGGCTCGTTTAACTTTTTATGTTCTGTTTTTCTTATTTATGCTTAACTAATTGAACATTACTAATTATTTGTGTCAATGGCTTCTCTAGTTGTCTTAAGTATGGTTCTAATCTCCTTAATTATCTGGACCGACACCGGTCACCGGAACAGTGAAATATACTAGGCTATACAAATAGGGGTGTTACAATTCTCCCCCCCTTAAATAAAATTCGTCTCGAAATTTTACCTGGTATCAATCTCTGAATAGCTGTGGGTGCTGTCTCCTCATGTCCTCCTCTCATTCCCACGTAGCGTCCTGGCCCGAATGATGGTTCCACAGCACCTTCACTAATGGTATTTGCTTGTTCCGTAGCTGCTTCACCTCATAAGCCAGAATCTCTATGGGTTCTTCTTCATATGTGAGGTCTGGATTCACTTCAATTTCTTCCACTGGTAGTACATGAGATAGGTTTGATCGATACCTCCTCAACATAGACACATGAAAGACGTTATGTATCTTCTCCAACTCTGGAGGTAGTGCCAAATGATATGCCAAAGGACCCACTCTTTCCAGAACCTCATATGGCCCAATGAAACGAGGACTCAGTTTTTCCTTTTTACCGAATCTCATAATTCTCTTCCAAGGAGAAACCTTGCAGAATACTTTCTCACCCACTACATACTCAATATCCCTTCTCTTCAAATCAATGTAGGACTTCTGCCGGTCTGATGCAGTCTTAAGTCAATCTCTGATCGCCCTGATCTTCTCCTCAGTTTGCTGAACAATTTCGGGTCCAATTATCTTTCTTTCACCCACGTCATCCCAACACAATGGGGTTCTACATTTTCTGCCATACAAAGCTTTATATGGAGGCATCCCAATGCTTGATTGGTAGCTGTTGTTGTAAGCAAACTCAATCAAAGGCAAGTGTGTATCCCAACTGCCCTCAAATTCAATCACACAAGCCCGTAGCATGTCCTCCAAGATCTGAATTACCCTCTCGGGTGGCCATCTGCATGGGTGGAATGCAGTACTGAAGTTCAATCTAGTTCCTAGGGCTCTCTGAAGACTACCCCAGAATCTAGAAGTGAACCTAGGATCTCTGTCTGATACAATGGATACTGGCACTCCATGCAATCTCACAATCTCATCAATGTACAACCTGGCCAATCTTTCTAAATTGTAGTCCATCCAGACTAGCAAAAAATGAGCAGACTTGGTTAGTCTGTCAACAATGACCCATACTGCATTATGACTCTTATGTGTCCTCGGAAGTCCCATCACAAAATCCATTGTTATTCTTTCCCATTTCCATTCTGGTACTGGTAGTGGATGTAACAACCCGGAGGGTACTTGATGCTCTGCCTTTACTTGCTAACAAGTTAGGCATTTGGATACAAACTCTGCCACATCTCTTTTCATACCCATCCACCAGTAATGCTCCTTTAGCCCTCTATACATTTTTGTGCCACCAAGGTGCATAGCAAAAGGAGACTCGTGTGCTTCCTTCAAAATGATCTGCCTCAAATCAACACCATTAGGAACACACATTATGCCCTGGTGTAGTAATAGACCATCATCTCTGATTAAAAATTCTGGTTTCTTGCCCTGTTGGACTTCTTCCATCAACTTCTGATACTTCTAATCATTCTGAGCAGCCATTCTAATCTGATCAATCAACACTGGCTGTACATGCCATGCAACTGCTGTCTGCCCATCATTATTAATCTCTAAGCTGGTATGCAATGATCTTAACTCATGTACCAAAGACAAAGGAGTAACCGGTAGACTTGCCATAGTCTTGCGACTAAAGGCGTCAGCCACAACATTAGCTTTCCCTAGCTAATAGTCTATCAGACAATCATAGTCTTTTATTAACTCTAACCATCTCCTCTGTTTCAAATTCAGCTCTTTCTGGGTGCCCAAATACTTCAAACTCTTATGATCTGTATAGATGTAACATTTCTCCCCATACAAATAGTGCCTCTAAATCTTAAGAGCAAACACAATAGCTGCAAGCTCCAAATCATGTATTGGATAGTTCCTTTCTTGCGGTTTTAGCTGGCGTGATGCATAGGCAATGACATTCCGATCTTGCATCAACACACAACCTAGCCCATTGTGAGAAGCATCGCTGTAAACTGTATATTCTTTACCCGGTGTAGGTAAAGTCAGGACTAGAGCTTCAGTCAAACATCTCTTCAATTTATCAAAACTCTGTTGGCGTTTATCCGTCCACTTAAATTTCACATCTTTTTTAAGCAACTTGGTCAATGGAGATGCTAACATGGAGAATCCCTTCACAAATCTATGGTAGTATCCAGCTAAACCCACAAAACTGCGAATCTTTGTGACATTTCTGGGTGGCCTCCAATTAAGGACAGCTTCAATCTTACTTGGATTTACCTTGATACCCTTTTCTGATACTACATGCTCCAAGAAAGATATTTCTTTCAGCCAAAATTCACACTTCGACAATTT
Organism: Hevea brasiliensis; assembly: GCF_030052815.1. Classification (NCBI taxonomy): domain Eukaryota; kingdom Viridiplantae; phylum Streptophyta; class Magnoliopsida; order Malpighiales; family Euphorbiaceae; genus Hevea; species Hevea brasiliensis. Next base: position 34,844,726 of record NC_079500.1, read on the forward strand.
GGCATATAGCTATTTCTCCCTCAAAGTTTGCAGTACAATCCGCAGATGTCTGTCATGCTCTTCTACATTCCTTGAATAAACCAATATATCATCTATGAATACCATAACAAATTGGTCGAGGTATGGTCTGAAGATAGTGTTCATCAGATCCATAAAAGCAGCCGAAGCATTAGTTAACCCGAATGGCATAACCAAGAACTCATAATGGCCATAGAGGGTTCTGAAGACAGTTTTAGGAATACTCTACTCTTGTACTTTTAGCTGATAATAACCTGATCTCAAGTCAATTTTGGAGAACACAGCTGCACCCCTCAACTGATCAAACAAGTCATCAATGCAGGGTAATGGATATCTATTCTTTATTGTCACCTTATTCAACTGCCGGTAGTCAATATATAAGCAGAGAGTGCCATCCTTCTTCTTAACAAACAACACTGGCGCTTCCCAAGGTGTCACACTAGGGCGGATGAAGCCTTTGTCAAGCAGCTCTTGCAATTGCACTTTCAACTCTTTCAATTCTGCAGGTGCCATTCTATATGGCGTTATGGAAATTGGGTCCACACAAGGCATAACATCAATTTCAAACTGCACCTCTCTTTCTGGAGGTAATCCTGGCAATTCATCAGTAAACACATCCAGAAACTCACATACAGTAGGGATGTCCCTTAGTGCTGGATTCCCCACTTGGGTGTCTATCACATGTGCCAAGTATGCTTCACACCCCTTTCTGATCATTCCTCTGGCTAGTGCAGCCGAAATGATGTTTGATGGCAGTAAATGCCTCTCCCCATGTATTACCACATCACCGTATAAAGGGAGACCAAAAGTGGCTGTCTTCAGTCTACAGTCAATCATAGCGGGATGCGTGGCTAACAAATCCATGCCCAAGATGATATCATACTCTCTAAAGGGCATTTCAATCAAGTCTGACAGGAAAACATGTCCTTGGATCACCAAAGGACAGTCTTTATAAATTCTATTGACCCGAACCTCTTGTCCTAATGGACTAGTTACTAGCACTTCAAAATCCATTTGCACACATGGAACAGCAAGTGAACAGACTATGCTAGCACTAAACATATGAATGGGTTGAACCCGGATGAAACAATACAAATACTTCTTTATCAAAGATAGAGAATGTACCAGCTAACACATCGGAAGTCTCAGCCTCTTCTCGCTGTCTCATCATATAAACTCTGGCTGAAGCACTTCCTTGTGCTGATTGACCAACTGTGCCCTGACTGCCTGAACTAGTGCCTTTACCTCTGCCTCTTCCTCTGCCAACTGACTGTGAACTTCTAGGAGCAGGACTCTGAATAGATCCCTCGGCAGTAGTAGGAGCTGGACCATATCTCGGAAACGGAGCACTAGTGCAGTCTTTAGCTATATGGCCCTTGCCTCCACAGTTAAAACAGGCTCCAGTGGCCCAATAGCATTCCCCCCCATGAATCTTGCCATAAGTCTCACAGGGGCGGGCAGAATGTGAACCCCTGCCCGACTGTTGACCAGACCTAGGGGGTCTCTGTCCAGAGAATCGGCCCCTACTAAATCTTCCACCTCGACCCCTGCTGGGTCCACTAAATTTCTTCTTTTTTCCAGAAGTACCACTAGAACTCTATTCAACTGATTTTTCCCCTTTATCTTTTTCTGATTTCTCAGCTTTCTCTGATTTTTCTTTCACTGGGGTTGCTTCTGATTCAATTCTCTCCAGCTCAAGGGCTTGAGACATAAGTTCTGAGAAGTTGTTGTGTCGAAATCCCACAACTTGCATCCTTATGCTGGGCTTCAAACCCATTTCAAATCTCTTGCACCTTGCCTTGCTGGTGGAAAGGAGACTTCCAGCATAGTGGCTTAAGCAGGAGAACTCCCTCTCATATTCTACCACTGATTTACTCCCTTGCTTCAAACTCAAAAATTCTTGCAGTTTTTGATCAACATATGCATCTGGGATGTATTTCTGTCTGAATTCTCTAATGAAGTCATCCCAGGTCAACACTGGTGGTTCAGCCAAGCTGTGGGGGATGGTCTTCCACCAATCATACGCATCCCCTTGCAGTAGCGACACAAAATACTCAAACTTTAGTTCATCTTGGCAGTGTAGCTTCTTAAATACTCTGTCCATTCTTTCAAGCCATTGCTCTTCCTCTAAAGGGTCCACTGTACCCTTAAATTCTGTAGCCCCATATTTCAATAATTTATCATACTGTTTGGCTAGAGGCAGTGGTTGTGCCACAGGTGTCTGAGGTGGAGCTTAAGCAGGCATACCCCCAGCCATTTGTTGAAACATCGCAGCCATCTGCTGTGCAAACTGTGCAGGAAACTGCGGCATTTGTGGGGTTGGTGCTACAGATCCACTGACATTCGGTAAAGCTGGGGCTTCCCCTTGTGCCTCAGCTTCAACAGATTGCTCGACTGAGCGATCCCCTTCTTCCATTTTAGTCTGAAGTTAGGGTATCTCCTGAACAAGTAACACAAGGAGATTTCCCTCCGTTAGTTCATATTCATGATGTAATGCACTATATGTAACAAATATGGACATTGAGCAGTTGTACTTAACAAAGAAAGACACAAATTCTCAAGTTAAAACATACTTCAAAAATTTTGCTCTGATACCACTAAAACATGTCACACCTTACCCCTCTGTAAGGCATAACATGATCCCATAGAATACCTAATGAACTACCAAACTTCACCTACCGATAACTCATTAAGTACCCTACAAGGGATTTTAAAACAATTTTCTTACTTTTGTTAAGTGGTGAGCGTTTTCTAATAGGTGTTTAAAACATTTAATTGAAATTAAAACTAGTTAAAACTTTTGGCCCATTTTATTTTTCCGCAAATTTTATAAAAATTTTGACGGAGTTCCGTTTATATTTTGAAAAAACAGTTCTTCAAATACCTATAAAAAGCACTTCCAAAAATTTTCTCAACCACTACTTCAATTTCACAATCAATCTCAACAATTTCTCAAATCTCAAATTCAACAGTCAACATTTCTCAATTTCCAAAGTTCAATCATCAGTAAAATGATATCTATCAATCTCATTCAAATTAAAATAAAACATTTCCATTCATTAAAGACAACAAACTATATATATATATATATATATACATCATACCAAAATCTACAGTATGAAAATTCCACTAAATTTTATTACAACTTTATACAAACTTTGTACAAACTGCTCAAGACCGATTTACATGTCCATACATTTATGTGCAATACATACATCAAAATAAATATTTACAGGCAGGGTATAAATTATACCCGATAACTTCAAGCTGATAAATCCTCAATCCTCAGCAGCTCAGTCTGCTGCTCCTCTAGTCTCTATATCTGTGACAGCAATAAAAGCTATCGCTGAGTACTAGGACTCAGTGGTGTACAACATACTAAAATAATCTTTATGCATAACTTAAATCACATTTATTCGAAAACTTGACTGAACATGAGAATTAAATACAAATCATGCATTATGAGATTTTAATCCCAAACAATTTCATTTTGAAGTATCAAATCACATTTCATAAAACCCACAGTTAGATCATGCCATTTGAAACAAATAGAATCTCAATAGCCAGAGGCTAAAGAGAAATCACATCACAAGGCTAGCTAGCTCAAATATATGGATATCCATTCACATCCTCTTCTACTGGCACACCTCAACACTTCTCCAGAGAAGGAATCAAAATTCGAAACTAATTACCCCCACTAGTCGTGCTAGTGAGGTGTTCAAATATATGGTCATGACACTGTGGTTTCAAAACTTATCTTAATAATTTTCCAAACATTGTCATTTCAAATATACATAACAACTTTCACAATTTAAATCAAAACATCATAAATAAGGTCACAATAAACTTTCAATAATTAAAAGCAAAAGTAAAATGCATATTTCATTCACTTTATCAATGAATTTTAAAGCATAGTGATGTTGTGCACAAATCTCAAGCGAGTCGCCTCTTGGCCTTAACTCGGTTCCTCAGGTTCTTTCCCGGTATTCTTTTCAACTGAAACACACAATTTTACAGTGTTTCAGTGCCATAACTTAGCATAAACCCAAAAATAAATTTAACTTCACTTTTACCTAGCTCTAACGTGCTAAACTCGACGTTCTTGAAATTTTGTGTTTTGGGGTTACTATTCACTACACTATTCAAGTCAAATTGTTGACTTTCTAAGGCTTAATAGGTATGGGAATTCCAACTTCACTCACATACCACATTTTGGTCACTAAATTTGTTGGTTTTGGTTGTTTATTCAAATTCTAAGTCTTTTTGGTAAATTTGATAAAATTTCAGTTTTGGAGTCTAAGGTTGCACTGTTCCATTAGTTATCTTACTGTTGAAATTTGGCAAAACTTCCTCCATAGAAAATGTTCCCTATTGTCTTAAGTTTATTACCCTTTTTGAATCACTCCAATTAGTGTTTTTTAGCTAAAGTTATAGCCATTTGAACCATGGCTGCCAGATTAGACACAACCCAGAATTCTGGGCAATTTTTTATGGTGGCAGTTTTAGGTCACCAATTTTGGGTGGCCAAATGACTTGGTTAATGACATAATTTGGGTTAGTGTTCTTCATGAAAGTTTTAGATCTATATCTCATCTAACCACTGGTAAAATTTCAGGTCATTTTGACTTGCCTAGCTCAAGTTATGGCCAAATGAACAAACACTGTTCATTTGGTCAGTTTGTACAGAGGCAGACTATGATTTTTCAACTTTGGTCAATTTGTTCACTAGGTTTTGGTCACTTTTTGGGCATGCTTCCTTAATGAAAATTGTGTCATTCAGTGTCTATTTTCATCCCCAATTGGTTCCATACCAATTGGACTTGTTAAATTTCATTTTTGGTCCCTCAAAGGAAATTTGGTCATGCTGCCAGCAGCATGACCATACTCCATCCGAATTTGGCCTTAACTCCAACCATTCCAACACACTTCATTTGGTCACAAATGACCATTTTTCACTTCACATTAGGTCAAAGACATCATTTACCACTTCCTCACATTTTTTGTCTCTAAACCCTAATGTTCAAAACCCTAACCACACTAATTCATTGCATTTAACTAATTCAAAGCATATAAACACAATCTTTCAACTCATTCAAGCATCCTAACATGTTTAACTCAATCAAACTCATGCAAATCACCCTCCCCTTCAAGCTGGCTGAATTTTAGTGTAGTCCCTCACACATATTTTTATTTCATTTCTTTAGTTTCTAAGCTCATTTAAGTAACTAAACATGCATTTAAAGTAGAAAGTTAAAAGTTAGCATACTAACCTTTCTTAGGTGTCTTTTTCCTCTCCTTATTTCTCCTCCTTTCTTCTTCTTTTTGTAGACAATAGCTAAATCAAGGGTCTAGGTTAAGATTTACTTAAGGACTTTAGGGGAATTCATGGTTAATTTAGGGTGTATGAAGCTTGACTTAAGAGCTCTAATGGAGTTTTACAATGGTGAGAGAGAGAGTGAGGGCGGCGCAAGGTGAGAAAGAAGAAGACTTTTGGTTATTATTATTTTTTTCTTTTTTTTTTTTCCCTCTTTTATGTCTTATGAAAGACCAAAAATCAATTTAATTAAATATATTAACTATATTCTTTATGGCATCATGCTTGATGTCATGCATGATGTCATCTCCTTTTTAACTTTTTTATTTTCTTTTTTTTTCTATTTATTTTTCTATTAGTTCTTTAATTTAATTCTCTATTCCAAAATTTTTTTTTCTCCGATTTTATTTGACAGTTAGGTCAGGAGTCAGCTCTCGGGGTCAATTGACCAAATTGCCCCTCGCCGGTTCATCCCGGTTTGCAAATAATCCAATATTTCTTTTGGCTCTCTGACCTAATTATTTGACTAGCTTAACAGTTCTTTTTCGTGATTTTCTCTTTTCCACTGTATTCATAAGGGTCCTAAGGACTGCAGCGTCACATTTTACGGTTCGAAATTTGAGTTTAAAATGACTTTGCAGTCCTTCCCGAGAAGGTCACCCATCGCTGTGACTCTCGGCTCGTTTAACTTCTTATGTTCTGTTTTTCTTATTTATACTTAACTAATTGAACATTACTAATTATTTGTGTTTATGGCTTCTGTAATTGTCTTAGTTCTAATTCCCTTAATTATCCGGACCGACACCGGTCACCAGAACAGTGAAATATACCAAGCTATACAAATAGGGGTGTTACACGGATAAATGACAACAGAGTTTTGATGAATTGAAGAAATGTTTGACTGAAGCTCCAGTCCTGACTTTACCTACTCCCGATAAAGAATACACAGTATATAGTGATGCTTCTCACAATGGGTTAGGCTGTGTATTGATGCAAGATCGAAATGTCATTGCCTATGCAACACGCCAGCTGAAACCGCATGAGAGGAATTATCTGACACATGATTTGGAGCTTGCAGCTATTGTGTTTGCTCTTAAGATCTGGAGACATTATTTGTATGGGGAGAAGTGCTACATCTACACAGATCATAAGAGTTTCAAGTATTTGGGCACCCAGAAAGAGTTGAATTTGAGATAGAGGAGATGGTTAGAGTTGATAAAAGACTATGATTGTCTAATAGACTATCAGCCAGGGAAAGCTAATGTTGTGGCTGACGCCTTAAATCGCAAGACTATAGCAAGTCTAAGGGTTACTCCTTTGTCTATGGCACATGAGTTGAGATCATTACATGCCAATTTAGAGATTAATGATGAGGGGCAGATAGCAATTGCATGGCATGTACAGCCAGTGTTGATCGGTCAGATTAAAATGGCTGCTTAGAATGATTAAAGTATCAGAGGCTATTGGAAGAAGTCCAGCAGGGAAAGAAACTAGAATTCTTAATAAGAGATGATGGTCTATTGCTACACCAGGGCAGAATGTGTGTTTCTAATGATGTTGATTTGAGGCAGATCATTTTGAAGGAAGCACATGAGTCTCCTTTTGCCATGCACCCTGGTGGTACAAAAATGTATAGAGGGCTAAAGGAGCATTACTGGTGGATGGGTATGAAGAGAGATGTGGCAGAGTTTATTTCCAAATGCCTAACTTGTCAGCAAGTGAAGGCAGAACACCAAGTACCAACTGGGTTATTACATCCACTACCAGTGCTAGAGTGGAAATGGGAGAGAATAACTATGGATTTTCTGCCAGTTTGAATAGACTACAGTTTAGAAGGATTGGCCAAGTTGTACATTGATGAGATTGTGAGACTGCATGGAGTGCCAGTATCCATCGTATCAGATAGAGATCCTAGGTTCACTTCTAGATTCTGGGGTAGTCTTCAGAAAGCCCTAGGAACTAGATTGAACTTCAGTACTGCATTCCACTCACAGACAGATGGCCAATCAGAGAGGGTAATTTAGATCTTGGAGGCCATGCTACGGGCTTGTGTGATTGAGTTTGAGGGCAGTTGGGACACACATTTGCCTTTGATTGAGTTTGCTTACAACAATAGCTACCAATCAAGCATTGGGATGCCTCCATATGAAGCTTTGTATGGCAGAAAATGTAGAATCCCATTGTGTTGTGATGATGTGGGCAAAAGAAAGATGATTGGACTCGAAATTGTTCAGCAAACTGAAGAGAAAATCAGAGTGATCAGAAATTGACTTAAGGCTGCATCAGACCTTCAGAAGTCCTATGTTGATCTGAAGAGAAGGGATTTTGAATATGCAGTGGGTGACAAAGTATTCCTCAAGGTTTCCCCTTGAAAGAGGATTATGAGATTTGGCAGAAAGGGGAAACTGAGTCCTAGTTTCATTGGGCCATATGAGGTTCTGCAAAGAGTGAGTCCTTTGGCATATCGATTGGCACTACCTCCAGAGTTAGAAAAGATACATAATGTCTTCCATGTGCCTATGTTGAGGAGGTATCGATTAGACCCATCTCATGTACTACCAGTAGAGGAAATTAAAGTGAATCCATACCTCACGTATGAGGAAGAACCCATAGAGATTCTGGCTTATGAGGTGAAACAGCTACGGAACAAGCAGATACCGTTGGTAAAAGTGCTGTGGAACCATCATTCGGGCCAAGAACTTGGGAACGAGAGGAGGACATGAGGAGACAACACCCATAGTTGTTCAGAGATTAATACTAGGTAAAATTTCATGACGAAATTTATTTTAAGGGGGGGAGAATTGTAACACCCCTATTTGTATAGCCTGGTATATTTTACTGTTTCGGTGACCGGAGTCAGTCCAGACAATTAAGGGGACTAGAACCACACTTAAGACAACTAGATAAGCCATAAACACAAATAATTAGTAATTGCTAATTAGTTAAGTATAAATAGAACATAAGAAGTTAAACGAGCCGAGAGTCACAGCGATGGGTGACCTTCTCGGGAACGACTGCAAAGTCAATTTAAACTCAAATTTCGAACCGTAAAATGTGACGCCGCTATCCTTAGGACCATTATAAACACAGTGGAAAAGAGAAAATCATGAAAAAGAATTGTTAAGCCAGTCAAATAATTAGGTCAGGGAGCCAAAAGAAATATTGAATTATTTGCAAATCGGGTTAAACCGACGAGGGGCAATTTGGTCAATTAACCCCGAGAGCTGACTCATGACCTAACTATCAAATAAAATCGGAGAAAAGAAAATTTTGGAGTCGGGAATTAAATTAAAGAAGTAATAGAAAAATAAATAAAAAAAAAAGAAAATGAAAAAGTTAAAAAGGTAATGACATCATGTGGTAACATAAGCATGGTGCCATAAATATTATAATTAAAATTTATTTAATTAGATATTTTGGTCTTCCATAAGATAAAAAAAATTCATAAAAGAAAAGAAAAAAAAAAAGAAACAAAAAGTTCTTCTTCCTCATCCCTTGCCGTCTCACTCCCTCTCTCATCCTCTCCCTCACTTAAACCACCATTAAAGCTCATTTTGAGCTTGAGGAAAGCCTAAATCCCACCCTAGAAAACTTACTTACCAACCTTAAACCTTGTTGATTTCACTTGAAAAGAAGTTTGAGCAAGAAATGGAAAGGAAAAAAAAGAAGAAAATTGAGGAAGAGGAATTTCAAGTGAGGTAAGCAATCTAAATTGAAAATTTTAGTTTTGATTATGTTTATGGTTTTAGTAACCTAGAAATTAATTTATAATAAAAAGAAAACATTTGTGGAGGACTAAAGGGAATTTCAGCTAGCCTATGAAGGGGGATGAATTGCATGAGTTTGATTGCATTAAACTTGTTAGAATGCTTGAATGAGATGTAAAAGTATGTTAAGATGTGTTGAATTAATCAAATGTAACAATTAGTGTGAATTAGGGTTTGGACACTTAGGGTTTTGAGACAAAATGTGGAGAAATGGTGAAATGATGTGGTTGACCTAGTTTGAGGTGAGAAATGGTCATTTGTGACCAAATGAAGTGTGTTGGAATTGTTGGAGTTGAGGTTAAATTCAGATTCAATGTGGTCATGCTGCTAGTAGCAGGACCAAGGTCTCTTTGAGGGACCAAAACTGAAAATTTACAAGTCCATTTGGTATGAGGCCAATTGAGAATGAAAATAGACACTAAATGACACAATTTTCATTTAGGAACCATGCCCAAAAAGTGACCAAAACCTAGTGAACAAATTGACCAAATCCAGAAGTTCACAGTCTGCCCTATACAAACTGACCAAATGAACAATGTTTGTTCATTTGGCCATAACTTGAGCTAAGCAGGTCTAAATGACCTGAAATTTTACCAGTGGACAGTTGAGATATAGACCTAAAACTTTCATGAAGAACACAAACCCAAATTATGCTATTAACCAAGTCATTTGGCCACCCCAATTTGGTAACCTAAAACTGCCAGAACCAAAATTTGCCCAGAAATCTGGGTTAAGTCCAATCCAGCAGCCATAGTTTAAATGGCTATAATTTGAGCTACAAAACTCCAATTGGAGTGATTCAAAAAGGAGAATAAACTTAAGTCAATAGAAAACATTTTCTTTGAAGGAAGTTCTGCCAAATTCTAACAGAAAAATGACCAATGAAATAGTACAACTTAAGACACCAAAACTGAAAATTTACAAATTTGCCTAAAGGACTTAGAATTTGAGAAAATGACCAAAACCAACAAATTTAGTGACCAAAATGTGGTATGTGGGTGAAGTTGGAATTCCCATACCTATTAAGCCTTAGAAAGTCAACAAATTGACTTGAATAGTATAGTGAATAGTAACCCCGAAACACAAATTTTAAAGAACGTCAAGTTTAGCATATATAAGCTAAATAAAAGTGAATTTGAATTTATTTTTGGATTTATGCTAAGTTATGGTACTGAAACACTGTGAAACTGTGTGTTTCAGCTGAAAAAGGCTCGGAAAGTCTAAGAGACTGAGTTAAGGCCTAGAGGCGACTCACGTTAGGTTTGTTCACAATAAACCTTATTTGAGCATTTTGTCATTGAAAAAAAAAAATTGATTTGGTATGATTTATGAAGATTTGGTGTTAATCATGAATTGTGTTGCCACTTTTTGAATGAAACTATGACTTTGGAAATCTATTGGATTTCTCATGAATTATTTGAATGAAATGTTTGAAATAGATTTTTTATTCACACTTAGCATGACAGTGCCTTATTATTCCTCCTCCATTTATGGGGTGAGATCGATTATTTTCCTCCCTCTCTGGTTTACCAGTTGAGGTTGTAGATCGGATGAGTACTCATTAGCTAGCTAGCTAGCTAACTCCCTCATTGATTTCGATTAGTGGGGTTGTAGATTGCTTTGTCGTGGTGTACAACACGGCATTGATCGGAAATTTTGTGTCATGGCTTAAGTTGTGTATGAATTGGCAACACTGTGTTTATTAAATTATTTGACTAAAAAATTTTGCTATAATGAGTTTTGATAATTGGTGAAATGTAATTGTGCAACATTTAAATTGTGTTTTGTCAATGAATGATTTATGTATTGTATTTTAAATTTTATTGTGCACCACTGAGTATTTTTATACTCAGCGATACTTATTTTGCTGTCGCAGATAAGAGCAAGGAGAAAGCAACAGAGTGAGCTGCTATTGAATTGAGGACCACATTGATCTTTTTGTACGGGTATTGTTTTATACCCTTGTAGTTAATTTTGATGTAAATATTGTAATATTTTATGTATCAATGTAAAGTTGAGCAGTTATATAATAAATTGTAGTAATATTATATTTGGATTTTCTTTTTGTAAATTAAGATTTGTATTTGTGAATTTCATACTATATGGACTGTGGATGGAGTTATGAAATATTTTAAGTTGATAAGTTTTTGGTTGAATTGTGGAATGAATTAAATTGTGTTGACTTGAGATTATTTGGAGGTTAGGAGTTGTGGAAAATTTATTGGAAGTGTTTTTCTCAGGTATTTGAAGAACTGTTTTCTCAAAATACAAATGGCACTCTGCCGAAATTTTTATAAAATTTGTGAAAAAATAAAAATGGACAAAAATTTTTACTAGTTTTAAGCTTTGAATAAATGATTTTATTTCCTACCAAAATGCTCACCAGTTTCAAAATGTAAGAAAATGGTTTTAAAATCCCTTGTAGTGTACTTAATGAATTATCGGTAGGTGAAGTTTGGTAGTTCATTAGGTATTCTACGGGATCATATTATGCCTTACAGAGAGGTAAGGTATGACACTCGGGGTCAATTGACCAAATTGCCCCTCGCCGGTTCAACCCAGTTTATAAATAATTCAATATTTCTTCTGGCTCTCTGACCTAATTATTTGACTGGCTTAACAATTCTTTTTCGTGATTTTCTCTTTTTCAATGTGTTCGTAATAGTCCTAAGGACCGTAGCGTCACATTTTATGGTTCGAAATTTGAGTTTAAATCGACTTCGCAATCCTTCCCGAGAAGGTCATCCATCACTTTGACTCTTGGCTCATTTAACCTTTTATATTCTGTTTTTCCTATTTTTACTTTTCTATCTGGTAATCACTATTTATTTTCGATCAGGGCTTTTTTAGGTGTCTTAAACATAGTTCTAATCCTCTTAATTGTCCGGACCGATATTGGTCGCCGGAACAGGAACATATACCAGGCTATGCAAATAGGGGTGTTACAATGACTCTAATGCAGATCTTTTGATTTGTTATTTTGATCAGAATATGGATTCCACATCGTAGAGAGCAGTCGATGAGGAGGTGGAGAGTCATGCTCCATCTATGACGGAACCAGGAGACAGGAGGGAACTTGCTCCACCAGTACCAGAAGCAACAGCCACATTTCAGCAAATGGCTGAGTTCTTTAGACAGATGGTAGGAGTTATGCCACCACCTCCAAATCAAAAATCTCATATGGAGAAACTCAGGGAGTTCGGAGCAGTGGATTTTCTGGGCAAAAGGGAAGATGATTCTGTCACAGCTGAAAACTGTTTGGATAGAATTGGAAGAGTCTTAAAACAACTTCATTGTACTCCAGAGCAGAATTTGGAAGCTACTGTATCACTACTGCAAGATGATGCATACCAATGGTGGGATACAGTAACTAGTGAGGTGCCACCAGAACAAATAACTTGGGATTTCTTTCTCACTGAGTTCAAAAAGAAGTATGTGGACAGTGTACACCTGGAAGAGAAAAGAAGAGAATTTATTACCTTAAGCCAGAGACAGCTGACAGTGGCTGAATATGAAAGAGAATTTGTCAAACTAAGCAGCTATGGGCGGGAAATAGTCCCTAATGAGGCACAGAGATGCAAGAGATTTGAGGAAGGACTCAATGATAACATTAAAGTAATGATTACAGCCTTGGGGATTACAGAGTTTGCCAAGTTAGTGGAAGCCGCACTGAAGGTTGAAAAAGTTAAAATAAATGAGCAGAACAGAAGGGACACACAGCAGAAAAGAAGTCAGGGTCAGACCAGTATATCTTTTGCCCCTAGTAAGAAATTCAGAGGTTCGCCTACTTAGAGTTTCAGTAGAGCACCAAGTCAGGGTCAGTCACAGAGGCCCAAATCTCAGTTTGCACCAAGGAGAGGCTAGTCCACACCTTCAGTGGCTAGCTCTCCAGAGACAGGGTTCAGGGGACTAGCCCTAACAGTATCTGTTGCTTGCCCAAATTGCCAAAAATGGCATAAGGGCGAATCTTGGAGGATGATAGGTGCTTGTTTATGGTGTGGGTCTACAGACCACCTAATTCGAGATTGTCCATGCAGAACTGCTACATCTACTCTGGTATTGACTGATAGGCCTGCCCCTCCAGCTCCAAGGGGTAGAAAGCAGGGTAAGGCCGAGGCAGCCGGTACTTCACAGAAACCTGTATCAGAGTCTATGGAGAGAGCAGAAGGTAAAAAAACCAGTCAGAGCCTATGCTATAAGGGCACAGGAGGAACAGGATGCTCCTGATGTTATCAAGGGTACATTCCTCCTCTATAATACTTCTGTGGTGGATCCTGGATCTATTCATTCATATATTCGTATCAACCTGCCTGTAGAAATGGGAATATCAGTAGAAGAAAGTGACCAAGACATCCTGGTCACAAATCCGCTAGGCCACAGTGTGGTAGTAAACAAGGTGTATAAGGGTTGTCCATTGATGGTTCAAGGGAAAGAGTTCTCGGCACACTTAATAAAACTGCCTTTCCATGAGTTTGATGTGATTTTGAGAATGGACTGGTTATCCCATCATTAGGCAATAGTAGATTGTAAATTGAAGAGAATTTCTCTGAAAACTGTTGAGAACGAAGAAATAACAGTTGTGGGTGAAAGGACAGATTTCTTGTCTAATGTCATCTCAGCTACAGTTGCAAGGAGATGGTTGAAGAAAGGGTGTGAAGCCTATTTGGCACACGTGGTTGACACTAGGCATGGTAAACTTAACTTGTCTGACATACCCACAGTAAGGGGTTTCTCTGAGGTATTTCCTAAGGAATCACCTATTTTGCCACCAGAAAGGGAAGTTGAATTTTCTATTGAGATTATGCCGGGTACAGCTCCAATTTCAATTGCTCGATATAGGATGGCACCTGCTGAATTGAAAGAGTTAAAAATTCAACTGCAAGAATTACTAGACAAGGGGTTCATACGCCCCAATGCGTACCGTGGGACACTGAGGTTATGTGTTGACTACTGGCAGTTAAACAAAGTAACAGTGAAGAACAAGTATCCGTCGCCTAGAATTGACGATTTGTTTGATCAGTTGAAGGGAGCTGGTGTGTTTTCTAAGATTGATCTCAGATCAGGGTATCATTAGCTAAAGGTTAAGGATGCAGATGTGCCTAAGACTGCATTCAGAACCCGGTATGGGCAATATGAATTCCTGATGATGCCATTTGGGTAAACAAACGCTCTAGCAACATTCATGGACCTTATGAACCGTATCTTCCATCCATACTTAGATCAGTTCATAGTGGTCTTCATTGATGACATCCTGGTGTATTCCAAGGATAAAGTAGAACATGATGAGCATTTGAGAATTGTTTTGTAGACTCTAAAAGAGAAGAAACTATATGCTAAATTATCCAAGTGTGAGTTCTGGTTGAATGAGATTGCATTCCTTGGACATGTAGTGTCAGCTGAAGGGATTAGAGTGGATCCCAAGAAGATTGAAGCAGTGATAGAATGGAAGCCTCCCAGAAATACAACTGAGATCAGAAGTTTCTTGGGGTTAGCTAGATATTATAGAAGATTTGTAAAGGGATTTTCCTTGATAGCTACTCCAATGACCAAATTACTACATAAGAATATGAAATTTGACTTGAATGACAAGTGTCAAGCTAGTTTTGAGAGGCTGAAGGCCATGTTGACAGAGAAACCAATGTTAACATAGCCAGTGTCGGGAAAAGACTTCGTGGTCTATAGTGATGCCTCACATAATGGGTTAGGGTGTGTACTCATGCAAGAAGGGAAAGTGGTCGCATATGCTTCCAGGCAGTTAAGGCCACATAAAAAGAATTACCCTACTCATGATTTGGAGTTAGCAGCAATTATATTTACATTGAAGATATGGAGGCATTACTTGTATGGAGAAAAATGCTACATATACACAGACCATAAGAGTCTGAAGTATTTGCTAACCCAGAAAGAACTTAATTTGAGACAGAGGCAATGGATTGAATTCCTGAAAGATTATGATTGTGTGATTGACTACCACCTTGGGAAGGCAAACGTAGTTGCTGATGCCTTAAGTAGAAAATCTATTGTAGCATTAAGATCTCTGAATACCCAACTGTCCTTAACTCATGACGAAGTTATTTTGGCTGAGTTGCAAGTGAAGCCGAATCTGTTACAACAGATACAAGATGTGTAAAAGACAAATGAGAAATTAATGGCTGTTATGGGCAAAATCACTGAGGGAAAGGAAACTGAATATGAAGTGAAAGAAAATGGGTGTCTGTACTATAAAGAAAGAGTATGTGTACTAGATGATAAAGAGTTAAAAATCAGTATTCTGAGAGAAGCACATAACAGTGTGTATGCTATGCACCTAGGAAGCACAAAAATGTACCATGACCTGAAACTTCGATACTGGTGGCCAGGTATGAAGAAGGACATAGCTGACTATGTAACTAGATGCTTGACATGTCAGCAAGTCAAAATAGAACATTAAGTTCCATCAGGTTTGTTACAGCCCATAAACATACCTGAATGGAAATGGGATCGAGTCACTATGGACTTTATTAGTGGTCTACCTCTCATTCAGAAGAAGCATGATGCAGTATGGGTGATTGTGGACAGATTGACCAAATCAGCACATTTTCTGCCAGTCAGAACTGACTGCTCACTGGAAAAGCTAGCAGAATTTGTACATTAGTGAGATAGTTAGACTACATGGAATTCCACTTTCCATTATATCTGATAGAGACCCAAGATTTACATCTAGATTTTGGAAGAAATTACAAGAATCCTTGGGCACACAACTCAATTTTAGTACGGCTTTTCATCCTCAGACGGATGGATAGTCAAAAAGAATAATCCAAGTAAATTTTAAAACTCATTGAGTTATTGCAAACAATAAATTGAACTGATAATGATAATAATAACAGAACATATGTGATAGGTCCTCGAGGATATACTGAGGAGTTGTGTTATTGAGTTTGAGGGAAGCTGGGACAGATACCTTCCACTGGCAAAATTTGCATACAACAATAGCTATCAAGTTAGCATACAAATGGCACCCTATGAAGCACTGTATGGGAGAAAATGCAGAATACCTGTATGTTGGACTGAATTGAGTGAAGATAAGCTAGTGGGACCAGACCTAGTAAAATAGACAGAAGAAAAGGTGAAACTGATAAAGGCCAATTTGAAAGTTGCCTTAGACCAATTGAAATCTTATGATGACTTGAAAAGAAAGGACATTGAGTATCAAGTTGGTGAGAAGCTATTTCTCAAAGTATCACCATGGAAGAAAGTGTTGAGATTTGGGAAAAAGGGAAAATTAAGCCCTAGGTTTATTGGTCCATATGAAATTATTGAACGTGTGGGACCAGTAGCCTACAGATTAGCCTTACCACCTGAGCTGGACAAGATACATAATGTGTTCCATGTCTCGATACTCAGAAGATATAGATCAGATCCTTCACATGTTATCTCAGCAGAAGAAATTGTTGTACAACCTGACCTGACATATGAAGAAGAACCAATTAAAATCTTGGCACGAGAGGTAAAAGAGCTCAGAAACAGGACAATTCCACTAGTGAAAATCCTATGGAGGCACCACAACACGGAAGAGACACATGGGAGAGTGAGGAGACAATGAGGCAACAGTTTCCTCAGCTCTTCACATCAGGTAAATTTCGAGGACAAAATTTTTATTTAGAGGGAAGAGTTGTAACATCCCTACTGTACGTATTCTATATGTTCTATTACTCTGGTGACCTAATATCAGTCCAAGCAAGTCAGGATGTCTGGAACTACACTTTGGTGATAGTGAACAGACATATAATGATGAAATAAATAAAAAGAAAATACAAGAAAACTAAAGAAAATTAAAAGAGAGGAAATGAAACTAAGTTAAGCAGTAAACCTTTGTAGCGAGGGTGACCATAGAAGTTACAGCGAAGGCAATTGCCGGGCCATGAGGAACCTCAGAATTAAATTTTGGGACATAATAAAAGGTTTATTGAGGTGTAATTGACAATAGAAATGTCAAAAAAAAATAAATTAGTACAAAGAAAAATAAAAAATTGAGAAACCGACAAAAATCGATGTTACCGAAAAATCGGGAATACAACCCGAAGAAGGGCATTTTGGTCATTTGACACCTAAAGTTGCCTTTTGACCTAAATGTCTATTAAAAATAAGTGTATTACAATTTGAAAATGTCTTAAAAATAAAAATTGTGGTACATTATATTAATAGTGCAAGAAATGGGGTATAAATTGAATAATTAAAATCTTAACATATAAAATTACTTAATTAAGAGTGAGTGGAGCAATAAGGGGTATTTAAACACTTAAAGGACATGTGTATGTCCACTAAACAATTCAGTTTTCTGCATCATCTTCTCTAGTCGAAATGGACCACCATGAAAACACCATGGCTAAAGCTTCCTAACCTCTCATGCAACCACTTTCATGCCATGTTTTCCACCTAGTTCTTTCATTAAAGTTGTTCACAACATCACAAGGAAGAGATTGATGGTAAATTGAAGGGGATTAATTGAGTTTTTAACAAGCCCCAAAAGTGATAAGTGTCCAAATCCTCTCCCTTGCTCTAGTAAATTTTATGTTTAGGTTGAGGTGAGTAAATTGGTGAAGAGAATGGAGGAAATTATTGAGTTATGAAATTGTTCACTTTTGGCAGCCATGAAAGCTTGATGTGTTTGAGTTTTTCTTACCTCTAATGGATGGGAATTAAGGTTGATTAACTCAAATGGAAGTTGTAGTAGGTTAATGCCCAAATATGTGTATGTTAGTGCTTGAATTAAGGGTTTAAAAATGGGACTTTGATACTTTAGTAAACTGCCATGTTTGGCAGCCTTTAATCTCATGAAATTGTGTGTGAGTTTATGAAATTTATTGATGAAATATGATAGTGTTGAATTGTGAGCAGTTTGTGTAATTGCCAAGGAAGTGCATGTGTAATATAGGTGTTGATGTATATTGAATTTGGGTTGAAGTAAATGTTGAACATTAATGTTGTATTGTGT
The DNA here is from genome assembly GCF_030052815.1 of Hevea brasiliensis. Taxonomy (NCBI): domain Eukaryota; kingdom Viridiplantae; phylum Streptophyta; class Magnoliopsida; order Malpighiales; family Euphorbiaceae; genus Hevea; species Hevea brasiliensis. Next base: position 34,862,799 of record NC_079500.1, read on the forward strand.
GCATTGAGCACTTGAGTGTTCTGCCCAAATGCTTTGCTGGAATTGTGTTGAATATGTATAGAAGTGCCATGAATGAATATTGAAGCATTGGAAGGAGGAGGATTGTCAAATTGGAAGTGTGATTTTCATGTGCAGGTTGTGTGTTGTTGGCAGTACTTAAATTAGGTTATAAGTGAAAAATTGTGAACCCAATTGGTATGAGGCCAATGAGAGGTGAAACTAGATCCAAAATAGGCCAACTTTCATGGAGAAATGTTGCCAAAATTCTACCTAGAAACTGAACTTAAAAATGACCAAATCCGAAATTGCAACTTTGCAAACCCAGATATCTGACCATATGAAAAATAGTCACTAAGATGACCATAACTCACTCAAAACAGGTCCAAATGACCTGAAATTTTTACCATGGATAGCTTGGACATAGAGCTACAATTCTTATGAAGATACCAAAGCCTAGCGATGGACAGAACCAAGTCAAAATGCTTGCCCAAGTTCAGGTACCAAAACTGCCAGAACTGAATGTGACCTAAAATTGACCAAATTTTGCACTAAAGATGCAATCTGTCCAGCTTTAGTAAATTGATCATATCTTGGTCTATACAACTCAGAATGACCTGAAATTTGTGCCAAAAGTTCAATAAGACATAGAGCTGCAATTTTTCTTCTTTGACCAGAAGCTAAAAACCAAGAGAAATAGGACATTAAGCTAGACAAATCTAGCACACTAAAACTGAAAATTTGACATTTACATACAATGATGCTTGAAGTAATTGGGCAACGAATGCCAACTTGTGAAAATGGTAAATTGTACTATATTGGTAGCATATTGAATTACAATTTATGACATGTTGATGCTAGAATCAACTCATCTATATTACTTAAAAAAGTCAACATTTACATTGACTTATGAATTACATGATAACTAGTAAACTAAAAAAAAGAATGAAGAATTAAACAATTAATTTGTAATGTGCCCTAGTTTGTCTAGTTGACTAGTTTGGATAGGTTGGCATGCCAATAGGATTCTGACAGCTGTTCTGTAAATGGTTTCATGCCATACTATATTTTTACAGCTTATTATGCCGCACTATGACTTTAATAGCCTACGGCTATACGTATTGTGTTATTATACTTGGCTTATTGCCGGATTGATTAAATGGCTTTTTAGCCACACTGTTTGCACACTGGGAAATACTTTGTGACCGATGGTGTGACAGCCCGAAGTACTAGGTACCCAGTGCCAGTATATTCATTTATCCAGTTTGGTCAGTGTATAGGCTACACAGGCAGTTAATTTAAGCACTATTAAATTAAAATAGCTAAATCTAGTCTACTGACATACAGCACCACCAAAATTAGCAAAAATTGAAATGTTAGCAAATAAAAATATAAACAGTAACTGCAAAGAATATCGATGTCATAAATTCATAAATAATTCATTTATTTTATTTTAGTGTATATTTCTTTATATTTGGCACCACTGAGCAGAATTGCTTAGCGCATTGCTTTTGCTACGCGTAGGTATTGGAGACACAGCTGGGGAGCCCAGCAGACCTACGACCGAGTGAGATATCAGATCTGCATAGGAGTCTAGAGTCATCTGCACTAAACTGCATACATGGTAGGACTTAGGATCTTGTGTAATGACTATTAGTTGTATTTTGACATATTATTATGTAATTTGTATATTATAAAACTTTAAAGTTTGTAATAATTTGTACATATTAAACTTCTATGGAGAGTGTTTGGATGAATGTAAATTATGATGGATTGTATTTTGAAACTATGAAATTTTAAGATTGAAAAATTAGTTGGAAGATTGAGATTATCGTATTGAACTGTTTTTAACAGGTTTAGAAGGACAGTTTGTCGGAAATACAGATGGCATCTTGCCGGATTTTTATTATCATTTTTGAAATACTGATTTTATTAAAGTATGAAAATGGGACCAGTATGACATGAATTTTACATAAAAGACTTCTTGAATCAAATTGAGTTCAGAAAATGAGATAATCACAGACTAGGTGCTCCGGCACACTATGTAACACGCCTTGCTCGGCTATACTGTAGACGGGTGAGGGGTGTTACAAGTGCGTACCTAGAAGACAAGAGGAGAGAATTCATTAACCTGAGGCAGAGACAACTATTAGTAGCCGAGTATGAGAAGGAGTTTGTCAGACTAAGCCACTACGGAAGAGAGATAGTCCCTACAGAAGCAGAGAGGTGCAGAAGGTTTGAAGAGGGGCTAAATGACAATATCAAAATAATGATCACTGCCTTAGGGATTACGGACTTCACGAAATTAGTTGAAGCCGCATTGAAAGTGGAAAGGGTCAGAGTAAGTGAACAGAATAGGAAAGATGGGCAGCGTAAGAGGGAAATTGGACCAGGGTAGTCAAGTATACCAACTGATAGCAAGAAGCTTAAGGGTTCTGGTTCACAAGATTAGACACAGGGCCAGAGAGGCCAGATTAGGATATCTATAACTAGCTCCCCAGGCACAGTAACAAGGGGATTAGCCCTAGTGCGTGAATGTATACACTGTGGTAGGAGACACAGAGGAGAGTGTCGACTGTTAACTGGAGAGTGCTTCAAGTGTGGGGCTACGGATCACTTCATAAGAGATTGCCCTCAGAGGAGTGGTTTAATAGCTCCAGTACAAGTTGATGGACCTGCCCTTACAGTTTAAAAGGGAAAAAGATCGGGTAGAGCAAAGACGGCTGACATTTCATAGAAGATTGTTTTTGAGACAGTCGAAAGGCCCGAAGTCAGGGTGGCACCATGGGTATATACTATGGAAGCTCAGGAGGAGCCGAACCTAGACATTAATTAGGCCATACAAGGAAGAGAAGAAGCAAGGAGTTAGCAACTCCATGATTACTTAATTCAGGTAAATTTTGAGGATGAAATTTAAATTAGAGGGGAAGAGTTGTAACACCCTCACTGTAGCCACTCTGTGCAATCTCCTATTCAGGTGACCGGTGTCAGTTCGGATAGCTAGAACATCTGAAAAAATATTTAGACTAGAGTGACGAGTCATAAATAACTCAAACAATAATAAGAAAAATTTAGAAAAAAATTTTAGAAATAAAATACAACTAAGTTAAATGTGTCGGTGCCCTAGCGATGGGTAACCTAGTGGGAAGTTGCAGTCTTCACAGCTAGGAGCCCTAAACCCAGGGGAAAATTCATGAAATAATTTTTGGGATTTCAAAGAAGAGTCGTTGAGGTTTCTATGGTATTAGAATTCCAAGAAAAGGCTTAGTAAAATTTTTTGATTAGTACAAACAATTTTGGCTCGATAAGCCAAACGGAGGGCATTTTGATAATTTTGTCTTCAGAGATGATTTTTGACCGACTTTTCTAGTTAAGTAAATAATTATTATGACATAAAACGTGAATAAATATTGCAAAAAATTGAATTGAAAATGAGTAGAAAAGAAATAGAAAGAAAATAAAGGAAATTGAAAATTTTGACATCATAATGATGCCATTTTAAATCACCCACCAATCATATTTAGATAAACACTTATTAAACTATTAAAAAGAGACAAAATTGACCCAAAATTTCTGTTGTCTTCATTTTTTTCAGCTAGCCGAATTGCTTCCATTGAAGCACTCCCTCAAATTCTCTTCATCTACCTTAATTCTCTCACTCTCCTCACCATATTTCCCCTAACTTCCAATATTAAAAATTGCCCTAGACTCTAGCTAAAGTGTTTGGCTGCCAAGAAATTTGAAGAAAGTGAAGGAAAAATTGAAGTTAGCTAACGGAAAATTTTGCTCACAAGGTCAGTGCTATCTCTCTCTCTCTCCTTTCTTGTTTTTCATGTTAGAATACAAAAAAATCAACTAGAAATTGTGGAAAAAGAAGAAAAATATGCATAATAGGACTACTTCAAATTTTGGCAGCCAAGAGAGTGTGAGGGTTTTGATGATTTACTTACAATTAAATTTGTGTATTAATGTCAATTGATGTGTATATAAGGATTGGAGTTGGGGATTTTAGGAGTTGCATGAGATTAAGACTTTGATTAATTAGGGTTTCTGATGAATTGAGGATTATTGTATTTTAATGTTAAGTGGAGTTTTAATGGTCAATTAGTGACCATTTGGCTTAGTATAATGAGGAATTGAAGTGAATTGTAGCTTTGGATGTGAGGTTTGGTGTACCGCCTTGAGTGCCCTGCAGGCTTGGATATGAGTCCAGTATGTTTGGGTGGCTATAACTTGAGTTGTGTAGGTTCAATTGGTGCAAGGCTAATTGGACATGAAATTAGACACATAATGGCAAAACTTTGATGAAGGAAACCTGTCTAGAAAACAAAATTAGGATGCCCTAAAAATTGACCAAATTCTGGTAACACACATCTGCCTGGGCAAAATGACCAAATGAACAGTGTTCATTCATTTGGTCATAACTCAGTGTAGAAAGGTCCAATTAACCTGAAATTTATGTCAATGAAAATCTTAGACAATTTAGAACAAATTTAATGTTGAACACAAACTCTAATTTTGGACTTAACCAAGTGAAATTATTGGCCAAAATTGAACTACCAAATCTGGCAGAATAGTACTCTACCTAGAATTTCTGGGTAGATACCAATCCAGCCAGCCTTGCTCAAAGTGGCATATCTTGAGCTAGAAAACTCCAAATGGAGTGATTCAAAAAGGAAATTAAAGAAGACACATAAAGGAACAACTTTCATGAAGACAATATTTCCAAATTCTTATTGTACAATTGACCAATAGAACAGTAAACCAAGTACTTGAAATCTGAAAATTTTAAATAAGCAACCCTAAGCTTTGAAATGGAATTAGCAACCAATGCCAACAATTTTAGAACGCAAAATGTGGTATGTTGGTGATCTTAGAACCAATATACCTATTGTGTATGAAAAAGTCAACATTTTAGTTGACTAATGAAATGAATAGTAGCCATAAAATTTCAATTTCAAAGAATTACATAATTAAAAAGTGTAATTGCCCTAGTAAGCCTAATGTGATTGGTTTGGATAGGTTGGCATGCCAATAGGGTTCTAATAGTAGTACTGCGTATGGCTTCATGCCATTCTGTGATATGATAGCCTATGGCTATACTGATTATGATGTTATACTTGGCTTTATGCCTTATTGCTTTTATGGCTTATTAGCCATTCTGTCTACACACCGGCAAACACATTGTGACCGATGGTGTGACGGCTTGAAGTACCCGGTACCCAGTGCTAGTTTACCCATTTATCCAGTCCAGTCAATTTGTATAGGTTACTTGGGCATGGAAAAGTATAAATGTAATTGAATTGATTATTAAAGGATGTAAGGAAATTAAATATCAAGATAAAGAACAAGAATGATTATAATAAAAAAGAAGCTCAAAATCATCAAGAAAACGATTAAGAAAATGCTAGAAAGAGTTAATATCATAAGATATAATTAGCCTTCGACTAAACAATAAGTTAGTAATTATTTATTTCTTATAAGCACAATAACTAGGAAATTTTTACTTTTTATATTTCCTTTTATTATTGGCACCACTAAGCTTTATGCTTAACACGTTGCTTTTGCAATGCATAGGTACTGAAGATTTGGACAGAGAGCCCAGTAGACCACAGACTGGGTGAGGCCGTTCACAGTTCTGCATAGTATCTGTGTCACCTCACAGGCTACAGTGCATTGGTAGGACACTAGGTCCCATTTTAGTATTTTATACTGTTTGTAATTAAACTTTTATTTTCTCATGTTTAAATTGAAACTTATGTAATAAAATTTGGTATGAATGTCAGTATTTGTAAATTTGTGTTTATAAATGAAATGTATATGATTATGATGTTAAATGAATGAATGACTAATAGAAGAATTATTGAGGAATTGTTGAAAATTGATGTGATAATTGGGAGTTATGGAATAGAATGACTATTCGAAGTGTTTTTCACAGGTTTCGAAGAGCTATTTTCTCCATTTTTAGCCAGTACACTGCTGAATTTTCTATAAAATTTTTGGAACCTCAAATGAATTTAAAATTTCAATAAATGACTTAAATGAGTTAAATTTCACAAATTACATTTCATTCATGAAGAAATAAACTGAGGAAGGATGAAAATAATTGAGATAAAATATAGTGTTCCGGTACACTGTGTGGCATATCTTGCTCAGCTACACTGTAGACGGGTAAGGGGTGTCATAATCTTGCTTGGGCTATTGGAATTATATATTTTTTTTTAATTTCTTGGATGGATATTGTCAAGAATTAATTGAAACTTTAGCATGGGCTCATGAGCATACACCTTTGGCTAATTTGATTCGATAAAGAGATAAACTAGTAGCCCTTTCCATTGTGCAAGCAAGATCAGTTGGATTAGCCCACTTCTCTAAGGTTATATCTTCATGAAAATGTAGATTTGTTTATCAAGTACAATCCCTTCCAAATCTCATTGTATCCAAGTATATATGACCCAAATTTCATTGTATCAAAGTACGTATTTATATATCACAAAATTAGGGATGTAAAAGGAAAAACAATGTGAATATGGAGTAAGCTCAAAAGAACAGCAAGCGCATGAGAAGAGAAACATAGCAAGGGGAATAAAACAAAGGAAAAATAGCGCGTTGTTTTAATTATGTTCCATGGACATGAATATAAAGGAGCTAGTAGCAAAAATGTAAATTGTAAAATGACTTGATAAAATAACCCTAGACAAATACAACAAAAAGATAAGGGCAAATTGCAATTTAGTCTCTGAAATTTAGTGAAACTTACAATTTAGTCCTCATATTTTTAAAACCCATTTGTTGAGTCCTTGACATTTTAATAAATCTATAATTAAGTCTCTACTGTTAGAATAACTGTTAATTCCCCGTTAATTATAACAAAATTAACCACAATGCCCTTTACTATATTTTTCAATCTAAAACAACTAAGTCTCTGAGATTTTTCGAAACCCACAGTTTAGTTCCAGTATTTAAACTTTATATTTTTTTTTACAATTCAACCCTATATTTTTATAAATTGATCCTTAAATATTATAATTATTTACTAAGCCCTTATATTTTGCAAATTGGTCCCTAAATTTATAATTATTTACGATCAATCTCTATATTTTTTCAAATTATCCTAAATTTATAATTATTTAGAAATAAACACTTATATTTTTACAAAATAATCGTCAAATATTAACATTATTTACAAATAAGCTCCTATATCTTTATAAATTGATATCTAAATATTATAATTATTATGAATAAGTTCCTATATGTTTACAATTTTATCCCTAAATATTATAAATAATTATGAATAAGCCATTATATTTTTACAAATTGATCCGAAATGTTATAATTATTTACGAATAAGCTCATATATTTTACAAAATGACCCTTAAATATTATTATTTTAAAAAGCCATTATATTTTTATAAATTGGTCCCTAAATATTATAATTATTTATGAATAAGCTCTTATATTTTTATAAATTGATCCCTAAATAATTATTTCTAAATAAGCCCTTGTATTTCTACAAATTGATCCCTAAATATTGTAAATATTTATGATAAGCACTTTTATTTTATAAATCAATTCCTAAATATTATAATTATTTATGAATAAGCCCTTATATTTTACAAATTGATTCCTAAGTATTACAATTGTTTACTAAATATTATAATTATTTATGAATAAGCTCTTATATTTTGGGGTTGAGACAACAAATGTAGAACTCTATGGTAACTCTTCATGCCTTCCAGCTTCTTTAACCTCCTCCATAAAATTCCCATTCTCCCAAAATAATCTTAATCACCCAAAAGGGCTAAAACCCAAAGCACCCACACAAAAACAAAGTATAAAGACTCCAAAAATCTCAAAAACCAAGTTTAATAAAAGATATTCAAGGTAAAAAACATAGAGCCCACATGGTCATTTTTGTGTAAAGTAAATGCTAGAAAAGAATTCCATCTTAATAAATAACACCCCTAAGTTCGGTAGTGCGTTCTACTGTTCCGGTGGCCAGTGTTATCCGGACAGCTAGGATGCCTAGAACTACTGTCACACCCTACCCCTCTGTAAGGCATAACATGATCCCGTAGTATACCTAATGAATTACCAACTCCGTCTACTGATAACCCATTAAATACACTACAAGGGATTTTAAAAACTTTTCTTACTTCTTTTACAGTGGTGAGCACTATTTACAGGTATTAAAAACTTTGGTGAACTGAAGTGAAACAACTAACTCATTTGGTTTATTTGGAATTCTCAGAAAATTTTGGCAAAGTGCCATATGTATTTTGGACAAACAGTTCTTGAAAACTCAAAAAGCACTTCAAAAATTTTCCAAATCTCAACTCCAATACATTTCTCAACACAACAATTTATCAACTCAATTCCATAGAAATTTTTCAAAGTCTGAGATAAGGAAATATAATACAATTTTTTTTACAAGTCAAATAACTCATAATTAATTTACAACTTCAAGGTACAATTTGAATTTACAACTGCTCAAACCAACGACAAAATATACATACAGTGAATATACATTACAGTACAAAATGCCAAATGTGGTATACTCACTATACCCAAAAATCTCTCGCTGACGGTATTAGCAGCCTAGTCTCACGCCTCTGCTCGTCTCTCTCTACCGCGATAAAGAATAAAGCTATCATTTGAGACAATGTCTCAGTGGTGCACAACATTAACCAAGTACAAGTTTAAATCACAATTCATTATTCAAATAAATGATGGATACGTAAAACCATAATTAAATTCAAGACAATAAATGTCATAAAGAATTTAACACAATATCACATTAAATCTCAGTAATCGAAACATAGTTAAATTTAAAAGACAGTAAATGTCAATAAGAATTTAAACTCCATTTCAAAAATTATCAAATCGCATAATAACACAATTTAGTCAAATAATTTAATAATACAGTGTTGCCAATTCATTCACAACTTAAGCCATGACACAAATTTCCGATCAATGCCGCGTTGTACACCACGACAAAGCAATCACAACCCCACTAATCGAAATCAATGAGGAAGGGAGCTAGCTATATAATGAGTACTCATCCGATCACCTCAACTGGTAAGCCAGAGAGAGAGAAAAATAAACGATCACGACTTCATAAATGGAGAAGGAAATAAACGATCACAACTCCATAAATGGAGAAGGAATGATATGATACTGTCATGCTAAGTGTGAACACAAAATCAATTCCAAACATTTTATTCAAATGATTCGTGAGAATCCAATAAATTTCCCAAGTCATAATTTCATTCATAAAATGGCAACACAATTCATAATTAACTTCAATTTTCACAAATCACACTAAACCAATTTTTCCACAATTTCAAACCATTTACAATGCTTTTTAAGCAATGAGTATCCATCAATATCATTCAAACAATTTCTCACAGTTTCAAATCATTTACAATGCTTTTCAAGCAATAAATATCCATTCAAACACATTTCCACAATTTAAAACAATAATGTACAAATAGTCAATATTTATTTCAATTGAAAAATTCAAAAGAAATAGTTATTGTACACAAACCTCTGATATTTGTCTCCTGGTCCTGACTCAGTATTTCTTTCCCTTTTGCTGAGTCCTTGTTAACTGAGAAACACAATTTGAAGTGTTTCAGTGCTAAATTAATTTGCCTCTAACGATAATGTTCGCTAAATAATTCACTGAATACCTTTATTTGCTAAATCACCTAATATACCGACCCTCGATGTTTTCTAGGTAAATTAGGTTTTAGTGTCATTAATATGTCACACTCGATAGGGTTTTAGGTTTGGTACGTTTTGCCAAACTCGTTTCCTTGTTTAGTGCATTTTAATGCAACTTGTTGGATTCTGGGATACTAGTTTGACCTAGTCGGACGGCCCAGTTCCCTCGGTTTTCGGGTTTCGGTCAAAACTACAAACTTGTAGATCTATGTCTTATGGACCGCGGTGCAAAATTTTAGGTAAATCCGAGTTAAGTAGACCAAGTTATGGTCATTATACTATTGCTGGTCAAATGGTATCAAATTAGGTCATTTTTAGGTCAATTTGGTCAACTTTGGTTCGGCCAGTTTTTGGACCCGAACTTGTGCAAGCTTTTTGACTTGCTTATGGTCATTTCTGGGCTTTGGTGTCTTCATAAGACTTGTAGGTATGGGTCTTAACTATTCATGGTTAAAATTTCAGGTCAATTGGACCTGTTTTGAGTGAGTTATGGCCTAAACACTCACTGCTGCCCAATTGGTCATTTTTCAGGTCCTAATTGCACCTAATCCGAATTGGTCATTTTCTTAGGTCACCTTGCAAGCAGAATTTTGGTATGCTTTCTCAATGAAAGTTGGCACATTTTGTGCCTAGTTCCACCTCCAATTGGTCTCATACCAATTGAGGTTACACATTTAAACTTATTGGCTAAAATGTACACTGCCCTTGGTTACTTTGCTTAACACACATCAATTACACACATTTACCTTGCAATATGTTTACTTCCCTACCAAATCTGTTTTGGTACATTACCAAAACACATTCCCCTTTACATTAACATCATTTTGGGCAGATTACAATTATCCTCAATACACCAATTAACACTCAATTTACAAGTTCTAAGTACAATCACATACACACCTAACCATTACAAATTTTTGCATATACTTTACACAACAAGTTCATATACATATCCATCAATCCTTCTATGTCAATATTCTGCCAACACTTCCATGAATACATACATTTATTCAAGTGTCCCCAAGCTGCCGAAAATCTTCTTCAACACCAAATTGTCCTACAATTCATCAATTCCCATCCAAGTGCCAAAAATCACCATATAAATATGAAGTAATTCACTAGGTTTATTAAATCATCATAACTAACATAATTCTCGTCAAATATATGTACAATTACTTCATCAATACATGATTACATGGCTGCCCAAAATGGATATCTCAATACTCTTCAAACTTAAAAATTTCCTTCACAAAACCAACACCCATAACATGTATACAAAGTTTATCAAAGAAATCTTCAAAAATGCTAACTTACCTTATGGTTGGAGCTTGTTAAACCTTGCTTAAACTTCTTAAATTTGGTATCAAACTCTTCCTTGTGATGTGTAGACAAACTTTAATGAAGAACCCTAGGTGATTGGAGTTGAAATGGAGGAGTGCATGGAGCTTGATTGAAAAATGGCCATGGAGGATTTTTCTTCTTCAATTCGTCTAAGTTAAGGGAGTGAGGAAGATGAACATTCTGCTGGATATAGTGGACTTACACCTGCCCCATTATGTGTTTATTATATTCCTTTAGTGGCCCACTCACTCAATTTTAACTATATAATAAGCTTACATGTTTTATTTACACATTTTTCACTCCATTTTGGCTATTTACTTTAGGTACCACTAAACTAATTTTTCATTTTATTTTCTAAGTGTAATATTATTTATTTTTAATGGACATTTAGGTCAAAAGACAATTCGGGATGTCAAATGACCATAATGCCCCTATTCGGGTTGCATTCCCTATTTTTCGGTAATACTGGGTTTTGTCTGTTTTTCGATTTTTCACTTTTCTTTGTACTAATTATTTAATTTTTCTTTGATCTTTCTAATGATATTTATTCTTCAATAAGGGTCTATTTAAGTCCTAAAAATGTTTTCCAGGGTTCCTCGCAGTCCAGGGCTAGTCAACGGTCCACGCCGTGACTTCCGTCTGATCACCCATCGCTAGGGTTTTCGGCTCGCTTAACTTGGTTACATTTCTTTGCTATGATTTTTCCTTTGTTTTTCTTGTATTTTCTTTTCTTGTATTTCATTATTTATGTCTCCTCATTCATATTGAAGTGTAGTTCTAGGCATCCTAACTGTCCGGACAGCACTGGTTACCGGAGCAGTAGAATGCACTACCGAACTTAGGGGTGTTACAATTCTCCCCCCCTTAAATAAATTTCGTCTCGAAATTTTACCCAATAGCCATCTTACAATAGTCATACGTTTATTTTCTCCTTTCTATACGATCATATAATCTTCTTTTTCTCAAATTTGTATAAGTCTTTTAACAATCTAATACAATGTTTAATTTGTTTGGATAACACCAATCTCCTCTTACTATTATGTTGTCTAATATTTCGGTTCACGTTGCTTCCTGAATGACCCTTGAGGTCATGTTGGAATCATTCATCAGTCATGGGTCCTCTGACCATTCTAATCCATAGTCTTCCTCACATTCGTAATATTTTTTTGTTATATATGAATCAACTGTTCAAATTTCTACTTCCATAACTCTTTTTATCTGTCAATATTCTATAACTTCTTTTTGCACTGAACTATAACCTTTCGATATTCTAACTTTTAAGTTTTGGATCCCTAAGTAGGATTTTCAAACTTATTTCTAACAATTAAATTCTGTCCTGGCATAACTATACCAAAACAGATGCCGTTGGCAACTATTCTCATCTAGATATACTATCGGGTAGTACGTAGCTCTACACAATAATCTCAAGTTAGTACTGAAATCTGCAGCTTACTCAATAGATCAAACTTTCCTATCTTTTATCCTTTTCGAATTCACTAATATCTGAACTTATTCTGATTACAATATCCATTAACAATTACTAACAGTAACATCTCTGCCTTTATCTAGAGCAATTCTATTTCTGTAACTTACTTTTACGTCCTCTTGCCTTACATTAAGTAGGCTCGCCAATTAGCTTTATAATTTATAGTGTGTCAGGAAATACTTTTCGTTGATAAACTCTTCCTAAACTAATTTCACTTATTATCACAATCCTTAACCTAAAGGACTAATCACTAATGCATCTAAATTTATTTCCCTGACCTCCTGTCCTAGCGGACTTGTTACTAGCACCTCAAAGTCCATTTTTGTACATGGAACCGCAATGCAATCAATGATGCTAGCACACACATAAGAATGGGTAGAACCCGGATCAAATAACACAAACACATCTTGGTTAAAAGTTGAGAAGGTACCAGCCACAACATCATATGTCTCGGCCTCTTCCCTCTGCCTCATTGCATAGACTCTGACTGGAGTACTGTCTTGTTCTGAGTGTTTTACTGTGCCTTGGCTGCCTGCTGGGCTACCTCTACCCCTGCCTCTACCTCTGCTAGGTGGTTGTGAGCTTCTAGTGACAGGGCTTTGAACTGACCCTTCTGCAGTAGTAGGAGGTGGTCCAACTCTGCGACTACTGGTGCAGTCCTTGGCAAAGTGTCCTATGCCTCCACAGTTATAATAGGCTCCAATAGCCTTATAGCATATCCCACCATGATATCTTCCATAATTTTCACATTGGCGGGAATGGTAGGAACCTCCGGTACTCTGCTGACTAGATAGAGGAGGTTTCTGTCCTGAATGTCTTCCCCTACCAGACTTCTTGTCATCTCTGCCATGTCCCCCATAGTTCTTCCTCTTTCCAGTATGACCACTGGAACTCTGTTCCACTGTTTTTTCCTCTTTCTCTGTCTTCTCTGATTTCTTTCTTTCAGGAGCAGTCTCAAACTCAATTCTTTCCAACTCTAGGGCTTGAGAAATAAGTTCAGAGAAGTTAGTGTGTTTGAAGCCAATCACTTGTACTCTGATACTGGGCTTCAAGCCAGTTTCAAACCTCTTGCATCTCTCCCTGCTGGTAGCAAGTAGACTTACTGCATAATGGCTAAGGCGGGAAAATTCTCTTTCATACTCAGCCACTGATCTGCCCCCCTGTTTCAGACTTAGGAATTCTTGCAGTTTCTGGTCTACATAAGCATCAGGGACATATTTCTGCCTGAATTCCCTGAGAAAGTCACTCCAGGTTAGCACTGCAGGTTCTACCAGACTGTGGGGAATGGTTTTCCACCAGTCATAAGCATCCCCCTGTAATAGAGATACTGAGTATTCGAATCTGAGCTCCTCTGTGCAATGCAGTTTCTTGAATACCCTATCCATCCTCTCTAACCATTGTTCAGCTTCTAGAGGATCTACTGTCCCCTTAAACTCTGTAGCCCCATACTTCATCAATTTGTCATACTGCCTCGTAGGAGACTGTGGTTGTACCACTGGTGTCTGTATTGGGACTTGAGTAGGCACATTACCAGCCATTTGTTGGAACATTGCAGCCATTTCTTTGGCGAATCGAGCAGAAAGCTGCGATCGCTGCGGTGGTCTTCTTGAACCACTGACATTATGTACAGCTGGGGCATCCCCTTGCACCTCAGCCTCTATAGACTGATCGACTGAACGATCACCCTCTTCCATAGTCAATGCGAGGATTTAAGATCTCCTGAACAAATAACACAAGGATTTTTACTCTCGTTAGTGCATATTTATACTGTAATGTACTGTATGTATCAAACAATGATATTGAGCAGTTGTACTATGAAGAAAGAACATTCAATTAATAGGTGAAAACAGAATTTAAAAACTTTGCTCTGATACCACTAAAACATGTCACACCCTACCCCTCTGTAAGGCATAACATGATCCCGTAGTATACCTAATGAATTACCAACTCCGTCTACTGATAACCCATTAAATACACTACAAGGGATTTTAAAAACTTTTCTTACTTCTTTTACAGTGGTGAGCACTATTTACAGGTATTAAAAACTTTGGTGAATCAAGTGAAACAACTAACTCATTTGGTTTATTTGGAATTCTGTAAAAATTTTGGCAAAGTGCCATCTGTATTTTGGACAAAAGCAGTTCTTGAAAACCTGTAAAAGCACTTCAAAAATTTTCCAAATCTCAACTCCAATACATTTCTCAACACAACAATTTATCAACTCAATTCCATAGAAATTTTTCAAAGTCTGAGATAAGGAAATATAATACAATTTTTTTTACAAGTCAAATAACTCATAATTAATTTACAACTTCAAGGTACAATTTGAATTTACAACTGCTCAAACCAATGACAAAATATACATACAGTGAATATACATTACAGTACAAAATGCCAAATGTGGTATACTCACTATACCCAAAAATCTCTCGCTGACGGTATTAGCAGCCTAGTCTGTCTGCTCTCTCTACTGCGACGACAATAAAAGCTATCATTTGAGACAATGTCTCAGTGGTGCACAACATTAACCAAGTACAAGTTTAAATCGCAATTCATAATTCAAATAAATGATGGATACGTAAAACCATAATTAAATTCAAGACAATAAATGTCATAAAGAATTTAACACAATATCACATTAAATCTCAGTAATCGAAACATAGTTAAATTTAAAAGACAGTAAATGTCAATAAGAATTTAAACTCCATTTCAAAAATTATCAAATCGCATAATAACACAATTTAGTCAAATAATTTAATAATACAGTGTTGCCAATTCATTCACAACTTAAGCCATGACACAAATTTCCGATCAATGCCGCGTTGTACACCACGACAAAGCAATCACAACCCCACTAATCGAAATCAATGAGGAAGGGAGCTAGCTATATAATGAGTACTCATCCGATCACCTCAACTGGTAAGCCAGAGAGAGAGAAAAATAAACGATCACGACTCCATAAATGGAGAAGGAAATAAACGATCACAACTCTATAAATGGAGAAGGAATGATATGATACTGTCATGCTAAGTGTGAACACAAAATCAATTCCAAACATTTTATTCAAATGATTCGTGAGAATCCAATAAATTTCCCAAGTCATAATTTCATTCATAAAATGGCAACACAATTCATAATTAACTTCAATTTTCACAAATCACACTAAACCAATTTTTCCACAATTTCAAACCATTTACAATGCTTTTTAAGCAATGAGTATCCATCAATATCATTCAAACAATTTCTCACAGTTTCAAATCATTTACAATGCTTTTCAAGCAATAAATATCCATTCAAACACATTTCCACAATTTAAAACAATAATGTACAAATAGTCAATATTTATTTCAATTGAAAAATTCAAAAGAAATAGTTATTGTACACAAACCTCTGATATTTGTCTCCTGGTCCTGACTCAGTATTTCTTTCCCTTTTCTTTGAGTCCTTGTTAGCGAGAAACACAATTTGAAGTGTTTCAGTGCTAAATTAATTTGCCTCTAACGATAATGTTCGCTAAACAATTCACTGAATACCTTTATTTGCTAAATCACCTAATATACCGACCCTCGATGTTTTCTAGGTAAATTAGGTTTTAGTGTCATTAATATGTCACACTCGATAGGGTTTTAGGTTTGGTACGTTTTGCCAAACTCGTTTCCTTGTTTAGTGCATTTTAATGCAACTTGCTGGATTCCGGGATACTAGTTTGACCTAGCCGGACGGCCTAGTTCCCTCGGTTTTCGGGTTTCGGTCAAAACTACAAACTTGTAGATCTATGTCTTATGGACCGCGGTGCAAAATTTTAGGTCAATCCGAGTTAAGTAGACCAAGTTATGGTCATTATACTATTGCTGGTCAAATGGTATCAAATTAGGTCATTTTTAGGTCAATTTGGTCAACTTTGGTTCGGCCAGTTTTTGGACCCGAACTTGTGCAAGCTTTTTGACTTGCTTATGGTCATTTCTGGGCTTTGGTGTCTTCATAAGACTTGTAGGTATGGGTCTTAACTATTCATGGTTAAAATTTCAGGTCAATTGGACCTGTTTTGAGTGAGTTATGGCCTAAACACTCACTGCTGCCCAATTGGTCATTTTTCAGGTCCTAATTGCACCTAATCCGAATTGGTCATTTTCTTAGGTCACCTTGCAAGCAGAATTTTGGTATGCTTTCTCAATGAAAGTTGGCACATTTTGTGCCTAGTTCCACCTCCAATTGGTCTCATACCAATTGAGGTTACACATTTAAACTTATTGGCTAAAATGTACACTGCCCTTGGTTACTTTGCTTAACACACATCAATTACACACATTTACCTTGCAATATGTTTACTTCCCTACCAAATCTGTTTTGGTACATTACCAAAAACACATTCCCCTTTACATTAACATCATTTTGGGCAGATTACAATTATCCTCAATACACCAATTAACACTCAATTTACAAGTTCTAAGTACAATCACATACACACCTAACCATTACAAATTTTTGCATATACTTTACACAACAAGTTCATATACATATCCATCAATCCTTCTATGTCAATATTCTGCCAACACTTCCATGAATACATACATTTATTCAAGTGTCCCCAAGCTGCCGAAAATCTTCTTCAACACCAAATTGTCCTACAATTCATCAATTCCCATCCAAGTGCCAAAAATCACCATATAAATATGAAGTAATTCACTAGGTTTATTAAATCATCATAACTAACATAATTCTCGTCAAATATATGTACAATTACTTCATCAATACATGATTACATGGCTGCCCAAAATGGATATCTCAATACTCTTCAAACTTAAAAATTTCCTTCACAAAACCAACACCCATAACATGTATACAAAGTTTATCAAAGAAATCTTCAAAAATGCTAACTTACCTTATGGTTGGAGCTTGTTAAACCTTGCTTAAACTTCTTAAATTTGGTATCAAACTCTTCCTTGTGATGTGTAGACAAACTTTAATGAAGAACCCTAGGTGATTGGAGTTGAAATGGAGGAGTGCATGGAGCTTGATTGAAAAATGGCCATGGAGGATTTTTCTTCTTCAATTCGTCTAAGTTAAGGGAGTGAGGAAGATGAACATTCTGCTGGATATAGTGGACTTACACCTGCCCCATTATGTGTTTATTATATTCCTTTAGTGGCCCACTCACTCAATTTTAACTATATAATAAGCTTACATGTTTTATTTACACATTTTTCACTCCATTTTGGCTATTTACTTTAGGTACCACTAAACTAATTTTTCATTTTATTTTCTAAGTGTAATATTATTTATTTTTAATGGACATTTAGGTCAAAAGACAATTCGGGATGTCAAATGACCATAATGCCCCTATTCGGGTTGCATTCCCTATTTTTCGGTAATACTGGGTTTTGTCTGTTTTTCGATTTTTCACTTTTCTTTGTACTAATTATTTAATTTTTCTTTGATCTTTCTAATGATATTTATTCTTCAATAAGGGTCTATTTAAGTCCTAAAAATTTTTTCCAGGGTTCCTCATGATCCGGGGCTAGTCAACGGTCCAGTGACTTCGGTCATGATCACCATCGCTAGGGTTTTCGGCTCGCTTAACTTGGTTACATTTCTTTGCTATGATTTTTTCTTTGTTTTTCTTGTATTTTCTTTTCTTGTATTTCATTATTTATGTCTCCTCATTCATATTGAAGTGTAGTTCTAGGCATCCTAACTGTCCGGACAGCACTGGTTACCGGAGCAGTAGAATGCACTACCGAACTTAGGGGTGTTACAACTACACTTCGTTATGAGTGAGGAGACATAAAATAATGAAATACAAGAAGAGAAAACACAAGAAAAAAAAAGGAAAAATAATAGCAAAGAAAGGTAACCAAGTTAAGCGAGCCGAGAACCCTAGCGATGGGTGACCACACCGGGAAGTCACTGGACCGTGGACCGATGATGAGAACCCTGGAAAATATTTATAGGACTTAAAGAGACATCAATTGAAGTATAAATATCATTAGAAATATCAAAGAAAAATTAAATAATTAGTACAAGGAAAAGTGAGAAATCGAAAAACAAACAAAACTCGGTATTACCGAAAAATCGGGAATGCAACCCGAACAGGGGCATTATGGTCAATCGACATCCCGAATTGTCTTTTGACCTAAATGTCCATTAAAAATAAATAATACGACACTTGAAAAATATAATGAAAAATTAAATTTGGTGGTACCTAAAGTATATAGCAAAAATTATGGGTTTAATGTGGAATAAATGAAAATTTAACATATAAAATGAATTAATTTGTGAAAGTGGACCACTATAGAATAAATTAAACATTAAATGGCAGGTGTAAGTCCATTATACAATCTGCATCTTCATCTTCCTCACTTGGTCCATCCATGCCGAAATGAAGAAATGGAAATCCTCCATAGCCGTTTTGCATAAGCTTCACCAACCTCCCTCATTTTACCTCTAAACACCTAGGTAGCTTCATTAAAAATTATCCCTACTTCACAAGGAAGAAGTAGATACCAATATTAAGAAGTTTAGTGAAGGTTTAACAAGTCCTAACAATAGGTAAGTTTGTATTTTTGAATATTGCTTTGTTAAACTTTGTATACATGTTATGGGTGTGTGCTTTGTGAAGGAATTTTTAAGTTTTGAGGAGTTCTTGATATATCCAATTTTGGACAGCCATGGAGTTGTATATTTGATGATTTATTTTTGCATATATTTGGTGGGAATTCATATTGAGTAGGGTGATTTAATGTCCTAGTAAGTTAATTCCACACGTATATGGTGATTGTGCATTTGAAATGGAAGTTGACGAATTGTGGGAAACTTTGGCATTGTGGAGCATTTCGGCAGCCTTGGGACTCCTTAATGAATGTTTGAATTCATGAAGATGTTGGATGAATTGTGATATTGAGGGTTGATGAACATGTATGTAAATTGGTTGTGGAAATTGTATGAAATAATTAGGAGTTTTATGTGTATCTATTGTTGTATTTGGACTTTGTGAATTAGGACTTCATTTGGTGTATTAAGGATGTTTGTATTCTGCCCAAAGTAACTTTAAGGTGAAGTAGTAAATGGTTTTGGTAATGTACCAAATCAGAATTGGTAAGGGAAGTGGACTTAGAGTAAGGTAAATATGTAATTGATACATGTATAAGCAATGTAATTAAGGACAGCATGCATTTCAGCCCATAACACTAAATATGTAACTCCAATTGGTATGAGACCAATTGGAGGTGAAACTAGGCACAAAATGTGCCAACTTTCATGAAGGAAACATACCGAAATTCTGCTTGCAAGGTCACTTGAAAAATGACCAAATCCGGATTAAGTACAATTGAGACCTAAAAATTGACCAATTGGGCAGCAGTTAGTGTTTAGGCGATAACTCACTCAAAACAGGTCCAATTGACCTGAAATTTTAACCATGAATAGTTAAAACCCATATCTACAAGTCTTATGAAGATACCAAAGCCCAGAAATGACCATAAGCAAGTCAAACAGCTTGCACAAGTTCGGGTCCAAAAACTAGCTGAACCAAAGTTGACCAAAGTTGACCTAAAATGACCAAATTTGATGCCATTTGACCAGCAATAGTAAAATGACCATAACTTGGTCTACATAACTTAGAATGACCTAAAATTTTGCCCCGCGTTCCATAAGACATAGATCTACAAGTTTATAGTTTTGACCGAAACCCGAAAACCGAGGGAACTAGGTCGTCTGGCTAGGTCAAACTAGTATCCCAGAATCCAGCAAGTTGCAATAAAATGCACTAAACAAGGAAATGAAATTGGTAACGTGTACCAACCCTAAAACACTATCGAATGTGACATATTAGTGACACTAAAACCTAATTTACCTAGAACGCATCGAGGGTCGATATACTAGGTGATTAAGCAAATAATAGCTTTCAGTGAATTACTTATCAAGCATCATCGATAGAGATAGTTTAATTTAGTACTGAAACACTTCAAATTGTGTTTCTCAGTTACCAAAGACTCAGGAAAAGGGAAGGAAACACTAAGTCCAGACCAAGAGATAGTTATTAGAGGTTTGTGCACAACAACTATTTCTTTTGAATTTTTCAATTGAAATGAATTATGACTATTTGTACATTATTGTTTTAAATTGTGGAAATGTGTTTGAATGGCTAATTATCACTTGAAAAGAATTGTAAATGGTTTGAAATTGTGAGAAATTATTTGAATGATATTGATGGATACTTATTGATTGAAAAGCATTGGAAATGGTTTGAAACCACAGCTATCATGTATATTGATTGTATTCCTCGCTAGCTTGTCTAGTGGGACGAATTGAATTCTCTCTCTGGCTGAAGTGTTGAGGTGTGTGCCTGTTGAGGACGAATTGGATGAGTACTCATATTTTTGCTAGCTAGCTATGTTATTCCTCATTAGTTATCGACTTTTGGGACGAATTGAATACCTCATTAGCCATCGGCTTTTGGGACGAATTGAACTTTGGAACATGATTAAGCTGTGTGTGATTTATTGATTTGTATTATGAGATTGTGAAATGGAGTTAAATCCTTATTGACATTCACTGTCTTTTGAAGTTAAATATGTTTTGATCTCTGAGATTTATTGTGATATTGTGTTAAATTCCTTCTGACACTTATTGTCTTGAATTTAACTATGATTTTACATATCCATCATTTAAACGATTTATGAACTGTGATTTAAGTTGTAATTGGTTAATGTTGTGCACCACTGAGACATTGTCTCAGCGATAGCTTTTTATTGCTGTCGCAGGTAGACAGACAGACAGGGCAGCAGAATAGGCTGCTAGAACCTCCAGTGAGAGATTACCGGGTATAATGAGTATACCAACATTTTGCATTTTGTACTGTAATGTATGAACACTGTATGTACATATTGTTTTTGATTTTGAGCAGTTATAAATTCAAATTGTACCTTGAAGTTGTAAAATAATTATGAGTTATTTTGGCTTGTAAAAATTGTATTATATTTCTTTTATCTCAGTCTTTGAAAAATTACTGTGGATTTGAGTTGAGAAATGTGTTGTGTTGAGAAATATGTTGGAGTTGAGATTTGGAAATCTATTGAAGTGCTTTTTACAGTTTTCAAGAACTGCTTTATCCAAAATACGTATGGCACTCTGCCAAAATTTTCTGAAATTCCAAATAATTCAAATGTGTTAGTTCTATCACTTCATTCAAAAGGTTTTTAACACTGTAAATAGTGCTCACCATCGTAAAAGAAGTAAGAAAAGTTTTAAAATCCCTTGTAGTGTATTTAATGGGTTATCGAGACGGAGTTGGTGATTCATTAGGTATACTACGGGATCATGTTATGCCTTACAGAGGGTAGTGTGACATGTTGTAGTGGTATCGAGCAAAGTTTTTAAATTCTGCTTTCACTGTTATTTGAATATTCTTTCTTCATAGTACAACCGCTCAATATCATTGTTTGATACATACAAGACATTACATTATAAATATGCACTAACGGGACGAAATCTCCTTGTGTTATTTGTTCAGAGATCTAAAATCCTCGCATTGACTATGGAAGAGGGTGATCGTTCATCGATCAATCTATTGAGGTCGAGGTGCAAGGGATGCCCTAGGCCTACACAATGTCGGTGGTTCAAGAAGACCACCGCAGCATCTGCAGATTTCTGCTCGATTCGGTCGAAGAATGACTGCAATGTTCCAACAAATGGCTGGTAATGTGCCTACTCAAGTCCCAATACAGACACCAGTGGTACAACCACAATCTCCTACTAGGCAGTATGACAAATTGATGAAGTATGGGGCTACAGAGTTCAAGGGGACAGTAGATCCTCTAGAGGCTGAATAGTGGTTAGAAAGGATGGATAGGGTATTCAAGAAACTGCATTGCACAGAGGAGCTCAGATTTGAATACTCTGTATCTTTGTTACAGGGAGATGTTTATGACTGGTGGAAAACCATTCCCCATAGTCTGGTAGAACTTGCAGTGCTAACATGGAATGACTTTCTCAGGGAATTCAGACAGAAATATGTCCCTGATGCTTATGTAGACTAGAAGTTATAAGAATTCCTAAGTCTGAAACAGGGGAACAGATCAGTGGCTGAGTATGAAAGAGAATTTTCCTGCCTGAGCCATTATGCAGTGAGTTTACTTTCTACCAGCAGGGAGAGATGCAAGAGGTTTGAAACCGGCTTGAAGCCCAGTATCAGATTACAAGTAGTCGGCTTCAAACACACTAACTTCTCTGAACTTATTTCTCAAGCTCTAGAGTTAGAAAGAATTGAGTCTGAAGCTGCTCCTGAGAGAAAGAAATCAGAGAAAACAGAAAAAGAGGGAAAATCTGTAGAACAGAGTTCCAGTGGTCCTACTGGAAAGAGGAAGAACTATAGGGGGACATGGCAGAGGTGGCAAGAAATCTGGTAGGGGAAGATATTCAGGACAGAAGCCTCCCCTATCTGGTCAGCAGAGTACCAGAGGTTCCTACCCTCCCCGCCAATGTGAGACATGTGGAAGAAATCATGGTGGGATCTGCTACAAGGCTATTGGAGCCTGTTATAACTGTGGAGGCACAGGACACTTTGCCAAGGACTGCACCAGTAGTCGCAGAGTTGGACCACCTTCTACTACTGCAGAAGGGTCAGTTCAGAGCCCTGTCACTAGAAGTTCACAACCACCCAACAGAGGTAGAGGCAGGGGTAGAGGTAGCCCAGCAGGCGGCCAAGGCACAGTGAAACAATCAGACCAAGACGAGGCTCGATCGTAATGTATGCAATGAGACAGAGGGAAGAGGCCGAGACATCTGATGTTGTGGCTGGTACCTTCTCAACTTTTAATCAAGATGTGTTTGTGTTATTTGACCCGGGTTCTACCCATTCTTATGTGAGTGCTAGCATCATTGATTGCATTGTTGTTCCATGTACAAAAATGGACTTTAAGGTGTTAGTAACCAGTCCGTTAGGACAGGAAGTCAGGGTTAACAGAATGTATAGAGATTATCCTTTGGTGATCCAAGGACACACTTTTCTGTCTGATCTCATTAAAATGCCCTTCAGAGATTATGATATCATCTTAGGCATGGATTGGTTAGCTAGGCATCATGCCATGATTGACTGTAGGCTGAAGACAGTCACTTTTGGCCTTCCTCGATGCTGATGATGTGGTAATACATGGGGAAAGCGATTATTGTCATCAAACATTATTTTGGCTGCACTAGCGTAAAAATGATCGAGAAAGTGTGAAGCCTACTTGGCACATGTGGTAGACACCCAAGTGGGGAGTCCAAAGATTGAAGGACATCCCTACAGACATGACTTTCGGATGTGTTTCTGATGAATTGCCGTGATTACCTCGGAAGAGAAGTGCGATGTGAAATTAATGTTATGCCTGGTGTGGATCCAATTTCCATAACGCCATATAGAATGGCACCAGCAGAGTTGAAGGAGTTGAAGATACAATTGCAAGAACTACTTGAAAAGGGCTTCATCCGCCCTAGTGTGTCACCTTGGGGAGCACCTGTGTTGTTTGTTAAGAAGAACGATGGTACTTTCCACTTATGCATTGACTACCGACAGTTGAATGAGGTGACAATAAAGAACAGATATCCATTGCCTAGCATTGATGATCTGTTTGATCGATTGAAAGTGCATTGTATTCTCTAAAATTGATTTGCGATCTGGTTATTATCGATTGAAGGTGCAAGAGCGAGTATTCCAAAAGCGCTTTGAACTCGGTATGGCCACTATGAGTTTCTAGTAATGCCATTCGGGTTAACAAATGCTCCAGCTGCTTTTATGGATCTGATGAACACTATCTTCAGACCATATCTTGATCAATTTGTGGTGGTGTTTATTGATGACATTTTGATATATTCAAGGAATGCAGAGGAGCATGACAGACATCTGCGGATTGTACTGCAGACTTTAAGGGAGAAATAGCTATACGCTAAATTGTCGAAATGTGAATTTTGGCTGAAAGAAATCTCCTTTTTGGGACATGTTGTGTCACCAAGGGATCAAGGTAGATTCCAAGAAGGTAGAAGCTATCCTTAATTGGAAATCGCCCAGAACATCACGTAAATTCACGCTAGGTTTAGCCGGATATTACCGCTCGGTTTGTGAAGGGGTTTACAATGTTATCTTCTCCACGGACCAAACTGCTTCCGAAAGATTTAAAATTTCAGGGACTGATAAATGCCAAGAAAGTTTTGATGAGTTGAAGAGGTGTTTGATCAAGCTCAGTCCTCACTTTACCTACTCCGTAAAGAATACACGCTTATAGTGATGCTTCTCACAATGGGTTAGGTGTAATCGATGCAAGATCGGAATGTCATTGCTTATGCATCACGCCAGCTGAAACCGCATGAGAGGAACTACCCAACACATGATCTGGAGCTAGCAGCTATTGTTTTTGCTCTGAAGATCTGGAGACACTATTTGTATGGGGAGAAATGCTACATTTACATAGATCACAAGAGCTTGAAGTACTTAGGCACCCAGAAGGAATTAAATTTGAGGCAGAGGAGATGGTTAGAACTCATCAAAGATATGATTGCTTAATAGACTATCAGCCAGGGAAAGCAAATGTGGTGGCTGACGCCTTAAGTCACAAGACTATGGCAAGTCTCAGAGTTTCTCCTTTGTCCATGGTATACGATTTGAAAGCACAGCATGCCAGTTTAGAGATTGATGATGAGGGACAAACAGTAGTTGCTTGGCATGTACAGCCAGTGTTGACTGATCAAATCAGAATGGCTGCTCAGAGTAATGAAAAATATCAGAAGCTACTGAAAGAAGTCCAGCAGGGCAAGAAACCTGAATTCTCTGTAAGAGATGATGGTTTATTGCTACATCAGGGCAGAATGTGCGTTCCAAATGATGCTGAATTGAGACAGATCATTATGAAGGAAGCACATGAGTCTCCATTTGCTATGCACCCTGGTGGAACTAAAATGTACAGAGGGCTGAAAGAGCATTACTGGTGGATAGGTATGAAGAGAGATATAGTTGAGTTTGTTTCCAAATGCTTAACTTGTCAGCAAGTAAAGGAAGAACATCAAGTTCCAGCTGGTTTGTTACATCCTTTGTCAGTACCAGAGTGGAAATGGGAACAGATAACTATGGATTTTGTTACAGGACTTCCAAGGACACAGAGTAGTCATGATGCAGTATGGGTTATAGTTGACAGATTGACCAAGTCTGCTCACTTTTTGCCAGTGCGGATGGACTATAGCCTAGAAAGATTGGCCAGATTGTACATATATGAGATTATAAAATTGCATGGAGTGCCAGTATCAATTGTATCTGACAGAGATCCTAGGTTCACTTCTAGATTCTGGGGTAGTCTTCAGAGAGCCCTAGGAACTAGATTGAACTTTAGCACAGCATTCCACCCACAGACAGATGGCTAGTCTGAGAGGGTTATTCAGATATTGGAGGATATGCTACGGGCTTGTGTGATTGAATTTGAAGGTAGTTGGGATACACACTTGCCTTTGATTGAGTTTGCTTATAACAACAGCTACCAATCAAGCATTGGGATGCCTCCATATGAAGCATTGTATGGCAGGAAGTGCAGAACTCCCTTATGTTGGAATGAAGTAGGTGAAAGGAAGATGATTGGGCCAGAAATTGTTCAACAGACAGAGGAAAAGATCAGATTGATTAGAGATAGACTCAAGGCTGCATCAGACCGTCAGAAGTCCTATGTTGATATGAAGAGAAGAGATATTGAGTATGCAGTGGGTGATAAGGTATTCCTCAAAGTTTCTCCTTGGAAGAGGATTATGAGATTTGGCAGAAAGGGGAAACTGAGTCCTCGTTTCATCGGACCATATGACGTTCTGGAAAGAGTGGGTCCTTTGGCATATCGGTTGGTATTACCTCCAGAGCTAGCAAGGATACACATTGTCTTCCATGTGTCCATGTTAAGGAGGTACAGATCTGACCCATCTCATGTACTATCAGTTGAAGAGATTGAGGTAAATCCAGACCTCTCATATGAGGAAGAACCCACAAAAATTCTGGCTTATGAGGTGAAGCAGCTGAGGAACAAACAGATACACCTGGTTAAAGTGCTGTGGAACCATCATTCAGGCCAGGAAGCTACTTGGGAACGTGAAGAGGATATGAGGAGACAGCACCCACAGCTGTTCAGAGACTAATGCCAGGTAAAATTTCTAGACGAAATTTATTTTAAGGGGGGGAGAATTGTAACACCCCTATGTTCGGTAGTGCATTCTACTGTTTCGGTGGCCAGTGTTATCCGGACAGCTAGGATGCCTAGAACTACACTTCGTTATGAGTGAGGAGACATAAAATAATGAAATACAAGAAGAGAAAACACAAGAAAAACAAAGGACAAATAATAGCAAAGAAAGGTAACCAAGTTAAGCGAGCCGAGAACCCTAGCGATGGGTGACCGCACCGGGAAGTCACGGCGTGGACCGTTGACTAGCCCTGGACTGCGGGAAACCCTGGAAAATATTGATATGACTTAAAGAGACATCAATTGAAGTATAAATATCATTAAAAATATCAAAGAAAAATTAAATATTTAGTACAAGGAAAAGTGAGAAATCGAAAAACAGATAAAACCCGGTGTTACCGAAAAATTGGGAATGCAACCCGAACAGGGGCATTATGGTCAATCGACATCCCGAATTGTCTTTTGACCTAAATGTTCATTAAAAATAAATAATACTACACTTGAAAAATATAATGAAAAATTAAATTTGGTGGTACCTAAAGTAAATAGAAAAAATTATGGGTCTAATGTGGAATAAATGAAAATTTAACATATAAAATGAATTAATTTGTGAAAGTGGACCACTATAGAATAAATTAAACATTAAATGGCAGGTGTAAGTCCATTATACAATCTGCATCTTCATCTTCCTCACTTGGTCCATCCATGCTGAAATGAAGAAATGGAAATCCTCCATAGCCGTTTTGCATAAGCTTCACCAACCTCCCTCATTTTACCTCTAAACACCTAGGTAGCTTCATTAAAAATTATCCCCACTTCACAAGGAAGAAGTAGATACCAATATTAATAAGTTTAGTGAAGGTTTAACAAGTCCTAACAATAGGTAAGTTTGTATTTTTGAATATTGCTTTGTTAAACTTTGTATACATGTTATGGGTGTGTGCTTTGTGAAGGAATTTTTAAGTTTTGAGGAGTTCTTGATATATCCAATTTTGGACAGCCATGGAGTTGTATATTTGATGATTTCTTTTTACATATATTTGGTGAGAATTCATGTTGAGTAGGGTGATTTAATGTCCTAGTAAGTTAATTCCACATGTATATGGTGATTGTGCATTTGAAATGGAAGTTGACGAATTGTGGAAAACTTTGGCATTGTGGAGCATTTCGGCAGCCTTGGGACTCCTTAATGAATGTTTGAATTCATGAAGATGATGGATGAATTGTGATATTGAGGGTTGATGAACATGTATGTAAATTGGTTGTGGAAATTGTATGTAATAATTAGGAGTTTTATGTGTATCTATTGTTGTATTTGGACTTTGTGAGTTAGGACTTCATTTGGTGTATTAAGGATGTTTGTATTCTGCCCAAAGTAACTTTAAGGTGAAGTAGTAAATGGTTTTGGTAATGTACCAAATCAGAATAGGTAAGGGAAGTGGACTTAGAGTAAGGTAAATGTGTAATTGATAAATGTATAAGCAATGTAATTAAGGACAGCATGCATTTCAGCCCATAACACTAAATATGTAACTCCAATTGGTATGAGACCAATTGGAGGTGAAACTAGGCACAAAATGTGCCAACATTCATGAAGGAAACATACCAAAATTCTGCTTGCAAGGTAACTTGAAAAATGACCAAATCCGGATTAAGTACAATTGAGACCTAAAAATTGACCAATTGGGCAGCAGTTAGTGTTTAGGCGATAACTCACTCAAAACAGGTCCAATTGACCTGAAATTTTAACCATGAATATTTAAGACCCATATCTACAAGTCTTATGAAGACACCAAAGCCCAGAAATGATCATAAGCAAGTCAAACAGCTTGCACAAATTCGGGTCCAAAAACTGGCCGAACCAAAGTTGACCTAAAATGACCAAATTTGATGCCATTTGACCAGCAATAGCAAAATGACCATAACTTGGTCTACATAACTCAGAATGACCTAAAATTTTGCCCCGCGTTCCATAAGACATAGATCTACAAGTTTGTAGTTTTGACCGAAACCCGAAAATTGAGGGAACTAGGTCGTCCGGCTAGGTTAAACTAGTATCCCGGAATCCAGCAAGTTGCAATAAAATGCACTAAACAAGGAAATGAAATTAGTAATGTGTACCAACCCTAAAACACTATCGAATGTGACATATTAGTGACACTAAAACCTAATTTACCTAGAACGCATCGAGGGTCGATATACTAGGTGATTAAGCAAATAATAGCTTTCAGTGAATTACTTATCAAGCATCATCGATAGAGATAGTTTAATTTAGTACTGAAACACTTCAAATTGTGTTTCTCAGTTACCAAAGAAACAGGAAAAGGGAAGGAAACACTAAGTCCAGACCAAGAGATAGTTATTAGAGATTTGTGCACAACAACTATTTCTTTTGAATTTTTCAATTGAAATGAATTATGACTATTTGTACATTATTGTTTTAAATTGTGGAAATGTGTTTGAATGGCTAATTATCACTTGAAAAGAATTGTAAATGGTTTGAAATTGTGAGAAATTATTTGAATGATATTGATGGATACTTATTGATTGAAAAGCATTGGAAATGGTTTGAAACCACAGCTATCATGTATATTGATTGTATTCCTCGCTAGCTTGTCTAGTGGGACGAATTGAATTCCCTCTCTGGCTGAAGTGTTGAGGTGTGTGCCTGTTGAGGACGAATTGGATGAGTACTCATATTTTTGCTAGCTAGCTATGTTATTCCTCATTAGTTATCGACTTTTGGGACGAATTGAATACCTCATTAGCCATCGGCTTTTGGGACGAATTGAACTTTGGAACATGATTAAGCTGTGTGTGATTTATTGATTTGTATTATGAGATTGTGAAATGGAGTTAAATCCTTATTGACATTCACTGTCTTTTGAAGTTAAATATGTTTTGATCTCTGAGATTTATTGTGATATTGTGTTAAATTCCTTCTGACACTTATTGTCTTGAATTTAACTATGATTTTACATATCCATCATTTAAACGATTTATGAACTGTGATTTAAGTTGTAATTGGTTAATGTTGTGCACCACTGAGACATTGTCTCAGCGATAGCTTTTTATTGTCGCCGCAGTAGACAGATGCATGTGAGAATAGGCTGCTAGTACCTCCAGTGAGAGATTACCGGGTATAATGAGTATACCAACATTTTGCATTTTGTACTGTAATGTATGAACACTGTATGTACATATTGTTTTTGATTTTGAGCAGTTATAAATTCAAATTGTACCTTGAAGTTGTAAAATAATTATGAGTTATTTTGGCTTGTAAAAATTCTATTATATTTCTTTTATCTCAGTCTTTGAAAAATTACTGTGGATTTGAGTTGAGAAATGTGTTGTGTTGAGAAATATGTTGGAGTTGAGATTTGGAAATCTATTGAAGTGCTTTTTACAGGTTTTCTGAAGAACTGTTTTATCCAAAATACAGATGGCACTCTGCCAAAATTTTTACAGAAATTTCAAATAATTCAAATATGTTAGTTCTATCACTTCAGTTCAAAAAGGTTTTTAACACCTGTAAATAGTGCTCACCACTGTAAAAGAAGTAAGAAAAGTTTTTAAAATCCCTTGTAGTGTATTTAATGGGTTATCAGTAGACAGAGTTGGTGATCATTAGATATACTACGGGATCATGTTATGCCTTACAGAGGGGTAGGGTGTGACAGAACTCTATGGTAACTCTTCATGCCTTCCAGCTTCTTTAACCTCCTCCATAAAATTCCCATTCTCCCAAAGTAATCTTAATCACCCAAAAGGACTAAAACCCAAAGCACCCACACAAAAACAAAGTATAAAGACTCCAAAAATCTCAAAAACCAAGTTTAATAAAAGATATTCAAGGTAAAAAACATAGAGCCCACATGGTCATTTTTGTGTAAAGTAAATGCCAGAAAAGAATTCCATCTTAATAAAAATCTCAAGAAATTAATTCAGTTCCCTCAAAGGCTTTAATTTAGGAAAGGCAAAGTCAAATTTATAATATTAGAGCTACTCTACAAGAAAAATCTGCTTTGCATTTGCTAAACCTTACGGTAAAAGGCAAAGTTAAATCTATAATATTATAGTTATTCTACCTTTGATGGAGATCAATAGGACTTTTTTTTTTTTAATGAGCAGTAAATATATTATTAAGAAAGTAAGAAGAAAGAGGAAGAGAGGTCCCAAGCATTGTAGACATCACTTTGATTTGCTGCCCTTAACTTCTTGAAATGGAACTCTGATGGTTCCTCTCTCAGCAAACTTGGTTTTACTGGTATTGGTAATCAAAATGGAACTTTCTCAATGTATTTTTTTTCCTTTTAATAGGTGTCTTATAAAATTAGTTGATGGCACTATCCATGAGCTTAGGAGGCTAAACAAAATAATGAGTTGAAGGAAATTGTTCATTCTATGTATGAAAGTTTCGCATGTACTAAGTAAATGCACATACATATAAAACATAGAGTAGACATGAAGAATTTGGATTCTAAACCTGCAAATTCAAATCTCTCATTACAACCCTTTATCTAATCTCCATGATAGTAATCTTCTCAATTATACAAGTCTTTATTGCAGTATTAAGATTTTCTAAAAGACATGAAGATCATTTTTTTGTGGAGCTGGTTCCTTACAAAATAGATTATCTAAATCCAAGTTTAAAGAGTTAAAAGTAAAGTTCAGAGTCTTCAAGAAAAATATCAAGGAGGATTGTTACAGTCCTTGAGATTTTTCAAGAAGACATGATCATTTTTTGCTTTTTATAATCTTAAAATTCTGCTATCAAATTTGTTAGGTGTAATTGTATGTCTTTTGTTGATTTAAGGAGATTGATTAGAAAGAAGTAAGTTGAAACTTGTTGTAGTAGCTATAGTTCATACCTTTTGTACTACTTTTGCTACTATATAAATAGCCTAATTTAATGAAATCAGTGTGTGAATTATGCATTTTCAAATCTTGCGTTGTGTCAAGTATAAAACCTCTATTTTCTGGGTGAGTTTGCTGTGAGAAAATCCAACAGTGTTTCTAGTCCTAAACTAGTTCATTAGCTATAGCCATTGCTATTTGAAAGGAAGGACCATGTTCTATAGGGCATGAACCCTTAACTGTACATTTGTCCACCATTAATTATGGGTTTTGCTGACTTGTTAGTGCTTCCTCACTACTAAATTGAATAATTGGTTCACCTATTTGCACACCAATTGGCACTAAAATGCATTCCTGTGTGCTTATTGTATTTGGAAATTTTGGTCTTTTAGTCAATCAGGCATTTAATTCCAAAATCCAAATCCAAATCCTATTCCAATTCCAAGTCATTAATGGATTTCTTAAAATAGTAAAAAAAGACAAATAAACATCACAAATTAGAAAATCCCTTAGAAACACTAAACTTTAGACTTATAGCTCTGTTATATTTAGCAATTCCACTAATGTAACACCCACTACTTTTCAACATTGAAATTCCAGTCATGGATTGGAAATTCTCATGAAACTTAGAGTTTCATGGATAAAGGAAATAGTGGTAAGTTCTATATGTATGATATGATGTGTTAAAGATGTATTTAAGAGTGAAAATGTTTTAATTGCTTTGATCAAGAAAAAGTTTTAAGTGTTATCTTTGGGCACAGCCAAAGGTTAGACTTTTGGCAGCCAAAGGTTGGACTTTTGGCAGCCAAAGTCCATTTTATTATTCAGGTGTCCTTTAGACAAAATAAACTCCAAGCAACCAAAAATCCCCTTGATAACAGGGGTATAAATAGCCCATTTTAGTTCAGATTTCAAAGAAAAAGTGATTTTTCTTCCGTTTTCTTTCAAAGCCTATTGCATGTAAGGATTTTTGCTTGAAATTTCTTTTATTTGGAGTTTTGAGAGCTTGCATACTTGATTTGGTTAAGAAGGTCAAGAATTCAAGATATTTTAAAGATTTCTTTAATCTCTCTCTCAAACTTGGTTTCGAGGGAGAAAGATATTTTCTCCTTTTCAATTGAATTGTTTTTATAAGCTTTTAGTATATGTACATGGGTAAGAGAATGTATATTTGGTTTTTCATGTGATTTTTGAGCAGCTTGATGCGTGTGTTTATAAGTATACGAGTCGTATCATGTAATAAAGTGATAAATCGAGTATTGTTCCCATGAGGATTTGCCATTTGAGTACCAAACTATGAATAAAGCAATTATTTGGGTTAATGATTAATGAATAAATGGTAAATGTAATTGAGAAGAGTAAAATTGATAAATTTGACTAAAATGGATAAAGAGTAAGAAAATAAATTCTAAATCTAGATGCAATTGAACTAAATCAATAATGGGTAATTTAAATCAAATTCTGATTATTATAAAAATGATTCCAGAGTTGAGGGTTTATGCATAAATTAATTGACATTTGTCTTGAGTATTCTAATTTTAAGGGAAACTAGAGTTTGAAAGTGATTGATTCTAAATTCCTTTGATATCTTTTTCAAGCAAACCAAAGTGTGTTTTAAGATAACCAAACCTACTTTCGTATGATATTTGATTAATTTAAAACCCATTAAGTTTTGTAACCAATCATTAAATCCTCTTAAAACCCTAGTTTATTTCTAAATCTAGGTAATTTTAAGTTTTAATCCTTGATTATCTATCAATGATCTTCACCTTTCAGTCCTTCAATCAAAGATTAACACAATACCTAATGGGTACCAACATTAGGCAAGTAAATTAAGCACACAAGGAAAGGATCAAAACTCATATTTATATAAAATATGGAAATAACCAGTCCAAATCCATAAATTAATCTAAAACATATTTTCCAACTCTGAAATCCAAAGATTCTACTCACTCATATTGGTGTTTACAAGAGAAATAAATGGAAAAGTAAAGAAAAACATGATAAGGGGACTAAAAATAGGAAAACCCAGGTAGAAGAACCCAAAACTATTAGTCCTAGAGCTTCCAAAAATGGCTGCAGTAGCTCCTTTTCTTCAGAATTAATGGCATCCTCTTCCCTTCTATTTTTTTTTATTTTCTTTCCTTTTTTTTCTTATTGTTTCTTCTTGTGAAAAAAACTATAAAACGATGCTTTTATATGGTCCCAAAAGTTGCCCTAAAAATGGATAAGAGCTAAGGGATGGATAGGAAATGAGATGTAAAAATATCCAGGTCAGTAAAGCTGTTCACATTCTGGGCAGTCTGCTTAAGGTACTGCTTACCCTAAGCAATATCTTTAGCAATTTTCGGTCTCTGCATGCATTATCTGCTTAAGGTTAAGCAGATCCTCTATAAATCTTGGCAGGTTTGGGATAAAATAAGTTTTTCTGCTCATATTTGACTTCCAATTTGACCTGAGTTGCACCTTAAGCACTGCCGCTTACCCTAAGCAGGATCTCAAGCAGGACCCTAAGCAAATCTTAACAGGTTTGTGGATGAAAACTTAAATGTGTTGGATTTAAGCTATGCTTGACTTGTGACATGCCCCAGGCTTAAAGTTAAGCAATATGACATACCCTGAGCAACATCATAAGCAAAATCTCAAGCAAGTTTTGGCCAATTTAATCTTCCAAGGCTTGATTTCTTCAACTTTCCTCCATACTTGAAGGGCTTCAAATTTCTTCAAATCACTTCCTAATGCACTCATTGACCTTCAATTTGCCATAAAAACCTATTTAAAATAATAAAATTATAAAAATCAAATATACAGTAACTAAAGTTAACAAATAAGCTAAAATAAAACTAAAAACATAAAATATACTAAAATA
The DNA here is from genome assembly GCF_030052815.1 of Hevea brasiliensis. Lineage (NCBI taxonomy): Eukaryota > Viridiplantae > Streptophyta > Magnoliopsida > Malpighiales > Euphorbiaceae > Hevea > Hevea brasiliensis. Next base: position 34,897,261 of record NC_079500.1, read on the forward strand.
TAAAGGCAAAATGGATGCAAAACTATCCTAAAATGCCTATAAGAAATGAGTGCAACAAATTCCCCCAAACTCAAACCTTTGCTTGTCCTCAAGAAAATTAAAAAAAAAAACAATTAATGCAATTGGGATGCCTTCCCTTAAATTCATGAAAACTACTTATTCAATATCTCAAGCTTACCTTTAGCCACCAACAAACCATATACCCACTTTCAAGGTATAAAAAATTCAATTCTTACCAAAGTTATCACTCAGCCTTGGGTCAATTATCAATATCATCAAGCCCAAACCAATCAATCACAATGAATAATCACACCTAAATAGACTCTACAGCAATCCATAAACTAAAGTGTCTTAAATAGATGGAAATAACTGAATGGATGAATGATATCCCAATCCTATAGGCAATTCTCCTATTCCAATCTCCACTAATATAGCAAAACACTATCAAAAGATCAAAAGGACTTTCAAGGGTTGAATTGGGGTTAAAGGGGTGATAATGTGGCTAACAAAGAAAGGATAAAGGTAATAAAGCATGAGAATAATCAAATTATTAAAAGATCAAGACACACAACTTTTTTTTTTTATCAAATGGGAGAAGGATCACCAATGCTAGCACATAACTTTGAAGCTTTTGGAGGGACTACATAAATAACATTGACTCTGAATTACAATTGTCTCTTTTAATTCACCCCCAAACTCATTTCTTTGTGTACTTGGGTGGTGAATTACTTTACATAGTATAATTGAGTTTGCTATCCTTTTTACTTTATGTCACACCCTACCCCTCCGTAAGCCATAACATGATCCCGTAGTATACCTAATGAATTACCAAACTTTGCCTACTGATAACCCATTAAATACATAACAAAGGATTTTAAACCTTTTCTTATTTCTTTTTACAGTGGTGAGCTTTTTTGACAGGTGTTAAATTTTTTTTTGGTTTTTAACTAAAATGAAACTAAATAATAAATTTGAAGTATTAGTAATTTCTGTAAAAATTTTGGCAGAGTGCTATCTATATTTTGAATAAAATAATTCTTCAAAAACCTATAAAAGCACTTCTAATATATTTCTTCAATCCCAAACTCCAATATGGCTCAACACAATTCAATGTCCTCAACACAATTCAAACTCAGTTCAATATCATTTTCAGCAATTTCAAAGATAAAGGGCAAAATAAATGAGTATTTCAAAAGCTGAAATAAGAGAATTGTAATACAACATTTTGATAGGCCAAAATAATTTACAACTTTATTTTACAACTACTCAAGACCAAGTACAATATATACATACAGTACACATACATTACAATAAAATTTCAAAAATATGGTATATTCAATATACCTGGAAAAATCCCAAAATATAGCACAAGCAGCCTACTCTGCTACTCCGTCTGTCTGTCTACCTGCGACAATAATGAAAAAGCTATCGCTGAGTAAAATTTACTCAGTGGTGCACAATAACAATTTAAAATGTGGTATATAAAACTTTTATTGACAATTTACAATTCAAACAATGCACAATTTTTCAAAGATCACTTAACACAAATCTGATAAAACAATTGAATAACACAGTGTTGCCAATCAATAACACAACTTAGGTCATGACACAAACTTTTCCGAACATGCCGTGTTGTACACCACGACAAGGCATACTCACCCCACTAATCGAAATCAATGAGGGAGGTGGCTAGCTAGATAATGAGAACTCATCTATACTCACCTCAGATTGACAAGTCAAAGAGGGAGGAATATAGCCATACTCACCTCATAAGTGGAGGAGGAACATAGTAAAATTGTCATGCCAAGTGTGAATCAAAACAATTCCAAATCACAATATTTCATACAAACCACAAATCACATTTTAACTCAAAATTTCCATTTGAAAAGTAGGCAACACAATAATTTCCAAATAAAATTCCCAAAGCCAAAACAATAAAAAATTATTCATAACTCATTTCTCTAAATAAATTTTCTGGTAAAAGTAGTGAATATAAAAAGTATTGTGCACAGACCTGATTTGAGTCGCCTCTAGGCCTTGACTCAATGTTCCTTATGCTTTTCAATATCCTTTTCAACTGAAACACACAATTTAAAGTGTTTCAGTACTCAGTTAAATTATTTCTAATAATAAAATCCAATATCTAAATTTTTCTTAGTACTATTCCTTCAATTCATTTCATTAGTCAACCTATAATATTGACCATTAATACACACTAGGTGAATAAATTTTAATGTTACCAATATGTCACATTTTGCATTTCAATATGCTACCAATATAGTGCAATTTACCATTTTTACAAGTTGGCATTCATTGCCAAATTATTTCAAGCATCATTGTATGTAAATGTCAAGTTCTCAATTTTTGTGTGCTAGATTAGTCTATCTTAAAGTCCTATTTCTCTTGGTTTTTAGCTTCTAGTCAAAGAAGAAAAATAGTAGTTCTATGTCTTATTGCATTCGGGGCAAAATTTCAGGTCATTCTGAGTTGTATAGACCAAGATATGGTCAATTTACTAAAGCTGGACAGATTGCACCTTTAGTGCAAAATTTGGTCAATTTTAGGTCACATTTAGTTCTGGCAGTTTTGGTATCTGAACTTGTGCAAGCTATTTGACTTGGTTCTGGCCATTTATGGGCTTTGGTGTCTTCATAAGAATTGTAGCTCTATACCTAAGCTATCCATGGTAAAAAGTTTAGGTCAATTGGACCTGTTTTGAGCGAGTTATGGTCATCCTAATGATTACTATTCATATGGTCAAAAATTTGAGTTTGCAAGGTTGCCATTCCGGATTTGATTATTTTTAAGGTCAGTTTGTAGGCAGAATTTTGGCAACATTTCCGCATGAAAGTTGGCCTATTTGGTGTGTAGTTTCAACCCCCATTGGCTTCATACCAATTGGGTTCACAGTTTTGCACTTATGATCTAATTTAGGTGCTGCCAACATACACAACCTGCATTTGAACATCACACTTCCAATTTTGACAATCCTCCTCCTCCCAATACTTCAACATTTAATCTTGGGACTTCTATATATATTGTACATAATTCCAGCAAATATTTTGGGCAGAACACTCAAGTGCTCAATGCACACAATATACCATTCAAGTTCAACATTCACTTCCGCCAAAATTCAACATATCTCAATATCAATATTACACATACACTTCCATATACTCATACCTCAATATCAATTACACATGCTGTCTATAATTTAACACTATCATATTTCATTAATAAACTTCATATTCACATACACAAATTCATGATATTATGGGCTGCCAAACATGGCAGTTTGCCAAAGCAATAAGGTCCCATTTCAAACCCTTAATTCAAGCACTAACATGCACATACTTGAATATTAACCTACTACAACTTCCATTTGAGTTAATCAACCTTAATTCCCATCCATTAAATATAGAATAAGTCACTAACCATGAATTTTCATGGCTAGCAAAACTAAGGTTCACCAATACTTAATCATTTCCTCAATCTTTCTTAGTAATTCAACTTACCCAAAGCTCAACACAAGGATTAGTGAAGGAAATTGGAAAGATTAAGCACTGACCTCAACTTGAGCTTCACAAAACTTCACCAAATCCTCTCCTTCTTGCTGCCTATCTCTTTCCCATGTTGTGTAGACAAACTTTAGTGAAGGAATCAAGTGGAAAAAGGAGCTCACTTCATGGTTGCATGGAGGTCAATTCATTTGGCCATGGAGTTTCTTCAATGGAGGCTCACGGCTAGTTTTTTCCTAAGGTAGAAGATGAATGTTTCTGCTATCCCAAGTGGTTTTATAGGTGTCCAAGGATTGAGTTAGTGGAGCACTAACATATAATTAAATGTTTAATTATTTCAAGTTCCGTTATTTACACATTTATCTCCCCTTTTTCACTATTTACATAATGTATCACAATTTAATTTTTCATGACATTTATAAAGTGTAATATTATTTATTTTTAATGGAAATTGAGGTCAAAAGGCAACTCTAGGTGTCAAATGACCAAAATGCACCACTTCGGGTTATATTCCCAATTTTTCGGTAACACCGATTTTTGTCAGTTTATCGATTTCTCGTTTTTCTTTGTACTAATTACTTAATTTTTCTTTGACATTTCTAATGTCATTTATACTTCAATAGATTTTTATTTAAGTCTTAAAAATATTTTTCAGGGTTCCACGTGGTCCAGGGCTAGTCAACGGTCCACGCCGTAACTTTCTGGTGCGGTCACCCATCGCTATGGTTTTCGGCTCGTTTGACTTGATTACATTTCCTTGCTATTATTTTTCCTTTTTTTTTCTTGTATTTTCCTTTCTTGTATTTCATTATTTTATGTCTCCTCACTAACTTTTAAATGTAGTTCTAGGCATCCTAGTTGTCCGGACAGACACTGGTCACCGAAACAGTAGAACGCACTACCAAACATTGGGGTGTTATAATTCTCCCCCCTTAAAATAAATTTCGTCCACGAAATTTTACCCAATAGCCGTCTTACAATAGTCATACATTTATTTTCTCCTTTCTCTATGATCATATAATATTCTTTTCTTTGAATTTGTATGAGACTTTTAACAATCTAGTACAACATTTAATTTGTTTGTATAACACTAATCTTCTCTTACTATTGTTCTGTCTAATATTTTGGTTCATGTTTCCTCATTGAATGACCATTGAGGTCATGTTAAAATTATTTATCTAATCATTGGTCCTCTGACCATTCTAGTTATCAATCTTACTCATATTCGTAACATTTCTTCGTTATATCTGAACCAATTGTTCAAATTTTACTTCCACAACTCTTTTTATCTATTAATATTCTATAACTTACTTTCTTTTGTACTAAACTATAACCTTTTGATATTCTAACTTTTGAGTTTTAAATCCCTAAGTAGGATTTTCAAACTCATTTCCAATAATAAAATTCTGTCCTGGCATAACTATACCAAAACAGATGCATTTGGCTGAAGGAACGGAAGCGTGAAAAACACAAGATTATACCATTGAATTCAAAAATTTTTCACCTAGGGTCACATGCACCATGCAAGATTTATTTTTATCTATTTGATTTCAATGATAAACAACATATTAAAACTCTTTTAATATGTTTTTGGATCTGTATTTGCCATTTAAGATTTTAAAATTAATTAGATTAATTTTAGAACCCTAGATTAAATCAAGAACGATTACACTAACCTCTTGATGTGCTGCAGCGTGTCTGCGCCTTTGAGATTCGTCTTCAGGACACCAGATGTTGTCCCTCTAGCTTGTCCACACCAAGAACACCTATGGCAGCCCCTTGAACAGCCTCTAAAGCATTTTCTATTAATTAGAAATTCAAGTTCTGCCTTTTAAGAGATTAGAGATGTAAACAGGACACTAGAAACAATTTCTAGCGTTCTTAATTCAAGAGATTGATGGCTAATCTCTTTGAATTGATGAGAGATGAAGAGAAATAGCTGGAGAGGCTCAAAGTGGCGTGACAATTGAGAGGAGAGGCTGCTGGTTATGTTTTCTTTTCATAACCACACTTAAATAGCTAGGTTAACACATTAAACCCTAGCCACATGTCACCTTTTAATTAGCTCTAGGTTTAAGTGACCCAATCACATTGTGCCAAGTGTCAAACCTATATTTAATCTTGATTTTAATCATCTTACATGATTAAAAAACATTTGGCAAGCTTATGTGTTATGCCATGTGTCACCATCTCATGGTGCCACGTGTCACAGTGTGAAATGACCAAAATGCCCCAGTGTCTTAATTTTGAGTTCTTAACCCAAAATAATTATTTTCTTTTTCTAATTAATTTATATCAAATATAAATTAATTAATTAATCTCTATTAATTAATTTCTCATCAATTAAATTCATATTTAAACACTTTAAATATAAATTTAATTTATACTACACATCCAATAATCTAGATTTGGTTTCAAGTCATGCTAGGGACTTTGCAATTTAATTGCAAACCAAATCTATTTAATTAATCAATTAAACTCTTTAATTAATTAATTAAATCATATTTAAATAGGTGATAACTTGTGTATGTGTGTGACTTACTAGGCTCATCACTAATTGGCAATGAGACATGATATCAACTCTTAATATCATCAGAACTCTTTCTTACCATAAATGATTTCTCTAAATCATTTTATGAACCTCATAGACCATGGTTAACACCTAGCATAGCATGCCATGGCCACCCAATTAGTAATAAGGTTTACCTTAAATGAACCTATAATCATATGCTACCATGCACTAGAATCTCTCTGTTACAAAATCCCAACTCAAGCTGGAGTCATGGTTTATGTCAAACTCCATTTGCTATGAATATTATGTTCTCTTTTAATTCCAGTTCTTGATTAAAAGATTTTTCTCATCAGAAACTCTTTTCTGAATAAATCTATCTGTCCTGGCCAGGAACTTGAAACATCAAGAACAATTAAATGAACGTAGGATTTTATCTCTATTTACTTAGAGGAACAGATTCCTTCTTGATTAACACCTACCTCCATATATAACTAGCAGGAGCCAACACATGCCCATATACCCATACATAGTACAAGTATGAAAGCAGTATCAAACTCAAACTACCTATATACAAGATAACTGTGCTATCTCAGGTCTAAAGATTATATGCACTGATATGATTTATGACAAAACATTGACAAGTGCTTGTCATAAGTGTCACTGGTTCGGCCTACTTATCATTTATAAGTGCCTATCAAGTTTGTTATATGGCATGAGACTCACCATTCCATCTTATTTATATCTCATATAAATAACTTGGGAACAAACATGAATACAATCTTTCTGGATAAGTCATGTCCTTATTATGAAGTATCCTCGATTGTGAACCTATTTATGATACTTTGTGCTAGAAATATTGTCACTCATATTCTTAACAACTTAAGAATAATATTTCTAACAAAATATCAATGGACCTTTTCTATTACACATAAATATATTATGTAAACGGAAAAGTGGAAATGCCTTTTATTAATAAAATATATACAAGATACATACTAAATGATATGCTCTAGGGCATACTACTAACAATCTCCCACTAGCACTAGAGCCATTCATTACAATAACTTAGACCCATCTTCTCAAGATGTCAGTCTAACTGAGCTTGTGACAAAGGCTTAGTGAATGGATCAGTTGAATTTTTCTGCTGATGTTATTTTTCTACATGGCTATATCGCCTTTGCCCAACTATATGTCTGATAATGTGGTAGTGCCTTTCTATGTGTTTGGATTTTGGGTGAGACCTTAGTTCCTTAGCCTGTATGACTGCTCCATTGTTGTCACAGTGTAGTGGAACTGCTGACTCAATGGAAGGAACTACTGTAAGTTCTGTCACGAACTTCTTTATCCAAATAGCTTCCTTTGCAGCATCTAATGCAGCAATATACTCAGCCTCTGTAGTGGAATCAGCAGTTGTGCTCTGTTTGGAACTCTTCCAACTGACTGCACCTCCATTACAAATGAACATATATCTAGAGGTAGACTTTCTATCATCGATATCTGATTGGAAATCAGAATCAGTATAACCATCCAATTGCAAGTCTCCACCTCCATAAATCAAGAATAAATCCTTAGTTCTTCTCAAGTACTTAAGGATATTCTTGTGACTATCGATGTTCCAAACCTGGATTGGATTGATACCTGCTAGTCAAACTAACAGCATATGCGATATCCGGCCTAGTACACAACATTGCATACATTAAACTTCCAATAGTCGAAGCATATGGAATCCTGGCCATCTTATCTCTTTCTTCAGATGTCTTTGGAGACATCTCTTTAGAAAGGTGGATACCATGTCTCACTGGTAACAATCCTCTCTTGGAATCAAGCATGTTAAACCTCTTTAACACCTTTCCAAGTATAGACTTTGGGATAAACCAATTATTCTTTTCACTCTATCTCTATAGATGCGAGTCCCAAGAATATAGGTTGCCTCCCCTAAGTCTTTCATGGAGAATGTATTTGACAACCATACCTTTATAGTTGTCAACATACCTGTGTCATTACCTATCAACAGTATGTCATCCACATATAAGACAAGGAAAGTGATAGCACTGTCACTAACCTTCTTATATACACATGGCTCATCCTCATTTTTGACAAAACCAAAAGATTTAATGGCTTCATCAAAACGGATGTTCCAACTCCTCGAAGCTTGTTTCAACCCATAAATGGATCGCTTTAGCTTACATACCTTGGAACCATCTTGGGATTCAAATCCCCTAGGTTGTTCCATGAAAATGTTTTCTTCAATGTATCCATTGAGAAAAGCTGTTTTAACATCCATCTGCCAAATCTCATAATCATAGTATGCAGCTATTGCTAATAAAATCCTAATTGATTTAAGCATTGCAACAGGCGAGAAAGTCTCCTCATAGTCTATTCCTTGCCTTTGGCGAAACCCTTTCGCTACTAGCCTTGCCTTATAGGTCTCTACCTTTCCATCAGAACCAATTTTCTTCTTGAAAACCCATTTGTTCCATATAGGTACAATACCTTCAGGTGGTTCAACAAGATCCCAAACTTGATTCTTATACATGGAATCAATATCGGATTTCATAGCATCAATCCATTTTGAAGAGTCTATATCTGATATAGCTTCTTCATAGGTAAGTGGATCATCTCCATGATCTACTTCTTCATGAGTAGACAACTCTTGTTCTTCTTCATGAAGAAAACCATATCTCAGTGGGTGAGATACCACAGTTGTTCTACGAGGAACAGTGTAGATGTTTCATCAATGGGTATAGGTTGACTAGATGGATCTATATCCATCGATCTATTGGTTGGTCGAATTCTCCAATTCTAACTCTATTTGCCTTCCTTTGCCTCCTTCTTGAACAAAGCATTTGTTCAAGAAATGTGGCATCTCTACTTATTACAACCTTTTGTGAAGTAGGAAAATAAAAATAATATCCAAAACTATCTTTTGGATATCCAACAAATCGACCCTTTTCTGATCTGGTCTCCAATTTATCAGTGTTCGACTTTTGATATAAGTGGACAACCCCAAATCTTAACATCCTTAAGACTTGGTTTTCTTCCATGCCATGTCTCATAAGGTGTGGAAGAAAGCGATTTTGATGGAATCCTATTCAGAATATACAAAGTGATTCTAATGCAAATCCCCAAAGAAGATTGGCATATCGGTATAGCTCATCATACTACGTACCATATCCAATAAGTACGATTTCTCCTTCGGATACACCATTCGGTTGTGGCGTTCTGGAGGAGTCGGTGAGAAACAATGCCATGCTCTCTCAAGTATTCATCAAATTCGGTACTCAAATATTCACCTCCACGATCGATCGAAGAGCTTTAATACTTTTTCTGTTTGATGTTCTACTTCAGATTTAAATTCCTTAAACTTTTCAAAGGATTCATGTTTGTATTTCATCAAATACAAATACCCACACCTTGAGTTATCATCCGTACAGGTCATAAACTAATGAAAGCCCTCTAGCCATTTCTTTAAATGGACCACATACATCACTATGTATTAGCTCCAAAATATTTTCAGCTCTTAGCCCTTGTCCAACAAAGGGTGATCTAGTCATTTGCCACAAGGCAAGATTCACAAGTTGGAGTAGGCTCAGAGCCCAATGAGGATAAAATCCCCATTTTCTCCAGTTTTGCAATCCTATCTTCTGCAACATGACATAACCTTAAGTGCCAAATATATTTTGAACTTGAGTTGGTTTTCACCATGGCATTGCATTCAATTAGATTGCTATACTCTGGCCAGTGGAAACACTTTCTTATTGGCAATGGAAACACTTTCCTGTTGGTAATGGAAACACTTTCCTGTTGGCAGTGGAGACACTTTCCTTTGCCTTTATCAGCTTTAGTCTTCCTTTTCTGTTTAGCTATTTTCTTGGAAGGACCAGGAATCTGAGGTTTCTTTTTCTTATTGCCCTTCTTCTTGTTGGACTTTCCAGCAGAAGAAGATGCAACCAAAGCTACCTCTTTTCCTTTATTGCCTGGCATATTTTTTGGGTAATAACCAGCATGTTGAGTAATTCAGCTAAGGTGCATTCCTGTTTAGTCATATGGAAATTTGTCACAAAATTCCCAAAAGACTCAGGAAGGGATTGAAGGATCAAATCCGTTTGTAGTTGGAAATCCATGTTGAAGTCAAGATGTTCCAACTGCTCAATCAGCCGAATCATCTTGTGGACATGATCCCCAACATTTTGTCCCTCAGACATCCTCATACGGAATAGCTGTCTAGATATCTCATACCTAGCATTCCTGCTGTGCTCACCATACAACTCTTGTAGGTGAAGGAGGATTTCACTCGCACTCTGCATGTTCTCATGTTGCTTCTGTAACTCATTACTCATGGAAGCAAGCATGTAACACTTAGCTCTCATATCATCCTCCTTCCACTTGTCCAAAGTTTCATGTTCCTCTTGTGTGGCCTCTGGAGGTAAGGGACCAGGAACATTTGAATCTAGAACATATCCTATATGTTCAAGGTTCAAGACAAGTTTCAAATTTCTTAGCCAATCAGACAGATTAGGTCCTGTCAACCTGTTGTGATCAAGTATGCTTGCAAGGATATTGGATGGTGGTGGTTGTTTTGTGCTCATTTTATCGAGAAAATTAAGCTGAGAAAATAACCAGATTAATTAGTAAATGTATCATGTATTTAACCAAAATGATTATGGTCTTTTAATCAAATTGGTCCTCCCACTAACTTAGCGAATCCTACACTTCCAAAGTAGAAAACGGAAATCCTAGTTGGATGGATTTCTAGTGGGTGATTGAATTCTTATAATTCTATTGATCATCCTCAGGTACATCCATTATTGGAATTACAATAAACTATAAGTGAGCAACTCCTTGCCCATCACATCTCATGTGAGGTTCAATCCTTTACCTAGCCCCTAATGCTCAAAATCTCAGGTACATCCATTATTGACTTATCTTGCATTAGTTAAGTTGATCCCATTGAGCCAGTAATTATGCAAATAATTTTAATGTCCTCAGGTACATCCAATATTGGCCACCAAACCATTTACATATTTACAACATCTCATGCTTAACAATTATTCTTAAGAAAATCTCTTAAATTAATTGCATCTCATGCAACTATTTAAAATTTCTTAAAATAATTGCCCCAATGGAGGGCTTATGTTATAATTACTTTAATTGTAGCATTTCCAACTTAATCATTTGTTTGGAAGATTTTATAGCCATCCTAATTACTATTAAGGTCTCACTTTGCACATTATCCATGTAGCATGCATATATCATATAATTGCATACATCCCCATACATCTCATGCATTCATGGATAAGTAGTAAATATGGTATGATCATGGACTTTCTAAGGGATTCAATTCTGAGCCACCAAGAATTGAATCTGGGCATTCCTAGGTGCATTTCATTCATTCATTTTACAAGAGTTCTTTGAAGGAGTACATAATCAACACTTGATCTTGAATTCCTCCCACTGGTCCCACCAATGCTCTTGACCTCCTTGAACTTCTTGCAATCCAATATTACATAGTAATCCTTGGCATACCAAGGCGAATTTACAAGAACTTAAATAAATGAAATTACAACCCAAAAATATTACAAACTTAATAATACATGTCCAAAATAAATTAAAATAAATTAATTTACAATCCCAAAGAAACATAAAAGAAATAAATCCAATCACATTGGTCTTTTATAGTCCATGATCATCCATCATGCATATCACTATTTAACAATTAAATAAAACATACATACTTATATTAAATTGAATATCTCATATTCAACTTAAAAATCCAGATTTGAATATGATTCAAATAAATTTAAAAATTCAGATTTGTATCTCATTCAAACAAATTTAAAAATTCAGATTTGAATCACATTCAAACAACTTCAAAAATTCAGATTTGAATCATAATTTAATTGTGTGATAAAAATTCTAATTAAACAATTTAATTAGACATAAAATGGATCTTAAATCATACAACAATTGCACATTCACCATCCATTTACCTTTGCATACCATTGTGATGCATCAACCATGCACACCATTGTTGTGCCGCCACTTTGACTTTGCAACCAGCAATAAACTCTTGATCTCATGATCAAACACACAATTAAATTATATAAACATCAATCTAAATGGTAAATATAGTGGCTCTGATACCAATTGAAGGAACGGAAGCGTGAAAAACACAAGATTATACCATTGAATTCAAAAATTTTCACCTAGGGTCACATGCACCATGCAAGATTTATTTTTATCTATTTGATTTCAATGATAAACAATATATTAAAACTCTTTTGATATGTTTTTGGATCTGTATTTGCCATTTAAGATTTTAAAATTAATCAGATTAATTTTAGAACCCTAGATTAAATCAAGAACGATTACACTAACCTCTTGATGTGCTGCAGCGTGTTTGCGCCTTTGAGATTCGTCTTCAGGACACCAGATGTTGTCCCTCTAGCTTGTCCACACCAAGAACACCTATGGCAGCCCCTTGAACAGCCTCTAAAGCCTTTTCTATTAATTAGAAATTCAAGTTCTGCCTTTTAAGAGATTAGAGATGTAAACAGGACACTAGAAACAATTTCTAGCGTTCTTAATTCAAGAGATTGATGGCTAATCTCTTTGAATTGATGAGAGATGAAGAGAAATAACTGGAGAGGCTCAAAGTGGCGTGACAATTGAGAGGAGAGGCTGCTGGTTATGTTTTCTTTTCATAACCACACTTAAATAGCTAGGTTAACACATTAAACCCTAGCCACATGTCACCTTTTGATTAGCTCTAGGTTTAAGTGACCCAATCACATTGTGCCAAGTGTCAAACCTATATTTAATCTTGATTTTAATCATCTTACATGATTAAAAAACATTTGGCAAGCTTATTTGTTATGCCATGTGTCACCATCTCATGGTGCCACGTGTCACACTGTGAAATGACCAAAATGCCCCTGTGTCTTAATTTTGAGTTCTTAACCCAAAATAATTATTTTCTTTTTCTAATTAATTTATATCAAATATAAATTAATTAATTAATCTCTATTAATTAATTTCTCATCAATTAAATTCATATTTAAACACTTTAAATATAAATTTAATTTATACTACACATCCAATAATCTAAATTTGGTTTCAAGTCATGCTAGGGACTTTGCAATTTAATTGCAAACCAAATCTATTTAATTAATCAATTAAACTCTTTAATTAATTAATTAAATCATATTTAAATAGGTGATAACTTGTGTATGTGTGTGACTTACTAGGCTCATCACTAATTGGCAATGAGACATGATATCAACTCTTAATATCATCAGAACTCTTTCTTACCATAAATGATTTCTCTAAATCATTTTATGAACCTCATAGACCATGGTTAACACCTAGCATAGCATGCCATGGCCACCCAATTAGTAATAAGGTTTACCTTAAATGAACCTATAATCATATGTTACCATGCACTAGAATCTCTCTGTTACAAAATCCCAACTCAAGCTTGAGTCATGGTTTATGTCAAACTCCATTTGCTATGAATATTATGTTCTCTTTTAATTCCAGTTCTTGATTAAAAGATTTTCTCATCAGAAACTCTTTTCTGAATAAATCTATCTGTCCTGGCCAGGAACTTGAAACATCAAGAACAATTAAATGAACGTAGGATTTTATCTCTATTTACTTAGAGGAACATATTCCTTCTTGATTAACACCTACCTCCATATATAACTAGCAGGAGCCAACACATGCCCATATACCCATACATAGTACAAGTATGAAAGCAGTATCAAACTCAAACTACCTATATACAAGATAACTGTGCTATCTCAGGTCTAAAGATTATATGCACTGATATGATTTATGACAAAACATTGACAAGAGTAAACTCCATGTGCTTGTCATAAGTGTCACTGGTTCGGCCTACTTATCATTTATAAGTGCCTATCAAGTTTGTTATATGGCATGAGACTCACCATTCCATCTTATTTATATCTCATATAAATAACTTGGGAACAAATATGAATACAATCTTTCTGGATAAGTCATGTCCTTATTATGAAGTATCCTCGATTGTGAACCTATTTATGATACTTTGTGCTAGAAATATTGTCACTCATATTCTTAACAACTTAAGAATAATATTTCTATCAAAATATCAATGGACCTTTTCTATTACACATAAATATATTATGTAAACGGAAAAGTGGAAATGCCTTTTATTAATAAAATATATACAAGATACATACTAAATGATATGCTCTAGGGCATACTACTAACATTGGCAACTATTCTCATTTTGTTGTATTATCGAGTAGTACGTAGCTCTACACAATAAGCTCAAGTCAGTACTGTAATCTATAGTTTACAATACAAACATCAAGAACATTGCATAGTTACTACGATACATTTCAATAGATCAAACTTTCATATATTTTATCCTTCTTGAATTCACTAATATCCGAAACTTATTCTGATTATAATATCCATTGACAATTACTAACTATAACATCTTTGCCCTCATCTAGAGCAATTCTATTACTGTAACTTACTTTTAGGTAACTGATAATTTTTTTTTATATGAGGGGCAGCAGGAAGGCAAACAATGCTGGCGCTAACATAAAAGTATGTAGACCACGGGTAAAACAATACATATTTATATATCTTAGTTAAAAATTGAAAAAGTACCAGCAAAAATGTCAGAAGTTTTAGCCTCTTCCTTCTGCTATATAGTGTACATTCTAGCTGAAGCATCACCCTGTTATGGCTGATTCACAGTACTCTGACTTCTAGGTGTACTACCCCTACCTCTATCTCAGCCTCTACTAACTAATGGTGAATTCTTTAGGGTAGAAACTTGGGCTGATCTCTCTAGTGTAGTAAATGATCCAGAACGGCATGGATTTATACAATCCCTAGCAAAATGACCTGTCTCTCCACAATTAAAACATGCTTCTATGGCTATATAACATAACCCACTATGTGGTTTACCACAAGTTTCACAAAGTCGATCCGATAGTGCATTTATGGGTCTCTACTGAGTTTGCTGATCCGATCGGGATGGTTTTTGTCCAGAAGATCTATCTCTACCCGATTCACGTGAGCTAGATCCTCCAAAGTGCTTTCTTTTTCCTGACCCACTGTCAGGAACTTGATCAGTAGTCTTTCTAATTTTCTCTTTTTCTTTTGTACCCTTTTTAACTGTTTCTTCATTCTCAATTCTTTCTAGTTTCAGGGCTTGCGATACTATCTCTGAGAAATTTTGGTGTCGGAACCCCACAACTTGCATTCTTAGACTAGGCCTTAACCTCGTCTTAAAACGTTTACATCTGTCTCTAGGAGTGGTAAGCAGGCTTCCTGCATAATGACTCAATCGAGAGAAGTTTCTCTCATATTCTGCCACTGTTCTGTTCCTTTGCTTTAAGCTTAAGAACTCCTGTAGCTTCTGGTGCACATAGGCATCTAGGACATATTTTTGTCTGAACTCTCTGAAAAAGTCATCCCATGTCAGCTCTGGAGGTTACACTAAACTATGGGGAATAGTTTTCCACCAGTCATATGCATCCCCCTATAGAAGTGAGACTGAGCACTCAAACTTCAGCTCATCGATGTAGTGCAGCTTCCTAAAAACTCTTTCCATCCTTTCCAACCATTATTTTAACTCTAGCGGATCCACTGTCCCCTTTAACTCAGTAGCCCCATACTTAATCAGCTTGTCGTACTGCCTAACTGAAGGCTGTGGTTATACTACTGGTGTTTGCAGTGGGGCTTGAGTGGGCATGTTACCAGCCATCTGTTGGAAAATCACACCCATCTGCTGAGCAAATTGAGCAGGGAATTGTGGTATTGAGGGGGCTGGTGCAGTTGATCGACTCACATTTTGAAGGGCTGGGGCTTCCCCTTGTACCTCAACCTCTACTGATTGAACGACTGAACGGTCCCCTTCTTCCATAGTCAATTAGAGGATATTATACCTCCTAAACAAATAACACAAGGAGATTTCCTCCTGTTAGTGCATATTTATAATGTAATGTACTGTACGTATCAAACAATGACATTGAGCAGTTTTACTATAAAGAAAGAATATTCAAATTACAGGTTAAAACAGAATTTAAAAACTAGCTTTGATACCACTAAAACATGTCACACCCTACCCCTCCGTAAGCCATAACATGATCCCATAGTATATCTAATGAATTACCAAACTTCGTCTACTGATAACCCATTAAATACACTACAAGGGATTTTAAACCTTTTCTTATTTTTTTTTACAGTGGTGAGCATTTTTGACAGGTGTTAAATTTTTTTTGGTTTTTAACTGAAATGAAACCAATTAATAAATCTGAAGTATCAGTAATTTCTGTAAAAGTTTTGGCAGAGTGCTATCTGCATTTTGAATAAAACAGTTCTTCAAAAACCTATAAAAAGCACTTTCAATATATTTCTTCAATCCCAAACTCCAATATGGCTCAATACAATTCAATGTCCTCAACACAATTCAAACTCATTTCAATATCATTTTCAGCAATTTCAAAGATAAAGGGCAAAATAAATGAGTATTTCAAAAGCTGAAATAAGAGAATTGCAATACAACATTTTGGTAGGCCAAAATAATTTATAACTTTATTTTACAACTGCTCAAGACTAAGTACAATGTATACATACAATGCACATACATTAAAACAAAATTTCAAAAATATGGTATACTTAATATACCTGGTAAAATCCCAAAATGTAGCACAAGCAGCCTACTCTGCTGCTCTGTCTATCTGTCTACCTGCGACAGCAATGAAAAAGCTATCACTAAGTAAAATTTACTCAGTGGTGCACAATAACAATTTAAAATGAGGTATATAAAACTTTTATTGATAATTTACAATTCAAACAATTCACAATGTTTCAAAGCTCACATAACACAAATTTGATCAAACAATTGAATAACACAGTGTTGCCAATCAATAACACAATTTAGGTTATGACACAAACTTTTTCGAACATGCCGTGTTGTACACCACGACAAGGCATACTCACCCCACTAATTGAAATCAATGAGGGAGGTGGCTAGCTAGCTAATGAGAACTCATCCATACTCACCTCAGACTGACAAGTCAAAGAGGGAGGAATATAGTCATACTCACCCCATAAATGGAGGAGGAACATAGTAACATTGTCATGCCAAGTGTGAATCAAAACAATTCCAAATCACAATATTTCATACAAACCACAAATCACATTTTAACTCAAAATTTCTATTTACAAAGTAGGCAACACAATAATTTCCAAATAAAATTCCCAAAGCCAAAACAATAAAAAATTATTCATAACTCATTTCTCTAAATAAATTTTCTAGTAAAAGCAGTGAATATAAAAAGTATTGTGCACAGACCTGATTTGAGTCGCCCCTAGGCCTTGACTCAATGTTCCTTATGCTTTTCAATATCCTTTTCAACTGAAACACACAATTTAAAGTGTTTCAGTACTCAGTTAAATTATTTCTAACAATAAAATCCAATATCTAAATTTTTCTTGGTACTATTCTTTCAATTCATTTCATTAGTCAACTTATAATGTTGACCATTAATACACATTAGGTGAATAAATTTTAATGTTACCAACATGTCACATTTTGCATTTCAATATACTACCAATATAGTGCAATTTACCATTTTTACAAGTTAGCATTTATTGCCAAATTATTTCAAGCATCATTGTATGTAAATGTCAAGTTCTCAATTTTTGTATGCTAGATTTGTCTAGCTTAAAGTCCCATTTCTCTTTGTTTTTAGCTTTTGGTCAAAGAAGAAAAATTGTAGCTCTATGTCTTATTGCACTCAGGGCAAAATTTCAGGTCATTTTGAGTTGTATAGACCAAGATATGGTCAATTTACTAAAGCTAGACAGATTGCACCTTTAGTGTAAAATTTGGTCAATTTTAGGTCACATTTAGTTCTGGCAGTTTTGGTACCCGAACTTGTGCAAGCTATTTGACTTGGTTCTGGCCATTTATGGGCTTTGGTGTCTTCATAAGAATTGTAGCACTATATCTAAGCTATCCATGGTAAAATGCTCAGGTCAATTGGACCTTTTTTGAGTGAGTTATGGTCATCCTAATGACTACTATTTGTATGGTAAAAAATCTGGGTTTGCAAGGTTGCCATTCCGGATTTGGTCATTTTTAAGGTTAGTTTGTAGGCAGAATTGGTCAACATTAGGTGAATAAATTTTAATGTTACCAATATTTCACATTTTGCATTTCAATATACTACCAATATAGTGCAATTTACCATTTTTACATGTTGGCATTTATTGCCAAATTATTTCAAGCATCATTGTATGTAAATGTCAAGTTCTCAATTTTTGTGTGCTAGATTGGTCTAGCTTAAAGTCCTATTTCTCTTTGTTTTTAGCTTATGGTCAAAGAAGAAAAATTGTAGCTCTATGTCTTATTGCACTCGGGGCAAAATTTCAGGTCATTTTGAGTTGTATAGACCAAGATATGGTCAATTTACTAAAGCTAGACAGATTGCACCTTTAGTGTAAAATTTAGTCAATTTTAGGTCACATTTAGTTCTGGCAGTTTTGGTACCCGAACTTGTGCAAGCTATTTGACTTGGTTCTGGCCATTTATGGGCTTTGGTGTCTTCATAAGAATTGTAGCACTATATATAAGCTATCCATGGTAAAATGTTCAGGTCAATTGGACCTTTTTTTAGTGAGTTATGGTCATCCTAATGACTACTGTTGATATGGTAAAAAATCTGGGTTTGTAAGGTTGCCATTCCGGATTTGGTCATTTTTAAGGTTAGTTTGTAGGCAAAATTTTGGCAACATTTCCATATGAAAGTTGGCCTATTTGGTGTGTAGTTTCAACCCCCCATTGGCCTCATACCAATTGCATTCACAGTTTTGCACTTATGACTTAATTTAGGTGCTGCCAACATACACAACCTGCATTTGAACATCATACTTCCAATTTTGACAATCCTCCTCCTTCCAATACTTCAACATTTAATCATGGTACTTCTATATATATTGTACACAATTCCAGCAAACATTTTGGGCAGAACACTCAAGTGCTCGATGCACATAATACACCATTCAAGTTCAACATTCACTTCCACCAAAATTCAACATATCTCAATATCAATATAAACACATACACTTCCACATACTCATGCCTCAATATCAATTACACATGCTATCCATAATTTAACAATATCATATTTTATTAATAAACTTCATATTCACACACACAAATTCATGATATTATGGGCTGCCAAACATGGCAGTTTGCCAAAGCATCAAGGTCTCATTTCAAACCCTTAATTCAAGTACTAACATGCACATACTTGAACATTAACCTACTACAACTTCCATTTGAGTTAATCAACCTTAATTCCTATCCATTAAATATAGAATAAATCACTAACCATGCATTTTCATGGTTGGCAAAACTAAGATTCACCAATACTCAATCATTTCCTCAATCTTTCTTAGCAATTCAACTTACCCAAAGCTCAACACAAGGATTAGTGAAGGAAATTGGAAAGATTAAGCACTAACCTCAACTTGAGCTTCACAAAACTTCACCAAATCCTCTCCTTCTTGCTGCCTATCTCTTTCCCATGTTGTGTAGACAAACTTTAGTGAAGAAATCAAGTGGAAAAAGGGGCTCACTTCATGGTTGCATGGAGGTCCATTCATTCGGCCATGGAGTTTCTTCAATGGAGCTCACGGCTGGTTTTTTCCTAAGGTAGAAGATGAATGTTTCTGCTGTCCCAAGTGGTTTTATAGGTGTTCAAGGATTGAGTTAGTGGAGCACTAACTTATAATTAAATGTTTAATTATTTCAAGTTCCATTATTTACACATTTATCTCTCCTTTTTTACTATTTACATAATGTATCACAATTTAATTTTTCATCACATTTTTAAAGTGTAATATCATTTATTTTTAATGGACATTGAGGTCAAAAGGCAACTCTAGGTGTCAAATGATCAAAATGCCCCACTTCAGGTTATATTCCCGATTTTTCGGTAACACCGATTTTTGTCAGTTTCTCGATTTCTCATTTTTCTTTGTACTAATTACTTAATTTTTCTTTAACATTTCTAATGTCATTTATACTTCAATAAATGTTTATTTAAGTCTTAAAAATATATTCCAGGGTTTTCCACGGTCCAGGGCTAGTCAACGGTCCACGCTGCAACTTTCTAGTGCGGTCACCCATCGCTACGGTTTTTGGCTCGTTTAACTTGGTTACATTTCCTTGCTAGTATTTTTCCTTTATTTTTCTTATATTTTCCTTTCTTATATTTCATTATTTTATGTCTCCTCACTAACTTTTAAATGTAGTTCTATGCATCCTAGCTGTCCAGATAGACACTGATCACCGGAACAGTAGAACACACTACCGAACATAGGGGTGTTACACTTTAGTCTCTTCTCCCAATTAATTATATATATATATATATTCCTTCTTTTTTTATACTTGTTATAGTGTATCTATCACTCAAAGAATTATTCTCATAAAGGGCAGGTAAGTGTTTGGGTTTATGGCTAGGCATTAATGTGGGTTCCAAAGAAATGAAAGGGATAAATGTAGGCTCAAATTGGTTCCGAAGGGAAATTTTAAAGTGAGGTTGGCTAAGACTAAAATGTGGGTTTAAAATTCAAAGAATGCCTAGATCATTTCTTTCTCAAATGCATGCTATGATTTTGCCTTGAAAGGTTTAGAATGATTGTTCTATGATTGGTGAGACATCAATTAGCTACTTCTTACCCTTGAGTTTTCTCTAGGTACTCAAACTCAGTGCAATTGATTGGGTGGCCCTTGGTTAAGAAGATATAAACTAAGGCAAGAATCTAATAACCTTGCACCTATCTAGAACTTTCAATCAATCAAACCGTTCTAAAAGTAAGCTCAATTGCTCTTCAAAGCAACTCTCAATCCTCTAAGGATAAGGTAAAAATTTATTTTTATAATATGCATGATCCTAAAATGAATGCATAAATCAAATTAAAACTAAGTGTAATATATATGAAAACTATATGCAAGTGTATGTGTATAGGTATATGTGGTATAAATGTAAGGATATGGGCTTACTGTGAATGAATGAATGAATGAAAATGCAATAAATGAATGAAAATGATAAAAAACTTTAAAAATTTTGTAAAAATTTTGCCCTCACCCCCAAACTCAGATGAGATATTGTCATCAATGTCTAAAATGAACCTAAAGATGGTCAAAATTGTGTGAATTAATCAATTAATGAAATATATACAATTAGGAATTGAATCACTATAAGCTCAAGAATTCCAAAATTAAGCTCAAAATGATATTAACAATGAAGCTTTAAAGAGAAAAATGTGAAAAAGTATCCCAAATGTATGAATTTACATTGCTTAAGAAATTGCTTAAGATGTTGCTTAACCTGTTGCTTAGGGTTAAGCAAGATTTGCATATGGTTAAGTAAGAACTTAAGCACTGACAACATGCTAAAAACATAAAGAACAACAAGTAAGCCATTACCTCATGATGATGTTAAACATATTTAGCTTAAGGTAAACTGTGCCACTCATCAATATCAACAAAATTAGAACTGAGTAAAAGATAAAGTATAAAAATAATGTACAATAAGATGAAAAAGTGTAATGAAATAAGATCTAATAGTTAAATCAAGAATCAAACCAAAGAGCATTCATAAAATAACTATATTCATAATGACAAAAGCATATTAGGTAATAAAGTACGATAAAATAAGCTAAAGGATATGTGTAAAGTGCAAGCACAGTCATAAAATAAAATAAACTATAATTGTTACCAATGTTTGAAATTCAACAGACAAATTACAAAAGTAAACCCAAGACTGAAACTAAAATTGAAATAAAAGCTAAGACTGGAACAAAGCCTAAACTACTGCTAAACTAAAAAGAAAACTTTTGCTACTGTTGCTATTGTCAAGGCTTTGCTGCTGCTGATGGGTCTGCAGGTGGCACAAGGGTTGCTACATCAGGGTCTGCTTTAGGTTCTTGTAACACCCCTATGTTTATTAGTTCCGTACATTCTACTATTCCGATAACCACTGTCTGTCCGAATAGTTGGGATGTGTAAAACTATATTTAAGTCATTTAGAAAAGCCATCAACAAAAATTAATAGCAATTATATGAAGGTAAAATGGAAATTAAGAAAACAAGGCATAATAGGTTAAATGAGCCGAGGCCACAGCAATGGGTGACCGAACTAGGAAGTGACTGCGAGGTCAGTTGCTACCCTATTTTCGAATGGGGCCCTATGGCACCCCAGGCCTAGGGATAATTGCGAAGTTAGTAGAAATGTAAAAAACATAGAAAAGAATTAAGAACAAGTTCAAAAAATTAGATAAGGATTCAAGAAGCAATCTATCATTATTGGTAAAACGGATCAGACCGGTAAGGGGCAAAATGGTCAATTCACCCTTAAAGGTGACTCTTAGCCTAAATATCCAATAAAATATAGGAAGTTAATATTTTGAAAATTAGATTAAAAGGGAAGAGGTGTGTGTGAAAGAAAAAGGAAAAAAAAAATTTCAAATTCAAAAAGATTTATGACATCATCCATGAGCTATGCATGATTCAATTAACAATTTTAATTTTAATTATTTAATTATGGGGATAATTACATAATAAATAAACACAAAATTAAAAAGAAAAATATTTTTGGTCATCTTCTCTAAGGGTGCCGATTCCTCTCTCACTAACTCTCTCCACATTTCCACCATTGACACCTAATTCCAAGCTTCCAAATCTCAAATTTCAACCCTAATTTCTATAGCTCTCCATTAAAAACCCCTAATTAGATCTTGGTAGGAAGAATTGAAGGTAGGAAATTAAAGAATTTGGCAAAAGAATTGAAGATTCATAAGCACTATTGAGGTAAGTCCCTCTCTTCTCATGTAAATTAAGTTATGCTTAGGGAAATGATATAAGCAAGTAGAAAATTAATTAAAAGCATGAAAAAATCATGCATGTTTAGGGAGCTCTTAAATCCAGCCAGATTGCTAAGGTTAGGGAGTTGATGAGTTAAATTGAATTAAACATGTTTTATGGTGTCGAGTGAGGTGCTAGACATGATTAATGAAGAGAAATTGACATGAATTGTATTAAGTGATGAATTAGGGTTCTAGACATTAGGTTTGATGGATTGGGAAGCGTGGGTTTGGGCCATTAGTAGGTTGAATTTCAAAAATTTTATCTAGGATTACATGCTAGCATACCATAGTAGTTTATGAACCTAGTCAACCTCCTATGCCCATGGGTGTGCCAAAACACCTTTTAGCATACTTTATTAGTTCATTTGCCATTAAGGATTGATGTTTAGTATTTAATCACATTAAATGCTAATTAAAGGAGGGATTGAAATTCAACTAACCTCAAATGCACTGAATCAATGTTCTTAATTCCCTTTGGGAGTTTCCAAGAGCTCTAATTGTAGCTCCTCTAGCTTGTCCACCACAAGCTCACCAAGGATCACCAAATTATAGCCCTAATCCTCTCTTGAAGCTTGCCAACCACTAGAATGAGATGGGTTTGCTTTGGTGAGGGTTAATGGATGTGGGTGCACTAGAAACTGTTTCTAGCAAATTGATTCAAGGAGAAAACAAGCTTTTTCTCACTTGTTAATGGAAGAAGAATGAAAGAAGAGAGAGAGGAAGAGTTGTTGTCCAAAAGGAAGAAGAGGAAGAAGATTACTTATTCTTCTTCTTTTGCAATTATATACATAAGACAAAGTATATAAATGTAGTGCCACTTGTCAATTTCTCATTTAATCTTGCTTTCTTGTTGTCTTAATCACATTAAGACAAGTGTCAAGCCAAGAATAAATCATCATAAGATGGTCTTCCATCATGGGAAGACAAGTGGCTCAATCATATGGGTGCCACGTGTCACGTGTCACCTGTGACACCCCTTACCCGTCTACAGTGTAGCCGAGCAAGTTATGCCACTCAGTGTGTCGGAACACCCATTCATGTTTCAATTTCAATTAATCCCTTTTTATTCATTTATTTATAATTTTTGATAAATCTAAATTTTTCCATAAATTTTATAGAAAATCCGGCAGAGTGCCGACTATAAATTGGAAAAGAGTTCTTCTAAACCTGTTTAAAAACACTTCCAATATAATTATAATCTCAATCTCAGTCAACCACTAATATTTTTCAACAATTTCTCAAATCAATTCAGTATCTCAAAATTCACATTCATCTCATATCACACCCAATTCAATGAGAAATACTCATATTTATTTCTGAACACAATTCATGGGTAATTACAGCAAAAATATGATTACATGAGTTTATAATATACATAACAAAAGTTTACAAATACAAAAGACTTAGGTAGCCCAATGTCCTACCAATGCACTGTAATTGTGAGGTGACTTTGAACTCAGAGTGCATATCTGAAAACTCACCCTGTATGAGGTCTGTTGGACTCCCCAGCTATGTCTAGAGTACCTGCGCGTGGAAAAAGTGACGCGCTAAGCAATTCTGCTTAGTGGTGACAATATAAAACAAAATAAAATAAAATAAAATAAAAACATGTATGCAAAATGTATGTTTACATTTTTGGGTAGACTTAAATTCAAATATTTATTGTAATATTATTCGATTAAAGTTTGGTCAGATTTATTAACATTGCCCGAGTAACCTATACTAGTTGATCGGATCGATAAACGTAACCGCATCGGGTACTAAGTACCTCGAACCATCACACCATCGGTCACATTGTGTCTCCCGGTGTGCAACGGAACAGCTAATAAGCTGTAATAATTATCGGGGATTAAACCTGAGCATAACAACTCAATATCATAGCCAAAGGCTATTATATCACAGAATGGCATGGAAAGCCATGAAATACAGAATGGCATAAAGCCAATGCAGTACTACTAACAGAACCCTATTGGCATGCCAACCTATCCAAACCAATCACATTAGGCCGACTAGGGCATTTAACACTTTTCATTTATGTAATTCTTTAAAAATGATTTTTTATGATTACTATTCATTTCATTGGTCAACTAAAATATTGACTTTTGCATTGTCAATAGGTATATTAGTTTAAATATCATCAACATACCATATTTTGCATTTTAAACGTGTTGGTATTGGTTGCCAATACCATCTCTAAGCTTAATGTGAATTGGACAGAATTTTCAGTTTTCAAGCTTTGGGTTTACTGTTCCATTAGTCACTTTTGCAGTGGGAATTTAGAAAAATGATCAACATGAAAGTTGTTCCTTATTTTGTCTAGTTGAATTTCATTTTTTTGAATCACTCCATTTGGAGTTTTGTAGCTCAAGTTATGGCCTAAATACCATAATTGGCCGAATTGGACAGATTCCAAAATTCTGGGCAAAACTAGCTCTGCCAGATTTGGTAACCTAAGTTTGGTTGGCAATTTGACTAGGTTATGGTCATAATTTGGGTCAGGTTTCTTCATGAAAGTTGTTGGTCTATATCTCAGCTTGTTTTTGGTAAAATTTCAGGTCAATTGGACCTTTCTACATTGAGTTATGGCCAAATGACCAAAGACTGTTCATTTGGTCATTTTGCCCAGGCAGATTGCAGGTCACCCAGATTAGGGAAAACTTTTGGTCAACTTGGTTTGGTTTTCTGAGCATAGTTTCTTCACCAAAGTTGTGCCATTATGTGTCTAGTTTCATTTCCAATTGGCATTGCACCAATTGGACCTCTATAATTCAAGTTATTGCTGCCCAAACCTGTTAGACTCATGTCCAATTCTGCAGGTCACCAAGGGCAGCCACACTAATCTCAATTCCCACTACACAAACCACTTTATTTCTTGTTTACACATCACTAAATGGTCACTAATTGACCATTAAAATTCACTTTCACTATTGCATGTTCAAAGTCTTCATTTTATACTCAAACCCTAACCCTATCATCTCCAATCTTGCATTTAACTAGCATTTCATCATTTTACTTGAGAGACTATTGCTAAGGCAGCCCTATTACCATTTTAGCTCCATGAAAATCATCAAAACCTTACCACATCCATGGCTGCCAAAATTATAGGATGGGCATACACATGATATTTGTTAAATTTCTTTGCACTTTTACACCCAATCATGCTCCTTCAACATGAATTTAAAGAGAAAATCTAATTTAAGTCACTAACCTCTAATGGAGTGAATTTTCCACTTGCTCAAATTCTTGTTTTCCTTTTCTTTTTGCTTTCGTAAAAATCTCCAAGATGCAAGAACACTTTTTTGTGTTGGGAGTTTAGGGTTTAGTTGGGTAGAAGTTGATGAAATCAAGCTTGAAAAAGCTTGAAAATGGTGGCTATGGTGGAGGCTTACAGCAAGGAAGAAAGAAGAAATGAGAAATCTGGTTTTTCTCTCATTTTTCAGCCCATTTGTCTCTTTTAAATAAAGTTATGCCATGTGTCAACATTGGGTTGGGTGGGAGAACTTTAATGACATCATTATGATGTCATAAGTCCATTTTCCTTTATTTTCTCTTCATTTCTTGTCTATTTAATTGCAATTAAATTTTTAACAACATTTATTCATATTTTAAGTTATATAAATTATTTATTTAACTGGACAAGTTGGTCAAAAATCATCTCTGAAGACGAAATGACCAAAATGCCCTCCATTTGGCTTAACGGGCCAAAATTGTCTCTACCGATTGAAAATTTTTTTCTAAGTATTTTCTTGGCATTCTAATGCCATAAGAACCTCAATTACCTTTCTCTGAAGTCCCAGAAATTATTTTATAATTTTTCTCCTGGGTCTAGGGCTCCTAGTTGCGAGAACCGCAACTTCTCACTAGGTTACCCATCGCTAGGGCACCGGCTCATTTAACTTGGTTGTATCTGATTTCTAAAATTTTTGTTAAATTTTTCTTATTAATATTTGAATTAATTATGGTTCCTCACTTTAGTTTAAATATTTTTCCGGACATTCTAACTATCCGGACCGACACTGGTCACTGGAACAGTAGACTGTACGGACTAGATAAAGTGAGGATGTTACAACTCTTCCCCTCTAATAAAAATTTCATCCTCGAAATTTGCCTGATGCAAACAGTTGAGGAAACTGTTGCCTCATTATCTCTTCACTTTCCCAAGTTGCCTCTTCAGTGTTGTGGTGCCTTGAAAGCACTTTCACCAGTGGAATTTGTTTATTTCTCAGTTCCTTCACTTCCCGAGCTAGGATTTGTATAGGTTCTTCTGTGTATGTCAAGTCCGGTTGGATTTCAATCTCTTCCATGGAAATGACATGTGAAGGATCTGAGCGATATCTTCTCAGCATGGAAACATGGAATACATTATGAATTTTATCCAGTTCTGGTGGTAAGGCTAACCGATAGGCCACTAGTCCCACACGTTCAATGACTTCATATGGGCCAATGAACCTAGGGCTTAACTTACCCTTTCTCCCAAACCTCAGTACTTTCTTCCACGGTGAGACTTTGAGAAATACTTTATCGCCAACTGCATACTCTATTCCTTTTCTCTTCAAGTCAGCATATAATTTCTGTCTATCTGAGGCAACCTTCAGGTTAGCTTTGATTATCTTCACTTTCTCCTCAGTCTGTTTCACCAGGTCTGGTCCTACTAGCTTATCTTCGCCCAATTCAGTCCAACACACTGGAGTTCTACATTTTCTCCCATACAGTGCTTCATACGGGGCCATTTGGATGCTAGCTTGGTAGCTATTGTTGTATGCGAATTCTGCCAGTGGGAGATATCTATCCCAGCTCCCCTCAAACTTAATGACACAACTCCTTAGCATATCCTCCAGGATCTATCACATAATTCACATTGTTACTATCATTTCAATTTATTAATTACGAAAATTCAATTAGTTCTTAGGTTTACCTGGATTACTCGTTCTGACTATTCATCCGCCTTAGGATGAAAAGCCATGCTAAAATGGAGTTGTGTGTCCAAGGCTTCTTGCAACTGTTTCCAAAATCTCGATGTAAACCTTGGGTCTCAGTCAGATATGATGGAAAGTGGGATTCCATGCAGTCTAACTATCTTACTAATATACAATTCTACTAGCTTCTCCAGTGAGTAGTCAGTCCTAACTGGCAGAAAATGTGCTGACTTCGTCAATCTATCCACTATCACCCATACTACATCATGCTTCCTTTGGGTGAGGGGTAGACCACTAACAAAATCCATAGTGACCCAGTCCCATTTCCATTAAGGTATGCTTATAGGCTGTAACAATCCTGATGGAACTTGATGTTTTGCTTTAACTTGCTGACATGTTAAACACTTAGTCACATAGTCAGCTATATCCCTCTTCATACCAGGCCACCAATAATGAGGCTTCAAATCATTATACATTTTCGTGCTCCCCGGGTGCATAGCATAAACACTAGTATGTGCTTCTTTCAGAATATTAGTCTTCAGTTCCCCATCATCTGGTACTCACACTCTTCCTCTGTAGTATAGACACCCATCTTCTTTCACCTCATATTTAATTTCCTTCCCCTCAGGAATTTTTCCCACAATGGCCATTAGTTTTTCATCTGCCTTCTGCCCATCTTGTATTTGCTGTAGTAGGGTTGGCCTCACTTGCAACTCAGCCAAAATAGCTCCATCTTGAGCTAAGGACAGACAGGCATTTAGTGATCTTAAAGCTGTCACACCTTACCCCTCTATAAGGCATAACATGAACACGTAGAATACTTAATGAACTACCGAACTTCACCTACCGATAACTAATTAAGTACCCTACAAGGAATTTTAAAATAATTTTCTTACATTTTGGAAGTGGTGAGCATTTTGGTAGGAATTAAAAACCATTTATTCAAAGTTAAAATACTAGTAAAAATTTTTTCCCATTTTAACTTTGCCGCAAATTTTATAAAAATTTTGACAGAGTTCCGTTTGTATTTGGAGAAAACAGTTCTTCAAATACCTGAAAAAAAAATACTTCCAATAATTTTCTCAACTCCCAACCTCCAATAAATCTCAATTCAACTCACTTCAAAATAATTCCACAATCCAATCAAAATTTATCATCTCAAAATATTTAATAACTTCATTCACAAGGCATAAAGTATGAAATTCACATGTACAATTATTAATTTACAGAAGGAAATCCAAAAATAATATTATTACAATTTATTTTACAATGCTCAACTTTACATTGATACATAAAGCGTTATAATATTTACATCAAAATTAACTACAAGGGTATAAAATAATACCCGTACAAAAGATCAGTGTGGTCCACAATTCAATAGCAGCTCACTCTGCTGCTTTTTCCTTGCTCTTATCTGCGACAACAAAATAAGCTATCGCTGAGTATAAAAATAATCAGTGGTGTACAATAAAAATTTAAAATACAATACATAAATCATTCATTGATGAAACACAATTTAAATATTTCTCAATCACATTTCACAAATTATAAAAGCTCATAATAACACAATTTAGTCAAATAATTTAATAAACACAGTGTTGCCAAAATCATACACAACTTAAGCCAAGACACAAAATTTCCGATCAATGCCGTGTTGTACACAACGACAAAGCAATCTACAACCCCATTAATAGAAATCAATGAGGGAGGTGGCTAGCTAGCTAATGAGTACTCATCCGATCTCAACCTCAACTGGCAAGCCAGAGAGGGAGGAAAATAAATGATCTCAACCCCATAAATGGAGGAGGAATAATGTGATACTGTCAGGCTAAGTGTAAACACAAAATCAATTCAAAACAATTTATTTAAATAATTTATGAGAAATCTGATCAATTTCCAAAGTCATATTCGCAATTATAAAATGGCAACACAGTACATAATTAATCAGAGAAGTCAAATTTTTTAGAATAAAATATTTAAACAAGAATTATTATGTACAAACCTGACGTGAGTCGTCTCTAGGCCTTGACTCAGTCTCTCAAAGCTTCCAAGCCTTTTTCAGCTGAAACACACAGTTTCACAGTGTTTCAGTACCATAACTTAGCATAATTCCAAAAATAAATTTAACTTCACTTTTACCTAGCTTTAATGTGCTAAATTCGACGTTCTCGAAATTTTTGTGTTTTGGGTTACTATTCATTACACTATTCAAGTCAAATTGTTGACTTTTTAAGGCTTAATAGGTATGAGAACTCCAACTTCATCCACATACCACATTTTGGTCATTAAATTTGTTGGTTTTGGTCCTTTTCTCAAAGTTTAAGTCCTTTAGGCAAAATTGTCAAATTTTCAGTTTTGGTGTCCCTAGTTGCACTGTTCCATTGGTCATTCTACTGTTAGAATTTGGCAAACCTTTCTTCATAGAAAATGTTCCCTATTGTCTTAAGTTTATTCTCCTTTTTGAATCACTCAAATTGGATTTTTGTAGCTCAAGTTATGGCCATTTGAACCATGGCTGCCGGATTGGACACAACCCTGATTTTCTGGGCAATTTTGGTGCTGGCAGTTTTGGGTCACCAACTTAGGGTGGCCAAATGGCTTGGTTGCTGGAAGAATTTGGGCCAGTGTTCTTCATGAAAGTTTTAGGTCTGTATCTCATATAACCTCTGGTAAAATTTCAGGTCATTTTGACCTACCTAGCTCGAGTTATGACGAAATGAACAAATACTATTCATTTAGTCAGTTTGTACAGGGCAGCCTGTAATTTTTCAACTTTGGTCAATTTGTTCACTAGGTTTTGGTCACTTTTTGGGCATGCTTCCTAAATGAAAATTGTGTCATTTAGTGTCTATTTTCATCCCCAATTGGTTTCATACCAATTGGACTTGTAAAATTTCATTTTTGGTCCTTCAAAGTTGATTTGGTCATGCTGCCAGCAGCATGACCACACTCCCTCCGAATTTGATTTTAGTTCCAACCATTCCAACACAACTCATTTGGTCACAAATGACCATTTTTCACTTCATAATAGGTTAAACATATCATTTACTCATTTCTCCAAATTTTTGCCTCAAAACCCTAGGTCTCCAAACCCTAACCACACTAAATTGTTGCATTTAATCACATTTAAGCATTTCAATCTTACTACCACTTTCATACAAGCTTACTAACACATTTAATTCATTCAAAACACATCACACTCTCATACATCCATGGCTGGCTGAAATTTCAGTTTGGTCCTCCCCACATATTTTTATTTCATTTCATTAGTTTCTAAGTTCATTTAAGTAACTAAATATGCATTTAAAGTAGAAAATTGAAAGTTAGCATACTAACCTTTCTTAAAACTTCAAATCTCTATCTTTTATTCTTCTTTCTTCTTTAAATCTTCTTTTTATGTTGAGATAACAAGCTCTAGTAAGGTTTTTATGGGAGTTATTAAGGTTAAGTGAAGAAATTAAAGCTTGAGTGCAAGCTTTAATGGAGGATTAGCAATGGAGAAATGAGGGAGAGAGTGAGGCGGCACTTAAGGAAGAAAGAGAGCTTTTTGTTTTTTTTTCTTTTCTTTTCTTTTATCTATTTTAGCTTATGGAAGACCCCAAAAAAATCAATTTAATTAATTTATTAATTATAACATTTATGGCATCATGCATGATGTCATGCATGATGTCACTCCCTACACCTTTTTCATTTTCTTTCTTTTTTTTTATTAGTTCTTTAATTTAATTCTCGATTCCGAAATTTTATTTTCTCCAATTTTTTTTTGACAGTTAGGTCAGGAGTCAGCTCACGAGGTTAATTGACCAAATTGCCCCTCGCCGGTTCATCCCGGTTTACAAATAATTCAATATTTCTTCCAGCTCTCTGACCTAATTATTTGACTGACTTAACAGTTCTTTTTCCTGATTTTCTCTTTTCCACTGTGTTTGTAATGGTCCTAAGGACTGCGGCGTCACATTTTACGGTTCGAAATTTGAGTTTAAAACGACTTCGCAGTCATTCCCGAGAAGGTCACCCATCGCTGTGACTCTCGGCTCGTTTAACTTCTTATATTCTATTTTTCTTATTTATACTTAACTAATTGGAAATTACTAATTATTTGTATTTGTGGCTTCTCTAGTTGTCTTAAGTGTGGTTCTAATCCCCTTAATTATCCGGACTGGCACCGGTCACTGGAATAGTGAAATATACCAGGCTATATAAATAGGGGTGTTACAATTCTCTCCCCCTTAAATAAATTTCGTCTTGAAATTTTACCTGGTATCAATCTCTGAACAGCTGTGGGTGTTGTCTCCTCATGTCCTCCTCTCGTTCCTAAGTAGCCTCCTGGCCCGAATGATGTTCCACAGCACTTTTACCAACGGTATTTACTTGTTCCGTAGCTGCTTCACCTCATAAGCCAAAATCTTTATGGGTTCTTCCTCATATATGAGGTCTGGATTCACTTCAATTTCTTCTACTGGTAGTACATGAGATAGGTCTGATCGATACCTCCTCAACATAGACACATGGAAGACATTATGTATCTTCTCCAACTCTGGAGGTAGTGCCAACGATATGCTAAAGGACCCACTCTTTCCAGAACCTCATATTACCTAATAAAACGAGGACTTAGTTTTCCCTTTCTGCCGAATCTCATAATCCTCTTCCAAGGAGAAACCTTGAGGAAAACTTTCTCACCCACTGCATACTCAATATCCCTTCTTTTCAAATCAATACTGGACTTCTGATGGTCTGATGCAGATTTAAGTCGATCTCTGATTACCCTGATCTTCTCCTCAGTTTGCTGAACAATTTTGGGTCCAATCATATTTCTTTCGCCCACGTCATCCCAACACAACGGGGTTCTACATTTTCTGCCATACAAAGCTTCATATGGAGGCATCCCAATGCTTGATTGGTAGCTGTTATTATAAGCAAACTCAATCAAAGGCAAGTGTGTATCCCAACTACCCTAAAACTCAATTACACATGCCCGTAGCATGTCCTCCAAGATATGAATTACCCTCTCAGACTGGCCATCTGTTTGTGGGTGGAATGTAGTACTAAAGTTCAATCTAGTTCCTAGGGCTCTCTGAAGACTACCCCAGAATCTAGAAGTGAACCTAGGATCTCTGTCTAATACAATGGATACTGGCACTCCATGAAGCCTCGCAATCTCATCGATGTACAACCTGGCCAATTTGTCTAAACTGTAGTCCATTCGGACTGGCAGAAAATGAGCAGACTTAATCAGTCTGTCGACAATGACCCATACTGCATCATGACTCTTCTGTGTCTTTGGTAGTCCCATTACAAAATCCATCGTTATTCTTTCCCATTTCCATTCTGGTATTGGTAGTGGATGTAACAACCCAGTGGGTACTTAATGCTCTGCCTTTACATGCTGATAAGTTAGGCATTTGGAAACAAATTCTGCCACATCTCTTTTCATACCCATCCACCAGTAATGCTCCTTTAGCCCTCTATACAATTTTGTACCACCAGGGTGCATGGCAAAAGGAGACTCATGTGCTTCTTTCAAAATGATCTGCCTCAAATCAATATCATTAGGAACACACATTCTGCCCTGGTGTAGTAGTAAACCATCATCTCTGATTGAGAACTCTGGTTTCTTGCCCTGTCGGACTTCTTCCAACAGCTTCTGATACCTTTCATCATTCTGAGCAGCCATTCTGATCTGATCAATCAACACTGGCTGTAAATGCCATGCAACTGCTGTCTGCCCCTCATCATTAATCTCTAAGCTGGCATGCAATGATCTTAACTCATGTACCAAAGACAAAGGAGTAACCCGTAGACTTGCCATAGTTTTACGACTTAGGGCATCAGCCACAACATTAGCTTTCCCTGGCTGATAGTCTATCAGACAATCGTAGTCTTTAATTAACTCTAACCATCTCCTCTGTCTCAAATTCAACTCTTTCTAGGTGCCCAAATACTTCAAACTCTTATGATCTGTGTAGATGTAACACTTCTCCCCATACAAATAATGTCTCCAGATCTTAAGAGCAAACACAATAGCTGCAAGCTCCAAATCATGTGTTGGATAATTCCTCTCATGCGGTTTTAACTGGCGTGATGCATAGGCAATAACATTTCGATCTTGCATCAACACACAACCTAACCCATTGTGAGAAGCATCGCTGTAAATTGTATATTCTTCACCCGGTGTAGGTAAAGTTAGGACTGGAGCCTCAGTCAAACATCTTTTCAATTCATCAAAACTCTGTTGGCATTTATCCGCCCACTAAAATTTCACATCTTTTCTAAGCAGCTTGGTCAATGGAGATGGCAACATGGAGATCCCTTCACAAATCGACAGTAGTATCCAGCTAAACCTAGAAAACTGTGAATCTCTGTGACATTTCTGGGTGGCTTCCAATTAAGGACAGCTTCTATCTTACTAGGATCTACCTTAATACCCTCTGCTGATACTATGTGCCCCAAAAATGATATCTTCTTTAGCCAAAATTCACACTTCGACAGTTTGGCATATAACTGTTTCTCTCTCAAAGTCTGTAGTACAATCCGCAGATGTCTATCATGCTCTTCTGCATTCCTCGAATAGACCAATATATTATCGATAAATACCATAACAAGCTGGTCGAGGTATGGTCTGAAAATAGTATTCATCAGATCCATAAAAGCAGCTGGAGCATTAGTTAACCCGTATGGCATGACCAAGAACTCATAATGACTATAGCGGGTTTTGAAGGCAGTTTTAGGAATACTCTGTTTTGTACTTTCAGCTGATAATAACCTGATCTCAGGTCAATTTTGGAGAACACAGTTGCACCTCTCAACTGATCAAATAAGTCATCAATGCGGGGCAATGGGTATCTGTTCTTTATTGTCACCTTATTCAACTGCCGATAGTCAATGCATAACCGGAGAGTGCCATCCTTCTTCTTTACAAACAATACTGGCGCTCCCCAAGGTGACACACTAGGGCGGATAAACCCTTATCAAGCAGCTCTTGCAACTATACTTTCAATTCTTTTAGTTCTGCTGGTACCATTATGTATGGCGTTATGGAGATTAGGTCCACACTAGGCATAACATCAATTTCAAACTGCACTTCTTTTTCTGGAGGTAATCTTGGCAATTCATCAAGAAACACATCCGGAAAGTCACATACAGTAAGAATGTCCCTCAGTGCTGGACTCCCCACTTGGGTGTCTATCACATGTGCCAAGTACGCCTCATACCCTTTTCTAATCATTTTTCTGGCCAGTGCAGCTGAAATGATGTTTGAAGGAAATAACTGCCTCTCCCCATGTATTACTACATCACCATACTGAGGAAAACCAAAAGTGACTGTCTTTAGTCTACAGTTAATCATGGCGTGATGCCTGGCTAACCAATCCATGCCCAAGATAATGTCATAATCTCTGAAGGGCATTTCTATTAAATCAGATAGAAAAGTGTGTCCTTGGATCACCAAAGGACAGTCCCTATATAGCCTATTTACCTTGACCTCCTGGTCTAATAAACTAGTTACTAGCACATCATAGTCCATTGGTACACACTGAATAGCAGTAGAACACATCACACTAGCACTAACATATGAATGTGTGGAGCCAGGATCAAATAACACATGTACATCTTGGTCAAGGATGGAAAAATTACCAGCTACTACTTCTGATGTTTCAGCCTCCTCCCTCTGATGCATGGTATACACTCTGACTGGTGCGCCATTAGGTACTGGCTGGTTAACAGTGCTTTGACTTCCAGGAGTGATACCAGGACCCCTACCTTTGCCTCTACCTCTAGCAGCTGACTGTGACCCTCTAGGTACAGAGACTTGGGCTGATCCTTCAGATGTAGTAGAAGGTACAGATCGGCGCGGACTAGTACAATCTTTAGCGAAATGTCCACTCCCTCCACAGTTAAAACATGCACCGGTGGCCTTGAAATAAACCCCACTGTGAGTTCTACCACAAGTTTCACACTGTCGTACTGATAGAGCTCCTCGGGGTGCCTGCTGGGTCTGCTGACCAGACCTGTGACACCCCTTACCCGTGTACTGTATACCCGAGTAAGTAATGCCACACGGTGTACCAGCACACTCTAATATACCTTAATTAATTTTCATCATAATTTTGAATATAACTTGTGAAATATAATTCATTTATTGAAATTGTAATTTATTTGAGGTTCCGAAAATTTTAAAGAAAATCCGGCAGAGTACCGGCTAAAAATAGAGAAAACCGTTCTTCGGAACCTGTGAAAAACACTTCCTATATTCTTATTCATTCATCTCAACTCCATTTATCAAAATCTCAATATTTTTCAGTTCACATTCATTTCTCAATCATTCATTTCATGTGATAATCATATATATATCACAGATAAACATTCACTTTTTCAATTACAAACACAATTCTCATTATTTACATGAGCATCAAATTACATTTCATAAGTTCATTTACACATGAGAAAATAAGATCAATTACAAAATACCAAAATGACACCTAGTGTCCTACCAATGCACTGTAGCCTGTGAGGTGACACTAACACTATGCAGAACTGCAGGATGGACTTACCCAATCTGTGGTCTACTGGCTCTCGATCAGTATCTTCAGTACCTACGCGTTGCAAAAGGGACGCGCTAAGCATAAAGCTTAGTGGTGCAAATAATAAAATAGAAAGAAATAATATGCAAATAAAAATCATAATTTCTTAGCCATTGTGTTCATAAGAACTGAATAATTACCAACTTAATGTTTAGTCGAGGGCTAATTACGTTTTATGATATTAACTTCTTCATGCATTTTGTTTATTTATTTTCTTCATGATCTTGAGTTTCTTTGTATTCTATCGTAATCATTTCTGATATTTAATTTTCGTATTTTCTTTAACAATCAGTTCAATTACAGTTATACTTTTCCATGCCCAAGTAACCTATACAAATTGACAGGACTGGATAAACGGGTAAACTAGCACTGGGTACTGTGTACCTCGCCGTCACACCATCGGTCACAATGTGTCTCGATTGTGCAAACAGAATGGCTAATAAGCCATATAAGCAATAAGGCATAAAGCCAAGTAAAACATCATAATCAGTATAGCCATAGGCTATCACATCACAGAATGGCAATGAAGCCATACATCATACGCAGTACTGCTATCAGAACCCTATTGGCATGCCAACCTATCCAAACCAATCACATTAGGCCTACTAGAGCATTTGATACTTTTGAATTCTTCAATTTTTGAATTTCAAGTTTTTATGTCACTATTCACTTCAATAGTCAACAAAAAGTTGACTTTTGCATAGATTATAGGTGCATTGGTTTTAACACTCCCAATGTACCACATTTTGCATTTAAAACTTGTTGGAATTAATTACCAAATCCATTTCCAAGCTTATTTCAAGTTTTCATGTCACTATTCACTTCATTAGTCAACTAAAATGTTGACTTTTGCATAGAAAATATGTACATTGACTTTGGCACTTCAAACATACTACATTTTTCATTTAAAACTTGTTGGTTTTGGTCACTTTCTCAAAGCTTAGGTCATTTTGGCAAAATTGCCAATTTTCGGTTTTGGTGCTCTGAAGTTGCACTATTTCATTGGTCGATTTACTGTTAGAATTTGACAAAACTTCCTTCATAGAAAACGTTCCTTATTTTGTCTAGTTGAATTTCTTTTTTTGAATCACTCCATTTGGAGTTTTGCAGCTCAAGTTATGGCCAAAATAAGTTTACTGTTCACGTGTACTGTTCCTGCTGAGATTTTGGGTTTTGGCAGATTTCGGTCCAACTTTGGTCAGTAAGTTGACCAAGTTAACTTCATAATTTGGTCTAACTTTCTTCATATGAAATGTTCTACCATGCCTTAGGTTTCCATCGGTTCAAGAATCGCCTAAATCCGAGTTTTCTAGAGAGAGTTATAGCCATCCAAACATTACTGCTCAAATGAAAATCTGCAGAGTTGCGAGTTTGAACGATGCTTGTGACTGCCATTTGGGTTAGGTTCTGGTCATAATTTGGGGTAGATTTCTTCATGAAAGTTGTTTTTCTATGTCTTAACTTGTTGCTGTAAAAATTTCAGCCCAATTGACCAAATATACAGTGAGTTATGGCCAAATGAACAGTTACTGTTCATTTGGTCATTCTGCAGGGGCTGTTTGCAGGGTATCCGTATTGGGGCCAAGTTTTGGTCCTCTTGCTTTGGTCTTTTGGGCATGGTTTCTTCAGCAAAAATGTGCCATTATAAGCCTAGTTTCATGTCCAATTGGTCAAACACCAATTGGACTAACACAGCCCAGGTTATGGCAGTGCAAAGGGACTGAATTTTCGGTCCTATCTTTCTTGTCCTAGGGCGACTGCAATCCTCACTTTGCAATCTCATTTTTCTGTCCATTTGTTGGTCAAATTACCTAAAATGGTCACTAATTGACCATTAAAATGCTCTCTAATAATTTCCTAAGCCAAGTCACATTTTCACCTTTCCAAACCCTAATTCAAATTCATGGTTTATGCCATGTATCTTAGTAGCTACCAATGCATTGCTCATATGTTTATCACTTCAACATGGTTTCTATTCCACTCTAAGCTCATCAAAACACTTCCCCCTATTCCATAGTTAGGGCAGCCAAAATTCAAGATGTTATACACATAAGTTTTTGTTAATTTAAATCACAATCCTTACTAGTTTCAAGTCCCAAACCATGAAAATAATGAGTTTTTAAGATATAAATGCACTAACCTCAAGTAGCAGAATTTTTCCCTTCCTCAAAGTCTTGATTTCCTTTTCTTTTTGCTCCCACAATAATCACCAAGATGATAGAATGAATTTTTGTGTTGGTAGTTAGGGTTTTTAGTGGAAGAAAGCTAAGAAAGATGAAGGATGAAAGGTTGTTAATGGTGGAATGGGTAAGAGTGAGTGAGTGGCGTGAAGAAGAAGAGAGGGAGTTGGTTTTGGGTCTCTAGAATTCTGCCTCATTACCCATTTTTATTTCATTTTAATGGACTTGCTTAAATTTGATTGGCCAATACACTTTTAATTACCTAAGCATGACATCATAATTCCCAATTAAGCTCCTTTTTCTTTCTTTTCTTTTCTATCAAGTTTCAATTTAATTTCTAGCAATGTTTCTTCATATTTTATGTCATATTAATTATTTACTCAACTGGACAAGTCGGCCAAAAATCACCTCTGAAGGTGAAATGACCAAAATGCCCTCCGTTCGGCTTAACGGGTCAAAATTGTCTGTACCGATTGAAAAATTTTTCTAGGTATTTTCTTGGCATTCTAATGCCATGGGAACCTCAATGACCCTTCTCTGAAGTCCCAAAAATTATTTTACAATTTTTCCCCCAGGTCTAAGGCTCCTCGTTGCGAGAATCGCAACTTCCCTCTGGGTTACCCATCGCTTGGGCACCGGCTCGTTTGACTTAGTTGTATTTTATTTCTAAAATTTTTACTAAATTTTTCTTGTCAATATTTGAGTTATTTATGGTTTCTCGCTTTAGTTTAAATATTTTTCTGGACGTTCTAGCTGTCCGGACCGACCGATCACGGAGCGATGAAGAGATGCGGAGTTGCTACTGGAGGGTGTTACAACTCTTCCTCTAATTTAAATTTCGTCCTCGAAATTTCCACGACTTAAGTAATCGAGGAGTTGCTACCTCCTTGTTTCTTCACTTCCTTATCGCCTCATCGATTATGCAGGTTTGGCTCTTCCCGAGCTTCCATAGCATATACTTGTGGTGCCACCACGACTTGGGCTTTTCAACCGTCTCGAAACAATCTTACGTGTAATGTCGATCGTTTACTGCTCTGCCGATCTTTTACCCCTTTGAACTATAGGGGAAGGTCTATCAACTTGTACCGGAGCTATTGAACCACTCCTCTGAGGGCAATCTCTTATGAAATGATTCGCAGCCCCACATTTGAAACACTCTCCAGTTAACAGTTGACACTCCCCTCTGTGTCTTCTACCACAATGCTTACATTCAGGCTTTGGGGTTGATCCCCTTGTTATTGTGCCAGGGAACTAGCTATAGATATTTCAATCTGGCCTCTGTGGCCCTGTGTCTGATCTTGTGAACTAGAACCCTTAAACTTCTTACTATCAGTTGGTATACTTGGTATCACAGGCCCCTCTTCTGCTGTCTCTCCCTTACAGTCCGCTCCGATTCTTACCTTTTCAACCTTTATTGCAGCTTCCACTAGCTTGGTAAATTTTGTGATTCCCAAGGCAGTGAGCTGGATCTTGATGTTGTCATTTAGTCCCTCTTCAAATCTCTTGCACCTTTCGGCTTCATTAGGGACTATCTCCCTTCCATAGCGGCTCAATCTTACGAATTCCTTCTCATATTCGGCCACTGACAACTGTCTCTGCCTCAGGTTAATAAACTCTCTTCTTCTCTCTTCTAGGTATACATTACCCACATATTTCTTCTTAAATTCTGAAAGAAAGAAGTCCCAAGTTCTGACTTACGGCTGCACTTCTCTGGACACGGTGTCCCACCATTCGAGCATCGTCTTGTAACAAGGATACAAAGACTTCTAAGTTACGCTCAGGGTGCAGTGGAGTTGTTTTAAGACTCTGCCCATTCTGTTCAACCAATTTTCGGCTGCAACAGAGTCATCTTCTCTCTTGCCATAGAAATCCACTGCTCCAAACTTTCTTAGCCTTTCCAGATGTGATTTCTGCTGTGGAGCTGGTGGTGGTGGTGGTCTTGGCATTACCCGGCCATTTGTCTAAAGAAATCGGCCATTTGCTTTGAAACATGGCTGTAGAGGCTGAGCAGCTCTGCTTGAGAGTGGAGCAGATTCTCTCATGCCCCAGTCTCACCGCTTTGGTGGAGCATAACTCTCCACTTCCTCCTCGACTGCTCTCTGAGATGAAGGGTCCATATCCTATTCAAAATAAGAAAGATAAATAGATCTGCATTAGTGTCACCTCGACTCTTACAAATTCAATGCATGGTATGGACTCAATCTAGGCCCAAAAAATGCCTAAACCGTGCTCTGATACCACTAAATGTGACACCCCTTACCCATGTACTGTATACCCGAGTAAGTAATGCCACACGGTGTACCGGCACACTCTAATATACCTTAATTAATTTTCATCATAATTTTGAATATAACTTGTGAAATATAATTCATTTATTGAAATTGTAATTTATTTGAGGTTCCGAAAATTTTAAAGAAAATCCGTGATCTGGCTAAAAATAGAGAAAACCGTTCTTCGGAACCTGTGAAAAACACTTCCTATATTCTTATTCATTCATCTCAACTCCATTTATCAAAATCTCAATATTTTTCAGTTCACATTCATTTCTCAATCATTCATTTCATGTGATAATCATATATATATCACAGATAAACATTCACTTTTTCAATTACAAACACAATTCTCATTATTTACATGAGCATCAAA
The DNA here is from genome assembly GCF_030052815.1 of Hevea brasiliensis. Classification (NCBI taxonomy): domain Eukaryota; kingdom Viridiplantae; phylum Streptophyta; class Magnoliopsida; order Malpighiales; family Euphorbiaceae; genus Hevea; species Hevea brasiliensis. The sequence goes on from NC_079500.1 coordinate 34,938,556, forward strand.
TTACATTTCATAAGTTCATTTACACATGAGAAAATAAGATCAATTACAAAATACCAAAATGACACCTAGTGTCCTACCAATACACTGTAGCCTGTGAGGTGACACTAACACTATGCAAAACTGCAGGATGGACTTACCCAATCTGTGGTCTACTGGCTCTCGATCAGTATCTTCAGTACCTACGCGTTGCAAAAGCGACGCGCTAAGCATAAAGCTTAGTGGTGCAAATAATAAAATAGAAAGAAATAATATGCAAATAAAAATCATAATTTCTTAGCCATTGTGTTCATAAGAACTGAATAATTACCAACTTAATGTTTAGTCGAGGGCTAATTACGTTTTATGATATTAACTTCTTCATGCATTTTGTTTATTTATTTTCTTCATGATCTTGAGTTTCTTTGTATTCTATCGTAATCATTTCTGATATTTAATTTTCGTATTTTCTTTAACAATCAGTTCAATTACAGTTATACTTTTCCATGCCCAAGTAACCTATACAAATTAACCGGACTGGATAAACGGGTAAACTAGCCTTTGGTACCGTGTACCTCGTCACACCATCGGTCACAATGTGTCTCGGTGTGCAAGCAGAATGGCTAATAAGCCATAAAAGCAATAACGCCTAAAGACAAGTAAAACATCATAATCGGTATAGCCATAGGCTATCACATCCTGTAATGGCAATGAAGCCATACATCATACGCAGATCGCTATCGTAACCCTATTGGCATGCCAACCTATCCAAACCAATCACATTAGGCCTACTAGGGCATTTGATACTTTTGAATTCTTCAATTTTTGAATTTCAAGTTTTTATGTCACTATTCACTTCAATAGTCAACAAAAAGTTGACTTTTGCATAGATTATAGGTGCATTGGTTTTAACACTCCCAATGTACCACATTTTGCATTTAAAACTTGTTGGAATTAATTACCAAATCCATTTCCAAGCTTATATCAAGTTTTCATGTCACTATTCACTTCATTAGTCAACTAAAATGTTGATTTTTGCATAGAAAATATGTACATTGACTTTGGCACTTCAAACATACTACATTTTTCATTTAAAACTTGTTGGTTTTAGTCACTTTCTCAAAGCTTAGGTCATTTTGGCAAAATTGCCAATTTTTGGTTTTGGTGCTCCGAAGTTACACTGTTTCATTGGTCGATTTACTGTTGGAATTTGACAAAACTTCCTTCATAGAAAATGTTCCTTATTTTGTCTAGTTGAATTTATTTTTTTGAATCACTTCATTTGGAGTTTTGTAGCTCAAGTTATGGCCAAAATAAGTTTACTGTTCACGTGTACTGTTCCTGCTGAGATTTTGGGTTTTGGCAGATTTTGGTCCAACTTTGGTCAGTAATTTGACCAAGTGAAGTTCATAATTTGGTCTAAGAGATTTGAAGAGGGATTAAATGACAATATAAAGATCATGATCACTACCTTGGGAATCACAGACTTCACCAAGTTTGTGGAAGCTAAAATAAAAGTTGAAAAGGTTAGAATAATTGAGCAAACCAAAAGAGAGAGACAGCAGAAGAGGGGCCCGGGTCAGTCTAGCTCATCTTCTGCACTAGGAAAGAAGTTCAAAGGTCCACCTGCACAAAGTTCAGGACAACCACAAAGTCAGGGTTAGACCCAGGGGCCCAGGCCACAGTTCACCCCTAGGAGAGGTCAGTCCACACCATCAGTGGGCAGCTCTCTAGGGACGGGGTTCAGGGGACCAGCCCCAGCATCTTCTGCATGTCCACATTGCCTGAAGTGGCATAAGGGGGAGTGTTGGAGAGTGACTGGTGCCTGCTTAAGGTGTGGGTTGATAGAGCATCAGCTAAGGAACTGTCCACACAGAACTACTACAGCTGCTCCAATACAAGTAGACAGACCTACTCCCGCACCACAAAGGGGTAGGAAATCTAGCAAATCTGAGGCAGTGGGACCATCACAGAGGCTTGCATATGAGCCAGCAGAGAGGCCCGAGGGCAGACCACCTGCCAGAGCCTATGCCATCAGAGCTCAGGGGGAGCAAGATGCCCCGGACGTCATCAGGGGTACATTCTCCCTCTACAATACATTTGTGCATGCATTGGTGGATCCAGGATCCACTCATTCATACATCTGCATCAACCTACCCATAGAGAGGGGAATATTAGTAGGAGAGAGTGACCAAGACATTCTAGTCACTAATCCATTGGGCCACAGTGTAGTGGTGAACAAAGTGTACAAAGGTTGCCCATTAAGGATTCAGGGGTATGAATTCTTGGCAGACCTGATTGAGTTGCCTTTCCATGAGTTTGACGTGATTTTGGGAATGGACTGGTTATCACATCATCAGGCAATAGTTGATTGTAAATTGAAGAGAATTTCTTTGAAAACTCCTGAGGGTAATGAGATTACAGTTGTGGGGAAAGGACAGATTTCTTATCTAATGTCATCTAAACCACAATTGCAAGAAAACTGATGAGAAAAGGTTGTGAAGCCTACCTAGCACATGTGGTAGATACTAGGCAAGCTAAGCCAGATCTGCGTGACATACCCACAGTAAAAGACTTCCCAGATGTTCCCTGAAGAATTGCCTGGTTTGCCACCAGAAAGGGAAGTTGAATCTGCTATTGAGATATTGCCGGGTACAGCACCTGTAACACCATCCCGGTAGCAACTCCTTACATTCTACTGTTCCGGTGACCAGTGTCGGTCCGGACAGCTAGAACGTTCGGAAAAATATTTAAACTAAAGTGAGGAACCATAAATAACTCAAATATTGATAAGAAAAATTTAGTAAAAATTTTAGAAATAAAATACAAACAAGTCAAATGAGCCGGTGCCCAAGCGATGGGTAACCAGAGGGAAGTTGCGGTTCTCGCAACGAGGAGCCCTAGACCCGGGGAAAAATTCATAAAATAATTTTTGGAACTCCAGAGAAGGGTCATTGAGGTTCCTATGGCATTAGAATGCCAAGAAAATATTTAGAAAAATTTTTCAATCGGTACAGACAATTTTAACCCGTTAAGCCAAACGGAGGGCATTTTGGTCATTTCGCCTTCAGAGGTGATTTTTGGCCGACTTGTCCAGTTGAGTAAATAATTATTATGATCTAAAATATGAATAAATATTACTAAAAATTAAATTGAAATTGAGTAGTGATGAAAAGAAAAGAAAAATCAAAGAAAGGCTCATTTATGACATCTTGATGATGTCATTAAGAACTATAACCAATTGCATTCAAACAACCAAGTGACTAACTAATAAAAGAGATAAAATGAAGGCTAAAGGAATTAAAAACCAGCTGCTCTTCTTCTTCTTCTTCTTCCTCAAGACGTGAATCTCTCCCTCTTCTCCCTCCATTGATTTTCAAACAAAAGCTTCATTTCTCATGCTTCCTCACCATATTTCCTCAAGACCCCAACACTAAAATGAATCCTTGGACCTAGAGGAAGTGTTTGGCAGCCAAGAGAGCACAAGGAAAGTGAAGTTAAGCTTGGAGAAATTCTGCCACTTAAAGGTTAGTGCCTATTTACACTTAAATCTCTTTTAATTCATGTTAAAGACTTAAAGTGAGTAACGTTTTGTGAATTAAATGAATGGAGCCTATGTATATGGACCCTATGAATTTTTGGCAGCCCTAGGAAGGAATGAGTTTGATTGTATTAATGGACTTAGAGTGAATTGGAGATTATATTTAAAGTGTATACATATATATATATACAAGAATGAAAGAGTTAACTAAAGAAATTGTGAAAACCATGACTTTGAGCTAGGGTTTAGGAGTGAAAATTTGACTTGGCTTAGGAAATTGTTAGAGAACATTTTAATGGTCAATTAGTAACCATTTTAGGTAAGTTGACCACAATTTAGACTGAAATATAGCATGGCAAAGTGAATGTGTAGGCTACCCTAGGACAGCAGCAGAGTGACTAAAATTTCAGTCCACTTGGACTGCCATAACCTTGGATGTGTAGGTCCAATTGGTGTTTGGCCAATTAGACATGAAACTAGGCTTATAATGGCACATTTTTGCTGAAGAAACCATGCCCAAAAGACCAAAGAGAGAGGACCAAAAGTTGGCCCCAATCCGGATACCCTGCAACCAGCACCTGCAGAAATGACCAAATGAATAGTAACTGTTCATTTGGCCATAACTCATTGTAGAATGGTCAAATTGACCTGAAAGTTTTACAGCAACAAGATATGATATAGACAAACAACTTTCTTGAAGAACATTACCCCAAATTATGCCATTAACCCATTCAAATTATTGGGCAAAGTTAAGTTATCAAACCTGCAACTCTGCAGATTTTCACTTGAGCAGTAATGTTTGGATGGCTATAACTCTCTCTAGAAAACTTGGATTTAGGCGATTCTTGAACCGATGGAAACTAAGGTATGGTAGAACATTTCATATGAAGAAAGTTATACCAAATTATGAACTTAACTTGATCAAACTACTGACCAAAATTGGACCAAAATCTGCCAAAACCCAAAATTGCAGCATGAACAGTACACATGAACAGTAAACTTATTTTGGCCATAACTTGAGCTACAAAACTCCAAATGGAGTGATTCAAAAAAGGAAATTCAAATAGACAAAATAAGGAACAACTTTTATGTTTACCATTTCCTCAAATTCCCACGTAATGATGCTTAATGGAATAGTAAAGTTAAGCTTCAAAAACTGAAAATTTTGTTTCCCTTGGTTTAAGCCTAGAAATGGTAATGGTGATCACTTCCAACAAGTTTTAAATGAAAAATGTGGTATGTTTGAAGTGTCAAAGCCAATGTACCTACTTTCTATGCAAAAGTCAACTTTTTGTTTGACTAATGAAGTGAATAGTGACACCAAAACTTGAAATTCAAAAATGTGAAACTTAAAAATGCAAAATGCCCTAGTAGGCCTAATGTGATTGGTTTGGATAGTTTGGCATGCCAATAGGGTATTGTTTTAGCAGTACTGCGAAAGGCTTTATGCCTGTGTTCATGGCTTTATGCCCGTATTCATGGCTTTTATGCCCGTATTCATGGCTTTTATGCCCGATTATGTGATATCATGGCTTTTTAGCCATACTGACTGCATACATGGTTGACGTTCTGCGTCCCATGGTATGACGAGAGCACACCGCGGTGTCGGTGCCAACGACCGTTATCGATCGATCCGGTTAAGATAGGTTACTTGGGCATGGAAAAGTATAACTGTGATTGAACTGATTATTATAGGAAATACGAAAATTAAGTATCAGGAACGATTACAAAAATACAAAGAAGCTCATGATCATGAAGAAAATAATTAACGAAATGCATGAAGAAGTTAATATCATAAAACATGATTAGCCCTCGACTAAACAATAAGTTAGTAATTATTCATCTCTTATGAACACAATAGCAAGGAAATTATTATTTTATTTGCATATTATATTTTCTTGTATTATTGGCACCACTAAGCTTTATGCTTAGCGCGTCGCTTTTGCAACGCCAGCGTAGATCAAGATTTGGACAGAGGGCCCAGTAGACCACAGATTCGGTAAGGCAGTTCACAGTTCTGCATAGTGTCCGTGTCACCTCACCGTCTACAGTGCATTGGTAGGACACTAGGTCCTATTTTGTTTTTTGAGATTTTTGTAAATTTGGTAATTAAACTCTTATTTTATCATATGTATTTTAACAAATGTAATATAATTTTGTATTAATGTAAGTACTTTTAATTTGTGATTATAAATCACATGTGAGAATTTATTTATGATTTGAGTCTAACGATGATGTGAAATGACAAATAGAGGAATCGTTAAGAAATTGCTGTAAATTGATGTGATACAAAATGTGAATTGTATATGGGTACCATGAGATGAATGATTGAGAAATAAATGAAATTGATGAAATTATTCTGAGACTTTGTTGATAATTGGAGTTGGGATTGATTGAATATGATCATAGGAAGTGTTTTTCACAGGTTCCGAAGAACTGTTTTCTCTATTTTTAGCCGGTACTCTGCCGGATTTTCTATAAAATTCTCGGAACCTCAAATAAATTATAATTTTGATAAATGACTTAAATAAATTATATTTCACAAATTATATTCAAAAGCATGATATAAATTAATTAAGATAAAATAGAGTGCTCGGCACACTGAGTGGCATAACTTGCTCGGCTACACTGTAGTCGGGTAAGGGGTGTCACATTTAGTGGTATCAGAGCACGGTTTAGGCGTTTCTGGACCTAGATAGATTGCATACCATGCATTGCATTTGTAAGAGTCGAGGTGACACTAATGCAGATCTGTTTATCTTTCTTATTATGAATAGGATATGGACCCTTCATCTCAGAGAGCAGTCGAGAAGGAAGTGGAGAGTCATGCTCCACCTGCAATAGCTGAGACTGGGGGTAGGGGAGAACCTACTCCGCCAACTCAAGCAGAGCCTGCTCAGCCTCCACAGGCCATGTTCCAGCAAATGGCCGATTTCTTCAGACAAATGGCAGGGGTAATGCCAGCACCACCACCACCACCAACTCCACAGCAGAAATCACACCTGGAAAAACTGAGAAAGTTTGGAGCAGTGGACTTCTATGGTAAGAGAGAAGATGATTACATTGCGGTAGGAATTGGTTGAGCAGGCAGTGAGTTCTAAAACAACTCCACTGCACCCCAGAGCAAAATTTAGATGCTGCCATATCTCTGTTGCAAGATGATGCCTATGAGTGGTGGGACACGGTATCCAGTGAGGTGCAGCCAGAAGTTATGACATGAGACTTCTTTCTCTCCGAGTTTAAGAAGAAATATGTGGGTACTGTATACCTAGAAGAGAGAAGAAGGGAATTTATTAACCTAAGGCAGAGACAGTTGTCAGTGGCTGAGTATGAGAAGGAATTTTTCAGATTAAGCCGCTACGGAAGGGAGATAGTCCCTAATGAGGCGGAAAGGTGTAAGAGATTTGAAGAAGGATTAAATGACAATATAAAGATCATGATCACTGCCTTGGGAATCACAGACTTCACCAAGATAGTGGAAGCTGCATTAAAAGTGGAGAAAGTGAGAATAAATGAACAAAATAGGAAAGATAGGCAGCGTAAGAGGGAATTTGGACCAGGACAGTCAAGTATACCAACTGATAGTAAGAAGTTTAAGGGTTCTAGTTCACAAGATCAGACACAGGGCCACAGAGGCCAGATTGGAATATGTATAGCTAGTTCCCCGGGCACAATAACAAGGAGATCAACCCCAGTGCCTGAATGTATGCATTTTGGTAGAAGACACAGAGGGGAGTGTCGACTGTTAACTGGAGAATGTTTCAAGTGTGGGGCTACGGATCATTTCATAAGAGATTGCCCTCAGAGGAGTGGTTCAATAGCTCCGGTACAAGTTGATAGATCTTCCCCTATAGTTCAAAGGGGTAAAAGATCGGGTAGAGCAGAAACGGCTGACATTTCACAGAAGATTGTTTATGAGACAGTTGAAAAGCCTGAAGTCATGGTGGCACCACAAGTATATGCTATGGAAGCTCAGGAAGAGCCTAACCCAGACACTGATGAGGCGATGCAAGGAAGTGAAGAAACAAGGAGGTAGTAACTCCCCGATTACTTAAGTCAGGTAAATTTCGAGGACGAAATTTAAATAAGAGGGGAAGAGTTGTAACACCCTCCCGGTAGCAACTCCGTACATTCTACTGTTTCGGTGACCGGTGTCGGTCCGGACAGCTAGAACGTTCGGAAAAATATTTAAACTAAAGTGAGGAACCATAAATAACTCAAATATTGATAAGAAAAATTTAGTAAAAATTTTAGAAATAAAATAAAAATAAGTCAAATGAGCCGGTGCCCAAGCGATGGGTAACCAGAGGGAAGTTGCGGTTCTCGCAACGAGGAGCCCTAGACCCGGGGAAAAATTCATAAAATAATTTTTGAGACTCCAGAGAAGGGTCATTGAGGTTCCTATAGCATTAGAATGCCAAGAAAATATTTAGAAAAATTTTTCAATCAGTACAGACAATTTTGACCCGTTAAGCCAAACGGAGGGCATTTTGGTCATTTCGCATTCAGAGGTGATTTTTGGCTGACTTGTCCAGTTGAGTAAATAATTATTATGATCTAAAATATGAATAAATATTACTAAAAATTAAATTAAAATTGAGTAGTGATGAAAAGAAAAAAAAAATCAAAGAAAGGCTCATTTATGACATCTTGATGATGTCATTAAGAACTATAACCAATTGCATTCAAACAACCAAGTGACTAACTAATAAAAGAGACAAAATGAAGGCTAAAGGAATTAAAAACCAGCTGCTCTTCTTCTTCTTCTTCCTCAAGACGTGAATCTCTCCCTCTTCTCCCTCTATTGATTTTCAAACAAAAGCTTCATTTCTCATGCTTCCTCACCATATTTCCTCAAGACCCCAACACTAAAATGAATCCTTGGACCTAGAGGAAGTGTTTGGCAGCCAAGAGAGTACAAGGAAAGTGAAGTTAAGCTTGGAGAAATTCTACCACTTAAAGGTTAGTGCCTATTTACACTTAAATCTCTTTTAATTCATGTTAAAGACTTAAAGTGAGTATGGTTTTGTGAATTAAATGAATGGAACCTATGTATATGGATCTTATGAATTTTTGGCAGCCCTAGGAAGGAATGAGTTTGATTGTATTAATGGACTTAGAGTGAATTGGAGATTATGTTTAAAGTGTATACATATATATATATATATACAAGAATGAAAGAGTTAACTAAAGAAATTGTGAAAACCATGACTTTGATCTAGGGTTTAGGAGTGAAAATTTGACTTGGCTTAGGAAATTGTTAGAGAACATTTTAATGGTCAATTAGTAACCATTTTAGGTAAGTTGATTACAATTTGGACTGAAATATAGTATGGCAAAGTGAATGTGTAGGTTGCCCTAGGACAGCAGTAGAGTGACTGAAATTTCAGTCCACTTGGACCGCCATAACCTTGGCTGTGTAGGTCCAATTGGTGTTTGGCCAATTGGACATGAAACTAGGATTATAATGGCACATTTTTGCTGAAGAAACCATGCCCAAAAGACCAAAGCAAGAGGACCAAAAGTTGGCCCCAATCCGGATACCACCGCAACCAGACTGCGAAATGACCAAATGAACAGTAACTGTTCATTTGGCCATAACTCACTCTAGAATGGTCAAATTGACCTGAAATATTTACAGCAACAAGATATGATATAGACAAACAACTTTCATGAAGAACATTATCCCAAATTATGTCATTAACCCATTCAAATTATTGGGCAAAGTTAAGTTATCAAACCTGCAACTCTGCAGATTTTCACTTGAGCAGTAATGTTTGGATGGCTATAACTCTCTCTAGAAAACTTGGATTTAGGCTATTCTTGAACCGATGGAAACCTAAGGTATGGTAGAACATTTCATATGAAGAAAGTTAGACCAAATTATGAACTTAACTTGATTAAACTACTGACCAAAGTTGGACCAAAATCTGCCAAAACCCAAAATTGCAGCATGAACAGTACACGTGAACAGTAAAATTATTTTGGCCATAACTTGAGCTACAAAACTTCAAATGGAGTGATTCAAAAAAGGAAATTCAACTAGACAAAATAAGAAACAACTTTCATGTTTACCATTTCCTCAAATTCCCACTGTAACAGCGCTTAATGGAATAGTAAAGTTAAGCTTCAAAAACTGAAAATTTTGTTTCCCTTGGTTTAAGCCTAGAAATGGTAATGGTGATCACTTCCAACAAGTTTTAAATAAAAAATGTGGTATGTTTGAAGTGCCAAAGCCAATGTACCTACTTTCTATGCAAAAGTCAACTTTTTGTTTGACTAATGAAGTGAATAGTGACACCAAAACTTGAAATTCAAAAATGTGAAACTTAAAAATGCAAAATGCCCTAGTAGGCCTAATGTGATTGGTTTGGATAGTTTGGCATGCCAATAGGGTATTGTTTTAGCAGTACTGTGAAAGGCTTTATGCCTGTGTTCATGGCTTTATGCCCGTATTCATGGCTTTTATGCCTGTATTCATGGCTTTTATGCCCGATTATGTGATATCATGGCTTTTTAGCCATACTGACTGCATACATGGTTGACGTTCTGCGTCCCATGGTATGACGGCCGGAGGCACCGCGGTGTCCAGTGCCAACGACCCGTTATCCAGTCCAGTCGTCCAGTATAGGTTACTTGGGCATGGAAAAATATAACTGTGATTGAACTGATTATTAAAGGAAATACGAAAATTAAGTATCAGGAATGATTACAAAAATACAAAGAAGCTCATGATTATGAAGAAAATAATTAACGAAATGCATGAAGAAGTTAATATCATAAAACATGATTAGCCCTCGACTAAACAATAAGTTAGTCATTATTCATCTCTTATGAACACATTAGCAAGGAAATTATTATTTTTATTTGCATATTATATTTTCTTGTATTATTGGCACCACTAAGCTTTATGCTTAGCGCGTCGCTTTTGCAACGTGTAGGTACTGAAGATTTGGACAGAGGGCCCAGTAGACCTCAGATTCGGTAAGGCAGTTCACAGTTCTGCATAGTTTCCGTGTCACCTCACCGTCTACAGTGCATTGGTAGGACACTAGGTCCCATTTTGTATTTTGAGATTTTTTTAAATTTGGTAATTAAACTCTTATTTTATCATATGTATTTGAACAAATGTAATATAATTTTGTATTAATGTAAGTACTTGTAATTTGTGATTATAAATCACATGTGAGAATTTATTTATGATTTGAGTCTAACGATGATGTGAAATGACAAATAGAGAAATCGTTAAGAAATTGCTGTAAATTGATGTGATACAAAATGTGAATTGTATATGGGTACCATTAGATGAATGGTTGAAAAATAAATGAAATTGATGAAATTATTCTGAGACTTTGTTGATAATTGGAGTTGGGATTGATTGAATATGATCATAGGAAGTGTTTTTCACAGGTTCCGAAGAAATGTTTTCTCTATTTTTAGCCGGTACTCTGCCGGATTTTCTATAAAATTCTCGGAACCTCAAATAAATTATAATTTCGATAAATGACTTAAATAAATTATATTTCACAAATTATATTCAAAAGCATGATATAAATTAATTAAGATAAAATAGAGTGCTCGGCACACTGAGTGGCATAACTTGCTCGGCTACACTGTAGTCGGGTAAGGGGTGTCACAGCACAAATCTCTATTGCTCCTTATAGGATGGCGCCCACAGAATTGAAGGAACTGAAAATCCAGTTACAGGAGTTACTGGATAAGGGGTTCATATGCCCCAGTTTGTCACCATGGGGAGCTCCAGTGCTGTTTGTGAAAAAAGAAGGATGGGACTTTGAGGTTATGCATTGATTACTGGCAGTTGAATAAAGTGACTGTGAAGAATAAGTATCCATTACCTAGAATTGATGATCTGTTTGATCAGTTGAAGGGAGCAGGAGTATTTTTCAAAATTGATCTCAGATCAAGGTATCATCAGTTGAGGGTGAAAGATACAAATGTGCCAAACACTGCATTCAGAACTCGGTATGGGCATTATGAGTTTTTAGTGATGCCCTTTGGCCTAACAATTGCACCAGCAGCATTCATGGACCTTATGAACCGTATCTTCCATCCATACCTAGATCAGTTCGTAGTGGTCTTTATTGATGATATTTTGGTGTATTCCAAGACCAGTGAAGAACATGATGAGCATTTGAGGATTGTTCTGCAAACCCTGAGAGAAAAGAAGTTGTATGCTAAGTTGTCCAAGTGTGACTTCTGGTTCAATGAGATTGCATTCCTTGGACACATAGTGTCAGCTGATGGGATTAGGGTGGATCCCAAGAAAATAGAAGCAATGATGGAATGGAAGCCTCCCAGAAATACAACTGAGGTTAGAAGTTTCTTGGGGCTAGCTGGGTATTACAGAAGATTTGTGAAGGGATTTTCTTTAATAGCTGCTCCAATGACCAAGTTGTTACACAAAAATGTCAGATTTGACTGGAATGACAAATGTCAGACCATTTTTGAGAAGTTGAAGGCCATGTTGATAGAGGCACCAGTGTTAACACAGCCAGTGTCGAGAAAGGACTTTGTGGTCTACAGTGATGCCTCTCATAATGGGTTAGGGTGTGTACTGATGCAAGAGGGAAAGGTGATCTCTTATGCTTCCAGGCAGCTAAGGCCACATGAACAGAATTACCCTACCCATGATTTAGAACTTACAGCAATTATCTTCACACTGAAGATATGAAGGCACTACTTATATGGGGAAAAGTGCTACATTTACACAGACCACAAAAGTCTAAAATATTTGCCAACTCAGAAGGAGCTCAACCTTAGACAAAGGCGATGGATTGAGTTCCTGAAGGACTATGATTGTGTAATTGACTACCATCCTAGGAAGGCAAATGTAGTTGCTAATGCTTTGAGCAGAAAATCCATCACAGCTTTGAGATCATTGAATGCTCGTCTATCTTTGGTTCGAGATGGAGCTATTTTGGCTGAGTTGCAAGTGAGGCCAAACCTGTTACAATAGATTTTAGATGGGTAGAAGGTAGATGAGAAGCTAAAGGCTATTATGAGAAAAATCTTAGAAGGGAAAGAAACTGACTATGAAGTGAAAATAGATGGGTGTCTGTACTATAAAGGAAGACTGTGTGTACCAGATGATGGGGAATTAAAGGCCAGTATTCTAAAAGAGGCACACACCAGTGTGTATGCTATGCACCCAGGACGTACAAAAATGTATCATGATCTGAAGCTTCAGTATTGGTGGCCTGGTATGAAGAAGGACATAGCTGACTATGTGACTAAATGCTTGACATGTCAGCAAGTCAAGGCAGAACATCAAGTTCCATCGGGATTGCTACAGCCTATACGTATACCTGAATGGAAATGGGATCAGGTCACTATGGATTTTGTAAGTGGTCAACCTCTCACCCAAAAGAAGCATGATGCAGCATGGGTGATAGTAGATAGATTGACGAAGTCAGCACACTTTCTGCCAGTTAGGGCTAACTACTCACTAGAGAAGTTAGCAGAATTATATATCAGTGAGATAGTTAGACTGCATGGAATCCCACTTTCCATCATATCTGATCGAGACCCAAGGTTTACATTGTGATTTTGGAAGAAGTTGCATGAATCCTTGGGTACACAACTTCACTTCAGCACAGCTTTCCATCCTCAGACGGATGGGCAATCAGAAAGAGTAATCCAGGTAATCAATTGAAACCAATTGAACTAATACAAATATTAAACTGAAATGATAATAATAACATTAAAATATATGTCAGGTCCTTGAGGATATGCTGAGGAGTTATGTCATTGAGTTTGAGGGAAGATGGGATAGATACCTCCCACTTGCAGAATTTGTATACAACAATAGCTACCAAGCTAGTATCCAAATGGTCCCGTATGAAGCACTGTATGGGAGGAAATGTAGAACTCCAGTGTGCTGGACTGAATTGGGCGAAGAAAAACTGGTAGGGCCAGACCTGGTGAAACAGACTGAGGAGAAGGTAAAGATAATTATGCCGACCTGAAGAGAAAAGAAATAGAATATGCGGTTGGCGACAAAGTGTTCCTCAAGGTGTCGCCATGGAAAAAGGTACTAAGGTTTGGAAGAAAAGGTAAGTTAAGCCCTAGGTTCATTGGCCCATATGAAGTCATTGAACGTGTGGGTCCAGTGGCCTACAGGCTAGCTTTACCTCCAAAGTTGGATAAGATCCACAATGTGTTCCACGTATCTATGTTAAGAAGATACTGCTCAGATCCTTCACATGTCATCTCCATGGAAGAAATTGAAGTACAACCGGATTTGACATATGAAGAAGAATCCATACGGATCTTGGCTCGGGAAGTGAAAGAGTTGAGGAATAAGCAAATTCCACTGGTGAAAGTGCTTTGGAGGCACCACAACACCGAGGAGGCAACTTGGGAAAGTGAAGAGATGATGAGGCAATAGTTCCCTCAACAGTTTGCATCAGGTAAATTTTGAGGACGAAATTTAAATTAGAGGGGAAGAGTTATAACACCCTCCCTATAGCAATTCCGTACATTCTACTGTTCCGGTGACTAGTGTCGGTCCGGACAGCTAGAACGTCTGGAAAAATATTTAAACTAAAGTGAGGAACCATAATTAACTCAAATATTAATAATAAAAATTTAGGAAAAATTTTAGAAATAAAATACAACCAAGTTAAATGAGCCGGTGCCCTAGCGATGGGTAAACCAGTGGGAAGTTGCGGTTCTCGCAACTATGAGCCCTAGACCCGGGGGAAAATTCATAAAATAAATTTTGAGACTCCAAAGAAGGGTCATTGAGGTTTCTATGGCATTAGAATGCCAAGAAAAGGTTTAGAAAAAATTTTTCAATCGGTACAAATAATTTTAGTCTGTTAAGCCAAACAGAGGGTATTTTGGTCATTTCGTCTTCAAAGATGATTTTTGGCCGACTTGTCCAGTTAAGTAAATAATTATTATGACATAAAATGTGAAAAAATATTGCTAAAAATTAAATTGAAATTTAGTAGACAAGAAAAGGAAAGAAAATTAAAGAATTAGAATTATGACATCATTATGATGTCATTAAAAATCCTCCCACCCAATCAAACTTTGACACATGGCATTAACTTATTTAAAATGACTTAATGGGCAGAAAAAAAGAAAGAAAAATCAGTTGCTTCTTCAACCTTTGGGGCAGCCAAAAAGGTGGAGAGAGAGAGAGAGGAAGGAAAACTCCATTAAAGCTCACCCAAGCTCCTAACCTCACCAAATCTCACTCCAAAACCCTAGCCTTCTTCACAAAAAATTAAACTAGCACCCTGAGGAAGCTTTGGGCAGCAAAAAGAAAGAAAAATCAAGAAGTTTTCTAAGCTAGGGAAACTCTCCAACAAAGGTTAATGTCAATTAATTCTTTAAACTTGTATATGCATCATTAGGAGTATGAATTGATCCATTGATTATATGTGTTTGAAAAATTGAAATGGTAGAGCTAGGGTTTGGACCCAAAATTAAGATGTTGATCATGTAATGGTGAAAGTAAGTTTTAATGGTCAATTAGTGACCATTTGGTTATGTGTGAACGAGAAATGAAGTGGTTTATGTAGTGGGAAATGAAGTTGGTGTGGCTGCCCTTGGTGACCTGCAGGGCTAGGCATGAGTCCAGCAGGTTTGGGCAGCCATAACTTGAATTGTAGAGGTTCAATTGGTGCAAGCCCAATTGGACATGAAACTAGACACATAATGGCACAACTTTAGTGAAGAAACCATGCCCATAAAACCAAACCAAGTGGACCAAAAGCTTGCCCTAATCCGGGTGACCTGCAGTCTGCCTGGGCAAAATGACCAAATGAACAGTGTTTGGTCATTTGGCCATAAATCAGTGTAGAAAGGTCCAATTGACCTGAAATTTTACCAGCAACAAGCTGAGATATAGACCAACAACTTTCAAACCTAACCCAAATTATGACCAGAACCTATCCAATAAGTAAGTTGTAGTCACTGTTCACTGCACTGTAGATATGGTCAGTCCAGAAAAATTTCAATCTCGCTAGTTGTGGTTTTTGGACCGTAACTTGAGCTACAAAACTCCAAATATAGTGATTCAAAAAAGGAAATGCAACTAGACAAAATAAGGAACAACTTTCATGTTGATCAGTTTGCCAAATTCCCACTGCAAAATTGACCAATGGAATAGGAAAAACAAGGCATAAAAAGTGAAAATTCTGCCCAACTAACATTAAGCTTAGAAATGGTATTGGCAACCAATACCAACAAATTTTGAATGTAAAATATGGTATGTTGATGATATTAAAACCAATGTACCTATTGCCTATGCAAAAGTCAACATTTTAGTTGACCAATGAATGGAATAGTAACACTAAAACTTAAATTCCAAAAATTGTGAAACTTAAAAGTGTGAAATGCCCTAGTATACCTAGCAAGATTGGTTTGGATAGCTTGGCATGCCAATAGGGTTCAGTTAGTAGTACTGCACATAGCATTATGCCATTTTGTGATTTCATGGCTTTTAGCCATTCTGACATTGTGTTGATATTTGGCCTTGTGCCTATTGTTATTACAGCTTATTAGCTGTTCTGTTGCACACCGGGAGATGCATATGTGACCGATGGTGTGATGGCCCGAGGTACTAGATACCCAGTGCCAGTTTACTCGTTTATCCAGTCCAGTCATCCTGTTTAGGTTACTTGGGCACCCAAAAATGAAAGTGAACAAATTAAATGAAATAATGAATAGAACAAGTACATAATAAATAAGATTACCAATGTGACCGACCGAGAGACAGACCGAGAGCTCAGTAGACCACAGACTGGGTGAGACCTTCTGCAGCTCTGCATAGTGTCCGTGTCAACTCACCGACGTCAGTGCATTGGTAGGACACTAGGTTTCATTTTGGGTATTTTGTAATTAACTTTTATTTTCTCATATGTAATTGAAACTTATGTAATGTATTTTGGTATTAATGTAAATAGTGGAAATTGTGTTTATGAATGAAAAAGTGAATATTTATTTATGACTTTTACATGATTATCATATGAGATGAATGATTGAGAAATGGAAATGTTGTTGAAAAACATATTGGGATTTTGTTGATGAAATGGAGTTTAGGATTGAATGAAAATATTGGAAGTGTTTTTCACAGGTTCCGAAGAACTGTTTTCTCCATTTTTAGCCAGTACTTTGCCGGATTTTCTATAAAATTTGCAGAACCTCAAATAAATTTATGATTTCAATAAATGACTGAAATGAATTATATTTCACAAATTGTACTCCACAACTATGAAAAAAAAAATAAATTAGGAAGAATAAAAATGATTGAATTAAAATAGGGTGTTCCGGTACACTGTGTAGCATATCTTGCTCGGTTACACTGTAGATGGGTAAGGGGTGTCACAGTCCGAACCAACAGTGGTCACCAAAACAGTAGAATGTATGGAATGGCTACAGTGAGGGTGTTACATAACCCTTATCCAACAAAAGGTGATCTAGTCATTTTGCCTTGAAGGTAGGATTCAAAAGTTGGAGTAGGTTCAGAACCCAATGAGGATAAAATCCCCATTTTCTCTAGCTTTGCAATTGTAACACCCTCACTATAGCAATTCCGTACATTCAACTGTTTCGGTGACCGGTGTTGGTCCGAACAGCTAGAACGTCTAGAAAAATAATTAGACTAGAGTGAGGAGTCATAAATAACTCAAATATTAATAAGAAAAATTTAGGAAAAATTTTAGAAATAAAATACAACCAAGTTAAATGAGCCAGTGCCCAAGCGATGGGTAACCTAGTAGGAAGTTGCGGTTCTCGCAACTAGGAGCCCTAGACCTAGGGAAAAATTCATAAAATAATTTTTGGGACTCCAGAGAAGGGTCATTGAGATTTCTATGGCATTAGAATGCCAAGAAAATACTTAGGAAAATTTTTCAATCGATACAGACAATTTTGGCTCAATAAGCCAAACGGAGGGCATTTTGGTCATTTCGTCTTCAGAGATGATTTTTGGCCGACTTGTCCAGTTAAGTAAATAATTATTATGATCTAAAATATGAATAAATATTACTAAAAATTAAATTGAAAATGAGTAGAGAAGAGAAGAAAAAAAAATAAAAGAAAATGCTAATTATGACATCATATGATGTCATTTAAATTTCCTCCACCAATCACAATTTGTTAAACTCAATAAAAGAGATAAAAGAGACCAAAAAATTGAAAAACCAATCTGCATCTTCAACCTTTGGGCAGCAAAAAACGTTGAGAGAGAGAGAGAGAAGAGGTTCCACCATTAAAGCTCCTTTAAGCTTCATTTCCCACTTCAATTCACCTTAAAACCTTATCCTCCCTTAACTAAAAATTATACCCACAACAAGGAGAATTATTTGGCAGCCAAGAAAGAGTAAGAAAGTAAAGAAAAATTAAAGTCTTGGTTGGCTTGGATTTGAGCTACAAGAGGTTAGTGCCCTAAACAATTTCTTTTCTTTCTTTAATCTTGTAAGCATGCTAAATCAAGTAGAAATTGTGTGAAATTAAAAGAAAAACTTGAGTAAATGAAATCTCTAAATTTGGCAGCCATGAGAAAGTTTAAGGATTGTTGGTTTTTAATGAAATTAAGTGGCTTAATTATGTTATTGATGAGTATAGATGATGGATAAAGTGATTTGGTATGGGTTTGGTGTGTGTATGCCATGAATTGGAAATTGGAGTTAGGGTTTTAGCATGAAATTGAGACTTTGATCATGTAATGATGAAAGTGAGTTTTAATGGTCAATTAGTGACCATTTGGTTATTGGTAAACAAGAAATGAAGTGTGTTTAGTGATGGGATTTAGGTTTAGTGTGGCTGCCCTAGGTGACCTGCAGAATTAGACATGAGTCCAGCAGGTTTGGGCAGCCATAACTTGAATTGTAGAGGTTCAATTAGTGTTTGGATAATTGGAAATGAAACTAGACATATAATGAAACAACTTTGGTGAAGAAACTATGCCCATAAGACCAAACCAAGTGGACCAAAAGTTGCCCCAATCCCGGTGACCTGCAGTCTGTTTCTGCAGAATGACCAAATGAATAGCATTTGGTCATTTAGCCATAACTCAGTGTAGAATGGTCCAATTGACCTGAAATTTTACGCACAACAAGATGAGATATAGACCAACAACTTTCATGAAAAAATCTAACCCAAATTATGACCAGAACCTATCCAACAAGTGAGTTGAAGTTACTATTCACTGCACTGTAGATATGGTCAGTCCAGAAAAATTTCAATCCGGCCAGTTGTGGTTTTTGGATCATAACTTGAGCTACAAAACTCCAAATGGAGTGATTCAAAAAAGGAAATTTAACTACACAAAATAAGGAACAACTTTTATGTTGATCATTTTGCCAAATTCCCACTGCAAAATTGACCAATGGAACAGTAAACACAAGGCATGAAAACTGAAAATTCTGCCTAATTAATATTAAGCTTGGAAACGGTATTGGCAACCAATACCAACAAATTTTGAATGAAAAATGTGGTATCTTGGAGAACTTAGGTTCAATAAATTTATTATGTATTAAAAAGTCAACAATTTGAGTGAATAGTAATGTGAATAGTAATACAAAGACACAAAGTATAATAACTAAATTGGTAGAGGAAATTAAGGTATGAAATTTGGAATCCATGAAACATTCATGGATTATTTGGAATAGAAATAGTAAATCACCTAAATGGCTTAATGAACATTTAAGTTATGTGAGTATATAGTTAAGATTTATTTCCATTACTTGTAGGTCTAATAAAACATAAGTAATACCACTTGAATATGAAATAACATTAACCTAGATGGATTGTTGAGTATAAATGGGATGAGATTTACATTAGGATATATGTTTCTATTACAAATAAGATAATAACACCTTGTATGAGTTATGAATTCATATAAATATTGTAATGAATAAATGAATAACATGAAAATATGAATGGAACATTAGTTTTCTTTATAAGAGCAAGGAAAAATATTTTGAGTACAATGGTATATGAACACCATTGTTGTGAATTGTGATCAATAGGAATGATGTAAGGAATGTATGAATATTATGATGAATGTATAAATTATGAAATTTATCATGAAATAATAAAGTCATAAAACATAATATATTAATATTTAATGATATTATGTGCCCTTGTATTGCCTAGACATGTGTGTCAGATTGGATAGTTTGGCATGCCAATAAGGTATTGTTTTAGCAGTACTGCGAAAAGCTTTATGCCTGTATTCATGGCTTTGTGCCCGTATTCATGGCTTTATGCCCGCATTCATGGCTTTATGCCAACATTCATGGCTTTTATGCCTGATTATGTGTTATCATGACTTTTTAGCCATACTGACTGCATACGTGGTTGACGTTCTGCGTCCCATGGTATGACTGCCCGAGACACCGCGGTGTCTAGTGCCAACGACCTGTTATCCATTTTAGTAAGCCTGTCATAGGTTACTTGGGCAGTGAAATTTATTGAAATAAGTTAAGAATATTAGTAATTAAAAATATTAGAAATTAAATAAATGAGTAAGATGACCTAAAATAAATTAGAATATTTATTTATTAGAAAGAATCGAAATGAACTGGACCGATATCAAAATTTACTTATTATGAAATAATCTGAGACAACCTAGCAAGTATAGAGAAAATGCTAAAAGATTAGCAAAGAAAATTATAACATAAATAAATATTGCAAATGTGACTTATATAATAATATAAGCATAAATTTATTATTTTCAGATCATTTTTCTTTGTACATTATTACTGTACATTGGCGAAATAAACACTTTCAAGGAAAACTAAATTAGGATAAAACATATTAAATTTTAGAAACCGCATGTGAAGTATAAATAAATCTTAATTATTTGAATTATGTTTTATTTCTATCTTTATTTGTATATTATTTCCTTGTTATATTATTGCACCACTAAGCAGCAATGCTTAGCGTGATGGAATTGTTTCCTTCGCGCAGGTACTGAAGCTAGAACCCAATGGACGTTTGACTAGGAATTTTGGGAGTTTTGATCTGCAGAAGTATCTGAAGTATTCAAGATAGTCACCTCCTCAGCAATGCATGTAGATAGGGCCCATATAGATCATATTTTATATTTTGTATAAAATGCTTAGATATTGTATTGTAATGTATATTATGAACAGGTAATCACTAGAAATGCGATGTAAATTAATAAATTAGCTTTTTCATATATAATTAATTTATATATCATGTAAATTATGAAATTTTGTAATTATTTTGTAAATTATGTAAATTAAGGAAATTTGAAAATGTTGCTTATGTAATTTGATAATGTTTACATATGAATTGAGTATGAATGGAAATGTATGGAAATGATTATGAAATTGAAATGTATGGATGAGATTTGAAATATGAGAAAATTATGAGAGTGATTCATGAGATAATTATGATTAGCATGGATAAGATTTTATTTTGAAAATATTATTGAATTTCAAACAAGTGAATATTGAAATACGTCAAACGATAATAAAATAGGGAAAAGTTCGTTAGTTTCTTCGTCGAAAAATAATCGATATTAAATATAACGAGAACAAAATTTTTAAAGAAATAAAGTAAGGTAAGTTAGGGTGCTCCAGAACCAAATGTAGCATGCTTTGCTCGGCTACACTGTAGTCGGGTGAGGGGTGTTACAGCAATCCTATCTTTTGCAATATGACCTAATCTTAAGTGCCAAATATATTTTGAACTTGAGTTAATTTTCATCATGGCGTTACATTCATTTAGATTGCTTGCATTAGATTTGTATTTAACATTATTATCTAAATAATAAAGTCCATTATGCATATAACCCGAGCTAACATATTTATTTCCAAAATAAATATTGTAAACATCATTTGTGAACTGAAATTCATAACCATTTCTAGTCAAACTAGATATAGAAATGATGTTCTTAAAAGCATCAGGTACATGCAAAACATTATTTAAATACAAAACATGTCCACACATGTATAAAGATTTAGATCCTATTGCTAAAGCTTCAATAGTTGAGCCATTGCCAATTCGGAGTTTAATATCTCGTGACTGCAAGCTGCTACTATTTACTAGTTCTTGCATATCATAAGTAATGTGAGAACTAGTACCAGTATCTAAAACCCAAGCTGTAGATGAATTATGAGTATCATCAGAATCTAAATAACAAGACACAGACATACCTTCTGAAGGTCTATCCTTCTTGTCCTTCAGAAAAGCAAGATACTCTGGGCAGTTCCTTTTCCAGTGCCCATCCTTCTGGCAGTGGAAATACTTTCCCTTGCCTTTATCAGCTTCGATCTTGCCCTTTTGTTTGGCTATCTTCTTGGAAGGTCTAGGAATTTGAGGTTTCTTATTCTTATTGCCCTTCTTCTTTTGGGACTTTTCAACAGAAGAAGAAGATATAATAAAAAAGGCACCTCTTTTTCTTTATTGCCCGGCATATTCTTTTGGGCAATAACTAGCATGTTAAGCAACCCAGTCAAAGTACACTCTTGCTTTATCATATGGAAATTTGTCACAAAATTCCCAAATGACTCAGACTAGGACTAAAGGATCAAATCTGTATGCAGTTGGAAATCCATGTGAAAATCAAGATGTTCTAGCTACTCAATAAGCTGAATTATCTTGTGGACATGATCTCCAACATTCTGTCCCTCAGATATCCTCATGCGAAATAGCTGTCTAGATATCTCATACCTAGCAATCCTGTTGTGCTCACCATACAACTCTTGCACGTGAAGGAGGATCTCACTTGCATTCTGCATATTTTCATGCTACTTTTGTAACTCATTAGTGTCACACCCTACCCCTCTGTAAGGCATGACATGATCCCGTAGTATACCTAATGAATTATCAACTCCGTCTACTGATAACCCATTAAATACACTACAAGGGATTTTAAAAACTTTTATGAACTGAAGTGATAGAACTAACACATTTGACTTATTTGGAATTTCTATAAAAATTTTGGCAGAGTGCCATCTGTATTTTGGATAAAACAGTTCTTCAGAAAACCTGTAAAAAGCACTTTAATATTTTTCCAAATCTCAACTCCAACAAAATTCAACATAATATTTTTCTCAACTCAATCCACAACAATTTTTCAATATTTTCAAAGGATGAGATAAAAGAAATATAATACAAATTTTACAAGTCAAAATAACTCATAATTCACTTTACAACTTCAATGTACAATTTTGATTTACAACTGCTCAAATAATTTACATACATATTATTACATGCATACATCAGACCTATGTACATGGGTATACCTATAATATACCTAGAGCTGGTCTGAAAGTATCTTCAAAGAAACTTACTCACTGCTCTATGCTCTTCTTACCTGCGACAGCATACAAAGCTATCCCTGAGTGGTGAACTCAGTGGTGCACAACTATAATTTAAAACATAGTACAATATACATTGACAAAATTTACAGTAAATAATTTGGAAATCTGAATACTCATCAAATTCCAAAACTCAAAATATTCATTGCCAATAATGTAAATCATTTGTATAAATGACTTTGATCACAAAATTCAATTTATCAAATCATGACTAACCATTTAAGTAATTCCAACAAAATCAATTATACATAAACCATAATTGAAATCACAATTCTTTACCATTCAAAAGCCATTATGTATCTCAAAAATCATTATGTATCTCAAAAATCAATCTTTATCTCAAAACCATGTTGTATCTCAAAAAACACGCTGTAGCTTAAAAACCATGCTGAATCTCACAAATCATTCTTTATCTCAAAAGCCATTCTTTATCTCACTAACTATGCAAGACTAATCCGAAAGGGCCATCTTCGGGGTGATTCTAACTCCCTATGGTCGGGGAGGTCGAATCAGATTCTAACTCCCTATGGTCGGGGAGGTCGAATCATCGTGCACAGTACCATCACAATAATGAATCTTCCACAAGGGCCATAACGATAAAATAAACTTAGATCTAACCTCAAATCAGAGGAAAATCTAAGCCTGTGCACGTACCATGGTAATCAAAACACAACTAACTCCATTGTCTTCTCAACAAATGAGAGAGACGGGTAATAACCTAGTCAAGCATCTATAGTGAGATATAAAACAATATCACAATCCTTTTAGTGAGCATAAATCACAATATAATTCGATTCAAATTCAATTCCAATATCCAATAATTTTTATGCTCATCACAATTCAAATCATAATTTTGCATTTTTCCATGAAAATTACCATCACAATTCGAAACATGTTCTATCACAATTTTCTAAAACATAATTTATTCAATCCATAACAATGCTTAATACTTGTGGAAATACCATTTCACAAAGCTAAATTCATACATACTATAACAATTTTCAATAATCATTGAATTAAATCCAATGCTTGTTAAACATAATACATAAGAAAAGTATGTCATTTAATCATATGAAATATTCAAACAAAATCAGTTAAAAACTAGTTGTGCACAAACCTCTCGATAATCGTCTCTGGTCCGACTCAGTGTTTCCTCCCTTTTCCTGAGTCTTTGTAATCGAGAAACACAATTTGAAGTGTTTCAGTACTAAATTAAACTGTCTCTAACGATAATGTTCGATAAGTAATTCACTGAAGGCTATTATTTGCTCAATCACCTAATATACCGACCCTCGATGCGTTTTAGGTAAATTAGGTTTTAGTGTCATTAATATGTCACATTCGATAGGGTTTTAGGGTTGGTACGTTTTACCAAACTCATTTCCTTGTTTAGTGAATTTTAATGCAACTTGCTGGATTCCGGGATACTAGTTTGACCTAGCAGAAAGACCTAGTTCCCTTGGTTTTCGGGTTTTGGTCAAAACTAAAAACTTGTAGATCTATGTCTTACGGAACGCGGGGAAAAATTTTAGGTTAATCCGAGTTATGTAGACCAAGTTATGGTCATTTTACTATTGCTGGTCAAATGGCATCAAATTTGGTCATTTTAGGTCAATTTGGTCAACTTTTGTTCGGCCAGTTTTTGGACCCGAACTTGTGCAAGCTGTTTGACTTGCTTCTGGTCATTTCTGGCTTTGGTGTCTTCATAAGACTTGTAGGTATGGGTCTTAACTATTCATGGTTAAAATTTCAGGTCAATTGGACCTGGTTTGAGTGAGTTACAGCCTAAACACTAACTGCTGCTCAAATGGTCAATTTTCAGGCCTCACTTGCACTTAATCCGAATTGGTCATTTTTCATATCACCTTGCAAGCAGAATTTTGATATGCTTTCTCAATGAAAGTTGGCACATTTTATGCCTAGTTTCACCTCTAATTGGTCTCATACCAATTGAGGTTACACATTTAAAGTTATAGGCTAAAATGCATACTGCCCTTAATTACCTTGCGTAAACATACATCAATGACACATTCACCTTACTATATGTCCACTTCTCTTACCAATTCTGTTTTGGTACATTACCAAAACCATATACCACTTCACTTTAAAGTCACTTTGGGCAGATTACACACATCCTCAATACACCAAATAAACTCAAATTTACAAAGTCTAAGTACAATCACATATACACCTAAACATTACTCATTCTTACATACACTTTACACAACCAATCTATATACATATCCATCAATCCTCAATGTCAATATTGTGCCAATACCTTCATGAACTCATACATTTATCAAAGTGTCCCAAGGCTGCCGAAATGTTCTACAATGCCAAAGTGTCCCACAATTCGTCAATCTCCAATTTAAGTGCACAATCACCACATTTTCATGGAAATAACTTACTAAGATATTAAATCCCTCTACTCAACATGAATTTACATCAAATATATGTAATAATAAATCATTAAATACATAACTCCATGGCTGTCCAAAATGGACATATCAATAACTCCTCAAACTTGAAAATTTTCTTCACAAATCCAACACCCATAACATGTACACAAAGTTTAACAAAGCAATATTCAAAAATGTAAACTTACCTATGCTTGGAACTTGCTAAACCTTGATTAAACTTCTTGATTTTGGTATCAAGCTCTTCCTTATGATGTGTAGACAATCTTTAATGAAGAGCCCTAAATGATTGGAAGTGAAATGAGGAGGTTAGGTGAGCTTGAGAGAAAACGGCAATGGAGGTCTTTTAATTCTTCATTTCGGCAAGGTTTGGTGATTTGGAGAAGATGAAGTTTCTGATGGTGTAATGGAATTACAGCTGCCCCATTTTGCTTTTAGTTTATTCATTAGTGGCCCACTCACACAATTTAATCATTTAATAAGTTAAATTCCCACTTATTCCACATTAAACCCTTAATTCTTGCTATTCACTTTAGGTACCACCAAATTAATTTTTCATTTTATTTTCTAAGTGTAATATTATTTATTTTTAATGGACATTTAGGTCAAAAGACAATTCGGGATGTCGATTGACCATAATGCCCCTGTTCGGGTTGCATTCCCGATTTTTCGGTAACACCGGGTTTTGTCTGTTTTTCGATTTTTCACATTTCTTTGTACTAATTATTTAATTTTTCTTTGATCTTCCTAATGATATTTATTCTTCAATAAGGGTCTATTTAAGTCCTAAAAATGTTTTCCAGGGTTCCCCGCAGTCCAGGGTTAGTCAACGGTCCACGCCGTGACTTCCCGGTGCGGTCACCCATCGCTAAGGTTCTCGGCTCACTTAACTTGATTACATTTCTTTGCTATTATTTTTCCTTTTTTTTTCTTGTGTTTTCTTTTCTTGTATTTCATTATTTTATGTCTCCTCGCTCATATCGAAGTGTAGTTCTAGGCATCCTAGCTGTCCGGACAATACTGGTCACCGAAACAGTAGAACGCACTACCGAATATAGGGGTGTTACAATTCTCCCCCCCTTAAATAAATTTCGTCTCGAAATTTTACCTGGTATTAGTCTCTGAACAGCTGTGGGTACTGTCTCCTCATATCCTCTTCACGTTCCCAAGTAGCTTCCTGGCCTGAATGATGGTTCCACAGCACTTTAACCAGGTGTATCTGTGTCACACCCTACCCCTCAGTAAGGCATAACATGATCCCGTAGTATACCTAATGAATTACCAACTCCGTCTACTGATAACCCATTAAATACACTACAAGGGATTTTAAAAACTTTTCTTACTTCTTTTACAGTGGTGAGCACCATTTACAGGTGTTAAAGACTTTGGTGAACTGAGTGAAATAACTAACTCAATTGGTTTATTTGGAATTTCTGTAAAAATTTTGGCAGAGTGCCATCTGTATTTTGGATAAAACAGTTCTTCAGAAAACCTGTAAAAAGCACTTCAATATTTTTCCAAGTCTCAACTCCAACATTTTTATCAACACAACACATTTCTCAAATCAAATCCACAGTGATTTTCAAAGACTAAGATACAAAAATATAACACAATTTTTAGAAGCCAAATAACTCATAATTATTTTACAACTTCAATGTACAACTTAAATTTACAACTGCTCAAAACCAAAAACAATATGTACATACAGTGTCATACATTACAGTACAAAATGCAAAATATTGGTATACTCATTATACCCGAAAAATCTCTCGCTGGAGGTATATGCAGCCTAATCTGCTGTCTGTCTGTCACTCACTGCGGCAAAGAATAAAAGTCACTGAGACAATGTCTCAGTGGTGCACAACATTAACCAAATACAATTTCAAATCACAATTCATAAGTCATGTAAATAGTGGATACTTAAAATCATAGTTAAATTCAACACAATAAATGTCAACAAGAATTTAAACTCCATTTGTCAATATCACAATAATTTTCCATAAGTCAGATCATGTTTGAATTCAAAAGACAATATATGTCAATGAGAGTTTAAATCAATTTCACAATCTCACAATACATAATAATGCAATTTAGTCGAATAATTTAAGAATACAGTGTTGCCAATTCATTCACAACTTAAGCCATGACACAAATTTCCGATCAATGCCGTGTTGTACACCACGACAAAGCAATCACAACCTCACTAATCGAAATCAATGAGGAAGGGGAGCTAGCTATATAATGAGTACTCATCCGATCACCTCAACTGGTAAACCAGAGAGGGAAAAATAAACGATCACGACTCCATAAATGGAGAAGGAATGATACGATACTGTCATGCTAAGTGTGAACACAAAATCAATTCCAAACATTTTATTCAAATGATTCGTGAGAATCCAATAAATTTCCAAACTCCTAGTTTCATTCATAAAATGGCAACCCAATTCATAATTAACTTCAATTTCCACAAAAACCATTTACAGTGCTTTTCAATCAATACGTTTCCATCAATATCATTCAAACAATTTTTCACAGTTTCAAACCATTCACAATGTTTTTCAATAAATAAGTGTCCACCAAACACATTTCCACAATTTAAAACAATGATATGCAAATAGTCAATATTTATTTCCATTGAAAATAATTCAAAAGAAACAGTTGTTGTGCACAAACACAATTTAAAATAATAATATACAAATATTCAATATTTATTTCAATTGAAAAATTCAAAAGCAATAGCCGTTGTGCACAAACCTCTGATGACTGTCTCCCTGGTCTGGACTCAGTGTTTCCTTCCCTTTCCCTGAGTCTTTAGTAACTGAGAAACACAATTTGAAGTGTTTCAGTGCTAATTTAATTTGCCTCTAACGATGGTGTTTGGTAAATAATGCACTGAACTCAATTATTCACTTAATCACCTAATATACCGACCCTCGCTATGCTTTAGGTAAATTAGGTTTTAGTGTCGTTAATATGTCACATTTGATAGGGTTTTAGGTTTGGTACGTTTTACCAAAGTCATTTCCTTGTTTAGTGCATTTTAATGCAAATTGCTGGATTCCGGGACACTGGTTTGACCTAACCGGACGATCTAGTTCCCTCGGTTTTCGGGTCTCGGTCGAAACTACAAACTTGTAGATCTAGGTCTTATTGCACGCGGTGCAAAATTTCAGGTCAATCCGAGTTAAGTAGACCAAGTTATGGTCATTACACTATTGCTGGTCAAATGGTATCATTTTAGGTCAATTTTAGGTCAAATTGGTCAATTCTGGTTCGGCCAGTTTTTGGACCCGAACTTGTGCAAGTTGTTTGACTTGCTTATGGTCATTTCTGGGCTTTGGTGTCTTCATAAGACTTGTAGGTATGGGTCTTAACTATTCTTGGTCAAAATTTCAGGTCAATTGGACCTGGTTTGAGTGAGTTATGGCCTAAACACTCACTGCTGCCCAATTGGTCATTTTTCAGGTCCTAATTGCACCTAATCCGAATTGGTCATTTTTTTAGGTCACCTTGCAAGCAGAATTTTGGCATGGTTTCTCAATGAAAGTTGGCACATTTTGTGCCTAGTTTCACCTCAAATCGGTCTCATACCAATTGAGGTTACACATTCAAGGTTATAGGCTAAAATATACACTGCCCTCAATATGCATTTCACACCCCAACTTCAAGCACATTATTTACCTTGCAAGGTTTACTTCCATACCCTACCAAACTGTTTTGGCACATTACCAAAAACATTTTCTACATTACATAAGCATTATTTTGGGCAGATTCCAATCACCCTCAACACACCAAATATCATTCACAATTACAATTTCTAATTACCATTACAAACACACCTAAACATTACAAACCTTACATACACTTTACAACTTTAATTTACATACATATCATCAATCCTTCTAGGTCAATATTCTGCCCAAACTTCCTTCAATATACACCATCACTCAAGTGTCCACAAGCTGCCACAAACCATTCTTCAACATCCCATTGCCGTACCAATATACAATTTCCCATCCAAGTGCATAAATCACCATATAAACATGAAGTAAATCACTAGGTTACTAAATCACCATGATCAACATTATTTCTCATCAATTATATGCATATTAAATCATCAAAAACGTGACCCCATGGCTGTCCAAAATGGAAACAATAATAACCCTTCAAACTCAAAATTTTCCTCCACCAAACTAACACCCATAACATAAACATAAACTTTAACAAAGAACTTCTCAAAAATGCAAACTTACCTTTAATTGTAAATTGCTAAACCTTCACCAAACTTCTCAAAATTGGTATCAATATCTTCCTTGTGGTGTGTAGACCATTTTTCATGAAAGAACCTAAGTGAATGGAGTTGAAATGGAGGTAGGAAATCAAGCTCAAAGAAAACGATCATGGAGATATCAAGGGATCTTCAATTAGTCAATTTGAGAGGATTTGAGGGAGATGGAATTTCAGATGGCATTTTTGACTTACACCTGCCCCATTACATGTTTAATTTATTCATTAGTGGACCACTCACCCATTTAACAATATAATAAGCCAAATTCCCATTTATTCCACATTTAACCCATTATTTCCACTATTTATTTTAGGTACCACCAATTTAATTTTTCATTTTATTTTCTAAGTGTAATACTATTTATTTTTAATGGACATTTAGGTCAAAAGATACTTCGGGATGTCAAATGACCATAATGCCCCTGTTCGGGTTGCATTCCCGATTTTTCGGTAAAACCGTATTTTGTCTGTTTTTCGATTTCTCACTTTTCTTTGTACTAATTATTTAATTTTTCTTTAATCTTTCTAATGAGATTTATACTTCAATAAGGTTCTATTTATGTCCTAAAAATGTTTTCCAGGGTTCCCCGCAGTCCAGGGCCAGTCAACGGTCCACGCCGTGACTTCCCGGTGCGGTCACCCATCGCTAGGTTTCCTGGCTCACTTACTCGGTTACATTTCTTTGCTATGATTTTTCCTTTGTTTTTCTTGTACTTTCTTTTCTTGTATTTCATTATTTTATGTCTCCTCACTCATATTGAAGTGTAGTTCTAAGCATCCTAGCTGTCCGGATAACACTGGTCACCGGTACAGTAGAACGCACTACCGAACTTAGGGGTGTTACAATCTGTTTGTTCCTCAGCTGCTTCACCTCATATGCCAGAATTTTTATGGGTTCTTCCTCATATGAGAGGTCTAGATTTACCTCAATCTCTTCAACTGATAGTACATGAGATGGGTCGAATCTATACCTCCTTAACATGGACACATGGAATACGTTGTGTATCCTTGCTAGCTCTAGAGGTAATGCTAACCGATATGCCAAAGGACCCACTCTTTCCAGAACTTCATATGGTCCGATGAAACGAGGACTCAGTTTCCCCTTTCTGCCAAATCTCATAATCCTCTTCCAAGGAGAAACTTTGAGGAATACCTTATCACCCACTGCATACTCAATATCTCTTCTTTTCAGATCAACATAGGACTTCTGACGATCTGATGCAGCCTTGAGTCTATCTCTGATCAATATAATCTTTTCCTCTGTCTGCTGAACAATTTTTTTGGCCCAATCATCTTCCTTTCACCTACTTCACACCAACATAAGGGAGTTCTGCACTTTCTGCCATACAAAGCTTCATATGGAGGCATCCCAATGCTTGATTGGTAGCTGTTGTTATAAGCAAACTCAATCAAAGGCAAGTGTGTATCCCAACTACCTTCAAATTCAATCACACAAGCCCGTAGCATATCCTCCAATGTCTGAATAACCCTTTCAGACTGGCCATCTGTCTGTGGGTGGAATGCTGTGCTGAAGTTCAATCTAGTTCCTAGGGCTCTCTGAAGACTACCCCAGAATCTAGAAGTGAACCTAGGATCCCTGTCAGATACAATTGATACTGGCACTCCATGCAATTTTACAATC
The DNA here is from genome assembly GCF_030052815.1 of Hevea brasiliensis. Taxonomy (NCBI): domain Eukaryota; kingdom Viridiplantae; phylum Streptophyta; class Magnoliopsida; order Malpighiales; family Euphorbiaceae; genus Hevea; species Hevea brasiliensis. Next base: position 34,969,750 of record NC_079500.1, read on the forward strand.
TCATATATGTACAATCCGCCAATCTTTCTGTGCTATAGTCCATCCGGACTGGCAAAAAGTGAGCAGACTTGGTTAGTCTGTCAATTATGACCTATACTGCATCTTGACTATTCTGTGTCCTCGGAAGTTTCATCACAAAATCCATAGTTATTTGTTCCCTTACAATGTTTCATAGGGTGCTGTTTGTATGCTAGCATGACACATATTATTATATACAAATTCTGTTAATGGGATGTATCTGTCTCATATCTCTCGGATTCAAGGACAGAAGTTCTCAGTATATTCTCGAGGGTTTATTCCATTTTACAGGTTATTATTATCATTTCATTTTATTATTTATAGAAACTCAACGAGTTTTAAAATTTACCTGAATCACTTGTTTCGACTGTCCATCCGTTTGAGGATGATAAGTCGTACTGATATCTTTAAGCTTATAGCAATTACTGTGGTACAGGTAATTCACATTAATATAACTGAGTCACTGACTCTAGCTACCTTACAAGTGTAGTCGTTTGATAGGCTAGTTCTGAAGTTTTACATTTCTTACTAAAATTTTCACATTTATTTCCAGTAATAGTACTCTATTCGGGTGCAACTGTATCAATTTATAGATTACTTACAAATATTCTTAATTTACTGTATCACGAGGAAGTACGTAGCTCTACACAATAATCCGTGCCTGCATCAGAATCTGCAGCTTACAATACAAACATCGAGAACATTACATAGTCACTACGTTATAACCTCATGGACTAGGTTTTCTAACATCTTATCTTTCTCGAATCCACTAATATCCTAAATCGATTCTGATTACAATTTCCTTTGACAATTACTAACAGTAACATCTTTGCCCTCATCTAGAGCAATTCTATTACTGTAACTTACTTTTAGGTCTTCTTGCCTTACATTAAGTTGGCTCATTAATTAGCTTTATAATTTATAGTATGTTAGAAAATACTTTTAGCTAACAATTCTTTCAAAATTAATGTCAATCATACTTGTTATTGCAGTTTTGATCCTAAAAGACTAGTCACTAACGCATCAATATTCATTTCCATGTAAAGGAATAACAACAGAACATATAGTTCTGACACTAACACACAACTAAGTAGTGCTGGGATCAAATAATAACTAATTGTTTCTTTCAAAAATTAAGAACTTACCAGCAGCTACATCTGAAGTTTCTACTCCTTTTACTTGGCGCATAGTGGACTCTCTGACTGGTGCGCTACTATATTCGGGTTGATTCACTGTGTTATAGTGGTGAGGAGTACCAACTCTATTTCTATCTCGACTCTGACTGACGGTTTGTGAACTCCGGAGAGCAGATCAAGGTGGTTTAGCATAATCTTTAGCAAAGTGTCCAAGTTTTCCACAATTGTAACAGGCTCCAGAGGCCTTACGACAAATACCTCCATGTAGCTTACCACAAACATGGCAAAAACGGGCAGGATAGGAACTTCTGGTTGTTCGACGACTAGATCTTAGTGGTCTCTGCCCTGATGATCCGCCTCTATCATATTTCTGAGCTCGGGGTTCCTTAAATTCTTTTCTCTTCCCCAAATTACTGTTTGAACTCTGACCCATAGGTTTCTCCCTCTTTTCCATTTCACACTGCCCTTGTGGGGGTTGGGTCTCAGATTGGGCTTGGCTGTGATTATCAGCCATTTGTTGAAAGAAAGTGGCCATTTGCTGGGCCATTTGTGCAGTAATTTGTACTGGTAAAGCTGGTACAGTCGGGCCTTCGACACTTTGTGGAGTTGGGGCCTCAACTTGTACTTCTGCCATCACGGACTGTTCTATTGTTTCATTCTTCTATTCCATTTTTTTTTTCACAGAATTTTCTATTCCTGTACAACCAACACAAGGAGATTCCTCTCCATTAGTTCACATTTATGATGTAAATGTACTATATGTATCAAACATTTGAGCAGTTGTAGTTCTGACAAAAAGATTTCAAATTCACAGTTCAAAATTTACTTTAAAATCATTGCTCTGATACCACTTAAACATGTCACACCCTACCCCTCTGTAAGGCATGACATGATCCCGTAGTATACCTAATGAATTATCAACTCCGTCTACTGATAACCCATTAAATACACTACAAGGGATTTTAAAAACTTTTGTGAACTGAAGTGATAGAACTAACACATTTGACTTATTTGGAATTTCTGTAAAAATTTTGGCAGAGTGCCATCTGTATTTTGGATAAAACAGTTCTTGTAAAACTCAGTAAAAGCACTTCAATATTTTTCCAAATCTCAACTCCAACAAAATTCAACACAATATTTTTCTCAATTCAATCCACAACAATTTTTCAGTATTTTCAAAGGATGAGATAAAAGAAATATAATACAAATTTTACAAGTCAAAATAACTCATAATTCACTTTACAACTTCAATGTACAATTTTAATTTACAACTGCTCAAATAATTTACATACATATTATTACATGCATACATCAGACCTATGTACATGGGTATACCTATAATATACCCGAGTCGGTCCGAAAGTGTCTTCAAAGAAACTTACTCATCGCTCTATGCTCTTCTTACTGCGACAAGATACAAAGCTATCACGAGTGGTGAACCTGGTGCAGTACAACTATAATTTAAAACATAGTACAATATACATTGACAAAATTTGCAGTAAATAATTTGGAAATCTGAATACTCATCAAATTCCAAAACTCAAAATATTCATTGCCAATAATGTAAATCATTTGTATAAATGACTTTGATCACAAAATTCAATTTATCAAATCATGACTAACCATTTAAGTAATTCCAACAAAATCAATTATACATAAACCATAATTGAAATCACAATTCTTTACCATTCAAAAGCCATTCTGTATCTCAAAAATCATTATGTATCTCAAAAATCAATCTTTATCTCAAAACCATGTTGTATCTCAAAAAACAGCTGTAGCTTAAAAACCATGCTGAATCTCACAAATCATTCTTTATCTCAAAAGCCATTCTTTATCTCACTAACTATGCAAGACTAATCCGAAAGGGCCATCTTCGGGGTGATTCTAACTCCCTATGGTCGGGGAGGTCGAATCAGATTCTAACTCCCTATGGTCGGGGAAGTCGAATCATCATGCACAGTACCATCACAATAATGAATCTTCCGCAAGGGCCATAACGATAAAATAAACTTAGATCTAACCTCAAATCAGAGGAAAATCTAAGCCTGTGCACGTACCATGGTAATCAAAACACAACTAACTCCATTGTCTTCTCAACAAATGAGAGAGACGGGTAATAACCTAGTCAAGCATCTATAGTGAGATATAAAACAATATCACAATCCTTTTAGTGAGCATAAATCACAATATAATTCGATTCAAATTCAATTCCAATATCCAATAATTTTTATGCTCATCACAATTCAAATCATAATTTTGCATTTTTCCATGAAAATTACCATCACAATTCGAAACATGTTCTATCACAATTTTCTAAAACATAATTTATTCAATCCATAACAATGCTTAATACTTGTGGAAATACCATTTCACAAAGCTAAATTCATACATACTATAACAATTTTCAATAATCATTGAATTAAATCCAATGCTTGTTAAACATAATACATAAGAAAAGTATGTCATTTAATCATATGAAATATTCAAACAAAATCAGTTAAAAACTAGTTGTGCACAAACCTCTGATAACTGTCTCTCGGTCTGGACTCAGTGTTTCCTCCCCTTTTCCTGAGTCTTTGGTAACTGAGAAACACAATTTGAAGTGTTTCAGTACTAAATTAAACTGTCTCTAACGATAATGTTTGATAAGTAATTCACTGAAGGCTATTATTTGCTCAATCACCTAATATACCGACCCTCGATGCGTTTTAGGTAAATTAGGTTTTGGTGTCATTAATATGTCACATACGATAGGGTTTTAGGGTTGGTACGTTTTACCAAACTCATTTCCTTGTTTAGTGAATTTTAATGCAACTTGCAGGATTCCGGGATACTAGTTTGACCTAGCAAAAAGACCTAGTTCCCTTGGTTTTCGGGTTTTGGTCAAAATTACAAACTTGTAGATCTATGTCTTACGGAACGCGGGAATAAATTTTAGGTCAATCCGAGTTATGTAGACCAAGTTATGGTCATTTTACTATTGCTGGTCAAATGGCATCAAATTTGGTCATTTTAGGTCAATTTGGTCAACTTTTGTTCGGCCAGTTTTTGGACCCGAACTTGTGCAAGCTGTTTGACTTGCTTCTGGTCATTTTTGGCTTTGGTGTCTTCATAAGACTTGTAGGTATGGGTCTTAACTATTCATGGTTAAAATTTCAGGTCAATTGGACCTGGTTTGAGTGAGTTACAGCCTAAACACTAACTGCTGCTCAAATGGTCAATTTTCAGGCCTCACTTGCACTTAATCCGAATTGGTCATTTTTCATATCACCTTGCAAGCAGAATTTTGATATGCTTTCTCAATGAAATTTGGCACATTTTATGCCTAGTTTCACCTCCAATTGGTCTCATACCAATTGAGGTTACACATTTAAAGTTATAGGCTAAAATGCATACTGCCCTTAATTACCTTGCGTAAACATACATCAATGACACATTCACCTTACTATATGTCCACTTCCCTTACCAATTCTGTTTTGGTACATTACCAAAACCATATACCACTTCACTTTAAAGTCACTTTGGGCAGATTACACACATCCTCAATACACCAAATAAACTCAAATTTACAAAGTCTAAGTACAATCACATATACACCTAAACATTACTCATTCTTACATACACTTTACAAAACCAATCTATATACATATCCATCAATCCTCAATGTCAATATTGTGCCAATACCTTCATGAACTCATACATTTATCAAAGTGTCCCAAGGCTGTTGAAATGTTCTACAATGCCAAAGTGTCCCACAATTCGTCAATCTCCAATTTAAGTGCACAATCACCACATTTTCATGGAAATAACTTACTAAGATATTAAATCCCTCTACTCAACATGAATTTATATCAAATATATGTAATAATAAATCATTAAATACATAACTCCATGGCTGTCCAAAATGGACATATCAATAACTCCTCAAACTTGAAAATTTTCTTCACAAATCCAACACCCATAACATGTACACAAAGTTTAACAAAGCAATATTCAAAAATGTAAACTTACCTATGCTTGGAACTTGCTAAACCTTGATTAAACTTCTTGATTTTGGTATCAAGCTCTTCCTTATGATGTGTAGACAATCTTTAATGAAGAGCCCTAAATGATTGGAAGTGAAATGAGGAGGTTAGGTAAGCTTGAGAGAAAACGGCAATGGAGGTCTTTTAATTCTTCATTTCGGCAAGGTTTGGTGATTTGGAGAAGATGAAGTTTCTGATGGTGTAATGGAATTACAGCTGCCCCATTTTGCTTTTAGTTTATTCATTAGTGGCCCACTCACACAATTTAATCATTTAATAAGTTAAATTCCCACTTATTCCACATTAAACCCTTAATTCTTGCTATTCACTTTAGGTACCACCAAATTAATTTTTCATTTTATTTTCTAAGTGTAATATTATTTATTTTTAATGGACATTTAGGTCAAAAGACAATTCGGGATGTCAATTGACCATAATGCCCCTGTTCGGGTTGCATTCCTGATTTTTCGGTAATACCGGGTTTTGTCTGTTTTTCGATTTCTTACTTTTCTTTGTACTAATTATTTAATTTTTCTTTGATCTTTTAATGATATTTATTCTTCAATAAGGGTCTATTTAAGTCCTAAAAATTTTTTCTAGGGTTCCCCGCAGTCCAGGTTTAATCAACGGTCCACACCGTGACTTCCCGGTGCGGTCACCCATCGCTAGGGTTCTCGGCTCGCTTAACTTGGTTACATTTCTTTGCTATTATTTTTCCTTTTGTTTTTCTTGTGTTTTCTTTTCTTGTATTTCATTATTTTATGTCTCCTCGCTCATATCGAAGTGTAGTTCTAGGCATCTTAGCTGTCCGGACAACACTGGTCACCGAAACAGTAGAACGCACTACCGAACATAGGGGTGTTATAATTAGTTATAGAAGCAAGCATGTAACTTTTGGCTCTCATATCATGCTCCTTCCACTTGTCCAAAGTGTCTAGTTCCTTTTGTGTGGCCTTTGGAGGTAAGGAACTAGGAACCTTTGAGTCTAAAACATATCCAATACGTTCTAGATTCAGGACAAGTTTTAAATTTCTGAGCCAATCAAAAAGATTAGGTGTCGTCAACCTATTTGTGATCAAGTATGCTCGTAAGGATATTGGATGGTGGTGGTTATTGTGTGCTCATTATTATCAAAAAAAAATTAACTACAAAAAATAACTAGATTAATTAGTAAATGTATCAAGTAATTAGCCAAAATGATTATGGTCTTTTAATCAAATTGGTCCTCCCACTAGCTTGGCAAATCCTACACTTCCAAAGTAGGAGACGGAAATCCTAGTTGGATAGATTTCTAGTGGGTGATTGAATTCTTATAGTATTATTGATCATTCTCAGGCACATCTATTATTAGAATTATAATAAACTATAAGTGAGCAACTCCTTGCCCATCACATATCATGTGAGGTTCAATCATTTATTTAGCCCCTAATGCTCAAAATCTCAGGCACATCTATTATGAATTTATCTTGCACTAGTTAAGTTGATCCCATTGAGCCAGTAAACATGCAAATAATTTTAATGTCCTTAGGCAGATCCATTATTGGCCACCAACTATTTACATATTTACAACATCTTATACTTAATAATTATTCTTAAGAAAATCTCTTAAATAAATACATCACATGTAAGTATTTAAAATTTCTTAAAATAATTATCTCAATGGAGGGCCATGATATAGTTACCTTAATTATATCATTTCTAACTTAATCATTTGTTTGGAAGATTTTGTGGTCGACTTAATTACTATTATGGTCTCACTTTGAACATTATCCAATTAGCATGCATATATCATATACTTGCATACATTCACATATATCTCATGCATTCATGGATAAAAAAATAATATGGTATGCTCATGGACTTTCTAAGGGATTCAATTCTGAGCCACCAAGAATTGAATCAGGGCATTCCTAGGTGTATTTCATTCATTCATTTTACAAGAGTTGCTAAAGGAGTACATAATCAACACATGATCTTGATTTCCTCCCACTGGTCCCACCAATGCTCTTGACCTCCTTGATCTTCTTGCAATCCAATTACATTGTAATCCTTGGTATACCAAGGCGAATTTACAAGAATATGGACTTTAAAGTCCTCAAACAAATGAAATTACAAGCCAAATTATTACAACATTTATAATATATGCCACTAAAATAAAATTAATTATTTTACATCCCAAAGAAAAATAAAAAAAATAAATCCAATCACATCGGTCTTTTATTGTCCACGATCATCCATCATGCATATTAAAATTTAATAATTAAATAAAATACTGATACACTTGAATTGTATAGATGTTTTTAAGCACAATTATATACTATCTCATAGCATTTAGGTAAGTAATCTCATGCATAGTAGTTGATTTCATTAGTTTTTGTAATTTCCATTGTCAAGCCCTTAATTCCATGTTTTCTGCATCATTTCAAGTGTTTGGGTGAAGCCCCAGAGTATAGGAGTGCAAAAGGGAAGCTTAGAGAGGTCAAAAGTGTAACACCCCTATATTCGGTAATGCGTTCTACTATTCCAATGACCGGTGTCTATCTGGATAGCTAGGATGCTTGAAATTATACTTAAATATTAGTAAGGAGACATAAAATAATGAAATAAAATAGAGGAAAATACAAGAAAAACAAAGAAAAAATAAGAGTAATGAAATGTCATTAAGTTAAACGAGCCAAAAACCGTAGCGATGGGTGACTGCACCGGGAAGTTGCGGCGAGGACCGTTGACTAGCCCTGGACTGCGGGGAACCCTGAAAAATATTTTTGGGACCTAATTAAACATCTATTGAGGTATAAATGACATTAGAAATATCAAAGAAAAATTAATACATTAGTACAAAGAAAAATAAATATCAAGAAACAAACAAAAATCGGTGTTACCGAAAAGTCGGGAATACAAACCGAATAGGGGCATTTTGGTCAATTGACACCCCGAGTTACCTTTTTGACCTAAATGTCCATTAAAAATAAGTAGTATTAAATTTTGACAATGCCATGAAAATAAGAAATATTACACATAATGTAAATAGTGAAAAATGAGGGCATAATTGCAATTAGAGAAAAACCTTGGATTATTTAAATGTTAATTATACTTAGTGGGGGAATTAGTGGACATATTTAAGGCCATTAGTGGACAAAGAGGGCAGCACTAACATCATCTTCTTCATTCTTCATCTTTACCGTATTCATTCTCCCTAAAGAACCTCCATAGCCATTTCATGCATGAGCTTTAAACTACCATGATCATGCCATAGTTCTTGCAAGTGTTTTCATTAAACTTGGTCCATACAACTTGGGGAAGAGATTGAGAAGAAGAAAGGAAGGTTTTGGTGAAGATTTTCACAAGCTCCAGAAGAGGTAAGTGCTTATTTTCTTAACTTGCTTTATTAAAGTTTGTGTTGAGGTTATGAGGAGTATTTTGGGTGAAGAAATTTGAAGAAATGGTTGAGTTATGGGATGTTCCATTTTGGCAGCCATGATTGTTGAAGAAACTTAATCTATTTTCACTTGTATTTGATGGGTAATGAGGTTAATTAAAGTACTTAAATGTATAAGAGCTTGATTACCATGTATATGTGTGAATTGTGCATTAAAAGTGAGGTTAGGAAGTCAATATGAGAGATTGAAGTATATGTGTAAATTGGGAAGCCTTGTGATGCATGGTAGAGTGTTTAAATTCATGAAATAGTTTAGTGAATTATGGTACCAAGGATGGCAGAATGTATATGTAAATATTGGTGGGAAATTAGATGTATTAATGGGAGGTATTCATGTGTAGGTATTGTTGAAATTGAACTTTAAAATTCTGAGTTGTAATTGATTTATTGTGAATTGTTATATTGTACCCAAGTTGACCTAAATGTGATGTGTTGAGTGGTTATGGTTTAGTACCAATTCAGAATTCGGTAGAGAAGTGGACTTATAACAAGATTAATGTGTATGTGGATTTGTGTTTGAGAGACATGTAAAAGGGCAGTATGTGTTTTAGGCTATAAATGGACTTGTGTGACTCCAATTGGTATGAGGCTAATTGGAGGTGAAACTAGGCACAAAATTTCCAAATATTTATGTTGGAAGCCTACCTGAATTCTATCCGGAAAGTGACATGAAGATTGACCAAATTCGGATTAGTGACTTTGCAAACCTGAAAATTGACCATTTGAATAGCAGTCAGTATTTTGGCCATAACTCACTCAAAACAAGTCCAAATGACCTCAAATTTATACCATGGAAAGCTTAGAAATAGAGCTACAACTCTTATGAAGACACCAAAGCCCAGAAATGACTATAACCAAGTAAAAATGCTTGCACAAGTTGGGTTACAAAAACTAGCCGAATTGACTTGACCTAAAAATGACCTAAACTTTACAATATAAGTGCAACTTGACCAGTATTAGTAAAATGACCATAACTTTGTCCATAGAACTCCAAATGACATGAAATCAGTCCCAAAATTGCAATAAGACATAGATCTACAATATTGGTAATTTGACCAAAACCCAAAAATCAAGGGAACTAGGTCAATTAACATGATTAAGTTGGCACACTAAATCTGGAATTAGCACATTTGATCATAAAATCCAGAAAATTCAAATAAGCATATCTCCCACCAGAGGTGTCCAATTTAAATGAGCCATACCAATCTGGAAAGCTAAGAAAGAGACCTAAAACATTGTTTTAGACAACTTCCTCAAATTATAAATGTATAAGGTCAGAATTTAAGGTTAAATCCATTGACCTAATTGAGGACTATGCCAATATAGGACCTTTGAGTCCAAGTTAACAATTTGTCTATAAAGAATTCTATAAGACTTGAAAAATGGTAAGAAAAATTTCTAGTTGTCCCTAAGACATAGAGCAACAATACTTGTGGAGAATGCTGACCTCAATGTGATTACAAATAGTCCAAATAAATTAGTAAAGTCAGAACTGAAAATGCCTAAAAAGGAAACTAAAATTTAGATTTGACCTAATTATGGTTAATTAACCATAACTTGAGCTATACAACTCCGAATGGAGTGATTCAAAAAGGAAATTAAAGAAGACACAATGAGAAACAATTTAATGAAGAGAAATATGTTAAATTTACACTGTAGCTTGGTCCAATAGATAGTAAACATTAGCCATGAAATTTGAATAATTACAATAAAATGCAATAAGCTTTGAAATGAAATTGGCAACATATATCAACATGTGAGGAATGAAAAATGGAGCATATTAGTGACATTAAAACTAATTCACCTAGTGTGCATTAAAAGTCAACATTATAAGTTGACTAATGAAAAGAATAGTATTAATAAAATTTAATTATTGAACCTTATTGTTTGAAACAATTTAAATGAGTACTAAAACGCTTTAAATTGTGTGTTTCAGTTAGAAAAGACATTGGGAAGGGAAAAGATCCACTGAGTCAAGGCCAAGAGGCGACTCATCAGAGGTTTGTGCACAATTAGTTTTTAATTGATTTTGTTCTGAATATTTCATATGATTAAATGAAGTTATTTTCCTTATGTATTATGTTTACCAAGTATTGGATTTAATTCAATGATTATTGAAATTATTATAGTATGTATGAATTTAGCTTTGTGAAATGGTATTTCAACAAGTATTAAGCATTGTTGTGGATTGAATAAATTATGTTTTGGAAAATTGTGATAGAATATGTTTTGAATTGCGATGGGAAATTTGTATGGAAAAATGCAAATTTATATTTTGAATTTTGATGAGCATAAAAATTATTGGATATTGGAATTGACTTTGAATCGAATTGTGTTGTGATTTATGCTCACAAAAAGGACAAGGAGATTTATGATATTGTTTTGTATCTCACTATAGATGCTTAACTAGGTTATTACCCGTCTCTCTGATTTGTTGAGGAGACAATGCAGTTAGCTTTGTTTTGATTACCATGGTACGTGCACAGGCTTAGATTCTCCTCTGATTAGAGGTTAGATCTAAGTTTTATTTGTTATGGCCCTTTCGGAAGTTTCATTATTGTAGTGTGTACTGTGCACGATGATTCGACCTCCCTGACCATAGGGAGTTAGAATCTGATTTGACCTCCCTGACCATAGGAAGTTAGAATCACCCCGAAGATGGCCCTTTTGGATTAGTTTTGCACAGTTAGTGAGATAAAGAATGGTTTTTGAATAGTAAAGAATTTCGATTTCAAATGAGATTTATGCATAATTGATTTTGTTGGAATTAATCTTTATTTCCATGATTGTTTGCATTACTTTAAATGTCCAATTGTGATTTGATAAATTGAATTTCTTACTCAAAGTCATTTTAACTAATGATTTATATTATTGGCAATGAAGATTTTGACTTTTGGAATTTTATTGAATTTCGAGACTTTCAAATTAATTGATATAATTTTGTCAATGTATATTGTACTATGTTTTAAATTATAGTTGTGGACCACTGAGTTCACCACTCAGCGATAGCTTTGTATGCTGTCGTAGGTGAAAAGAGCATAGAGCAGTTGAGTAAGCTTCTTTGAAGACACATTCAGATCTGCTCCAGGTATATCATAGGTATACCCATGTATATAGGTTTTGATGTATGCATGTAATAATATGTATGTAAATTATTTGAGCAGTTGTATAAAAACTCTTGTAAAATATTTTGGTATGTAATTAAATGTAAATTATTGTAATGTGAATTTGAGATTTCATTTACCTGTATAGTTTTGTAATATTAATTTTTGAGTCTTGTAATCAATGAAATGTTTCTTTTATGATAAGGTTGGTTTGAAAATGAAACGATTTGATTATTGAGATTGAATTATGAGATGAAATGAAGTTTATTAGAGTTGTATTTGAGAAAGCATAATGGGAGTGTTTTCCTTTTCATGTTTAAAGAACTGTTTTCACAAAATACAGTCGACACTCTGCCGAAATTTTTAAAAAAATTTTATCACACCAGATTTTAATCGATGATTTAAATTTCACGAAAATTGATTTAAAATCCCTTGTAGTATATTTAATGGGTTATCAGTAGGCGAAGTATGGTAATTCATTAGGTGTACTACGAGATCATGTCACATCTTACGGAGGAGTAGCGTGTGACAAAAAGACTAAGAATTTCTACTGATACAAAGTACACGGGCCATGTAAGCAAAGCCATAGACCCATGTAACCTTCTGCCAGACGAAAGCCAGAGAGCCAATGGAGAAACAAAAGTACACGGGTCGTGTAATTGGACCCGTGTAATCTGCAGGGACCCGTGTAAGTCTCTGCCGGGCACAAGCTTGAAGAACTTTCTGAGAACAAAAGTACATGGCCTGTATAGCCAGTGCAGACCCATGTAAGTCTCTGCTCCAATGCAAGATTCCATAATTCCACTCCAATAAGTTACACAGCCTGGGGCCGTGTAGTGACACACGGACCGTGTACCATGTGGCAGCCAGTTTTCAAACCTGAATTCTCACTCTTGTTTACACATTCAAATCAAACTCCTAAGGCTTTTAGGACTCAAAATGACCAAACCCTAGAACAACTATTATAAATAGAAAGAGAAAACATCCAAAAAGGGGGAGGAGGATCCTTTGACAGCACTTTTTAGGAGTTTTAAAAAGACTCGCATTCTGCACTCTCTCCAGCCGTCTTGAGGAGAAAAATATCAGTATCAAGAGGAGTTTTCCAGCTGAAGTTCCAAAGCTGCAAACTCTCTTTGGTTCCTTCATTCCATATCCTTAAACGGATTTTTATTGTTTTATTTATTATACATGATTTCTTTTTACTATCTTTACCTTTTTATCATGATGTTTGCTGAACTCATGAGTGAATAGTTTTCATATTCTGGAATTGGGAGAGTAATGCTTGTAATCATTGTTATGGATAAACATTAAGTTTTATTTATTGGATTTGAGATTTGTTCCTTGATTTAATTTCTTGTGATCTTAATGCATGCTATGTGTCGGTACCCACTTAGTATTGATTGTAGATATTAATTGAAGGGCTGAAAGGTGAAGATTAATATTAGAAAATCAAGATCTTTAACTTAGGAATTCTGACCTAGACATAGGCTGATACCTTTGTGAAATTTCAAAATTAGTCAAAGACCTTAAAGGATTTTAATTAATTTGATCGCCATGAAATTCGAGTTTAAGTTAATTAGAATAAACCATAGGTGCCTTAAGAGAGGACTTAGGATACCTTAGGACTGATTTCCATCAAGGCAAATGATTCTCAATCCAGTCAATAAACAAGATAACATCCATAGTAAGATTCAAGTGTGAAATCTTAATTCTAGAATTGTTCCAAAATAGATTACTTCATTTTAAGTTTATCATTTTAGTGTTTAAAATAGACAACTTTCATTCCTTCATTATTCGATAGCCTAAACAGTCAAAATTACTGTGTAGATTGGTACTTACTAATCAAATTCCTCATGGGAACAATACTTTACTCATCATTTTATTACTTGTTAGCGATCCGTGCACTTGCGGGGTTATAAAACCAGCGAAATAAGTTTTTAGCACCATTGCCAGGGATTTGGCTTTAGTAATATTGAGCGATAGGCAATTTAGCTGATTTAGGAAATTATATTTATTATCTAATTTTATTTGATTTGTTTTGTTTCTTTTCTTTTCTCTCAGGTGCCCGATCTGGTATATGACCAGAATAAAGCCAGAAGAAGAAATTTTGGACTGTGATCCAGAGATAGATAGAACTCTGATAGCCATTAGGAGGGAAAGGAAACATCAAGAGCAGGATCAAGAAGATCCTGAAATTCCAACCATTGTCGATAATAATGATAGGATAAGACTTTTAAGAGGCTACGGAGCTCCATTTGTCCAAGGATTTCAGCCCAGTGTCACTAGACCCACAGTGGAAGCCAACAACTTTGAATTAAAACCAGCATGGCTTCAAATAATTCAATAAACCCGGTTTGTGGGTTCACCAACAGAAGATCCACATTATCACCTCTAGTGCTTTCTTGCTCTTTGTGATGCATTTAAGATGAATGGAGTGTCTGATCAAGCCATAAGATTCAGAGCATTCCCATTTTCCCTTCGAGACAGAGCAAGAAAGTGGTTACTTTCTTAACCAACTAGAACTTAACCAGCTAGAACATTCAACACTTGGGAAAACCTCTCACAAGCTTTTCTAGCATGGTATTTTCCACCTGTAAAGACTTTAAGACTGAGACTTGAGCTCAACACCTTCAGACAAAAGGAAAGTGAATCACTCTATGATGCATGGGAAAGATATAAAGACCTACAGAGGGAATTTCCACGCCATGGCATAGAGAATTGGCTACTAGTGCAAAATTTCTATAATGGGTTACTACCCTCTACAAGGAGCACAGTTGATTCAGTTATAGAAGGTGACTTAATGGAGAAAACAATAACACAAGCACTTGAACTTCTAGAGAGGGTTGCATACCATAATTATGAGTGGTCAAATGAAAGAGGAAATGCAAGGAGAATAGCAGGGGTCCTGGAAGTAAACGCCCTAAGCATGATAAATGCTCAATTTGATCAGCTCACAAAGAGACTCGACAGAATGCAAGCCAACACAATTGGTACAAATAGTCAACATGAGGATAGCTATGAAGAAGGGTACATGAATTTAGAACATAACAGCTTCAATGAACCCTCCACAGAACAAATGAACTATGTGAATAATGGAGGAAACTTCAACCAGAGGTAGCCCAACAATCCATATTCAAACACTTACAACCCTAGATGGAGGAACCACCCAAATTTCTCATGGTCCAATCAGTAGAACCACCCAATAAACAAGCAACAGGGGGACAAACCGCCAGCACCCCTTGGATTTCAGAACAAAGGCCAAAACTTTGCACAACCACCACCGCCTCCTCCACTTCAGTAACCTGAACCGAAGATGACCATGGAATCCATGATGGATGGGTTCCTAGTAGCTCAACAATAACAGAATGAATTGATTAAACAGCTGACTTCCAGAATGGACCAACTTGCTACCCATAATAAGATGCTGGAGAATCAAATTGTTCAGCAAGTAAGTTCTTCAAGTAAGGCTGCTGGTAAACTACCTAGTCAATCGAAGATGAACCCAGGGAGTATTGCAAAGCAGTTTGCAACACCCCTCACCCAACTACAGTGTAGCCGAGTGAGGTGTGCTACATTCGGTGTCGGAGCACCCTATCTTATCTTACCTTATTCCTTTAATCATTTTCAAGTTATTATCTTTTAATATCAATTATTTTTCGACGGAGAAACTAACGGAGTTTCCCCTATTTTATTATCGTTTGACGTGTTTTACTATTTACCTATTTGAAAATTTCAATAATATTTTAAAATAAAAATCTCATCATTTCATGCATCATCTACATATTTCAATTCCGTATTCAAATCTATACAATTTCATTCATATCCATTTCCATACATTCCCATTCTTGCTCAACTGTTATATAAAAATTTTCAATCTTCATTAATTTACATGATATACAATTTAATCACATATAAACTAACCGATTTATTAATTTACATCTTACACCTATTAATTACGTTTTCATAATCTACATTACAATACTATAACTAAGCATTTTATACAACATGCAAATTATGACCTATATGGGCCCTATCTACATGCATTGCTGAGGAGGTGACAGCCTTGAATACCTTAGACACTTCTACAGATCAAAACTTCAAAATCTCTGTTTAATATTTACTGGGCTTTACCTTCAGTACCTGCGCGATGAAACAAATCCATCGTGCTAAGCATTGCTGCTTAGTGGTGCAATAATATAATAAGAAAATAATATACAAAATACATATGGAAATAAAACATGGTTCAGATAATTTAGATGTAATTATGCTTCAATAAGGTTTCTAAAATTTGATATCTTTTTTTTTTGTCATTAGTCCAGTTCATTTCAATTCTTTCTAGCATTTTATTAATCATTTTCTTTGATGATTTTGAGCCTCATTTTATTGTAATTATTCTTGTTCTTTATCTTGATATTTAATTTTCTTACTTCCTTTAATAATCAATTCAATTACATTTATACTTTTCTATGCCTAATAGGTAAACTAGCACTGGGTACCAGGTACCTCAGGCCGTTACACCATCAGTCACAATGTGTCTCCCGGTGTGCAAACAGAATGGCTAATAAGCCATAAAAGTAATAAGGCATAAAGCCAAGTATAACATCATAATCAGTATAGCCATAGGCTATCATATTATAGAATGGCATGGAGCCACACATCATACGCAGTACTGCTATCAGAACCCTATTGGCATGCCAACCTATCCAAACCAATCACATTAGGCCTACTAGGGCATATTACAAAGTTATTTCTTGAATATTTATGCTTAACATGTGTGGTTACTATTCATTTGGTCATTAAGTCAAAATATTGACTTTCTCTTATATAATAGTTACATGAGTTTTAATCGCATAGATTTACCACATTTTGGTTCCCAAAAGTGTTGGCATTAGTTGCCAATCCATACTTCTAACCAATGAAAAATAAATAAAAAATTTTAGTTTTGGGTGCTAGAGTTCACTGTTCTATTAGACCATTCTACAGTGAGAATTTAGCCAAGTGTTCTTAATCAAAGTTGTTCTTTATTATGTCTAGTTACATTTCACTTTTTGAATCACCCCATTTAGAGTTTTCTAGCTCAAGTTATGATCAAATAACCATAACTGGTTCATTTTCCAAATCTGTCTCTTTAATTAGGTTGTTTTTGGAATTACCTTTTTCCAATTTAATTGGACATGTTGTAGTTACCTTTAGTGTAACATCCTCATTTTAGCAAGTCCATACAGTCTACTGTTTCGGTAACCAATGTCAGTCCGGGCAGCTAGAATATTTGAAATTATAAATAGATGAGAGTGAGGAGTTATAATGAAACTAAATAATGCTCATAAAAATCAAGGAAAATTTTAGAAACCAAATACACTAAGGTTAAACAAGCCGAAACCCCAGTGATGAGTAACCCGAAGGGGAAGTAACGGTGAAGGTCGTTAACAACCCTAGACTGGGGAAAAAATTATAAAATAATTTTTGGGACTCCAGAGAAGGGTCATTGAGGTTCTTATGGCATTAGAATGCCAAGAAAATGCTTAGAAAAATTTTTCTATCGATACACACAATTTTGGCTCGTTAAGCCAAATGGAGGGCATTTTCGTCATTTTATCTTCAGAGATGATTTTTGGCCAACTTGTCCAGTTAAATAAATAATTTATATGACATAAAATGTGAATAAATATTGTTAAAAATTTAATTGAAATTAAATATACAAGAAAAGGATAGAAAATGAAAGAAAATCGAATTTTGACATCATAATGATGTCATTAAAATTCTCCCACCCAATCCAATGTTGACACATGGCATAAGTTTATTTAAAAAGACTAAATGGGTAGAAAAAATGTCACACCCTACCCCTCTGTAAGGCATAACATGATCCCGTAGTATACCTAATGAATTACTAACTTCGTCTACTGATAACCTATTAAGTACACTACAAGGGATTTTAAAACTTTTCTTACTTCTTTTTACAGTGGTGAGCACTATTTATAGGTGTTAAAAACCTTTTTGAACTGAAGTAAAACAGCTAACACATTTGGACTAGTAGGAATTTCTGTAAAAATTTTGGCAGAGTGCCATCTGTATTTTGAACAAAACATTTCTTCAGAAAACCTGTAAAAAGCACTTCAATATTTTTCTCAATCTCAAACTCCAACATAATTCAACACAATAAGTTTTTCAACTCGAATCCATAATAATTTTTCAAAGACTGAGATAAAAGAAATACAGTATAATTTTTTTTTTACAAGCCAAAATAACTCATAATTTATTTTACAACTTCAATGTACAAATTTAATTTACAACTGCTCAAAATCAAGAACAATATATACATACAGTGAACATACATTGCAGTACAAAATGTAAATGTGGTATACTCAATATACCTGA
Organism: Hevea brasiliensis; assembly: GCF_030052815.1. Taxonomy (NCBI): domain Eukaryota; kingdom Viridiplantae; phylum Streptophyta; class Magnoliopsida; order Malpighiales; family Euphorbiaceae; genus Hevea; species Hevea brasiliensis. Next base: position 34,987,850 of record NC_079500.1, read on the forward strand.
TGATCTCTCGCTGAATGCACTAGCAGCCTAGTCTGCTGCCCTATCCGTCTGTCTACCTGCGACAGCAATAAAAAGCTATCGCTGAGACAATGTCTCAGTGGTGCACAACATTAACCAAATACAACTTTAAATCACAATTCATAAATCATATAAATAGTGGATACGTAAAACCATAGTTAAATTGAAGACAATGAATGTCATAAGAAATTTAACACAATATCACAATAAGTCTCAGAAATCAAAACATAGTTAAATTCAAAGACAGTGAATGCCAATAAGAATTTAAACTCCATTTCACAATTTATCAAAGCTCATAATAACACAATTTAGTCAAATAATTTAAGAATACAGTGTTGCCAGTTCATACACAACTTAAGCCATGACACAATTTTCCGATCAATGCCGCGTTGTACACCACGAGAAAGCAATCACGACCCCACTAATCGAAATCAATGAGGAAGGAAGCTAGCTATATAATGAGTACTCATCCGATCACCTCAACTGGTAAACCAGAGAGGGAGAAAAATAAATGATCACAACCCCATAAATGGAGAAGGAAAATAAACGATCACAAACCCATAAATGGAGAAGGAATGATGTGATACTGTCATGCTAAGTGTAAACATAAAATCAATTCCAAACATTTTTATTCAAATGATTCGTGAGAACCTAATAAATTTCCAAAGTCATAATTTCATTCACAAAATGGCAACACAATTCATAATTAACTTCAATTTTCATAAATCACACTAAATCAATTTTTTCACAGTTTCAAACCATTTACAATGCTTTTCAAGCAATAATTATCCATTCAAACACATTTCCATAATTGAAAACAATAATATACAAATAGTCATAATTTATTTCAATTGAAAAATCCAAAAGAAATAACTGTTGTGCACAAACCTTTGATAACTATCTCCTGGCCTTGACTCAGTGTTTCCTTCCCTTTCCCTGAGTCTTTGCTAACTAAGAAACACAATTTGAGGTGTTTCAGTACTCATTTAAACTGTCTCTAGCGATAATGCTTGATATTTAATTCACTGAATTCTATTATTTGCTTAGTCAACTTAATATGTCGACCCTCAATGCATTCTAGGTAAATTAGGTTTTAATGTTACTAATATGTCACATTCGATAGTCTTTTAGGGTTGGTACACGTTACCAAATTCATTTCCATGTATCTTGCATTTTCTTACAATTTGCTGGATTCCGGGATACTAGTTTTACCTAGCCGGACGACCTAGTTCCCTCAGTTTTCGGGTTTCGGTCAAAACTACAAACTTGTAGATCTATGTCTTGTTGCACGCGGGGCAAAATTTCAGGTCATTCTGAGTTATGTAGACCAAGTTATGGTTATTTTACTATTGCTGGTCAAAGTGCATCAAAATTGGTCACTTTAGGTCATTTTAGGTCAATTTTGGTTTGGCCAGTTTTTGGACCCGAACTTGTGTAAGCTGTTTGACTTACTTATGGTCATTTCTGGGCTTTGGTGTCTTCATAAGACTTGTAGATATAGGTCTTAATTCATGGTCAAAATTTCTAGTCAATTGGACCTGTTTTGAGTGAGTTATGGCCTAAACACTAACTGCTGCCCAATTGGTCAATTTTCAGGCCTTAATTGCACTAAACCGGATTTGGTCACTTTTCAAGTTACCTTACAAGCAGAATTTTGGCAAGCTTCCTTCATGAAAGTTGGCACATTTTGTGCCTAGTTTCACCTCCAATTGGTCTTATACCAATTGGAGCCACACACTTAAGGTTCTAAGCCCAAAACACAAACTGCTCTATTGTATTTTGTTCATACTCATCAAAGATCACCTTTAACACTTACCAAACTTTACCTTCATGCCAATTCTGGTTTGTACCCTAACCTAAACATATTTTATCACATATTGTTGATCATTTTGGTAGCTTACAATCACATTCAACATACACCATGAAGTGTAGAATTTGTCAAACTCAATTACAACAATTTAACCACCTATTCATGCTCATTTACATGCCCAACCTCACACCATCACACATATACCCAAGCTTCCCTAACAACTATCACAATTCAACATTAATATACCATAATCCAAACATAAAATAACATCCTTATGGTTCACCAAACCAGGTTGCCGATTCATGCATTTACATTCCATTAATTCCTAAGCTCCAAATTTCAAAAACACATTCACATGTACTAAGTATACATCACCCAAATAATTTCCTACACACATAAACATTTAATCAATCCTTTAATCCACCATTTACAAGCAAAAATAAACTGCCCTCAAGGAGTTTCCATGGCTGCTAAAAATACAGCTCTTCCTTTAAACATCAAACCTCAAAATTCTTTCCACAATTCAAGCACCCATAACCTCCTCACAAACTTTAATGAAGCAAGCATAAAAAATACATACTTACCACTTTTGAAATTCTTCAAAACCTCACCAAAACTTAAATTTCTTGCTGCTTATCTACTGCCCAAATTGTATAGAACAACTTTAGTGAAGGACTCTTGAAGAAACTAGGGCTTGATCACCGAGGATTGGAGCTTCATGCATGAATGGCCATGGAGTTTTCTTTGGGATGCATTCAGCTGGTTCAGTTGCTGGAGGCTGAAGATGATGTTCATCTGTCCAAAGTGTCTTTTATAGGTGGTCCAAGCTACCTTAGTGGAGCACTTAACTTATTTTAATGTTTAATTATTCAAACTTTCTTAATTTTCATTTTTATGCCCCAAACTTCCATCATTTATACTATGTACCACAATTTTAATTTTCATGACATTTTACAAATATAATATCATGTATTTTTAATGGACATTTAGGTTAAAAGACAACTCGGGGTGTCAAATGACCACAATGCCCCTGTTCTGGTTGCATTCCCGATTTTTCGGTAACACCGGGTTTTGTCCGTTTTTCGATTTCTCACTTTTCTTTGTACTAATTATTTAATTTTTATTTGATATTTCTAATGGTATTTATACTTCAATAGGGTCTATTTAAGTCCTAAAAATATTTACCAGGGTTCCCCACAGTCCAGGGCTAGTCAATGGTCGACGCCGTGACTTCCCAGTGCAGTCACCCATCGCTAGGGTTATCGGCTCGCTTAACTTGGTTACATTTCTTTGCTATTATTTTTCCTTTGTTTTTCTTGTATTTTCTTTTCTTTTCTTTTATTATTTTATGTCTCTTCACTCATATCAAAGTGTAGTTCTAGGCATCCTAGCTGTCCGGACAATGCTGGTCACAGGAACAATAGAACGCACTACCGAACATAGGGGTGTTACAATTCTCCCCCCGCCCCTTAAAATAAAATTTCGTCTTCAAATTTTACCTGGCATTAGTCTCTGAACAGCTGTGGGTGTTGTCTCCTCATATCCTCTTCACGTTCCAAAGTAGCTTCCTGGCCTGAATGATGGTTCCACAACACTTTAACCAGGTGTATCTGTTTGTTCCTCAGCTGCTTCACATCATAAGCCAGAATTTCTATGGGTTCTTCCACATATGAGATGTCTGGATTTACCTCAATCTCTTCAACTGAGAGTACATGAGATGGGTCTGATCTGTACCTCCTTAACATGGACACATGGAAGACACTGTGTATCCTTGCTAACTCCAGAGGTAATGCCAATCGATATGCCAAAGGACCCACTCTTTTCGGAACCTCATTTGGTCTGATGAAACGAGGACTCAGTTTCTCCTTTCTGCCAAATCTCATAATCTTCTTCCAAGGAGAAACCTTGAGGAATACCTTATCACCCACTGCATATTCAATATCTCTTCTCTTCAGATCAACATAGGACTTCTGACGGTCTGATGCAGCCTTGAGTCTATCTCTGATCAATCTGATCTTTTCCTCTGTCTGTTGAACAATTTCAAGCCCAATCATCTTCCATCCACCTACTTCATCCCAACATAAGGGAGTTCTGCACTTTTTGCCATACAAAGCTTCATATGGAGGCATCCCAATGCTTGATTGGTAGCTATTGTTATAAGCAAACTCAATCAAAGGCAAGTGTGTATTCCAACTACCTTCAAACTCAATCACACAAGCCCGTAGCATATCCTCCAATATCTGAATTACCCTTTAAGACTGGCCATCTGTCTGTGGGTGGAATGTTGTGCTGAAGTTCAATCTAGTTCCTAGGGCTCCCTGAAGACTACCCCAGAATCTAGAAGTGAACCTAGGATCTCTGTCAGACACAATTGATACTGGCACTCCATGTAGTTTTTGTCACACCCTACCCCTCTGTAAGGCATAACATGATCCCATAGTATACCTAATGAATTACCAACTCCGTCTACTGATAACTCATCAAATACACTACAAGGGATTTTAAAAACTTTTCTTACTTCTTTTACCGTGGTGAGCACTATTTACAGGTATTAAAAACCTTTTTAATTTGTAGTGATAGAACTAACACATTTGAATTATTTGGAGTTTTTGTAAAAATTTTGGCAGAGTGCCATCTGTATTTTGGATAAAACAGTTCTTCAGAAAAGCTGTAAAAAGCACTTCAATAAATTTCCAAATCTCAACTTCAACATTTTTCTCAATCCAACACATTTTTCAAGTCAAATTCACAGTAATTTTTCAAGGACTGAGATAGAGAAAATATAATAAAAATTTTACAAGTCAAAATATCTCATAATTTACTTTACAACTTCAGTGTACAATTTTTATTTACAACTGCTCAAAACCAAAAACAATATATACATACAGTGAACATACATTACATTACAAAATACAAAATATTGGTATACTCATTATACCCGGTAGTCTCTCGCCGGAGGTACTAGCAGCCTAGTCTGCTGCCCTATCTGTCTGTCTACCTGCGACAGCAATAAAAAGCTATCGCTGAGACAATGTCTCAGTGGTGCACAACATTAACCAAATACAATTTGAATCACAATTCATAAATCATATAAATAGTGGATACTTAAAACCATAGTTAATTTCAAGACAGTAATTGTCAACCAGAATTTAAACTCCATTTCTCAATATCACAATAATTTCAATAAATCAGATCATGGTTGAATTCAAAAGACAGTATATGTCAATAAGAGTTTAAATTCATTTCACAATCTCACAATACATATCAATAAATCACACACAGCTTTAATCATGTTCCCAAGTTCAATTCATCCCAAAAGCCGATGGCTAATGAGGTATTCAATTCATCCCAAAAGTCGATGACTAATGAGGAATAACATAGCTAGCTAGCAAAAATATGAGTACTCATTCTATTCGTCCTCAACAGGCACACACCTCAACACTTCAGCCAGAGAGGGAATTCAATTCATCCCACTAGACAAGCTAGCGAGGAATACAATCAATGTACATGATAGCTGTGGTTTCAAACCAATTACAGTGCTTTTCAATCAATAAGTATCCATCAAATATCATTCAAACCATTTTTCACAATTTCACAACTTAAAACAATAATATGCAAATAGTCATAATTTATTTCAATTGAAAATAATTCAAAAGAAATAGTTGTTGTGCACAAACCTCTGATAACTGTCTCCGGGTCTGGACTCAGTATTTCCTTCCCTTTTCCTGAGTCATTGGTAACTGAGAAACACAATTTGAAGTGTTTCAGTACTAAATTAAACCGTCTCTAACGATAATGTTCGATAAGTAATTCACTGAACTCAATTATTCACTGAATACCTTTATTTGCTTAATCACCTAATATACCGACCCTCGATGCGTTTTAGGTAAATTAGGTTGTAGTGTCATTAATATGTCACATTCGATAATGTTTTAGGATTGGTACGTGTTACCAAACTCAATTCTATGTATATTGCGTTTTCTTGCATTTCATTGCAAATTGCTGGATTTCGGGATACTAGTTTGACCTAGCCGGACGACCTAGTTCCCTCGATTTTCGGGTTTCGGTCAAAACTACAAACTTGTAGATCTATGTCTTACGGAACGCGGGGCAAAAGTTTAGGTCAATCCGAGTTAAGTAGACCAAGTTATGGTCATTATACTATTGCTGGTCAAATGGCATCAAATTAGGTCAATTTTAGGTCAATTTGGTCAACTTTGGTTCGGCCAGTTTTTGGACCCGAACTTGTGCAAGCTTTCTGACTTACTTCTGGTCATTTCTGGGCTTTGGTGTCTTCATAAGACTTGTAGGTATGGGTCTTAACTATTCATGGTTAAAATTTCAGGTCAATTGGATCTGTTTTGAGTGAGTTATGGCCTAAACACTAACTGCTGCCTAATTGGTCAAATTTCAGGCCTCAAATGTACTCAATCCGAATTGGTCATTTTTCATATCACCTTGCAAGCAGAATTTTGGTATGCTTTCTCAATTAAAGTTGGCACATTTTGTGCCTAGTTTTACCTCCAATTGGTCTCATACCAATTGAGGTTACACATGTAAAGGTATAGACTAAAATACATACTGCCCTTAACTACCTTACTTAACATACATCAATTACACACTTATATTACTATATGTCCACTTCCCTTACCATTTCTGTTTTGGTACATTACCAAAAACCATATTCCACTTCACTTAAATGTCACTTTGGGTAGATTGCAATTATCCTCAATACACCAATTAAACTCACATTTACAAGTTCTAAGTACAATCACATATACCCTAAACATTACAAATTTTTACATACACTTACACAATCAATCTATTCACATATCCATCAATTCTCAAGGTCAATATTCTGCCAATACTTTCATGAACATATACATTTATCCAAGAATATCAAGGCTGCTGAAAACTCCCTCAACACCAAAATATCCTACAATTCATCAATTTCCATGCAAGTGCAAAAATCACCATATACATATGAAGTAATTTACTAGGATATTAAATCACCATAACCAACATAATTCCTCATCAAATATATGCACAAATATTGCATCAAATACATAACTCCATGGCTGTCCAAAATGAACATCTCAAATGTTCTTCAAACTTAAAAATTTTCTTCACAAAACCAACACCCATAACATGAACACAAAGTTTAACAAAGCTATCTTCAAAAATGCTAACTTACCTTATGGTTGGAACTTGCCAAACCTTGATTAAACTTCTTAAATTTGGTATCAAGCTCTTCCTTATGATGTGTAGACAAACTTTCATGAAGAACCCTAAGTGATTGGAGTTGAAATGGAGGAGTTAGGAGAGCTCATGCAAAACGGCAATGGTGGTTTCTTCCCTTCTTCAATTCGGCTGGTTTGATGTTTTGGAGAAGATGAACATTTCAGCTTGGATAATGGAGTCACAGCTGCCCCATTATGTGTTTATTTTATTCATTAGTGGTCCACTCATAAATTTAATCATATTATAAACTTAACTCCCACTTATTCCACATTTAACCTTTAATTTTTGTTATTTACTTTAGGTACCACCAAATTAATTTTTCATTTCATTTTCTAAGTGTAATATTATTTATTTTTAATGGACATTTAGGTCAAAAGACAATTCGGGGTGTCAAATGACCATAATGCCCCTGTTCGGGTTACATTCCTGATTTTTTGTTAACACCGGGTTTTGTCTGTTTTTCGATTTCTCACTTTTCTTTGTACTAATTATTTAATTTTTCTTTGATCTTTCTAATGAGATTTATTCTTCAATAAGGGTCTATTTAAGTCCTAAAAATGTTTTCCAGGGTTCTCCGCAGTCCAGGGCTAGTCAACGGTCCACGCCGTGACTTCCCAGTGCGGTCCCCCATCATTAGGGTTCCCGGCTCGCTTAACTTGATTACATTTCTTTGCTATTATTTTTCCTTTGTTTTTTCTTGTATTTTCTTTTCTTGTATTTTATTATTTTATGTCTCCTCACTCATATTGAAGTGTAGTTGTAGGCATCCTAGCTGTCCGGGCAACACTGGTCACCGGAGTAGCAGAACGCACTACCGAACTTAGGGGTGTTACAATTCTCCCCCCCCTTAAATAAATTTCGTCTCGAAATTTTACCTGGCATTAGTCTCTGAACAGCTGTGGGTACTGTCTCCTCATATCCTCTTCACGTTCCCAAGTAGCTTCCTGGCTTGAATGATGGTTCCACAGCACTTTAACCAGGTGTATCTGTTTATTCCTCAGCTGCTTCACCTCATATGCCAGAATTTTTATGGGTTCTTCCTCATATGAGAGGTCTAGATTTACCTCAATCTCTTCAACTGATATTACATGAGATGGGTCGGATCTGTACCTCCTTAACATGGACATATGGAAGACACTGTGTATCCTTGCTAGCTCTGGAGGTAATGCCAACCAATATGCCAAAGGACCCACTTTTTCCAGAACCTCATGTGGTCCAATGAAACGAGGACTCAATTTCCCCTTTCTGCCAAATCTCATAATCCTCTTCCAAGGAGAAACTTTGAGGAATACCTTATCACCCACTGCATATTCAATATCTCTTCTTTTCAAATCAACATAGGACTTCTGACGGTCTGATGCAGCCTTGAGTCTATCTCTAATCAATCTGATCTTTTCCTCTGTCTGCTGAACAATTTCTGGCCCAATCATCTTCCTTTCACCTACTTCATCCCAACATATAGGAGTTCTATACTTTCTGCCATACAAAGCTTCATACGGAGGCATTCCAATGCTTGATTGATAGCTGTTGTTATAAGCAAACTCAATCAAAGGCAAGTGTGTATCCCAACTACCTTCAAATTCAATCACACAAGCCCGTAGCATATCCTCCAATATCTGAATAACCCTCTCGGTGGCCATCCATGCGTGGGTGGAATCTTTGTCTTTGAAGTTCAGTCTAGTTCCTAGGGCTCTCTGAAGACTACCCCAGAATCTAGAAGTGAACCTAGGATCTCTGTCAGATACAATTGATACTGGCACTCCATGCAATTTTACAATCTCATATATGTACAATCTGGCCAATCTTTCCAGGCTATAGTCCATCGAATCGCAAAAAGTGATCGGACTTGGTCAATCATCAACTATAACCCATCTTGCATCATGACTACTCTGTGTCCTTGGAAGTCCTGTAACAAAATCCATAGTTATTCGCTCCCATTTCCACTGCATCGACAAAGGATGTAACAAACCAGCTGGAACTTGATGTTCTGCCTTTACTTGCTAACAAGTTAGGCATTTGGAAACAAATTCAGCTATATCTTTTTTCATACCCATCCACCAGTAAGGCTCTTTCAGCCCTCTGTACATTTTAGTTCCACCAGGGTGCATAGCAAATGGAGACTCATGTGCTTCCTTCATAATGATTTGTCTCAATTCCACATCACTAGGAACGCACATTCTGCCCTGATGTAACAATAAACCATCATCTCTCACAGAGAATTCAGGTTTCTTGCCCTGCTGGACTTCTTTTAGTAGCTTCTAATATTTTTCATCACTCTGAGCAGCCATTCTGATATGATCAATCAACACTGGCTGTACATGCCATGCAACTACTGTCTGTCCCTCATCATCAATCTCTAAACTGGCATGCTGTGCTTTCAACTCATATACCATGGACATGGGAGAAACTCTGAGATTTGCCATAGTCTTGCGACTTAAGGTGTCAGCCACCACATTTGCTTTCCCTGGCTGATAGTCTATTAAGCAATCATAATCTTTAATGAGTTCTAACCATCTCCTCTGCCTCAAATTTAATTCCTTCTGGGTGCCTAAGTACTTCAAGCTCTTGTGATCTGTGTAAATATAGCATTTCTCCCCATACAGATAGTGTCTCCAGATCTTCAGAGTAAAAACAATAGCTGCTAGCTCCAGATCATGTGTTGGGTAATTCCTCTCATGCGGTTTCAGCTGGTGTGATGCATAAGCAATGACATTCCGATCTTGCATCAGTACACAGCCTAACCCATTGTGAGAAGCATCACTATAAACTGTGTATTCTTTACCCGGAGTAGGTAAAGTGAGGACTGGAGCTTCAGTTAAACACCTCTTCAACTCATCAAAACTTTGCTGGCATTTATCAGTCCACTGAAATTTTACATCTTTCCGAAGCAGTTTGGTCAGTGGAGAGGATAACATAGAAAACCCTTTCACAAACCGACGGTAATATCCAGCTAAACCTAGAAAACTGCGAATTTCTGTGATGTTCCTGGGCGGCTTCCAATTAAGGATAGCTTCTACCTTGCTGGAATCTACCTTGATACCTTCAGCTGACATAACATGTCCCAAAAAGGAGATTTCTTTCAGCCAAAATTCACATTTCGACAATTTGGCGTATAGCTGTTTCTCCCTTAAAGTCTACAGTACAATCCGCAGATGTTTGTCATGCTCCTCTGCATTCCTTAAATATATCAAAATGTCATCAATAAACACCACCACAAATTGATCAAGATATGGTCTGAAGATAGTGTTCATCAGATCCATAAAAGCAGCTGGAGCATTTGTCAACCTGAATGGCATTACTAGAAACTCATAGTGTCCATACCGAGTTCTGAAAGCAGTTTTTGGAATACTCTGCTCTTGCACCATCAACTGATAATAACCAGATCGCAAATCAATTGTGGAGAATACAGCTGCACCCTTCAACTGATCAAACAGATCATCAATGCGAGGCAATGGATATCTGTTCTTTATTGTCACCTTATTCAACTGCCGGTAGTCAATGCATAAGCGAAGAGTACCATCCTTCTTCTTAATAAACAACACTGGTGCTCCCCAAGGTGACACACTAGGGCGGATGAAGCCCTTTTCAAGTAATTCTTGCAACTGTATCTTCAACTCCTTCAACTCTGCTGGTGCCATTCTGTATGGCGTTATAGAGATTGGATCCACACCAGGCATAACATTAATTTCAAACTGCACTTCTCTTTCCGGAGGTAATTCTGGCAATTCATCAGGAAACACATCTGGAAAGTCATATATTGTAGGGATGTCCTTCAATGTTGGACTCCCCACTTGGGTGTCTACCACATGTGCCAAGTAGGCTTCACACCCCTTTCTGACCATTTTTCTGGCTAGTGCAGCCGAAATGATGTTTGATGGCAATAACTGCCTCTCCCCCTGTATTACCACATCACTATACTGATTTTCCCTCTTTCTCTGTCTTCTCTGATTTCTTTCTCTCAGGAGCAGTCTCAATCTCAATTCTTTCCAACTCTAGGGCTTGAGAAATAAGTTCAGAGAAGTTAGTGTGTTTGAAGCCGATTACTTGTACTCTGATACTGGGCTTCAAGCCAGTTTCAAACCTCTTGCATCTCTCCCTGCTGGTAGAGAGTAGACTCACTGCATAATGGCTAAGGCGGGAAAATTCTCTTTCATACTCAGCCACTGATCTGTTCCCCTGTTTCAGACTTAGGAACTCTTGCAGCTTCTGGTCTACATAAGCATCAGGGACATATTTCTGTCTGAATTCCCTGAGAAAGTCATTCCAGGTCAGCACTGCAGGTTCTACCAGACTGTGGGGAATGGTTTTCCACCAATCATAAGCATCCCCCTGTAACAAAGATACAGAGTATTCAAATCTGAGCTCTTCTGTGCAATGCAGTTTCTTGAATACCCTATCCATCCTCTTTAACCACTGTTCAGCTTCTAGAGGATCTACTGTCCCTTTGAACTCTTTAGCCCCATATTTCATCAATTTATCATACTGCCTGGTACGAGATTGTGGTTGTACCACTGGTGTCTGCATTGGGACTTGAGTAGGTACATTGCCAGCCATTTGTTGGAACATTGCAGCCATCTGCTGAGCGAATCGAGGCGGGAGTGCTGCGGTGGTCTTCTTTGAACCACTGACATTATGTAGGCCTGGGGCATCCCCTTGCACCTCAGCCTCAATAGATTGATCGACTGAACGATCACCCTCTTCCATAGTCAATGTGAGGATTTTAGATCTCCTGAACCAATAACACAAGGAGATTTCCTCCCGTTAGTGCATATTTATAATGTAATGTACTGTATGTATCAAACAATGATATTGAGCAGTTGTACTATGAAGAAAGAATAATCAAATAACAGGTGAAAATAGAATTTAAAAACTTTGCTCTTATACCACTAAAACATGTCACACCCTACCCCTCTGTAAGGCATAACATGATCCCATAGTATACCTAATGAATTACCAACTCCATCTACTGATAACTCATTAAATACATTACAAGGAATTTTAAAAACTTTTCTTACTTCTTTTACCGTGGTGAGCACTATTTACAGGTATTAAAAACCTTTTTAATTTGTAGTGATAGAACTAACACATTTGAATTATTTGGAGTTTTTGTAAAAATTTTGGCAGAGTGCCATCTGTATTTTGGATAAAACAGTTCTTCAGAAAACCTGTAAAAAGCACTTCAATAAATTTCCAAATCTCAACTTCAATATTTTTCTCAATCCAACACATTTTTCAAGTCAAATTCACAGTAATTTTTCAAGGACTAAGATAGAGAAAATATAATACAATTTTACAAGCCAAAATATCTCATAATTTACTTTACAACTTCAATGTACAATTTTTATTTACAACTGCTCAAAACCAAAAACAATATATACATACAGTGAACATACATTACATTAAAAAATACAAAATATTGGTATACTCATTATACCCGGTAGTCTCTCGCCGGAGGTACTAGCAGCCTAGTCTGCTGCCCTATCTGTCTGTCTACCTGCGACAGCAATAAAAAGCTATCGCTGAGATAATGTCTCAATGGTGCACAACATTAACCAAATACAATTTAAATCACAATTCATAAATCATATAAATAGTGGATACTTAAAACCAAAGTTAATTTCAAGACAATAATTGTCAACCAGAATTTAAACTCCATTTCTCAATATCACAATAATTTCAATAAATCAGATCATGATTGAATTCAAAAGACAGTATATGTCAATAAGAGTTTAAATTCATTTCACAATCTCACAATACATATCAATAAATCACACACAGCTTTAATCATGTTCCCAAGTTCAATTCATCCCAAAAGCCGATGGCTAATGAGGTATTCAATTCATCCCAAAAGTCGATGACTAATGAGGAATAACATAGCTAGCTAGCAAAAATATGAGTACTCATTCTATTCGTCCTCAACAGGCACACACCTCAACACTTCAGCCAGAGAGGGAATTCAATTCACCCCACTAGACAAGCTAGCGAGGAATACAATCAATGTACATGATAGCTGTGGTTTCAAACCAATTACAGTGCTTTTCAATCAATAAGTATCCATCAAATATCATTCAAACCATTTTTCACAATTTCACAACTTAAAACAATAATATGCAAATAGTCATAATTTATTTCAATTGAAAATAATTCAAAAGAAATAGTTGTTGTGCACAAACCTCGATAAGCGTCTCCTGTCCGACTCGATTATTTCCTTCCCTTTTCCTGAGTCTTTGGTAATTGAGAAACACAATTTGAAGTGTTTCAGTACTAAATTAAACTGTCTCTAATGATAATGTTCGATAAGTAATTCACTGAACTCAATTATTCACTGAATACCTTTATTTGCTTAATCACCTAATATACCGACCCTCGATGTGTTTTAGGTAAATTAGGTTATAGTGTCATTAATATGTCACATTCGATAATGTTTTAGGATTGGTACATGTTACCAAACTCAATTCTACGTATATTGCGTTTTCTTGCATTTCATTGCAAATTGCTGGATTTCGGGATACTAGTTTGACCTAGCCGGACGACCTAGTTCCCTCGGTTTTCGGGTTTCGGTCAAAACTACAAACTTGTATATCTATGTCTTACGGAACGCGGGGCAAAATTTTAGGTCAATACGAGTTAAGTAGACCAATTTATGGTCATTATACTATTGCTGGTCAAATGGCATCAAATTAGGTCAATTTTAGGTCAATTTGGTCAACTTTGGTTCGGCCAGTTTTTGGACCCGAACTTGTGCAAGCTTTTTGACTTACTTCTGGTCATTTCTGGGCTTTGGTGTCTTCATAAGACTTGTAGGTATGGGTCTTAACTATTCATGGTTAAAATTTCAGGTCAATTGGATCTGTTTTGAGTGAGTTATGGCCTAATAACTAACTGCTGCCCAATTGGTCAAATTTCAGGCCTCAAATGTACTCAATCCGAATTGGTCATTTTTCATATCACCTTGCAAGCAGAATTTTGGTATGCTTTCTCAATGAAAGTTGGCACATTTTGTGCCTAGTTTTACCTCCAATTGGTCTCATACCAATTGAGGTTACACATGTAAAGGTATAGACTAAAATACATACTGCCCTTAACTACCTTACTTAACATACATCAATTACACACTTATATTACTATATGTCCACTTCCCTTACCATTTTTGTTTTGGTACATTACCAAAAACCATATTCCACTTCACTTAAATTTCACTTTGGGCAGATTGCAATTATCCTCAATACACCAATTAAACTCACATTTACAAGTTCTAAGTACAATCACATATACCCTAAACATTACAAATTTTTACATACACTTACACAATCAATCTATACACATATCCATCAATTCTCAAGGTCAATATTCTGCCAATACTTTCATGAACATATACATTCATCCAAGAATCTCAAGGCTGCCGAAAACTTCCTCAACACCAAAATATCCTACAATTCATCAATTTCCATCCAAGTGCAAAAATCACCATATACATATGAAGTAATTTACTAGGATATTAAATCACCATAACCAACATAATTCCTCATCAAATATATGCACAAATATTTCATCAAATACATAACTCCATGGCTGTCCAAAATGAGCATCTCAAATATTCTTCAAACTTAAAAATTTTCTTCGCAAAACCAACACTCATAACATGAACACAAAGTTTAACAAAGCTATCTTCAAAAATGCTAACTTACCTTATGGTTGGAACTTGCCAAACCTTGATTAAACTTCTTAAATTTGGTATCAAGCTCTTCCTTATGATGTGTAGACAAACTTTCATGAAGAACCCTAAGTGATTGGAGTTGAAATGGAGGAGTTAGGAGAGCTCATGCAAAACGGCAATGGTGGTTTCTTCCCTTCTTCAATTCGGCTGGTTTGATGTTTTGGAGAAGATGAACATTTCAGCTTGGATAATGGAGTTAAAGCTGGCCCATTATTTGTTTATTTTATTTATTAGTGGTCCACTCATAAATTTAATCATATTATAAACTTAACTCCCACTTATTCCACATTTAACCATTAATTTTTGTTATTTACTTTAGGTACCACCAAATTAATTTTTCATTTCATTTTCTAAGTGTAATATTATTTATTTTTAATGGACATTTAGGTCAAAAGACAATTCGGGGTGTCAAATGACCATAATGCCCCTGTTCGGGTTACATTCCCGATTTTTCGATAACACCGGGTTTTGTCTGTTTTTCGATTTCTCACTTTTCTTTGTACTAATTATTTAATTTATCTTTGATATTTCTAATGATATTTATTCTTCAATAAGGGTCTATTTAAGTCCTAAAAATGTTTTCCAGGGTTCTCCGCAGTCCAGGGCCAGTCAACGGTCCACGCCGTGACTTCCCGGTGCGTTCCCCCATCATTAGGGTTCCCGGCTCGCTTAACTTGATTACATTTCTTTGCTATTATTTTTCCTTTGTTTTTCTTGTATTTTCTTTTCTTGTATTTCATTATTTTATGTCTCCTCACTCATATTGAAGTGTAGTTCTAGGCATCCTCGCTGTCCGGACAACACTGGTCACCGGAGCAGCAGAACGCACTACCGAACTTAGGGGTGTTACAGTTTTACAATCTCATATATGTACAATCTGGCCAATCTTTTCAGGCTATAGTCCATCCGAACTAGCAAAAAGTGAGCATACTTGGTCAGTCTGTTAACTATAACCCATACTGCATTATGACTATTCTGTGTTCTTGGAATTCCTGTAACAAAATCCATATTTATTCGTTCCCATTTCCACTCTGGTACTGGCAAAGGATGTAACAAACCAGCTGGAACTTGATGTGATGTTCTGCCTTTACTTGCTGACAAGTTAGGCATTTGGAAACAAATTCAGCTATATCTCTCTTCATACCCATCCACCAGTAAAGCTCTTTCAGCTCTCTATACATTTTAGTTCCACCAGGGTGCATAGCAAAAGGAGACTCATGTGCTTCCTTCATAATGATCTGTCTCAAATCAGCATCATTAGGAATGCACATTCTGCCCTGATGTAGCAATAAACCATCATCTTTCACAGAAAATTCAGGTTTCTTGCCCTGCTGGACTTCTTTCAGTAGCTTCTGATATTTATCATCATTCTGAACAGCCATTCTGATCTGATCAATCAATACTGGCTGTACATGCCATGCAACTACTGTCTGTCCCTCATCATCAATCTCTAAACTGGCATGCTGTGCTTTCAATTCATATACCATGGACAAAGGAGAAACTCTGAGACTTGCCATAGTCTTCCTCACATTCGTAACATTTCTTTGTTATATCTGAACCAACTGTTTGAATTTTTATGTCCATAACTCTTTTTATCTGTCGATATTCTATAACTTACTTCCTTTTGTACTGACTATAACCTTTCGATATTCTAACTTTTGAGTTTTAGATCCCTAAGTAGGATTTTCAAACTTATTTCTAACAATTAAATTCTGTCCTGGCATAACTATACCAAAATAGATGCTGTTGGCAACTATTCTCATCTAGGTGTACTATCGGGTGGTACGTAACTCTACACAATAATCTCAAGTCAGTACTGTAATCTGCAGGTTACAGTGTAAACATCAAGAACATTGCATAGTTACTACAATACATCCCAATGGATCAAACTTTCCTATCTTTTATCCTTTTTGAATTCATTGATATCCGAAATTTATTCTGATTACAATATCCATTAACAATTACTAACAGTAACCTTTCTGCCTTCATCTAGAACAATTCTATTACCGCATCTTACTTTTACGTCCTCTTGCCTTACATTAAGTAGGCTTGCCATTTAGCTTTATAATTTATGGTGTGTTAGAAAATACTTTTCACCGATAAACTCTTTCAAACTAATTTCACTTATTATCACAATCCTTATCTTAAAGGACTAATCACTAATGCATCAAAATTTATTCCCCTATAAAGGAATAATAACAGAACATATAGTTCTAACACTAACATAAAAGTATGCAGGTTCCAGGTCAAACAATAGATAAACGAAGAGTGCCATCCTTCTTCTTAACAACAATACTGGTGCTCCCCAAGGTGACACACTAGGGCGAATGAAGCCCTTTTAAAGTAGTTCTTGCAACTGTACCTTCAACTCCTTCAACTCCACTGGTGCCATTCTGTATGGTGTTATGGAAATTAGATCCACACCAGGCATAATGTTAATTTCAAACTGCACTTCTCTTTCCGGAGGTAATCCTGGCAATTCATCAGGAAACACATCTGGAAAGTCATGTACTGTAGGGTTGTCTTTCAATGCTGGACTCCCCACTTGGGTGTCTACCACATGTGCCAAGTATGCTTCACACCCCTTTTTTATCATTTTTCTGGCTAGTGCAGCCAAAATGATGTTTGATGGCAATAGCTGCTCTCCCCATGTATTACCACATCACTGTACTGAGGGAGACCAAAAGTGACTGTCTTCAGCCTACAGTCAATCATGGCATGATGCCAAGCTAACCAATCCATGCCCAAGATGATATCATAATCTCTGAAGGGCATTTCAATGAAATCAGATAGAAAAGTGTTTCCTTGGATCACCAAATGACAGTCCCTATACATTTTATTAACCCTAACCTCCTGTCCTAACAGACTTGTTACTAGCACCTCAAAGTCCATTTTTGTACATGGAACCGCAATGCAATCAATGATGCTTGCACTCACATAAGAATGGGTAGAACCCGGATCAAATAACACAAGCACGTCTTGATTAAAAGTTGAGAAGGTACGAGCCACAACATTAGATGTCTCGGCCTCTTCTATCTGTCTCACTGCATAGATTCTAACTGGAGCACTATCTTGCTCTTAATGTTTCACTGTGCCTTGGCTGCCTGCTGGGCTACCTCTAACCATGCCTCTACCTCTGCTAGGTGGTTGTGAACTTCTGGTGACAGGGCTCTGAACTGACCCTTCTGCAGTAGTAGGAGGTGGTCCAACTCTGTGACTACTGGTGCAGTCCTTGGCTAAGTGTCCTATGCCTCCACAGTTATAACAGGCTCCTATGGCCTTGTAGCATACCCCACCATGATTTCTACCATAAGTTTCGCATTGGCAGGGAGGGTAGGAACTTCTAGTTGTTCGACGACTGGGCTTTGGTTGTCTCTGCCTTGATGATTCACCTCTGTTATATCACTGAGCTAGGGGTTCCTCATATTCTTTTCTCTTTCTCAAATTACTGCTTAAGCTCTGACCCATAGGTTTCTCCCTCTTCTCTATCTCATGTTGCCCTTGTGGGGGTTAGGTCTGTACTTAGGCTTGAGCTGATAGATTATCAGCCATTTGCTAAAAGAAAGTGGCCATTTGCTGGGCCATTTGTACAATAATTTGTACCGGTAAAACTGGTACAGTCGGGCTTACGACACTTTGTGGAGCTGGGGCCTCAACTTGTACCTCAGCCTCTATCAGTTGATCGACTGAACGATCACTCTCTTCCATAGTCAATTCGAGGATCTTAGACCTCCCAAATAATTAACACAAGGAGATTTCCTCCCGTTAGTGCATATTTATAATGTAATATACTGTATGTATCAAACTATGATATTGAGCAGTTGTACTATGAAGAAATAATATTCAAATTATAGGTGAAAATACAATTTAAAAACTTGCTCTGATACCACTAAAACAAGTCACACCCTACCCCTCTGTAAGGCATAACATGATCCCGTAGTATACCTAATGAATTACTAACTTCGTCTACTGATAACCCATTAAGTATACTACAAGGGATTTTAAAACTTTTCTTACTTCTTTTTACAGTGGTGAGCACTATTTACAGGTGTTAAAAACCTTTTTGAACTGAAGTGAAACAGCTAACACACTTGGACTAGTAGGGATTTCTGTAAAAATTTTGGCAGAGTGCCATCTGTATTTTGAACAAAACATTTCTTCAGAAAACCTGTAAAAAGTACTTCAATATTTTTCTTAATCTCAAACTCCAACATAATTCAACACAATAAGTTTTTCAACTCGAATCCACAATAATTTTTCAAAGACTGAGATAAAAGAAATACAGTATAATTTTTTTTTACAAGTCAAAATAACTCATAATTTATTTTACAACTTCAATGTACAATTTTAATTTACAACTGCTCAAAATCAAGAACAATATATACGTACAATGAACATACATTACAGTACAAAATGCAAATGTGGTATGCTCAATATACCCGATGATCTCTCGCTGAATGCACTAGCAGCATAGTCTGCTGTCCTATCCGTCTGCCTAACTGCGATAGCAATAAAAAGCTATCGCTGAGACAATGTCTCAGTGGTGCACAACATTAACCAAATACAACTTTAAATCACAATTCATAAATCATATAAATAGTGGATACGTAAAACCATAGTTAAATTCAAGACAATGAATGTCATAAGGAATTTAACACAATATCACAATAAGTCTCAGAAATCAAAACATAGTTAAATTCAAAGACAGTGAATGCCAATAAGAATTTAAACTCCATTTCACAATTTATCAAAGCTCATAATAACACAATTTAGTCAAATAATTTAAGAATACAGTATTGCCAGTTCATACACAACTTAAGCCATGACACAATTTTCCGATCAATGCCGCGTTGTACATCACGAGAAAGCAATCACGACCCCACTAATCGAAATCAATGAGGAAGGAAGCTAGCTATATAATGAGTACTCATCCGATCACCTCAACTGGTAAACCAGAGAGGGAGAAAAATAAACGATCACAACCCCATAAATGGAGAAGGAAAATAAACGATCACAACCCCATAAATGGAGAAGGAATGATGTGATACTGTCATGCTAAGTGTGAATACAAAATCAATTCCAAACATTTTATTCAAATGATTCGTGAGAACCCAATAAATTTCCAAAGTCATAATTTCATTCACAAAATGGCAACACAATTCATAATTAACTTCAATTTTCATAAATCACACTAAATCAATTTTTCCACAGTTTCAAACCATTTACAATGCTTTTCAAGCAATAAGTATCCATTCAAACACATTTCCATAATTGAAAACAATAATATACAAATAGCCATAATTTATTTCAATTGAAAATTCAAAAGAAATAAATCACAGTGCACAAACCTTTGATAATCGTCTCCAGCCTTGACTCAGTGTTTCCTTCCCTTTCCCTGAGTCTTTGCTAACTGAGAAACACAATTTGAGGTGTTTCAGTACTCATTTAAACTGTCTCTAACGATAATGCTTGATAATTAATTCACTGAATTCTATTATTTGCTTAGTCAACCTAATATGTCGACCCTCGATGCATTCTAGGTAAATTAGGTTTTAATATTACTAATATGTCACATTCGATAGTCTTTTAGGGTTGGTACATGTTACCAAATTCATTTCCATGTATCTTGCATTTTCTTACAATTTGCTGGATTCCGGGATACTAGTTTGACCTAGCCGGACGACCTAGTTCCCTCGGTTTTCGGGTTTCGGTCAATGCTACAAACTTGTAGATCTATGTCTTGTTGCACGCGGGGAAAATTTTCAGGTCATTCTGAGTTACGTAGACCAAGTTATGGTCATTTTACTATTGCTGGTCAAAGTGCATCAAAATTGGTCACTTTAGGTCGTTTTAGGTCAATTTTGGTTCGGCCAGTTTTTGGACCCGAACTTGTGCAAGCTGTTTGACTTACTTATGGTCATTTCTGGGCTTTGGTGTCTTCATAAGACTTGTATATATAGGTCTTAACTACTCATGGTCAAAATTTCTGGTTAATTGGACCTATTTTGAGTGACTTATGGCCTAAACACTAACTGCTGCCCAATTGGTCAATTTTCAGGCCTTAATTGCACTAATCCGGATCTGGTCACTTTTCAAGTTGCCTTACAAGCAGAATTTTGGCAAGCTTCCTTCATGAAAGTTGGCACATTTTGTGCCTAGTTTCACCTTCAATTGGTCTCATACCAATTGGAGTCACACACTTAAGGTTCTAAGCCCAAAACACAAACTGCCCTATTGTATTTTGTTCATACTCATCAAAGATCACCTTTAACACTTACCAAACTTCACCTTCATGCCAATTCTGGTTTGTACCCTAACCTAAACATATTTTACCACATATTGTTGATCATTTTGGCAGCTTACAATCACATTCAACATACACCATAAAGTGCAGAATTTGTCAAACTCAATTACAATAATTTAACCACCTATTCATGCTCATTCACATGCCCAACCTCACACCATCACACATATACCCAAGCTGTCCTAACAACTATCACAATTCAACATTAATATACCATAATCCAAACATAAAATAACATCCTTATGGGTCACCAAACCAGGCTGCCGATTCATGCATTTACATTCCATTAATTCCTAAGCTTTAAATTTTAAATACACATTCACATATACTAAGTATACATCACCCAAATAATTTCCTACACACATAAATATTTAATCAATCCTTTAATCCACAATTTACAAGCAAAAATAAACTGCCCTCAAGGAGTTTCCATGGCTGCCAAAAATACAGCTCTCCCTTAAAACATCAAACCTCAAAATTCTTTCCACAATTCAAGTACCCATAACCTCCTCACAAACTTTAATGAAGCAAGCATCAAAACTACATACTTACCACTTTTGAAATTCTTAAAACCTCACCAAAACTTAAATTTTTTGCTGCCTACCTATCGCCCAAGTTGTATAGAACAACTTTAGTGAAGGACTCTTGAAGAAACTAAGGCTTGATCACGGAGGATTGGAGCTTCATGCATGAATGGCCATGGAGTTTTCTTTGGGATGCATTCGGCTGGTTCAGTTGCTGGAGGTTGAAGATGATGTTCATCTATCCAAAGTGTCTTTTATAGGTGGTCCAAGCTGCCTTAGTGGAGCACTTAACTTATTTTAATGTTTAATTATTAAAACTTTCTCAATTTTCATTTTTATGCCCCAAACTTCCATCATTTATACTATGTACCACAATTTTAATTTTCATGACATTTTACAAATATAATATCATGTATTTTTAATGGACATTTAGGTCAAAAGACAACTCGGATTGTCAAATGACCACAATGCCCCTGTTCGGGTTGCATTCCCAATTTTTTGGTAATACCGGGTTTTGTCCGTTTTTCGATTTCTCACTTTTCTTTGTACTAATTATTTAATTTTTATTTGATATTTGTAATGGTATTTATACTTCAATAGGGGTCTATTTAATTCCTAAAATTATTTTCCAGGGTTCCCCGGGGTCCAGGGCTAGTCAATGGTCCACGCCGTGACTTCCCGGCGCGGTCACCCATCTCTAGGGTTCTCGGCTCGCTTAACTTGGTTACATTTCTTTGCTATTATTTTTCCTTTGTTTTTCTTGTATTCTCTTTTCTTGTATTTCATTATTTTAGGTCTCTTCACTCATATCAAAGTGTAGTTCTAGGCATCCTAGCTGTCCGAACAACGCTGGTCACAGGAACAATAGAACGCACTATCGAACATAGTGGTGTTACAATTCTCCCCCCCTTAAAATAAAATTTTGTCTCGAAATTTTACCTGGCATTAGTCTCTGAACAACTGTGGGTGTTGTCTCCTCATATCCTCTTCACATTCCTAAGTAGCTTCCTGGCCTGAATGATGGTTCCACAGCACTTTAACCAGGTGTATCTGTTTGTTCCTCAGCTGCTTCACATCATAAGCCAGAATTTCTATGGGTTCTTCCCCATATGAGAGGTCTGGATTTACCTCAATCTCTTCAACTGATAGTACATGAGATGGGTCTGATCTGTACCTCCTTAACATGGACACATGGAAGACACTGTGTATCCTTGCTAACTCCGGAGGTAATGCCAACCGATATGCCAAAGGAACCACTCTTTCCAGAACCTCATATGGTCCAATGAAACGAGGACTCAGTTTCCCCTTTCTGCCAAATCTCATAATCCTCTTCTAAGGAGAAACCTTGAGGAATACCTTATCACCCACTGCATATTCAATATCTCTTCTCTTCATATCAACATAGGACTTCTGATTGTCTGATGCAGCCTTGAGTCTATCTCTGATCAATCTGATCTTTTCCTCTGTCTGCTGAACAATTTCTGGCCCAATCATCTTCCTTTCACCTACTTCATCCCAACATAAGGGAGTTCTGCACTTTCTGCCATACAAAGCTTCATATGGAGGCATCCCAATGCTTGATTGGTAGCTATTGGTATAAGCAAACTCAATCAAAGGCAAGTGTGTATTCCAACTACCTTCAAACTCAATCACATAAGCCCGTAGCATATCCTCCAATATCTGAATTACCCTTTCGGACTGGCCATCTGTCTGTGGGTGGAATGCTGTGCTGAAGTTCAATCTAGTTCCTAGGGCTCTCTGAAGACTACCCTAGAATCTAGAAGTGAACCTAGGATCTCTGTCAGACACAACTCATACTGGCACTCCATGTAGTTTTAGAATCTCATATATGTACAATCTGGCCAATCTTTCCAGGCTATAGTCCATCCGAACTGGCAAAAAGTGAGCAGACTTGGTCAGTCTGTCAACTATAACCCATACTGCATCATGACTATTCTGTGTTCTTGGAAGTCCTATAACAAAATCCATATTTATTCGTTCCCATTTCCACTTTGGTACTGGCAAAGGATGTAACAAACCAGCTGGAACTTGATGTTCTGCCTTTACTTGCTGACAAGTTAGGCATTTGGAAACAAATTTAGCTATATCTCTCTTCATACCCATCCACCAGTAATGCTCTTTCAGCCCTCTATACATTTTAGTTCCATCAGGGTGCATAGCAAAAGGAGACTCATGTGCTTCCTTCATAATGATCTATCTCAATTTAGCATCATTAGGAACCCACATTCTGCCCTGATGTAGCAATAAACCATCATCTTTCATAGAAAATTTAGTTTTTTTGCCCTTCTGGACTTCTTTCAGTAGCTTCCAATATTTATCATCATTACGAATGACCATTCGACCGATCAATCAATACCGGGCCGTACATGCCATGCAACTACTATCCATCCCTCATCATAAATCTCTAAACCGCATGTCAGGCTTTCAATTCATATACCATGGACAAAGGAGAAACTCTGAGACTTGCCATAGTCTTCCTCACATTCGTAACATTTCTTTGTTATATCTGAACCAACTGTTCAAATTTTTACGTCCATAACTCTTTTTTATCTGTCGATATTCTACAACTTACTTCCTTTTGTACTGACTATAACCTTTCGATATTCTAACTTTTGAGTTTTTGATCCCTAAGTAGGATTTTCAAACTTATTTCTAACAATTAAATTCTGTCCTGGCATAACTATACCAAAATAGATGCTGTTGGCAACTATTCTCATCTAGGTGTACTATCGGGTAGTACGTAGCTCTACACAGTAATCTCAAGTCAGTACTGTAATATGTAGCTTACAGTATAAACATTAAGAACATTGCATAGTTACTATGATATATCCCAATAGATCAAACTTTCCTATCTTTTATCCTTTTCGAATTCACTGATATCCGAAATTTATTCTGATTACAATATCCATTAACAATTACTAACAGTAACATTTCTGCCTTCATCTAGAACAATTCTATTACCGCATCTTACTTTTACGTCCTCTTGCCTTACATTAAGTAGGCTTGCCGTTTAGCTTTATAATTTATTGTGTGTTGGAAAATACTTTTCGCCGATAAACTCTTTCAAACTAATTTCACTTATTATCACATTCCTTATCTTAAAGGACTAATCACTAATGCATCAAAATTTATTCCCCTATAAAGGAATAATAACAGAACATATAGTTCTAACACTAACATAAAAGTATGCAGGTTCTAGGTTAAACAATAAATAAATGAAGAGTGCTATCATTCTTCTTAACAACAATACTGGTGCTCCCCAAGGTGACACACTAAGGCGGATGAAGCCCTTTTCAAGTAGTTCTTGCAACTGTACCTTCAACTCCTTCAACTCCGCTGGTGCCATTTTGTATGGTGTTATGGAGATTGGATCCACACCAGGCATAACATTAATTTCAAACTGCACTTCTCTTTCCGGAGGTAATCCTGGCAATTCATCAGGAAACACATCTGGAAAGTCATGTACTATAGGGATGTCTTTCAATGCTGGACTCCCCACTTGGGTGTCTACAACATGTGCCAAGTATGCTTCATAACCCTTTCTGATCATTTTTCTGGCTAGTGCAGCCGAAATGATGTTTGATGGCAATAGCTGCCTCTCCCCATGTATTACCACATCACTGTACTGAGGGTGACCAAAAGTGACTGTCTTGAAGAAACTAGGGCTTGATCACGGAGGATTGGAGCTTCATGCATGAATGGCCATAGAGTTTTCTTTGGGATGCATTTGGCTGGTTCAGTTGCTGGAGGTTGAAGATGATGTTCATCTGTCCAAAGTGCCTTTTATAGGTGGTCCAAGCTGCCTTAGTGGAGCACTTAACTTATTTTAATGTTTAATTACTCAAACTTTCTCAATTTTCATTTTTATGCCCCAAACTTCCATCATTTATACTATGTACCACAATTTTAATTTTCATGACATTTTACAAATATAATATCATGTATTTTTAATGGACATCTAGGTCAAAAGACAACTCGGGGTGTCAAATGACCACAATGCCCCTGTTCGGGTTGCATTCCTAATTTTTCGATAACACTAGGTTTTGTCCATTTATCGATTTCACACTTTTCTTTGTACTAATTATTTAATTTTTATTTGATATTTGTAATGGTATTTATACTTCAATAGGGGTCTATTTAAGTCCTAAAAATATTTTTCAGGGTTTCCTGCGGTCCAGGGCTAGTCAACGGTCCACGCCGTGACTTCCCGGTGCGGTCACCCATCGCTAGGGTTCTCGGCTCGCTTAACTTGGTTACATTTCTTTGCTATTATTTTTCCTTTGTTTTTCTTGTATTTTCTTTTCTTGTATTTCATTATTTTATGTCTCCTCACTCATATCAAAGTGTAGTTCTAGGCATCCTAGCTGTCTGGACAACGCTAATCACAGGAACAATAAAACGCACTACCGAACATAGGGGTGTTACAAAAAAGAAGAAAAAAAGTCAGAACTCTCTCTACCCATCTTCCTTGCCGTCACCCTTCCCTCCATGGCCACCATGAGCAAGCTTTTTAAAGCTTGATTTCCCTAGCTTTTACCCAACTAAACCCTATATTCTCAACACAAAAAAGTGTTCTTACATCTTAGTTAGTCTTTTGGGAACAAAAAGAAAAGAAAAAGAAGAACCCTAGCAAGTTGAAAATCTCACTCCATTAGAGGTTTGTGACCTAACCTTGGTTTTCACTTTAAATTCATGTTAAAGGACTATGAATGAGTGCAAATTACAAAGAAATTTATTAAATACCATTTTTATGCCATCCCATAATTTTGGCAGCCTTGGTAGGGGTAAGATTGTGATGATTTTTATGGAGTTAAAATGGTAGTATGGCTGCCCTCAATATGCATCTCTTGAGTGGAGTGATGAAATGCAAATGATAATGCATGGTTGATGATGTTTGAGTTAGGGTTTGGGATGAAAATGAGACTTTGATCATGTGCTAATGAAAGTAGGTTTTATTGGTCAATTAGTGACCATTTGGCTTTGTTTGAATAAAAAATGAAGTGGATTGTGTAGTGGGATTTGAGTTTGGTGTGGCTGCCCTTGGTGACCTGCAGGACTAGGCATGAGTCCAGTAGGTTTGGGCAGCAATAACTAGAGTAGTAGAGGTTCAATTGGTGCAAGGCCACTTAGAGATGAAACTAGACACATAATAACACAACTTTGGTGAAGAAACCATGCCCAGAAAACCAAACCAAGTTGACCTAAAGATTGCCCTAATCCGGGTGACCTGCATTCTGCCTAGGCAAAATGACTAAATGAATAGTGTTTAGTCATTTAGCCATAACTCAGTGTAGAAAGGTCCAATTGACTTGAAATTTTATCAGCTACAAGTTGAGATATAGACCTACAACTTCCATTGAAGAAACTTAACCCAAATTATGACTATAACATATTCAAAAAGTGACCTGCAGTCACTGCTCCTAACACTGTAGATTTGGTCAGTCCAGAAATTTTGGAAAAATTATAATCCGGCCAGCTGTGGTTTTTAGACCATAACTTGAGCTACAAAACTCCAAATGGAGTGATTCAAAAAGAGAAATGTAACTACATAAAATAAGAAACAATTTTCATGTTGATCATTTTGCCAAATTCCTACTGCAAAAATGACTAATGGAATAGTAAACACAAAGCTTAAAAACTGAAAATTTTGAACAATTAACATTAAGCTTAGAAATGGTATTGGCAACCAATACCAATAATTTTAGAATGTAAAATGTGGTATGTTGGGAGTATTAAAACCAATGTACCTATTGCCAATGCAAAAGTCAACATTTTAGTTGACTAATGAAATGAATAGTAACACCTAAACTTAAATTTCTACAATTATACAATTTAAAAGTGTAACATGCCCTAGTACACCTAGCAAGATTGGTTTGGATAGGTTGGCATGCCAATAGGGTTCTGTTAGCAGTACTGCATATGGCTTCATGCCATTCTGTGTTTCATGGCCTCCCATGCCATTCTGTGATAAAATAGCCTTTGGCTATGTTGATTGAGATAATATACTTGGGTCTTATCCCTGATAATTATTATAGGTTATTAGCTGTTCTGTTGCACACCAGGAGACACAATGTGACCGATGGTGTGATGGTTTGAGGTACTTAGTACCTAGTGCCAGTTTACCTGTTTATCCAGTCCAGTCCAGTCAACTAGTATGGGTTACTCGGGCAATGATAATAAACCTTACCAAATTTTAATTGAATAATATTGCAATAAATATCAGAAATTTAGTCTACGAAAAATGTAAACATACATTCTGCATATTTACTTTATTTTAGTTATTTTATTTTATTTTATATTATCACCACTAAGCAGAATTGCTTAGCGCGTCACTTTTGCCACGCGCAGGTACTGGAGACCTAGCTGGGGAGCCCAGCAGACATCAGACCGGGTGAACTTTCAGAGTCGACATCGAGTCCAGAGTCACCTCACATCTGCAGTGCACTTGGTAGGACATTAGAACTTTGGGTGGCATTTTGTATTTTGCACTTTGTATTAGTTTTGGATTGTAACTATAAACTCTTGAAATTATTTGATAATGTAAATATATGAAATTTCATGTTATTGAAATTTTCTGTATATTATGTGGAAAAATGAAATGTGAGAAATATTTATAAATGTGCATCAAGTGATAAAGTGAACAGAAAAATTATGAAAATAGTGTTGTGATTTTGAGATTGAGTTGAGATGTGTGTATAATGGAGTTCTGGATTTGGAAATTATATTGGATGTGTCTTTTAAACAGGTTTAGAAGACCTATTTTTCCAATTTATAATCGGTACTCTGCCGGATTTTCTATAAAAATTGCGAAAAAATTCAGATTTATCAAAAATTATAAATAAATGAATAAAAAGGGATAAATTATAATGGAAATATGAATTGGTGCTCCGGAACACTGAGTGGCATATCTTGCTCTGCTACACTGTAGACGGGTAAGGGGTGTCACATTTAGTGATATCAAAGCATCGGTTTAGGCATTTCTAGGCCTAGATAGAGTGCATACCATTGCATTGCATTTGTAAGTTTGAGGTGACACTGATGCAGATCTGTTTATTTTCTTATTTTGAATAGGATATGGATCCTGCTTCTCAAAGAGCAGTTGATGAAGAGGTGAAGAGTTGTGCTCCACCAAGGGCTGAATCTGGAGGCAGGGGAGAATCTACTCCACCAGCAGCTGAGGCACCTGGCCAACCTCAGTTTGCACTATTTTAGCAAATGACCGAGTTTTACCGGTAAATAATGGGGGCAATTCCACCACCACAACCACAGTTACAACCTCCACCAGCACCATAGAAGTCCCATCTGGAGAAATTGCGAAAGCATGGGGCTGTGGATTTCTTTGGGAAGAGGGAGGATGATCCCATGACAGCCAAAAACTAGTTGGATAGAATAATCAGAGTGCTGAAACAGTTTAACTGCACCTCCGAGCAGAACCTGGAGGGTGTTGTGTCCCTACTTCAGGATGATGCATATCAGTGGTGGGACACAGTAAGCAGTGAGGTGCAACCGGAATGGATCACCTAGGAATTCTTCCTCACAGAGTTCAGGAAGAAATATATTAGCAAAGTGTATTTAGAAGAGAGAAGAAGAGAATTTATCAGTTTGAGACAGAGGCAATTATCAGTGGTAGAGTATGAGCGGGAATTCATCAGACTGAGCTGGTATGGGAGGGAGATAGTCCCTACAGAGGCAAAGAGGTGCAGAAGGTTCGAAGAAGGGCTCAATGAAAATATCAAAGTCATGATCACAGCATTAGAGATTACGGATTTTGCTAAGCTAGTAGATGCTGCATCAAAAGTAGAAAGGGTCTGAATGAATGAGCAAACTAGAAGGGAAAGACAGGAGAAGATGGGTCCAGGTCAGTCCAGTACATTTTCTGCTCCTAGAAAGAAGAGTAAGGGTCCTTCTGCTCAGGGTTTAGGACAACCACAAGGTCAGGATCAGTCCTAGGGGCCCAGACCACAGTTCACACCTAAGAGAGGTCAGTCCACACCATTAGTGGGCAGCTCTCCAGTGACGGTGTTCAGGGGACTAGCCCCAGCATCTTCTGCCTGTCCGTACTGCCAGAAGTGGCATAAGTGAAGGAACGGAAGCGTGAAAAACACAAGTTTATACCATTGAATTCAAAAATTTTCACCTAGGGTCACATGCATCATGCAAGATTTATTTTTATCTATTTGATTTCAATGATAAACAACATATTAAAACTCTTTTAATATGTTTTTGGATCTGTATTTGCCATTTAAGATTTTAAAATTAATTAGATTAATTTTAGAACCCTAGATTAAATCAAGAACGATTACACTAACCTCTTGATGCATTTCAGCGTGTCTGCGCCTTTGAGATTCGTCTTCAGGACACCAAATGTTGTCCCTCTAGTTTGTCCACACCAAGAACACCTATGGCAGCCCTTGAACAACCTCTAAAGCTTTTTCTATTAATTAGAAATTCAAGTTATGCCTTTTAAGAGATTAGAGATGTAAACAGGACACTAGAAACAATTTCTAGTGTTCTTAATTCAAGAGATTGATGGCTAATCTCTTTGAATTGATGAGAGATGAAGAGAAATAGCTGGAGAGGCTCAAAGTGGCGTGACAAATGAGAGGAGAGGCTGCTGGTTATTTTTTCTTTTCATAACCACACTTAAATAGCTAGGTTAACACATTAAACCCCAGCCACATGTCACCTTTTGATTAGCTCTAGGTTTAAGTGACCCAATCACATTGTGCCAAGTGTCAAACCTATATTTAATCTTGATTTTAATCATCTTACATGATTAAAAAAACATTTGGCAAGCTTATGTGTAATCCCATGTGTCACCATCTCATGGTGCCACATGTCACACTGTGAAATGACCAAAATGCCCCTGTGTCTTAATTTTGAGTTCTTAACCCAAAATAATTATTTTCTTCTTCTAATTAATTTATATCAAATATAAATTAATTAATTAATCTCTATTAATTAATTTCTCATCAATTAAATTCATATTTAAACACTTTAAATATAAATTTAATTTATACTACACATCCAATAATTTAGATTTGGTTTCAAGTCATGCTAGGGACTTTGCAATTTAATTGCAAACCAAACCTATTTAATTAATCAATTAAAATCTTTAATTAATTAATTAAATCATATTTAAATAGGTGATAACTTGTGTATGTGTGTGACTTACTAGGCTCATCACTAATTGGCAATGAGACATGATATCAACTCTTAATATCATCAGAACTCTTTCTTACCACAAATGATTTCTCTAAATCATTTTATGAACCTCATAGACCATGGTTAACACCTAGCATAGCATGCCATGGCCACCCAATTAGTAGTAAGATTTACCTTAAATGAACCTATAATCATATGTTATCATGCACTAGAATCTCTCTGTTACAAAATCCCAACTCAAGCCGGAGTCATGGTTTATGTCAAACTCCATTTGCTATGAATATTATGTTCTCTTTTAATTCCAGTTCTTGATTAAAAAGATTTTTCTCATCAGAAACTCTTTGTTACACCCTACCCCTCTATAAGGCATAACATGATCTCGTAGTATACCTAATGAATTACCAACTCCGTCTACTGATAACCCATTAAATACACTACAAGGGATTTTCAAAACTTTTCTTACTTCTTTTACAGTGGTGAGCACTATTTACAGGTGTTAAAACCTTTTTGAACTGAAGTGATAGAATTGACACATTTGAATTATTTGGAATTTCTGTAAAAATATTGGCAGAGTGCCCTTTGTATTTTGGATAAAACAGTTCTTCAGAAAACCTGTAAAAAGCACTTCAATATGTATTTGCAAATCTCAACTCCAACATATTTCTCAACACAACATTTTTCTCAACTCAAATCCGCAGTGATTTTTCAAAGACTGAGATACAATAAATATAATATAAAACTATTCAAGTAAATGAAATCTCAAATTTACATTTACAATAATTTACATTTAATTACATACCAAAATATTTTACAAGAGTTTCTATACAACTGCTCAAATAATTTACATACATATTATTACATGCATACATCAAAACCTATGTACATGGGTATACCTATGATATACCTCGAGCTGATCTGAATATATCTTCAAGCAAATTTACTTACTGCTCTATGCTCTTTTTACCTGCGACAGCATACAAAGCTATCGCTGAGTGGTGAACTCAGTGGTGCACAACTATAATTTAAAACATAGTACAATATACATTGACAAAATTTACAGTAAATAAATTGGGAATTTGAATACTCATCAAATTTCAAAACTCAAAATATTCGTTGCCAATAATGTAAATCATTTGTATAAATGACTTTGATCACAAAATTCAATTTATCAAATCATGACTAACCATTTAAGTAATTCAACAAAATCAATTATACATAAACCATAATTGAAATCACAATTTCTTACCATTCAAAAGCCATTCTGTATCTCAAAAATCAATCTTTATCTCACTAATATGCAAGACTAATCCGAAAGGGCCATATTCGATGTGATTCTAACTCCCTATAGTCGGGGAGGTCGAATCAGATTCTAACTCCCTATGGTAGGGGAGGTCGAATCATCGTGCATAGTACCATCAAAATAATGAATTTTTCGCAAGGGCCATAACGATAAAATAAACTTAGATCTAACCTCAAATTAGAGGAAAATCTAAGCCTGTGCACGTACCATGGTAATCAAAACACAACTAACTCCATTGTCTTCTCAACAAATGAGAGAGACGGGTAATAACCTAGTCAAGCATCTATAGTGAGATATAAAACAATATCACAATCCTTTTAGTGAGCATAAATCACAATATAATTCGATTCAAATTCAATTCCAATATCCAATAATTTTTATGCTCATCACAATTCAAATCATAAATTTGCATTTTCCATGAAAATTACCATCATAATTCAAAACATGTTCTATCACAATTTTCTAAAACATAATTTATTCAATCCATAACAATGCTTAATAGTTATGGAAATACCATTTCACAAAGCTAAATTCATACATACTATAACAATTTCAATAATCATTGAATTAAATCCAATGCTTATTAAACATAATACATAAGAAAAATATGTCATTTAATCATATGAAATATTCAAAACAAAATCAGTTAAAAAATAGTTGTGCACAAACATAATTTAAAACAATAACATACAATTAATCATATGAAATCTTATTCAGAGTAAAATCAGTTGAAAACTAGTTGTGCACAAACCTCTGATAATTGTCTCCTGGTCTGGACTCAGTGTTTCCTTCCCTTTTCCTGAGATTTGTCTGTTTTTCGATTTCTCACTTTTCTTTGTACTGATTATTTAATTTTTCTTTGATCTTTCTAATGATATTTATTCTTCTATAAGGGTCTATTTAAGTCCTAAAAATGTTTTCCAGGGTTCCCCGCAGTCCAGGGCTAGTCAACGGTCCACGCCGTGACTTCCCGGTGCGGTCACCCATCGCTAGGTTTCTCGGCTCGCTTAACTTGATCACATTTCTTTGCTATTATTTTTCCTTTGTTTTTCTTGTATTTTCTTTTCTTGTATTTCATTATTTTATGTCTCCTCACTCATATTGAAGTGTAGTTCTAGGCATCCTAGCTGTCCGGACAGCACTGGTCACCGGAACAGCAGAACGCACTACCGAACTTAGGGGTGTTACAATTCTCCCCCCCTTAAATAAATTTCGTCCACGAAATTTTACCTGGCATTAGTCTCTAAACAGCTGTGGGTGTTGTCTCCTCATATCCTCTTCACGTTCCCAAGTAGCTTCCTTGCCTGAATGATGGTTCCACAGCACTTTAACCAAGTGTATCTGTTTGTTCCTCAGCTGCTTCACCTCATAAGCTAGAATTTTTATGGGTTCTTCTTCTTATGAGAGGTATGGGTTTACTTCAATCTCTTCAACTGATAGTACATGAGATGGGTCAGATCTGTACCTCCTTAACATGGACACATGGAAGACACTATGTATCTTTGCTAGCTCTGGAGGTAATGCCAACCGATATGCCAAAGGACCCACTCTTTCCAGAACCTCATATGGTCCAATGAAACGAGGACTCAGTTTCCCCTTTCTGCCAAATCTCATAATTCTCTTCCAAGGAGAAACTTTGAGGAATACCTTATCACCCACTGCATACTCAATATCTCTTCTTTTCAAACCAACATAGGACTTCGACGATGCAGTCTGACCTTGAGTCTATCTCTAATCAATCTGATCTTTTCCTCTGTCTGCTGAAGAATTTCTGGCCCAATCATCTTCCTTTCACCTACCTCATCCCAACATAGGGGAGTTCTGCACTTTCTACCATACAAAGCTTCATATGGAGGCATCCCAATGCTTGATTGGTAGCTGTTGTTATAAGCAAACTCAATCAAAGGCAAGTGTGTATCCCAACTACCTTTAAATTCAATCACACAAGCCCGTAGCATATCCTCCAATATCTGAATAACCCTCTCAGACTGGCCATCTGTCTATGGGTGGAATGCTGTGCTGAAGTTCAATCTAGTTCCTAGGGCTCTCTGAAGACTACCCCAGAATCTAGAAGTGAACCTAGGATCTCTGTCAGACACAATTGATACTGGCACTCCATGCAGTTTTACAATCTCATATATGTACAATCTGGCCAATCTTTCCAGGCTATAGTCCATCCGAACTGGCAAAAAGGGAGCAGACTTGGTTAGTCTGTCAATTATAACCTATAATGCATCATGACTATTCTGTGTCCTCAGAAATCTCATCACAAAATCCATAGTTATCTGTTCCCTTACAATGTTTCATAGGGTGCCACTTGTATGCTAGCTTGACACTTATTAATGTATACAAATTCTATTAGTGGGATGTATCTGTCCCATCTCCTCTCGGATTCAATTACACAAGTTCTTGATATATTCTTGAGGGCTTATCACATTTTATAGGTTATTTTTATCATTTCATTTCATTATTTATAGGAACTCAATGAGTTTCCGAATTTACCT
This sequence comes from Hevea brasiliensis, assembly GCF_030052815.1. Taxonomy (NCBI): domain Eukaryota; kingdom Viridiplantae; phylum Streptophyta; class Magnoliopsida; order Malpighiales; family Euphorbiaceae; genus Hevea; species Hevea brasiliensis. The sequence continues at coordinate 35,022,454 of NC_079500.1, forward strand.
GAATTACTTGTTTCAATTGTCCATCTGTCTGAGGATGATACGTTGTACTGATATCTCTAAGCTTATAGCAATTACTGTGGTACTGGTAGTTCACATTATTGTAACCGAGTTACTGACTCCAACTACCTTACAAGTGTAGTCTTTCGACAGGCTAGTTCTGAAGTTTTAAATTTCTGACTAAAATTTTCACATTTATTTCCAGTAATAGTACCCTATTCGGGTGTAACTGTATCAATTTATAGATTACTTACAAATATTCTTACTTATTGTACCACGAGGAAACATGTAGCTCTACACAATAATCCAGTGTCGGTACTGTAATCTGCAGCTTACAATACAAACATCGAGAACATTATATAGTCACTACGTTATAACCTCATGGACTAGGTTTTCTAACATCTTATCTTTCTCGAATCCACTAATATCCCAAACCGATTCTGATTACAATTTCCTTTGACAATTACTAACAGTAACATCTTTGCCCTCATCTAGAGTAATTCTATTACTGTAACTTACTTTTAGGTCCTCTTGCCTTACATTAAGTAGGCTTGCCATTTAGCTTTATAATTTATGGTATGTTAGAAAATACTTTTAGCTAACAATTCTTCCAAAAGTAATGTCAATCATACTTGTTATTATAGTTATTATCCTAAAGGACTAGTCACTAATACATCAAAATTCGTTCCCATGTAAAGGAATGACAACAGAACATACGATTCGACACTAACACACAACTAAGTAGTCTTTGGGATCAAATAATAACTAAAATTAAGAACTTACCAAAGACTACATCCAAGTTTCGCTCCTTTTACTTGGCGCATAGTGGACACTCCGATCGTGCGCTACTATATTCGGGTTGATTCATCGTGTTATAGTGGTGAGGAGTACCAACTCTATTACTATCTTGACTCGATCGATACTGTGAACTCGAGAGCGGTCGAGGTGGTTTAGCACAATCTTTAGCAAAGTGTCCAAGTTTTCCACAATTGTAACAGGCTCCAGAGGCCTTACGACAAATACCTCCATGATATCTTCTACAAGTTTCACATTGGCGGGAAGGGTAGGAACTTCTAGTTGTTCGACGACTAGATCTTAGTGGTCTCTGCCCTGATGATCCGCCTCTATCATATTTCTGAGTTCGGGGTTCCTCAAATTCTTTTCTCTTCCCCAACTTACTGTTCGAACTCTGACCCATAGGTTTCTCCCTCTTTTCCATTTCACACTGCCCTTGTGGGGGTTGGGTCTCAGATTGGGCTTGGTGTGATTATCAGCCATTTGTTGAAAGAAAGTGGCCACTTGTTGGGCCATTTGTGCAGTAATTTTTACTGGTAAAACTGGTACAGTTAGGCCTTCGACATTTTGTGGAGCTGGGGCTTCAACTTGTTCTTCTGCCATCACAGACTGTTCTATTATCTCAATCTTCTCTTCCATTTTTCTCACAGAATTTTCTATTCCTGCACAACCAACACAAGGAGATTCCTCTCCATTAGTTCATATTTATGATGTAAATGTACTATATGTATTAAACATTTGAGCAGTTGTAGTTACCGACAAAAAGATTTCAAATTCACAGTTCGAAATTTACTTTAAAACCATTGCTCTGATACCACTAAAACATGTCACACCCTACCCCTCTGTAAGGCATAACATGATCCCGTAGTATACCTAATGAATTACCAACTCCGTCTACTGATAACCCATTAAATACACTACAAGGGATTTTCAAAACTTTTCTTACTTCTTTTACAGTGGTGAGCACTATTTACAGGTGTTAAAACCTTTTTGAACTGAAGTGATAGAATTGACACATTTGAATTATTTGAAATTTCAGAAAATTTTGGTGAGTGCCCTTTGTATTTTGGATAAACAGTTCTTGTAAAACCTCAGTAAAAGCACTTCAATATGTATTTGCAAATCTCAACTCCAACATATTTCTCAACACAACATTTTTCTCAACTCAAATCCGCAGTGATTTTTCAAAGACTGAGATACAAGAAATATAATACAAAACTATTCAAGTAAATGAAATCTCAAATTTACATTTACAATAATTTACATTTAATTACATACCAAAATATTTTACAAGAGTTTCTATACAACTGCTCAAATAATTTACATACATATTATTACATGCATACATCAAAACCTATGTACATGGGTATACCTATGATATACCTCGAGCTGATCTGAATATATCTTCAAGCAAATTTACTTACTGCTCTATGCTCTTCTTACCTGCGACAGCATACAAAGCTATCGCTGAGTGGTGAACTCAGTGGTGCACAACTATAATTTAAAACATAGTACAATATACATTGACAAAATTTACAGTAAATAAATTGGGAATTTGAATACTCATCAAATTTCAAAACTCAAAATATTCGTTGCCAATAATGTAAATCATTTGTATAAATGACTTTGATCACAAAATTCAATTTATCAAATCATGACTAACCATTTAAGTAATTCAACAAAATCAATTATACATAAACCATAATTGAAATCACAATTTCTTACCATTCAAAAGCCATTCTGTATCTCAAAAATCAATCTTTATCTCACTAATATGCAAGACTAATCCGAAAGGGCCATATTCGATGTGATTCTAACTCCCTATGGTCGGGGAGGTCGAATCAGATTCTAACTCCCTATGGTCGGGGAGGTCGAATCATCGTGCACAGTACCATCACAATAATGAATCTTCCGCAATGGCCATAACGATAAAATAAACTTAGATCTAACCTCAAATTAGAGGAAAATCTAAGCCTGTGCACGTAGCATGGTAATCAAAACACAACTAACTCCATTGTCTTCTCAACAAATGAGAGAGACGGGTAATAACCTAGTCAAGCATCTATAGTGAGATATAAAACAATATCACAATCCTTTTAGTGAGCATAAATCACAATATAATTCGATTCAAATTCAATTCCAATATCCAATAATTTTTATGCTCATCACAATTCAAATCATAAATTTACATTTTCCATGAAAATTACCATCATAATTCATAACATGTTCTATCACAATTTTCTAAAACATAATTTATTCAATCCATAACAATGCTTAATAGTTATGGAAATAGCATTTCACAAAGCTAAATTCATACATACTATAACAATTTCAATAATCATTGAATTAAATCCAATGCTTATTAAACATAATACATAAGAAAAATATGTCATTTAATCATATGAAATATTCAAAACAAAATCAGTTAAAAAATAGTTGTGCACAAACACAATTTAAAACAATAACATACAATTAATCATATGAAATCTTATTCAGAGTAAAATCAGTTGAAAACTAGTTGTGCACAAACCTCTGATAATTGTCTCCTGGTCTGGACTCAGTGTTTCCTTCCCTTTTCCTGAGTCTTTGGTAACTAAGAAACACAATTTGAAGTGTTTCAGTACTAAATTAAACTGTCTCTAACGATAATGTTCGATAAGTAATTCACTGAAGGCTATTATTTGCTCAATTACCTAATATACCGACCGTCGATGCGTTTAAGGTAAATTAGGTTTTGGTGTCCTTAATATGTCACATTCGATAGGGTTTTAGGGTTGGTACGTTTTACCAAACTCATTTCCTTGTTTAGTGCATTTTCTTGCAATTTGCTGGATTCCGGGATACTAGTTTGACCTAACCGGACGACCTAGTTCCCTCAGTTTTCGGGTTTCGGTCAAAACTACAAACTTGTAGATCTATATCTTATTGCACGCGGGGCAAAATTTTAGGTCAATCCGAGTTAAGTAGACCATGTTATGGTCATTATACTATTGCTGGTCAATTAATATCAAATTAGGTCAATTTTTGGTCAATTTGGTCAACTTTGGTTCGGCCAGTTTTTGGACCCGAACTTGTGCAAGCTTTTTGACTTGCTTATGGTCATTTCTGGGCTTTGGTGTCTTCATAAGACTTGTAGGTATGGGTCTTAACTATTCATGGTTAAAAGTTCAGGTCAATTGGACCTGTTTTGAGTGAGTTATGGCCTAAACACTCACTGCTGCTCAATTGGTCATTTTTCAGGTCCTAATTGCACCTAATCCGAATTGGTCATTTTCTTAGGTCACCTTGCAAGCAGAATTTTGGTATGTTTTCTCAATGAAAGTTGGCACATTTTGTGCCTAGTTCCACCTCCAATTGGTCTCATACCAATTGAGGTTACACATTTAAACTTATTGGCTAAAATGTACACTGCCCTTGGTTACTTTGCTTGACACACATCAATTACACACATTTACTTGCAATATGTTTACTTCCCTACCAAATCTGTTTTGGTACATTACCAAAACTATATATTACTTTACATTAACATCACTTTGGGCAGATTACAATTATCCTCAACATACCAAATATAACTCTAATTCCCAAAGTTCAAATACCATTACACATACACATAAACATCACTAGTTTTTACATACACTTTACACAACAATTTCATACACATATCCTTCAATCCTTAATGCCACAATTCTGCCCATATCTTCATGAACACATACACTTATCCAAGAGTTTCAAGGCTGCCGAAATTGTCCTTCAACACCAAAGTGTCCTACAATTCATTAAATCCCATTCCAAGTGCAAAATTCACCATATACATGTGAAGTAATTCACTAGGTTATTAAATCATCATGATCAACATCATTTCTCATCAAATATATGCACAATTATTTCATCAATTACATGACTCCATGGCTGTCCAAAATGAACACAACAATAACTCTTCAAACTCAAAAATTTTCTTCACAAATCCAACACCCATAACATGCACACAAAACTTAACAAAGCTATCTTCAAAAATACTAACTTACCTTATGGTTGAAACTTGCCAAACCTTGATTAAACTTCTTAAAATTGGTATCAAACTCTTTCTTGTGATGTGTAGACAATTTTTCATGAAGCTACTTAAGGGATTGGAGTTGAAATGAGAGAGTGGACCAAGCTTTAAGGAAACGTCAATGGAGGTTTCTCCTCCCCTTCAATTCGGCTAGGTTTAGTATAATGAAGAAGATGAAGTTTCTGCCTTGGATAATGGATGTACACCTGCCCCACTTAGTATATATTAATCCATTAATGGTCCACTAACTCCAAATAATCATATAATAAGCTAATTGTTCATTTATTCCACATTAACCCATGATTTTAGCTATTTACTTTAGGTACTGTAACACCCCTAAGTTCGGTAGTGCGTTCTGCTGCTCCGGTGACTAGTGTTGTCCGGACAGCTAGGATGCCAAGAACCGTACTTCAAAATGGGTGAGGAGACATAAAATAATGAAATACAAGAAAAGGAAATACAAGAAAAACAAAGGAAAAAATCATAGCAAAGAAATGTAACCAAGTTAAGCGAGCCGAAAAACCTAGCGATGGGTGACCGCACCGGGAAGTCACGGCGTGGACCGTTGACTAGCCCTGGACTGCGGGGAACCCTGGAAAATATTTTTAGGACTTAAATAGACCCTTGTTGAAGAATAAATATCATTAGAAAGATCAAAGAAAAATTAAATAATTAGTACAAAGAAAAGTGAGAAATCGAAAAACAGACAAAACCCAAATACCTGAAAAATCGAACGAATCTTGAACAGGGCATTATGGTCATTTGACATCCCGAATTGTCTTTTGACCTAAATGTCCATTAAAAATAAATAGTATTACACTTAGAAAATAAAATGAAAAATTAAATTGGTGGTACCTAAAATAAATAGTGGAAATTATGGGTTAAATGTGGAATAAATGCACATTTGGCTTATTATATGATATAATTTTTTTTGTGGGGCACTATGGGATTAAAATATATGCTAAGTGGGCAGATGGCTTCCATTAAACTTCATCTTCAACATTTCTCCTTACCCATGCCGTAAAGAAACTCCTTAGAAACATCCATGGCCGAATTTGAGTGAAGCTCCATCAACCCCTCCATTTCAACTCCAATCCTTTAAGTTCCTTCATAAAAAATGGTCTACACATCACAAGGAAGATATTGATACTAATTTTGAGAAGTTTGGTGAAGGTTTAGCAAGTTACAAATAAAGGTAAGTTTGCATTTTTGAGAAATCCTTTGTTAAAGTTTTTATGCATGTTATGGGTATTGGTTTGGTGAAGGAAAATTTTGAGTTTGAAGGGTTATTGTTGTTGCCATTTTGGACAGCCATGGGTCACGTTTTTGATGAGGTATTTGTGTATATAATTGATGAGAAATAATGTTAATCATGGTGATTTAGTAACCTAGTGATTTAATGCATGTATATATGGTGAATGATGCACTTTGATGGGAATTGGCATATGGTACGGCAATGTGATGTTGATGAATGAATTGTGGCAGCTTGTGGACACTTGAATAATGGTGTATATTGAAGGGAGTGTGGGCAGCATATTGACCTAGAAGGATTGATGATATGTATGTCAATTTACATTGTAAAGTGTATGTAAAGTTTGTAATGTTTAGGTGTGTTTGTAATGGTACTTAGAAATTGTAATTGTGAATGATATTTGATGTGTTGAGGGTGATTGGAATCTGCCCAAAATAATGCTAATGTTATGTAGAAAATGTTGTTGGTAATGTGCCAAAACAGTTTGGTAGGGTATGGAAGTAAACCTTGCAAAGGTAAGTGTGTGTTTGAAGTTGGGATGTGAATTGCATATTGAGGGCAGTGTATATTTTAGCCTATAACCTTGAATGTGTAACCTCAATTGGTATGAGACCAATTTGAGGTGAAACTAGGCACAAAATGTGCCAACTTTCATTGAGAAACCATGCCAAAATTCTGCTTGCAAGGTGACCTAAAAAAATGACCAATTCGGATTAGGTGCAATTAGGACCTGAAAAATGACCAATTGGGCAGCAGTGAGTGTTTAGGCCATAACTCACTCAAACCAGGTCCAATTGACCTGAAATTTTGACCAAGAATAGTTAAGACCCATACCTACAAGTCTTATGAAGACACCAAAGCCCAGAAATGACCATAAGCAAGTCAAACAACTTGCACAAGTTCGGGTCCAAAAACTGGCCGAACCAGAGTTGACCAAATTGACCTAAAATTGACCTAAATTGGTGCCATTTGACCAGCAGTAGTATAGTGACCATAACTTGGTCTACTTAACTCGGATTGACCTAAAATTTTGCCCCGCGTGCAATAAGACATAGATCTACAAGTTTTTAGTTTTGACCGAAAACCAAAAACCGAGGGAACTAGGCCGTCCGGCTAGGTCAAACCAGTATCCCGGAATCCAGCAAGTTGCATTAAAATGCACTAAACAAGGAAACGAGTTTGGCAAAACGTACCAAACCTAAAACCGTATCGAATGTGACATATTAACGACACTAAAACCTAATTTACCTAAAACGCAACGATGGTCGGTATATTAGGTGATTAAGTGAATAATTGAGTTCAGTGCATTATTTACCAAACACCATCGATAGAGACAATTTAATTTGGTACTGAAACACTTCGAATTGTGTTTCTCAGTTAACAAGGACTCAGCAAAAGGGAAAGAAATATTGAGTCAGGACCAGGAGACAAATATCAGAGGTTTGTGCACAACAACTGTTTCTTTTGAATTATTTTCAATTGAAATAAATATTGACTATTTGTATATTATTGTTTTAAATTGTGGAAATGTGTTTGATGGACACTTATTGATTGAAAAACATTGTGAATGGTTTGAAACTGTGAAAAATTGTTTGAATGATATTGATGGATACTTATTGATTGAAAAGCACTGTAAATGGTTTTTGTGGAAATTTAAGTGAATTACGAATTATGTTGCCATTTTGTGAATGAAATTATAACTTTGGAAATTTATTGGATTCTTACGGATCATTGAATAAAATGTTTGGAATTGTTTTGACTCACAATTGGCATGACACTGATACTATGTTCCTCCTCCATTAATGGGGTGAGTGTGATTATTCCTCCCTCTTTGACTTATCAGTCTGGGGTGAGTATGATTATGTTCCTCCCTCTTTGACTTCCCAGTCTGAGGTGAGTATGGATGAGTACTCGTTATATAGCTAGCTCCCTCCCTCATTGATTTCGATTAATGGGGTGAGTATGTCTTATCGTGGTGTACAACACGGCATATATGGAAAAATGTGTGTCATGACCTAAATTGTGTTATTGATTGGCAACATTGTATTGTTCAATTATTTGATCGAATTGTGTTATTGATTTGCAAAACGATATTATTCAATTATTTGATCGAATTGTGTTATTGATTTGCAAAACGATATTATTCAATTATTTGATCGAATTGTGTTATTGATTTAACGATATTATTCAATTATTTGATCGAATTGTGTTATTGATTTGCACAACGATATTATTCAGTTATTTGATCAATTGTGTTATTGATTTGCAAAAAGGTATTATTCAGTTATTTGATCAAATTGTGCATGAATTGGCAATACGGTATTCTTAAACTATTTGACTAAATTGTGTTATTATGAATTTTGATAATTTGTGAATTGGAGTTTAAATTCCTTATGACATTCATTGTCTTGAATTTAACTATGGTTTTAAGTATCCACTATTGATATGATTTATGAATTGTGATTTAAAATTTGTATTTGGTTAATGTTGTGCACCACTGAGACATTGTCTCAGCGATAGCTTTTTATTGCTGTCGCAGGTAGAGAGATAGACAGTGGCAGAAAGTTAGGTCGCTAGTATCGCCAATGAGGGATTTTTGGGTATAGTGAGTATACCACATGTGGCATTTTGTATCAGAATGTATATTCACTGTATGTATATTTTGTTCTTGGTTTTGAGCAGTTGTAAATTTAAGTTGTACAGTAAAGTTGTAAAATAATTATGAGTTATTTGGCTTGTAAAAATTGTGTTATATCTTTGTATCTTAGTCTTTGAAAATCACTGTGGATTTGACTTGAGAAATGTGTTGTGTTGATAAAAATGTTGGAGTTGAGATTTGAAAATATATAAAAGTGCTTTTACAGTTTTTTCAAGAACTGTTTTGTCCAAAATACAAATGGCACCTTGCCAAAATTTTTGCAGATATTCCAAATAAATCAAATGAGTTAGTTGTTTCACTTCAGTTCACAAAAGTCTTTCACACCTGTAAATAGTGCTCACCACTGTAAAAGAAGTAAGAAAAGTTTTTAAAATCCCTTGTAGTGTATTTAATAGATTATCAGTAGACGGAGTTAGTAATTCATTAGGTATACTACGGGATCATGTTATGCCTTACAGAGGGGTAAGGTGTGACATGTTTTAGTGGTATCAGAGCAAAGTTTTTAAATTCTGCTTTCACTGTCATTTGAATATTAGTTCTTCACAGGACAACTGCTCAATATCATTGTTTGATACATACAGTACATTACATTATAAATATGCACTAACGGGAGGAAATCTCCTTGTGTTATTGGTTTAGGAGATCTAAAATCCTCGCATTGACTATGGAAGAGGGTGATCGTTCAGTCGATCAATCTATTGAGGCTGAGGTGCAAGGGGATGCCCCATGCCTACATAATGTCAGTGGTTCAGTAGCACCAGCCCCTGCAGTACCGCAGTTCTCTGCTCAGTTCGCTCAGCAGACGGCTGCAATGTTCCAACAAATGGATGGTAATGTGCCTACTCAAATCCCAATACGCACACCGGTGGTACAACCACGCCTTACGCTAGACAATATGACAAATTGATGAAGTATGGGGCTCTGAGTTTGAGGGGACAATAGATCCTCTAGAAGTGAACAATGGTTAGAGAGGATGGATAGGGTATTCAAGAAACTGCATTGCACAGAGGAGCTCGATTTGAGTACTCGATCTTTGCTCTGGGGATGCTTATGATTGGTGGAAAACCATTCCCACATGCAGTAGAACCTACAGTGCTAACATGGAATGAATTCCTCAGGGAATTCAGGCAAAAATATGTCCCTAATGCTTATGTAGACCAGAAGCTGCAAGAATTCCTAAGTCTGAAACAGGGGGGCAGATCAGTGGCTGAGTATGAAAGGGAATTTTCCCGCCTAAGCCATTATGCAGTAAGTCTACTTTCTACCAGTAGGGAGAGATGTAAGAGGTTTGAAACCGGCTTAAAGCCTAGTATCAGATTACAAGTGGTCGGATTCAAACATAACAACTTCTCTGAACTTATTTCTCAAGCACTAGAATTAGAAAGAATTGAATCTGAAGTGGCCCCTGAGAAAAAGAAATCAGAGAAGACAGAAAAAGAGGGAAAGTCAGTAGAACAGAGTTCTAGTGGTCCTACTGGAAAGAGGAAAAACTTTGGGGGATACGACAGAGATAGTAAGAAGTCCGGTAGAAATAGATTTTTTGGACAGAAACCACCTCGATCCGATCAGCAAACTCAACAGAAACCCAGAAATGCGCTGTCAGATCGACTTTGTGAAACTTGTGGTAAACCACATAGTGGGCTATGTTATAAAGCCGTAGGAGCATGCTTTAACTGTGGAGAGACTGGTCATTTTGCTAGGGATTGTGTAAATCCGTGTCGCTGGATCATTTACTACACCAAAGGGATCAACCCAAGTTTCTACCCCAAAGAGTTCACCATCAGTTAGTAGAGGCAAAGGTAGAGGTAGGGGTAGTACACCTAGAAGTCAGACTACTGTGAATCAGCCAAAACAGGGTGATGCTTCAACGAGAGTATACGCTATACGACAGAAAAGAGACTGAGACTTTTGACATCATTGCTGGTACTTTCTCAATTAGCAACTGAGATATATATATGTATTGTTTGACCTAGAATTTTCATATTTTTACATTAGTGTTAGAACTATATGTTCTGTTGTTATTCGTTTACAGAGGAATAAATTTTGACGCATTAGTGATTAGCCCTTAAGATAAGGATTGTGATAATAAGTGAAATTAGTTTTGAAAGAGTTTATCGGCGAAAAGTATTTTCTAACACACCATAAATTATAAAGCTAATTAGTAAGCCTACTTAATGTAAGGCAAGAGGACGTAAAAGTAAGATGCAGTAATGGAATTGCTCTTGATAAGGGCAAGGAGGTTACTGTTAGAAATTGCTAATGGATATTGTAATCAGAATAAGATTCGAATATCAGTGAATTCAAAAAGAATAAAAGATAACAAAGTTTGATCTATTGGGATGTATCGTAGTAACTATGCAATGTTCTTGATGTTTATACTGTAAGTCGCAGACACAGACTAACTTGAGATTATTGTGTAGAGCTACGTACTAACCGATAGTACACCTAGATGAGAATAGTTGCCAAGCATCTGCTTTGGCATAGTTATGCCGGAATGAAATTTAATTGTTAGAAATAAGTTTGAAAATCCTACTTAGGGATCTAAAACTCAAAAGTTAAAATATCGAAAGGTCATAGTTCAAGACAAAAGGAAGTAAGTTATAGAACATTGTGAGATAAAAGAGTTATGGAAGTAGAGACTTGAGCAGTTGATTCATATGTAACAAAGAAATATTCGAATGTGAGGAAGACTATGGACTAGAATGGTCGAGGACCAATGCACGATGAATGATTCTAATATGACCTCAAGGGTCATTCAAGAAGGAACGTGAGCTGAAATATTAGACAACATAATAGTAAGAGGAGATTGGTGTTATCCAAACAAAGTAAACATTGCATTAGATTGTTAAAAGTCTTACGATCATATAGAAAGGAGAAAATAAACGTATGACTATTGTAAGATGACTACTGGGTAAAATTTCGTGGGACGAAATTTATTTAAGGGGAGAATTGTAACACCCCTAAGTTGGTAGTGCGTTACGCTCCGGTGACTAGTGATGTCCGGACAGCTAGGATGCCAAGAACCGTACTTCAAAATGGGTGAGGAGACATAAAATAATGAAATACAAGAACAGGAAATACAAGAAAAACAAAGGAAAAAATAATAGCAATGAAATGTAACCAAGTTAAGCGAGAAAAACCTAGCGATGGGTGATCATGCCAGGAAGTCACGGCGTGGACCGTTGACTAGCTCGACTGCGGGGAACCACGGAAAATATTTTAGGACTTAAATAGACCCTTGTTGAAGAATAAATATCATTAGAAAGATCAAAGAAAAATTAAATAATTAGTACAAAGAAAAGTGAGAAATCGAAAAAGCAGACAAAACCAGTATCTGAAAAATCGGAACGTAACGAGCAGGGCATTATGGTCATTTGACATCCCGAATTGTCTTTTGACCTAAATGTCCATTAAAAATAAATAGTATTACACTTAGAAAATAAAATGAAAAATTAAATTGGTGGTACCTAAAATAAATAGTGGAAATTATGGGTTAAATGTGGAATAAATGCACATTTGGCTTATTATATGATATAATTTTTTTAGTGGGGCACTATGGGATTAAAATATATGCTAAGTGGGCAGATGGCTTCCATTAAACTTCATCTTCAACATTTCTCCTTACCCATGCCGTAAAGAAACTCCTTAGAAACATCCATGGCCGAATTTGAGTGAAGCTCCATCAACCCCTCCATTTCAACTCCAATCCATTAAGTTCCTTCATAAAAAATGGTCTACACATCACAAGGAAGATATTGATACTAATTTTGAGAAGTTTGGTGAAGGTTTAGCAAGTTACAAATAAAGGTAAGTTTGCATTTTTGAGAAATCCTTTGTTAAAGTTTTTATGCATGTTATGGGTATTGGTTTGGTGAAGGAAAATTTTGAGTTTGAAGGGTTATTGTTGTTGCCATTTTGGACAGCCATGGGTCACGTTTTTGATGAGGTATTTGTGTATATAATTGATGAGAAATAATGTTAATCATGGTGATTTAGTAACCTAGTGATTTAATGCATGTATATATGGTGAATGATGCACTTTGATGGGAATTGGCATATGGTACGGCAATGTGATGTTGATGAATGAATTGTGGCAGCTTGTGGACACTTGAATAATGGTGTATATTGAAGGAGTGTGGGCAGCATATTGACCTAGAAGGATTGATGATATGTATGTCAATTTACATTGTAAAGTGTATGTAAAGTTTGTAATGTTTAGGTGTGTTTGTAATGGTACTTAGAAATTGTAATTGTGAATGATATTTGATGTGTTGAGGGTGATTGGAATCTGCCCAAAATAATGCTAATGTTATGTAGAAAATGTTGTTGGTAATGTGCCAAAACAGTTTGGTAGGGTATGGAAGTAAACCTTGCAAAGGTAAGTGTGTGTTTGAAGTTGGGATGTGAATTGCATATTGAGGGCAGTGTATATTTTAGCCTATAACCTTGAATGTGTAACCTCAATTGGTATGAGACCAATTTGAGGTGAAACTAGGCACAAAATGTGCCAACTTTCATTGAGAAACCATGCCAAAATTCTGCTTGCAAGGTGACCTAAAAAAATGACCAATTCGGATTAGGTGCAATTAGGACCTGAAAAATGACCAATTGGGCAGCAGTGAGTGTTTAGGCCATAACTCACTCAAACCAGGTCCAATTGACCTGAAATTTTGACCAAGAATAGTTAAGACCCATACCTACAAGTCTTATGAAGACACCAAAGCCCAGAAATGACCATAAGCAAGTCAAACAACTTGCACAAGTTCGGGTCCAAAAACTGGCCGAACCAGAGTTGACCAAATTGACCTAAAATTGACCTAAATTGGTGCCATTTGACCAGCAGTAGTATAGTGACCATAACTTGGTCTACTTAACTCGGATTGACCTAAAATTTTGCCCCGCGTGCAATAAGACATAGATCTACAAGTTTTTAGTTTTGACCGAAACCCGAAAACCGAGGGAACTAGGCCGTCCGGCTAGGTCAAACCAGTATCCCGGAATCTAGCAAGTTGCATTAAAATGCACTAAACAAGGAAACGAGTTTGGCAAAACGTACCAAACCTAAAACCGTATCGAATGTGACATATTAACGACACTAAAACCTAATTTACCTAAAACGCATAGCGATGGTCGGTATATTAGGTGATTAAGTTAATAATTGAGTTCAGTTCATTATGTACCAAACACCATCGCTAGAGACATTTTAATTTGATCAAACACTTGAATTGTGTTTCTAATTTAACAAGGACTCAGCAAAAGGGAAAGAAATACTGAGTCAGGACCAGGAGACAAATATCAGAGGTTTGTGCACAACAACTGTTTCTTTTGAATTATTTTCAATTGAAATAAATATTGACTATTTGTATATTATTGTTTTAAATTGTGGAAATGTGTTTGATGGACACTTATTGATTGAAAAACATTGTGAATGGTTTGAAACTGTGAAAAATTGTTTGAATGATATTGATGGATACTTATTGATTGAAAAGCACTGTAAATGGTTTTTGTGGAAATTGAAGTGAATTACGAATTATGTTGCCATTTTGTGAATGAAATTATAACTTTGGAAATTTATTGGATTCTTACGGATCATTGAATAAAATGTTTGGAATTGTTTTGACTCACAATTGGCATGACACTGATACTATGTTCCTCCTCCATTAATGGGGTGAGTGTGATTATTCCTCCCTCTTTGACTTATCAGTCTGGGGTGAGTATGATTATGTTCCTCCCTCTTTGACTTCCCAGTCTGAGGTGAGTATGGATGAGTACTCGTTATATAGCTAGCTCCCTCCCTCATTGATTTCGATTAATGGGGTGAGTATGTCTTGTCGTGGTGTACAACACGGCATATATGGAAAAATGTGTGTCATGACCTAAATTGTGTTATTGATTGGCAACATTGTATTGTTCAATTATTTGATCGAATTGTGTTATTGATTTGCAAAACAATATTATTCAATTATTTGATCGAATTGTGTTATTGATTTGCAAAACGATATTATTCAATTATTTGATCGAATTGTGTTATTGATTTGCAAAACGATATTATTCAATTATTTGATCGAATTGTGTTATTGATTTGCAAAACGATATTATTCAGTTATTTGATCAATTGTGTTATTGATTTGCAAAAAGGTATTATTCAGTTATTTGATCAAATTGTGCATGAATTGGCAATACGGTATTCTTAAACTATTTGACTAAATTGTGTTATTATGAATTTTGATAATTTGTGAATTGGAGTTTAAATTCCTTATGACATTCATTGTCTTGAATTTAACTATGGTTTTAAGTATCCACTATTGATATGATTTATGAATTGTGACTTAAAATTTGTATTTGGTTAATGTTGTGCACCATCGAGACATTGTCTCAAATGATAGCTTTATTCTTTATGTCGCAGTATAGAGACAGACAG
Organism: Hevea brasiliensis; assembly: GCF_030052815.1. Lineage (NCBI taxonomy): Eukaryota > Viridiplantae > Streptophyta > Magnoliopsida > Malpighiales > Euphorbiaceae > Hevea > Hevea brasiliensis. The sequence goes on from NC_079500.1 coordinate 35,037,629, forward strand.
GCGTGAGCTAGGCTGCTAGTATCGCCAGCGAGGGATTTTTGGGTATAGTGAGTATACCACATGTGGCATTTTGTACTGTAATGTATATTCACTGTATGTATATTTTGTTCTTGGTTTTGAGCAGTTGTAAATTTAAGTTATCTGATAAAGTTGTAAAATAATTATGAGTTATTTGGCTTGTAAAAATTGTGTTATATCTTTGTATCTTAGTCTTTGAAAATCACTGTGGATTTGACTTGAGAAATGTGTTGTGTTGATAAAAATGTTGGAGTTGAGATTTGAAAATATATTGAAGTGCTTTTTACAGGTTTTCTAAAGAACTGTTTTGTCCAAAATACAAATGGCACCTTGCCAAAATTTTTGCAGATATTCCAAATAAATCAAATGAGTTAGTTGTTTCACTTCAGTTCACCAAAGTCTTTCACACCTGTAAATAGTGCTCACCACTGTAAAAGAAGTAAGAAAAGTTTTTAAAATCCCTTGTAGTGTATTTAATGGATTATCAGTAGACGGAGTTGGTAATTCATTAGGTATACTACGGGATCATGTTATGCCTTACAGAGGGGTAGGGTGTGACAGGTACCACCAAATTAATTTTTCATTTTATTTTCTAAGTGTAATACTATTTATTTTTAATGGACATTTAGGTCAAAAGACAATTTGGGATGTCAAATGACCATAATGCCCCTGTTCGGGTTGCATTCCCAATTTTTCGGTAATACCGGGTTTTGTCTGTTTTTCGATTTCTCACTTTTCTTTGTACTGATTATTTAATTTTTCTTTGATCTTTCTAATGATATTTATTCTTCTATAAGGGTCTATTTAAGTCCTAAAAATGTTTTCCAGGGTTCCCATGATCCGAGGAGCTAGTCAACGGTCCACGCCGTGACTTCCCGGTGTGGTCACCCATCGCTAGGTTTCCCGGCTCGCTTAACTTGATCACATTTCTTTGATATTATTTTTTCTTTGTTTTTCTTGTATTTTCTTTTCTTGTATTTCATTATTTTATGTCTCCTCACTCATATTGAAGTGTAGTTCTAGGCATCCTAGCTGTCCAGACAGCACTGGTCACCGGAACAGCATAACGCACTACCGAACTTAGGGGTGTTATACTCTTTTCTGAATAAATCTATCTGTCCTGGCCAGGAACTTGAAACATCAAGAACAATTAAATGAACATAGGATTTTATCTCTATTTACTTAGAGGAACAGATTCCATCTTGATCAACACCTACCTCCATATATAACTAGTAGGAGCCAACACATGCCCATATACCCATACATAGTACAAGTATGAAAGCAGTATCAAACTCAAACTACCTATATACAAGATAACTATGCTATCTCAGGTCTAAAGATTATATGCACTGATATGATTTATGACAAAACATTGACAAGAGTAAACTCCATGTGCTTGTCATAAGTGTCACCGGTTCGGCCTACTTATCATTTATAAGTGCCTATCATGTTTGTTATATGGCATGAGACTCACCATTCCATCTTATTTATATCTCATATAAATAACTTGGGAACAAACATGAATACAATCTTTCTTGATAAGTCATGTCCTTATTATGAAGTATCCTCGATTGTGAACCTATTTATGATACTTTGTGCTAGAAATATTGTCACTCATATTCTTAACAACTTAAGAATAATATTTCTAACAAAATATCAATGGACCTTTTCTATTACACATAAATATATTATGTAAACGGAAAAGTGGAAATGCCTTTTATTAATAAAATTATGTACAAGATACATACTAAATGATATGCTCTAGGGCATACTACTAACAATCTCCCACTAGCACTAGAGCCATTCATTACAATATCTTAGACCTATCTTCTCAAGATGTCAGTCTAAGAGTGCGTGACATAGGCTTAGTGAATGGATCAGCTGGATTTTCAGCTGATGCTATTTTCTGCATGGCTACATCGCCTCGCCCAACTATTTCTCTGATAATGTGGTAGCGCCTTTCTATGTGTTTGGATTTCTGGTGAGACCTTGGTTCCTTAGCTGTATGATCGCTTCATTATTGTCACGGTGTAGTGGAACTGGCGACTCAATGGAAGGAACTACCGTAAGTTACATCACGAACTTCTTTATCCAAACGACTTCTTTTGCGACATCGATGCGAGAATATAATCGACCTCGATGAGTGGAATCTGCAATGCGTGCTCTGCTTGGAACTCTTCCAACCGATCGCACCTCCATTACAAATGAACACATATCCAAAGGTAGACTTTCTATCATCGATATCCGATTGGAAGTCGAATCGTGATAACCATCTAATTGCAAGTCTCCACCTCCATAAATCAAGAATAAATCCTTAGTTCGTCTCAAGTACTTAAGGATATTCTTGACTGCTATCCAGTGTTCTAAATCTGGATTGGATTGATACCTGCTAGTTAAACTAACGAGATATGCAATATCCGGCCTAGTACACAACATTGCATACATTAAACTTCCAATAGCCGAAGCATATGGAATCCTAGCCATCTTATCTCTTTCTGCAGGTGTATTTGGAGACATCTCTTTAGAAAGATGGATACCATGTCTCACTGGTAACAATCCTCTCTTGGAATCAAGCATGTTAAACCTCTTTAACACCTTTTCCAAGTATAGACTTTGGGATAAACCTATTATTCTTTTCGCTCTATCTCTATAGATGCGAATCCCAAGAATATAGGTTGCCTCCCCTAAGTCTTTCATGGAGAATGTATTTGACAACCATACCTTTATAGTTGTCAACATACCTATGTTATTACCTATCAACAGTATGTCATCCACATATAAGACAAGGAAAGTGATAGCACCGTCACTAACCTTCTTATATACACATGGCTCATCCTCATTTTTGATAAAACCAAAGGATTTAATGGCTTCATCAAAACGGATGTTCCAACTCCTCGAAGCTTGTTTCAACCCATAAATGGATCGCTTTAGCTTGCATACCTTGGAACCATCTTGGGATTCAAATCCCCTAGGTTGTTCCATGAAAATGTTTTCTTCAATGTATCCATTGAGAAAAGCTGTTTTGACATCCATCTGCCAAATCTCATAATCATAGTATGCAGCTATTGCTAATAAAATCCTAATTGATTTAAGCATGGCAACAAAGTAGAAAGTCTCCTCATAGTCTATTCCTTGCCTTTGGCGAAACCCTTTCGCTACTAGCCTTGCCTTATAGGTCTCTACCTTTCCATCAGAACCAATTTTCTTCTTGAAAACCCATTTGTTCCCTATAGGTACAATACCTTCAGGTGGGTCAACAAGATCCCAAACTTGATTCTTATACATGGAATCAATCTCGGATTTCATAGCATCAATCCATTTTGAAGAGTCTATATCTGATATAGCTTCTTCATAGGTAAGTGGATCATCTCCATGATCTACTTCTTCATGAGTAGACAACTCTTGTTCTTCTTCATGAAGAAAACCATATCTCACTGGTGGGTGAGATACCATGGTTGTTCTACGAGGAACAGCTGTAGATGTTTCATCAATGGGTATAGGTTGACTAGATGGATTTATATCCATCTGATCTGTTGGTTGGTCAGAATTCTCCAATTCTAACTCTATTTGCCTTCCTTTGTCTCCTTCTTGAACAAACTGTTGTTCAATAAATGTGGCATCTCTACTTATCACAACCTTTTGTGAAGTAGGCAAATAAAAATAATATCCAAAACCATCTTTTGGATATCCAACAAATCAACCTTTTTCTGATCTGGTCTCCAATTTATCAGTGTTCAGCTTTTTGATATAAGCTGGACAACCCCAAATCTTAACATGCTTTGGACTTGGTTTTCTTCCATGCCATATCTCATAAGGTGTGGAAGAAACTGATTTTGATGGAATCCTATTCAGAATATACAAAGCTGATTCTAATGCAAATCCCCAAAAGAAGATTGGCATATCAGTATAGCTCATCATACTACGTACCATATCAAATAGGGTACAATTTCTCCTTTCAGATACACCATTCAGCTGTGGCGTTCCTGGAGGAGTCAGCTAAGAAACAATGCCATGCTCTCTCAAGTATTCATCAAATTCAGTACTCAAATATTCACCTCCACGATCTGATCGAAGAGCTTTAATACTCTTTCCTGTTTGATTTTCTACTTCATATTTAAATTCTTTGAACTTTTCAAAAGATTCATGTTTGTATTTCATCAAATACAAATACCCAAACCTTGATTTATCATCAGTAAAGGTAATAAAATAATGAAAGCCCCCTCTAGCCATTTCTTTAAATGGACCACATACATCACTATGTATTAGCTCCAAAATATTTTCAGCTCTTAGCCCTTGTCCAACAAAGGGTGATCTAGTCATTTTGCCTTGAAGGCAAGATTCACAAGTTGGAGTAGGCTCAGAGCCCAATGAGGATAGAATCCCCATTTTCTCCAATTTTGCAATCCTATCTTCTGCAACATGACATAACCTTAAGTGCCAAATATATTTTGAACTTGAGTTGGTTTTCACCATGGCATTGCATTCATTTAGATTGCTATACTGCCGCTGGAAACACTTTCTTACTGGCAATGGAAACACTTTCCTATTGGCAGTGGAAACACTTTCCTATTGGCAGTGGAAACACTTTCCTTTGCCTTTGTCAGCTTTGGTCTTCCTTTTCTGTTTAGCTATTTTCTTGGAAGGGCCAGGAATCTGAGGTTTCTTTTTCTTATTGCCCTTCTTCTTGTTGGACTTTCCAGCAGAAGAAGATGCAACCAAAGCTACCTCTTTTCCTTTATTGCCCAGCATATTCTTTTGGGCAATAACCAGCATGTTGAGTAAACCAGCTAAGGTGCATTCCTGTTTAGTCATATGGAAATTTGTCACAAAATTCCCAAAAGACTCAGGAAGGGACTGAAGGATCAAATCCGTTTGTAGTTGGAAATCCATGTTGAAGTCAAGATGTTCCAACTGCTCAATCACCGAATCATCTTGTGGACATGATCCCCAACATTCTCGTCCCTCGGACATCCTCATACGAAATAGCCGTCTAGATATCTCATACCTAGCATTCCTGCCGTGCTCACCATACAACTCTTGTAGGTGAAGGAGGATCTCACTCGCACTGCATGTTCTCATGTTGCTTCAGAACTCATTACTCATGGAAGCAAGCATGTAACACTTAGCTCTCATATCATGCTCCTTCCACTTGTCCAAAGTTTCATGTTCCTCTTGTGTGGCCTCTGGAGGTAAGGGACCAGGAACATTTGAATCTAGAACATATCCTATATGTTCAAGGTTCAGACAAGTTTCAAATTTCTTAGCCAATCGCATGATTAGGTCCCACAACTCATTGTGATCAAGTATGCTTGCAAGGATATTGGATGGTGGTGGTTGTTTTGTGCTCATTTTTATCAGAAAATTAACTGCAGAAAATAACCAGATTAATTAGTAAATGTATCATGTAATTAACCAAAATGATTATGGTCTTTTAATCAAATTGGTCCTCCCACTAACTTAGCGAATCTTACACTTCCAGAGTAGAAAACGGAAATCCTAGTTGGATGGATTTCTAGTGGGTGATTGAATTCTTATAATTCTATTGATCATCCTCAGGTACATCCATTATTGGAATTACAATAAACTATAAGTGAGCAACTCCTTGCCCATCACATCTCATGTGAGGTTCAATCCTTTACCTAGCCCCTAATGCTCAAAATCTCAGGTACATCCATTATTGACTTATCTTGCATTAGTTAAGTTGATCCCATTGAGTCAGTAATTATGCAAATAATTTTAATATCCTCAGGTACATCCAATATTGGCCACCAAACCATTTACATATTTACAACATCTCATGCTTAACAATTATTCTTAAGAAAATCTCTTAAATTAATTGCATCTCATGCAACTATTTAAAATTTCTTAAAATAATTGCCTCAATGGAGGGCTTATGTTATAATTACTTTAATTATAGCATTTCCAACTTAATCATTTGTTTGGAAGATTTTATAGCCATCCTTATTACTATTAAGGTCTCACTTTGCACATTATGCATTTAGTATGCATATATCATATAATTGCATACATTCCCATACATCTCATGCATTCATGGATAAGCAGTAAATATGGTATGATCATGGACTTTCTAAGGGATTAAATTCTGAGCCACCAAGAATTGAATCAGGGCATTCCTAGGTGCATTTCATTCATTCATTTTACAAGAGTTGCTGAAGGAGTACATAATCAACACTTGATATTGAATTCCTCCCACTGGTCCCACCAATGCTCTTGACCTCCTTGAACTTCTTGCAATCCAATATTACATAGTAATCCTTGGCATACCAAGGCGAATTTACAAGAACTTAAATAAATGAAATTACAACCAAAAAATATTACAAACTTAATAATACATGCCCAAAATAAATTAAATAAATTAATTAATTTACAATCCCAAAGAAACATAAAAGAAATAAATCCAATCACATTGGTCTTTTATAGTCTATGATCATCCATCATGCATATCACTATTTAATAATTAAATAAAACATACATACTTAAATTAAATTGAATATCTCATACTCAACTTAAAAATCCAGATTTGAATATGATTCAAATAAATTTAAAAATTCAGATTTGAATCTCATTCAAACAAGTTTAAAAATTCATATTTGAATCACATTCAAACAACTTCAAAAATTCAGATTTGAATCACATTCAAACATTTTTTAAAAAATCAGATTTGAATCACATTCAAATATTTTTTAAAAAATCAGATCTGAATTTTATTGAATCAATTTTAAAAAATCAGATTTAAATATGATTCAAAAAACTTTAAAAATTCAGATTTGAATCACATTCAAACAACTTTTAAAATTCAGATTTGAATCACATTCAAACAATTTTTAAAATTCTGATTTGAATCATAATTTAATTGTGTGATTAAAACTACTAATTAAACACTTTAATTAGTCAAAGAATAGGCCTTAGATCATACAACAATTGCAGAATTAAAAGCCAAACCTTGAACCACCCATGGAACCATAGTTGCCGCCACCAATGGTGGCTTCACCATGTGTGCCGCCACACCTCTTGATCCAACCAGCAATGAATCAATCATCTCATGATCAAATCACACAATTAAATCATATAATCAACAATCTAAATGGCAAATATAGTGGCTCTGATACCAATTGAAGGAACGAAAGCGTGAAAAACACAAGTTTATACCATTGAATTCAAAAATTCTCACCTAGGGTCACATGCATCATGCAAGATTTATTTTTATCTATTTGATTTCAATGATAAAAAACATATTAAAACTCTTTTAATATGTTTTTGGATCTATATTTGCCATTTAAGATTTTAAAATTAATCAGATTAATTTTAGAACCCTAGATTAAATGAAGAACGATTACACTAACCTCTTGATGCACTGCAGCGTGTTTGCGCCTTTGAGATTCGTCTTCATGACACCAAATGTTGTCCCTCTAGCTTGTCCACACCAAGAACACCTATGGCAGCCCTTGAACAGCCTCTAAAGCTTTTTCTATTAATTAGAAATTCAAGTTCTGCCTTTTAAGAGATTAGAGATGTAAACAGGACACTAGAAACAATTTCTAGTGTTCTTAATTCAAGAGATTGATGGCTAATATCTTTGAATTGATGAGAGATGATGAGAAATAGCTGGAGAGGCTCAAAGTGGCGTGACAAATGAGAGGAGAGGCTGTTGGTTATTTTTTCTTTTCATAACCACACTTAAATAGCTAGGTTAACACATTAAACCCTAGCCACATGTCACCTTTTGATTAGCTCTAGGTTTAAGTGACCCAATCACATTGTGCCAAGTGTCAAACCTATATTTAATCTTGATTTTAATCATCTTACATGATTAAAAAAACATTTGGCAAGCTTATGTGTAATCCCATGTGTCACCATCTCATGGTGCCACGTGTCACACTGTGAAATGACCAAAATGCCCCTGTGTCTTAATTTTGAGTTCTTAACCCAAAATAATTATTTTCTTCTTCTATTTAATTTATATCAAATATAAATTAATTAATTAATCTCTATTAATTAATTTCTCATCAATTAAATTCATATTTAAACACTTTAAATATAAATTTAATTTATACTACACATCCAATAATCTAGATTTGGTTTCAAGTCATGCTAGGGACTTTGCAATTTAATTGCAAACCAAACCTATTTAATTAATCAATTAAACTCTTTAATTAATTAATTAAATCATATTTAAATAGGTGATAACTTGTGTATGTGTGTGACTTACTAGGCTCATCACTAATTGGCAATGAGACATGATATCAACTCTTAATATCATCAGAACTCTTTCTTACCACAAATGATTTCTCTAAATCATTTTATGAACCTCATAGACCATGGTTAACACCTAGCATAGCATGCCATGGCCACCCAATTAGTAATAAGATTTACCTTAAATGAACCAATAATCATATGTTACCATGCACTAGAATCTCTACATAAAATCCCAACTCAAGCCGAGTCATGGTTTATGTCAAACTCCATTTGCTATGAATATTATGTTCTCTTTTAATTCCAGTTCTTGATTAAAAAGATTTTTCTCATCAGAAACTCTTTTCTGAATAAATCTATCTGTCTTGGCCAGGAACTTGAAACATCAAGAACACTTAAATGAACATAGGATTTTATCTCTATTTACTTAGAGGAACATATTCCATCTTGATCAACACCTACCTCCATATATAACTAGTAGGAGCCAACACATGCCCATATACCCATACGTAGTACAAGTATGAAAGCAGTATCAAACTCAAACTACCTATATACAAGATAACTGTGCTATCTCAGGTCTAAATATTATATGCACTGATATGATTTATGACAAAACATTGACAAGAGTAAACTCCATGTGCTTGTCATAAGTGTCACCGGTTCGGCCTACTTATCATTTATAAGTGCCTATCATGTTTGTTATATGGCATGAGACTCACCATTCCATCTTATTTATATCTCATATAAATAACTTGGGAACAAACAAGAATACAATCTTTCTGGATAAGTCATGTCCTTATTATGAAGTATCCTCGATTGTGAACCTATTTATGATACTTTGTGCTAGAAATATTGTCACTCATATTCTTAACAACTTAAGAATAATATTTCTAACAAAATATCAATGGACCTTTTCTATTACACATAAATATATTATGTAAACGGAAAAGTGAAAATGCCTTTTATTAATAAAATTATGTACAAGATACATACTAAATGATATGCTCTAGGGCATACTACTAACAATAAGGGGGACTGTTGGCGAGTGACTGGTGCATGCTTACGGTGTGGATCTACAGAACATCAGATCCGGAATTATCCGAAGAGGACTACTACAGTTGCTTTAACACAAGCTGATAGACCTGCTCCTACACCACAAAGGGGTAGGAAGCCCGGTAAATCTGAGGTAGCTGGTCCATTACTGAGGCCTGTATCCGAGTCAGCTGAGAGGCCAGAGACTAGAGCACCTGCCAAGGCCTATGCCATCACAGCTCAGGAGGAGCAAGATGCCCTGGATGTCATCAGGGGTACGTTTTCCCTCTACAACAATTCTATGCATGCATTGGTGGATCCAGGATTCACTCATTCCTATATTTGCATCAAACTACCCATAGAGAGGGGAGTTCTAGTAGAAGAGAGTGATCAAGACATTCTGGTCACAAATTCACTAGGCCATATTGTGGTAGTGAATAAGGTGTATAAAGGTTGCCCGTTGAGGATTCAGGGGTATGAATTCTCGGCAGACCTAATTGAATTGCCCTTCCACAAATTTGACGTGATTTTGGGAATGGACTGGTTATCACGTCATTAGGCAATAGTTGATTGCAAATTGAAGATGATTTCTCTGAAAGCTTCTGAGGGTAATGAGATTACTGTTGCAAGAAGATTGATGAGAAAAGGCTGTGAAGCTTACCTAGCACACGTGGTTGATACTAGACAGGCTAAGCCAAACCTATGTGATATACCCACAGTAAGAGACTTCTCAGATGTATTTCCTAAAGAGTTGCCTGGTTTACCACCCGAAAGGGAAGTCAAATTTGCTATTGAGGTAATGCCGGGTATAACACCAATTTCTACTGCCCCTTATAGGATGGCACCCACTGAATTGAAGGAGTTGAAAATTTAGTTGCAGGAGTTACTCGATAAGGGGTTTATACGCCCCAGTGTGTCAACATGGGGAGCTCCGGTGCTGTTTGTGAAGAAGAAGGATGGAACCTTGAGATTGTGTATTGATTACCGACAGTTGAAAAAGGTTACTATGAAGAATAAATATCCATTGCCCAGAATTGACGATCTGTTTGATCAGATGAAGGGAGCCAGTGTATTTTCAAAAATTGATCTCAGATCAGGGTATCATCAGTTGAGGGTAAAGGATGCAGATATGTCAAAAACTACATTCAGAACCCGGATGGGCATTATAAATTTCTAGTGATGTCGTTTGGGTTAACAAATACACCAGCAGCATTTATGGACCTTATAAATCATATCTTTCATCCATATTTAGATCAGTTTGTAGTGGTCTTTATTGATGATATTATGGTGTATTCCAAGACCAGGGAAGAACATGATGAACATTTAAGGATTGTTCTGCAAACCCTATGAGAAAAGAAGTTGTATGCTAAGCTATCCAAGTGTGACTTCTGGATGAGTGAAATCTCCTTTCTTGGACACATATTATTAGCTGAGGGGATTAGAGTAGATCCCAAAAAGATAGAAGCAGTGATGGAATGGAAGCCTCCCAGAAATACAACTAAGGTCAGAAGTTTCTTGGGGCTAGCTGGGTATTACAGAATATTTGTGAAGGGGTTTTCTCTTATAGCTGCTCCAATGACCAAGTTGTTGCACAAGAATGTGAAATTTGACTGGAACGACAAGTGCTAAGCTAGTTTTGAGAGACTGAAGGCTATGTTGACAGAAGCACTAGTGTTAACATAGCCAGTGTCAGGAAAAGACTTTATGGTCTATAGTGATGCCTGCATAATGGGCTAGGGTGTGTATTGATGCAAGAGGAGAAAGTGGTCGCCTATGCTTCCAGGCAGTTAAGTCCACATGAACAGAACTACCCTACTCATGACCTAGAATTAGCAGCAATTATCTTCGCACTGAAGATATGGAGGCATTATTTGTATGGTGAAAAATGCTACATCTATAGAGACCACAAGAGTCTAAAATATTTGCCAACCTAGAAGGAACTCAATCTTAGATAGAGGCGATGGATTGAGTTCCTAAAGGACTATGATTGTGTGATAGATTATCATCCTAGGAAGGCAAATGTAGTTGCTGATGCTTTAAGCAGGAAGTCTATCACAGCTTTAAGATCACTAAATGCCTGTCTGTCCTTAGCTCAAGATGGAGCTATTTTAGCTGAGTTACAAGTGAGGCCAAGCCTGCTACAGCAGATACAAGATAGGCAGAAGGCAGATGAAAAATTAATGACCATTGTGGGTAAAATTCTAGAGGGAAAGGAAATTGAATATGAGGTGAAAGCAGATGGGTGTCTATACTATAGAGGAAGAGTGTATGTACCAGATAATGGGGAACTGAAGACTAGTATTCTGAAAGAAGCATACATTAGTGTTTATGCTATGCACCCAGGAAGCACGAAAATGTATAATGATTTAAAGCCTCATTATTGGTGGCTAGCTGACTATGTGACTAAATGTTTGACATGTCAGCAAGTTAAAGTAGAACATAAAGTTCCATCAGGATTGCTATAGCCTATAAGCATACCTGAATGGAAATGGGACCGAGTCACTATGGATTTTGTTAGTGGTCTACCTCTCACCCAAAAGAAGCATGATGCAGTGTGGGTGATAGTGGATAGATTGACGAAGTTAGCACATTTTCTGCCAGTTAGGACTGACTACTCACTGGAGAAGTTAGCAGAATTGTATATCAGTGAGATAGTTAGACTGCATGAAATCCCACTTTCCATCATATCTGACCAAGACCCAAGGTTTACATCGAGATTCTGGAAAAAGTTGTAAGAAGCCTTAGGCACACAACTCCATTTTAGCACGGCTTTTTATCCTCAGACGGATGGACAGTCAGAATGAATAATCCAGGTAAATTTAGAACCTAATTGAATTTTCACAATTTACAAATTAATGAAATGATAATAGCAATGAGAATTATGTGATAGATCCTGGAGGATATGCTAAGGAGTTGTGTCATTGAATTTGAGGGGAGTTGGGATAGATATCTCCCACTGGCAAAATTTGCATATAATGAAGCACTGTAAGGAGGAAATGTAGAACCCCAGTATGTTGGACTGAATTGGGTGAAGATAAGCTGGTAGGACCAGACTTAGTGAAACAGACTGAGGAGAAAGTGAAGATAATCAAAGCTAACCTGAAGGTTGCCTCAGATAGACAGAAATCTTATGCCGACTTGAAGAGAAAAGAGATAGAGTATGCAGTTGGCAATAAAGTGTTTCTTAAAGTCTCACCATGGAAGAAAATACTGACGTTTGGAAGAAAGGGTAAGTTAAGCCCTAGGTTCATTGGCCCATATGAAGTCATTGAACGTGTGGAACCAATGGCCTATCGGCTAGCTTTACCACCAGAATTGGATAAAATCCATAATGTATTCCACGTTTCTATGCTGAGAATATATAGCTCAGACCCTTCACATGTCATTTTCCATGGAAGAGATTGAAATCCAATCGAACTTGACATATACAGAAGAATCTATACAGATCCTATCTCGGGAAGTGAAGGAACTGAGAAATAAACAAATTCCACTGGTGAAAGTGCTCTGGGCGCACCACAACACTGAAGAGGCAACTTGGGAAAGTGAAGAGATGATAAGGCAACAGTTCCCTAAACTGTTTGCATCAGGTAAATTTTGAGGATGAAATTTTTATTAGAGGGGAAGAGTTGTAACATCCTCACTTTAGCTAGTCCGCACAATCTACTGTTCCGGTGACTAATGTCAGTTTGGGCAGCTAGAATGTTTGAAATTATAAATAGACTAGAGTGAGGAGTTATAATGAAACTAAATAATTCTCATAAAAATCAATGAAAATTTTAGAAACCAAATACACTAAGGTTAAATGAGCCAAAACCCCAGTGATGAGTAACCCGAAGGGAAAGTGACGGTGAAGGCCGTTAACAACCCTAGACCGGAGGGAAAAATTATAAAATAATTTTTGGGACTCCAGAGAAGAGCCATTGAGGTTCTTATGGCATTAGAATACCAAGAAAATGCTTAGAAAAATTTTTCTATCGGTACACACAATTTTGGCTCTTTAAGCCAAACAAAGGGCATTTTAGTCATTTCGTCTTCAGAGATGATTTTTGGCCAACCTGTCCAGTTAAATAGATAATTTATATGACATAAAATATAAATAAATATTGTTAAAAATTTAATTGAAATTAAATAGACAAGAAAAGGATAGAAAATGAAAGAAAATGGAATTTTAACATCATAATGATGTCATTAAAATTCTCCCACCCAATCCAATGTTGACACATGGCATAAGTTTATTTAAAAAGACTAAATGAGCAGAAAAAAGAAGAAAAAAATCAGAACTCTCTCTACCCATCTTCCTTGCCGTCACCCTTCCCTCCATGGCCACCATGAGCAAGCTTTTTAAAGCTTGATTTTCCTAACTTTTACCCAACTAAACCCTATATTCTCAACACAAAAAAGTGCTCTTACATCTTGGTCAGTCTTTTGGGAGCAAAAAGAAAAGAAAAAGAAAAACCCTAGCAAGTTGGAAATCTCACTCCATTAGAGGTTTGTGACCTAACCTTGGTTTTCACTTTAAATTCATGTTAAAGGACTATGAATGAGTGCAAATTACAAAGAAATTTATTAAATACCATTTGTATGCCATCCTATAATTTCAGCAGCCTTGGTTGGGGTAAGATTGTGATGATTTTTATGGAGTTAAAATGGTAGTATGGCTGCCCTCAATATGCATCTCTTGAGTGGAGTGATGAAATGCAAATGATAATGCATGGTTGATGATGTTTGAGTTAGGGTTTGGGATGAAAATGAGACTTTGATCATGTGATGATGAAAGTAGGTTTTAATGGTCAATTAGTGACCATTTGGTTTTGTTTGAATAAAAAATGAAGTGGATTGTGTAGTGGGATTTGAGTTTGGTGTGGTTGCCCTTGGTGACCTGCAAGACTGGGCATGAGTCCAACAGGTTTGGGCAGTAATAACTGGAGTTGTAGAGGTTCAATTGGTGAAAAGCCAACTGGACATGAAACTAGACACATAATGGCACAACTTTGGTGAAGAAACCATGCCCAGAAAACCAAACCAAGTTAACCTAAAGATTGCCCTAATGAACAGTATTTAGTCATTTGGCCATAACTCAGTGTAGAAAGGTCCAATTGACCTGAAATTTTACCAGCTACAATCTGAGATATAGACCTACAACTTCCATGAAGAAACCTAACCCAAATTATGACCATAACATATTGAAAAAGTGACCTGTAGTCACTGCTCCTAATACTATAGATTTAGTTAGTCCAGAAATTCTGGAAAAATTATAATCCGGCCATTTGTGGTTTTTGGACTATAACTTGAGCTACAAAACTCCAAATGGAGTGATTCAAAAAAGGAAATGTGACTAGACAAAATAAGAAACAACTTTCATGTTGATCATTTTGCCAAATTCCCACTGCAAAAATGACTAATAGAACAGTAAACACAAAGCTTAAAAACTGAAAATTTTGAACAATTAACATTAAGCTTAGAAATGGTATTGGCAAACAATACCAACAATTTTAGAATGCAAAATGTGGTATGTTGGGAGTATTAGAACCAATGTACCTATTTCCTATGCAAAAGTCAATATTTTAGTTGACTAATGAAATGAATAGTAACACCTAAACTTAAATTTCTAAAATTATACAATTTAAAAGTGTAACATGCCGTAGTACACCTAGCAAGATTGGTTTGGATAGGTTGGCATGCCAATAGGGTTCTGTTAGCAGTACTGCATATGGCTTCATGCCATTCTGTGTTTCATGGCCTCCCATGCCATTCTGTGATAAAATAGCCTTTGGCTATGTTGATTGAGATAATATACTTGGGTCTTATCCCTGATAATTATTACAGCTTATTAGTTGTTCTGTTGCACACCGGGAGACACAATGTGATCGATGGTGTGATGGTTTGAGGTACTTAGTATCTAGTGCCAGTTTACCCGTTTATCCAGTCTAGTCAACTAGTATGGGTTACTCGAGCAATGATAATAAACCTTACCAAATTTTAATTGAATAATATTGCAATAAATATCAGAAATTTAGTCTACAAAAAATGTAAACATACATTCTGCATATTTACTTTATTTTAGTTATTTTATTTTATTTTATATTATCACCACTAAGCATAATTGCTTAGCGCTTCGCTTTTGCCACGCGCAGGTACTGCAGACCTAGCTAGGGAGCCCAGCAAACATCAGACCAGGTGAACTTTTAGAGCTGCATACTGAGTCCAGAGTCACCTCACATCTACAGTGCACTTGGTAGGACATTAAGACTTTGGGTGGCATTTTGTATTTTGCACTTTGTATTAGTTTTGGATTGCAACTATAAACTCTTGAAATTATTTGATAATGTCAATATATAAAATTTAATGTTATTGAAATTTTCTGTATATTATATGGAAAAATGAAATTTGAGAAATATTTATAAATGTGCTTCAAGTAATGAAGTGAACAGAAAAATTCTAAAAATAGTGTTGTGATTTTGAGATTGAGTTGAGATGTGTGTATAATAGAGTTCTGGATTTGGAAATTATATTGGAAGTGTCTTTTAAATAGGTTCAGAAGAACTGTTTTTCTAATATATAGCCGGCACTCTGTCAGATTTTCTATAAAAATTGCGAAAAAATTCAGATTTATCAAAAATTGTAAATAAATGAATAAAAAGGGATAAATTATAATGGAAATATGAATTGGTACTCCAGCACACTGAGTGACATATCTTGCTCGGCTACACTGTAGACGGGCAAGGGTGTCACATTTAGGCTTAGCGTTCTTCATATAATTTGTTGCCCTATGTCTTATGATCATTTAAAAATTTTAATTACAATTTTCCAAGTTTTTTAGAATTAATTATACCAATTTAATTAGACTAGACTCCAGTACCCTGTGTCTTCAGGGTCCAGGTTCAGGTTAGTAAATTTGACCTCCATTTTAGGGTTCTTATGTTCATAATTTGAGGACAATGTCTAAAACAAAGTTGGAGCCCCATTTCTTAGGGTTCCAGATCAGTATAGCTCAACCTAATTAGAGTTTCCTAGCGGGAGATATGCTTTAAACACTATTTTGGGGTCAATTGTGATTTGGTCAAACTCTAAGTTTTAATGTGTTAATTTCTTCTAACCATTTGACCTAGTTCCTTTGGGTTCTGGGTTTTGGTCAAAAGACCAATATTGTAGACCTATGTCTTATAAACCTTTTGCCATTGGTTTCATTGCATTTAAATTTTTATAGGCCAAGTTATGGCCATTTTGCCAAAACTGGTCGGGTACTCTATGTCCAGAAAATTCTGGGCAAATGGTTCAGGTCAATTTGGTGTCCTAATTTGAGTCAACATTTCATTAGGTTAGAGGCATTTCTGGGCTTGGCGTTCTGAATGAAAGTTGTAGTACTATGTCTAGGCTTTCCAATGGTATAAATTCAGGTCATTTGGACTTGTCTAAAGAGAGTTATGGCTAAATGAATATGTACTGTTTATTTGGTCATTTTTCTAGGTTCAGTGTTTGGATATTCGGATTGGACCAGCAAATTGGTCAACTTATGGATAGAATTTAGGCAGTGTTTCTTCATGAAAAATGGGGTATTTTGAGTCTAGGTTCACATCCAATTAGCCTCATACCAATTGGAGTCACACAACTTCAGTTATAGGTCAAACAAGACCCTGGACTCATAGGTCCGAATTTCCTACACATGAAACATCACTTCCAATATTCCATCCTCCTTACTCTCAACTACAATTTATCACTCATAACCCTTCAAATGATCAACAAACAGCCTCAACAAGATCAATCTCAAGCCATATCACCAAGGTAACAAAATTAACTCAAACCTTAACTCAAGGTCTCAATTTATGCACACCACATGTAAATCAACTTGTTAATCACATTTACTTATTAATCAACACTTATAACCACAAGTATAACCTTCATGTCATCAAAATCTTATCAATTCTCATAGCTGCCAAAAATTTAATTCTACACAATGTTATCATTTTCTTTTTATTTCAAGTAATTTCAACTCTTCTTAAGTCTAAATCAAACTTTAAACAAAAGAGATAATGATATTAGGCACTAACCTTTAGTTACTAATTTTTCTTCTCACTAAATCTTCAATCTCCTTGCTCCCTTTTGCTTCTAATCTCTCAAGCTAGGTTAAAAATCAAGTTTTTGTGTTTGATGATTGAGAATATATGAATGATTTTGATGGGAAATTGGAGCTTCAAAAAGAATTCATGGAGGAAAGCTCAAGAGGTGGTTCGGCTAACATGAACCAATTAAAGAAGATGAGCTTATTTATTTCTAATTTAATTGGGTTTTAGTGGCTTGTTGCAAGGTGATTGGGTGGGGGCATTTTAATGACATCATGTGATGTCATAATTCCCAATTTCTTTCATTTTTCTTTCCTTTTCTTTTCTACTCATTTTTAATTCAATTTTTAGCGATATTTATTCACATTTTATGTCATAATAATTATTTACTTAACTAGAAAAGTTGGCAAAAAATCATCTCTAAAGACGAAATGACCAAAATACCCTCTGTTTGGCTTATTAAGCCAAAATCGTCTGTACAGATCTAAAAATTTTTCTAAGCCTTTTCTTGGCATTCTAATGCCATAGAAACCTCAATGACTCTTCTCTGGAGTCTCAAAAATTATTTCATGAATTTTCCCCTGGGTATAGGGCTTCTAGCTATGTAGACCGCAACTTCTCACTGGGTTACCCATTGCTAGGGCACCGGCTCATTTAACTTTGTTGTATTTTATTTCTAAAATTTTTCCTAATTTTTTCTTACCATTATTTGAGTTATTTATGACTCCTCACTCTAGTCTAAATATTTTTCCAAACGTTCTAGCTATCCGGACTGACATCAGTCACCGGAACAGTAGAATGTATGGAATTGCTGCAGTGAGGGTGTTACACAGTTACATTGAGGAGTGGGAGAACTCTAGTACAATCAGAGAAAGAACCAACAGATGAGACCTTAGAAAAATCTGAAAGCCAAGTAGAGAAAAAAGAGGGAGAAGCCAAGAAAGATCAGGAAGAGGAAGCAGGGAAGAAAAAGAAGTTACCAGAGCCATACCAGCCTCCTTTACATTTTCCTCAGAGATTTCAAAAAGCAAAATTGGACAAGCAGTTTGGGAAGTTTTTAGAAGTTTTACAGAAACTTTATATCAACATCCCCTTCACTGAAGCACTCTCTCAGATGCCATCCTATGCCAAATTTCTTAAGGAAATTCTGTCAAAGAAAAGAAAGCTGGAAGACTATGGGACAGTAGCTCTAACAGAGAAATGATGTGCCATACTACAAAACAAACTGCCTCCAAAGTTGAAAGATCCAATAAGCTTCTCCATACCCTGCCTCATTGGCAATAAGAAAATAGACAGGGTTCTCTGTGATCTTGGGGCAAGCGTGAGTTTAATGCCTCTATCAATATGCAAAAAGCTAGAGATTAGAGAACTGAAGCCCATGACAATCTCATTGTAATTGGCTGATCGATCTGTTAAATATCCAGTGGGCATACTTGAGAACATCCTTATCAAAGTGGTCAAATTCTTCATTCTAGTAGTCTTTGTTGTCCTTAAAATGGAAGAAGATATTCATATACCTATCATCTTGAGAAGACCATTCTTGGCAACCGCCAGAGCCATCATATATGTCAAAAATGGGCGACTAACCCTCAAGGTAGGAGAAGAAGAAGTGGAATTCAACTTGTTTGACACAATGAAACACAAATTCAAACTTGATGAATGCTTAAAGGTTGACATAATTAACAAAAAAGTTAAAGAGGAATTTCATAAGACACATCCTAAAGATCCTCTTGAAGCATGTATTGTGCATAGCCACATAGTGAATGATGAAAACATAGAAATAGCTGCCTGTGTACAACAGTTAACAGCTCATCCACCCCTAGCTCAAGCCTCCGAGATGGAGGAGTTAAAGGAGGAACAACCCAAGATAAAGCTCTAGGAAAATGCTAAATAGGTAGAGCTTAAACCTCTCCCTTCCTCGCTAAGGTATGTATTTTTGGACTCAAACTCTAAATATCCTTTTATAATCAATACTAGCCTGTCTAAGTTAGAAGAGGAAAAATTGTTAAGAGAACTTAGGATCCATAACAAGGCCATAGGGTACAAAATAGAAGACATGAAAGGAATCAACCCCTCGATTTGCATGCATAGGATACCCATGGAAGAAAATAGTAAACTCACTATCGAGCACCAAAGAAGACTTAACCCAAACATGAAAGTAGTCAAGAAAGAAATTTTAAAACTATTAGATGCAGGTATCATATACCCAATTTTTGATAATAAATGGGTTAGTCTAGTACATGTAGTTCCTAAGAAAAGTGGGACAATTGTTATTCAAAATGCAAATAATGAACTAATCCCTACTAGGGTAGTCACTAGTTGGTGAATGTGCATAGATTATAGGAAATTGAATAGTGCTACCAGAAAAGACCATTTTCCTCTCCCTTTCATCGACCAAATGTTAGAAAGGTTAGCAAAACACTCTTATTTCTGTTATCTAGATGGGTATTCGGGATTCTTCCAAATTCCCATTCATCCAGAAGACCAAGAAAAGACCACATTCACTTGCCCTTATGGATCATTTGCATATAAGAGAATGCCTTTTGGTCTTTATAATGCCCCTGCTACCTTTCAAAGATATCATGGAAGTTTTTATGGATGATTTTTCTGTCTATGGAACTACTTTTGATGATTGCTTAGCTAATTTATCTAAGGTGTTGAAAAGATGTGAAGAATCAAACCAGGTCCTAAATTGGGAAAAATGCCACTTCATGGTAAGGGAATTATATTTCTGGGACATTTGATAATAGAAAGAGGAATTGAGGTTGATAAGGTAAAAATTGAGATCATTAAAAACATACCATCACCAACATCAGTCAAGGGAAAGCAAAGCTTTTTGGGACATGTAGGGTTCTACAGAATATTCATTAAATATTTTTCCAAAATAGCTAAGCCACTTACCAACCTGTTAAGTCAAGATGTTCCCTTTCATTTTGATGAAAATTGCTTTGTTTCTTTTAACAGGATCAAAGAAGCCCTGATCTCAGCACCAATAATGTATCCACTAAATTGGGAGCTACCATTTAAGGTGATGTGTGATGCGAGTGACTTTGCAGTTAGAGCGGTGCTCGGGCAAAGAAAAGATAAAAAGCTCCATGCCATTTATTATGCTAGCAAGACACTCGATGATGCACAAATCAATTATTCTGCCACAGAGAAGGAATTCTTAGCTGTGGTGTTTGCAATGGACAAATTCATATATTACCTGATTGGGTCAAAAGTCATTGTATTCACATATCATGCTGCAATCCGGTACCTTTTGAACAAGAAGGAAGCAAAACCAAGGCTGATTCGATGGATTCTACTCCTGTAAGAATTTGACCATGAAATCAAGGATAAAAAGGGATTCGAAAATGTAGTGGCTGACCATCTTTCTAGGCTGAAATTGGAGTACACAGGAGACTTCGAGGATTTTCCAATTGATGACTCATTTCTGATGAGCAACTACTAGCATTCTCCCAAACTCCATGGTATGCTAACTTTGTTAATTTTCTTGTATGCAGGGTATTGCCTCCAAATATGACTTATCAGCAAAGGAAGAAATTCCTACATGATGTGAGATATTATGCATGGTAGAAACCTCTACTGTACAAGAAATGTAATGATGGGCTGATAAGAAGATGCATGCTAGAGGAAGATATGGAAAGTATCCTTCATCACTGCATTTCATCACTATATGGAGGACATTTTGGCACCTCAAAACAGCAGCCAAGATTTTGCAAGCAGGATTTTACTAGCCACATTTTTTTAAAGATGTGAGATCCTTTGCCCTAGCTTGTGATCAATGCCAAAGAACAGGTAACATTTCAAGTAGGAATGAAAATGCCACTGCATGGTATACTTGAGGTAGAATTGTTTTATGTATGGGGGATAGACTTCATGGGCCCATTCCCGTGTCACACCTTACCTCTCTGTAAGGCATGACATGATCCTGTAGTATACCTAATGAATTATCAACTCTGTCTACTGATAACCCATTAAATACACTACAAGGGACTTTAAAAACTTTTCTTACTTCTTTCACAGTGGTGAGCACTATTTACAGGTGTTAAAAACTTTTGTGAACTGAAGTGATAGAACTAACACATTTGACTTATTTGGAATTTCTGTAAAAATTTTGGCAGGGTGCCATCTGTATTTTGGATAAAACAGTTCTTCAGAAAACCTGTAAAAAGCACTTCAATATTTTTCCCAATCTCAACTCCAACAAAATTGAACACAATATTTTTCTCAACTCAATCCACAAAAATTTTTCAGTATTTTCAAAGGATGAGATAAAAGATATATAATACAAATTTTACAAGTCAAAATAACTCATAATTCACTTTACAACTTCAATGTGCAATTTTAATTTACAACTGCTCAAATAATTTAAATACATATTATTACATGCATACATCAGACCTATGTACATGGGTATACCTATAATATACCTAGAGCTGGTCTGAAAGTGTCTTCAAAGAAACTTACTCACCGCTCTATGCTCTTCTTACCTGCGACAGCATACAAAGCTATCGCTGAGTGGTGAACTCAGTGGTGCACAACTATAATTTAAAACATAGTACAATATACATTGACAAAATTTACAGTAAATAATTTGGAAATCTGAATACTCATCAAATTCCAAAACTCAAAATATTCATTGCCAATAATGTAAATCATTTGTATAAATGACTTTGATCACAAAATTCAATTTATCAAATCATGACTAACCATTTAAGTAATTCCAACAAAATCAATTATACATAAACCATAATTGAAATCACAATTCTTTACCATTCAAAAGCCATTCTGTATCTCAAAAATCATTATGTATCTCAAAAATCAATCTTTATCTCAAACCATGTTGTATCTCAAAAACCACGCTGTAGCTAAAAACCATGTCAGATCTCACAAATCATTCTTTATCTCACTAACTATGCAAGACTAATCCGATAGGGCCATCTTCGATGTGATTCTAACTCCCTATGGTCGGGGAGGTCGAATCAGATTCTAACTCCCTATGGTCGGGGAGGTCGAATCATCGTGCACAGTACCATCACAATAATGAATCTTCCGCAAGGGCCATAACGATAAAATAAACTTAGATCTAACCTCAAATCAGAGGAAAATCTAAGCCTGTGCACATACCATGGTAATCAAAACACAACTAACTCCATTGTCTTCTCAACAAATGAGAGAGACGGGTAATAACCTAGTTAAGCATCTATAGTGAGATATAAAATAATATCACAATCCTTTTAGTGAGCATAAATCACAATATAATTCGATTCAAAGTCAATTCCAATATCCAAGAACTTTTATGCTCATCACAATTCAAATAATAAATTTGCATTTTTCCATGAAAATTACCATCATAATTCAAAACATGTTCTATCACAATTTTCCAAAACATAATTTATTCAATCCATAGCAATGCTTAATACTTGTGGAAATACCATTTCACAAAGCTAAATTCATACATACTATAACAATTTCAATAATCATTGAATTAAATCCAATGCTTGTTAAACATAATACATAAGAAAATATGTCATTTAATCATATGAAATAATCAAAACAAAATCAGTTAAAAACTAGCTGTGCACAAACACAATTTAAAACAATAACATACAATTAATCATATGAAATATTATTCAGAGCAAAATCAGTTGAAAACTAGTTGTGCACAAATCTCTGATAACTGTCTCTTGGTCTTGACTCAGTGTTTCCTTCCCTTTTCCTGAGTCTTTGCTAACTGAGAAACACAATTTGAAGTGTTTCAGTACTAAATTAAACTGTCTCTATCGATAATGTTTGACAAATAATTCACTAAAAGCTATTATTTGCTTAATCACCTAATATACCGACCCTTGATGCGTTCTAGGTAATTTAGGTTTTAGTGTCACTAATATGTCACATTCGATAGTGTTTTAGGGTTGGTACGTTTTACCAAACTCATTTCCTTGCTTAGTGCATTTTAATGCAACTTGCTGGATTCCGGTATACTAGTTTGATCTAGCCGGAAGACCTAGTTCCCTCGGTTTTCGGGTTTCGGTCAAAACTAAAAACTTGTAGATCTATGTCATACGGAACGCGGGGAAAAATTTTAGGTCAATCCAAGTTATGTAGACCAAGTTATGGTCATTTTACTATTGCTGGTCAAATGGCATCAAATTTGGTCATTTTAGGTCAATTTTGGTCAACTTTGGTTCGGCCAGTTTTTGGACCCGAACTTGTGCAAGCTATTTGACTTGCTTATGGTCATTTCTGGGCTTTGGTGTCTTCATAAGACTTGTAGGTATGGGTCTTAACTATTCATGGTTAAATTTCAGGTCAATTGGACCTGTTTTGAGTGAGTTATGGCCTAAAAACTAACTGCTGCCTAATTGGTCAGTTTTCAGGTTTCAATTGCACTTAATCCGAATTGGTCATTTTTCATATCACCTTGCAAGCAGAATTTTGGTATGCTTTCTGAATGAAATTTGGCACATTTTGTGCCTAGTTTCACCTCCAATTGGTCTCATACCAATTGAGGTTACACATTTAAAGTTATAGGCTAAAATGCATACTGCCCTTAATTACCTTGCTTAAACATACATCAATGACACATTCACCTTACTATATGTCCACTTCCCTTACCAATTCTGTTTTGGTACATTACCAAAACCATATACCACTTCACTTTAAAGTCACTTTGGGCAGATTACACACATCCTCAATACACCAAATAAACTCAAATTTACAAAGTCTAAGTACAATCACATATACACCTAAACATTACTCATTCTTACATACACTTTACACAACCAATCTATATACATATCCTTCAATCCTCAATGTCAATATTCTGCCAATACCTTCATTAACTCATACATTTATCAAAGTGTCCCAAGACAGCCGAAATGTTCTACAATGCCAAAGTGTCCCACAATTCGTCAATCTCCAATTTAAGTGCACAATCACCACATTTTCATGGAAATAACTTACTAGGATATTAAATCCCTCTACTCAACATGAATTTACATCAAATATATGTAATAATAAATCATTAAATACATAACTCCATGGCTGTCCAAAATGGACATATCAATAACACCACAAACTTGAAAATTTTCTTCACAAATCCAACACCCATAACATGTACACAATGTTTAACAAAGCAATATTCAAAAATGTAAACTTACCTATGGTTGGAACTTGCTAAACCTTGATTAAACTTCTTGATTTTGGTATCAAGCTCTTCCTTATGATGTGTAGACAATCTTTAATGAAGAAACCTAAATGATTGGAAGTGAAATGAGGAGGTTAGGTGAGCTTGAAAGAAAACGGCAATGGAGGTTTCATTTCCTTCAATTCGGCAAGGTTAAGGGAAATGGAGAAGATGAACATTTTAGCTTGTATAATGGAATTACAGCTGCCCCATTATGTTTTTATTTTATTCATTAGTGGCCCACTCACACCAATTAATCATATTATAAGTTTAATTTCCCTTTATCCCACATTAAACCCTTAATTCTTGTTATTTACTTTAGGTACCACCAAATTAATTTTTCATTTTATTTTCTAAGTGTAATATTATTTATTTTTAATGGAATTTTAGGTCAAAAGACGATTCGGGATGTTAAATAACCATAATGCCCCTGTTCGGGTTGCATTCCCGATTTTTCGGTAACACCGGGTTTTATCCGTTTTTCGATTTCTCACTTTTCTTTGTACTAATTATTTAATTTTTCTTTGATATTTCTAATGATATTTATACTTCAATTGATGTCTCTTTAAGTCCTAAAAATATTTTCCAGGGTTCCCGCAAATCGGTAGCTAGTCAACGGTCCACGCCGTGACTTCCCAAGGCCACCATCGCTAGGGTTCTCGGCTCGCTTAACTTGGTTACATTTCTTTGCTATTATTTTTCCTTTGTTTTTCTTGTATTTTCTTTTCTTGTATTTCATTATTTTATGTCTCCTCACTCATATCGAAGTGTAGTTCTAGGCATCCTAATTGTCCGGACAAGACTGGTCACCGGAACAGTAGAACGCACTACCGAACTTAGGGGTGTTACAATTCTCCCCCCCTTAAATAAATTTTGTCTCAAAATTTTACTTGGCATTAGTCTCTGAACAGCTGTGGGTGCTGTCTCCTCATATCCTCTTCACGTTCCCAAGTAGCTTCCTGGCCTGAATGATGGTTCCACAGCACTTTAACCAGGTGTATCTGTTTGTTCCTCAGCTGGTTCACCTCATAAGCCAAAATTTTTATGGGTTCTTCCTCATATGAGAGGTCTGGATTTACCTCAATCTCTTCAACTGATAGTACATGAGATGGGTCGGATCTGTACCTCCTTAACATGGACACATGGAAGACACTGTGTATCCTTGCTAGCTCTGGAGGTAATGCCAACCGATATGCCAAAGGGCCCACTCTTTCCAGAACCTCATATGGTCCGATGAAACGAGGACTCAGTTTCCCCTTTCTGCCAGATCTCATAATCCTCTTCCAAGATGAAACTTTGAGGAATACCTTATCACCCACTGCATATTCAATATCTCTTCTTTTCAAATTAACATAGGACTTCTGACGGTTTGATGCAGCCTTGAGTCTATCTCTAATTAATCTGATCTTTTCCTCTGTCTACTGAACAATTTGTAGCCCAATCATCTTACTTTCACCTATTTCATCCCAACATAAGGGAGTTCTGCACTTCCTGCCATACAATGCTTCATATGGAGGCATTCCAATGCTTGATTGGTAGCTGTTGTTATAAGCAAACTCAATCAAAGGCAAGTGTGTATCCCAACTACCTTCAAATTCAATCACATAAGCCTGTAGCATATCCTCCAATGTCTGAATAACCCTTTCAGGTTGGCCATCTATCTGTGGGTGGAATGCTGTGCTGAAGTTCAATCTAGTTCCTAGGGCTCTCTGAAGACTACCCCAGAATCTAGAAGTGAACCTAGGATCCCTGTCAGATACAATTGATACTGGCACTCCATGCAATTTTACAATCTCATATATGTACAATCTGGCCAATCTTTCCAGGCTATAGTCCATCCGGACTGGCAAAAAGTGAGCAGACATGGTTAGTCTGTCAATTATGACCTATACTGCATCTTGACTATTCTGTGTCCTCGAAAGTTTCATCACAAAATCCATAGTTATTCGTTCCCTTACAATGTTTCATAGGGTGCCATTTGTATGCTAGCATGACACATATTATTGTATACAAATTCTGTTCATGGGATGTATCTGTCTCATATCTCTCGGATTCAAGGACAGAAGTTCTCAGTATATTCTCGAGGGTTTATTCCATTTTACAGGTTATTATTATCATTTCATTTTATTATTTATAGAAACTCAACGGGTTTCAAAATTTACCTGAATCACTTGTTTCGACTGTCCATCCGTTTGAGGATGATAAGTCGTACTAATATCTTTAAGCTTATAGCAATTACTGTGGTACAGGTAATTCACATTAATATAATTGAGTCACTGACTCTAGCTACCTTACAAGTGTAATCATTTGATAGGCTAGTTCTGAAGTTTTACATTTCTTACTAAAATTTTCACATTTATTTCTAGTAATAATACTCTATTCGGGTGCAACTGTATCAATTTATAGATTACTTACAAATATTCTTAATTTACTGTATCACGAGGAAGTACGTAGCTCTACACAATAATCCCGTGTCGGTACTGTAATCTGCAGCTTACAATACAAACATCGAGAACATTACATTGTCACTACGTTATAACCTCATGGACTAGGTTTTCTAACATCTTATCTTTCTCGAATCCACTAATATCCCAAACTGATTCTGATTACAATTTCCTTTGACAATTATTAACAGTAACATCTTTGCCCTCATCTAGAGCAATTCTATTACTGTAATTTACTTTTAGGTCCTCTTGCCTTACATTAAGTAGGCTCGCCAATTAGCTTTATAATTTACGGTATGTTAGAAAATACTTTTAGCTAACAATTCTTCCAAAATTAATGTCAACCATACTTGTTATTGTAGTTATTATCCTAAAGGACTAGTCACTAATACATCAAAATTCATTTCCATGTAAAGGAATAACAACAGAACATATAGTTCTGACACTAACACACAACTAAGTAGTGCTGGGATCAAATAATAACTAATTGTTTCTTTCAAAAATTAAGAACTTACTAGCAGCTACATCTGAAGTTTCTGCTCCTTTTACTTGGCGAATAGTGGACTCTCCGACTGGTGCGCTACTATATTCGGGTTGATTCACTGAGTTATAGTGGTGAGGAGTACCAACTCTATTTCTATCTTGACTCTGACTGACGGTCTGTGAACTCCGGAGAGCAGATCGAGGTGGTTTAGTACAATCTTTAGCAAGGTATCCAAGTTTTCCACAATTGTAACAGGCTCCAGAGGTTATACGACAAATACCTCCATGTAGCTTACCACAAACATGGCAGAAACGGGCAGGATAGGAACTTCTGGTTGTTCGACGACTAGATCTTAGTGGTCTCTGCCCTGATGATCCGCCTCTATCATATTTCTGAGCTCAGGGTTCCTCAAATTGTTTTCTCTTCCCCAAATTACTGTTCGAGCTCTGACCCATGGGTTTCTCCCTTTTCTCCATTTCATGTTGCCCTTGTGGGGGTTGGGTTTGTACTTGAGTTTGAGCTGACAGGGTATCAGCCATTTGTTGAAAGAAAGTGGCCATTTGCTGGACCATTTGTGCAGTAATTTGTACTGGTAAAGCTGGTACAGTCGGGCCTTCGACACTTTGTGGAGTTGGGGCCTCAACTTGTACTTCTGCCATTACAGATTGTTCTATTGTCTCATTCTTCTCTCTCATTCTTTTCACAGAATTTTCTACTCCTGTACAACCAACACAAGGAGATTCCTCTCC
The DNA here is from genome assembly GCF_030052815.1 of Hevea brasiliensis. Lineage (NCBI taxonomy): Eukaryota > Viridiplantae > Streptophyta > Magnoliopsida > Malpighiales > Euphorbiaceae > Hevea > Hevea brasiliensis. The sequence goes on from NC_079500.1 coordinate 35,065,822, forward strand.
ATTAGTTCACATTTATGATGTAAATGTACTATATGTATCAAACATTTGAGCAGTTGTAGTTCTGACAAAAAGATTTCAAATTCATAGTTCGAAATTCACTTTAAAACCATTGCTCTGATACCACTTAAACATGTCACACCCTACCCCTCTGTAAGGCATAACATGATCCCGTAGTATACCTAATGAATTATCAACTCCGTCTACTGATAACCCATTAAATACACTACAAGGGATTTTAAAAACTTTTCTTACTTCTTTCACAGTGGTGAGCACTATTTACAGGTGTTAAAAACTTTTGTGAACTGAAGTGATAGAACTAACACATTTGACTTATTTGGAATTTCGGTAAAAATTTTGGCAGAGTGCCATCTGTATTTTGGATAAAACAATTCTTCAGAAAAACCTGTAAAAAGCACTTCAATATTTTTCCCAATCTCAACTCCAACAAAATTCAACACAATATTTTTCTCAACTCAATCCATAACAATTTTTCAGTATTTTCAAAGGATGAGATAAAAGAAATATAATACAAATTTTACAAGTCAAAATAACTCATAATTCACTTTACAACTTCAATGTGCAATTTTAATTTACAACTGCTCAAATAATTTAAATACATATTATTACATGCATACATCAGACCTATGTACATGGGTATACCTATAATATACCTGGAGCTGGTCTGAAAGTGTCTTCAAAGAAACTTACTCATTGCTCTATGCTCTTCTTACCTGCGACAGCATACAAAGCTATCACTGAGTGGTGAACTCAGTGGTGCACAACTATAATTTAAAACATAGTACAATATACATTGAAAAAATTTACAGTAAATAATTTGGAAATCTGAATACTCATCAAATTCCAAAACTCAAAATATTCATTGCCAATAATGTAAATCATTTTTATAAATGACTTTGATCACAAAATTCAATTTATCAAATCATGACTAACCATTTAAGTAATTCCAACAAAATCAATTATACATAAACCATAATTGAAATCACAATTCTTTACCATTCAAAAGCCATTCTGTATCTCAAAAATCATTATGTATCTCAAAAATCAATCTTTATCTCAAACCATGTTGTATCTCAAAAACCACGCTGTAGCTCAAAAACCATGCTGTATCTCACAAATCATTCTTTATCTCACTAACTATGCAAGACTAATCCGATAGGGCCATCTTCGATGTGATTCTAACTCCATATGGTCGGGGAGGTCGAATAAGATTCTAACTCCCTATAGTCGGGGAGGTCGAATCATCGTGCACAGTACCATCACAATAATGAATCTTTCGCAAGGGCCATAACGATAAAATAAAATTAGATCTAACCTCAAATCAGAGGAAAATCTAAGCCTGTGCACGTACCATGGTAATCAAAACACAACTAACTCCATTGTCTTCTCAACGAATGAGAGAGACGGGTAATAACCTAGTTAAGCATCTATAGTGAGATATAAAATAATATCACAATCCTTTTAGTGAGCATAAATCACAATATAATTCGATTCAAAGTCAATTCCAATATCCAAGAACTTTTATGCTCATCACAATTCAAATAATAAATTTGCATTTTTCCATGAAAATTACCATCATAATTCAAAACATGTTCTATCACAATTTTCCAAAACATAATTTATTCAATCCATAACAATGCTTAATACTTGTGGAAATACCATTTCACAGAGCTAAATTCATACATACTATAACAATTTCAATAATCATTGAATTAAATCCAATGCTTGTTAAACATAATACATAAGAAAATATGTCATTTAATCATATGAAATAATCAAAACAAAATCAGTTAAAAACTAGTTGTGCACAAACACAATTTAAAACAATAACATACAATTAATCATATGAAATATTATTCAGAGCAAAATCAGTTGAAAACTAGTTGTGCACAAACCTCTGATAACTGTCTCTTGGTCTTCACTCAGTGTTTCCTTCCCTTTTCCTGAGTCTTTGCTAACTGAGAAACACAATTTGAAGTGTTTCAGTACTAAATTAAACTGTCTCTATCGATAATGTTTGACAAATAATTCACTGAAAGCTATTATTTGCTTAATCACCTAATACACCGACCCTTGATGCGTTCTAGGTAATTCAGGTTTTAGTGTCACTAATATGTCACATTCGATAGTATTTTAGGGTTGGTACGTTTTACCAAACTCATTTCCTTGTTTAGTGCATTTTAATGCAACTTGCTGGATTCCGGTACACTAGTTTGACCTAGCCGGACGACCTAGTTCCCTCGGTTTTCGGGTTTCGGTCAAAACTAAAAACTTGTAGATCTATGTCATACGGAACGTGGGGAAAAATTTTAGGTCAATCCGAGTTATGTAGACCAAGTTATGGTCATTTTACTATTGCTGGTCAAATGGCATCAAATTTGGTCATTTTAGGTCAATTTTGGTCAACTTTGGTTTGGCCAGTTTTTGGACCCGAACTTGTGCAAGCTGTTTGACTTGCTTATGGTCATTCATGGGATTTGGTGTCTTCATAAGACTTGTAGGTATGGGTCTTAACTGTTCATGGTTAAAATTTCAGGTCAATTGGACCTGTTTTGAGTGAGTTATGGCCTAAACACTAACTGCTGCCCAATTGGTCAGTTTTCAGGTTTCAATTTCACTTAATCCGAATTGGTCATTTTTCATATCACCTTGCAAGCAGAATTTTGGTATGCTTTCTGAATGAAAGTTGGCACATTTTGTGCCTAGTTTCACCTCCAATTGGTCTCATACCAATTGAGGTTACACATTTAAAGTTATAGGCTAAAATGCATACTGCCCTTAATTACCTTGCTTAAACATACATCAATGACACATTCACCTTACTATATGTCCACTTCCCTTACCAATTTTGTTTTGGTACATTACCAAAACCATATACCACTTCACTTTAAATTCACTTTGGGCAGATTACACACATCCTCAATACACCAAATAAACTCAAATTTACAAAGTTTAAGTACAATCACATATACACCTAAACATTACTCATTCTTACATACACTTTACACAACCAATCTATATACATATCCATCAATCCTCAATGTCAATATTCTGCCAATACCTTCATGAACTCATACATTTATCAAAGTGTCCCAAGGCTGCCGAAATGTTCTACAATGCCAAAGTGTCCCACAATTTGTCAATCTCCAATTTAAGTGCACAATCACCACATTTTCATAGAAATAACTTACTAGGATATTAAATCCCTCTACTCAACATGAATTTACATCAAATATATGTAATAATAAATCATTAAATACATAACTCCATGGCTATCCAAAATGGACATATCAATAACTCCTCAAACTTGAAAATTTTTTTCACAAATCCAACACCCATAACATGTACACAAAGTTTAACAAAGTAATATTCAAAAATGTAAACTTACCTATGGTTGGAACTTGCTAAACCTTGATTAAACTTCTTGATTTTGGTATCACGCTCTTCCTTATGATGTGTAGACAATCTTTAATGAAGAAACCTAAATGATTGGAAGTGAAATGAGGAGGTTAGGTGAGCTTGAAAGAAAACGGCAATAGAGGTTTCATTTCCTTCAATTCGGCAAGGTTAAGGGAAATGGAGAAGATGAACATTTCAGCTTGTATAATGGAATTACAGCTGCCCCATTATGTTTTTATTTTATTCATTAGTGGCCCACTCACACCAATTAATCATATTATAAGTTTAATTTCCCTTTATCCCACATTAAACCCTTAATTCTTGTTATTTACTTTAGGTACCACCAAATTAATTTTTCATTTTATTTTCTAAGTGTAATATTATTTATTTTTAATGGAATTTTAGGTCAAAAGACGATTCGGGATGTCAAATGACCATAATGCCCCTGTTCGGGTTGCATTCCCGATTTTTAGTATCTGGGTTTTGTCCGTTTTTCGATTTCTCACTTTTCTTTGTACTAATTATTTAATTTTTCTTTGATATTTCTAATGATATTTATACTTCAATTGATGTCTCTTTAAGTCCTAAATATATTTTCCAGGGTTCCCCACAGTCTAGGGCTAGTCAATGGTCCATGCCGTGACTTTCCGGTGCGGTCACCCATCGCTAGGTTCTCGGCTCGCTTAACTTGGTTATATTTCTTTGCTATTATTTTTCCTTTGTTTTTCTTGTATTTTCTGTAACACCCCTAAGTTCGATAGTGCGTTCTGCTGTTCCGATGACCAGTGTTGTCCGGATAGCTAGGATGCCTAGAACCACACTTCAATGTGAGTGAGGAGACATAAAATAATGAAATACAAGAAAAGAAAATACAAGAAAAATAAAGGAAAAATAATAGCAAAGAAATGTGATCAAGTTAAGCGAGCCGAGAAACCTAGCGATGGTGACCGCACCGGGAAGTCACGGCGTGGACCGTTGACTGGCCCTGGACTGCGGGGAACCCTGAAAAATATTTTTAGGACTTAAATAGACCCTTGTTGAAGAATAAATCTCATTAGAAAGATCAAAGAAAAATTAAATAATTAGTACAAAGAAAAGTGAGAAATCGAAAATGCACAAAACCCAGATACTAAAAATCGAATGCCGCTCAACAGGGCATTATGGTCATTTGACATCCCGAAGTGTCTTTTGACCTAAATGTCCATTAAAAATAAATAATATTACACTTAGAAAATGAAATGAAAAATTAATTTGGTGGTACCTAAAGTAAATAACTAAAATCAAGGGTTTAATGTGGGATTAAATGAAAGTTTAGCTTAAAATATGATTAGAATTGTGAGTGGACCACTAATGCATAAAATAAACATATAATAGGGCAGCTGTAACTCCACTAAATCAGCTGAACTTCATCTTCCTCAAAGTTATCTCAACATTGCCGTGAATGAAGGTGAGAGGAAACACCATGGCCATTTTTCATGCAAGCTCTCTTAACTCTCCATTTTCAACTCCAATCTCTTAGGTTCCTTCATGAAACTTTGTCTACTCATCACAAGGAAGAGTTTGATACTAAATTTGAGAAGTTTAAGCAAGGTTTAACAAGCTCCAAGCATAAGGTAAGTTCATAATTTTGAAGATAGCTTTGTTAAGTTTTGTGTGCATGTTATGGGTGTTGGTTTTGTGAAGGAAAATTTTGAGTTTGAAGAGTTATTGTTGTTTTCATTTTGGACAGCCATGGAGTCACGTTTTTGATGAGATATTTATGCATATAATTGATGAGAAATAATGTTGATCATGGTGATTTAATATCCTAGAGGATTATTTCACATATATATGGTGATTTATGCACTTGGATGGGAATTGGTAAATTGTAGGGCACTTTGATGTTGAAGAACAATTTTCGGCAGCTTGGGAACCCTTGAATAATTGTATGTATTGATGGAAGTGTTGGCAGAATGTTGACATAGAAGAATTGATGAATGTATATGTAAATTAGTAGTGGAGATTATATGTAATGATTAGGTGTATTTATGTACATATATTGCTAAATTTGGACTTTGTGGTTTAGGGTTGTATTTGATGTATTGAGAATGTTTGTATTCTGTCCAAATTGACCATAGTAAGAAGTGATAAATGAATATGGAATGGTATAAAATCAGAATTGGGTATGGGGATTTAAGGTAGAGCAAGTTAAATTTGTGTTTGAATTGGGGTTTGAAAGACACATAGAGGACAGTGTGCAAATAGACCAATAAGTTTAAATGTGTAACCTCAATTGGTATGAGACCAATTGGAGGTGGAACTAGGCACAAAATGTGCCAACTTTCATTGAGAAAGCATACCAAAATTCTGCTTGCAAGGTGATGTGAAAAATGACCAATTCGGATTAGGTACACTTGAGACCTAAAAACTGACCATTTGGGCAGCAGTGAGTGTTTAGGCCATAACTCACTCAAAACAGGTCCAATAGACCTGAAATTTTAACCATGAATAGTTAAGACCCATACCTACAAGTCTTATGAAGACACCAAAACCCAGAAATGACCATAAGCAAGTCAAAAAGCTTGCACAAGTTCGGGTCCAAAAACTGGCCGAACTAGAGTTGACCAAATTGACCAAAAATTGACCTAAATTGATACCATTTGACCAGCAATAGTGTAATGACCATAACTTTGTCTACTTAACTCGGATTGACCTGAAATTTTGCCCCGCGTGCAATAAGACATAGATCTACATGTTTGTAGTTTTGACCGAAGCCCGAGAACCGAGGAAACTAGGCCGTCCGGCTAGGTCAAACCAGTGTCCTGGAATCCAGCAATTTGCATTAAAATGCACTAAACAAGGAAATGACTTTGGTAAAACATACCAAACCTAAAACCCTATCGAATGTGACATATTAACGACACTAAAACCTAATTTACCTAAAACGCAACGAGGGTCGGTATATTAGGTGATTAAGTGAATAATTAAGTTCAGTGCATTATTTACCAAACACCATCGATAGAGACAATTTAATTTGGTACTGAAACACTTCGAATTGTGTTTCTCAGTTAACAAGGACTCAGCAAAAGGGAAAGAAATACTGAGTCAGGACCAGGAGACAAATATCAGAGGTTTGTGCACAACAGCTATTTCTTTTGAATTTTTTTCAATTGAAATGAATTATGACTATTTGTATATTATTGTTTTAAATTGTGTTTGTGCACAACAACTATTTCTTTTGAATTATTTTCAATTGAAATAAATATTGACTATTTGTATATTATTGTTTTAAATTGTGGAATGTATTTGAATGGATATTTATTGCTTGAAAAGCATTGTAAATGATTTGAAACTGTGAGAAACTGTTTGAATGGTATTTGATGGATACTTATTGATTGAAAAGCACTGTAAATGGTTTTTGTGGAAATTGAAGTGAATTACGAATTGTGTTGCCATTTTGTGAATGAAATTATAACTTTGGAAATTTATTAGATTCTTACGGATCATTTGAATAAAATGTTTGGAATTGTTTTGACTCACAATTGGCATGACACTGATACTATGTTCCTCCTCCATTAATGGGGTGAGTGTGATTATTCCTCCCTCTTTGACTTATCAGTCTTGGGTGAGCATGATTATGTTCCTCCCTTTTTGACTTCCCAGTCTGAGGTGAGTATGGATGAGTACTCATTAGATAGCTAGCTTCCTCCCTCATTGATTTCGATTATTGGGGTGAGTATGTCTTGTCGTGGTGTACAACACGGCATATATGGAAAAATGTGTGTCATGACCTGAATTGTGTTATTGATTGGCAACATTGTATTGTTCAATTATTTGATCGAATTGTGTTATTGATTTGCAAAATGATATTATTCAATTATTTGATCGAATTGTGTTATTGATTTGCAAAATGATATTATTCAATTATTTGATCGAATTGTGTTATTGATTTGCAAAACGATATTATTCAATTATTTGATCAAATTGTGTTATTGATTTGCAAAACGATATTATTCAGTTATTTGATCAATTGTGTTATTGATTTGCAAAAAGGTATTATTCAGTTATTTGATCAAATTGCGCATGAATTGGCAATACGGTATTCTTAAACTATTTGACTAAATTGTGTTATTATGAATTTTGATAATTTGTGAATTGGAGTTTAAATTCCTTATGACATTCATTGTCTTGAATTTAACTATGGTTTTAAGTATCCACTATTGATATGATTTATGAATTGTGAATTAAAATTGTATTTGGTTAATGTTGTGCACCACTGAGACATTGTCTCAGCGATAGCTTTTTATTGCTGTCGCAGGTAGAGAGACAAACAGGGCAGCAGACTAGGCTGCTAATACATCCAGTGAGGGATTACCTGGTATAATGAGTATACCAATATTTTGCATTTTGTAATCAGAATGTATGACATCGTATGTACATTTTGTTTTTGGTTTTGAGCTTGTAAATTCAAATTGTACCTTAAAGTTGTAAATTTATTATGAGTTATTTGACTTATAAAAATTGTATTATATTTCCTTATCTCAGACTTTGAAAAATTTCTATGGAATTGAGTTGAGAAATGTGTTGTATTGAGAAAAATGTTGGAGTTGAGATTTGGAAAATAATTGAAGTGCTTTTTACAGGTTTTCTGAAGAACTGTTTTGTCCAAAATACAAATGGCACCTTGCCAAAATTTTTACAGATATTCCAAATAAATCAAATGAGTTAGTTGTTTCACTTCAGTTCACCAAAGTCTTTAACACCTGTAAATAGTGCTCACCCCTGTAAAAGAAGTAAGAAAAGTTTTTAAAATCCCTTATAGTGTATTTAATGGGTTATCAGTAGACGGAGTTGGTAATTCATCAGGTATACTACGGGATCATGTCATGCCTTACAGAGGGGTAGGGTGTGACATTTTCTTTTCTTGTATTTCATTATTTTATGTCTCCTCACTCATATCGAAGTGCAGTTCTAGGCATCCTAACTGTCTAGACAACACTGGTCACCGGAACAGTAGAACGCACTACCGAACTTTGGGGTGTTACATCCCCTCTTCCCATGGAAACAAGTATATTCTGGCTGGTGTTGATTAGGTGTCAAAATGGGTAGAAGCAATAGCCACACCAACTAACGATGCTAGAGTGGTCACAAGGTACCTTAAGAAGAATATCTTCACAAGATTTAGCACACTACGAGCAATAATCAGCGATGGAGGAAGTTACTTCTACAACTAAGAATTCGAAACACTACTAAAAATGTATGGAGTGACTCATAAGGTGGCCACACCTTATCATCCTCAAACCAGCGGCCAAGTAGAAATCTCAAACAGGAAACTAAAGCAGATTCTAGAGAAAACTATAAATAGATCCAGGAAGGATTGGTGCATGAAGTTAGATGATGCACCGTGGGCATACCACACTGCATATAAAATCCAAATTGGCACAACACCCTTCTGACTAGTTTATGGAAAATCATGCCATCTCCCTATTGAACTTAAGCATAAAGCTTACTGGGCAATTCAGATCCTAAACTTTGATCTCAAAGCTGCTGGTGAAAAAAGGCTCCTACATCTGAAAACCAAAAGATGGCATGATAGGAGCACAGCAAGGAAAGAAATCAAAGAAGGAGATCTTATCTTATTATTCAACTCTAGATTGAAACTCTTTCCTGGGAAGCTGAAGTCAAGATGATCTGGACCTTTTAAGGTCACTTAAGTCTTTTCACATGGAGCAGTAGAAGTGTGGAACGAAATCTCAAGAGCATTTAAGGTCAATGGGCAGAGGCTAAAGCCTTACATTCAAGGAGAACCCATAGAAATGGGAGTCAATTGCACCCTCGACCATCCTACTGACAGACCATAAACAAGCAAAGTCCAGTTAAAGACTATAAACAAGCGTTTTTTGGGAGGCAATCCAAAACTTTTCTAAACTTTTCTTCTTTTCCTCTTTCATATTGATTTTTTGTTTCATACTCATTAGTATTTCATTTTGTAGGACCTTCTGGAAAAGAAAAAGGGGAGTAGAGAATAAGAGAGGAGAGGATTCATTTAGTCAAAATCACAAAAGAGAAAATTGGACAAAACTGAGGAAGTAGCTCTATTGCTAACCTTTGCATCCATTTCATGTGTTGAGATGATAAAATTTTCATTTGAGAAAAATTTGGAAAATCAGAAAATTACGCGGGTCGTGTACTTGTTTCACACGCCCTGTGTAACTTTTTGAAAGTCCGTAAATTTCTTACAATTTTTTAACTCTGAGGAAGACAGAAAGTTACACAGATCCATAGACCAATTTACACGGGCTGTGTAATGTTGCTAGCAGAATAGCTTGAAGACAGAAAGTTACACGGGTCCTCTTTGTACTTAACACAGGCCGTGTAACATGTCCAGCAAAGCAACTCAAGAGGCAATAAGTTACACGAGTCCCAGAGCTTCATTTACACAGGCTATGTACTATGATAGAATTTGAAATTTTCAGGTAGAAATTTACACGGCCCTACATGTCAGGACCCGTGTAGTGATACATGACCCGTGTATCATGTCGCAGACGCGACTCCTGGGGCGCGAAACCCTCTAAACGAAGAGTTGTAACGGCTCTTTAAATGCACCCCTTGCCTTAAACCCGTTCATAAAGGCAAAACCCTTTATCTCCACCCCTCCTAGTCTATAAAAACCCCTTAAATCTCTTCTCCCTTCACTAAACCCTACTCTTTTCATTCCTAAAAACTCATCAATGGCTCCTGCAAAGAGATCTGTGTGAAGAATGGGCTCTTTCTCAAGGCACAGAGGGGAATCCTCACCTTATTCCCCTCCGCTGACACCCCAACGCCTAAGAACAAGGGCAGCCTCTCCTCAATCCTCTCAACCAGCCAATCCTCTACCGCAACCCCAACCACAAGTCGCTCATCAACCAAAAATCTCCATTCCTTGGGGATTCCGTGATGATGCCCACAAGGCAATGTGCACCCGGCTTCACACCCGAAAAATAAGCTCCACAAAATACATGGATTCTGCACTGCTGGAGCAAATCGAGCTGCAGGATGAGATCAATGAGCTACTCGATAGCATTGAGTGGACAAGGTTCGCCCAACTCCAGTTCCAAGCATACCAGGACACCACATAGAGTTTTTGGGCAGTTTCAAAGCCACCTTATGGCCTACTGACAGGGAAGACAGAGGCAGAATTGAATTTCGCCTCCTTGGTATTAACCGGGTGATGAACATAGATGAGTTCAATGCCATCTTCGACTTTGATAGCGCCTGCCACTAGGAGATCCCTAGGAACCGCATGCTCTACAACAGCATCAACTTCTGGAGTTCCATTGCCCCGAACACGGAGCCTTATAATTCCAGCAAGTCCAAATCCACAGGTATCACGGGTCTAGCCCTGCGCTACATGCATCGGTTCGCTGCCCACACCATAATGGGCCGTGGTGACAGCCTTGGCATGGTAAATGCTAGTGAGCTATTCTTATTATGGTGTATGGTCATCAGGCAGTGTTGCAGCACCGGCTTCTTTTTGTGCAACCACCTTCACCGCCACTGTCATCAGCCTACCAGGCACATCGTGCTTAGTGGCCTTGTCACAACCATCGCCCTCCACTTCATATTCATTCCAGGACATCACCAGCTGCGCTTTGTCAGTGGAACATCAAGAATAGATCAAACCATCTGCATATCCATAGGGATATGTAAGAAGGTGGACAACACTTACTACCTGTTGGATGCCGAAGGGAATGCCATCCCTTGGAGAGACGAAGCATAAGAAGGACCTGGTGAGACTTCGTAGCCACAGGCGGAAACTCAAGAGCCCATGTTTCAGGAGTCCCCCACTCGAGTGCCTCCATACACACCAATACCCACAGACCCGGTACTCGCATACCTACAGCACATGGAAACCACAATCAACAATAGGATGCAAGCGATAGAGGACAGCCTCCAGGAAGCCCACAACAAGTTGGACATGCTAATGGAGAGGCTCGATGAAGAGGAGCCAACATCACCATCATCACCATCAGAGACCTTTTAGACCTAAAACTATAAGATAGGTTCTTTATTGTAAAATCTTGAATACCTTAGTCCTAAATTGCAATCATAGGTCTCTTTTATTTGCTTTATGTCCAAACTTTTCAATGCTTAATAAATAATATGCTTTTTTATAATCTTTGTACGTTTTCTCTAATTTTGCATATTATGTTAACATTGAGGACAATGTCCCATTTGAGTTTGTGCCCGCACTGGGGCGGGGTGCAAGTGCATTGCATATCATTACATTGTTTATTTCCGTTATAATATTTTTGTGTATCAAAATTCTAGAAAAATATTGAAAATTTTTGAAAATTTTGAACTTTGAATTATGAAACTTAGAACTATAACAAATTTCTAGGAAGCTAATAATTGAACTCCATGGAATACGGGAATGAACATATCTGGATAGGCAAAAAGGGATTCTAACATATTGTCTGTAAAAAACCTAATCTCTTTAGTGGAACCAGGCTAGTTAAACCCCTTCATAGCCATTAATATGTCACATTGAACTTGTAAAATTAGAAAAAAAAATTTTGAAATACAAGCAAACCTAAAAATGTCTCAGTAGCTCTAGAACATGTCTCTTGGACCTATCAAGGAGAAATCCTAGCATATGCTTGATGAAGAAATGATTAAGGCATTCTTTGCTATAGCCTCACTAAGCCTTAGCCACCCTTAATTAAAATGTATATCCCTTGTAGCCAACTTGAAGCCTATATTTATCCCTTAGATTTTTCCTTGCTTACCCATATTATTTACCTAGCCCCTAGCCTAAACACATATCCTACCCTTTTGAGGAGGCTAAATGCATAAGTAAAAAGTATATTAAGTGCAACAAAAAAAAAAATGGAGAGAGGATGTAGAACTCAAGAAAGAGTGTAAGTGTGTAATTGAAATCAAAGAAAAATTTACCTTTCCAACCCAACAAAAGCAATGAGTTTGGGGAAGAGGACAAAAGGGACATAAATAAAAAAAAAAGGGAAAGAAAAAAAAATGAAAAGAAGAAGAAGTCCCAAGATAAGTATTATGAAAGCATGCTTGGCACTATAAAAAACCAAAAGCCCTTCCTCTCCATACAAAGTCAGTAGAATAAACTTAGTATACTTGGTATTTTATGCATACATGCTATCCTTATATTTGCATTCCCTATAAACCTTTCATTGGCAACCAAGTCATTATCCCTTTAGTCCCATTACAACCATTTTAAAGACCTTTTGATCTTTTGAAAAGTATATGCTACATTAGTGGAGATAGAAAATTGAGATATGCCTATGGAGATTAAAATTGAGTTACTTCATCATAATTACTCACAATAGAGGTAAATTTGGGGGAGTAAGTGTTTTTCAAGTTTATCCTAATAAAACAGGTTATTTGTGACTTATTAATGGCTGTGCAAAGAGGAATAATTAGTTGAAGCACCAAAAAGAGGTGAAGTTCTAAACAGGCAGCTATTAGAACCCTTATGCCTTGAAAGAGGGTAATTGGTATAAAGGTTGGAGGAGTTCAATTTTGTGCTTATTAAATTGTTGGTTATATTCCTAAGTTATCCCCTAAAATGTGTTTTAAAACAGAGTTTTGTTTTGCTTGAGGATAAGTAAAAGTTTGAGTCTGGGGGTATTTGATACACTTGAATTGTATAGATATTTTTAAGCACAATTGTATACTATTTCATAGCATTTAGGTAAGTAATCTCATGCATAGTAGTTGATTTCATTAGTTTTTGTAATTTCTATTGTCAAGCCCTTAATTTCATATTTTCTACATCATTTCAGGTGTTTGGGTGAAGCCCCAGAGTATAGGAGTGCAAAAGGGAAGCTTAGAGAGGTCAAAAGACTCAGAATTTCTGCTGATACAAAGTACATGGGCTGTGTAAGCAAAGCCACAGACCCATGTAACCTTCTGCCAGATGAAAGCCAAAGAGCCAATGGAGAAACAAAAGTACACGGGTCATGTAATTGGACTCGTGTAATCTGCAGGGACTCGTATAATTCTCTGCTGGGCACAAGCTTGAAGAACTTTCTAAGAACAAAAGTACACGGCCCGTGTAACCAGGCTTATGTAGCCAGTGCAGACCCATGTAAGTCTCTGCGCCAATGTAAGATTTTGCAATTCCACTCCAGTAAGTTACACAGCGTGGGGCCGTGTAGTGACACACGGGCCGTGTACCATGCGATAGCCAGTTTTCAAACCCGAATTCCCACTCTTGTTTACACATTCAAATCAGACTCTTAAGGCTTTTGGGACTCAACATAACCTAACCCTAGAACAGCTATTATAAATAGAAAGAGAAAACATCCAAAAAGGGGGAGGAGGATCCTTTGACAGCGCTTTTTAGGAGTTTTAAAGAGACTCGCATTCTGCACTCTCTCCAGCCGTCTTGAGGAGAAAAATATCAGTATCAAGAGGAGTTTTCCAGCTGAAGTTCCACAAGATCAAAGCTGCAAACTCCCTTCGGTTCCTTCATTCCATCTCCTTAAATGGATTTTTATTATTTTATTTCTTCTATATGATTTCTTTTTACTGTCTTTACCTTTTTATCATGATGTTTACTGAACTCATGAGTGAGTATTTTTCATATTTTGGAATTGGGAGAGTAATGCTTGTAATCATTGTTATGGATAAACATTAAGTTTTATTTATTGGATTTGAGATTTGTTCCTTGATTTAATTTCTTGTGATCTTAATGCATTCAATGTGTCGGTACCCACTTAGTATTGATTGTAGATATTAATTGAAGGGCTAAAAGGTAAAGATTAATATTAGAAAATCAAGATCTTAAACCTAGGAATTTTGATCTAGACATAGGCTAATACCTTTGTGAAATTTCAAAATTAGTCAAAAACCTTAAAGGATTTTAATTAATTTGATCACCACAAAAGTCGGGTTTAAATTAATTAGAATACACCATAGGTGCCTTGAGAGAGGACTTAGGATACCTTAGGACTGATTTCCATCAAGGTAAACGATTCTCAATCCAGTAAATAAATAAGATAACATCCATAGTAAGATTCAAGTGTGAAATCTTAATTCCGGAATTATTCCAAAATAGATTACTTCATTTTAAGTTTATCATTTTAGTGTTTAAAATAGACAACTTTCATTCCTTCATTGTTCGATAGCCTAAATAGTCAAAATTATTGTGTAGATTGGTACTTACTAATCAAATTTCTCGTGGGAACGATACTTTACTCATCACTTTATTACTTGTTAGTGATCCGTGCACTTGCAGGGTTGTAAAACCAGCGAAACAAATATATATACTAAAAATTAAATTGAATATGACATATTCAACCAAAATTAAATTTGAATCTCATTCAAATAATTTTAAATTTACAAACCTTTTCCAAATTTAATATCTTGAAAACAATTTTCAAAAATTAATTGTGTGATTAAAATTTCTAATTAAATAATTTAATTAGGTGTGGACCTAATTATGGGCCTTAAGATGTACAACAATTGCATAATTAACCCATAAACCAAGCGCATAATTCAAACACACCCTTAGGGTGTGAATCACATTCATGCCACCACCTTTGAGCATCCACCCAGCTTTGAATCAATCCAATTATGATCCAATCACACAATTAAACCTCATAAACAATCTTAATGGCAAATATAGTGGCTGTGATACCAATTGTAGGAGTGGAAGAGTGAATAAAGGGCATTAGAACCTTGAATTTCAAAAATTATTTCTAAGGTTACATACATCATACCAAGTTTCGTATGAACCTAATCAACTTCCAATGCCCAATTGCATACCAAAACATATTTTAGCATGCATTAAAATTTCATTTGCCATTAAAGATTATGAATTAACATTTAATTCAATTAAACCCTAACTAAAAGAGGGATTTTTAGATACTAACCTCTTGATGCACAATTGATGCAATCATAGGATGTTCTTAAGACTCCAAATGTTGTCCCTCTAGTTTGTCCACCACAAGCACACACCAAAGTAGCAATGGCAGCCCCTAGATTTGCTTCTCAAGCCTTGTCAACCAATTTTGAGATGGGGTTTATACTTTGTGAAGGTTGTATGAATGTATTGGGTGTTAGAAACACTTTCTAATAATTTTATTCAAGAGGAAATCTAAGTTTTTCCTTTTGAATCAATTGAGAAATTGACGAGGAGAAGAGAACTCCATGTTGCCATCCAACATGAAGAGAGGAAGTGTGAGTGGCTGATTTTTCTTTTTAACTTTTCTTTATATACTTAGGTCAAACCCTAACTCCCTTGCCACATGTCATCACAATATCTCATCTTGTTATTATTTGATTTAATCCTGTGAAGCCAAGTGTCAAGCTTCATTTAAACCATGATATGTGGTCTTCCATCATAGGAAGATAAGTGGCAAGATCATATGGTGCCATGTGTCACCATCTCATGGTGCCATGTGTCACCATGTGAAAAGACCAATTTGCCCTTACTTTTTAATTTGAGTTCTCAACCCAAAATTATAATTTCTCCTCTTTAAATCAATTTATATCAAATATAAATTAATTAATTAATTAATCTCCATTAATTAATTTCTCATAATTAAATTCATATTTAATCAAATTAAATACAAATTTAATTTATACTATATATCCAATAACCTAGATTTGGTTTTAAGTCATGCTAGGGACTTTGCAATCTTATTGCAAGCCAAACCTCTTTAATTAATTAATTAAACTCTTTAATTAATCAATTAAATCACATTTTAAATGGTGATTAGCTTGTGTAGATGTATGTGTGACTTACTAGGCTCATTACTTATTGGCAATGAGAAATGATATTAACTCTTAATATCATTAGAACTCTTTCTTACAGTAAATAATTTCTCTAAATTATTTCAGGCATCTCATAGACTATGGTTGATACCTAGCATAGTATGCCATGGCCACCCAATCAGTAATAAGGAATACCTTGAATGAACCTTTAATCATATGTTACCATGCACTAGAATCTCTCTGTTATAAAATCCCAATTCGAGTTGGAGTCATGGTTAATGTCAAACCCCATTTGCTATGAACATTATATTCTCTTTTAATTCCAGTTCTTGATTAATTAGATTTTCTTATCAGAAACTCTTTTCTGACTAAATCTATTTGTCATGGCCAGGAACTTGAAACATCAAGAACAATTAAATGAACATAGGATTTTATCCCTATTTACTTAGGGTAACGGATTCCATCTTAATCAACACCTATCTCCATATATAATTAGTAGGAGCCAACACATGCCCATAAACCCATACACAGTATAAGTATGAAAGCAGTATCAAACTCAAATCACCTATATACAAGATAACTATATTATCTCAGGTCTAAAGATTATATGCACTAATATGATATATGACAATGCATTAACAAGAGTAAACTCCATGTGCTTGTCATATACGTCATTGGTTCGGCCTACTTATCATATATAAGTGCCTATCATGTTTGTTATGTGGCATGAGACTCACTATTCCATCTTATTTATATCTCATATAAATACCTTAGGAACAAACATGATTACAATCTTTTTAGATAAGTCATGTCCTTTGTGAAGTATCCTCGATTGTGAACCAATTTATGATACTTTGTGCTAGAAATACTATCACTCATATTCTTAACAACTTAAGAATAGAATTTCTAACAAAATATCAATGGACCTTTTCTACTACACATAAATATATTATGTAAATGAAAAAGTAAAATTACCTTTTTTTAATAAAATATGTACAAGATACATATAAAATGATATGCTTTAGGGCATACTACTAACAGATTTTATGGTCAGCTTAATTACTATTATGGTCTCACTTTGCACATTATCTGGTTTGGCATGCATATATCACATATTTGCATACATTCATACACATCTCATGCATACATGGATAATCAAACAATATGGCATGATCATGAACTTTCTAAGGGATTCAATTCTGAGCCACCAAAAATTGAATTAAGGCATTCCTAGGTGTATTTCATTCATTTCATTACAAGAGATGCTAAAGGAGTACATAACCAACATCTTGATCTTGATCTCCTCCCACTGGTCCCACCAATGCTCTATACCTCCTTGTGCTTTTTGCAATCCATTTACATTGTAACCCTTGATATACCAAGGTAAATTTATAAGAATTTGGATTTTAAAGTCCTTAAATAAATGTAAATACATCCTAAATTATCACAGCATTTATGATACATGCCACTAAAAATAAAATTAATTAATTTACATCCAAAAGAAAAATAAAAAAAATAAATCCAATCTCATTGGTCTTTTATTGTCCATGATCATCCATCATGCATATTAAAATTTAACAATTAAATAAATATACATATATTTAAAATTAAATTGAATATCACATACTCAATTAGCATTCAATTTGAATCACATTTAAATCAATTCTAAATTTTAGGAACTTTTCTCAAATTTAATTTCATGAAAACAATTTTCAAAATTATTTGTGTGATTGGAAATCCTAATTAAACAATTTAATTAGGTTTAGGCTTAATTTTGGGTCAAAATTCATACAACAATTGCATAAAAGAGCCCAAAAATAGCCAAAACATGCCCTTAAAGCATAACACGACCCGTGTAACCATTACACGGCCCGTGGTGCCGATCACATGGCCTGGAGCGCGAAATAACATGGGCCGTATGTTAGTTATGTGTGCCCTAGAGCATACACTGATCTCGTAACTTATAAGTAACATTGTAAATATTTAAATGGTGATAAACATTTCATTTAAATGTTGTGTATATATAATAACATATTTATTTGAAATTGTCCATTAGCAATATATTATATATATATATATATTCTATTCTTATGAGATAAGAATATGAGTGACATAATATATGGAATATTTCCTATAAATCAAAGTTCGCAGTTGAAGGATATTTTGGTGGGCACATTATATCCAAAGAGCTGTCACCTCTTTTTATCTCCATTGATTAGTATGAGATACTGATGTATATGAAATGGTGAGTCTCATGCCATCTGATATAAGATATCAGGATAAATACAGTGGATACTTATGAGATAAGTAGGTCGAACTTGTGGCGTACATATAACATGAAAATGGCATTTACTCGAGTCAATAAAAAGTTATCTGTGTCATACTAGTGTATATAATCCTTAGACCTGAGATGATATGGTTGTCTCTTATATGGCTGGTTTGAGTTTAATACCAATTATATATCTGTAATGTGTATGGATATTTCAGTGTGTGTTGGCTCAAATTGGTTATATGTTGGGATAGGTGTTCAGTCAAGAGGGAATCCATAGCCTTGAGTAAACAGGGTTAAAAGTCCTATGTGAATTTGAGCTATTCTTGATAAGATTAAGTTCCTAATCAGGATGGATGACTTTTTCTGGAAAAGTGTTTCTTGATGCTAAAGTCTTACATGTCAATAATCAGATTCAAATGAGTGCATAAGATTCCATAGTAAGGGGTTTGACTCAACCATGACCCTTAATGGCATTGGGATATAATACGGAAGGATTTTAGTGCATGGTGCTATATGATTGAAGGTTCATCTTAAGATATTTCTTATTGTTAATTGGGTGGCTATGGCATGCTATGCTAGGTGTCACCCATGGTTTATGAGATGTCTAAAATGATTTGAAGAAATCATTTATGGGTTGGAAGAGTTCTAATGATATTAAGAGTTAATATCATTTCTCATTATCAGTTAGTAATGAGCCTAGTAAGTCACACACCTACACAAGTTAACCACCAAGTTAATTATGATTTAATTGATTAATTAAATAGTTTAATTAATTAATTAAATAGATTTGGTTTTTTAATAAGATTGCAAAGTCCCTAGAATGACTTGCGGCAATTAGTTTTTTCTAGGGTTTTTGATTCTAAACCTTATCCAATCACACAATTGTGTCCCAAAATCAATCCTAATGGCAAATATAGTGGCACTGATACCAATTGATGGCTTGGGAAGCGTGGGTTTGGGCCATTAGTAGGTTGAATTTCAAAATTTTTTCTAGGGTTACATGCTAGCATACCATAGTAGCTTATGAACCTAGTCAACCTCCTATGCCCATGGGTGTGCCAAAACACCTTTTAGCATACTTTATTAGTTCATTTGCCATTAAGGATTGATGTTTAGTATTTAATCACATTAAATGCTAATTAAAGGAGGGATTGAAATTCACCTAACCTCAAAGGCGCTGAATCAATGTTCTTAATTCCCTTTGGGAGTTTCCAAGAGCTCCAATTGTAACTCCTCTAGCTTGTCCACCACAAGCTCACCAAGGATCACCAAATTGCAGCCCCAATCCTCTCTTGAAGCTTGCCAACCACTAGAATGAGATGGGTTTGCTTTGCTGGGTTAATGGATGTGGGTGCACTAGAAACTCTTTCTAGCAAATTGATTCAAGGAGAAAACAAGCTTTTTCTCACTTGTTAATGGAAGAAGAATGAACGAAGAGAGAGAGGGAGAGTCACCGTCCAAAAGGGAAAAAGAGGAAGGAGATTACTTCTTCATCTTTTGCATTTATATACATAGAAAAAGTATATAAATGTAGTGCCACTTGATAATTTCTCATTTAATCTTGCTTTTTTGTTGTCTTAATCACATTAAGACAAGTGTCAAGCCAAGAATAAATCATCATAAGATGGTCTTCCATCATGGGAAGACAAGTGGCTCAATCATATGGGTGCCACGTGTCATCATATGAAATTACCATTTTGCCTTTGTATGTAATTTTGAGTTCTCAGCTCAAAATTATATTTTCTCTTCTTCAAATTAATTTATATCATATATAAATTAATTAATTAATTAATCTTCATTAATTAATCTCACAATTAAGTTCATATTCAAACTCTTTAAATATAAATTTATTTTATATTATACATCCCATAACTTAGATTTAGTTTCAAGTCATGCTAGGGACTTTGCAATCTTATTGCAAACCAAACCTATTTAATTAATTAATTAAACTATTTAATTAATCAATTAAATCATATTTTACTTGGTGATAAACTCGTGTAGATGTGTGACTTACTAGGCTCATTACTTATTGGCAATGAGAAAAGACATTAACTCTTAATATCATTAGAACTCTTTCTTACCTTATATGATTTCTCTAAATCATTTCAAGTATCTCATAGACTATGGTTGATACCTAGCATAGCATGCCATGGCTACCTAATTAGTAATAAGGAATACCTTATATGAACCTTTAATCATATGTTACCATGCACTAAAATCTTTCCATTACAAAATCCCAATTCTAGCTGGAGTCATGGTTAATGTCAAACTCCATTTGCTATGAATCTTATGTTCTCTTTTAATTCTAGTTCTTGATTAATTAGACTTTCCTGTCAGAAACACCTTTCTGGCTAAGTCTATCTCTCCTGGTCAGGAACTTGAATCATCTAGAACAATTAAATGAACATAGGGTTTTATCCCTATTTACTTAGGGTAACGGATCCCATCTTGATCAACACCTATCTCCATATATAACTAGTAGGAGCCAACACATGCCTGTATACCCATACACAATACGAGCATGAAACTAGTATCAAACTCAAACCACCTATATATAAGATAACTATGTTATCTCAGGTCTAAAGATTATATGCACTGATATGATATATAACAATGCAATGACAAGAGTAAACTCCATGTGCTTGTCATAAGCGTCACTGATTCGGCTTACTTATCATCTATAAGCGCCTATCATGTTTGTTCACCACTCCAACTTATTTATATCTCATATTAATACTTTGGGAATAAACATGATTATAATCTTTCTGGATAAGTCATGTCTTTTGTGAAGTATCATCGATTGTGAACCAATTCATGATACTTTGTGTTAGAAATATTGTCGCTCATATTCTTAACAACTTAAGAATAGTATTTTTAACAAAATATCGATGGACCTTTTTAATTACACATCAATAGATTATGTAAAAAGAAAAGTGTAATTTCCTTTTATTAATAAAATATGTACAAGATACATACAAAATGATATGCTATAGGGCATACTACTAATAAGGGTTTAGTGCAAAATTGAGGATTTTGGTGAATTGATGACCAGTTAGTATTGTTAATGTCTAATTTGGTCAATTAGTGTATTATAGAGTGTGAATTGTTGAATTGAATTGAAGTGGATTGTAGTTGTCAAATTATTGAATTATGGTAGCTTGACCTCTGTCCATTGAAGATGTTATAATTTACATATTGTTGCTCCAATTGGTGTGAGGCTAATTGGAAATGAAAATTAAGACCCAAAGCAACAATTTTCTTGCAGAAACCTTGCCCTAAAACTGGCCACAAATTGGTGTAAAATTTGATTAAATCTGGATTAGGTACCCTGCTACTAGACAAAACTGATCATATGAATAGTACATGTTCAAATAGTCATAACTTTGCATAGAAAAGTCCAAATGACCTAATTTTTTAACCATTGGAAAGCTAGGACATATTAGAACAATATTCATGAAGAACACAAACCCAAATTTTGGACATAACCAATTAATTTTCTAACCAAAATTGGCTCACCAAAACTGCCAGAACTCTACATTGCCCAGAATTTTGGAATCTGACCAATCCGACCAGCCTTAGTAAAAATGGCATAACTTGAGCTAAAAAACTTCAAATGGAGTGATTCAAAAAGGGAATTAAAGCTAAGACAGCAAGAAACAACTTTGATAAAGAAAAGTTGGCCAAAGTTTCATAGTAGATAGGTCCAATGAATAGTAAACCCAAGTGACCAAAATTGAAATTTTGGAATTTCTCTTAGGGAGTTTGGAATTTCAATTGGCAATCAATGTCAACAAAATTGTAACCCAAAATATGGTATGTGGGTATAATTAGAATTGGTAGACCCATTCATTATGAAAAAGTCAACATTTTGAAATAAATAGTGAAGAGAATAGTAACCACAAATGCACCTAATGTAAAGGATTCAAATGTTATAAATCTTATTGGGGTAGATTAAGTCTACAAAATTTAAATGTTGGATTACTTATTAGAAATAAGTTGAATGAGTATTGAAACACTTTAAATTGTGTATTTCAGTAGAAAAACACTAGGAAGAATAAGAAAGCAGCGAGTTAAGGCAAAGAGACGACTCATTAGAGGTTTATACACAACAACTAAATTTCTTTTGATTTTCGAATTGAATTTTGAATTAAATAAATTGTGGAATGAATTTATGGCCTTAATTTTGTGTATTAGCCCAAAATTTGGGAAATTATTTGAATGTGAATTGATGGATAACTTGATGTTTGGAAAATTGTTAAAATAGTTTGAAACCACAGTTGTCATGACTATATGTTTGAATTCCTCACTAGCTTGCTTGGTGGGACAAATTAATTTTGTATTCCCTCTCTGGCTAAAGTGTTGAGGCGTGTGCCAGTTGAGGACGAATTAAATGAGTACTTATATATATTGTGTTAGGTAGCTTTGGTATTCCTCATCAGCCTTTGGCTATTGGGATGAATTGGATATCTGTGTCATGATTAAGCTATGTGACCTTTCAAAAGAATTTGTTTTGTAATTTATGGAATGAAATTTCATTTATTTAAGAAATTTTATGGCTTTAGAAATACAACATGATTTGTATGTGTTTAATCTTTCAATTGACTTAATTTGGTAAAATTTTGATTTAATTGTTATGTCAATTATTATTATTTTTTTTAGTTGTGCACCACTGAGTCTTTAGCTCAGCGATAGCTTTTTATTGCTGTCACAGGTAAAGAGGTAGATAAAGCAGTAGAGTAGGCTGCTTGTGACTTGGAGTGTTTAGCATTTTGGAGTCATCATCGGGTATATAGATTATACCCTTGTAAATTTTGTTTTAATGTATATGTTACTGTATGTATGTACATTAGCTTTGAATAGTTGTGTAATAAATTTTGGAGTTTATTTTTAATCTGTATAAATAATTGTAATGTAAACTTATTGTTATTTAATGAAATGCTTCAATTTATTTTTGAAATATTTTTTTTGTAAACTGCTTGAAATGGTGCTGAATTAATGATGGGTTGTGATGAGTTTAAACAAAGTTGTGGTTTAAATATATATTGGGAGTGTTTTAATAGGCTTTTGAAGAACTGTTTTCTCAAAATACAAACAACACTCTGCCTAATTTTCTTTAAAATTTTCAGAAATTTCAAGTTAATGAAAAATTAGATTTATGACCTAAACTTTGATTAAAGATTTTTATACAATTAATCAGCATTAACCACCACTTTAAAATGATTGGAAATTGGTTTAAAATCCCTAATAGTATATTTAATGGGTTATCAGTAGGCGAAATTCGGTAATTCATTAGGTATACTACGGGATCATGTTATGCCTTACGGAGGGGTAAGGTGTGATGTGTTTTAATGGTATCGGAGCTAATTTTCAAAGCGACTTTTGAACTATGAATTTAAGTATTTTTCTTGATAAGTACAACTGCTCAATGTCATTGTTGAATACATACGGTGCCTTACATTATGAATATGAACTGATAGAGGGAAATCTCTTTATGTTGTTTGTTCAGGACATAGAATATCCTTTAATTGACTATGGAGGAAGGAGATCACTCAGTTGAGCAATTAGTCGAAGCTGAGGCATAGGGGGAAGCCCCAGCTCTCCAGAATGCTAGTGGGTCAGCTACACCATCTCCACCCTTGCTGCAGTTTCCTACTTAGTTCACTCAGCAGATGGTTGTTTTGTTCCAACAAATGGCTGGGAACTTGCCTACTCAAGCCCCAATTTAAGCACCAGTAGTGCAACCACAGCCTCCAGCCAAGCAATATGATAAGTTGATTAAGTATGGGGCTACTGAGTTTAAGGGTACGGTGGACCCTTTGGAAGCAAAGCAGTGGTTGGAGAGAATGGAAAGAGTGTTCAAAAAGCTACACTGCACGAAAGAGTTGAAGTTTGAGTACTCAGTTTCATTAGTACAAGGGGATACATATGACTAGTGAAAGACCATCCCCCATAGCTTGGTGGAACCCTCGGCATTGACATGGGATGACTTGTTCCGAGAGTTCAGACATAAATATGTCCCAGATGCTTATGTGGATATGAAACTGCCGGAATTCTTAAGTCTGAAATAGGAGAACAAAATAGTCGCAGAGTGTGAAAGGGAATATTCCTACTTGAGCTACTATGCTGGGAGCTTACTCACCACCAGTAGAGACCGGTGTAAAAGGTTTGAGGTCGGATTGAAGCCCAGTTTGAGAATGCAAGTGGTTGGTTTTTGATATGCAAGAGGCAGAGGTAGGGGCAGTACTTCAGGCAGTCAGGGAACTGTTAATTAGTCAGAGCAGGGTAGTGCTCCAGCCAGAGTATATACTATGTGGCTGAGTGAAGAGGTAGAAACATCTGATATTGTGGATGGTACATTTTCTATCTTTAACCAAGATGTGTTTGTGCTGTTTGACCTGGGGTCTACACATTCTTATGTTAGTGCCAGCATCACTGGTTATATTGCTTTTCCTTGTATGAAAATGGATTTTGAGGTGTTAGTAACTAGTCCATTAGGACAAGAGGTTAGGGTCAATAGAATGTATAAGGATTGTCCTTTGGTGATCCAAGGACACGCCTTCTTATCCGATTTGATTGAAATGCCCTTCAAAGATTATGATATTATCTTAGGCATGGATTGGTTAGCCAGGCATCATACAATTATTGACTGTAGATTGAAGACAGTCACTTTTGGTCTCCCTTAATATGGTAATATGGTTATACAGGGGGGAGAGGCAGTTACTGCCGTCAAACCTTATTTCTGCTTCACTTTCCAGAAAAATGATTTGAAAAGGATGTGAAGCTTACTTGCCCCATGTGATAGACACCCAAGTAGGGAGTCCAGCATTGAGGGACATCCCTACATTATGTGACTTTCTAGATGTGTTTCCTGAAGAATTGTCAGAATTACCTTCAGAAAGAGAAGTGCAGTTCGAAATAGAGGTTATGCCTGGTGTGGACCCAATCTCTATTACTCCGTACAGAATGGCACCTGCTGAATTGAAGGAGTTGAAGGTGCAGTTGCAAGAGTTGCTTGATAAGGACTTCATTCGCCCTAGTGTGTCACCTTGGGGAGCACCAGTGTTGTTTGTTAAGAAGAAAAATGGTACTCTCCATCTATGTATTGACTATAGACAGTTTAATAAGGTGACAATAAAGAATAGATATCTGGTGCCCCATATAGATGACTTGTTTGATCAGTTGAAGGGTGCAGCTGTATTCTCTAAAATTGATTTGAGATCGGGCTATTATCAGTTGAGAGTGCAAGAGCAGAGTATTCCAAAAACTACTTTTAGAATGCGATATGGCCATTATGAGTTTCTGGTTATGCCATTCGGGTTAACCAATACTCCAGCTGCTTTTATGGACCTAATGAACACTATCTTCAGGCCATATTTAGATCAATTTGTTATTGTGTTTATTGATGACATTGAAGGAACGGAAGCGTGAAAAACACAAGATTATACCATTGAATTCAAAAATTTTCACCTAGGGTCACATGCACCATGCAAGATTTATTTTTATCTATTTGATTTCAATGATAAACAACATATTAAAACTCTTTTAATATGTTTTTGGATCTGTATTTGCCATTTAAGATTTTAAAATTAATCAGATTAATTTTAGAACCCTAGATTAAATCAAGAACGATTACACTAACCTCTTGATGTCTTTGCAGCGTGTCTGCGCCTTTGAGATTCGTCTTGAGGACACGGATGTTGTCCCTCTAGCTTGTCCACACCAAGAACACCTATGGCAGCCCTTGAACAGCTTCTAAAGCCTTTTCTATTAATTAGAAATTCAAGTTCTGCCTTTTAAGAGATTAGAGATGCAAACAGGACACTAGAAACAATTTCTAGTGTTCTTAATTCAAGAGATTGATGGCTAATCTCTTTGAATTGATGAGAGATGAAGAGAAATAGCTGGAGAGGCTCAAAGTGGCGTGACATATGAGAGGAGAGGCTGCTGGTTATGTTTTCTTTTCATAACCACACTTAAATAGCTAGGTTAACACATTAAACCCTAGCCACATGTCACCTTTTGATTAGCTCTAGGTTTAAGTGACCCAATCACATTGTGCCAAGTGTCAAACCTATATTTAATCTTGATTTTAATCATCTTACATGATTAAAAAACATTTGGCAAGCTTATGTGTTATGCCATGTGTCACCATCTCATGGTGCCACGTGTCACCATCTCATGGTGCCACGTGTCACGCTGCAAAATGACCAAAATGCCCCTGTGTCTTAATTTTGAGTTCTTAACCCAAAATAATTATTTTCTTCTTCTAATTAATTTATATCAAATATAAATTAATTAATTAATCTCTATTAATTAATTTCTCATCAATTAAATTCATATTTAAACACTTTAAATATAAATTTAATTTATACTACACATCCAATAATCTAGATTTGGTTTCAAGTCATGCTAGGGACTTTGCAATCTAATTGCAAACCAAACCTATTTAATTAATCAATTAAACTCTTTAATTAATTAATTAAATCATATTTAATTAGGTGATAACTTGTGTATGTGTGTGACTTACTAGGCTCATCACTAATTGGCAATGAGACATGATATCAACTCTTAATATCATCAGAACTCTTTCTTACCATAAATGATTTCTCTAAATCATTTTATGAACCTCATAGACCATGGTTAACACCTAGCATAGCATGCCATGGCCACCCAATTAGTAATAAGATTTACCTTAAATGAACCTATAATCATATGTTACCATGCACTAGAATCTCTCTGTTACAAAATCCCAACTCAAACTGGAGTCATGGTTTATGTCAAACTCCATTTGCTATGAATATTATGTTCTCTTTTAATTCCAGTTCTTGATTAAAAGATTTTCTCATCGAAACTCTTTTACGAATAAATCTATCTGTCTGGCCAGAACTTAAAACATCAAGAACAATTAAATGAACATAGGATTTTAACTCTATTTACTTAGAGGAAGATTCCATCTTGATCAACACCTACCTCCATATATAACTAGCAGGAGCCAACACATGCCCATATACCCATACATAGTACAAGTATGAAAGCGATATCAAACTCAAACTACCTATATACAAGATAACTGTGCTATCTCAGTCTAAAGATTATATGCATCGATATGATTTATGACAAAACATTGACAAGAGTAAACTCCATGTGCTTGTCATAAGTGTCACCGTTCGCCTACTTATCATTTATAAGTGCCTATCATATTTGTTATATGGCATGAGACTCACCATTCCATCTTATTTATATCTCATATAAATAACTTGGGAACAAATATGAATACAATCTTTCTGGATAAGTCATGTCCTTATTATGAAGTATCCTCGATTGTGAACCTATTTATGATACTTTGTGCTAGAAATATTGTCACTCATATTCTTAACAACTTAAGAATAATATTTCTAACAAAATATCAATGGACCTTTTCTATTACACATAAATATATTATGTAAACGGAAAAGTGGAAATGCCTTTTATTAATAAAATATGTACAAGATACATACTAAATGATATGCTCTAGGGCATACTACTAACAATCTCCCACTAGCACTAGAGCCATTCATTACAATACCTTAGACCTATCTTCTCAAGATGTCGGTCTAACTGAACTTGTGACAAAAGCTTAGTGAATGGATCAGGTAAATTTTTTAGCTGATGTTATTTTTCTGCAGGGCTACATCGCCTCGCCCAACTATTTCTCTGATAATGTGGTAGTGCCTTTCTATGTGTTTGGATTTTGGTGAGACCTTAGTTCCTTAGCCTGTATGACTGCTCCATTATTGTCACAGTGTAGTGGAACTGACTCAATGGAAGGAACTACTATAAGTTACATTACGAACTTCTTTATCCAAACGACTTCCTTTGCGAGATCCGATGCAGAATATACTCGACCTCGATAGTGGAATCTGCGATGCGTGCTCTATTTGGAACTCTTCCAACGATGCATCTCCATTACAAATGAACACATATCCAGAGGTAGACTTTCTATCATCGATATCTGATTGGAAATCAGAATCAGTATAACCATCCAATTGCAAGTCTCCACCTCCATAAATCAAGAATAAATCCTTAGTTCTTCTTAAGTACTTAAGAATATTCTTGACAGCTATCCAGTGTTCCAAACCTGGATTGGATTGATACCTGCTAGTCAAACTAACAGCATATGCGATATCCGGCCTAGTACACAACATTGCATACATTAAACTTCCAATAGCCGAAGCATATGGAATCCTGGCCATCTTATCTCTTTCTTCAGATGTCTTTGGAGACATCTCTTTAAAAAGATGAATACCATGTCTCACTGGTAACAATCCTCTCTTGGAATCAAGCATGTTAAACCTCTTTAACACCTTTTCCAAGTATAGACTTTGGGATAAACCAATTATTCTTTTCGCTCTATCTCTATAGATGCGAATCCCAAGAATATAGGTTGCCTCCCCTAAGTCTTTCATGGAGAATGTATTTGACAACCATACCTTTATAGTCGTCAACATACCTGTATCATTACCCATCAACAAAGAAGTCATCCACATATAAGACAAGGAAAGTGATAGCACATCACTAACCTTCTTATATACACATGGCTCATCCTCATTTTT
Source organism: Hevea brasiliensis (assembly GCF_030052815.1). NCBI lineage: Eukaryota > Viridiplantae > Streptophyta > Magnoliopsida > Malpighiales > Euphorbiaceae > Hevea > Hevea brasiliensis. The sequence goes on from NC_079500.1 coordinate 35,094,817, forward strand.
GATAAAACCAAAAGATTTAATGGCTTCATCAAAACGGATGTTCCAACTCCTCGAAGCTTGTTTCAACCCATAAATGGATCACTTTAGCTTGCATACCTTGGAACCATCTTGGGATTCAAATCCCCTAGGTTGTTCCATGAAAATGTTTTCTTCAATATATCCATTGAGAAAAGCTGTTTTGACATCCATCTGCCAAATATCATAATCATAGTATGCATATTGCTAATAAAATCCTAATTGATTTAAGCATGGCAACAAAGTAGAAAGTCTCCTCATAGTCTATTCCTTGCCTTTGGCGAAACCCTTTCGCTACTAGCCTTGCCTTATAGGTCTCTACCTTTCCATCGAACCAATTTTCTTCTTGAAAACCCATTTGTTCCCTATAGGTACAATACCTTCTGTGGGTCAACAAGATCCCAAACTTGATTCTTATACATGGAATCAATCTCGAATTTCATAGCATCAATCCATTTTGAAGAGTCTATATCTGATATAGCTTCTTCATAGGTAAGTGGATCATCTCCATGATCTACTTCTTCATGAGTAGACAACTCTTGTTCTTCTTCATGAAGAAAACCATATCTCACTGGTGGGTGAGATACCCTGGTTGTTCTACGAGGACCAGCTGTAGATGTTTCATCAATGGGTATAAGTTGACTAGATGGATCTATATCCATCTGATCTGTTGGTTGGTCAGAATTCTCCAATTCTAACTCTATTTGCCTTCCTTTGCCTCCTTCTTGAACAAACTGTTGTTCAAGAAATGTGGCATCTCTACTTATCACAACCTTTTGTGAAGTAGGTAAATAAAAATAATATCCAAAACTATCTTTTGGATATCCAATAAATCGACCTTTTTCTAATCTGGTCTCCAATTTATCAGTGTTCAGCTTTTTGATATAAGTTGGACAACCCCAAATCTTAATATGCTTAAGACTTGGTTTTCTTCCATGCCATATCTCATAAGGTGTGGAAGAAACTGATTTTGATGGAATCCTATTCAGAATATACAAAGCTGATTCTAATGCAAATCCCCAAAAGGAGATTGGCATATCAGTATAGCTCATCATACTACATACCATATCCAATAGGGTACGATTTCTCCTTTCAGATACACCATTCAGCTGTGGCGTTCCTGGAGGAGTTAGCTAAGAAATAATGCCATGCTCTCTCAAGTATTCATCAAATTCAGTACTCAAATATTCACCTCCACGATCTGATCGAAGAACTTTAATATTCTTTCCTGTTTGATTTTCTACTTCAGATTTAAATTCTTTGAACTTTTCAAAAGATTCATGTTTGTATTTCATCAAATACAAATACCTAAACCTTAATTTATCATCAGTAAAGGTAATAAAATAATGAAAACCCCCTCTAGCCATTTCTTTAAATAGACCACATACATCACTATGTATTTGCTCAAAATATTTTCAGCTCTTAGCCCTTTGTCCAATAAAGGGTGATCTAGTCATTTTGCCTTGAAGGCAAGATTCACAAGTTGGAGTAGGCTCAGAGCCCAATGAAGATAGAATCCCCATTTTCTCCAGTTTTGCAATCCTATCTTCTGCAACATGACATAACCTTAAGTGCCAAATATATTTTGAACTTGAGTTGGTTTTCACCATGGCATTGTATTCATTTAGATTACTATACTCTGGCCAGTGGAAACACTTTCTTACTGATAATGGAAACACTTTCCTGTTGGCTATGGAAACACTTTCCTGTTGGCAGTGGAAACACTTTCCTTTGCCTTTGTCAGCTTTGGTCTTCCTTTTCTGTTTAGCTATTTTCTTAGAAGGACCAGGAATCTGAGGTTTCTTTTTCTTATTGCCCTTCTTCTTGTTGGACTTTCCAGCAGAAGAAGATGCAACCAAAGCTACCTCTTTTCCTTTATTGCCTGGCATATTCTTTTGGGCAATAACCAGCATGTTGAGTAAACCAGCTAAGGTGCATTCCTGTTTAGTCATATGGAAATTTGTCACAAAATTCCCAAAAGACTCAGGAAGGGACTGAAGGATCAAATCCGTCTGTAGTTGGAAATCCATGTTGAAGTCAAGATGTTCCAACTGCTCAATCAGCCGAATCATCTTGTGGACATGATCCCCAACATTCATCCCTCGGACATCTTCATACGGAATAGGCTAGATATCTCATACCTAGCATTCCTGCTGTGCTCACCATACAACTCTTGTAGGTGAAGGAGGATCTCACTCGCACTCTGCATGTTCTCATGTTGCTTCTGTAACTCATTACTCATGGAAGCAAGCATGTAACACTTAGCTCTCATATCATGCTCCTTCCACTTGTCCAAAGTTTCATGTTCCTCTTGTGTGGCCTCTAGAGGTAAGGGACCAGGAACATTTGAATCTAGAACATATCCTATATGTTCAAGGTTCAGGACAAGTTTCAAATTTCTTAGCCAATCAGACAGATTAGGTCCTGTCAACCTATTGTGATCAAGTATGCTTGCAAGGATATTGGATGGTGGTGGTTGTTTTGTGCGCATTTTTATCAGAAAATTAATTGCAGAAAATAACCAGATTAATTAGTAAATGTATCATGTAATTAACCAAAATGATTATGGTCTTTTAATCAAATTGGTCCTCCCACTAACTTAGCGAATCCTACACTTCCAAAGTAGAAAACGGAAATCCTAGTTGGATAGATTTCTAGTGGGTGATTGAATTCTTATAATTCTATTGATCATCCTCAGGTACATCCATTATTGGAATTACAATAAACTATAAGTGAGCAACTCCTTGCCCATCACATCTCATGTGAGGTTCAATCCTTTACCTAGCCCCTAATGCTCAAAATCTCAGGTACATCCATTATTGACTTATCTTGCATTAGTTAAGTTGATCCCATTGAGCCAGTAATTATGCAAATAATTTTAATGTCCTCAGGTACATCCAATATTGGCCACCAAACCATTTACATATTTACAACATCTCATGCTTAACAATTATTCTTAAGAAAATCTTTTAAATTAATTGCATCTCATGCAACTATTTAAAACTTCTTAAAATAATTGCCCCAATGGAGGGCCTATGTTATAATTACTTTAATTATAGCATTTCCAACTTAATCATTTGTTTGGAAGATTTTATGGTCATTCTAATTACTATTAAGGTCTCACTTTGCACATTATCCAATTAGCATGCATATATCATATAATAGCATACATTCCCATACATCTCATGCATTCATGGATAAGCAATAAATATGGTATGATCATGGACTTTCTAAGGGATTCAATTCTGAGCCACCAAAAATTGAATTAGGGCATTCCTAGGTGCATTTCATTCATTCATTTTACAAGAGTTGCTGAAGGAGTACATAATCAACACTTGATCTTGAATTCCTCCCACTGGTCCCACCAATACTCTTGACCTCCTTGAACTTCTTGCAATCCAATATTACATGGTAATCCTTGGCATACCAAGGCGAATTTACAAGAACTTAAATAAATGAAATTACAACCCAAAAATTATTACAAACTTAATAATACATGCCCAAAATAAATTAAAATAAATTAATTAATTTACAATCCCAAAGAAACATAAAAGAAATAAATCCAATCACATTGGTCTTTTATAGTCCATGATCATCCATCATGCATATCACTATTTAACAATTAAATAAAACATACATACTTAAATTAAATTGAATATCTCATATTCAACTTAAAAATCCAGATTTGAATATGATTCAAATAAATTTAAAAATTCAGATTTGAATCTCATTCAAACAAATTTAAAAATTCAGATTTGAATCACATTCAAACAACTTTAAAAATTCAGATTTGAATCACATTCAAACATTTTTTTTAAAAATCAGATTTGAATCACATTCAAATATTTTTTAAAAAATCAGATCTGAATTTTATTCAATCAATTTTAAAAAATCAGATTTAAATATGATTCAAACAACTTTAAAAATTCAGATTTGAATCACATTCAAACAACTTTTAAAATTCAGATTTGAATCACATTCAAACAATTTTTAAAATTCTGATTTGAATCATAATTTAATTGTGTGATTAAAACAACTAATTAAACACTTTAATTAGTCAAAGAATAGGCCTTAGATCATACAACAATTGCAGAATTAAAAGCCAAACCTTGAACCATCCATGGAACCATTGTTGCCGCCACCAATGGTGGCTTCACCATGTGTGCCGCCATACCTTGCTTTGCAACCAGCAATAATCTCTTGATCTCATGATCAAACACACAATTAAATTATATAATCAACAATCTAAATGGCAAATATAGTGGCTCTGATACCAATTGAAGGAACAGAAGCGTGAAAAACACAAGATTATACCATTGAATTCAAAAATTTTCACCTAGGGTCACATGCACCATGCAAGATTTATTTTTATCTATTTGATTTCAATGATAAACAACATATTAAAACTCTTTTAATATGTTTTTGGATCTGTATTTGCCATTTAAGATTTTAAAATTAATCAGATTAATTTTAGAACCCTAGATTAAATCAAGAACGATTACACTAACCTCTTGATGTCTTTGCGGCGTGTCTGCCTTTGAGATTCGTCTTCAGGACACCGGATGTTGTCCCTCTAGCTTGTCCACACCAAGAACACCTATGGCAGCCCTTGAACAGCTTCTAAAGCCTTTTCTATTAATTAGAAATTCAAGTTCTGCCTTTTAAGAGATTAGAGATGCAAACAGGACACTAGAAACAATTTCTAGTGTTCTTAATTCAAGAGATTGATGGCTAATCTCTTTGAATTGATGAGAGATGAAGAGAAATAGCTGGAGAGGCTCAAAGTGGCGTGACATATGAGAGGAGAGGCTGCTGGTTATGTTTTCTTTTCATAACCACACTTAAATAGCTAGGTTAACACATTAAACCCTAGCCACATGTCACCTTTTGATTAGCTCTAGGTTTAAGTGACCCAATCACATTGTGCCAAGTGTCAAACCTATATTTAATCTTGATTTTAATCATCTTACATGATTAAAAAACATTTGGCAAGCTTATGTGTTATGCCATGTGTCACCATCTCATGGTGCCACGTGTCACCATCTCATGGTGCCACGTGTCACGCTGCAAAATGACCAAAATGCCCCTGTGTCTTAATTTTGAGTTCTTAACCCAAAATAATTATTTTCTTCTTCTAATTAATTTATATCAAATATAAATTAATTAATTAATCTCTATTAATTAATTTCTCATCAATTAAATTCATATTTAAACACTTTAAATATAAATTTAATTTATACTACACATCCAATAATCTAGATTTGGTTTCAAGTCATGCTAGGGACTTTGCAATCTAATTGCAAACCAAACCTATTTAATTAATCAATTAAACTCTTTAATTAATTAATTAAATCATATTTAATTAGGTGATAACTTGTGTATGTGTGTGACTTACTAGGCTCATCACTAATTGGCAATGAGACATGATATCAACTCTTAATATCATCAGAACTCTTTCTTACCATAAATGATTTCTCTAAATCATTTTATGAACCTCATAGACCATGGTTAACACCTAGCATAGCATGCCATGGCCACCCAATTAGTAATAAGATTTACCTTAAATGAACCTATAATCATATGTTACCATGCACTAGAATCTCTCTGTTACAAAATCCCAACTCAAGCTGGAGTCATGGTTTTGCTATGAATATTATGTTCTCTTTTAATTCCAGTTCTTGATTAAAAGATTTTTCTCATCAGAAACTCTTTTCTGAATAAATCTATCTGTCCTGGCCAGGAACTTAAAACATCAAGAACAATTAAATGAACATAGGATTTTAACTCTATTTACTTAGAGGAACAGATTCCATCTTGATCAACACCTACCTCCATATATAACTAGCAGGAGCCAACACATGCCCATATACCCATACATAGTACAAGTATGAAAGCAGTATCAAACTCAAACTACCTATATACAAGATAACTGTGCTATCTCAGGTCTAAAGATTATATGCACTGATATGATTTATGACAAAACATTGACAAGAGTAAACTCCATGTGCTTGTCATAAGTGTCACTGTTGACCTACTTATCATTTATAAGTGCCTATCATATTTGTTATATGGCATGAGACTCACCATTCCATCTTATTTATATCTCATATAAATAACTTGGGAACAAATATGAATACAATCTTTCTGGATAAGTCATGTCCTTATTATGAAGTATCCTCGATTGTGAACCTATTTATGATACTTTGTGCTAGAAATATTGTCACTCATATTCTTAACAACTTAAGAATAATATTTCTAACAAAATATCAATGGACCTTTTCTATTACACATAAATATATTATGTAAACGGAAAAGTGGAAATGCCTTTTATTAATAAAATATGTACAAGATACATACTAAATGATATGCTCTAGGGCATACTACTAACAGACATATTGGTATATTTGAAGAGTGCAGAGGAGAATGATAGACATTTACGGATTGTGCTACAGACTTTAAGGGAGAAATAGCTGTATGTTAAGTTATCGAAATGTGAATTTTGGCTGGAAGAAATCTCTTTCTTGGGGCATATTGTGTCAGCTGAGGGCATTAAGGTAGATCCCAACAAGGTTAAAGCTATCCTTAATTAGAAGCCCCCCAAGAATGTTACAAAAGTTCACAGTTTTCTAAGTTTAGCTAGATACTATCGCCGTTTTGTTAAGGGATTTTCTATGTTGGCATCTCCACTGACCAAGCTACTTTGAAAAGATATAAAATTTCAGTGGACTGATAAATGTTAGCAGAGTTTTGATGAATTAAAGAGATGTTTGATTGAAGCTCTAGTCCTGACTTTACCTACTTCGGGTAAAGAATACATTATTTATAGCGATGCTTCTCACAATGGCTTAGGCTGTGTACTGATGTAAGACTGAAATATCATTGCTTATGCATCATGTCAGCTAAAGCCACATGAGCGAAACTACCCTACACATGACTTGGAGCTTGCAGCTATTGTATTTGCCCTAAAGATCTAAAGACACTATTTGTATGGGGAGAAATGTTATATCTACATAGATCACAAGAGCTTGAAGTATTTAGGCACCCAGAAGGAACTGAATTTGAGCCAGAGGAGGTGGTTAGAATTGATTAAAGACTATGACTGCTTGAAAGATTATCAACCAGAAAAAGCAAATGTGGTAGCAGATGCCTTAAGTCGTAAGACTATGGCTAGTTTAAGGGTTTCTCCTTTATCCATGGTGCATGAGTTAAAAGCACTGCATGCTAGTTTAGAGATAGACGATGAGGGACAGATGAGAGCTACATGGCAAGTGAAACCAGTACTGATTGATCATATTAAAATGGCTGCAAAAAGTGATGAAAAGTATCAGAAATTAATAGAGGAAGCTCGGGATGGCAAGAAACTTGGATTTTCAGTAAATGATGATGGCTTACTGCTACACCAGGGTAGAATGTGCTTTTTTAATGATGAGAAATTGAGGCAAATGTTTGCTGGTTTTATAACCACCGCAAGTGCATGGATCGCTAACAAGTAATAAAGTGATGAGTAGAGTATCATTGCCACAAGCACAGTATTGAGTACTAAACTATAGTGATTTTAATTATCTAGACGATCGAATTGTAGAGAAAGCACTTTGGAGGATCTAGCTCATGCGAATCGGGTAGAGGTAGATCTTCTGGATAGAAACCACCCTGATCCGATCAACAAACTCAGCAAACACCCAGAAATGCACTGTTGGATCGACTTTGTGAAACTTGTGGTAAACCACATAATGGGGTATGTTATAGAGCCATAGGAGTATGTTTTAATTATGGAGGGACTGGTCATTTTGCTAAGGATTATATAAATCCATGCCGTTCTAGATCATTTACTACACTAGAGGGATCAGCTCAAGTTTCTACCCAAAAGAGTTCACCATCAGTTAGTAGAGGCAGAGGTAGAGGTAGAGGTAGTACACCTGAAAGTCAGAATACTGTGAATCAGCCAGAACAAGGTGATGCTTTAGTTAGAGTATACACTATACGGCAAAGGGAAGAGGCTGAGACTTCTGACATTGTTGCTGGTACTTTCTCAATTTTTAACTAAGATATATATATATATATATTGTTTGACCCGAGGTCTGCATACTTTTATGTTAGTACCAGCATTGTTTGCCTTCCTGCTGTTCCTCGTATAAAAATAAATTTTGATATGTTAGTAACTAGTCCTTTTGGAATTAGTTTTGGAAGAGTTTGCTAGCGAAAGACATTTCCTAGAATACGATAAATTATTAAAAATCAATAGATAAAAGAGTTGTAGAAGTAAAAATTTGAACAGTTAGTTCAGATGTAACAAAGAAATGTTACAAATATGAGTATGATTGTTGACTAGAATGGTCAGAGTACCAATGATTAAATAAATAATTCTAACACGACCTCAATGGTCATTCAATATGTCACACCTTACCTCTCTGTAAGGCATAACATGATCCCGTAGAATACCTAATGAACTATCGAACTTCACCTATCGATAACTCATTAAGTACCCTATAAGGGATTTTAAAATAATTTTCTTATTTTTATAAGTGGTGAGCATTTTCTAATAGATATTAAAATCATTTATTCGAAGTTTTAAAACTAGTAAAAATTTTTATCCCATTTTATTTTTTCGCAAATTTTATAGAAATTTCGGCAGAGTGCCGTCTGTATTTTGAGAAAACAGTTCTTCAAATACCTATAAAAAGCACTTCTAATACTTTATCTCAATAATTCGAACAACTCCACAACAATCCCAACTAATTTCTTAAGTTTCAAAATTCAACAATCATCATTTCTGAATTTCCAAAAATTTAGTTATCATCAAAATACTATCAATTAATTTCATTCATTCATATTTCATTAAGGATAAACAATTTATATATACATCATACTAAAAATTTACATTAGTAAAATCCAAACTAAAATTTATTACAAACTTTATACAAACTTTATAGAAACTTTGTACAAGCTGCTCAAGACCAATTTTACATATCCATACATTTACGTGCATTACATACATCAAAATAAATATTTACAGTCAGGGTATAAATTATACCCGATAGCTTCAAAGCAGGTAGCTCCTTTGTCCTCAGCAGCTCACTCTGCTGCTCTTCTAGTCTCTATATCTGTGACAGCAATAACAGCCATCGCTAAGTACTAGGACTCAATGGTGCACAACATACTAAAATAATCTTTATGCATAGTTTAAATCATATTTATTCAAAAATTAGACTGAACATGAGAATTAAATACAAAATATGAATTATGAGATTTTAATCCAAACAATTTCATTTCGAAGTATCAAAACACATTTCATAAAACCCATGGTTATATCATGCCATTCGAAACAAATATAATCTCAATAGCCAGAGACTAAGGAGAAGTCACATCACAAGGCTAGCTAGCTCAATATATGGATATCCATTCAATTTCTTCTTCTACTGGCACACATCTCAACACTTCAGCTAGAGAAGGAATCAAAATTCGAAACTGATTACCCCCATTAGTCATACTAATGAGGTGTTCAAATATATGGTCATGACACTGTGGTTTCAAAACTTATCTTAATAATTTACTAAACATTGCCAATTCAAATATACACAAATAACTTTCAACAATTTAAATCAAAGCATCATAAATACTTCATCATAATGATATTACAATTCAATATTTCAAATTATTCAAAATAATATGCAGAAGATAATTTACAGAAATTTTACATTGTGCACAAACCTTAAGCGAGTTACCTCTTGGCCATGACTCGATTCCTCGGGTTCTTTCCCGGTATTCTTTTCCACTGAAACACACAGTTTTACAGTGTTTCAGTACCATAACTTAGCATAAATCCAAAAATAAATTTAAATTCACTTTTACCTAGCTTTAATGTGCTAAACTTGATGTTCTTTAAATTTTGTGTTTTGGGGTTACTATTCACTATACTATTCAAGTCAATTTGTTTGACTTTCTAAGACTTAATAGGTACGGGAATTCCAACTTCACCCACATACCACATTTTGGTCACTAAATTTGTTGGTTTTGTTTGTTTACTCAAATTCTAAGTCTTTTAGGCAAATTTGCAAATTTTCAATTTTGGTATCTTAAGTTGGACTGTTCCATTGGTCATTTTTCTGTTAGAATTTTGCAAAACTTCCTTCATAGAAAATGTTCCCTATTGTCTTAACTTTATTCTCATTTTTGGATCACTCCAATTGGAATTTTGTAGCTCAAGTTATAGCCATTTGAATCATGGCTGCCGGATTGGACTTAACCCAGATTTCTGGGCAAATTTTGGTTTTGGCAGTTTTAGGTTATCAACTTTGGATGGCCAAATGACTTGGTTAATGGCATAATTTGGGTTTGTTTCTTTATGAAAGTTTTAGATCTATATCTCAACTGTCCACTGGTAAAATTTCAGGTCATTTAGACCTGCCTAGCTCAAGTTATGGCTAAATGAACAAATACTATTCATTTGGTCATTTTTGTACAGGTCAGACTGACAAAATCCGAATTTGGTCATTTTGTTCACTAGGTTTTGGTCACTTTTTGGGCATGATTCCTAAATGAAAATTGTGTCATTTTGCATCTATTTTCATTCCCAATTGGTTTCATACCAATTGGACTTGTAAATTTTCAGTTTTGGTCTCTTAAAGGGACCTTGGTCCTACTGCTTGCAGCATGACCACATTTAATCCGAATTTAATCTCAATTCCAACACTTCCAACACACTTCATTTGGTCACAAAATGACCATTTCTCACCTCAAACTAGGTCAAACACATCATTTCACAATTTCTCACATTTTTGCCTATAAACCCTAGGTGTCCAAAACCCTAACTCCACTAGTAGTTACATTTAACCAAATCTAAGCATATCAATATCACCTCCACATTCATATAAGCTTGCCTACACTTTTAATCCAATCAAATTCATGCAATACCATAACAAACCCTAGCTGACCAAAATCCATGATTAGTCCTCCAACAATTAATTTCATTTCATTTTAAGTTTATTTTTAAGTTAGTTAAGCTATAAGCACAACTAATAAACTAAATTTTGCAACTTAAATCACTAACCTCAACTTAGATGCTAAATCTTCAATTTCCTTCTTCTTTTCTTCTTTATTTTGTGATCAATCTTCTTCTCAAGTGACTAAATCAAGTTCTAATAAGTTAAGTTGGGGTCAAAATAGGTTTAGATGGGTTAAAGAAAGCTTGGATTCAAGCTTTTATGTTGTAACAATGGTGGTTTAAGGGAGAGAGAAGAGTGGCCGAAACTTTTGGGAAAGAGATCTGAATTTTCTCTTCTTTTTTTTGTGTACTTTATGTATAATTATCTCTTAAGTTTTACTTAGTCAAAATTTACAATAATTTAAATTCATTTATGATGTCATGGTGGGACCACTTGTATGATGTAATAACTTTTCCTTTCTTTTTTATTTTTATTTTCATTTTTCATTTCATTTTTTTTTTCATTCTTCTTTAATTTACTTTTACATTCCAAAATTTTTGTTTCTCCAATTTTATTTGACAGTTAGGTCAGGAGTCAGCTCTTGGGGTCAATTGACCAAATTGCCCCTCGCCGGTTCAACCCGGCTTGCAAATAATTCAATATTTCTTCCGGATCCCTGACCTAATTATTTGACTGGCTTAACAATTCTTTTTCATGATTTTCTCTTTTCCACTATGTTTGTAATAGTCTTAAGGATCGCGGCGTCACATTTTACGGTTCAAAATTTGAGTTTAAATTGACTTCGTAGTCCTTCCCGAGAAGGTCACCCATCGCTGTGACTCTCGGCTCGTTTAACTTCTTATATTACGTTTTTCTTATTTATACTTAACAAATTGACACTTACTAATTATTTGTATTTATAGCTTATGTAGTTGTTTTAAGTGTGGTTCTAATCCCCTCAATTGTCCGGACCGACTCCGGTCACCGAAATAGTGAAATATACCAGGCTATACAAATAGGGATGTTACACAATAAGGAAACATGAATCTAAATATTAGACAAAACGATAGTAAGAAAAGATTAGTGTTATATAAACAAATTAAATGTTATATTAGATTTTTAAAGTTCTTCCATAAACTTAAAGGAAAGAAGATTATATGAATGTATAGAAAAGAGAAAAACTAAGTTCTCACTCCATAGAACCACACAAGGTCCTAGAAATAGTAGATTCGTTAGCACACAGAATTGCTTACCTCTAAAAGGTGAAATGAATTTAAATTCAACGTATGATGGAGAAACTCATAAAGATCATAGCACATGAGGTGAAGCATCTGAGAAATAAATGTATACATTTGGTTAAGGTATTATGGATCATTATTCAGATTATGAAGCTACTTGGGAGCGTGATGAGGGTATGAGGAGATAGCACCACAACTGTTCAGAGATTGATACCAGGTAAAATTTCGAGATAAAATTTATTTTAAAGGGGGGAGAATTGTAACACCCCTATATTCAGTGGTGCATTCTACTGTTTCGGTGACTGTTGTTTATCCGGACAGTTAGAATATCAGGAATTTTACTTAAATGTTAGTGATGAGACATAAAATGATGAAATACAATACAAGAAATAAAGGAAAAATAAGAGTAATAAAATGTAATTAGGTTAAACGAGCCAAAAATCCTAACGATGGGTGACCGCACTGGGAAGTTTTAGCGAAGACTGTTGACTAACCCTGAACCGCAGAGAACCCTGTGAAATATTTTTTAGAATTAAATAAACATCTATTGAGGTATAATTGACTTAGAAAATGTTAAAGAAAAATTAGTAAGTCAGTATAAATAAAAACGAAAATTTAAGAATTCGGCGGATTAAGGATTTAATCGGTAACACTGAAAAATTTGAAATATAACCTGAAAAGGGGCATTTTGGTCATTTGACACCTAGAGTGGACTTTTGACCTAAATGTCCATTAAAAATAAGCAGTGTTAAATTTTGAAAATGCCATGAAAAAATGAAATTGAAATGAAAAACAAATAAGGAAACTTATGGGGTAGGTTTTGAATAATGAAAAGTTTAGCATTAATTTATTATTAAACTATGTTAGTGGACCATTATGCATCATATAAAATCATAAGTGGACAGAAATTTCCAATAACATTCTACAATTCATCTTCTCCACTTGAAACATTCATTTGGCCGAATGAAAGCTCTCAAAACCTCTCCCATGATTGCCTCACTTTTCAAGCCTAAGCACCATGATCAAGCCATGCTTTCCCCAACTTGTCTTCATTAAAGTTAGTCCTCACCTTGCAAGGAAGAATTTAGTAGTAATTTCAAGAAGTTTTGGTGAAGTTTGGTCAAGCTCCAAAAGAGGTAAGTGCTTGTTTTCAATTCTTGCTTCATTAAAGTTGTAAGTGAGGTTGTGGTGAGTTAGATTACGGAAGAAATTGTGAGATTTGATGAGTTATGGTGTTGTCCCAATTTTGGCAGCTTCATGTCCATGGGAGTATGATGTAATTTTTCATGTAAATGGTGAATTAAAAGGTGGATTAGAGTGTTTAAATGTATAAGAGTGTAATTAGCATGTAGGTGTTTGAATTATGTATGTGAACAATTAAAATTATGGGGTTTTTGGAAGGATTTGTGAGGGCTTTATAAATTGACCAATTCGACAGCCTTGTGGTGCATTGAAAAGCGTTTAATTTCATGAAAATTGTTTGGTGAATTATGGTACCAAAGATGGCAGAATGTGTATATAAATGTTGTTGGGACTTAGATGTGTTAATGAGGTATATTCATGTTTATATCTTGTTGAAATTGAACTTATAATTCTGAGCGGTAATTGGTGTATTGTTAATTATTATATTTTGCCCAAGTTGACCAAAATGTGATGTGTTGAGTGGTTATGAGTTGGTACCAATTCAGATTTGGGTAAAGAAGTGGACTTATAGCAAGGTGAATGTGCAATTGATAGATGCTTGAGTAATTTGTTTAAGGGCAGTATGTAATTAAGCTTATAACCCTAATTGTGTGACCCCAATTGGTATGAGGCCAATTGGAGGAAAAACTAGACATAAAATAGGCCAACTTTCATGTAGAAATGTTGCTGAAATTCTATCCGAAAACTACCTGTAAAATTGACCTAATCGGGAATTGCAACATTGTAAACCCAGAAATTGACCATACAAATAGTAGTCGGTCTTTTAGCCATAACTCACTCAAAACAGGTCCAAATGACCTGAAATTTATACTGTTGGAAAGCTTAGACATAGGGCTACATCTTTTGTGAAGGTCATAGAACCCAAAAATGCCATTTACTGAGTCAATTTGCTTGCACAAGTTCAGTCACAAAATCTGCCAGAATTGACTTGACCTAAAATTGACCTAAAATTTGCAATAAGAAAGCAACCTGTCCAGCATTAGCAAAATGACCATAACTTGGTCCAAAAAACTCCAAATGACATGAAATTAGTGCCAAAATGTCACTAAGACATAAACCTACAATATTGCTCTTTTGACTAGGACCCAGAAACAAAGGGAATTAAGTCAATTAGCTAGGTCAAAGTAGTGCACCAAATCTGAAAAATTGCAATAAAATGCAATAAGCTTTAAAATAAATTTGGTAACATATACCAATACTTGAGGACTATAAAATGTGACATATTGGTAATATTAAAATTAATTCACCTAGTGTGTATTAAAGGTCAACATTATAAGTTGATTAATGAAATGAATGGAACTGAATATTACTAATAAAATTTAATTATTGAACTTTATTATTAGAAACAATTTAACTGAGTACTGAAACACTTTAAATTGTGTATTTCAATTAGAAAAGACACTGGGAAGGGCAAAGAACCACTAAGTCAAGGCCAAGAAGTGACTCATCCAAGGTCTGTACACAATACTTTTTATATTCACTACTTTTACTAGAAAATTTATTTGGAGAAATGAGTTGTAAATTTATGGCTTTAGAAAATTTATTTGAGAAAAGTTTATTGCCTATTTTAGAAATGGAGTTTGAAATGAGATTTGTTTGATTGTTGCCTGAATTACATTTGAACATTATAGTTTTAAATTGTGTTTGTGCACAACATTTTAAATTCATTGTTTTTACCAAAAAGCTAATTGAATAAGAGTTATGAATAATTTTTAATTGTTTTGGCTTTAGGAATTTTATTTGGAAATTATTGTGTTGCCTACTTTGTAAATCGAAATTTTGAGATAAAATGTGATTTGTGATTTGTATGAAATATTTAAATATTGTGATTTGAAATTATTTTTGATTCACACTTGGCATGGCAATATCACTATGTTCCTCCTCCATTTATAGGGTGAGTTTGACTATATTCCTCCCTCTCAGGCTTACCAGTCTGAGGTGAGTTTGGATGAGTACTCATTATATAGCTAGCCACCTCCCTCATTGATTTCAATTAGTGGGGTGAGTATGCCTTGTCGTGGTGTACAACACGGCATGTTCAGAAAAATTTTGTGTTATGACCTAAGTTGTGTTATTGATTGGCAACACTGTGTTTATTAAATTGTTTGATCAAATTTGTGTTATATGAGCTTTGAAAATTGTGACATGAAATTGTGAATTATTTGAATTGTGAGTTGTCAATAAATATTTTATATACCGCATTTTAAATTCTATTATGCACCACTGAGTAAATTTTACTAAGCGATAGCTTTTTTATTGCTATCGCAGGTAGACGGACAGATAAAGCAGTAGAGTAGGCTACTTGTGACTTCGCTTTGGGATTTTATCGGGTATATTGAGTATACCACTTGCTTATAAATATTATTGTAATGTATGTGAACTCTATGTGTTGATTATACTTGGTCTTGAGCAGTTGTAAAATAAAGTTGTAAATTATTTTGGCCTGTCAAAATGTTATATTACAATTCTCTTATTTCAGCTTTTGAAATACTCAGTTATTTTGCACTTTATTTTTGGAATTGCTGAATTTGAGTTTAACTTGTGTTGTGAAAATTGATTTGAGTTGAGCTATTATTGGAGTTGGAGATTGAAACAAATATATTGGAAGTGCTTTTTTACAAGTTTTTGAAGAACTGTTTTCACAAAATATAGACAGCACTCTGCTGAAATTTTTATAAAATTTATGGCTATTTCAGACCTAATGTGTGATTTAACTTCGATTAAAAAGTTTTAACACCTGTCAAAAGTGATCACCACTTTAAAAAAAAAAGTAAGAAATTGTTTAAAATCCCTTGTAATGTATTTAATGGGTTATCAGTAGGCGAAGTTTGGTAATTCATTATGTATACTACGGGATCATGTTATGCCTTATGGAAGGGTAAGGTGTTACATCACTCAACATCATTAACTCAATTTATATCAATTAAAGACATCAAACTCTACTTTCCCTCATGGCTGCCGAAATTTGATCCTCTCAATTACTTCTCATTTTCCTTCAATTCCATGTCATACAAACTTATTTTAACATATTTTCAATAATTAAAAAAGGAAGGAAGTGAAAATCTTGCACTAACCTCACTTGAGCTAATTTTTTACTTTCCAAATCTTCAATTTCCTAGCTTTTCTTGACAGCCAATCACTTCTCCAAGGTGTGGGTTAAATTTTTAATGAAGGGAATTAGGGTTCTTATGGTGAGGAAAGGTAGGAAATTCAAGCTTGAAAGCTTGAAAAATTTGGGGAGAGAGCTTTAATGGAGTTTGGCCAAGGGACTTGAAAAAAGAAGAAGAAGACTTGTTTTTAATGTTAATTTGTCTCTTAAGTGTATATATATCCAAAATAAAATTTATTTATTAATTATAAAAATTATAATTTTTAACATTTCTAAAAATTCCCTCTATGTCTCATAATTTAATTACACAATTACTCTATGTTTAAAATGGATTTTTAAAATTTATTGTCACTCATTTTAACGGAAATTTAGATTAAAATTCATCACTGAGGGTGAAATGACCAAAATGCCCTTCCTTATGCTTGTTAGGTTATTTTTGGTCTGTACCGATTAATAAACTTTTTTAAATTTTTTTAAATTTTTTTTGACATTTTTAATATCATTTATACCTCAGTAAACCTTTAATCAAGTCCTAAAAATTATTTCCTAGGGTCTCTCGTGGGTCTGGGGTCAGCAACTAACTTCGCAGTTACTTCTCGGTACGGTCACCCATCACCGGAGCCTCGGCTCATTTAACCCAGTTGCATTTCATTTCTTTTATTTTCTCTTAATTTTTTTCATATTTTTTTAACATTATTCCATCAATTTATGTCTCCTCACTATAGTTTAAGTATAGTTCCAGACATTCTGGTTGTCCGAACAGATATTAATCATCGGAACAGTAGAATGTACGGACTACCTATAGTAAGGGCATTACAATTCTTCCCCTCTAAATAAAATTTCATCCTCGAAATTTACCTGATGTGAAGAGCTGAGGAAACTACTGTCTCATCGTCTTCTCGCTCTCCCATGTTGCCTCTTCTGTGTTATGGTGTCTCCATAGGACTTTCACCAATGGAATTCTCTTATTTTTGAGCTCTTTTATCTCTCATGCTAAGATTCTGATTGGTTCTTCTTCATATGTCAATCAGGTTGTACAATTATCTCTTCTACTGAGATGACATATGAAGGATCTGATCTGTATCTCCTAAGCATCGACACATGGAATACATTGTGAATCTTGTCCAGCTCGGGTGATAAAGC
The DNA here is from genome assembly GCF_030052815.1 of Hevea brasiliensis. Lineage (NCBI taxonomy): Eukaryota > Viridiplantae > Streptophyta > Magnoliopsida > Malpighiales > Euphorbiaceae > Hevea > Hevea brasiliensis. The sequence goes on from NC_079500.1 coordinate 35,112,447, forward strand.
TAACCTGTAGGCTACTAGACCCACACGTTCAATGACATTGTATGGACCAATAAACCAAGGGCTTAACTTACCCTTTTTGCCAAATCTTAGCACTTTCTTCTAAGGTGATACTTTGAGAAACACCTTATCACCAACCTCATACTCTATGTCCTTTCTCCTCAGGTTGGCATATGACTTCTGTCTGTCTGAGGAGGCTTTCAAATTGTCTCTGATGAGTTTCACTTTCACTTTAGTCTACTTCACCAAGTATGGGCCCACTACTTTCTCTTCACCCATCTCTATCCAACATAAGGGAGTCTTGCATCTCCTCCCATACAATGCTTCATATGGGGCCATTTTTATGCTAGCTTGGTAGTTGTTATTATCAGCAAACTCTACCAAAGAAAGGTACTTCTCCCAACTTCCTTCAAAGTCAATAATGCAGCTCCGAAGCATATCCTCCAACACCTATCATATCATTCATGTCATGTCATTATTATCTTTCCTTTAATAATTATAGTAATAGTAATTCACTAAGTTCTAAGGGTTACCTGAATCACCCTTTCAGACTGTCCAACCATCTGAGGATGAAAAGCCGTACTGAAGTGTAGTTAAGTGCCTAACGACTCCTGTAACTTCTTCCAAAACCTCGAAGTAAATCTCGGGTCTCGATCAGATATTATCGATGTCAGCACTCCATATAACCGTACTATCTCAGCTATGTAAATCTCTGCTAATTTTTCCAATGAATAGTCAGTTCTGAAGGTAAGAAATGAGCTGATTTTGTTAATCTATCAATAATCACTCAGATAGTATCATGCTTTTTCTGTGTCAAAGGTAGCCTAGTTACAAAATCCATAGTGATGCGGTCCCATTTCCACTCTGGTATAGATATGGGTTGCAACAACCCTGATGGAACCTGATGCTTAGCTTTAACCTGCTGGCATGTCAGACATCTGATCACAAAATCACTAATCTCTTTCTTTATCCTAGGCCACCAATAATGTGCCTTCAGATCATGATACATCTTGGTACTTCTTGGGTGCATAGCATGGAAGCTACTGTGCGCCTCTTTCAAGATATTCTTCTTCAGTTCCTCATCTCCTGGTACATAGATTCTGCTTTTATAATATAGGCACCCATCTCCTTTCAGCTCATAATCAGTCTCCTTCCCCTCTTTAACTCTGCCCATAATTGTCATCAGCTTTTCATCCTTTATCTGTGCTTCCTATATTTGCTATAGTAAGCTTGGCTTTACACACAACTCAGCCAAAATAGTCCCATCTGGAACGAAGGATAAGTGAACATTTAGTGCTCTTAAAGCCATCGTGGACTTCTTGCTCAGTGCATCAGCCACTACATTTGCCTTTCCAGGGTGATAGTCGATCACACAGTCATAATCCTTAAGGAATTCAATCCATCTCCTCTGTCTCAGATTAAGTTCCTTCTAGGTTGGCAAGTACTTCAGACTCTTGTGATCTGTGTAGATATAACACTTCTCACCATATAGGTAATGCCTCCATATTTTCAATGCAAATATTATTGCTGCCAATTTCAAATCATGTGTTTGGTAGTTCTTTTCCTGTGGCCTTAGCTGTCTGGAAGCATAGGCAACTACTTTCCCTTCTTGTATTAGAACACACCCAAGTCCATTGTGAGAGGCATCACTGTAGATCACATAGTCTTTCCTTGACTCTTACTGTGTCAACACTGGAGCTTCTGTGAGTATAGCCTTCAGTTTCTCAAAACTGATTTGACACTTGTCATTCCAGTCAAACTTGACATTCTTATGTAGTAACTTAGTCAGTGGGGCTGCTATAAGGGAGAATCCCTTCACAAATCTCCTATAGTATCCAGCTAACCCCAAGAAGCTTCTGACCTCTATTACATTTTTGGGAGGCTTCCATTCAACTACTACTTCAATCTTCTTTAGATATACCCTGATCCCATCTGCTAATACAATGTGCCCAAGGAAAGATATCTCATCTAAGCAAAAGTCACTGATTGCATCAAATTATATAGATATTTATGGTTAACATGCATTGCATTTTGTTAGCATTTAGAATCTTTTTATGTTTATTTTTATGTGTCTTCATTATTATTTTAGAAAACATGTTAATCCAACTCAATTCATTGATTTTTATATTTGATCAGGTGTTTTTATGCCACATCTTACCCTTCTGTAAGGCATAACATGATCTCGTTGAATACCTAATGAACTACCGAACTTCACCTATCGATGTAACACCCTCACTGTAGCAATTCCGTACATTCTACTGTTCCAGTGATCGGTGTCGGTCCAGACAGCTAGAACATCTGGAAATATTTAGACTAAAGTGAGGAACTATAATTAACTCAAATATTAACAAGAAAAATGTAGGAAAAATTTTAGAAATAAAATACAACCAAGTTAAGTGAGTTGGTGCCCTAGCGATGGGTAACCCAGTGGAAAGTTGCGGTCCTCGCAACTAGGAGCCCTAGACTTGGGAGAAAATTCATAAAATAATTTTTGGGACTCCAGTGAAGTGTCATTGAGGTTTCTATGGCATTAGAATGCTAAGAAAATGCTTAGAAAAATTTTTCAATCGGTACAAACAATTTTAGTCTGTTAAGCCAAACGGAGGAATTTTGGTCATTTTGCCTTCAGACGTGATTTTTGGCCGACTTGTCCAGTTAAGTAAATAATTATTATGATCTAAAATATGAATAAATATTACTAAAAATTTAATTGAAAATGAGTAGAAAAGAAAAATAAAAGAAATAGGGAATTATGACATCTTATGATGTCATTAAAAGTGCTCCCACCAATCACATTTGAACAAGCTATTAAAAACCAATTAAAAAGAGGTAAAATAAGGTAAAAACTAACAAAACAAAATCTGCTCTTCCTCACCCCAAACAAGACGTTTCCCTTTCCCAAACCCGACGTTTCCCTTTCCCAAACCCATTCCTCCATGGAAGCTTAATGAAAGCTTCAAACCTCACCTCATCTCACCTTGAAACCACTACCTTGGTTCACAAAAAAAGTGATCTTGCATCTTGAAGAACCTCTAGCCAGCAAAAAGAAGAAGAAAGAAGGAAGTTTTGGAGACTTGGAAGAGTGAGCAAAAGAGGTTAGTGTCCAATCTCTTAGCACTTTTACTTGATTCATGCTTAATGCCATGAGATAAGTAGAAAATGTAAGAAAAACAAAATAAAAATTATGTGTATCCATCCCTATAAATTTCAGCAGCCTAGGGGTGGTTAGGGTGTGATGAATTTACTTGAAGTAAAGTGTTTATGAGCTACCCATAGCATGAGATGAGTGCTTGAACATGATTGTGTAAGTGAAATGTAAGTATAGTGCATGAATGAACTTGAGAACTTGGACATTTGAATAACATTAGAGTTTGCTCATATAATGGTATGTTAACCTTGTAATGGTCAATTAGTTACCATTTGAATGTGTGAGAGGAGGAATTAAAGTGAGTAAGGATGTTGGAGTGGAACTTAGGCATGCTGCCCTTGGTGACCTGCAGGACTGGTTGTGAGTCCAGCAGGTTTGGGTGGTTATAAATGGAGTTATAGAGGTTTAATTGGTGCAAGGCTAATTGGACATGAAACTAGACACATAATGGCACAACTTTGGTGAAGAAACCCTACCCAGAAAACCAAACCAAGTTGACCTAAAAATTGCCGTAATCTGGGTGACTTGCATTCTACTTAGGCAAAATAACCAAATGAATAGTGCTTATTCATTTCATCATAACTCAGTGTAGAAAGGTCTAATTGACCTGAAATTTTACCAAAAGAAAGCTAAGACATAGATCTACAACTTTTATGAAGAAACCAAACCCAAATTTTTATCATAACATGCTCAAAAACTAACCTGAATTCAGTGCACAAAACATTGTAGATATGGTTCTGTTCAGAAAATCTGGAAAATTTATAATCGGGCTAGTTATGGTGTTTAGGCCATAACTTGAGCTACAAAACTCCAAATGGAGTGATTCAAAAAAATAAATGTAACTAGACATAATAAGGAACAACTTTCATGAAGACAATTTTGCCAAATTCCTACTGTACAAATGACCAATGGAATAGTAAACTTAATACTTAAAATCTGAAAATTGTGAATAACTAACACTAAGATTTGAAATGGTATTTGGAACCAATACTAACAACTTTAGAATGCAAAATGTCGTATTTTGGGGATATTAAAACCAATATACCTATTGTCTATGAAAAAGTCAACATTTTAGTTGACTAATAAAATGAATAGTAACCTTACATGTAAAGTATAAATATTCAAGAAATGATTTTATAATATGCCCTAGTAGGCCTAATGTGATTGGTTTGGATAGGTTGGCATGCTAATAAAGTTTTGATGGCAGTACTGTGTATGATGTATGGCTCTTCATTGCCATTCTGTGATGTGATAGCCTATAGCTATACTGATTATGATATTTTACTTGGCTTTATGCCTTATTGCTTTTATGGCTTATTAGCCATTCTGTTTGCACATCGGGAGACACATTGTGACCGATGGTGCGATGGCCTAAGGTACCTGATACCCAATGCTAGTTTACCCGTTTATCCAGTCCGATCAATTTGTATAGGTTACTTGGGCATGGAAAAGTATAATTGTAATTGAACTGATTATTAAAGAAAATAAGGAAATGAAATATCAAAATAAAGATCAAGAATGATTACAATAAAATAAAGAAGCTCAAAATCATCGAGAAAACAATTAACAAAATGCATGAAGAAGTTAATATCATAAAATGTAATTAGCCTGCGACTAAACAATAAGCTAGTAATTATTCATTTTTTTTAGGAACATAATAACTAGGAAATTATTATTTTTATTTGCATATCATATTTTCTTGTATTATTGGCACCACTAAGCTTTATGCTTAGCACGTCGCTTTTGCAACGCGTAGGTACTGAAGATTTGGACAGAGGGCCCAGTAGACCACAGATTGGGTAAGGCCGTTCACAGTTCTGCATAGTGTCCGTGTCATCTCACAAACTACAGTGCATTGGTAGGACCCCAGGTCCCATTTTGTATTTTGTGATTTTTGTAAGTTTTATAATTAAACTCTTATTTTATCATGTATATTTGAAACCTATGTAATATAATTTTGTATTAATGTAAGTATTTATAACTTTGTGTTTATAAATAACATATGGGAATTTATTTGTGATTTGAGCCTGATGATGATGTGAAATGAATGAATGACAAATGGAGGAATTGTTAAGAAATTGTTGTAAATTGATGTGATACAAATGGAGTTTGAGAATGATTGGAAATTATTAGAAGTGTTTTTCATAGGTTCTGAAGAACTGTTTTCTCCATTTTTAGCCGGCACTCTGTCGAGTTTTCTATAAAATTTTCAGAGCTGCAAATTAATTTATAATTTCAATAAATGATCTAAATGAGATCAATTTCATAAATTTCACTTAATAACTATAATAAATAAATTAAAAACTAATAAATATCAATGAGATAAGTTATGGTGTTCCGTTACACTGTGTAGCATATCTTGCTCGACTACAATGTAGACGGGTAAGGGGTTTCACAACCGATAACTCATTAAGTACCCTACAAGGGATTTTAAAACCATTTTTTTTACTTTTTAGAAGTGGTGAGCATTTTCTTACATTTAATAGAAGTTTAAAAACTAGTTCAAATTTTTCTCCATTTTATTTTTTGCGCAAATTTTTGTAAAAATTTCGGCAGAGTGCCGTCTATATTTTAAGAAAACAGTTCTTCAAAAACCTGTAAAAACACTTTCAATATCTCATTTCATCAAATCAAACACTACTACAACACAATCAACACAATTTTTTTCCTAACTCCAAAATTCAAATCAATATTTCAATTCAATTGTCATCTAAAATAATACTCAATAATTCCATTCATTTTTCAATAAAGTAAAATCAAATTACATTCATCATCCAAAATATACATGAGAAAGTCCAAACTAATTTTATTACAAACTCTATACAACTGCTAATGACCAGTTTATACATGTACATACATTTACATACATCGAAATAAATATTACAATTAGGGTATAAAATTATATGGACAAATTTTCGGGGATGTGGTGCACAACATACTAAAATAACATTTATGCATAATTCAAATCACATTTATTCAAATATTGAACTGAACATGAAAAACAGATACAAAATATGATTTATAAACTTTTAGCCCAAACAATTTCATTTAGGAAGCCTCAAAATGAATTTAATTAAAACATACAGTTATATCATGCCATTCAAAATAATACTCATCTCAATAGCCAGAGGCTTATGAGAAATCATAAGGCTAGCTAGCTCAAACTATAGGTACCGGTTTAAATTTCTTCCTCTATTGGCACACATCTCAACACTTCAGCCAAAGAGGGAATCAAAATTCAAAACTATTTTCTCCCACTAGTCATGCTAGTCAGGTATTCAAATATATGGTCATGACACTGTGGTTTCAAAACTGTCTTAGCAATTTACTAAACATTTATTGCCATTTCAAACACATACAAGTAAACTTTCAACAATTTTAGTCAAAAGCATATTGTTCCTTTCAATCACAATTTTCAATACAATTAAGTCATAATTCATTTCACACAAATTGCAAAAGAAAATTTAAAGACAATTTTTATGTTGTGCACAAACCTTATGCAAGTCGCCTCTTGGCCTTGACTCGATGCCTTGAGTTCTTTCTCGGTATTCTTTTCAACTGAAACACACAGTTTCATAGTGTTTCAGTATCATAATTCCAAAAAATAAATTCAAATCTATTTATATCTAACTTTAATATGCTTAACTTGATATTCTTTAAAATTTGCACTTTGAGATTACTATTCACGATACTATTTAAGTCAATTTGTTGACTTTCTAATGCTTAATAGGTATGAAAATTTCAATTTCACCCACATACCACATTTTGGTTACCTAATTTGTTGGTTTTGGTTGTTTTCTCAAACTTTAAGTTTCTTAGGTGAAACTTCCAAAATTTCAAATTTGGTATCCTATTTTGCACTATTCCATTGGTAAAGTTGCTATTAAAATTTGGCTAAGTTTTCTTCATAGAAGTTGTTCCTTATTGTCTTAACTTTTTTTCCTTTTTTGAATCACTCCATTTGGAGTTTTTTAGCCCTAGTTATAGCCATTTGAATATGGCTGGCCGGATTTGGTGTTACCTAGAATTCTGGGCATTTACTGGATAATGGCAGTTTTTGTATACTGACTGCAGGTGAGTTTTTGGATAGGTTGTGATCAAAATTTGGGTTTATTTTCTTCATGAAAGTTGTAGGGCTATGTCTCAGATTTCTATCGGTATAAAATTTAGGTCATTTGGACCTTCCTAGACCAAGTTATGGTCATTTACGTAACTACTATTCATTTGGTCATTTTTGTACAGGTCAGTGTGCCCTATTCTGGATTTGGCCTAACTATTCACTAAGCTATGGTAACTTTCTGGGCATGATTCCTAGATGAAAAATGTGCCATTTTGTGCTTACTTTCATTTCCAATTGGCCTCACACCAATTGGGTTGGTAAATTTTCAGTTTTGGTCTCTAAAAGGGACCTAGGTCAAGCTGCCTGCAGATTGACCTTAATCTATCCAAATTGGAACTTGTTTCCAATAATTTATACACACCACAAATGGTCACAATTGACCATGTCTCAACTCAAACAAGGTCAACTACATCAATTGACTAATTCTCAAATTTTTTCTAATTTTTTTCACATGCTCAAAACCCTAAATTACATAAAGTTCATTCTAATGCATTCTAATTCACTTCAAATGGCCATTCAAAACCATCAAATTCATTCATTTCAAACCATAACCTTAGCTGACTCAAATTCCTATTTGATCCCTCAATAATTGTTTTCTTTTAATTTTAAGTTAATTTCTAAGTTACTTACACTAAAAATATAAGTATTAAATAATAAATTTTCAATTTAAACCACTAACCTTAACTTTGAAATTTAACTCTTCAATTTCTTCCTTTTCTTCTTTTCTTTCCTTCCTCTAAAGCTTTCTCAAGTTGAACTAATAAGTTCTTATGGTTTAGTTTGGGGTCAAAATAGGGTTAAGTGGTTGAAAGAAAGCTTGGTTTCAAGCTTTCATGGAGTTCTTCAATGGAGAGGAAGAAAGAGGAGCCGGCACACTTGGGTTGAGGAAGATAAAAAAGATTTTTCTTTTCTTTTTAATGTATTTTTAAGTCTTTAAAATTTTTTTTAACTTGGTCAATATTTATAGGTAAAAATAAAATTATTTATAATGTCATAATAGTGATGTAAGCATGATGTAACTAAACTTTCTTTTTTTCTTTTTCTTTTACATTTATTTTTCCACTAGTTCTTTAATTTAATTCTTGATCCCGAAATTTTCTTTTCTCCGATTTTATTTGACAGTCAGGTCAAGAGTCAACTCTAGGGGTGAATTGACCAAATTGCCCCTCGCTGGTTCAATCCAGTTTGCATGTTATTCGATATTTCTTATGGATCCCTGACCTAATTATTTGACCTGCTTAACAATTCTTTTCTGTGATTTTCTCTTTTCCACTGTGTTCACAATGGTCATAAGGACTGCGGCATCACATTTTTGGATACGAAATTTGAGTTTAGACTGACCTCGCAGTCATTTCCGGAGAAGGTCACCCATCGCTGTGACTCCCGGCTCATTTAACTTCTTGTGTTCTGTTTTTCTTATTTATACTTAACTATTTGGCGATTACTAATTATTTGTGTTCAGGGCTTATCTAGGTGTCTTAGATGTGGTTTTAATTCTCTTAATTATCCGGACCGACACCGATCACTGGAACAGTGAAATATACCAGGCTATGCAAATAGGGGTATTACAATTCTCTCCTCCTTAAAATAAATTTCGTTTGGAAATTTTACCTGGTATCCATCTCTGAACAGCTGTGGGTGCTGTCTCCTTATGTCCTCCTCTCGTTCCCAAGTACCCTCCTGGCCTGAATGATGGTTCCAGAGCACTTTCACTAACAGTATTTGCTTGTTTCGTAGCTGCTTCACCTCACAAATTAGAATCTCTATGGGTTCTTCCTCATATGTGAGGTCTGGATTCACTTTAATCTCTTTTACTGGTAGTACATGAGATGGGTCTGATCAATACCTCCTCAACATTGATACATGGAAGATGTTATGTATCTTCTCCAACTCCAAAGGTAGTGCCAAACGATATGCCAAAGGACCCACTCTCTCTAGAACCTCATAAGGCCCACTGAAATGAGGACTCAGTTTCCTCTTCCTACCAAATCTCATAATTTTCTTCCAAGGGGAAACCTTGAGGAATACTTTGTCACCCACTGCATATTCAATATCCCTTCTCTTTAGATCAATATAGGACTTCTGACGGTCTGATGCAGTCTTAAGTCGATCTCTGGCCAATCTGATTTTCTCTTCGGTTTATTAAAAAATTTCTAGCCCAATCATCTTTCGTTCACCCACGTCATCCCAACACAATGGGGTTCTACATTTTCTGCCATACAAAGCTTCATATGGAGGCATCCTAATGCTTGATTGGTAACTATTGTTGTAAGCAAACTCAATCAAAGGCAAGTGTGTGTCCCAGCTGCCCTCAAACTCAATCACACAAGCCCATAGCATGTCCTCCAAGATCTGAATTATCCTATCACACTAGCCATCTGTCTGTGAGTGGAATGCCGTGCTAAAGTTCAATCTAGTTCCTAGGGCTCTCTAAAGACTACCCTAGAATCTAGAAGTGAACCTAGGATCTCTGTCTGATATGATGGGCATTGGCACTCCATGTAGTCTTACTATCTCATCAATGTACAATTTGGTCAATCTTTCTAAACTATAGTCCATCCAGACAGGCAGAAAATGAGCAGACTTGGTCAGTCTGTCAACTATAACCCATACTACATCATGACTCTTCTGTGTCCTCGGAAGTCCCATCACAAAATCCATAGTTATTCTCTCCCATTTCCATTCCAGTACTGGTAATGGATGTAATAAACTAGCTGGCACTTGATGTTCTGCCTTCACTTGCTGACAAGTTAGGCATTTGGAAACAAATTCTGCCACATCTCTTTTCATACCCATCCACTAGTAGTGCTCTTTCAGTCCTCTGTACATTTTCGTGCCACTCGGGTGTATAGCAAAAGGAGACTCATGTGCTTCTTTTAAAATGATCTGTCTCAAGTCAACGTCATTAGGAATGCACATTCTACCCTGGTGAAGCAGTAGATCGTCTTCTCTTACTGAGAATTCTGGTTTCTTGCCCTGTCTGACTTCTTCTAATAGCTTTTGATATTTCTCATCATTCTGTGCAGCCATTTTGGTCTTATCAATCAACACTGGCTGTACATGCCATGCAACTACTGTCTGCCCTCATCATTAATTTCTAAGCTTGCATGCAATACTCTCAACTCAAGTACCATAGACAAAGGAGAAATTCGTAGACTCGCCATAGTCTTGCGATTTAAGGTGTCAGCCACCACATTAGCTTTCCTTAGCTGATAGTCTATCAGACAATCATAGTCTTTCATCAGCTTTAACCATCTCTTCTGTCTCAAATTGAACTCCTTCTGGTTGCCCAGATACTTCAAACTCTTATGATCTGTGTAGATGTAGCACTTCTCCCCATACAAATAGTGTCTCCAGATCTTAAGAGCGAACACAATAGCTGCAAGCTCCAAGTAATGTGTTGGATAGTTCCTCTCATGCGATTTCAGCTAGCGTGATGCATAGGCAATGACATTCCATTCTTGCATCAGTACATAGCCTAACCCATTGTGAAAAACATCACTATAAACTATGTATTCTTTACTCGGGGTAGGTAAAGTAAGGACTGGAGCTTCAGTCAAACATTTCTTCAACTCATCAAAACTCTGTTGGCATTTATCCGTCCACTGAAATTTCACATCTTTTCGAAGTAGCTTAGTCAATGGAGATGCCAACATGGAGAACCCCTTCACAAATCGGCTGTAGTATCCAGCTAAACCCAGAAAACTGTGAATCTCCGCAATATTTTTGGGTGGTCTCCAATTAAGGATAACTTCTATCTTACATGGATCTACCTTGATGCCCTCTACCGATACTACGTGCCCCAAGAAGGATATTTCCTTCAGCCAAAATTCACACGTCGATAATTTGGGGTATAGCTGTTTCTCCCTCAAAGTCTGCAGTATAATCCTCAAATGTCTATCATGCTCTTCTGCACTCCTCGAGTAGACCAATATATCATCTATGAATACCACAACAAACTGGTCGAGGTATGGTATGAAGATAGTGTTCATCAGATCCATAAAAGCAGTCGGAGCATTAGTTAACCCGAATGGCATGACCAAGAACTCATAATGGCCATAGCGGGTTGTAAAGGCAATTTTAGGAATACTCTGCTATTGTACTTTCAGCTGATAATAACCTAATGTCAGGTCAATTTTGGAGAACACAGCTGCACCCCTCAACTGATCAAACAAGTCATCAATGCGGGGCAATGGATATCTATTCTTTATTGTCACGTTATTCAACTGCCAGTAGTCAACACATAAATGGAAAGTGCCATCTTTCTTCTTAACAAACAACACTGGCACTCCACAAGGTGACACACTAGGGCGGATAAAGCCCTTATCAAGCAGCTCTTGCAACTACACTTTCAATTCTTTTAATTCTGCTGATGCCATTCTATATGGTGTTATCGAGATTGGATCCACACCAGGCATAACATCAATCTCAAACTGCACTTCTCTTTTTGGAGGTAATCTTGGCAACTCATTAAGGAACACATCCAGAAAGTTACATATAGTAGAGATGTCCCTCAGTGCTGGACTCCCCACTTGGGTGTCTATCACATGTGCCAAGTATGCTTCACACCCCTTTCTGATCATCCTTCTGGCTAGTGTAGCCGAAATGATGTTTGATGACAATAACTGCCTCTCCCCATGTATTACCACATCACCGTACAGAGGGAGACCAAAAGTGACTGTCTTCAGTCTACAGCCAATCATGACGTGATGCCTGGCTAACCAATCCATGCCCAAGATGATATCATAATCTCTGAAGGGCATTTCAATCAAATATGACAGAAAAGCATGTCCTTGGATCACCAAAGGACAATCTCTAAACATTCTATTGACCCGGACCTCTTGTCCTAATAGACTAGTTACTAACACTTCAAAATCTATTTTGGGACACGGAATTGCAAGGGAACTAATTATGCTAACACTAACATATAGTGGTTGCCAATAATAAAATAAAAAGAACTAAAAAGAAAATAAATATGCAGTGTATATGCTAATTTCTCATGTAGACAATTTATTGTAATATTATTTATATGGCATTGTTTATATTAGTTATTTACGTAAATTTATCTATTTCCATTTTGGTTGCCCAAGTAACCTATACTGGATGACTGGACTGGATAAACGGTAAACTGGCACTGGGTACCAAGTACCTCAGGCCGTCACACCATCGGTCACAATGTGTCTCTCGGTGTGCAATATAATAGCTAATAAGCTGTAATAAACGTTGAGCACAAGGCCAAGTATCACACTGATAACTAAAAGCCATAAAATCATAGAATGGCATAATGCTATGTGCAGTACTGCTAACTGAACCCGATTGGCATGCCAACCTATCCAAACCAATCTTACTAGGTGTACTAGGGCACATTATAAAGTTATTTCTTGAATATTTGTACTTAACATGTAAGGTTAATATTCATTTGGTCATTTAAGTCAAAATATTGACTTTCTCATATATAATGGTTACATGAGTTTTAATCACATAGATTTATCACATTTTGGTTCCTAAAAGTGTTGGCATTAGTTGCCAATCATTGCTTCTAACCAATGGAGAATAAATCAGAAATTTTAATTTTGGGTGCTAGAGTTCACTGTTCTATTAGGCTATTTTAAAGTGAGAATTTGGCCAAATGTTCTTCATCAAAGTTGTTCCTTATTGTGTCTAGTTACATTTCACTTTTTGAATCACCCCATTTGGAGTTTTCTAGCTCAATTTATGGCTATTTCACCATAACTGGTCGGATTGCCTTTACCCAGAATTTCTAGGCAATTTTGGTTCTGCCAGATTTGGTAGTTCAACATTGGCTAGCAATTTCATTTAGTTAAGTCTACAATTTGAGTTTGTGTTCTACTTGAAAGTTGTTCTAATTTGCTTAAGCTTTCCATTGATATAAATTTCAGGTCAATTGGACCTTTCTACACTGAGTTATGACTAAATGAATGAACACTGTTCATTTGGTCATTTTGCTCAGGCAGATTGGTGCTACCCGGATTTGGTCAATTTTTAAGGCATCATAAGTTTGTTTTTTGGATAGGTTTCCTTCATCAAAGTTGTGCCATTATGTGTCTAATTTCATATCCAATTGGCTTTGCACCAATTGAACCTATACAACTTAAGTTATAGCTGCCCAAACTTGCTGGACTCACATCTAGACCTGCAGGGCACTCAAGGCAGCACACCTAACCTCAAATCCAAAGCTACAATTCATTTCAATTCCTCATCATACATAGCTAAATGGTCACTAATTGACCATTAAAACATCAATCCCTCATTAATTATATAAACCTTCAATTTTTGAGTTGAAAACCCTAACCACAAATTCTCAATTGAATATGTCACATGTTATTGATTTAATTCTTCCATTCTAACTCATTTATGTGCAATCTCCATCATCTATAACATGTTTAAGCCTATCAAACACATCAGCCCAACCACAAACCAAGGCTGGCTGAATTTAGGATTACACATACATGAAGATTTTAGTTCATTTTCTTGCAATTTCTAGCTTAAATCAAGTACCTAAACAAAAATTTAGAAGAAGAATGGAAGAATTTGGCACTAACCTTGCTTGAGTCAATTTCCAAGCTTGTTAAACCTCTTTCCTTCCTCTTCTTATTGCTACCCCAAGTTTTCCCAAGATGCAAGGAGTGTTTTTAATGAAAGGAGCAAGGGATTTTATGGTGGAATTAAGTGGGAAAGGAAGCTTGGTTGGGATAACAATGGTCGAGCCTCTTTGGTGTGTGGTTCGGCCAAGGAAGAAGATGGGTAAGGGAGCAAATATCTTTTTAGTTAATTTGACTTCTTTATCTCTTTTTAATGAATTTAAATGTATTTGTTGAGTTTTGATTGGTTAACAATTCTTTATGACATCATAATTAGGTTTAAAACTCTTTTTCTTTCTTTTCTTTCCTACTTAATTTCAATTCAATTTTTAACAATATTTATTCACATTTTATGTCATAATAATTATTTACTTAATTAGACAAATTGGTCAAAAATCATCCCTGAAGACAAAATGACCAAAATGTCCTCCGTTTGGCTTATTGAGCCAAAATCATCTGTATTGATCTCAAAACATTTCTAAGTATTTTCTTGGCATTCTAATGCCATCGAAACCTTAATGACTCTTTCCTGGAGTCTCAAAAATTATTTCATGAATTTTCTCCTAGGTTTAGGGCTTTTAGCTGTGAAGACCGCAACTTCCCTCTAGGTTACCCATCATTTAACTTGGTTGTATTTTATTTCTAAAATTTTTCCTACATTTTTCTTGTTAATATTTGAGTTAATTATGATTTCTCACTTTAGTTTAAATATTTTTCCAGACGTTCTAGCTGTTCGGACCGACACTGGTTGTGACACCCCTTACCCGTCTACAGTGTAGCCGAGCAAGATATGCCACTTAGTGTGCCGGAGCACTAATTCATATTTCCATTTCAATTTATCCCTTTTAATTCATTTATTTACAATTTTGATAAATCCGAATTTTTTCGCAATTTTTATAGAAAATCCGACAGAATGTCAACTGTAATTTGGAAAAATAGTTCTTCTGAATTTGTTAAGAAAACACTTCCAATATAATCATTATTTCAATCTCAGTCAACCACCAACATATTTTCCATAATTTCTTAATTGACTTCAATATCTCAAAATTTAATTCACTTCATATCATACTCAATTTAATAAAAGATACTTAAATTTATTACTGAACATAGTTCATAAATAATTACATCAAAAGCATAATTACATGAGTTTATAATATACATTATAGAAGCTTACAAAATACAAAATACCAAAATACCAAAAGTGGCCTAATGTCCTACCAAATGCACTGCAAATGTGAGGTGACTCTGAACTATGTGTGCAGATCTGAAAGCTCACCCAGTATGAGGTCTGCTGGATTCCCCAGCTATGTCTCCAGTACCTGTGTAACATCCTCCCGGTAGCAATTCCGCACAGTCTACTGTTCCGGTGACCAGTGTCGGTCCGGACAGCTAGAACTTCTGAAAAAAATATTTAAACTAAAGTGAGGAACCATAATTAACTCAAATATTGATAAGAAAAATTTAGTAAAAATTTTAGAAATAAAATACAACTAAGTCAAATGAGCCGGTGCCCAAGCGATGGGTAACCCAGAGGGAAGTTGCGGTTCTCGCAACGAGGAGCCCTAGACCCGAGAGAAAAATTTATAAAATAATTTTTGGGACTCCAGAGAAGGGTCATTGAGGTTCTTATGGCATTAGAATGCCAAGAAAATATTTAGAAAAATTTTTCAATCGGTACAGACAATTTTGACCCGTTAAGCCAAACGGAGGGCATTTTGGTCATTTCGCCTTCAGAGGTGATTTTTGGCCGACTTGTCCAGTTAAGTAAATAATTAATATGACATAAAATATGGATAAACATTACTAGAAATTAAATTGAAGATGAGTAGTGGAGGAAAGAAAAGAAAGTGAAGAAAAAGCTTATTTATGACATCATTGTGATGTCATTTAAAATTGCCAACCAATCACCATTAAGTAACCATTTGACTAACTAATAAAAGAGCTAAATAAAGACCAAGGAAGACCAAAAACCAGCTGCCTTCTCTTCAGCCAAAAACGTGAGTTTCTCTTCTTCCTCCCTCCATTGATGTTCAATCAAGCAAGCTTAATTTCCTACCTTGTTTCACCATAAAACCCTAACCCCACTTCATTAAAATTTTACCCTACACCTTAAACAAGCTTTTGGCAGCCAAGAAAAGGAAAGGAAGTGAAGTTTGAGTTGGGAAAAATCTGCCCTATTCAAGGTTAGTGCACTATATACCTAAAACTCTTTAATTTCATGAAATGGAACTTGAGTTTAGTAAGAAAATGTAATTTAAATGAACAAAATTCATGTGTATGTGTACATGAGTTTTGGCTGCCCTAGTGAAGGAATAGGAAGGAGTGTTTTTTATGAGCTTGAAGTGAACTAGAATCATGTAGGAAGTTTATAAACATAAGAATAATAAGTTGGTATGCTAACTAAGGCATTTTGTAGAAAACCTAATGTGAAGCTAGGGTTTTGGGGAGTGAAAATTGACTTGGCTTAGGAAATTGTTAGAGCACATTTTAATGGTCAATTATTGACCATCTTAGGTAAGTTAACCATAAAATGGACTGAAAAATAGGATTGCAAAGTGAAGTTGCAGGCTGCCCTAGGACAGCAGCAGAGGGACTGAAAATTCAGTTCACTTGCACTGCCATAACTTGGGCTGTGTTGGTCCAATTTGTGTTTGGCCAATTGGACATGAAACTAGGCTTATATTGGCACATTTTTGCTGAAGAAACCATGCCCAAAAGACCAAAGCAAGAGGACCAAAAGTTGGCCCCAATCCGGATACCCTGCAAACAGCCCCTGTAGAAATGACCAAATGAACAGTAACTGTTCATTTGGCCATAACTCACTGTAGATATGGTCAATTGACCTGAAATTTTTACAACAACAAGATAAGATATAGACAAACAACTTTCATGAAGGACACAAATCTAAATTATGCCATTAACCTAATCAAATCATTGAGCAAAGTGAAGTTTACTGTACTGAGATTTTTAGAATTTTCATTTGAGCAGTAATGTTTGGATGGCTATAACTCTCTCTAGAAAACTCGGATTTAGGCGATTCTTGAACCGATGAAAACCTAAGGCATAGTAGAACATTTCATATGAAGAAAGTTAAGCCAAATTATGAACTTAACTTGATCAAATTACTGACCAAAGTTGGACCAAAATCTGCCAAAACCCAAAAGTGCAGCATGAATAGTGCACGTGAACAGTAAACTTATTTTGGCCATAACTTGAGCTACAAAACTCCAAATGGAGTGATTAAAAAAAAGAAATTCAACTAGACAAAATAAGGAACAACTTTCATGTTTACCATTTCCTCAAATTTCCACTGTAACAGTCCCTAATGGAATAGTAAATTTATGGTACAAATTCTGAAATTTCTGCCCCTTAGTGCTAAGCTTGGAAATGGATTTGGTGACTTATTCCAACAAGTTTTAAATGTAAAATGTGGTATGTTTGAAGTGCCAAAGTCGATGTACCTACTTTCTATGCAAAAGTCAACTTTTTTGTTGACCAATGAAATGAATAGTGACACCAAAAGTTGAAATTCAAATATTGAAGAATTTTAAAGTATCAAATGCCCTAGTATACCTAACAAGATTGGTTTGGATAGTTTGGCATGCCAATAGGGTATTGTTTTAGCAGTACTGCGAAAGGCTTTATGCCTGTATTCATGGCTTTATGCCCGTATTCATGGCTTTTATGCCCGTATGCATGGCTTTTATGCCCGATTATGTGATATCATGGCTTTTTAGCCATACTGACTGCATACATGGTTGACGTTATGCGTCCCATGGTATGACGGCCCGAGGCACCGCGGTGTCTAGTGCCAATGACCCGTTATCCAGTCCAGTTGTCCAGTATAGGTTACTTGGGCATGAAAAAGTATAACTGTGATTGAATTGATTATTAAAGAAAATACAAAAGTTAAGTATCAGGAATGATTACAAAAATACAAAGAAGCTCAAGATCATGAAGAAAATAATTAACGAAATGCATGAAGAAGTTAATATCATAAAACATGATTAGCCCTCGACTAAACAATAAGTTAGTAATTAGTCAATTCTTATGAACACAATAGCAAGGAAATTATTATTTTTATTTGCATATTATATTTTCTTGTATTATTGGCACCACTAAGCTTTATGCTTAGCGCGTCGCTTTTGCAACGCGTAGGTACTGAAGATTTGGACAGAGGGCCCAGTAGACCACAAATTCGGTAAGGCAGTTCACAGTTCTGCATAGTGTCCGTGTCACCTCACCATCCACAGTGCATTGGTAGGACACTAGGTCCCATTTTGTATTTTGAGATTTTTGTAAATTTGGTAATTAAACTCTTATTTTATTATATGTATTTGAACAAATGTAATATAATTTTGTATTAATGTAAGTACTTGTAATTTGTGATTATAAATCACATGTGAGAATTTATTTATGATTTGAGTCTAATGATGATGTGAAATGACAAATAGAGGAATCGTTAAGAAATTGCTGTAACTTGATGTGATACAAAATATGAATTGTATATGAGTACCATGAGATGAATGATTGAGAAATAAACGAAATTGATGAAATTATTCTGAGACTTTGTTGATAATTGGAGTTGGGATTGATTGAATATGAACATAGGAAGTGTTTTTCACAGGTTCCGAAGAACTGTTTTCTCCATTTTTAGCCGGTACTTTGCTGGATTTTCTATAAAATTCTCGGAACCTCAAATAAATTATAATATCGATAAATGGCTTAAATAAATTATATTTCACAAGTTATATTCAAAAGGAAGAATAAAAATGAATTAAGATAAAATAGAGTGCTCGGCACACTGAGTGGCATAACTTGCTCGGCTACACTGTAATTGGGTAAGGGGTGTCACAACCTGCGTGTGGCAAAAGTGACGCGCTAAGCAATTATGCTTAGTGGTGACAATATAAAATAAAATAACTAAAATAATATAAATATGCAGAATGTATGTTCACATTTTAGGTAGACTTAATTTCGGACATTTGATTAAAATTTCTTTAAGATTCATTATCATTGCCCGAGTAACCCCTACTAGTCGACTAGACTGGATATACTGGTAAACTGGCACTGGGTACTAAGTACCTCGGACCATCACACCATCGGTCACATTGTATCTCCCGGTGTGTAACAGAACAGGTAATAAGCTGTAATAATTATCAAGGATAAAAATCCGAGTATAACAACTCAATCAACATAGCCAAAGGCTATTATGTCACAGAATGGCACGTGAGGCCAAAAAACACAGAATGGCATGAAGCCATATGCAGTACTGCTAACAAAACCCTATTGGCATGCCAACTTATCCAAACCAATCTTTCTAGGTGTACTAGGGCATGTTACACTCTTAAATTGTACAATTCTTGAAATTTAAGTTTAGGTGTTACTATTCATCTCATTAGTCAACAAAAATGTTGACTTTTGCGTAGATAATAGGTACATTGGTTATAATATTCGCAACATACCACATTTTGCATTTTAAAATTATTGGTATTGGTTGCCAATACCATTTCCAAGCTTATTGTCAATTGTTCAAAATTTTTAGATTTCAAGCTTTGTGTTTACTGTTCCATTAGTCATTTTTGCAGTAGGAATTTTGCAAAGCTGTCAACATGAAAGTTGTTCCTTATTTTGGCTAGTTACATTTTTTTTTTTGAATCACTACATTTGGAGTTTTGTAGCTCAAGTTATGGCCTAAACACCATAACTGGCTGGATTGCTAACTTCCCAGATTTTTTTGGACTGACCAAATCTACAGTGTTTGGGGCAGTGATTGTAGGTCACCTTTTGAACATGTTATGGTCAGAATTTGGGTTATGTTTCTTCATAAAAGTTGTAGGTCTATGTCTCAACTATTTGCTGGTAACATTTCAGGTCAATTGGACCTTTCTACACTGAGTTATGACCAAATGAATAATAAATGAATAAACACTATTCATTTGGTCATTTTGCCCAGGCAGAATACAGGTCACCCAGATTAGGGCAATCTTTAGGTCAACTTAGTTTGGTTTTATGGGTATAATTTCTTCACCAAAGTTGTGCCATTATGTGTCTAATTTCATGTCCAATTGGCCTTGCACCAATTGAACCTCTACAACTCCAGTTATTGCTACGCAAACCTGCTAGACTCATGCCCAGTTCTGCAGGTCGCCAAGGGCAGCCTCACCAACTTCAATTCCCACTACACAAACCACTTCATTTCTGATTCACACACATCCGAATGGTCAATAATTGACCATTAAAACTCTCTTTCACCAAATACGTGAACAAAGTCTCAATTTGGGTCCAAACCCTAGCTCAACTATCTCAAACCATGCATTTTAACTTGCATTTCATTACTCCACTTAAGAGACTAATACTAAGGGCAGCCATACTGCCATTTTAGTCCCATGAAATCATCAAAACCTTACCACATCCAAGGCTTCCGAAAATGTGGGATGGGCATAAACATGTTATTTATTAAATTTCTTTGTAAATTTAAACTCAATCATACTCCTTCAACATGAATTGAAAGAGAAAAGCAAGTTAAGTCACTAACCTCTAATGGAGTGAAATTCAAACTTGCTAGGGTTCTTCTTTTTCACTTCTTTTTGCTCCCAAAAGATTAACCAAGATGAAAGAACAAGTTTTTGTGTTGGGAAACTTAGGCTTTAATGGGTGAGAACAAAGAAAATCAAGCTTTGTAAAGCTTGGCCATGGTGAGGCTATGGTGCGGCAAGGAAGAATAGAGGGAGAGCATGGTTATTCCAGAATTTTTGACTTCTTTCCTTTATTTTTAGTGTATTAAAATTGTATTTCTTAAGTTCTAATTGGCCAAACATTTTAATGACCTTATGCTTACATAATGCTTATGTAATAAAGCTAAATTTCTTTCATTTTATTTTCTTTCCTTTCCTATTCATTTTAAATAAATTTTCATCAATATTTGTTCATATTTTATGTCTTATAATTTATTTACATAAATGGACAAGTTGGTCAAAAATCATCTCTGAAGACGAAATGACCAAAATGCCCTCCATTTGGCTTAACAGACTAAAATTGTCTGTACCGATTGAAAATTTTTCCTAAGCATTTTCTTGGAATTATAATGCCATAGGAACCTCAATGACCCTTCTTTTGAGTCTTAAAAATTATTTTATGAATTTTCTCTCGGGTCTAGGGCTCCTAGTTGCGAGAACCGCAACTTTTCACTAGGTTACCCATCGCTAGGGCACCGGCTCATTTAACTTGGTTATATTTTATTTCTAAAATTTTTTCTAAATTTTTCTTATTAATATTTGAGTTAATTGGCTCTTCACTTTAGTTAAAATATTCTTCCAGACGTTCTAGCTGTCCGGGCCGACACTGGTTACTGAAACAGTAGAATGTACAGAGTTGCTACAAGGAGGGAGTTACAACTCTTCCCCTCTAATTTAAATTTCGTTCTTGAAATTTACCTGATGCAAACAGTTGAGGGAACTATTGCCTCATCATCTCTTCACTTTTCCAAGTTGCCTCCTCGGCGTTATGGTGCCTCCAAAGCACTTTCACCAGTGGAATCTGCTTATTCCTCAACTCTTTCACTTCCTGAGCCAGGATTCGTATTGATTCTTCTTTATATGTCAAGTTCGGTTGTACTTCAATTTCTTCCATGGAGATGACATGTGAAGGATCTGAGCGGTATCTTCTTAGCATAGATACATGGAACACATTGTGGATCTTGTCCAGCTCTGGTGGTAAAACTAGCCTGTAGGCTACTGGTCCCACACGTTTAATGATTTTATATGGGCCAATGAACCTAGGGCTCAACTTACCTTTTCTTCCAAACCTTAGTACCTTCTTCCATGGTGACACATTGAGGAACACTTTGTCTCCAACCGCATATTCTATTTCTTTTCTCTTTAGGTTAGCATAGGATTTCTATCTATCTGAGGCAACCTTCAAATTTACTTTGATTATTTTCACTTTCTCCTCAGTCTGTTTCACCAGGTCTGGTGCCACCAGCTTATCTTCGCCCAATTCAGTCTAACATACGAGGGTTCTATACTTCCTCCCATACAGTGCTTCATATGGAGCTATTTGAATGCTAGCTTGGTAGCTATTGTTATATGCAAATTCTGCCAGTGGGAGGTATCTATCCCAACTCCCCTCAAACTAAATGACACAACTCCTCAGCATATCCTCCAAGATCTATCACATAATTCACATTGTTACTATTATTTCAATTTATTAATTGTGAAAATTCAATTAGTTTTTTGGTTTACCTAGATTACTCGTTCCAACTGTCCATCCGTCTGAGGATGAAAAGCCATGCTAAAGCGGAGTTGTGTGCCCAAGGCTTCTTGCAACTTTTTTCAGAATCTCGATGTAAATCTTGGGTCTTAATCAGATATGATGGAAAGTGGGATCCCATGCAGTCTAACTATCTCACTGATATACAATTCTGCTAGCTTCTCCAGTGAGTAGTCAGTCCTAACTGGCAGAAAATGTGCTAACTTCGTTAATCTATCTACTATCACCCATACTGCATCATGCTTCTTCTGGGTGAGAGGTAGACCACTAACAAAATCCATAGTGACCCGGTCCTATTTCCATTCAGGTATGCTTATAGGCTGTAGTAATCCTGATAGAACTTGATGTTCTACTTTAACTTGCTTACATGTCAAACACTTAGTCACATAGTCAGTTATATCCCTCTTCATAACAGGCCACCAATAATGAGGCTTCGAATCATTATACATTTTTGTGCTTCCTGGGTGCACAGCATAAACACTAGTATGTACTTCTTTCAGAATACTAGTTTTCAGTTCCCCATCATTTGGTACACACACTCTTCCTCTGTAGTACAAACACCCATCTGCTTTCACCTTATAATAAGTTTCTTTCCCTTTTGGAATTTTACCGACAATAGCCATTAATTTTTCATCTGCCTTCTGCCCATCTTGTATCTGCTATAGCAAGTATGGCCTCACTTGTAACTCAGCCAAAATAGCTCCATCTTGAGCTAAGGACAGACGGGCATTTAGTGATCTTGAAGCTGTGATGGACTTTCTGCTCAAGGCATCAGCAACTACATTTGCCTTCCCAGGATGGTAATCTATCACACAATTATAGTCCTTTAAGAACTCAATCCATCGCTTTTGTCTAAGATTGAGCTTCTTCTGGGTTGGCAAGTATTTCAGACTTTTATGGTCTATATATATGTAGCATTTTTCACCATATAAATAATGCCTCCTTATCTTCAGTGCGAAGATAATTGCTGCTAACTCCAGGTCATGAGTAGGGTAGTTCTGTTCATGTGGCCTTAACTGCCTGGAAGCATAAGGGACCACTTTCCCCTCTTGCATCAATACACACCCTAACCCATTAGCATTTTTCACCATATAAATAATGCCTCCTTATCTTCAGTGCGAAGATAATTGCTGCTAACTCCAGGTCATGAGTAGGGTAGTTCTGTTCATGTGGCCTTAACTGCCTGGAAGCATAAGGGACCACTTTCCCCTCTTGCATCAATACACACCCTAACCCATTATGCGAGGCATCACTGTAGACTACAAAGTCTTTTCCGGACACTGGTTGTGTTAACACTGGTGCTTTTGTCAACATAGCCTTTAGCCTCTCAAAACTGGCTTGGCACTTGTCGTTCCAGCCAAATTTCACATTTTTGTGTAACAACTTGGTCATTGGAGCAGCTGTAAGAGAGAACCCTTTCACAAATCTTCTGTAATACCCAGCTAGCCCCAATAAACTTCTGACCTCAGCTGTATTTCTGAGAGACTTCCATTCCATCACTGCTTCTATCTTTTTGGGATCCACTCTAATCCCTTCAGCTGATACTTTGTGTCTAAGGAAAGAGATTTCACTCATCCAGAAGTCACACTTGGATAACTTAGCATACAGCTTCTTTTCTTGCAGGGTTTGCAGAACAATTCTCAAATGTTCATCATGTTCTTCCCTGGTCTTGGAATACACCAGAATATCATCAATAAAGACCACTACAAACCGATCTAAATATGGATGAAAGATACAATTCATAAGGTCCATAAATGCTGCTGGTGCATTTGTTAACCCAAATGACATCACTAGGAATTCATAATGTCCATACTGGGTTCTGAATGTAGTTTTCAACACATCTGCATCCTTTACCCTTAACTAATGATACCCTGATCTGAGATCAATTTTTGAAAATACACTGGCTCCCTTCAACTGATCAAACAGATCGTTAATTTTGGGCAATGGATATTTATTCTTCACAGTTGCTTTGTTCAACTACCGCTAATCAATACACAATCTCAAGGTTCCATCCTTTGTCTTCACAAACAGCACCGGAGCTCCCCATGGTAACACACTGGGGCGTATGAACCCCTTATCAAGTAACTCCTACAACTGAATTTTCAACTCCCTTAATTCAGTGGGTGCCATCCTATAAGGGGCAATAGAAATTGGTGTTGTACCCAGCATTACCTCAATAGCAAACTCAACTTCCCTTTCTGGTGGTAAACCAGGCAATTCTTTAGGAAATACATCTGGGAAGTCTCTTACTGTGGGTATATCACACAGATTCGGCTTAGCCTGCCTAGTATCAACCACATGTGCTAGGTAAGCTTCACAGCCTTTTCTCATCAATCTTCTTACAACTGTGGCTGAGATAACATTAGACAGGAAATCTATCCTTTCACCCACAATAGTAATCTCATTACCCTCAGAAGTTTTCAGAGAAATCCTCTTCAATTTGCAATCAACTATTGCCTCATGACATGACAACCAGTCCATTCCCAAAATCACGTCAAACTCGTGGAAGGGCAATTCAATTAGGTCTGCCAAGAATTCATACCCTTGAATCCTCAACGGGCAACCTTTATACACCTTATTCACTACACTGTAGCCTAGTGGATTTGTGACCAGAATGTCTTGATCACTCTCCTCTGCTGAAACTCCCCTCTCTACGAGTAGTTTGATGCAGATGTATGAATGAGTGCATCCTGCATCCACCAATGCATGCACAGATGTGTTGTAGAGGAAGAACATACCCCTGATGACATCCGGGGCATCTTGCTCCTCCTGAGCTCTGATGGCATAGGCTCTGGCAGGTACTCTGGCCTCTGGCCTCTCAGCTGACTCATATGCAGGCCTCAGTGATGGACCAACTGCCTCAGATTTACCGAGCTTCCTACCCCTTTGTGGTGCAGGAACAGGCCTGTCTGGTTGTGTTGGAGCAGCTGTAGTAGTCCTCTTTAGACAATTTTTGATCTGATGTTCTGTAGATCCACACTGTAAGCATGCACCAGTCACTCGCCAACAGTCCCCCTTATGCCACTTTTGGCAGTACAGACAAACAAAAGATGCTAGGGCTGGTCCCCTGAACACCGTCCCTAGAGAGCTGCCCACTAATGGTGTGGACTGGCCTCTCCTAGGTGTAAACTGTGGTCTGGGCCCCTGAGACTGACTCTGACCTTGTGGTTGTCCTGAACCTTAAGTAGGAGGACCTTTACTCTTCTTATTGGAGCAGAAAATGAACTAGACTGACCTGGACCTCTCTTCTGCTGTCTTTCCCTTCTAGTTTGCTCATTTATTTGGACCCTTTCTACTTTCGATGCAGCATCTACTAATTTGGCAAAATATGCGATCTCCAATGCTATTATGATGACTTTGATATTGTCATTGAGCCCTTCTTCGAACCTTTTGCACTTCTCTGCCTCTGTAGGGACTATCTCCCTCCCATACCAGCTCAGTCTGACGAATTCTCGCTCATACTCTACCACTGATAGTTGCCTTTGTCTCAGACTGATAAATTCTCTTCTTCTCTCTTCTAAGTATACTTTACTGACATGCTTCTTCTTGAACTCTGTTAGGAAGTAGTCCCAGGTGATTTGATCCGGTTGCACCTCACTGGTGACTGTGTCCCACCACAGGTATGCATCATCCTGAAGTAGGGACACAGCACCCTCCAGGTTCTGCTCGGGGGTGCAATGAAGTTGTTTCAGTACTCTGATTGTTCTATCCAACCAGTTTTCCACTGTCATAGGATCATCCTCCTTCTTCCTAAAGAAATCCACAACCCCATGTTTTCGCAGTTTCTCCAGATGGGACTTCTGTAGTGCTGGTGGAGGTTGTGGCTGTGGTTGTGGTGGTGGAATTGCCCCCATCATTTGCCAGTAAATCTCGATCATTTGTTGAAATAATGTAAACTGAGGTTAGGCAGGTGCCTCAGCTGCTGGTGGAGTAGATTCTCCTCTGCCCCTAGATTCAGCCCTTGGTGGAGCACGACTCTCCACCTCTTCATCAACTGCTCCTTGAGAAGTAGGATCCATATCCTGATCAAAATAACAAAACAAATAGATCTGCATTAGTGTCACCTCAACACTTACAAATGTAATGCAATGGTATACACTCTATCTAAGCCCAGAAATGCCTAAACTGATGCTCTGATACCACTAAATGTGACACCCCTTACCCGTCTACAGTGTAGCCGAGCAAGATATGCCACTCAGTGTGCTAGAGCACTAATTCATATTTCCATTTCAATTTATCCCTTTTAATTCATTTATTTACAATTTTGATAAATCTGAATTTTTCAGCAATTTTTATAGAAAATCCGGTAGAGTGCCGACTGTAATTTGGAAAAACAGTTCTTCTGAATCTGTTAAAAAAAACACTTCCATTATAATCATAATTTCAATCTCAGTCAACCACCAACATATTTTTCACAATTTCTCAATTGACTTCAATATCTCAAAATTTAATTCACTTCATATCATACTCAATTCAATAAAAGATACTTAAATTTATGACTGAACATAGTTCATAAATAATTACATCAAAAGCATAATTACATGAGTTTATAATATACATTACAGAAGTTTACAAAATATAAAATACCAAAATATCAAAAGTGGCCTAATGTCCTACCAAATGCACTGCAAATGTCAGGTGACTCTGAACTCTATGTGCAGATCTGAAAGCTCACCCAGTATGAGGTCTGCTGGATTCCCCAGCTATGTCTCCAGTACCTGCGCGTGGCAAAAGCGACGCGCTCAACAATTCTTCTTAGTGGTGACAATATAAAATAAAATAACTAAAATAATATAAATATCCAGAATGTATGTTCACATTTTAGATAGACTTAATTTCGGACATTTGATTAAAATTTTTTTAAGATTCATTATCATTACCCGAATAACCCCTACTAGTCGACTGGACTGGATATACTGGTAAACTGGCACTGGGTACTAAGTACCTCGGACCATCACACCATCGGTCACATTGTGTCTCCCGGTGTGCAACAGAACAGCTAATAAGCTGTAATAATTATCAGGGATAAAAACCCGAGTATAATAACTAAATCAACATAGCCAAAGGCTATTATGTCACAGAATGTCACGTGAGGCCATAAAACATAGAATGGCATGAAGCCATATGCAACACTGCTAACAGAACCCTATTGGCATGCCAACCTATCCAAACCAATCTTGCTAGGTGTACTAGGGCATGTTACACTTTTAAATTGTACAGTTCTTGAAATATAAGTTTAGGTGTTACTATTCATTTCATTAGTCAACAAAAATGTTCACTTTTGCATAGACAATAGGTACATTGGTTATAATATTCCCAACATACCACATTTTGTATTTTAAAATTATTGGCATTGGTTGCCAATACTATTTCCAAGCTTAATGTTAATTGCTCAAAATTTTCAGATTTCAAGCTTTGTGTTTACTGTTCTATTAGTCATTTTTACAGTGGGAATTTGGCAAAGTTATCAACATGAAAGTTGTTCCTTATTTCGTCTAGTTACATTTCTTTTTTTGAATCACTCCATTTGGTGTAACACCCCTATGTTCGATAGTGCATTCTACTGTTCCAGTGACAATGTCTGTCCGGACAACTAGGATGCCTAGAACTACACTTAGATATGGGTAAGGAGACATAAGATAATGAAATACAAGAAAAGAAAATACAAAAAAAACAAAGGAAAATCATAGCAATGAAATGTAACCAAGTTAAACGAGCCAAAAACCATAGTGATGGGTGACCGCACTAGGAAGTTGCGGCATGGACCGTTGACTAGCCATGGATCGCGGGGAACCTTGAAAGATATTTTTAAGACTTAAATAAACATCTATTGAAGTATAAATTTCATTAGAAATATCAAAGAAAAATTAATTAATTAGTACAAAGAAAAATGAGAAAACGATAAAACTCGGTGTTACCGAAAAATCGGGAATGCAACCCAAATAGGGGCATTGTGGTCATTTGACACCCCGAGTTGTCTTTTGACCTAAATTTCCATTAAAAATAAATGATATTAAACTTTGAAAATACCATGAAAAATTAAAATGAGATACATTATGTAAATACTGAAAGTGTGGTGGCCAAATTGCAAAAATTGGAAAGTTTAACATTAAAATAGATTTTTAATCAATTAGTACTCCACTAACATCACTTAGGTGGACCTTTAATCAACCTTTGGATGGAAAATTATGTCATCTTCAACCTTTGGAAGAGTGGTCAAAATGAACTCCATAGGAGACTCCATGGCCAAACTCACATCCACACCCATGCATCCATGATTCAAGCTTCCTTTCACCATAAATCCTTCATTAAACCATGCATACTCAGCTTGGGGAAAGAATTGGCAGCAAAAAGAAGAAGTTTGGGTGAGGTTTTGAAGAACTTCAAAAGTATTAAGTGAGTGTTTTCAATTCTTGTTTCATTAAACGTGTAACCAAGGTTGTGGATAGTTGATTTATGGAAGAATTTTTGAAGTTTGATGTTTTAATAGAGATGTGCATTTTGGCAGCCATGAAAATTCAGTATATGTAGCTTGTTTTCACTTTTTTATGATTGTTTAAGATGTTGTTATTGATGGCAGCATAGATATGTGTATAATGGTTTGGAATTGGGTATGTAAATGGGGTATGTTCATGTGGTTAAATGATATAAATGGACTTTGGAAAATTCTATATTATAGTGTGCATATTGAGAATGGTTACAAGTTGTCCAAAACGACCAAAAATGTGTTGTTAAAGGTATTAAAGGTAAGGTACAAACCAGAATTGGCATGAAGGAAGTAATTTGGTAAGTGTTGAATATGTAATTGGTAAGTGATGAGAAGTGTGTAGTAGGGCAGTGTATGTTTTTGCTTAGAACCTTAAGTGTGTGACTCCAATTGGTATGAGACCAATTGGAGGTGAAACTAGGCACAAAATGTTCTAACTTTCATGAAGGAAGCTTACCAAAATTCTACCTAGAAGGTGACTTGAAAAATGACCAAATCCGGATTAGTGACTTGAAAGCCTGAAAATTGATCATTTGGGCAGTAGTTAGTATTTTGGCCATAACTCACTCAAAACAGGTCCAAATGACCTGAAATTTTTACCATGAATAGTTTAGACACAGATCTACAATTCTTATGAAGAAACCAAATCCCCAAAATGGGCAGAACTAAGCTAAATAGCTTGCACAAGTTCAGGTGCCAAAACTGGCCGAACCAAAAGTGACCTAAAAATGACCTAAAGTTACCATTTTGATACATTCTGTCCAGTATTGGTAAATTGACCATAACTTGGTCTACAAAGACATAGACCTACAAGTTTGCAGTTTGGACCCAAACCCGAAAACCAAGGGAACTAGGTCATCCGGCTAGGTCAAATTAGTATACCGAAATTCGGCAAATTGCAATAAAATGCAATATACTTAAAAATGAAATTGGTAACATATACCAACATTAAAGGGCTATAAATTGTGACATATTAGTAACATTAAACCTAATTCACCTAGAATGCATCGAGGGTCAACATCTTAGGTTGACTAAGAAAATAATAAAATTCAATAAATTAACTATTAAGCCTTATTGTTAGAGACGGTTTAAATGAGTACTGAAACAATTCAAATCGTGTGTTTCAGTTAGCAAAGACTCAGGGAAGGCTGAGTTAGAGCCAAGAGGCATTTATCAGAGGTTTGTACACAACTAGTTTTTAAGTGATTTTGTTCTAAAAATTTCATATGATTAAATGATATATTTTTCTTATGTATTATGTTTAACAAGCATTGGATTTAATTCAATGATTATTGAAATTGTTATAGTATGTATGAATTTAGATTTGTGAAATGGTATTTCCACAAGTATTAAGTATTGTTGTGAATTGAATGAATTATGTTTTAGAAAATTGTGATAGAACATGTTTTGAATTGTGATGGGTAATTTGCATGGAAAAATGCAAATTTATGATTTGAATTGTGATGAGCATAAAAATTATTGGATATTGAAATTGACTTTGAGTCAAATTGTATTGTGATTTATGCTCAGTAAAAGGATTGTGATATTATTTTATATCTCACTGTAGACGCTTGACTAGGTTATTACCCGTCTCTCTCATTTGTTGAGAAGACAATGGAGTTAGTTGTGTTTTGATTACTATGGTACGTGCACAGGCTTAGATTCGCCTCTTATTAGAGGTTAGATCTAAGTTCTTATTTGTTATGGCCCTTTCAAAAGATTCATTATTATGATGTGTACTGTGCACAATGATTCGACCTCCCTGACCATAGGGAGTTAGAATCACCCCGAAGATGGCCCTTTCAGATTAGTCTTACATAGTTAGTGAGATAAAGAATGATTTTTGAAATGAAAAATGGTTTTCGAGATAAAGAATGTTTTTGAATAGTAAAGAATTCTGATTTCAATTATGATTTATGTATAATTGATTTTGTTGGAATTACCTTAAATGGTTAGTTATGATTTGATAAATTGAATTTTGTTATCAAAGTCATTTTATACAAATGATTTATATTATTGGCAATGAATATTTTGAGTTTTGAAATTTGATGAGTATCCAGATTTCCAAATTAATTGCTGTAATTTTTGTTAAGGTATATTGTCCTATGCTTTAAATTATAGTTGTGCACCACTGAGTTCACCACTCAGCGATAGCTTTGTGTGCTATCGCAGGTGAAAAGAGCATAGAGCAGTTGAGTAAGCTTCTTTGAAGATACATTCAGATAAGCTCCAAGTATATCATAGGTATACCCATGTACATAGGTTTTGATGTATGCATGTAATAATATGTATATAAATTATTTGAGCAGTTGTACAAAAACTCTTGTAAAATATTTTGGTATGTAATTAAATGTAAATTATTGTAAATGTAAATTTGAGGTTTCATTTACCTGAATAGTTTTGTAATATTAATTTTTGAGTATTGTAATCAATGAAATGTTTCTTTTATGATGAGGTTGGTTTGAAAATGAAATGATTGATTATTGAGATTGAATTGTGAGATGAAATTAAGTTTCTTGGTGTTTTATTTGAAAAAACATATTAGGAGAATTTTTCCTTTTCAGGTTTGAAGAACTATTTTCTCAAAACACAGCTGGCACTTTGCCGAAATTTTGAAAAAAATTTTATAACCCCAGATTTTAATCAATGATTTAAATTTCACGAAAATTGTTTTAAAATCCCTTGTAGTATATCTAATGGGTTATCGGTAGGCGAAGTACGGTAATTCATTAGGTGTACTACGGGATCATATTACATCTTACAAGGGAGTAGGGTGTGACACTTAAAGTAAATTTCGAACTGTGAATTTGAAATCTTTTTGTCGGTAACTACAACTGCTCAAATTTTTGATACATATAGTACATTTACATCATGAATATGAACTAATGGAGAGGAATCTCCTTGTGTTGGTTGTATAGGAATAGAAAATCCTGTGAAAAGATATGGAAGAGAAGAATGAGATAATAGAACAGTTTGTGATGGTAGAAGTACAAGTTGAGGCCTCAGCCCCACAAAGTGTTGAAGGCCCGACTGTACCAGTTTTATCAGTACAAATTACTGCACAAATGGCCTAGCAAATGGCCACTTTCTTTCAACAAATGGCTGATACTCTGTCAGCTCAAGCTCAAGCACAAACCTAACTCCCACAGGGCAGTGTGAAATAGAGAAGAGGGAAAAACCTATGGGTCAGAGCTCGAACAGTAATTTGGGGAAGAGAAAAGAATTTGAGGAACCCCGAGCTCAGGGATATGACAGAGACGGATCATCAGGGTAGAGAACACCAAAATCTAGTTCGAACAACTAGAAGTTCCTATTCTGCCCGTTTTTGCCATGTTTGTGGTAAGCTACATGGAGGTATTTATCGTAAGTCCTCTGGAGCCTGCTACAATTGTGGAAAGCTTGGACACTTTGTTAGAGATTGTACTAGAGCACCTCGATCTACTATCCGGAGTTCACAGACAGTCAGTCAGAGTCGAGATAGAAATAGAGTTAGTACTCCTCACCACCATAACACAGTGAATCAACCCGAATATAGTAGCGCACCAGTCAGAGTGTCCACTATACGCCAAGGGGAAAGAACAGAAACTTCGAATGTAGCTATTGGTAAGTTCTTAATTTTTAAAAGAAATAATTAGTTATTATTTTATCCCAGCACTACTTAGTTGTGTGCTAGTGTTAGAACTATATGTTCTGTTGCTATTCCTTTACATGGGAATGAATTTTGATGTATTAGTGACTAGTCCCTTAGGATAAAAACTATAATAACAAGTATGATTGACATTAATTTTGGAAGAATTGTTAGCTAAAAGTATTTTCTAACACACTATAAATTATAAAGCTAATTAGCGAGCCTACTTAATGTAAGGCAAGAGGACCTAAAAGTAAGTTACAATAATAGAATTGCTCTAGATGAGGGCAAAGATGTTACTGTTAGTAATTGTCAAGGGATATTGTAATCAGAATAGGTTTAGGATATTAGTGGATTCAAGAAAGATAAGATGTTAGAAAACCTAGTCCATGAGGTTATAACGTAGTGACTATGTAATGTTCTCGATGTTTGTATTGTAAGCTACAGATTACAGTATCGACACGAGATTATTGTGCAGAGCTACATGCTTCCTCATTGTACAATAAAATAAGAATATTTGTAAGTAATCCATAAATTGATACAGTTATGCCCGAATAGAGTGCTATTACTGGAAATAAATGTGAAAATTTTAGTCAGAAATTTAAAACTTCAGAACTAGCCTGTCGAAAGACTACACTTATAAGGTAGCTGGAGTCAGTAACTTGGTTACAATAATGTGAACTACCTGTACCACAGTAATTGCTATAAGTTTAGAGATATCAGTACGACTTATCATCCTTAGACGGATGAACCGTCGAAACAAGTAATTCAGGTAAATTCTGAAACTCATTGAGTTTCTATAAATAATGAAATGAAATGATAATAATAACCTGTAAAATATAATAAGCCCTCGAGAATATACTGAGAACTTGTGTCCTTGAATCCGAGGGGAGATGGGACAGATACCTCCCACTAACAGAATTTGTATACAATAATGAGTGTCAAGCTAGCATACAAATGGCACCCTATGAAACATTGTAAGGGAACGGATAATTATGGATTTTGTGATGAGACTTCTGAGGACACAGAATAGTCATGATGCAGTATGGTTCATAGTTGATAGACTAACCAAGTCTGCTCACTTTTTGCCAGTCCGGATGGACTATAGTTAGAGAGATTGGCCAGATTTTATATAAATGAGATTGTAAAACTGCATGGAGTGCCATTATCGATTGTATCAGACAGAGATCCTAGGTTCACTTCTAGATTCTGGGGTAGTCTTCAGAGAGCCCAAGGAACTAGATTGAACTTCAGTACGGCATTCCACCCACAGACAGATGGCTAGTCTAAGAGGGTAATTCAGATATTGGAGGATATGCTACCGGCTTGTACGATTGAGTTTGAAGGTAGTTGGGATATACACTTGCTTTTGATTGAGTTTGCTTATAACAATAGCTACCAATCAAGCATTGAGATGCCTCCATATGAATCTTTATATGGCAAAAAGTGCAGAATTCCCCTATGTTGGGATAAAGTAGGTGAAAGGAAGATGATTGGGCTAGAAATTGTTCAACAGACAGAGGAAAATATCAGATTGATCAGAGATCGACTCAAAGCTGCATCAGACCATCATAAGTCCTACGTTGATCTGAAGAGAAGAGATATTGAATATGCAGTGGGTCATAAGGTATTCCTTAAAGTTTCTCCTTGGAAGAGGACATGAGGAGATAGCACCCACAGCTATTCAGAAACTGATGCCAGGTAAAATTTCAAGACGAAATTTATTTTAAGGGGGGGAGAATTATAACACTCCTATGTTTGATAGTGCGTTCTACTGTTCTAGTGACAGTGTCTGTCCGGATAGCTAGGATGCCTAGAACTACACTTAGTTATGGGTGAGGAGACATAAAATAATGAAATACAAGAAAATAAAATACAAGAAAAAAAAGGAAAAATCATAGCAATGAAATGTAACCAAGTTAAACGAGCCAAAACCCATATCGATGGGTGACCGCACTAGGAAGTTGCGGTGTGAACCGTTGACTAGCCCTGAATCATAGGGAACCCTGGAAAATATTTTTAAGACTTGAATAAACATCTATTGAAGTATAAATGTCATTAGAAATATCAAAGAAAAATTAATTAATTAGTACAAAGAAAAAAGAGAAATCGAGAAAATGACAAAACTCGGTGTTACCGAAAAATCGGGAATGCAATCCGAATAGGGGCATTGTGGTCATTTGACACCCTGAGTTGTCTTTTGACCTAAATTTTCATTAAAAATAAATGATATTAAACTTTGAAAATACCATAAAAAATTAAAATGAGATACATTATGTAAATAGTAAAAGTGTGGTGGCCAAATTGCAAAAATTGGAAAGTTTAACATTAAAATAGCTTTTTAATCAATTAGTTCTCCACTAACATCACTTAAGTGGACCTTTAATCAACCTTTGTACAGAAAATTCTGTCATTTTCAACCTTTGGAAGAGTGGTCGAAATGAACTCCATAGGAGACTCCATGGCCAAACTCACATCTACACCCATGCATCCATGATTCAAGCTTCCTTTCACAATAAATCCTTCATTAAACCTTGCATACTCAGCTTGGGGAAAGCATTGGCAGCAAAAAGAAGAAGTTTGGGTGAGGTTTTGAAGAACTTCAAGAGTGGTAAGTGAGTGCTTTCAATTCTTGTTTCGTTAAAAGTGTAACCAAGGTTGTGGGTAGTTGATTTATGGAAGAATTTTTGAAGTTTGATGTTTTAATAGAGATGTACATTTTGGCAGCCATAGAAATTCAGTATATATTGCTTGTTTACTTGTTCATGGTTGTTTAAGATGTTATTATTGATGGCAGCATGGATATGTGTATAATGGTTTGGAATTGGGTATGTAAATGGGGTATGTTCAAGTGGTTAAATGATGTAAATGGTCTTTAGAAAATTATGTATTATAGTGTGCATATTGAGAATGGTTACAAGCTATCCAAAATGACCAAAAATGTGTTGTTAAAGGTGTTAATGGTAAGGTACAAACCAGAATTGGCATGAAGGAAGTAATTTGGTAAGTGTTGAATATGTAATTGGTAAGTGATGAGAAGTGTGTAGTAGGGAAGTGTATGTTTTGGCTTAGAACCTTAAGTTTGTGACTCCAATTGTTATGAGACCAATTGGAAGTGAAAGTAGGCACAAAATGTGCCAACTTTCATGAAGGAAGCTTACCAAAATTCTGCCTAGAAGGTGACTTAAAAAATGACCAAATCCGGATTAGTGACTTGAAAGCCTGAAAATTGACCCTTTGGGCAGTAGTTAGTTTTTTGGCCATAACTCACTCAAAACAGGTCCAAATGACTTGAAATTTTTACCATGAATAGTCTAGACATAGATCTATAATTCTTATGAAGACACCAAAACCCAGAAATGGCCAGAACCAAGCGAAATAGCTTGCACAAGTTTAGGTACTAAAACTAGCAGAACCAAAAGTGACTGAAAAATGACCGAAAGTTACCATTTTGATGCATTCTGTCCAGCATTGGTAAATTGATCATAACTTGGTCTACACAACTCAGAATGAACTGAAATTTTGCCCCGCGTGCAATAAGACATAGACCTACAAGTTTGTAGTTTGGACCCAAACACGAAAACCAAGGGAACTAGGTCATCCTGCTAGGTCAAATTAGTATACCGAAATTCGGCAAATTGCAATAAAATACAATATACTTGAAAATGAAATCGGTAACATATACCAACACTAAAGGGCTATAAATTATGACATATTGGTAACATTAAACCTAATTCACCTAGAATGCATCGAGGGTCAACATCTTAGGTTGACTAAGGAAATAATAAAATTCAATAAATTAATTATTAAGCCTTATTGTTAGAGACGATTTAAATGAGCACTGAAACAATTCAAATTGTGTGTTTCAGTTAGCAAAGACTCAGGGAAGGGGAAGAAAACATTGAGTCAAAGCCAAGAGGCATTTATCAGAGGTTTGTGCACAACTAGTTTTTAACTGATTTTGTTTTAAAAATTTCATATGATTAAATGACATATTTTTCTTATGTATTATGTATAACAAGCATTGGATTTAATTCAATAATTATTGAAATTGTTATAGTATGTATGAATTTAGCTTTGTGAAATGGTATTTCCACAAGTATTAAGCATTGTTGTGAATTAAATAAATTATGTTTTGGAAAATTGTGATAGAACATGTTTTGAATTGTGATGGGCAATTTGCATGGAAAAATGCAAATTTATGATTTGAATTGTGATGAGCATAAAAATTATTGGATATTGGAATTGACTTTGAATCAAATTGTATTGTGATTTATGCTCACTAAAAGGATTGTGATATTATTTCATATCTCACTATAGATGCTTGACTAGGTTATTACCCGTCTCTCTCATTTGTTGAGAAGACAATGGAGTTAGTTGTGTTTTGATTGCCATAGTACATGCAAAGGCTTAGATTCTCCTCTTATTAGAGGTTAGATCTAAGTTCTTATTTGTTATGGCCCTTTTGAAAGATTTATTATTGTAATGTGTACTGTGCACGATGATTCGACCTCCCCGACCATAGGGAGTTAGAATCTGATTTGACCTCCCCGACCATAGGGAGTTAGAATCACCCCGAAGATAGCCCTTTCAGATTAGTCTTGCATAGCTAGTGAGATGAAGAATGGTTTTTGAGATAAAGAATGATTTTTTGAGATAAAGAACGGTTTTCGAGATAAAGAATGTTTTTGAATAGTAAAGAATTGTGATTTTAATTATGATTTATATATAATTGATTTTGTTGGAATTACCTTAAATGGTTAGTTATGATTTGATAAATTGAATTTCGTGATCAAAGTCATTTTATACAGATGATTTATATTATTGGCAATAAATATTTTGAGTTTTGGAATTTGATGAGTATCCAAATTTCTAAATTAATTGCTGTAATTTTTGTTAAAGTATATTGTACTATATTTTAAATTATAGTTGTGCACCACTGAGTTCACCACTCAGCGATAGCTTTGTATGCTGTCGCAGGTGAAAAGAGCATAGAGCAGTTGAGTAAGCTTCTTTGAAGATACATTCAGATTAGCTCCAGGTATATCATAGGTATACCTATGTACATAGGTTTTGATGTATGCATGTAATAATATGTATGTAAATTATTTGAGCAGTTGTACAAAAACTCTTGTAAAATATTTTGGTATGTAATTAAATGTAAATTATTGTAAATGTAAATTTGAGGTTTCATTTACCTGAATAGTTTTGTAATATTAATTTTTGAGTCTTGTAATCAATGAAATGTTTCTTTTATGATGAGGTTGGTTTGAAAATGAAATGATTGATTATTGAGATTGAATTGTGAAATGAAATGAAGTTTCTTGGAGTTGTATTTGAGAAAACATATTGGGATTGTTTTTCCTTTTCAGGTTTGAAGAACTGTTTTCTCAAAACATAGCCGGCACTTTGCCGAAATTTTGGAAAAAATTTTATAACACCAGATCTTAATCGATGATTTAAATTTCACGAAAATTGTTTTTAAATCCCTTGTAATATATTTAATGGGTTATCGGTAGGTTAAGTACAGTAATTCATTAGGTGTACTACCGGATCATGTTACATCTTACGGGAGAATAGAGTGTAACATTTGGAGTTTTGTAGCTCAAGTTATGGCTTAAACATCGTAACTGGCCGGATTGCCAACTTCTTAGATTTTTTTGGACTAACCAAATCTATATTGTTTGGGGTAGTGACTGTAGGTCGCCTTTTGAACATGTTATGATCAGAATTTGGGTTAGGCTTCTTCATGAAAGTTGTAGGTCTATGTCTCAGCTATTTGCTGGTAAAATTTTAGGTCAATTGGACTTTCTACCCTAAGTTATGATGAAATGAATAAATACTATTCATTTAGTCATTTTGCTAGGCAGAATGCAGGTTACTCGGATTAAAGCAATCTTTAGGTAAACTTAGTTTGGTTTTATGGAAATGGTTTCTTCACCAAAGTTGTGCCATTATGTGTCTAGTTTCATGTCCAATTAGTCTTGCACCAATTGAACCTCTACAACTCCAGTTATTATTGCCCAAACCTTTTGGACTCATGCCCAGTCCTACAGGTCACCAAGGGCAGCCTCACTAACTTCAATTCCCACTACACAAACCACTTCATTTCTGATTCACACACAGTCAAATGGTTAATAATTGACCATTAAAACTCTTTCACCAAATACATGAATAAAGTCTCAATTTGGATCCAAACCCTAGCTCAACTATCTCAAACCATGCATTTTAACTTGCATTTCATTACTCCACTTAAGAGACTAATACTAAGGGCAGCCATACATGCTATCCTCATATTTGCATTCCCTAAAAACCTTTCATTGGCAACCAAGTCATTATCCCTTTAGCCCCATTACAACCCTTTTAAAGATCTTTTGATCTTTTGAAAAGTGTATGCTACATTAGTGGAGATAGAAAATTGAGATATGCCTATGGAGTTGGAATTGAATCACTTCACTACAATCACCTACAGTAGAGGCAAATTTGGGGGAGTAAGTGTTTCTCAAATCTATCTTGATAAAACAGGTTATTTGTGATTTATTAATGGCCTTGTATAAATGAATAATTAGTTGAAGCACCATAAAGGGGTTGAAGTTCTAGCGAGCAACTGCTGAGGTCCCTATGCCTTGAAAGTGGGAATTTGGTATGAAGGTTGAAAAGTGTCTAATTATGTAGTTAAGTTTTTGGTTATGTTTCTAAGTAACCCAATGAGTTTTTATAAAGTTTTTATTTTGCTTAAGGATAAGCAAAGGTTTGAGTTTGGGGGTATTTGATTGCATCAAATTATATA
This sequence comes from Hevea brasiliensis, assembly GCF_030052815.1. Lineage (NCBI taxonomy): Eukaryota > Viridiplantae > Streptophyta > Magnoliopsida > Malpighiales > Euphorbiaceae > Hevea > Hevea brasiliensis. Next base: position 35,151,490 of record NC_079500.1, read on the forward strand.
GACATTTAAGGTTAACATGCATTGCATTTTGTTAGCATTTAGTATCCCTTTATGTTTATTTTTATGTGTCTTCATTATTATTTTAGAAAACATGTTAATCCAACTCAATTCATTGATTTTTATATTTTATCAGGTGTTGTTATGTGGTTCTAGAATCAAAGATGAGTTTAGAAGAGATTTGGAGTTCAAAACGTGAAGAATACAGTGCCAAAAACATTACACGGGTTGTGTAACTTGCCCAGTGTAACTTCCTAGACCCCGTGCAACCTTCTGGACAAAGAAAACTTGAAAAACAAGAGTGGCAGAAAGTTACACAGGGCAGGGGCGTGTAACACTACACGGGCAATGTAAAGTACCCTGTCAGCAATTTTGACGTGACTTTTCTTCATTTCAACCCGACCTGAATGGACTCCTAATACTTCTAGACTCTGAAATTAGGGTTTTTACACCATATATAAATATAACAAGTCAGGAATTGAGGAAAGGAAGAGAATTTATATCCAAGAACAGAATTTACATTCAAGGCGAGCCAATTTACATTCAAGGATGCACATCAACTTCAAGGAAGGCAAGGGAGAAAATAAGATCTGCAAGATTTCTCTAAGGGAGTTTTAGCTGAAGTTCAAAAAGTCCAAGGCTGCAACTCTCTTTCTAGTTCTTTCACTCTATTTTCTTCTCATGTCTTCTCTTTATCTTTTTATAAACTTGATTGTAAGACTCACTATGAGTGAATAGGCTCTTTATTCTAGGGTTAGGGTGTAGCACTCTCAAATTCATTATGGATCTGGTTTGATTTTATTTAATATATTGGGGATTTTATTCTTTGATTTAATCTCTTGTGATCATAATGCATGCTATGTGTTGGTACCCACTTAGTATTGATTATAGATATTAATTAAAGGATTGAAAGGTGAAGATTAATATTAGAAAATTGAGATTTTGAACCTAGGAAATCTGACCTAGAGATAGGGCGATGACCTTTGTGGAGTTCCAAAATTAATCAAAGATCTTAAATGGTTTTAATTAATTTAATCACCACGAAAGTGGGGTTTATGTTAATTAAAATACACCTTGAGTGCCTTGAGAGAAGACTTAAGATAACTTAGAATTAATTTCCATCAAAGTAATAATCTCCCATTTATTGAATGAATCAAATTGATTTTATAATTGATTGAAGTGTGAATCCCTAGCTCTAGAATGCCTTTGTCCATTAGTATTTTATTTTAGTTAATTATTTAGATTTTATTTCTTTCAATACAGATATAATTATTATTTCTCTACAATTCGATCGTCTAGATAATTAAAATCACTATAGTTTGATACTCAACACGGTCCTCATGGTAATGATAGTCTACTCATCACTTTATTACTTGTTAGCGATCCGTGCACTTGCGGTGGTTGAAAAACCAGCAAATAGTCACACTTGGACAACTTGGCCTACAACTGCTTTTCTAGCAGTCTCTGTAGTACTACTCTTAAGTGTTCATCATGCTCCTCCTGGTTCTTAGAATACACCAGAATATCATCTATAAAGACCACAATGAATAGATCCAAGTAGGAATGAAAGATATAGTTCATTAGGTCCATAAAAGCTGTTGGTGCATTCGTCAGCCCAAATGGCATCACTAGGAACTCATAGTGTCCATACCGGGTTATGAAAGCAGTTTTTGGCACATCTGTCTCCTTTACCCTTAACTGATGGTAGCCTGATCTGAGATCTATTTTGGAGAATACATCGACTCCCTTCAGTTGATCAAACAAGTCATTTATTTGTGATAAAGGATATTTATTTTTCATAGTCACCTTATTCAGCTGTCGATAGCCTATATAAAGCTAGAGAGTACCATCTTTCTTTTTCACAAATAGCACCAGTGCTCCTCATGGTCACACAATTGGGCGTATGAAGCCCTTATCCAGTAGCTCCAGTAATTGAACTTTCAACTCTCTCCGTTCAGTAGGTGCCATCCTATATGGAGCAATGGAAATCAGTGCAGTACCTGGTATAACCTCTATAGCAAACTTCACCTCTCTCTCTGGTGGCACCTGGCAACTCTTCCAAAAATACATCTAGAAAATCACATACAGTGGGGATGTCTGGTAAGCTCGGGCTAGTCCTCCTAGTGTCAACCACATGTGCTAAGACAGCCTCACAGCCTTTCCTCATCAATCTCCTAGCTGCTATGGCTGATATAATGGTAGAAATATAACCCATTCCTTCACCCACAACTGTAATCTCATCCCCATTTGCTATCTGTAATGAAATCCTCTTCAACCGATAATCTACCATCACTTGATGACGTGATAACCAATCCATTCCCAGTATCACATTAAACTCATAGAATGGTAGTTCAATCAAGTTAGCTGGAAACTCATAACCATATATCCTCAGAGGACAACCCTTATAGAACTTTTTCACCATAACACTATGGCCTAAAGAGTTAGTAACTTGTATGTCCTCCTCAAACTCCTCTATCTGTACCCCTCTATCAACTAGCGGTATAATACACACGTATGAATGTGTAGAGCCAGGATCAATCAGTGCACATGCTAACATGTTATAAAGAGAAAATATACCTCTAATGATATCTACTGGATCTGACTCCTCCTGAGCCCTCATAGCATAAGCATGAGGTGCTACCTTGACCTCCTGCTTTTGGACTATCTCTGCAGTATGCCTCTGTGATGGACCAGCTATATCAGGCCTCATAGGTCTTCTACCCCTCGGTGCTGCCAGGGTAGATGTCTTTGTCTGGGGTGGGGCAGTGGGAGCATTAGCACTCCTCTGTGGACAATCCTTCAAGAAGTGATCCGTAGACCCACATCTGAAGCATCCCCCAGTCAATAGTCTACACTCTCCTTGGTGGCTCCTTCTACAATGTGTACAAGCTAGTATTGGGACTGATCCCCATGTAGCTACATTCGTAGAACTACCCATTGATGCACCAGACTGTCCTCCTCTCCTCGGAGCAAACTGAGATCTCTGCCTCTTACCTCGACCCTGAGTCTGACCCTGAGACTCCTTGGGCTTCTTACTACCAGTGGCTGCTGGACCAGAATGACTACATCCAAAAGCCCTCTTACGCTGCCTGTGGCTCCTGGACTGCTCCTCATCTTTGACTCTCTCCACATCCAGAGCTCATGCTACTAACAGAGAGAAGTCAGTGAAGTGGTGAAATGTAACTATTAGTCTGATGCTATCATTCAGTCCGTCCTCAAACCTCCTATATTTATCAACCTCTGTGGGCATTATCTCCAATGCATATCCACTAAATCTCATGAATTCCCACTCATATTCAGAGACTGTAAGCTACCTCTATCTCAGTGCCAGGAATTCTCTTCTTCTAGCCTCTAAGTATACATGACTGATTTATTTCTTCGTGAACTCTGCCAAAAAGAAATTCCAGGTGATCCGTGCAAGCTGTATCACTCTCGACACTATCATCCATCACTGATACGCATCCTCCTGAAGTAGTGACAAAGAACACTCCAACTGCTGCTTGTGGTGCAGAGTAGTTGCTGCAATACCCTCTCTGTTTTCTCCAGTCAATACTCTGCGGCAGCTAGATTATCCTCCTTCTTACCCTTAAAATCAACTGCTCTATATTTTTATGGTCTATCTAATGGGAACCTCTGTACAGGTAGCAGTTGTAGGGGTGGTGGTGGCTGTACAGGTGGTGGTGGCTACAGCTGAAGCTGTGGAGGTGGAGGTGGCTTTGCCTAAGGGATAGCTCTGGTAACTTAACAGAGCAACTGAGTCATCTGTTCCTGGAAGGCCTGCTGTGCTCTATCCACAGCACCACGTGATGACTCTGCTCTACTAATTCCCTCCCGACAAGGAGCAAGTGCAGGTGCGTGACTTTCTACCTCCTCCTTATTCGGTCTAGGAGACTCATGCTTTGAAAGATCAGATGCCATTGATCCTATAAAATAGACAAAGAACATATCTGTGTTAGTGTCACCCTGACTCTTTTTAAAGGCCCATGCATGTGATGCGCTCTATCTATTTTTACTTATCTAGGTCTAAGACTGCCTAAACCATTGCTCTGATACCACTAAATGTAACACCCCTCACCCGTCTACAGTATAGCTGAGCAAAGCTTGCCACATTCAGTGCCGGAGCACCCTATCTTATCTTGTTTTGTCCATTGTTAATTTTTAATATCATTTATTCATGTGTGTAAATATTTTTTTTTAATATATCGGTTTATTTTATTGGAGGCCCGAGCAGAGTCTCCTCTGTTTTATTAGCTTCTAGAGGGTTTCAATATTTACCTGTCAACATAATCATATTCTACTCATTTCCTTATACATCATGTCATTCATAAATTTTCATGTAATTTCAAGAAAAAGATATATTTCATGCATGTGGAAATCCATATACAAAAATTTATAAATTTTATTTACAACACAAAATATAACTACATGATGTCTATATACAATAAACCAAAATACTAAGTCTAATACATGGGCCCTACCAACAAAATACAAAATGCTGAGGTGACTCTGGACTGTGGCAGATCTGGTCAAAGCATTGTCAGAACACTACTGCTACTGTGACTATGTCTAATCTCCAGTACCTACGCGATGGAAAACTAACGTGCTAAGCAAATTGCTTAATGGTGCATAATTTTCAAGAAAAGTAACTAAATATCTTTTATGCTTAATTTCATAAAATCTAAGTTATTTATGAATTTTTTGCACTTTGGGAACAATTAGATTTAACAATATCTTTTCTGTTTATTTCTCTTATTTTCAGTCTTAATTAATTTATAACAGTGCCCAAGTAACCTATAACAGACTATAAGTGCTGGATACACAGAAGTATACTAGTTAGACAACCACATGTCTACCCTGTATACAACTGTCATGTCAGGCACAAGGCTAGCGAGCAGGCTTTTAAAGCCAAAAATGAAATTAGGCACAATGGCCAACGGGTAGGCATAAAGCCTGTAAAACAATCATATCAGATATATTTTGTTGATCAATGATTATTCATGTAGGGAGTACTGTTATCTATAGTCCCTAATTGGTATACCAATCGATCCGAGCTATATATTTAAGCCTAGGTTTACTTTGGGTAATTAAGCATTATTAATTACTTATTAGTATTTTATGGCAATTTATAGTGGGAAAGTGGGACCCACATACCTATTTTATGTAATTTAGTGTTTAGCAACATATTAGGGTTAAAAACCTACCATAAAATAATTTGTCTCATGAACCTTTCTTTAGGTTCAGTTTTAATGTCTTAATTTTACCTACTAATTTGATTAATTTGTGGCCACTGTTTGGTCATATTTCCTTCATGAAAGTTGTTCCTCTATGTATTATTTTTATTTTCCCTTTTTGAATCATGTCATTTGGATTTCTGGAACTTAAGTTATGGTCAAATAACTATAACTAATTCATTTTTTAATTCTAGTTCCTTAACTAAGCAGCTTTTGGACTTAGATTTTACCTAATTAATTAAATAGGTTGCAGCCACTTTAGGCCTAGCATTCTTCATAGAAATTGTTGCCCTATGTCTTGTGGTCACTCAAAATTTTGAATCATAATTTTTCAAGTTTTGTAGAATTATTTATAGCCAAATCACTGGCCTGGACTCATGTACCCTGTGCTAAGAGGATTCCAGTTCAGGTCAGTGGCTTTGACTCAACTTTTAGGGTTCTTACATTCATAATTTGAGGAAAGTATCTGAAACAAAGTTGGAGCCCTATTTCTTAGGTTTCCATAATAGTATGGCTCATCCCAATTAGAGTTTACTAGTGGGAGATATGACTAAAAGGTTGTTCTGGGGTCAAGAAGTCACTTAGGCAATTTCCAGAATTTGCACATTAACTTGATCTAGCTAATTGACCTAGTTCCCTTGATTTCTGGGTTTTGGTCAAAATTCCAACATTGTAGATTTATGTCTTCTGGAAATTTTGCCACTGATTTCATTGAATTTGAATTTTTTTAGACAAAGTTATTGCCTTTTTACCAAAATTGCTCGGGTATGCCTATGTCCATCAAATTCTGGGCAGTATGGTTCTGGGCAGTTTTGCGACCTAAATTAGGCCAGCAATTTGATTTGGTAAGAGGCATTTTTGGTCTCTGTGTTCTTCATGAAAGTTGTAGTAATATGTCTAAGCTTTCCAATGGTATAAAATTCAGGTCATTTGGACCTTTCTAGAGGGGGTTATGACCAAATGAATATATACTATTCATTTGGTCATTTTTCTGGGTTCATTATATAGTCAGCCGGATTGGAACCATAAATTGGTCAAGTTATGGAGAGAATTTGAGCATGGTTTCTTCATGAAAAATGGATTATTTTGAGTCTAGTTTCATCTCCAATTGGCCTTATACCAATTAGAGCAACACAAATTCAGTTATGGCTCAAAACACACACTGGACTTATAGAATCCCCAAACTTGCAAAGAAAATACACTCCCAATTCATTTCCTCTAATCTCCCAAACTACAAATTGGCATTCATGGCACTTCTAAATATCATCAACTCATCTCAACAAAGTCAAATTCCAGCAATTATATAAAATCCCCAATAGTTAGGTTAAAACCCTAACTCAAAGTGTCAAGGTCAAGCATACACATGCAATTTAACTTCTAATACATTTAACTTCATCACTCAACATCATTAATTCAATTTATATCAATTAAAGACATCAAAATCTACTTTCCCTCATGGCTGCCGAAATTTGATCCTCTCAATTACTTCTCATTTTCTTTCAATTCCATGTCATATAAATTTATTTTAGCATGCTTTCAACAATTAAAGAAGGAAGGAAGTGGAAATCTTTCACAAACCTCACTTGAGCTAATTTTTGACTTTCCAAATCTTCAATTTCCTAGCTTTTCTTAGCAGCCAATCACTTCTCCAAGGTGTGGGTTAAATTTTTAGTGAAGGGAATTAGGGTTCTTATGTTGAGGAAGGGTGGGAAATTTAAGCTTGAAAGCTTGAAAATTTTTGGGAGAGAGCTTTAATGGAGTTCGGCCAAGGGACTTGAAAAAGGAAGAAGAAGACTTGTTTTTAATGTTAATTTGTCTCTTATGTGTATATATATCCAAAATAAAATTTATTTATTAATTATAAAAATTATAATTTTTAACATTTCTAAAAATTCCCTCTATGTCCCATAATTTAATTACACAATTACTTTATGTTTCAAATGGATTTTTAAAATTTATCGTCACTCATTTTAACGAGCATTTAGGTCAAAATTCATCATTAAGGGTGAAATTACCAAAATGCCCTTCCTTATGCTTGCCAGTTTATTTTTGATCTATACCGATTAATAAATTTTCTTAAATTTTCTGTGATATTTTTAATGTCATTTATACCTCAGTAAACCTTTAATTAAGTCCTAAAAATTATTTCCTATGGTCTCTCGTGGGTCTGAGGTCAGTAACTAACTTCGCAATTACTTCTCGGTACAGTCACCCATCATCGGAATCTAGGCTCATTTAACCTAGTTGCATTTCATTTCTTTTATTTTCTGTCATACCTTACCCCTCTATAAAGCATAACATGATCCCGTAGTACACTTAATGAATTACCGAACTTCACCTACCAATAACCCATTAAATACAATACAAGGGATTTTAAAATAATTTTGTCTTCTTTTGAAGGTGGTGAGCACTTTTGACAGATATTAAAAACTTTTAATTACATTTTAAAGACTAGGTAAAAATTTTGATAACTTTTATTTTTCTGCAAATTTTGTAAAAATTTCGGCGGAGTGTTGTCTGTAATTGGAAAAAAACCCAAATTTTAAAGACTTGTAGTGTGACATCCTCACTTTACGTAGTTCGTATGTTCCACTGTTCTAATGACTAATGTTTGCCCTAGAAAGTCGGAATGTCTGGAACAACACTTAATTGACAGTGAGGAAGCATAAAATATTGAAATATGTGATGAGAAAAATTAAGAAAAAATAAAAAAGATAAACTGTGACTAAGTTAAATGAGCCGAACGCATAGCGATGGGTGACCGCACTGGAAAGTTATGGCGAATACCGTTGACTAGCCCTGGACCGTGGGAAACCCTGAGAAATATTTTCGGGATCGAATTAATGGTCTACTGAGGTGTAATTGACTTTGAAAATGTCAAAGAAAAATTAATAAGTTAGTATAAATGAAAAACGAAAATTAAAGAAATTGGCGGGTCAAGGACCTAATCTGTAATATCGAAATATTGGATATACAACCCAAAGAAAGGCATTTTGGTTATTTGACACCTAGAATTGACTTTTGACCTAAATGTCCATTAAAAATAAATAGTATTAAATTTTGAAAATGCCATGAAAATAAGAAATATTACACATAATGCAATTAAAAGAATTATGAGGGCATTATAGCAATTATGATAACTTTGGATTATTATAACGTTAATTATCAATTAGTGGGACTTAGTGGAGCATTAGTGGACCATATAAATACCTACGTGGATAGATTTTAGCACCCAAAAACACTTCATTTCTTCATTCTCCCACCCATGGCCAAAAATGAATTTCAAGCTTCCTCCATGGGCGTTTCTTGCATGAAGCTTCAATCCACCATTTTAAGCCACTTTTCTTCTAAGTCTCTTCACTAAAGTTGGTCTACACACCATGGGCAACATATAGACAGCAAAAAGGAGAGGAAATTCCAAGGATTTGTGAAGCTTAAGTTGAGGTTGGTGCTAATTTCCCTTCCTTAATTAATCTTTGATTTAAGGTTGTGATGAATTGAATTGATAAGAAATTTGAGAGAAATTGATGAGTAATGATGAAGCATGAATTCGGCAGCCATGGATTTTAAAGGAGTTTAATTTGTTCTTACATGTAATCGATAGGTAATGAAGTTGATTAGGCTAATTACATGTATTAGTAGTTTGGTGTTATATGTATGCTTGAAATGGGTACTTTGAAGTAAGGTTGTGAAGTGTATATAGAAGATTGAAGCATATGTATAATTGGGCAGCCTTGAAGTTCATGGATTAATATTTGATTTCATGAATTTAAATGATGAATTATGGTATTGATGGATTAAGGGCAGTATGTAACACCCCTCACCCGTCTACAGTGTAGCCGAGCAAGGCGTGTCACATGGAGTGCCGGAGCACCTAATCTTATTTGATTTTATTATAGTTCTTGATTTACTTGTTCCAAAACTTTGTCTAAGGTTTAGGCTATTTTTACTATTTATTAAAATCTAACTAATTTGGAAATTTCAAGAATTTGAGTGACAATCAGGCAAAGTGCCAGCTGTAATTTAGACTAACAGTTCTTCTGAACCTGCTAAAAACAAATTCAATATATACTCAAATTCATAACTCAGAATATCTCAAAGCATTCTCAACATTTTCTCAAACTCAAATTCAGTATCAAAATTTCTCAAACTCAATCTCATTCAGAATCATTATGATTAGATAATCAACTCAAATATCAGAATTCTTATATTTCATTAATTTATATAATTTGTCAACTAAATTACATAAGTTTTGTAATGGCCCGGCCCACTAGTGATATTGTCCGCTCTAGGCCGAAGCCTTCATAGTTTTAAAACGCGTTACTAGGGGTTACGAACCACCAACTTATAAACCCAGCATCTCTCCCATGTTTTGCCAATGTGGGATTTGCCTAGGGTGTTACAAGTTTGTTAAGTACAGGATATACAAATAATTTACAATATACTTAAAATGAACAAAATACATAACATGGGTAATTATGAGCCCTATCTACATGCATTGCTGAGGAGGTGACAACCTTGAATTCTTCTGACACTTCTGCAGATCTGGACTCCAAAATCTCAGTCGAAGTACCTGCGCGATGAAACAATTCTATCGTGCTAAGCATTTATGCTTAGTGGTGCAATAATATAACAAGAAATAATATATACAAATAAAGAAAGAAATAAATCATAATTCAAATATCCAGGAATCAATTATTCTAACTATATTGTATTTTAAGTCTTTACAGTTTTGCAATTTGTATTTTTGTTATGTTTTTATTGCTAATCTCTTTTACTCATTTCATTCAATGCTTAATTTAATTGTACTAAAATTTTCGTATACTTAACTGTCTGAATTGAATAATGTTTTAATTGACTGCCTGTGTAGCCTATACACGGACCAGACTGGATAAACGGATATACTAGCACTGGGTACCTAGTACCTCAAGCCGTCACACCATTGATCACAAAGTATCTCTCGGTGTGCAAATAGTATGGCTAAAAAGCCATATAATCAATCAGGCATTAAGCCGAGTATAATAACACAATCCGTATAGCCATAGGCTATTAAAATTATAGTATGGCATAATAAGCCAGAAAATATAGTATGCCATAAAACCATTTACAGAACAGCTTTCAGAATCCTCTTGGTATGCCGATCTATCCAAACTAGTCAACTAGGCAAACTAGGGCATAGAACAAGATTAAATATTTATTTTTAGGGTTTACTGGTCATTATACAATTCACTGGTCAATGAAAATGTTGACCTTTCCATACATCATGCATAAGTTAATTCTAGTATCAACATGTCATAATTCGCATTTCAATATACTGCCAGTATAGTGCAATTTACAAGTCTCACAAGTTAGCATTTATTGCCAAATTATTTCTATGCTTCATTGCATATTATTGTCGATTTTTCAGTTTTAGTGTGCTAGATTGGCCTAGCTTAATGTCCTATTTCTATTGGCTTTTAACTTCTGATCAAATAAGCAAAATTATAGCTCTATATCTTATTGAACTTTTGGCATAAATTTCAAGTCATTCTGAGTTGTATAGACCAAGCTATGGTCAATTTACTAAAACTGGACAGATTGCATCTTTAGTGTAAAATTTGGTCAATTTTAGGTCAAATTCAGTTCTGGCAGTTTTGGTACCCTAACTTGGGCAAGCAATTTGACTTGGTTCTAGCCATTTCGAGGCTTTGGTGTTTTCATAAGAATTGTACCTCTATGTCTAAGCTTTCCATGTAAATTTCAGGTCATTTGGACCTATTTTGTGTGAGTTATGGTCACATGAGTGACTACTGTTCAAATGGTCAAATTCTGAGTTGCAATAGTTTTGGACAGTTTGTTACCTCAACTTGTGCAAGCAATTTGACTTAGTAACTTCTTGGTACGGTTACCCATCGCTACGGGTTTGGCTTGTTTAACTTAGTCATATTTTATCTCTTTTATTTTTCCTTAATTTTTCTCATTACATATTTCATTATTTTATGCTTCCTCACTGTCAATTAAGTGTAGATCCAGACACTCTGACTTTCCGAGGCAGACATTAGCCATCAGAATAGTAGGACGTACGGACTACAAAAATGAGGATGTTACAACTCTTCCCCTCTAAAAAGGAATTTCGTCATTGAAATTCATCAGATTCAAACAATTGAGCTTATCGTTATCTCATAATTTTTATTCACTTTCCCATCATTGCTTTCCTCTGCCTTTAGTATTCCTACACATGAACTTCTATTATTCATTAGTTTCTTGATCTCCCATACTAGGATTCTTTACCAGTCCTTTAGTCTCTTTTACCAATTCCAATTCTGTTAACTTACCATTGTCTAGGTATTCTGCATTCGTTTCATATAAAATTGTACATCTTGTTATCATTATGCTTATTTAATAACTATCACTACACACGAACTCCATTAATGGAAGTTATCTATTCTTGCTTCCGAAGAGAGCATCAATATAATTTCTAAATGTATTCTCAAATACCTCCATCATTCCTTTCTGTCAAAAATATTAAAATACTGATAAGACTCCATATTTTTGTCAAGATATCTTCGTCCTCAAGGTGTTCTTTTTAATTTATAGCCATACTGAATTCTCTAAGCTCATAGCAATTTTTGTGGTAATGGTGGTCCACATCAGTATAACCGAGTCATTGATTATAGCTACATTACAAGTGTGATCTTTCAGTATGCTAGTTCTGAAGTTCAAATTTTTAACCAGAATTTTCACATTTATTTCCCGTAATAGTACTCTATTCGAGCGTAACTGTATCAAATTATAGATTACTTACAAATATTATTATTTTATTATACCACGAGGAAGCACGTAGCTCTACATAATAATCCCATGTCTGTACTGTAATGTCACACCCTACCCCTTTGTAAGGCATAACATGATCCCGTAGTATACCTAATGAATTACCAACTTTGTCTATTGATAACCCATTAAATACATTATAAGGGATTTTAAAAATTTTCTTACTTCTTTTTTTTACAGCGGTGAGCACTATTTACAGGTGTTAAAAATTTTTTTGAACTGAAGTGAAACAACTAACACATTTGAATTATTAATAATTTCTGTAAAGATTTTGGCAGAGTGCCATCTGTATTTTGAATAAAACAGTTTCTTTAAAAACCTGTAAAAAGCACTTCAAATATATTTCTCAATCTCAGACTCCAACCTTTAATCAACACAATATGTTTCTCAACTCAAATCCATAATAATTTTTCAGTATTTTCAAAGGCTGAGATAAAAGAAATATATCACAATATTTACAAACCAAAATAATTTATAATTTATTTTACAACTTCAATGTACAATTTTACTTTATAACTGCTCAAAACCAAGAACACTATATACATACAGTGAACATACATTACAATACAAAATGCAAAATATGGTATACTCAATATACCCGAGGATCTCCCAGTGTAGCCCTAGCGGCCTAGTCTGCTGCCCTGTTAGTCTGTCTACCTGCGACAACAATGAAAAGCTATCACTGAGCCAATGTTTCAGTGGTGCACAACATTAACGAAATACAACTTTAAATGACAAATCATAAGTCATATAAATAGTGGATACTTAAAACCATAGTTAAATTCAAAGACAATGAATGTCATAAAGAATTTAAACTCCATTTAACAATATCACAATAAATATCAATAAATCATACTCACAGCGTAATCATGTTCCAAAGTTCAATTCGTCCCAAAAGCCGATGGCTAGTAGGGAATTCAATTCATCCCAAAAGCCGATGGCTAGTGAGGAATAACATAGCTAGCTAGCAAAAATATGAGTACTCATTCTATTCGTCCTCAACAGGCACACACCTCAACATTTCAGCCAGAGAGGGAATTCAATTCATCCCACTAGACAAGCTAGTGAGGAATTCAATCAATATACATGATAACTGTGGTTTCAAACCATTTACAATGCTTTTCAATCAATAAGTATCTATCAAATATCATTCAAACAATTTTTCACAATTTAAAACAATAATATACAAATAGTCATAATTTATTTCAATTGAAAAATTCAAAAGAAATACCTGTTGTGCACAAACCTCTGATAACTGTCTCTTGGCCCTGACTCAGTGTTTCCTTCCCCTTCCCTGAGTCTTTGCTAACTGAAACACACAATTTGAAGTGTTTCAGTACTCATTTAAACTGTCTCTAACAATAAGGCTTAATACTTAATTTATTGAATTCTATTATTTCCTTATTCAACCTAAGATGTTGACCCTCGATGCAGTCTAGGTGAATTAGGTTTTAATGTTATCAATATGTCATATTTAATAGTCTATTAGTGTTGGTACATGTTACCCAATTCATTTTTCATGTATAGTGCATTTTATTGCAGCTTGTCGGATTCCGGTATACTAATTTGACCTAGCCGGATGACCTAGTTCCTTGGGTTTTCAGGTTTCACTCAAAACTACAAACTTTTAGTTCTATGTCTTATTGCACGTGGGCCAAAATTTCAACTCATTTTGAGTTGTGTAGACCAAGTTATGGTCAATCTACCAATGCTGGACAGAATGCACCAAAAAGCTAACTTTAGGTCATTTTTAGGTCACTTTTGGTTCAGCCAGTTTTTGGACCCGAACTTGTGCAAGCTATTTGACTTGCTTATGGTCATTTATGGGTGTTGGTGTCTTCATAAGAGTTGTAGATATATGTCTTAACTATTCATGGTAAAAATTTCAGGTCAATTAGACCTGTTTTGAGTAAGTTAAGGTCAAAATACTAACTACTACCCAAATGGTAAATTTTCAGGTTTTCAAAGCACTAATCCGGATTTGGTTATTTTTCAAGTCACCTTCTAAGCAGAATTTTGGTAAGCTTCCTTCATGAAAGTTGGCACATTTTGTGCCTAATTTCACCTCCAGTTGGTCTCATACCAATTGGAGCCACACACTTAAGGTTCTAAGCCAAAACCTACACTGCCCTATTGCACATTGTTCATCCTTTACCAATTACACATCCTATGCTTATCAAGTCACTCTTCTATGCCAATTCTGGTTTGTACCATAACATTAACACATTTAGAAACTCATTTTTGGTCATTTTGGCAGCTTATAACCATTCTCAATATACACACTATAACCCATAATTTTCCAAGTCCAATTACAACAATTAAACACATGAATGCACCTCATTTACATGTCCAAATTCAAACCTTAATACACACATACATGTTGCCATTCATAACAACATAATTCAATAATATAATTCCATAAACCAAACCATGAAACAACACATTTTGATCTTCTTCATAAGGCTGCCATAAGTTTATACATATTCATCAATTGCCATTTTCACTTTTTAGGCTTCCAAATCATACCTTACACATGGAATTCAAGTACAATACAATCAAACATTTAAATCATCATTCAAACTACTATTTACATGCAAGTATAAACTGTTCTTGTTGAAGTTCCATGGCTGCCAAAATGTACCTCTCCATTAACTCATCAAAATTCAAAAATCCTTCCACAAATCAATTACCCACAATACCTATTCAAAGTTTAATGAAACAATAATTAAAAATACATACTTACCACTTTTGAAAATTTTCAAAACCTCACCAAAATTTAATTTTCTTTCTGCCTATCTACTGCCCAAGTTGTGTAGAACAACTTTAGTGAAGGAAAATATAAGGATCATGGCTTGAAGATGGAAGAGTGAAGCTTGCATGGAGCTTGGAAGCTTCGGCCATGGAGGTTTCTCTCCAAAGATGTTTCGGCTGGTTGTCCAAGGTTGAAGATGAAGTTAATTTTAGCCACAATTCTGCTTAATGGTCCATTTAGGTGGAGTTAGTGGAGCACTATTAACATTTTAATGTTTGTTCATTCTAAAATTATCAATTTCCCACATTTTCTTCCTAACTTTTGCTTTTTAAATTATGTACCACTATTTTAATTTTTCATGATATTTTCCAAATGTGGTATCATTTATTTTTAATGGACATTTAGGTCAAAAGACAACTCGGGTGTCAAATGACCACAATACCCCTGTTCGGGTTGCATTCCTAATTTTTCGGTAATATCGAGTTTTGTCATTTTCTCGATTTCTCATTTTTCTTTGTACTAATTAATTAATTTTTCTTTGATATTTTTAATAATATTTATGCTTCAATAGATGTTTATTTAAGTTTTAAAAATACTTTTCAGGGTTTCTCGCAGTCCAAGGCTAGTCAACGGTCCACGCTGCAACTTCCCAGTGCGGTCACCCATCCCTAGGGTTCTCGGCTCGTTTAACTTGATTACATTTTATTGCTATTATTTTTCCTTTGTTTTTCTTGTATTTTCTTTTGTTGTATTTCATTATTTTATGTCTCCTCACCCATATCTAAGTGTAGTTCTAGGCATCCTATCTGTCCGGAAAATACTGGTCACTAGAACAGTAGAACGCACTACTGAATATAGGGGTGTTACAATTCTCTCCCCCCTTAAAATAAATTTCGTCTCGAAATTTTACCTGGCATTAGTCTCTGAGTAGTTATGGGTGCTATCTCCTCATGTCCTCTTCACGTTCTCAAGTAGCTTCCTAGCCTGAATAATGATTCCACAGCACTTTAACCAGGTGTATCTGTTTATTCCCCAGCTACTTCACCTCATATGCCAGAATTTCTATGGGTTCTTCATCATATGAGAGGTCTGGATTTACCTTAATCTCTTCAACTGGTAGTACATGAGATGGGTTAGATCTATAGCTCTTTAACATGGACACATGGAAGACACTATGTATGTTTTCTAGCTCTGGAGGTAATGCCAACCGATATGCCAAAGGACCTACTCTTTCCAGAACCTCATATGGTCCAATGAAACGATAACTCAGTTTCCCCTTTCTGCCAAATCTCATAATCCTCTTCCAAGGAGAAACTTTGAGGAATACCTTATCACCCACTGCATATTCAATATCTCTTCTCTTCAGATCAACATAGGACTTCTAATGGTCTGATGCAGCCTTGAGTCTATCTCTGATCAATCTGATCTTTTTCTCTGTCTGCTGAACAATTTCTGGCCCAATCATCTTTCTTTCACCTACTTCATCCCAACATAGGGGAGTTCTGCACTTCCTGCCATACAAAGCTTCATATGGAGGCATCCCAATGCTTGTTTGGTAGCTGTTGTTATAAGCAAACTCAATTAAAGGCAAGTGTGTATCCCAACTACCTTCAAACTCAATCACACAAGCCCGTAACATATCCTCCAATATCTGAATTACCCTTTCAGATTGGCCCTCTGTCTGTGGGTGGAATGTGTGCTGAAGTTCAATCTAGTTCCTAGGGCTCTCTGAAGACTACCCCAGAATCTAGAAGTGAACCTAGGATCTCTGTCAGATACAATTGATACCGGCACTCCATGTAGTTTTACAATTTCATATATGCACAATCTGGCCAATCTCTCTAGGCTATAGTCCATCCGAACTGGCAAAAAGTGAGCAGACTTGATCAGTCTGTCAACAATAACCCATACTGCATCTTGACTATTCTATGTCCTCGAAATTCTTGTAACAAAATCCCATTTCCACTCTAGTACTGGCAATGGATGTAACAAACCAGCTGGAACTTGATGTTCTGCCTTTACTTGCTGACAAGTTAAGCATTTGGAAACAAAGTCAGCTATATCCCTCTTCATACCCATCCACCAGTAATGCTCTTTCAGCCCTTTGTACATTTTAGTTCCACCAGGGTGCATAGCAAAAGGAGACTCATGTGCTTCATTCATAATGATCTGTCTCAATTCCACATCACTAGGAACGCACATTCTGCCCTGATGTAGTAGTAAACCATCATTTCTTATAGAGAATTCAGGTTTCTTGCCCTGCTGGACTTCTTTCAGTAACTTCTGATTTTTTTATCACTCTGAGCAGCTATTCTGATCTGATCAATCAACACTGGCTGTGCATGCCATGCAACTACTGTCTGTCCGTCATCATCAATCTCTAAATTGGCATGGTGTGCTTTCAATTCATGCACCATGGACAAAGGAGAAACTCTGAGACTTGCCATAGTTTTGTGATTTAAGGCGTCAGCCACCACATTTGCTTTCCCTGGCTGATAGTCTATTAAGCAATCATAGTCTTTAATCAGTTCTAACCATCTCCTCTGTTTCAAATTCAATTCCTTCTAGGTGCCCAAGTACTTCAAGCTCTTGTGATCTGTGTAAATGTAGCATTTCTCCCCATATAAATAGTGTCTCCAAATCTTCAAAGCAAAAACAATAGCTGCTAGCTCCAAATCATGTGTTGGGTAGTTCCTCTCATGCGGTTTCAGCTGGCGTGATGCATAGGCAATGACATTTCGATCTTGCATCAGTACACAGCCTAACCCATTGTGAGAAGTATCACTATAAACTGTGTATTCTTTACCCGGTGTAGGTAAAGTAAGGACTGGAGCTTCAGTCAAACACCTCTTCAACTCATCAAAATTCTGCTGGCATTTATCTCTCCACTGAAATTTTACATCTTTCCGAAGCAGCTTGGTCAGTGGAGAAGATAACATAGAAAACCCTTTCATAAATCGATGGTAATATCCAGCTAAACCCAAAAAATTGCAAATTTCTGTGATATTCTTGGGCGGCTTCTAATTAAGGATAGCTTCTACCTTGCTGGAATCTACCTTGATCCCTTCAGCTGACACAACATGTCCCAAGAAGGAGATTTCTTTCAGCCAAAATTCATTTTTCGACAATTTGGTGTATAGCTGTTTCTCCCTTAAGGTCTGCAGTATAATCCGCAGATGTCTGTCATGCTCCTCTGCATTCCTCGAATATATCAAAATATCATCAATAAACACCACCACAAATTGGTCGAGATATGGTATGAAGATAGTGTTCATCAGATCCATAAAAGCAGTTGCAGCATTAGTTAACCCGAATGGCATTACTAGAAACTCATAGTGGCCATACCGAGTTCTGAAAGCAGTTTTTGGGCTACTTTGCTCTTGCACTTTCAACTGATAATAACTAGATCGCAAATCAATTTTGGAGAATACAGTTGCACCCTTCAACTGATAAAATAGATCATCAATGAGAGGCAATGTATATCTGTTCTTTATTGTCACCTTATTCAATTGCTGGTAGTCAATACATAAGCGCAGAGTACCATCTTTCTTCTTAACAAATAATACTGGCGCTCCCCAAGGTGACACACTAGGACGGATAAAGCCCTTTTCAAGTAGTTCTTGCAACTTTACCTTCAACTCCTTCAATTCTGTTGGTGCCATTCTATATGGTGTTATGGAGATTGGATCCACACTAGGCATAAATTTCAAACTGAACCTCTCTTTCTGGAGGTAATCCTGGCAATTCATCAGGAAACACATCTGGAAAGTCATATACTATAGGGATGTCCCTCAATGCTGGACTCCCCACTTGGGTGTCTACTACATGAGCCAAGTATGCTTCACACCCCTTTCTGATCATTTTTCTGGCTAATGCAGCCGAAATGATGTTTGATGGCAATAGCTTCCTCTCCCTATGTATTATCACATTACTGTACTGAGGGAGACCAAAAGTGACTATCTTCAGTCTACAGTCAATCATGGCGTGATGCCTGGCTAACCAATCCATGCCCAAGATGATATCATAATCTCTGAAGGGCATTTCAATGAGATCAGATAGAAAAGTGTGTCCTTGGATCACCAAAGGACAATCCCTATACATTCTATTAACCCTAACCTCCTGTCCTAGCAGACTTGTTACTAGCACCTCAAAGTCCATTTTTGTACATGGAATAGCAATGCAATCAATGATGCTAGCACTCACATGAGAATGGGTAGAACCCGGATCAAATAACATAAATACATCTTGATTAAAAGTTGAGAAGGTACCAGCCACAACATCAGATGTCTCGGCTTCTTCTCTCTGTCTCATTGCATAGACTCTGACTGGAGCACTACCTCACTCTGGTTGATTCACTATGCCTTGGCTGCCTGCTGGGTTACCTCTACCCCTGCCTGTACCTCTGTTAGGTGGTTGTGAACCTCTGGTGACAGGGCTCTGAACCGAGCCTTCAGCAGTAGTAGGAGGTGGTCCAACTCTGCAAGTACTGGTGCAGTCCTTGGCAAGGTGTCCTGTGCCTCCACAGTTATAACAAGCTCTAATAGCCTTATAGCATACCCCACCATGATTTCTTCCACAAGTTTCACATTGACGGGGAGGGTAAGAACTTCTGGTACTCTGCTGACTAGATAGAGGAGGTTTATGTCCTGAATATCTTCCCTTACCGGACTTCTTACCACCTCTGCTGTGTCCCCCATGGTTCTTCCTCTTTCCAGTAGCACCACTGGAACTCTGTTTTATTGACTTTCCCTCTTTTTCTGTCTTCTCTGATTTTTTTTTTCTCAGGGGCCACTTCAGATTCAATTCTTTCTAATTCTAGTGCTTGAGAAAATAGCTCAGAGAAGTTACTATGTTTGAATCCGACCACTTGTAATCTAATACTAGGCTTCAAGCCAGTTTCAAACCTCTTACATCTCTCCCTGCTGGTAGAAAGTAGACTCACTGCATAATGGCTCAGGCGAGAAAATTCCCTTTCATATTCAGCCACCGATCTACTCCCCTGTTTCAGACTTAGGAACTCTTGCAGCTTCTGGTCCACATAAGCATCAGGGACATATTTTTGTCTGAACTCCCATAGAAAATCATTCCATGTTAGCACTGAAGGTTTTACCAGACTATGGGGAATGGTTTTCCACCAGTCATATGCATCCTCAGAAAGTAGATAATCGAATATTCAAATCTGAGCTCCTCTGTACAATGTAGCTTCTTGAACACCCTATCCATTCTCTCTAACCACTATTCTGCCTCTAGAGGATCTACTGTCCCCTTGAACTCAGTAGCCCCATATTTCATCAGCTTGTCATACTGCCTAGCTGAAGACTGTGGTTGTACCACTAGTGTCTACAGTGGGACTTGAGTAGGCACATTACCAGCCATCTGTTGAAACATTGTAACCATCTCACGAGCGAATCGAGCAGAAATCGCTGCATCGAGGGGCTGCATCACTGATCCACTGACATTATGTATGGCTAGGGCATCCCCTTGCACCTTAGCCTCTACTGATTGATCGACTGAACGATCACCCTCTTCCATAGTCAATTCGAGGATTTTAGACCTCCTGAACAAATAACACAAGTAGATTTTCTCCCGTTAGTGCATATTTATAATGTAATGTACTGTATGTATTAAACAATGACATTGAGCAGTTGTACTATGAAGAAAGAATATTCAAATTATAGGTGAAAATAGAATTTAAAAACTAGCTCTAATACCACTTAAACATGTCACACCCTACCCCTCTGTAAGGCATAACATGATCCTGTAGTATACCTAATGAATTACCAACTTTGTCTACTGATAACCCATTAAATACACTACAAGGGATTTTAAAACTTTTCTTACTTCTTTTTTTATAGTGGTGAGCACTATTTACAGGTGTTAAAAAAATTTTTGAACTGAAGTGAAACAACTAACACATTTGAATTATTAGTAATTTCTGTAAAGATTTTGGCAGAGTGCCATCTGTATTTTGAATAAAACAGTTCTTCAAAAACCTGTAAAAAGCACTTCAAATATATTTCTCAATCTCAAACTCCAACCTTTAATCAACACAATATGTTTCTCAACTCAAATCCACAATAATTTTTCAGTATTTTCAAAGGCTGAGATAAAAGAAATATATCACAATATTTACAAAACAAAATAATTTACAATTTATTTTACAACTTCAATGTACAATTTTAATTTATAACTGCTCAAAACCAAGAACACTATATACATACAGTGAACATACATTACAATACAAAATGCAAAATATGGTATACTCAATATACCCGATGATCTCTCAGTGTAGACCTAGCAGCCTAGTCTGCTGCCCTATCAG
The DNA here is from genome assembly GCF_030052815.1 of Hevea brasiliensis. Classification (NCBI taxonomy): domain Eukaryota; kingdom Viridiplantae; phylum Streptophyta; class Magnoliopsida; order Malpighiales; family Euphorbiaceae; genus Hevea; species Hevea brasiliensis. Next base: position 35,172,602 of record NC_079500.1, read on the forward strand.
TGAGTCTACCTGCGATAGCAATGAAAAGCTATCGCTGAGCCATTGTCTCAGTGCTGCACAACATTAACCAAATACAACTTTAAATCACAAATCATAAGTCATATAAATAGTGGATACTTAAAACCATAGTTAAATTCAAAGACAATGAATGTCATAAAGAATTTAAACTCCATTTCACAATATCACAATAAATATCAATAAATCATACACACAACTTAATCATGTTCCAAAGTTCAATTCGTCCCAAAAATCGATGGCTAGTAAGGAATTCAATTCATCCCAAAAGCCGATGGCTAGTGAGGAATAAGATAGCTAGCTAGCAATAATATGAGTACTCATTTTATTCGTCCTCAACAGGCACACACCTCAACACTTCAGCCAGATAGGGAATTCAATTCATCTCACTAGACAAGCTAGCGAGGAATTCAATCAATATACATGATAGCTGTGGTTTCAAACCATTTACAATGCTTTTCAATCAATAAGTATCCATCAAATATCATTCAAATAATTTTTCACAATTTAAAACAATAATATAGAAATAGTCATAATTTATTTCAATTGAAAAATTCAAAAGAAATAATCACAGTGCACAAACCTCTGATAACTGTCTCTTGGCCCTGACTCAGTGTTTCCTTCCCCTTTCCTGAGTCTTTGCTAACTGAAACACACAAATTGAATTATTTCAGTACTCATTTAAATCGTCTCTAACAATAAGGCTTAATACTTAATTTATTGAATTCTATTACTTCCTTAGTCAACCTAAGATGTTGACCCTAGATGCAGTCTAGGTGAATTAGGTTTTAATGTTACCAATATGTCATATTTAATAGCCTTTTAATGTTGGTACATGTTACCCAATTCATTTTCATGTATAGTGCATTTTATTGCAATTTGTTGGATTCCGGCATACTAATTTGACCTAGCATGATCTAGTTCCCTAGGTTTTCGGGTTTTGGTCAAAACTACAAACTTATAGGTCTATGTCTTATTGCACGTAGGGCAAAATTTCAGATCATTATGAGTTGTGTAGACCAAGTTATGGTCAATGTACCAATACTGGACAGAATGCACTAAAAAGGTAACTTTAGTTCATTTTTAGGTCACTTTTGGTTCGGCCAGTTTTTGGACCTAAACTTGTGCAAGCTATTTGACTTGCTTATGGTCATTTTTGGGTGTTGGTGTCTTTATAAGAGTTGTAGATATATGTCTTAAATATTCATGGTAAAATTTTCAGGTGAATTAATCCTGTTTTGAGTAAGTTATGGTCAAAATACTAACTACTGCCCAAATGGTAAATTTTCAGGTTTTCAAAGCACTAATCCGGATTTAGTCATTTTTCAAGTCACCTTCTAAGCAGAATTTTGGTAAGCTTCCTTCATGAAAGTTGGCAAATTTTGTGTCTAGTTTCAGCTCCAATTGGTCTCATACCAATTGGAGCCACACACTTAAGGTTCTAAGCCAAAACCTACACTGCCCTATTGCACATTGTTCATCCTTTACCAATTACACATCCTATGCATACCAAGTCACTCTTCTATGTCAATTCTAGTTTGTACCATAACATTAACACATTTAGCAACTCATTTTTGGTCATTTTGGCAGCTTATAACCATTCTTAATATGCACACTATAACCCAGAATTTTTCAAGTTCAATTACAACAATTAAACACATGAATGCACCTCATTTACATGTCCAAATTCAAACCTTAATACACACATACATGCTGCCATCCATAACAACATAATTCAACAATATAATTCCATAAACCAAACCATGAAACAACACATTTTGATCTTCTTCATAAGGCTGCCATAAGTTTACACATATTCATCAATTGCCATTTTCACTTTTTAAGCTTCCAAATCATACCTTACACATGGAATTCAAGTACAATACAATCAAACATTTAAATCATCATTCAAACCACTATTTACATTCAAGTATAAACTGTTCTTATTGAAGTTCCATGGCTGCCAAAATGTACCTCTCCATTAACTCATCAAACTTCAAAAATCCTTCCATAAATCAACTGCCCACAATACCCATTCAAAGTTTAATGAAACAATAATTAAAAATACATACTTACCACTTTTGAAATTTTTCAAAACCTCACCAAAACATAATTTTCTTGCTGCCTATCTACAGCCCAAGTTGTGTAGAACAACTTTAGTGAAGGAAAATATAAGGATCATGGCTTGAAGATGGAAGAGTGAAGCTTGCATGGAGCTTGGAAGCTTCGGCCATGGAGGTTTCTCTCCCAAGATGTTTCGGCTGGTTGTCCAAGGTTGAAGATGAAGTTAATTTCAGCCACAATTCTACTTAATGGTCCACTTAGGTGGAGTTAGTGGAGCACTATTAACATTTTAATGTTTGTTTATTCTAAAATTGTCAGTTTCCCACATTTTCTTCCTAACTTTTGCTTTTTAAATTATGTACCACTATTTTAATTTTTCATGACATTTTCCAAATGTAATATCATTTATTTTTAATGGACATTTAGGTCAAAAGACAACTCGGGGTGTCAAATGACCACAATGCCCTTGTTTGGGTTGCATTCTCGAGTTTTCGGTAACACCGAGTTTTGTCGTTTTCTCGATTTCTCATTTTTCTTTGTACTAATTAATTAATTTTTCTTTGATATTTCTAATGATATTTATGCTTCAATAGATGTTTATTTAAGTCTTAAAAATACTTTTCAGGATTTCCCGTAGCCCAGTGCTAGTCAACGGTCCACGCCGCAACTTCCCGGTGCGGTCACCCATCTCTAGGGTTCTCGGCTCGTTTAACTTGGTTACATTTCATTGCTATTATTTTTCCTTTGTTTTTCTTATATTTTCTTTTCTTGTATTTCATTATTTTATGTCTCCTCACCCATATCTTAGTGTAGTTCTAGGCATCCTAGCTGTCCGGACAACACTAGTCACTGGAACAGTAGAACGCACTACCGAACAGAAGGGTGTTACATGTAATCTGCATCTTACAATACAAACATTGTGAATATTACATAGTCACTACGTTATAACCTCCTGAACTAGGTTTTCTACTTCTTTTTCTAATGCCCTTCGCAACTCTGAGTCCATATCTTAACTTTGAATAATCAAAAGTAAACAGATCTGCATAGTATCACCTCGACTCTTATGAATGCAAGGCATGCATAAACACTAGTTCTTTCTACTTATCTTTGCCTAGGAACGCCTAAACCGTGCTCTGATATCACTAAATGTAACATCCCTCACCCGCTCACATGTAGCCGAGCAAGGCGTGTCACATGGAGTGCCGGAGCGCCTAATCTTATCTGATTTCATTATAGTTCTTGATTTACTTGTTCAAAAACTTTATCTAAGGTTTAGGCTATTTTTACTGTTTATCAAAATCTGACTAATTTGGAAATTTCAAAAATTTGAACGATAATTCGGCAGAGTGCCGGTTGTAATTTGGACTAACAGTTCTTCTGAACTTGCCAAAAATAAATTCAATATATACTCAAATTCATAACTTAGAATATCTCAAAGCATTCTCAACATTTTCTCAAACTCAGATTCAGTATCAAAATTTCTCAAACTCAATCCCATTCAAAATCATTATGATTAGATAATCAACTCAAATATCAGAATTCTTATATTTCATTAACTTATATAATTTGTCAACTAAATTACATAAGTTTGTCAAGTACAAGATATAGAAATAATTTACAATATACTTAGATTGAACAAAATACATAACATGTGTAATTATGAGCCCTATCTGCATACATTGCTGAGGAGGTGACAACCTTGAATTCTTCCGACACTTCTGCAGATCTGGACTCCAAAATCTCAGTTGAAGTACCTGCGCGAGGAAACAATTCCATTGCGCTAAGCATTTCTGCTTAGTGGTGCAATAATATAACAAAAAATAATATATACAAATAAAGAAAGAAATAAATCATAATTCGGATATCCAGGAATCAATTATTCTAACTATATTGTATTTTAAGTCTCTATGGTTTTGCAATTTGTATTTTTGTTATGTTTCTATTGCTAATCTCTTTTACTCATTTCATTCAATGCTTAATTTAATTGTACTGAAATTTTCGTATACTTAACTTAACTGTCTGAATTGAATAATGTTTTAATTGACTGCCTGTGTAGCCTATACACTGACCAGACTGGATAAACAGATATACTAGCACTGGGTACTTAGTACCTCGAGCCGTCACACCATCGATCACAAAGTATCTCTCGGTGTGCAAATAGTATGGCAAAAAAGCCATATAATCAATCAGGCATTAAGCCGAGTATAATAACACAATTCGTATAGCCATAGGCTATTAAAATTATAGTATGGCATAATAAGCCAGAAAATATAGTAAGCCATAAAACCATTTACAAAACAGCTTTCAGAATCCTCTTGGTATGCCGATCGATCCAAACTAGTCAACTAGGCAAACTAGGGCATAGAACAAGATTAAATATTTATTTTTAGGGTTTACTGGTCATTATACAATTCACTGGTCAATGAAAATGTTGACCTTTCCATACATCATGCATAAGTTAATTCTAGTATCAACATGTCACAATTCGCATTTCAATATACTGCCAGTATAGTGCAATTTACAAGTCTCACAAGTTAGCATTTATTGCCAAATTATTTCTATGCTTCATTGCATATTATTGTCGATTTTTCAGTTTTAGTGTGCTAGATTGGTCTAGCTTAATGTCCTATTTCTATTGGTTTTTAACTTCTGATCAAATAAGCAAAATTATAGCTCTATATCTTATTGAACTTTTGGCATAAATTTCAAGTCATTCTGAGTTGTATAGACCAAGCTATGGTCAATTTACTAAAACTGGACAGATTGCATCTTTAGTGTAAAATTTGGTCAATTTTAGGTCAAATTCAGTTCTGGCAGTTTTGGTACCCTAACTTGGGCAAGCAATTTGACTTGGTTCTGGCCATTTCGAGGCTTTAGTATTTTCATAAGAATTGTACCTCTATGTCTACGCTTTCCATGTAAATTTCAGGTCATTTGGACCTATTTTGTGTGAGTTATGGTCACATGAGTGACTACTGTTCAAATGGTCAAATTCTGGGTGTCAATAGTTCTGGACAGTTTGTTACCTCAACTTGTGCAAGCAATTTGACTTAGTAACTTCTCGGTACGGTTACCCATCACTACGGGTTTGGCTTGTTTAACTTAGTCATATTTTATCTCTTTTATTTTTCCTTAATTTTTCTCATTACATATTTCATTATTTTATGCTTCCTCACTGTCAATTAAGTGTAGATCCAGACACTCTGACATTCCGAGGTAGACATTAGCCATCAGAATAGTAGGACGTACAGACTACAAAAATGAGGATGTTACAACTCTTCCCCTCTAAAAGGGAATTTCGTCATTGAAATTCATCAGATTCAAACAATTGAGCTTATCGTTATCTCATAATTTTTATTCACTTTCCCATCATTGCTTTCCTCTGCCTTTAGTATTCCTACACATGAACTTCTATTATTCATTAGTTTCTTGATCTCCCATACTAGGATTCTTTACCAGTCCTTTAGTCTCTTTTACCAATTCCAATTCTGTTAACTTACCATTGTCTAGGTATTCTGCATTTGTTTCATATAAAATTGTACATCTTGTTATCATTATGCTTATTTAATAACTATCACTACACACGAACTCCATTAATGGAAGTTATCTATTCTTGCTTCCGAAGAGAGCATCAATACAATTTCTAAATGTATTCTCAAATACCTCCATCATTCCTTTCTGTCAAAAATATTAAAATACTGATAAGACTCAATATTGTTGTCTAGATATCTTCGTCCTCAAGGTGTTCTCTTTAATTTATAGCCATACTGAATTCTCAAAGCTCATAGCAATTTTTGTGGTAATGGTAGTCCACATCAGTATAACCGAGTCATTGACTATAGCTACATTACAAGTGTGATCTTTCAGTATGCTAGTTCTGAAGTTCAAATTTTTAACCAGAATTTTCACATTCATTTCCCGTAATAGTACTCTATTCGAGCGTAACTGTATCAAATTATAGATTACTTACAAATATTATTATTTTATTATACCACGAGGAAGCACGTAGCTCTACATAATAATCCCATGTCTGTACTGTAATGTCACACCCTACCCCTTTGTAAGGCATAACATGATCCCGTAGTACACCTAATGAATTACTAACTTTGTCTACTGATAACCCATTAAATACATTACAAGGGATTTTAAAACTTTTCTTACTTCTTTTTTTACAGTGGTGAGCACTATTTACAGGTGTTAAAAAAATTTTTGAACTGAAGTGAAACACCTAACACATTTGAATTATTAATAATTTCTGTAAAGATTTTGGCAGAGTGCCATCTGTATTTTGAATAAAACAGTTTCTTTAAAAACCTGTAAAAAGCATTTCAAATATATTTCTCAATCTCAAACTCCAACCTTTAATCAACACAATATGTTTCTCAACTCAAATCCATAATAATTTTTCAATATTTTCAAAGGCTGAGATAAAAGAAATGTATCACAATATTTACAAACCAAAATAATTTACAATTTATTTTACAACTTCAATGTACAATTTTACTTTATAACTGCTCAAAACCAAGAACACTATATACATACAGTGAACATACATTACAATACAAAATGCAAAATATGGTATACTCAATATACCCGAGGATCTCCCAGTGTAGCCCTAGCGGCCTAGTCTGCTGCCCTGTTAGTCTGTCTACCTGCGACAACAATGAAAAGCTATCATTGAGCCAATGTTTCAGTGGTGCACAACATTAACCAAATACAACTTTAAATGATAAATCATAAGTCATATAAATAGTGGATACTTAAAACCATAGTTAAATTCAAAGACAATGAATGTCATAAAGAATTTAAACTCCATTTAACAATATCACAATAAATATCAATAAATCATACACACAGCTTAATCATGTTCCAAAGTTCAATTCATCCCAAAAGCTGATGGCTAGTAAGGAATTCAATTCATCCCAAAAGCCGATGGCTAGTGAGGAATAACATAGCTAGCTAGCAATAATATGAGTACTCATTCTATTCGTCCTCAACAGGCACACACCTCAACATTTCAGCCAGAGAGGGAATTCAATTCATCCCACTAGACAAGCTAGTGAGGAATTCAATCAATATACATGATAGCTGTGGTTTCAAACCATTTACAATGCTTTTCAATCAATAAGTATCTATCAAATATCATTCAAACAATTTTTCACAATTTAAAACAATAATATACAAATAGTCATAATTTATTTCAATTGAAAAATTCAAAAGAAATACCTGTTGTGCACAAACCTCTGATAACTGTCTCTTGGCCCTGACTCAGTGTTTCCTTCCCCTTCCCTGAGTCTTTGCTAACTGAAACACACAATTTGAAGTGTTTCAGTACTCATTTAAACCGTCTCTAACAATAAGGCTTAATACTTAATTTATTGAATTCTATTATTTCCTTAGTCAACCTAAGATGTTGACCCTCGATGCAGTCTAGGTGAATTAGGTTTTAATGTTAGCAATATGTCATATTTAATAGCCTTTTAGTGTTGGTACATGTTACCCAATTCATTTTTCATGTATAGTGCATTTTATTGCAGTTTGTCGGATTCCGGTATACTAATTTGACCTAGCCGGATGACCTAGTTCCTTGGGTTTTCAGGTTTCGATCAAAACTACAAACTTGTAGGTCTATGTCTTATTGCACGTGGGCCAAAATTTCAGGTCATTTTGAGTTGTGTAGACCAAGTTATGGTCAATCTACCAATGCTGGACAGAATGCACCAAAAAGGTAACTTTAGGTCATTTTTAGGTCACTTTTGGTTCGGCCAGTTTTTGGACCCGAACTTGTGCAAGCTATTTGACTTGCTTATAGTCATTTCTGGGTGTTGGTGTCTTCATAAGAGTTGTAGACATATGTCTTAACTATTTGTGGTGAAAATTTCAGGTCAATTGGACCTGTTTTGAGTAAGTTAAGGTCAAAATACTAACTACTACCCAAATGGTAAATTTTCAGGTTTTCAAAGCACTAATCCGGATTTGGTTATTTTTCAAGTCACCTTCTAAGCAGAATTTTGGTAAGCTTCCTTCATGAAAGTTGGCACATTTTGTGCCTAATTTCACCTCCAGTTGGTCTCATACCAATTGGAGCCACACACTTAAGGTTCTAAGCCAAAACCTACACTGCCCAATTGCACATTGTTCATCCTTTACCAATTACACATCCTATGCTTATCAAGTCACTGTTCTATGCCAATTCTGGTTTGTACCATAACATTAACACATTTAGAAACTCATTTTTGATCATTTTGGCAGCTTATAATCATTCTCAATATACACACTATAACCCATAATTTTCCAAGTCCAATTACAACAATTAAACACATGAATGCACCTCATTTACATGTCCAAATTCAAACCTTAATACACACATACATGCTGCCATTCATAACAACATAATTCAACAATATAATTCCATAAACCAAACCATGAAACAACACATTTTGATCTTCTTCATAAGGCTGCCATAAGTTTATACATATTCATCAATTGCCATTTTCACTTTTTAGGCTTCCAAATCATACCTTACACATGGAATTCAAGTACAATACAATCAAACATTTAAATCATCATTCAAACCACTATTTACATTCAAGTATAAACTGTTCTTATTGAAGTTCCATGGCTGCCAAAATGTACCTCTCCATTAACTCATCAAACTTCAAAAATCCTTCCACAAATCAATTACCCACAATATCTATTCAAAGTTTAATGAAACAATAATTAAAAATACATACTTACCACTTTTGAAAATTTTCAAAACCTCACCAAAATTTAATTTTCTTTCTGCCTATCTACTGCCCAAGTTGTGTAGAACAACTTTAGTGAAGGAAAATATAAGGATCATGGCTTGAAGATGGAAGAGTGAAGCTTGCATGGAGCATGGAAGCTTCGGCCATGGAGGTTTCTCTCCTAAGATGTTTCGGCTGGTTGTCCAAGGTTGAAGATGAAGTTAATTTTAGCCACAATTCTGCTTAATGGTCCATTTAGGTGGAGTTAGTAGAGCACTATTAACATTTTAATGTTTGTTTATTCTAAAATTATCAATTTCCCACATTTTCTTCCTAACTTTTGCTTTTTAAATTATGTACCACTATTTTAATTTTTCATGATATTTTCCAAATGTGGTATCTTTTATTTTTAATGGACATTTAGGTCAAAAGACAACTCGGGTGTCAAATGACCACAATACCCCTGTTCGGGTTGCATTCCTAATTTTTCGGTAATATCGAGTTTTGTCATTTTCTCGATTTCTCATTTTTCTTTGTACTAATTAATTAATTTTTCTTTGATATTTTTAATAATATTTATGCTTCAATAGATGTTTATTTAAGTTTTAAAAATACTTTTCAGGGTTTCTCGCAGTCCAAGGCTAGTCAACGGTCCACGCCGCAACTTCCCAGTGCGGCCACCCATCCCTAGGGTTCTCGGCACGTTTAACTTGATTACATTTTATTGCTATTATTTTTCCTTTGTTTTTCTTGTATTTTCTTTTGTTGTATTTCATTATTTTATGTCTCCTCACCCATATCTAAGTGTAGTTCTAGGCATCCTATCTGTCCGGACAATACTGGTCACTAGAATAGTAGAACGCACTACTGAACATAGGGGTGTTACAATTCTCTCCCCCCTTAAAATAAATTTCGTCTGGAAATTTTACCTGGCATTAGTCTCTGAGCAGTTATGGGTGCTATCTCCTCATGTCCTCTTCACATTCTCAAGTAGCTTCCTGGCCTGAATAATGATTCCACAACACTTTAACCAGGTGTATCTGTTTATTCCCCAGCTACTTCACCTCATATGCCAGAATTTCTATGGGTTCTTCATCATATGAGAGGTCTGGATTTACCTTAATCTCTTCAACTGGTAGTACATGAGATGAGTTAGATCTATACCTCCTTAACATGGACACATGGAAGACACTGTGTATGTTTTCTAGCTCTGGAGGTAATGCCAACCGATATGCCAAAGGACCTACTCTTTCCAGAACCTCATGTGGTCCAATGAAACGACGACTCAGTTTCCCCTTTCTGCTAAATCTCATAATCCTCTTCCAAGGAGAAACTTTGAGGAATACCTTATCACCCACTGCATATTCAATATCTCTTCTCTTCAGATCAACATAGGACTTCTAATGGTCTGATGCAGCCTTGAGTCTATCTCTGATAAATATGATCTTTTCCTCTGTCTGCTGAACAATTTCTGGCCCAATCATCATTCTTTCACCTACTTCATCCCAACATAGGGGAGTTCTGCACTTCCTGCCATACAAAGCTTCATATGGAGGCATCCCAATGCTTGATTGGTAGCTGTTGTTATAAGCAAACTCAATTAAAGGCAAGTGTGTATCCCAACTACCTTCAAACTCAATCACACAAGCCCGTAGCATATCCTCCAATATCTGAATGCTGTGCTGAAGTTCAATCTAGTTCCTAGGGCTCTCTAAAGACTACGCCAGAATCTAGAAGTGAACCTAGGATCTCTGTCAGATACAATTGATACCGGCACTCCATGTAGTTTTACAATTTCATATATGCACAATCTGGCCAATCTCTCTAGGCTATAGTCCATCCGAACTGGCCAAAAGTGAGCAGACATGATCAGTCTGTCAACAATAACCCATACTGCATCATGACTATTCTATTTCCTCGAAATTCTTGTAACAAAATCCATAGTTATTCGTTCCCATTTCCACTCTAGTACTGGCAATGGATGTAACAAAACCAGTTGGAACTTGATGTTTTATCGTTACTTGCTGACAAGTTAAGCATTTGGAAACAAAGTCAGCTATATCCCTCTTCATACCCATCCACCAGTAATGCTCTTTCAGCCCTTTGTACATTTTAGTTCCACCAGGGTGCATAGCAAAAGGAGACTCATGTGCTTCATTCATAATGATCTGTCTTAATTCAACATCACTAGGAACGCACATTCTGCCTTGATGTAGTAGTAAACCATCATCTCTTATAGAGAATTCAGGTTTCTTGCCCTGCTGGACTTCTTTCAGTAACTTCTGATTTTTTTATCACTCTGAGCAGCTATTCTGATATGATCAATCAACACTGGCTGTACATGCCATGCAACTACTGTCTGTCCGTCATCATCAATCTCTAAACTGGCATGCTATGCTTTCAATTCATGCACCATGGACAAAGGAGAAACTCTAAGACTTGCCATAGTTTTGCGATTTAAGGCGTCAGCCACCACATTTGCTTTCCCTGGCTGATAGTCTATTAAGCAATCATAGTCTTTAATTAGTTCTAACCATCTCCTCTGTTTCAAATTCAATTCCTTCTAGGTGCCCAAGTACTTCAAGCTCTTATGATCTGTGTAAATGTAGCATTTCTCCCCATACAAATAGTGTCTCCAAATCTTCAAAGCAAAAACAATAGCTGCTAGCTCCAAATCATGTGTTGGGTAGTTCCTCTCATGCGGTTTCAGCTGGCGTGATGCATAGGCAATGACATTTCGATCTTGCATCAGTACACAGCCTAACCCATTGTGAGAAGCATCACTATAAACTGTGTATTCTTTACCCGGTGTAGGTAAAGTAAGGACTGGAGCTTCAGTCAAACACCTCTTCAACACATCAAAATTCTGCTGGCATTTATCTGTCCACTGAAATTTTACATATTTCCGAAGCAGCTTGGTCTGTGGAGAAGATAACATAAAAACCCCTTTCATAAATCGATGGTAATATCCAGCTAAACCCAAAAAATTACAAATTTCTGTGATATTCCTGGGCGGCTTCTAATTAAGGATAGCTTCTACCTTGCTGGAATCTACCTTGATCCCTTCAGCTGACACAATATGTCCCAAGAAGGAGATTTCTTTCAGCCAAAATTCATATTTCGACAATTTGGTGTATAGCTGTTTCTCCCTTAAGGTCTGCAGTATAATCCGCAGATGTCTGTCATGCTCCTCTGCATTCCTCGAATATATCAAAATATCATCAATAAACACCACCACAAATTGGTCGAGATATGGTTTGAAGATAGTGTTCATCAGATCCATAAAAGCAGCTAGAGCATTAGTTAACCCGAATGGCATTACTAGAAACTCATAGTGGCCATACCGAGTTCTAAAAGCAGTTTTTGGACTACTCTGCTCTTGCACTTTCAACTGATAATAACCAGATCGCAAATCAATTTTGGAGAATACAGCTGCACCCTTCAACTGATAAAATAGATCATCAATGAGAGGCAATGTATATCAGTTCTTTATTGTCACCTTATTCAATTGCCGGTAGTCAATACATAAGCGGAGAGTACCATCTTTCTTCTTAACAAATAATACTGGCGCTCCCCAAGGTGACACACTAGGATGGATAAAGCCCTTTTCAAATAGTTCTTGCAACATTACCTTCAACTCCTTCAATTCTGTTGGTGCCATTCTGTATGGTGTTATGGAGATTGGATCCACAATAGGCATAAATTTCAAACTGAACCTCTCTTTCTGGAGGTAATCCTGGCAATTCATTAGGAAACACATATGGAAAGTCATATACTGTAGGGATGTCCCTCAATGCTGGACTCCCCACTTGGGTGTCTACTACATGTGCCAAGTATGCTTCACACCCCTTTCTGATCATTTTTCTGGCTAATGCAGCCGAAATGATGTTTGATGGCAATAGCTTCCTCTCCCTATGTATTATCACATTACTGTACTGAGGGAGACCAAAAGTGACTATCTTGATCTCTGATCAATCATGGCGTGATGCCTGGCTAACCAATCCATGCCCAAGATGATATCATAATCTCTGAAGGGCATTTCAATGAGATCAGATAGAAAAGTGTGTCCTTGGATCACCAAAGGACAATCCCTATACATTCTATTAACCCTAACCTCCTGTCCTAGCAGACTTGTTACTAGCACCTCAAAGTCCATTTTTGTACATGGAATAGCAATGCAATCAATGATGCTAGCACTCACATGAGAACGGGTAGAACCCGGATCAAATAACATAAATACATCTTGATTAAAAGTGGAGAAGGTACCAGCCACAACATCAGATGTCTCGGCTTCTTCTCTCTGTCTCATTGCATAAACTCTGACTAGAACACTACCTCGCTCTGATTGATTCACTATGCCTTGGCTGCCTGCTGGGTTACCTCTACCCCTGCCTGTACCTCTATTAGGTGGTTGTGAACCTCTGGTGACAGGGCTCTGAACCGAGCCTGCAGCAGTAGTAGGAGGTGTTCCAACTCTGCGAGTACTGGTGCAGTCCTTGGCAAAGTGTCCTGTGCCTCCACAGTTATAACAGGCTCTAATAGCCTTATAGCATACCCCACCATGATTTCTTCCACAAGTTTCACATTGGCGGGGAGGGTAGGAACTTCTGGTACTCTGCTGACTAGATAGAGGAGGTTTATGTCCTGAATATCTTCCCTTACCGGACTTCTTACCACCTCTGCTGTGTCCCCCATGGTTCTTCCTCTTTCCAGTAGGACCACTGGAACTCTGTTCTATTGACTTTCCCTCTTTTTCTGTCTTCTCTGATTTTTTTTTCTAAGGGGCCACTTCAGATTCAATTCTTTCTAATTCTAGTGCTTGAGAAAAAAGCTCAGAGAAGTTACTATGTTTGAATCCGACCACTTGTAATCTAATACTGGGCTTCAAGCCAGTTTCAAACCTCTTACATCTCTCCCTGCTGGTAGAAAGTAGACTCACTGCATAATGGCTCAGGGGAGAAAATTCCCTTTCATATTCAGCCACCGATCTACTCCCCTGTTTCAGGCTTAGGAACTCTTGCAGCTTCTGGTCCACATAAGCATCAGGGACATATTTTTGTCTGAACTCCCATAGAAAATCATTCCATGTTAGCACTGAAGGTTTTACCAGACTATGGGGAATGGTTTTCCACCAGTCATATGCATCCCCACAGTGCGAGAATCTGAATATTCAAATCTGAGCTCCTCTGTACAATGTAGCTTCTTGAACACCCTATCCATTCTCTCTAACCACTATTCTGCCTCTAGAGGATCTACTGTCCCCTTGAACTCAGTAGCCCCATATTTCATCAGCTTGTCATACTGCCTAGCTGAAGACTGTGGTTGTACCACTAGTGTCTACAGTGGGACTTGAGTAGGCACATTACCAGCCATCTGTTGAAACATTGTAACCATCTCACGAGCGAGCGAGAAATCGCTGTATCTTGAGGGGCTGGCTTGATCCATCGACATTATGTAGGGCTAGGGCATCCCCTTGCACCTTAGCCTCTACTGATTGATCGACTGAACGATCACCCTATTTCATAGTCAATTCGAGGATTTTAGACCTCCTGAACAAATAACACAAGTAGATTTTCTCCCGTTAGTGCATATTTATAATGTAATGTACTGTATATATTAAACATTGACATTGAGCAGTTGTACTATGAAGAAAGAATATTCAAATTATAGGTGAAAATAGAATTTAAAAACTAGCTCTAATACCACTTAAACATGTCACACCCTACCCCTCTGTAAGGCATAACATGACCCTGTAGTATACCTAATGAATTACCAACTTCGTCTACTGATAACCCATTAAATACACTACAAGGGATTTTAAAACTTTTCTTCTTTTTTTATAGTGGTGAGCACTATTTACAGGTGTTAACAAATTTTTTGAACTGAAGTGAAACAACTAACACATTTGAATTATTAGTAATTTCTGTAAAGATTTTGGCAGAGTGCCAACTGTATTTTGAATAAAACAGTTCTTCAAAAACCTGTAAAAAGCACTTCAAATATATTTCTCAATCTCAAACTCCAACCTTTAATCAACACAATATGTTTCTCAACTCAAATCCACAATAATTTTTCAGTATTTTCAAAGGCTGAGATAAAAGAAATATATCACAATATTTACAAAACAAAATAATTTACAATTTATTTTACAACTTCAATGTACAATTTTAATTTATAATTGCTCAAAACCAAGAACACTATATACATATAGTGAACATACATTACAATACAAAATGCAAAATATGGTATACTCAATATACCCGATGATCTCTCAGTGTAGACCTAGCAGCCTAGTCTGCTGCCCTATCAGTCAGTCTACCTGCGATAGCAATGAAAAGCTATCGCTGAGCCATTGTCTCAGTGCTGCACAACATTAACCAAATACAACTTTAAATCACAAATCATAAGTCATATAAATAGTGGATACTTAAAACCATAGTTAAATTCAAAGACAATGAATGTCATAAAGAATTTAAACTCCATTTCACAATATCACAATAAATATCAATAAATCATACACATAGCTTAATCATGTTCCAAAGTTCAATTCGTCCCAAAAGCCGATGGCTAGTAAGGAATTCAATTCATCCCAAAAGCCGATGGCTAGTGAGGAATAAGATAGCTAGCTAGCAATAATATGAGTACTCATTTTATTCGTCCTCAACAGGCACACACCTCAACACTTCAGCCAGATAGGGAATTCAATTCATCTCACTAGACAAGCTAGCGAGGAATTCAATCAATATACATCATAGCTGTGGTTTCAAACCATTTACAATGCTTTTCAATCAATAAGTATCCATCAAATATCATTCAAATAATTTTTCACAATTTAAAACAATAATATACAAATAGTCATAATTTATTTCAATTGAAAAATTCAAAAGAAATAACTGTTGTGCACAAACCTCTGATAACTGTCTCTTGGCCCTGACTCAGTGTTTCCTTCCCCTTTCCTGAGTCTTTGCTAACTGAAACACACAAATTGAATTATTTCAGTACTCATTTAAATCGTCTCTAATAATAAGGCTTAATACTTAATTTATTGAATTCTATTACTTCCTTAGTCAACCTAAGATGTTGACCCTAGATGCAGTCTAGGTGAATTAGGTTTTAATGTTACCAATATGTCATATTTAATAGCCTTTTAATGTTGGTACATGTTACCCAATTCATTTTCATGTATAGTGCATTTTATTGCAATTTGTTGGATTCCGGCATACTAATTTGACCTAGCCGGATGATCTAGTTCCCTGGGTTTTCGGGTTTCGGTCAAAACTACAAACTTATAGGTCTATGTCTTATTGCATGTAGGGCAAAATTTCAGATCATTCTGAGTTGTGTAGACCAAGTTATGGTCAATGTACCAATACTGGACAGAATGCACCAAAAAGGTAACTTTAGTTCATTTTTAGGTCACTTTTGGTTCGGCCAGTTTTTGGACTTGAACTTATGCAAGCTATTTGACTTGCTTATGGTCATTTCTGGGTGTTGGTGTCTTTATAAGAGTTGTAGATATATGTCTTAAATATTCATGGTAAAATTTTCAGGTGAATTAATCCTGTTTTGAGTAAGTTATGGTCAAAATACTAACTACTGCCCAAATGGTAAATTTTCAGGTTTTCAAAGCACTAATCCGGATTTGGTCATTTTTCAAGTCACCTTCTAAGCAGAATTTTGGTAAGCTTCCTCCATGAAAGTTGGCAAATTTTGTGTCTAGTTTCAGCTCCAATTGGTCTCATACCAATTGGAGCCACACACTTAAGGTTCTAAGCCAAAAACTACACTGCCCTATTGCACATTGTTCATCCTTTACCAATTACACATCCTATGCATACCAAGTCACTCTTCTATATCAATTCTAGTTTGTACCATAACATTAACACATTTAGCAACTCTTTTTTGGTCATTTTGGCAGCTTATAACCGTTCTTAATATGCACACTATAACCCAGAATTTTTCAAGTTCAATTACAACAATTAAACACATGAATGCACCTCATTTACATGTCCAAATTCAAACCTTAATACACACATACATGCTGCCATTCATAACAACATAATTCAACAATATAATTCCATAAACCAAACCATGAAACAACACATTTTGATCTTCTTCATAAGGCTGCCATAAGTTTACACATATTCATCAATTGCCATTTTCACTTTTTAAGCTTCCAAATCATACCTTACACATGGAATTCAAGTACAATACAATCAAACATTTAAATCATCATTCAAACCACTATTTACATTCAAGTATAAAATGTTCTTATTGAAGTTCCATGGCTGCCAAAATGTACCTCTCCATTAACTCATCAAACTTCAAAAATCCTTCCATAAATCAACTACCCACAATACCCATTCAAAGTTTAATGAAACAATAATTAAAAATACATACTTACCACTTTTGAAATTTTTCAAAACCTCACCAAAACTTAATTTTCTTGCTGCCTATCTACTGCCCAAGTTGTGTAGAACAACTTTAGTGAAGGAAAATATAAGGATCATGGCTTAAAGATGGAAGAGTGAAGCTTGCATGGAGCTTGGAAGCTTCGGCCATGGAGGTTTCTCTCCTAAGATGTTTCGGCTGGTTGTCCAAGGTTGAAGATGAAGTTAATTTCAGCCACAATTCTACTTAATGGTCCACTTAGGTGGAGTTAGTGGAGCACTATTAACATTTCAATGTTTGTTTATTCTAAAATTGTCAGTTTCCCACATTTTCTTCCTAACTTTTGCTTTTTAAATTATGTACCACTATTTTAATTTTTCATGACATTTTCCAAATGTAATATCATTTATTTTTAATGGACATTTAGGTCAAAAGACAACTCGGGTTGTCAAATGACCACAATGCCCTTGTTCGGGTTGCATTCTCGAGTTTTCGGTAACACCGAGTTTTGTCGTTTTCTCGATTTCTCATTTTTCTTTGTACTAATTAATTAATTTTTCTTTGATATTTCTAATGATATTTATGCTTCAATAGATGTTTATTTAAGTCTTAAAAATACTTTTCAGGATTTTCCGTAGTCCAGGGCTAGTCAACGGTCCACGCCGCAACTTCCCGGTGCGGTCACCCATCGCTAGGGTTCTCGGCTCGTTTAACTTGGTTACATTTCATTGCTATTATTTTTCCTTTGTTTTTCTTATATTTTCTTTTCTTGTATTTCATTATTTTATGTCTCCTCACCCATATCTTAGTGTAGTTCTAGGCATCCTAGCTGTCCGGACAACACTAGTCACTGGAACAGTAGAACGCACTACCGAACATAAGGGTGTTACATGTAATCTGCAGCTTACAATACAAACATTGTGAATATTACATAGTCACTACGTTATAACCTCTTGAACTAGGTTTTCTACTTCTTTCTCTAATGCCCTTCGCAACTCTGAGTCCATATCTTAACTTTGAATAATCAAAAGTAAACAGATCTGCATAGTATCACCTCGACTCTTATGAATGCAAGGCATGTATAAACACTAGTTCTTTCTACTTATCTTTGCCTAGGAACGCCTAAACCGTGCTCTGATATCACTAAATGTAACATCCCTCACCCGTCTACAGTGTAGCCGAGCAAGGCGTGTCACATGGAGTGCCGGAGCGCCTAATCTTATCTGATTTCATTATAGTTCTTGATTTACTTGTTCAAAAACTTTATCTAAGGTTTAGGCTATTTTTACTGTTTATCAAAATCTGACTAATTTGGAAATTTCAAAAATTTGAACGATAATTCGGCAGAGTGCCGGTTGTAATTTGGACTAACAGTTCTTCTGAACTTGCCAAAAATAAATTCAATATATACTCAAATTCATAACTTAGAATATGTCAAAGCATTCTCAACATTTTCTCAAACTCAGATTCAGTATCAAAATTTCTCAAACTCAATCCCATTCAAAATCATTATGATTAGATAATCAACTCAAATATCAGAATTCTTATATTTCATTAACTTATATAATTTGTCAACTAAATTACATAAGTTTGTCAAGTACAAGATATAGAAATAATTTACAATATACTTAGATTGAACAAAATACATAACATGTGTAATTATGAGCCCTATCTGCATACATTGCTGAGGAGGTGACAACCTTGAATTCTTCCGACACTTCTACAGATCTGGACTCCAAAATCTCAGTTGAAGTACCTGCGCGAGGAAACAATTCCATTGCGCTAAGCATTTCTGCTTAGTGGTGCAATAATATAACAAAAAATAATATATACAAATAAAGAAAGAAATAAATCATAATTCGGATATCCAGGAATCAATTATTCTAACTATATTGTATTTTAAGTCTCTATGGTTTTGCAATTTGTATTTTTGTTATGTTTCTATTGCTAATCTCTTTTACTCATTTCATTCAATGCTTAATTTAATTGTACTGAAATTTTCTTATACTTAACTTAACTGTCTGAATTGGATAATGTTTTAATTGACTGCCTGTGTAGCCTATACACTGACCAGACTGGATAAACAGATATACTAGCACTGGGTACCTAGTACCTCGAGCCGTCACACCATCGATCACAAAGTATCTCTCGGTGTGCAAATAGTATGGCAAAAAAGCCATATAATCAATCAGGCATTAAGCCGATTATAATAACACAATCCGTATAGCCATAGGCTATTAAAATTATAGTATGGCATAATAAGCCAGAAAATATAGTAAGCCATAAAACCATTTACAAAACAACTTTCAGAATCCTCTTGGTATGCCGATCTATCCAAACTAGTCAACTAGGCAAACTAGGGCATAGAACAAGATTAAATATTTATTTTTAGGGTTTACTGGTCATTATACAATTCACTGGTCAATGAAAATGTTGACCTTTCCATACATCATGCATAAGTTAATTCTAGTATCAACATGTCACAATTCGCATTTCAATATAATGCCAGTATAGTGCAATTTACAAGTCTCACAAGTTAGCATTTATTGCCAAATTATTTCTATGCTTCATTGCATATTATTATCGATTTTTCAGTTTTAGTGTGCTAGATTGGTCTAGCTTAATGTCCTATTTCTATTGGTTTTTAACTTTTGATCAAATAAGCAAAATTATAGCTCTATATCTTATTGAACTTTTGGCATAAATTTCAAGTCATTCTGAGTTGTATAGACCAAGCTATGGTCAATTTACTAAAACTGGACAGTTTGCATCTTTAGTGTAAAATTTGGTCAATTTTAGGTCAAATTCAGTTCTGGCAGTTTTGGTACCCTAACTTGGGCAAGCAATTTGACTTGGTTCTGGCCATTTCGAGGCTTTGGTGTTTTTATAAGAATTGTACCTCTATGTCTACGCTTTCCATGTAAATTTCAGGTCATTTGGACCTATTTTGTGTGAGTTATGGTCACATGAGTGACTACTGTTCAAATGGTCAAATTCTGGGTGTCAATAGTTCTGGACAGTTTGTTACCTCAACTTGTGCAAGCAATTTGACTTAGTAACTTCTCGGTACGGTTACCCATCACTACGGGTTTGGCTTGTTTAACTTAGTCATATTTTATCTCTTTTATTTTTCCTTAATTTTTCTCATTACATATTTCATTATTTTATGCTTCCTCACTGTCAATTAAGTGTAGATCCAGACACTCTGACTTTCCGAGGCAGACATTAGCCATCAGAATAGTAGGACGTACGGACTACAAAAATGAGGATGTTACAACTCTTCCCCTCTAAAAAGGAATTTCGTCATTGAAATTCATCAGATTCAAACAATTGAGCTTATCGTTATCTCATAATTTTTATTCACTTTCCCATCATTGCTTTCCTCTGCCTTTAGTATTCCTACACATGAACTTCTATTATTCATTAGTTTCTCGATCTCCCATACTAGGATTCTTTACCAGTCCTTTAGTCTCTTTTACCAATTCCAATTCTGTTAACTTACCATTGTCTAGGTATTCTGCATTTGTTTCATATAAAATTGTACATCTTGTTATCATTATGCTTATTTAATAACTATCACTACACACGAACTCCATTAATGGAAGTTATCTATTCTTGCTTCCGAAGAGAGCATCAATACAATTTCTAAATGTATTCTCAAATACCTCCATCATTCCTTTCTGTCAAAAATATTAAAATACTGATAAGACTCAATATTGTTGTCCAGATATCTTCGTCCTCAAGGTGTTCTTTTTAATTTATAGCCATACTGAATTCTCTAAGCTCATAGCAATTTTTGTGGTAATGGTAGTCCACATCAGTATAACCGAGTCATTGACTATAGTTACATTACAAGTGTGATCTTTCAGTATGCTAGTTCTGAAGTTCAAATTTTTAACCAGAATTTTCACATTTATTTCCCGTAATAGTACTCTATTCGAGCGTAACTGTATCAAATTATAGATTACTTACAAATATTATTATTTTATTATACCACGAGGAAGCACGTAGCTCTACATAATAATCCCATGTCTGTACTGTAATGTCACACCCTACCCCTTTGTAAGGCATAACATGATCCCGTAGTACACCTAATGAATTACTAACTTTGTCTACTGATAACCCATTAAATACATTACAAGGGATTTTAAAACTTTTCTTACTTCTTTTTTTACAGTGGTGAGCACTATTTACAGGTGTTAAAAAATTTTTTGAACTGAAGTGAAACAGCTAACACATTTGAATTATTAATAATTTCTGTAAAGATTTTGGCAGAGTGCCATCTGTATTTTGAATAAAACAGTTTCTTTAAAAACCTGTAAAAAGCACTTCAAATATATTTCTCAATCTCAAACTCCAACCTTTAATCAACACAATATGTTTCTCAACTCAAATCCATAATAATTTTTCAGTATTTTCAAAGGCTGAGATAAAAGAAATATATCACAATATTTACAAACCAAAATAATTTACAATTTATTTTACAACTTCAATGTACAATTTTACTTTATAACTGCTCAAAACCAAGAACACTATATACATACAGTGAACATACATTACAATACAAAATGCAAAATATGGTATACTCAATATACCCGAGGATCTTCCAGTGTAGCCCTAGCGGCCTAGTCTGCTGCCCTATTAGTCTGTCTACCTGCGACAACAATGAAAAGCTATCACTGAGCCAATGTTTCAGTGGTGCACAACATTAACCAAATACAACTTTAAATGACAAATCATAAGTCATATAAATAGTGGATACTTAAAACCATAGTTAAATTCAAAGACAATGAATGTCATAAAGAATTTAAACTCCATTTAACAATATCACAATAAATATTAATAAATCATACACACAGCTTAATCATGTTCCAAAGTTCAATTCATCCCAAAAGCTGATGGCTAGTAAGGAATTCAATTCATCCCAAAAGCCGATGGCTAGTAAGGAATAACATAGCTAGCTAGCAATAATATGAGTACTCATTCTATTCGTCCTCAACAGGCACACACCTCAACATTTCAGCCAGAGAGGGAATTCAATTCATCCCACTAGACAAGCTAGTGAGGAATTCAATCAATATACATGATAGCTGTGGTTTCAAACCATTTACAATGCTTTTCAATCAATAAGTATCTATCAAATATCATTCAAACAATTTTTCACAATTTAAAACAATAATATACAAATAGTCATAATTTATTTCAATTGAAAAATTCAAAAGAAATAACTGTTGTGCACAAACCTCTGATAACTGTCTCTTGGCCCTGACTCAGTGTTTCCTTCCCCTTTCCTGAGTCTTTGCTAATTGAAACACACAAATTGAATTATTCCAGTACTCATTTAAATCGTCTCTAACAAAAAGGCTTAATACTTAATTTATTGAATTCTATTACTTCCTTAGTCAACCTAAGATGTTGACCCTAGATGCAGTCTAGGTGAATTAGGTTTTAATGTTACCAATATGTCATATTTAATAGCCTTTTAATGTTGGTACATGTTACCCAATTCATTTTCATGTATAGTGCATTTTATTGCAATTTGTTGGATTCCGGCATACTAATTTGACCTAGCCGGATGATCTAGTTCCCTGGGTTTTCGGGTTTCGGTCAAAACTACAAACTTATAGGTCTATGTCTTATTGCACGTAGGGCAAAATTTCAGATCATTCTGAGTTGTGTAGACCAAGTTATGGTCAATGTACCAATACTGGACAAAATGCACCAAAAAGGTAACTTTAGTTCATTTTTAGGTCACTTTTGGTTCGGCCAGTTTTTGGACTTGAACTTGTGCAATCTATTTGACTTGCTTATGGTCATTTCTGGGTGTTGGTGTCTTTATAAGAGTTATAGATATATGTCTTAAATATTCATGGCAAAATTTTCAGGTGAATTAATCCTGTTTTGAGTAAGTTATGGTCAAAATACTAACTACTGCCCAAATGGTAAATTTTCAGGTTTTCAAAGCACTAATCCGGATTTGGTCATTTTTCAAGTCACCTTCTAAGCAGAATTTTGGTAAGCTTCCTCCATGAAAGTTGGCAAATTTTGTGTCTAGTCTCAGCTTCAATTGGTCTCATACCAATTGGAGCCACACACTTAAGGTTCTAAGCCAAAACCTACACTGCCCTATTGCACATTGTTCATCCTTTACCAATTACACATCCTATGCATACCAAGTCACTCTTCTATGTCAATTCTAGTTTGTACCATAACATTAACACATTTAGCAACTCATTTTTGGTCATTTTGGCAGCTTATAACCATTCTTAATATGCACACTATAACCCAGAATTTTTCAAGTTCAATTACAACAATTAAACACATGAATGCACCTCATTTACATGTCCAAATTCAAACCTTAATACACACATACATGCTGCCATTCATAACAACATAATTCAACAATATAATTCCATAAACCAAACCATGAAACAACACATTTTGATCTTCTTCATAAGGCTGCCATAAGTTTACACATATTCATCAATTGCCATTTTCACTTTTTAAGCTTCCAAATCATACCTTGCACATGGAATTCAAGTACAATACAATCAAACATTTAAATCATCATTCAAACCACTATTTACATTCAAGTATAAACTGTTCTTATTGAAGTTCCATGGCTGCCAAAATGTACCTCTCCATTAACTCATCAAACTTCAAAAATCCTTCCATAAATCAACTACCCACAATACCCATTCAAAGTTTAATGAAACAATAATTAAAAATACATACTTACCACTTTTGAAATTTTTCAAAACCTCACCAAAACTTAATTTTCTTGCTACCTATCTACTGCCCAAGTTGTGTAGAACAACTTTAGTGAAGGAAAATATAAGGATCATGGCTTGAAGATGGAAGAGTGAAGCTTGCATGGAGCTTGGAAGCTTCGGCCATGGAGGTTTCTCTCCTAAGATGTTTCGGCTGGTTGTCCAAGGTTGAAGATGAAGTTAATTTCAGCCACAATTCTACTTAATGGTCCACTTAGGTGGAGTTAGTGGAGCACTATTAACATTTTAATGTTTTTTTATTCTAAAATTGTCAGTTTCCCACATTTTCTTCCTAACTTTTGCTTTTTAAATTATGTACCACTATTTTAATTTTTCATGACATTTTCCAAATGTAATATCATTTATTTTTAATGGACATATAGGTCAAAAGACAACTCGGGGTGTCAAATGACCACAATGCCTTTGTTCGGGTTGCATTCTCGATTTTTCGGTAACACTGAGGTTTGTCGTTTTCTCGATTTCTCATTTTTCTTTGTACTAATTAATTAATTTTTCTTTGATATTTCTAATGATATTTATGCTTTAATAGATGTTTATTTATGTCTTAAAAATACTTTTCAGGATTTCCCGTAGTCCAGGGCTTGTCAACGGTCCACGCCGCAACTTCCCGGTGCGGTCACCCATCACTAGGGTTCTCGGCTCGTTTAACTTGGTTACATTTCATTGCTATTATTTTTCCTTTGTTTTTCTTATATTTTCTTTTCTTGTATTTCATTATTTTATGTCTCCTCACCCATATCTTAGTGTAGTTCTAGGCATCCTAGCTGTCCGGACAACACTAGTCACTGGAACAGTAGAACGCACTACCGAATATAAGGGTGTTACATGTAATCTGCAGCTTACAATACAAACATTGTGAATATTACATAGTCACTACGTTATAACCTCCTGAACTAGGTTTTCTACTTCTTTTTCTAATGCCCTTCGCAACTCTGAGTCCATATCTTAACTTTGAATAATCAAAAGTAAACATATCTGCATAGTATCACCTCGACTCTTATGAATGCAAGGCATGTATAAACACTAGTTCTTTCTATTTATCTTTGCCTAGGAACGCCTAAACCGTGCTCTGATATCACTAAATGTAACATCCCTCATCCGTCTACAGCGTAGCCGAGCAAGGCGTGTCACATGGAGTGCCGGAGCGCCTAATCTTATCTGATTTCATTATAGTTCTTGATTTACTTGTTCAAAAACTTTATCTAAGGCTTAGGCTATTTTTACTGTTTATCAAAATCTGACTAATTTGGAAATTTCAAAAATTTGAATGATAATTCGGCAGAGTGCCGGTTGTAATTTGGACTAACAGTTCTTCTGAACTTGCGAAAAATAAATTCAATATATACTCAAATTCATAACTTAGAATATCTCAAAGCATTCTCAACATTTTCTCAAACTCAGATTCAGTATCAAAATTTCTCAAACTCAATCCCATTCAAAATCATTATGATTAGATAATCAACTCAAATATCAGAATTCTTATATTTCATTAACTTATATAATTTGTCAACTAAATTACATAAGTTTGTCAAGTACAAGATATAGAAATAATTTACAATATACTTAGATTGAACAAAATACATAACATGTGTAATTATGAGCCCTATCTACATACATTGCTGAGGAGGTGATAACCTTGAATTCTTCTAACACTTCTGCAGATCTGGACTCCAAAATCTCAGTTGAAGTACCTGCGCGAGGAAACAATTCCATTGCGCAAAGCATTTCTGCTTAGTGGTGCAATAATATAACAAGAAATAATATATACAAATAAAGAAAGAAATAAATCATAATTCGGATATCCAGGAATCAATTATTCTAACTATATTGTATTTTAAGTCTCTACGGTTTTGCAATTTGTATTTTTATTATGTTTCTATTGCTAATCTCTTTTACTCATTTCATTCAATGCTTAATTTAATTGTACTGAAATTTTCTTATACTTAACTTAACTGTCTGAATTGAATAATGTTTTAATTGACTGCCTGTGTAGCCTATACACTGACCAGACTGGATAAACAGATATACTAGCACTGGGTACCTAGTACCTCAAGCTGTCACACCATCGATCACAAAGTATCTCTCGGTGTGCAAATAGTATGGCTAAAAAGCCATATAATCAATCAGGCATTAAGCCGAGTATAATAACACAATCCGTATAGCCATAGCCTATTAAAATTATAGTATGGCATAATAAGCCAGAAAATACAGTATGCCATAAAACGATTTATAGAACATCTTTCAGAATCCTCTTGGTATGCCGATCTATCCAAACTAGTCAACTAGGCAAACTAGGGCATAGAACAAGATTAAATATTTATTTTTAGGGTTTACTGGTCATTATACAATTCACTGGTCAATGAAAATGTTGACCTTTCCATACATCATGCATAAGTTAATTCTAGTATCAACATGTCACAATTCGCATTTCAATATACTGCCAGTATAGTGCAATTTACAAGTCTCACAAGTTAGCATTTATTGCCAAATTATTTCTATGCTTCATTGCATATTATTGTCGATTTTTCAGTTTTAGTGTGCTAGATTGGTCTAGCTTAATGTCCTATTTCTATTGGTTTTTAACTTCTGATCAAATAAGCAAAATTATAGCTCTATATCTTATTAAACTTTTGGCATAAATTTCAAGTCATTCTGAGTTGTATAGACCAAGCTATGGTCAATTTACTAAAGCTGGACAGATTGCATCTCTAGTGCAAAATTTGGTTAATTTTAGGTCAAATTCAGTTCTGGCAGTTTTGGTACCCTAATATGGGCAAGCAATTTGCCTTGGTTATGGCCATTTTAGGGCTTTGGTGTCTTCATAAGAATTGTAGCTCTATGTCTAATCTTTCCATGGTATAAATTTCAGGTCATTTGGACCTGTTTTGTGTGAGTTATGGTCACATGAGTGACTACTATTCAAATGGTCAAATTTTGGGTTGTAATGGTTCTGGACAGTTTGTTACCTCAACTTATGCAAGCAATTTGACTTAGTAAATGACATTTTTGGATTCTATAATCTTCACCAAAGTTGTAGCTCTATGTCTAAGCTTTCCATGGTATAAATTTCAGGTCATTTGGATTTGTTTTGTGTGAGTTATGGCCAATTGAATGGCTACTATTCAGATGGTCAAAAATTCTGGGTTCACTAATGGTAATCCGGATTTGGTCATTTCTTTAGGTCATTTCTAGGTAGAATTTTGGCAACATTTCTACATGAAAGTTGGCCTATTTTGTGTCTAGTTTTGCCTCCAATTGGCTTCATACCAATTGGGGTCACAAATTTTCACTTATGGTTCAATTTACCTACTGCCTTCAACACACACAACCTACACATAAAAGAACACTTCCAATATTTAATCCTTCTTCTCCCAAACTACAATACAATATTCATTGTACTTCTAATCTCATTCATCAAGTCTAAGTTGGTCAATTTGGGCAAAATACACAAGTGTTCAATACACATACTATTACCCTAATTCTCAAAATTAAATTCAATATAATATATACATGTATTCACTTAATTTTTACTACATACAATTCCACCACTACTTCACATATACTGCCCTTAAACCATAATTACCATAATTCATCAATTTAATTCATGAAATCAAGCATCAATCCATGCACTTCAAGGCTGCCAAAAATGGCAGTTAGCTAAGGTCTCTAAATTTCTTTCCAAAACCCCTAAATTCAATACTTACTTACACATACATGGGAATTAATTGGCTAGCACTTCAATTTAACTCCATCAACACTAATTCCCATCAATTTAATGTAAGAAAAATTCAAAGAACATGAGCTCCCATGGCTGCCAAAAATTTTACACATCAATAACTCATCAAAACCTTCAAATTTCTTCACCATTCAACTCATCTCAACCTTAAAACAAACTTTAATGAAGCAAGGAATGAAAAACTAGCACTAACCTTATTTTGAGCTTTATAAAACCTCACCAAAACTTCTTCTTTTTGCTGCCTATGTGTTGCCCATGATGTGTAGACTAACTTTAATGAAGAACTCTTGAAGAAACTAGGGCTTGATCATGGAGGATTGGAGCTTCATGCATGGTGCGGCCATGGAGGTGTTGAAGAGAAACTCAATTTGGCAAGGGTGTTGGGAATGAAGAAATGAAGTGTTTTTTATCATGAATTTTGTCCACTTAGGTCTATATATACTCCACTAATTTTGGTTTACAAATATATTATGTGCCACTAACTTTAGGTTAACATTATAATAATTAACTTATGAATATTTCAATTATTTCCCCATAATTTCTTATAATTACATTATATATAAAACTTCTTATCTTCATGGCATTTTCAAAATTTAATGCCACTTATTTTTCATGAACATTTAGGTCAAAATTCAACTCAAGGTGTCAAATGACCAAAATGCCCCTCTTCGGGTTGTATTTCGGATTTTTCGATACTATCAATTTACTCCTTGTACCGCCGATTTCTGTAATTTTCATTTTTCGTTTATACTAACTTATTAATTTTTCTTTGACATTTTCAATGTCAATTACACCTCAGTAGACATTTAATTAGGTCCCGAAAATATTTTCCCGAGTTTCCCGCGGTCCAAGGCTAGTCAACGGTCCTCGCCATAACTTCCCGGTGTGGTCACCCATCGCTATGGGTTTGGCTCGTTTAACTTAGTCACATTTTATCTCTTTTATTTTTCACTAATTTTTCTCATTACATATTTCATTATTTTGTGCTTCCTCACTGTCAATTAAGTGTAGCTCCAGACACTCTGACTTTTCGAGGTAAACATTAGCCGTCGGAACAGTAGGATATATGGACTACAAAAATGAGGATGTTACATAGTATATGTAAGTAATGGCAAAAATTGTAGGAAGTAAAGCTAAGTGATTTTATGTGTAATTGTTAGGTATTTTGTGTATATTGTGTTGATGTAATTAAGGTTGTAATTAGTGTATTGAGAAATTGTATAAACCGTCCAAAATGACCATGATGAGATGTGATAAATGATGTTTGTGCATTATAAATCTAGAAATTTGGTAAGAAAAATTAAGGTGAAGCAAGTAGGATGTGTAATGGTTGTGTATTTGATGAAGTGTTTAAGGGCAGTATACAATTGAGCTTATAATCTAATTTGTGTGACCCCAATTGGTATGAGACCAATTGGAGGTAAAACTAGACTCAATAGGGACCAACTTTCATGCAGAAAGCTTGTCAAAATTCTATCCAGAAAATGACCAATTTAGTGACCTAATCTGGATTGGTAACTTGAAACCCAGAACTTTTAACTATATCAACAGTAGCCAGTATTTTGGCCATAACTCACTCAAAACAGGTCCAAATGACCTAAAATTTATATCATTGGAAAGCTTAGACATAGGGATACAACTTTGGTACAGACCACCAAGCCCAGAAATGCCATTAAGCAAGTCAAATTGATTGCCCAAGTTGGGTTACAAAAACTGGCCGAATTGACTTTGACTTAACAATGACCTAATTGTGCAATATAAGTGCAACTTGACCAACCATAGTAAAATGACCATATCTTGGTCTACACAACTCCAAATGACCTAAAATCATTGCCAAAAGTTCAATAAGACATAAACCCACAATATTGAAATTTTGACCAAAACCCAGAAATCAAGGGAACTAGGCTAATTAAGTTGATTAAGTTGACACACTAAATCTGGAATTAGTACAATTGACCATTAAGTCCAGAAAATTCAAATAGGCATATCTCCCACAAGAAGTTTCCAAATGTAATGAGCCATACCAATCTGGAAAGCTAAGAAAGAGATCTAAAACTTTGTTTTAGGCAACTTCCTCAAATTTTAAATGTATAAAGCCAGAATTTAAGGTCAAAGCCATTGACCTTGTAACACCCCTCACCCAACTACAGTATAGCCGAGCAAAGTATGCTACATTCGGTGCCGGAGCACCCTATCTTATCTTTATTCCTTTCATAATTTGATCTCATTATATTTTAATATTAATTATTTTTTGACGGAGAAACCAGTGGAGTTTCCCCTATTTTATTACCAGTTGACGTATTTTACTATTTACCTGTTTGAAAATTTCAATAATATTTTACAAATAAAATCTCGTCAATTATTTTCATAACCATCTCATTCATATATCTCAATTTCATATTCATTTCCATGCATTATCTATATATTTCAAATCTATCTTCGAATCCATACAATCTCATTCATGCTCAAATCACATAAGTAAAATTTTCAAATATCTTTAATTTACATAATTTCATAATTTACATGATGTATAAATTAATTACATATGAAAAAAACTAATTTATTAAATTACATTATATTTCTATTAATTACCTGCTCATAATCTACATTATAATACAATATCTAGCATTTTGTACTAAATACAAAATATGATCTATATGGGCCCTATCTACATGCATTGCTGAGGAGGTGACAACCTTGAATACTCCAGCCACTTCTGCAGATCTGGACTCCAAAAATCTTAGTCAAAGTACCTGCGCGAGGAAACAAATCCATCGCGCTAAGCATTGCTGCTTAGTGGTGCAATAATAGAATAAGGAAATAATATACAAATAAAGATAGAAATAAAACATCATTCAAATAATTAAGATCTATTTATACTTCACATGCGGTTTCTAAAATTTAATATATTTTATCCTAATTTAGTCTTCTTTGGAAGCGTTTATTTCGCCAATGTATAGTAATAATGTACAAGAAAAAAAAATGATCTGAAAATAATAAATTTATGCTTATATTATTATATAAGTCTCATTTGCAATATTTATTTATTTTATAATTTTCTTTGCTAATCTTTTAGCATTTTCCCAATACTTGCTAGGTTGTCTCAGATTATCTCATAATAAGTAAATTTTAATATCTGTCCAGTTCATCTCGATTCTTTCTAATAAATAACTATTCTAATTTATTTTAGGTCATCTTACTCATTTATTTTATTTAATTTCTAATACTTTAAATTGCTAATATTCTTAACTTATCTCAATAAATTTCACTGCCCAAGTAACCTATGACAGGCTGACTAAACTGGATAACGGGTCGTTGGCATTGGACACCTTGGTGCCTCGGGCCGTCATACCATGGGACGCAGAACGTCAACCACGTATGCAATCAGTATGGCTAGAAAGCCATGATAACACATAATCGGGCGTAGAAGCCATGAATGTTGGCATAATGCCATGAATGCGGGCATAAAGCCATGAATTCGGGCATAAAGCCATGAATACAGGCATAAAGCCTTTCGCAGTACTGCTAAAACAATAGCCTATTGGCATGCCAATCTATCCAATCTGACACACGTGTCTAGGCAATACAAGGGCACATAATATCATTAAATATTAATATATTGTGTTTTATGAATTCATTATTTCATGATAAATTTCAATTATAATTCATACATTCATTTGATCATTTATATGATCACAATTCACATCAATTATCCTTTTATACCATTGTACTCAAATTACTTCTCCTTTCTATAATAATGAGAACTAATGTCTCATTCATACATTAATATAGTTCATTTATTCATTCATTATGTTATTCATATTGATTACAATTCTAAACAATGGTTCACATGTACCATTGTATTCAAAACATTTTTCCTTTCTCATTTATACATTCAAGAATCTACTTATGTAATTACAATTTTTATATTTCAAGTTGAGTTACTAATATTTTATGAATTCCATTTGTGATGGCCATTTAAGCCCTAGCTATCTATTCACATCAATTAGGTGACTTATTTTTCATGTTTCAAGTAATCCATGAATATTTCATGGATTTCAAATTTATGGCCTTAATTTCTTTTTAACAATTTTGACTAGGATGCATAGTCCACATTTGTCATACAATTCTAAGCATTTAAGCTTAGAATTGGTTCTAGGTCTTCATATTAGTTTGCTAATTATTTTGATTACTATTCACCTTACTAGTCAACCAAAATGTTGACTTTTTAATACATAATAAATTTATTGAACCTAAGTTCTCCAAGATACCACATTTTGAGTTTTACATTTGCTAGTATTAATTGCCAATTGCAATTTAAAGTCCCCTAGATGCATTTCTAATTTCAAATTTTGAATTTCAAGTTTTGGTGTCACTATTCACCTCATTAGTCAACAAAAATGTTGACTTTTGGATAGAAAATAGGTACATTGGTTTTAGCACCCCCAATGTACCACATTTTACATTTAAAACTTGTTGAAATTAACCACCAAATCCATTTCCAAACCTAAAACCAAGAGAGCAGAATTTTCAGTTTTTGTGACCCAACTTTACTATTCCATTGGGTCCTGTTGCAGTGGGAATTTGAGGAAATGGTAAACATGAAAGTTTTTCCTTATTTTGTCTAGTTGAATTTCTTTTTTTGAATCACTCCATTTGGAGTTTTGTAGCTCCAGATATGGTCCAAAAACCACAGCTGGCCGGATTTCAATTCTGCAGAATTTAGCAAATCTACAGTACCATGAACAGTGACTACCACTGCCTTGTTGAATGGGTTCTGGCCATAATTTGTGGTAGGTTTCTTCATGAAAGTTGTTTGTCTATGTCTTATCTTGTACTGTAAAAATCTCAGGTCAATTGACCATATCTACAGTGAGTTATGGCCAAATGAATAGTTACTATTCATTTGGTCATTCTGCAGAATCAGCTTGCAGGGTATCCGGATTGGGGCCAACGTTTGGTCCTCTTGCTTTGGTCTTTTGGGCATGGTTTCTTCAGAAAAAATGTGCCATTATAAGTCTAGTTTCATGTCCAATTGGCCAAACACCAATTGGACCTACACAGCCAAAGATATGGCAGTCCAAACAGGCTGGACTCACAGCCTCATTTCTACTGTCTTTAGGCAGCCTACCAAAACTCTTTGTAACCCTCTAATGCACTTCAAATTATGGTCAACTTACCTCAAATGGTCACTAATTGACCATTAAAATGTTCTTTCAACATCACATACACAAAGTCCAAATTTCTCTCTAAAACCCTAATTCTCAAATAACCATTAATGCACATACATCAATTCAACATACTTAATGATGTTTATGTCTCATACTCATGTTCAAGACCACCCATATACAACTTAAATTCATTCAACACTCATCAACACTTCCATCACTAAGGCTTCCAACAGTTTTTAAGTGGTCCATACATGGATATGTTCTTTTGATTTCATGAATTTCTAACTAAATCCATATACCTAACTTCAAATTTAAAGAGAAAAATGGAGAGATATAGCACTAACCTTAGTGGCAGAATTTTCTCTTGTTAATTATTCACTTTCTTTTGTTTTCTTGGCTGCCAAACACTTCTCCTTTGTGTGGGTATAATTTTTAGTGAAGGAAGGATAAGGTTTTGAGGTGAGGAAGCTTAGGAAAATCAACCTTAAAAAAAATGGAGAGAAAGCTTTTTTGGCTATGGTGGACGTGAAATGAGGAAGGAGAATTCAGTTTTTCATTTTCAATTTTCTGCCCATTTGACTCATTTTAAGTGGTTGATGGACATGTGTCACAATGTGATTGGGTGAGAGTGCTTAGTGACATAAGCATGAGGTCAAAATTGTAATTTTAATTCATTTTTTTTTCTTTGCTACTCATTTTCAATTCAATTTTTAGCAATATTTATTCACATTTTATATCATAATAATTATTTACTTAACTAGAAAAGTCGGCCAAAAATCGTCTCTGAAGGCGAAATGACCAAAATGCCCTCCGTTTGGCTTAACGGGTCAAAATTGTCTGTACCGATTGAAAAATTTTTTTAAATATTTTCTTGGCATTCTAATGCCATAGGAACCTCAATGACCCTTCTCTGGAGTCCCAAAA
Source organism: Hevea brasiliensis (assembly GCF_030052815.1). NCBI lineage: Eukaryota > Viridiplantae > Streptophyta > Magnoliopsida > Malpighiales > Euphorbiaceae > Hevea > Hevea brasiliensis. The sequence goes on from NC_079500.1 coordinate 35,206,422, forward strand.
ATTATTTTATGAATTTTTCCCTGGGTCTAGGGCTCCTCGTTGCGAGAACCGCAACTTCCCTCTGGTTACCCATCGCTTGGGCACCGGCTCGTTTAACTTGGTTGTATTTTATTTCAAAAATTTTTACTAAATTTTTCTTATTAATATTTGAGTTAATTATGGTTCCTGACTTTAGTTTCAATATTTTTCCGGACGTTCTAGCTGTCCGGACCGACATCGGTCACCGGAACAATAGAATGTACGGAGTTGCTACCGAGAGGGTGTTACAACTCTTCCCCTCTAATTTAAATTTCGTCCTCGAAATTTACTGGGTGTTTTGGGTTCTGAGATAATTCTTTTACCTTTCTATTACTCCCTCTGTCTACTTCTTTTATATATATGGTACTATTTAGTTTTTTTTTTTTTCGTATCTATCATTATTCACTTAGGCATATCAGAAGGGAATGATACTTTACCTCAAATTCACATTTGGGGCTTCTTGCTCCTCTCCGGCTTGGGTGACATTTGGAAGTGGTGTTACTGTTGTACTTGGTCCTTCCACGACCTCTGTTTGGGTCCGTGGTAAATTCCTCTTAGGACAATCTTTCAGACGATGGTCTATGGCCCCACATCTATAACAGGCTCCAGTCAATCCCCTACATTCACCTTTATGCCACTTGTTACAATGACCACATTTTCTTGTTAATCCTAGCGCACTCACTACTAGTGTTTCTGGTTGATCTCTTCTGGGTATAGGCCTGGGTTTGGATCTCCTACTTTGATCAGATGTCTGACTTAACTGTTCTCTCGGCCTCTTATTACTAGACTGTCCAAATTTCCTCTTTTGCTGATCACCACTCCTCTTCTGTTCCTCTTCATGAACACAGCTAATATATTTCTTTCTGAACTCTATCAGAAAGAATTCCCAAGTTACGTCGGCTGGTTGCACTGCCTTGGTTACAACATCCCACCACCGATATGCAGCTTCTTGTAACAATGAAACTGCACACTCCAAACTTTGTTCTGGTGTGCAATGGAGCTGCTGCAAGACTCTTCTAGTTCTTTCTAACCAATACTCAGCAGCTGAAGAATCGTCTTCCTTTCTACCATTAAAATCTACAGCTCCATACTTCCTAATTTTTCCTAGAGGTGATTTTCGCTGAGGCAGTGGTGGAATAACCCCAGTCATCTGTTGAAAGAATTCAGTCATCTGCTCAAACAAGGCCTGTTGGGGTTGTACAGGCACCTCTTGCACTGGTGGAGCAGGATTTCCCCGATTTCCAATATCACTCCCAGTCGGGATACGGCTTACTACTTCTTCTTCTATTGCCCTCTGCGATTCTGAGTCCATACCTTAACCTAAAATAACCACGAAAATAGATCTGCATTAGTGTCACCTCGACTCATGTGAATGCAATGCATGTCATGCACACAATCTTATTTTATCTATCTATGCCTAGGAACGCCTAAACCGCGCTCTGATACCAATAAATGTAACACCCCTCACCTGACTACAGTATAGCCGAGCAAAGTGTGCTACATTCAGTGCCGGAGCACCCTATCTTATCTTACTTTATTCCTTTCATAATTTGATCTCATTATATTTTAATATTAATTATTTTTCGACGGAGAAACCAGCGGAGTTTCCCCTATTTTATTACCAGTTGACGTATTTTACTATTTACCTGTTCGAAAATTTCAATAATATTTTACAAATAAAATCTCGTCAATTATTTTCATAACCATCTCATTCATATATCTCAATTTCATATTCATTTCCATACATTATCTATATATTTCAAATCTGTCTTCGAATCCATACAATCTCATTCATGCTCAAATCATATAAGTAAAATTTTCAAATTTCTTTAATTTACATAATTTCATAATTTACATGATGTATAAATTAATTACATATGAAAAAAACTAATTTATTAAATTACATTACATTTCTATTAATTACCTGCTCATAATCTACATTATAATACAATATCTAGCATTTTGTACTAAATACAAAATATGATCTATATGGGCCCTATCTACATGCATTGCTGAGGAGGTGACAACCTTGAATACTCCAGCCACTTCTGCAGATCTGGACTCCAAAAATCTTAGTCAAAGTACCTGCGCGAGGAAACAAATCCATCGCGCTAAGCATTGCTGCTTAGTGGTGCAATAATAGAACAAGGAAATAATATACAAATAAAGATAGAAATAAAACATCATTCAAATAATTAAGATCTATTTATACTTCACATGCGGTTTCTAAAATTTAATATGTTTTATCCTAATTTAGTCTTCTTTGGAAGCGTTTATTTCGCCAATGTACAGTAATAATGTACAAGAAAAAAAATGATCTGAAAATAATAAATTTATGCTTATATTATTATATAAGTCTCATTTGCAATATTTATTTATTTTATAATTTTCTTTGCTAATCTTTTAGCATTTTCCCAATACTTGTTAGGTTGTCTCAGATTATCTCATAATAAGTAAATTTTAATATTTGTCCAGTTCATTTCGATTCTTTCTAATAAATAACTATTCTAATTTATTTTAGGTAATCTTACTCATTTATTTTATTTAATTTCTAATATTTTAAATTGCTAATATTCTTAACTTATCTCAATAAATTTCACTGCCCAAGTAACCTATGACAGGCTGACTAAACTGGATAACGGGTCGTTAGCACTGGACACCTTGGTGCCTCGGGCCATCATACCATGGGACGCAGAACGTCAACCACGTATGCAGTCAGTATGGCTAGAAAGCCATGATAACACATAATCGGGCGTAGAAGCCATGAATGTTGGCATAATGCCATGAATGCGGGCATAAAGCCATGAATACCGGTATAAAGCCATGAATACAGGCATAAAGCCTTTCGCAGTACTACTAAAACAATACCCTATTGGCATGCCAATCTATCCAATCTGACACACGTGTCTAGGCAATACAAGGGCACATAATATCATTAAATATTAATATATTGTGTTTTATGAATTCATTATTTCATGATAAATTTCAATTATAATTCATACATTCATTTGATCATTTATATGATCACAATTCACATCAATTATCCTTTTATACCATTGTACACAAATTACTTCTCCTTTCTATAATAATGAGAACTAATGTCTCATTCATACATTAATATAGTTCATTTATTCATTCATTATGTTATTCATATTGATTACAATTCTCAACAATGGTTCACATGTACCATTGTATTCAAAACATTTTTCCTTTCTCATTTATACATTCAAGAATCTACTTATGTAATTACAATTTTTTATATTTCAAGTTGAGTTACTAATATTTCATGAATTCCATTTGTGATGGGCATATAAGCCCTAGCTATCTATTCACATCAATTAGGTGACTTATTTTTCATGTTTCAAGTAATCAATGAATATTTCATGGATTTCAAATTTATGGCCTTAATTTCTTTTTAACAATTTTGACTAGGATGCATAGTTCACATTTGTCATACAATTCTAAGCATTTAAGCTTAGAATTGGTTCTAGGTCTTCATATTAGTTTGCTAATTATTTTGATTACTATTCACCTTACTAGTCAACCAAATTGTTGACTTTTTAATACATAATAAATTTATTGAACCTAAGTTCTCCAAGATACCACATTTTGAGTTTTACATTTGTTAGTATTAATTGCCAATTGCAATTTAAAGTCCCCTAGATGCATTTCTAATTTCAAATTTTGAATTTCAAGTTTTGGTGTCACTATTCACCTCATTGGTCAACAAAAATGTTGACTTTTGGATAGAAAATAGGTACATTGGTTTTAGCACCCCCAATGTACCACATTTTACATTTAAAACTTGTTGAAATTAACCACCAAATCCATTTCCAAACCTAAAACCAAGAGAGCAGAATTTTTAGTTTTTGTGACCCAAATTTACTGTTCCATTGGGTCCTGTTTCAGTGGGAATTTGAGGAAATGGTAAACATGAAAGTTGTTCCTTATTTTATCTAGTTGAATTTCTTTTTTTGAATCACTCCATTTGGAGTTTTGTAGCTCCAGATATGGTCCAAAAACCACAGCTGGCCGGATTTCAATTCTGCAGAATTTACCAAATCTACAGTACCGTGAACAGTGACTTCCACTGCCTTGTTGAATGGGTTCTGGCCATAATTTGTTGTAGGTTTCTTCACGAAAGTTGTTTGTCTATGTCTTATCTTGTTGCTGTAAAAAGTTGAGGTCAATTGACCATATCTACAGTGAGTTATGGCCAAATGAACAGTTACTGTTCATTTGGTCATTCTGCAGAATCAGCTTGCAGGGTATCCGGATTGGGGCCAACTTTTGGTCCTCTTGCTTTGGTCTTTTGGGCATGGTTTCTTCAGCAAAAATGTGCCATTATAAGTCTAGTTTCATGTCCAATTGGCCAAACACCAATTGGACCTACACAGCCAAAGATATGGCAGTCCAAACAGGCTGGACTCACATCCTCATTTCTGCTGTCTTTAGGCAGCCTACCAAAACTCTTTGTAACCCTCTAATGCACTTCAAATTATGGTCAACTTACCTCAAATGGTCACTAATTGACCATTAAAATGTTCTTTCAACATCACATACACAAAGTCCAAATTTCTCTCTAAAACCCTAATTCTCAAATAACCATTAATGCACATACATCAATTCAACATACTTAATGATGTTTATGTCTCATACTCATGTTCAAGACCACCCATATACAACTTAAATTCATTCAACACTCATCAACACTTCCATCACTAAGGCTGCCAACAATTTTTAAGTGGTCCATACATGGATATGTTCTTTTGATTTCATGAATTTCTAACTAAATCCATATACCTAACTTCAAATTTAAAGAGAAAAATGGAGAGATATAGCACTAACCTTAGTGGCAGAATTTTCTCTTGTTAATTCTTCACTTTCTTTTGTTTTCTTGGCTGCCAAACACTTCTCCTTGGTGTGGGTATAATTTTTAGTGAAGGAAGGATAAGGTTTTGAGGTGAGGAAGCTTAGGAAAATCAACCTTAAAAAAAAAATGGAGAGAAAGCTTTTTTGGCTATGGTGGACGTGAAATGAGGAAGGAGAATTCGGTTTTTCATTTCAATTTTCTGCCCATTTGACTCATTTTAAGTGGTTGATGGACATGTGTCACTGTGACACCCCTTACCCGTGTACAGTATACCCGAGTAAGTAATGCCACACGGTGTACTGGCACACTCTAATATACCTTAATTATTTTATACCATGCTTTTGAATATAATTTGTGAAATATACTTTATTTAAGCCATTTATCAAAATTATTATTTATTTGAGGTTCTGAAAATTTTAAAGAAAATTCGGCGGAGTACCGGCTAAAAATGGAGAAAACAGTTCTTCGGAACCTGTTAAAAACACTTCCAATATTTATGTTCAATCATCTCAAACTCCAATATCCAAAATCTCAACAATATTTCTCAATTTCAGTTCTCAATAGCCTTTTCATTTCTCAAACATCCATTTCTCATAATACTCATATACAAATAATAAATAATTGCTCAAATTTTGCATTCATAGTCATAACTTCCATTATTTACATGAACGTCAGAATACATTACATAAGTTCAAATACATATGAGAAAGTAAAATTAGCTACAAAATATCAAAATGACACCTAGTGTCCTACCAATGCACTGCAGAAGTTGAGGTGACACGGAGATTGTGCAGAACTGCAGGATGGACTCACCCAGTCTGTGGTCTACTGGGCTCACGATCTGTATCTCCAGTACCTACGCGTGGCAAAAGCAACATGCTAAGCAATAATGCTTAGTGGTGCAATAATATAATAAAAGAAAATAGCAAGAAATTAAATGTGTAGTGAATGTATATGTTTTATTTGTTTGGTATTTGTATATCATTTACTTTGTCCACTTTTATTCATTTGGTTGCCCCAAGTAACCTACACTAGACGACTGGACTGGATAAACGGGTAAACTGGCACTGGGTATCAAGTACCTCGGGCCGTCACACCATCGGTCACATATGTATCTCTCGGTGTACCAGCAGCTAATAAGTCAGAATATATCGAGCACAAGGCCAAAGCTCAATACAAGGTCAGAATGGCTAAAAGCCATAAAATCACGGAATGGCATATTGCCATGTGCAGTACTGCTAACTGAACCCTATTGGCATGCCAAACTATCCAAACCAATCTTGTTAGGTATACTAGGGCATTTAAAACTTTTAAATTCTTCAATTTGTAAATTTCAAGTTTTGGTGTTACTATTCACCTCATTGGTCAACAAAAATGTTGACTTTTGGATAGAAAATAGGTGTATTAGTTTTAACACCCCAAACATACCACATTTTGTATTTAAAACTTGTTGGAATTGATTGCCATTTTCATTTCTCAACTTAAATCTAAGAGGGCAGAAATTTCAGTTTTGGAGACCCAACTTTACTGTTCCATTGGGCCCTGTTGCAGTGGGAATTTAAAGAAATGACAAACATGAAAGTTGTTCCTTATTTTGTCTAGTTGAATTTCCTTTTTTGAATCACTCCATTTTGAGTTTTGTAGCTCTAGATATGGTCCAAAAACCACAGCTGGCCGGATTTGCATTCTGTAAAAATTACCATATCTACAGTAACATGAACAGTGACTGCCACTGCCATTTGGGTTAGGTTCTGGCCATAATTTGGGGTAGATTCCTTCATGAAAGTTGTTTGTCTATGTCTTAACTTGTTGCTGTAAATATTTCAGGTCAATTGACCAAATCTACAGTGAGTTATGGCCAAATGAACAGTTAATGAACAGTTACTGTTCATTTGGTCAATTCTGCAGGGGCTGTTGTAGGGTGTCCGGATTGGGGCCAAGTTTTGGTCCTCTTACTTTGGTCTTTTGGGCATGGTTTCTTCAGTAAAAATGTGCCATTATAAGCCTAGTTTCATGTCTAATTGGCCAAACACCAATTGGACCAACACAGCCAAAGTTATGACTGTGCAATTGGACTGAAATTTCAGTCACTCTGCTGCACTAACAAAGCAGCCTACACATTCACTTGGCTATACTATTTTTCAGTCCAATTCATGGTCAACATACCTAAAATGGTCACTAATTGACCCTTATAATGTTCTTTCACAATTTCATAAGCTAAATCCAAGTTTCACTTCACAAAACCCTAATGTCCAATTTAAATTACCCATAAACCTCAATTAGCACACTAGTTCAACATCCATGCATATTCATACCTTAAACATCATTTCTATCCACTCTATATTCATTAAAACAATCAAACTCATCCTTCCTTAGGGCTGCCAAAAATTGAAGATGCCCTAACACATATAATTTACTTCAAGTTCTTACAATTTCTTAACTTAAAATGATGCTCTAACAAGGATTAAAGGAGTGAGAGTGAAAGGATAGCACTAACCTCACTTTAACCTCTTGTAGGGCAGATTTCTTCAAGCTAAAACTTCACTTTCCTTCTTCTTCTTGGCTGCCAAAAGCTTCCCCAAGTGATGTGGTCAAGGTTTAATGAAAGGGGTTAGGGCTTAGTGGTGTAACAAGGTAGGAAATTAAGCTTGCTTTATTGAACATCAATGGAGGGAGGAAGAAGAGAAACTCACGTTTTTGGCTGAAGAGAAGGCAGCTGGTTTTTGGTCTTCCTTGGTCTTTATTTAGCTCTTTTATTAGTTAGTCAAATGGTTACTTAATGGTGATTGGTTGGCAATTTTAAATGACATCATCAAGATGTCATAAATGAGCTTTTCTTTGATTTTTCTTTTCTTTTCATCACTACTCAATTTCAATTTAATTTCTAGTAATGTTTATTCATATTTTATGTCATATTAATTATTTACTCAACTGGAAAAGTCGGCCAAAAATCACCTCTGAAGGCGAAATGACCAAAATGCCCTCCGTTTGGCTTAACGGGTCAAAATTGTCTATACCGATTGAAAATTTTTCCTAGGTATTTTCTTGGCATTCTAATACCATGGGAACCTCAATAACCCTTTTTTGGAGTCCCAAAAATTATTTTATAATTTTTCCCCCGGGTCTAGGGCTCCTCATTGCGAGAACCGCAACTTCCCTCCGGTTACTCATCGCTTGGGCACCGGCTCATTTGACTTGGTTGTATTTTATTTTTAAAATTTTTACTAAGTGTTTCTTATTAATATTTGAGTTAATTATGGTCCCTCACTTAAGTTTAATTATTTTTCCGGACGTTCTAGCTGTCTGGACTGACACCGGTCACCGGAACAGTAGAATGTACGGAGTTGTTATCGGGAGGGTGTTACAGTCACAATGTGATTGGGTGAGAGTGCTTAGTGACATAAGCATGAGGTCAAAATTGTAATTTTAATTCATTTTTTTTCTTTGCTACTCATTTTCAATTCAATTTTTAGCAATATTTATTCACATTTTATATCATAATAATTATTTACTTAACTGGACAAGTCGGCCAAAAATCGTCTCTGAAGGCGAAATGACCAAAATGCCCTCCGTTTGGCTTAACGGGTTAAAATTGTCTGTACCGATTGAAAAATTTTTCTAAATATTTTCTTGGCATTCTAATGCTATAGGAACCTCAATGACCCTTCTCTGGAGTCCCAAAAATTATTTTATGAATTTTTCCCTGGGTCTAGGGCTCCTCGTTGCGAGAACCGCAACTTCCCTCTGGTTACCCATCGCTTGGGCACCGGCTCGTTTAACTTGGTTGTATTTTATTTCAAAAAATTTTACTAAATTTTTCTTATTAATATTTGAGTTAATTATGGTTCCTGACTTTAGTTTAAATATTTTTTCGGACATTCTAGCTGTCCGGACCGACACCGGTCATCGGAACAGTAGAATGTACGGAGTTGCTACCGAGAGGGTGTTACAGACCTAATTGAGGACCATGCCAATATAGGACCTTTGAGTCCAAGTCAACAATTTAACTATAAATAATTCTATAAAACTTAACAAATTACAAGTAAAATTTCTAAATGACTATAAGACATAGGGCAACAATTCCTATGAAGCACATTAGGCCTAAATGTCATTATAAGCAGTCCAAATAAATTAGTAAAGTCCAAAATCAAAATGACTACTACGGGAACCAAAATTCAGATTTGACCTAGTTATGGTTAATTGACCATAACTTGAGTTATACAACTCAAAATGGAGTAATTCAAAAAGAGAATTAAAGAAGACACAATAAGAAACAATTTGATGAAGAGAATTTTCTAATTTCACCCTATAGCCTGACCCAATGAAACAGTAACCATTAGCCATGAAATCTGAAAATTTGGAATCGCATATAATTAGCCTTGAATTAAGTTTGAAAATAAATGCCAACGAGTATAAACTCAGAATGAGGAATCCTAGTGCAACTAGAACCAACATATCTGTTCAGTGTGGAAAAATCAACATTTATGTTTGACTAGTAATGTGAATAAGAAACATAATGACTTAATAAATCACATGAATATATGAATGGGACATTAGTCCTTATTATCAGAGATAGGAAAAACGCTTTGAGCACATTGGTACTTCAGAACAATTGATATGAAATGTGATCTATCTGATGATCTACTAAATAATTATGACATGTTGATACTAGAATCAACCTATCCATGATGCATAAAAAGGTTAACAATTTTGTTGACCAGTGAAAGGCATAATGACCTATAAACCCTAAAAATAAAGAATTAAATATTTAAGTTTGTAAATGCCCTAGTATTGCCTAGTTGACTAGTTTGGATAGGTTGGCATGCCAATAGGGTTCTGACAGCTGTATTGTAAATGGCTTCACGCCATACTATGTTTTATGGCTCATTTTGCCACACTGTAATATTAATAGCCTATGGCTATACGGATTATGTTATGATACTCGGTTTATTGCCTTACTAACTGATTATATGGCTTCTTAGCCCCACTGTTTGCACATCGAGAGATACTTTATGACCGATGGTTTGACGGCCTAAGGTACTATCCACTGCTAGTTTATCCACTGTTTGCACTCCGAGAGATACTTTGTGACAGATGGTGTGACAGCCCGAGGTACTAGGTAACTAGTGCTAGTATATCTGTTTATCCAGTCTGGTCGGTGTGTAGGCTATAAGGGCAGTCAATTAAAACATTATTCAATTCAGAAAGTTAAGTATAATGAAATTTCAGTACAATTAAATTAAGTTTTGAATGAAATGAGTAAACAAGATTAGCAATAGAAACATAACAAAAATACAATTTGCAGAACCATCGAAACTTAAAATACAATATGGTTAGAATAATTTATATACTGAGAATATTTACTAAAAGGTTATAAACTAAGCATTTCCAAAGAGGAACAAACTAGTATATAAGATAGTTGATACTAGAAATACCATACCAAATTAAATTGATTCCTGAGTATCCGAATTATGATTTATTTCTTTCTTTATTTGTATATATTATTTCATTGTTATATTATTGCACCGCTAAGCAGAAATGCTTAGCACGATGGAATTTTTTTCTCGCACAGGTACTGAAGGTTAGACAGTTGACTGAGATTTTTGGAGTACAAGTCTCCAGAAGTGTCAAAGTTCAAGGTTGTCGCCTCCTCAGCAATGCATGTAGATAGGGCTCACATTAAGCATACAATGTATTTTATATATTTTAATTATTTCTGATGTTGTAATTCAAATTATGAAATTGTATTGAATAAGTCTGTGATTTAATTAAACTGTATAACATTTAGACTGTGATTTTATGTAATTAGTTACAAACTATGTACATTGATGAAATTGAGTATTTCGATATAAGAGCTGAGTGTGATTATGAATGAGACTATGATTATGATTATTGAGACCATATGGTATTTACCACATTAGTCAAACTTTAATAAATAACGTTAGTGCCTAAACCATTTTTGAACAAATATATAAAAAAAAAAAAAACTGAAATGAAATAAGATAAGATCCGATGCTCCGACACTCTGTGTGACACGCCTTGCTCGGCTACATTGTGGATGGGTGAGGGGTGTTACATTTAGTGGTATCAGAGCACAGTTTAGGCATTCCTAGGCACAGATAAGTAGAAAGAACTAGTGTACATGCATGCATTGCATTCATAAGAGTTGATGTGACACTAATGCAAATCTGTTTACTTTTAATTATTCAAGGTTAAGATATGGACTTAGAGTCGTAGAGGGCATTAGAAAAAAAAGTAGAAAACCTAGTTCATGAGGTTATAACGTAGTAACTATGTAATATTCTCGATGTTTGTATTGTAAGCTGCAGATTACAGTACCGATATGGGATTATTGTGTAGAGCTACGTGCTTCCTCGTGGTATAATAAAATAATAATATTTGTAAGTAATCTATAAATTGATACAGTTACGCCAGAATAGAGTACTATTACGAGAAATAAATGTGAAAATTTTAGTCAGAAATTTAAAACTTCAAAACTATCCTATCGAAAGACTACACTTGTAAGGTAGCTAGAGTTAATGACTCGGTTACATTAATGTGAACTACCTGTACCACAGTAATTGCTATAAGCTTAGAGATATCAGTACAACTTATCATCCTAAGATGGATGGACAGTCGAAACGAGTAATTCAGGTAAATTCTGAAACTCATTGAGTTCTTGTAAATAATGAAATGAAATGATAATAATAACCTGTAATATGTGATAAGTCCTCGAGAATATATTGAGAACTTGTGTCATTGAATCTGAGGGGAGATGGGACAGATATCTCCCACTAACAGAATTTGTATACAATAATAAGTGTCAAGCTAATATACAAATGGCATCCTATGAAACACTGTAAGGGAAAAAGTGCAGAACACCAGTACGTTGAACTGGGTTGGGAAAAGATATCTAGACATTGATATAAAGTCTTATAATTATTTTGATATTTTTTATTAGAAAAGAATGATTTAGGTATTTAAAAATATATTTAGAAGCTGTAGTGCTATTCCCTCTGGAAGCAAGAATAGATACCTTCCATTGATGGAGTTTGTGTATAGTGATATTTATTAAATAAGCATGAAGATACCAAGGTATAAGGTCTTGTATGAGATAAATGCAAAATACCTAGACAAAGGGTAATTTAACAGAGTTGGAATTGGTAAAAGAGACTGAAGGACTAGTAAGGATTCCAGTATGAGAAATCAGAGAACTAATGAATAATAGACATTAATGAGTAGAGATCATAAAGGCAAAAGAAAACAATGATGGGAAAGTGAATAGAATTATGAGATAACGATAAGCTCAGTTGTTTAAATTCGATGAATTTTGAGGACGAAATTCCTTTTTAGAGGGTAAGAGTTGTAACATCCTCACTTTACGTAGTCCGTATGTTCCATTTTTCTGATGACTAATGTCTGCCCCGGAAAATCGGAGTGTCTGGAACAACACTTAATTGATAGTGAGGAAGCATAAAATAATGAAATATATGATGAGAAAAATTCAGAAAAAATAAAAGAGATAAAATGTGACTAAGTTAAACGAGCCGAACCTGTAGCGATGGGTGACCGCATCGGGAAGTTACGGCGAGGACTGTTGACTAGCCCTGGATGGCGGGGAATGTGACATCCCTTACCCGTGTATAGTATACCCGAGTAAGTAATGCCACACGGTGTACCGACACATTCTAATATACCTTAATTAATTTATACCATGCTTGTGAATATAATTTATGAAATATAATTTATTTTAGCCATTTATCAAAAGTATTATTTATTTGAGGTTCCGAAGATTTTAAAGAAAATTCGGCGGAGTACCGGCTAAAAATGGAGAAAACAGTTCTTCAGAACCTGTTAAAAACACTTCCAATATTTGTATTCCATCATCTCAAACTCTAATATCCAAAATCTCAACATTTCAATTTCAATTCTCAGTCATCCATCACATGTGATGATCACATATATATCACAAATAAACATTTACTTTTCCATTTACAAATACAATTTTCATAATTTACATGAACATCAATATACATTACACAAGTTTAATTACATATAAGAAAATCAAAATTAATTACAGAATGCCAAAATGACACCTAGTGTCCTACCAAATCACTGCAGAAGTTGAGGTGACACGGACACTGTGCAGAACTGCAGGATGGATTCACTCAGTCTGCGGTCTACTGGGCTCACGATCTGTATCTCCAGTACCTACGCGTGGCAAAAGCAACGCGCTAAGCAATAATGCTTAGTGGTGCAATAATATAATAAAAGAAAATAACAGAAAATAAATATGTATAAAATGTGTATGATTTCTTTGTTTGGTATTGGTATGTCCATTATTTCATTATCTTTGTCCACTTTTATTCATTTGATTGCCCCAAGTAACCTACACTAGGCGACTGGACTGGATAAACGGGTAAACTGGCACTGGGTATCAAGTACCTCGGGCCGTCACACCATTGGTCACATAGGCATCTCCCGGTGTGCAGCAAATGTAACTAACAAGTCAGAATAATATCAGGCACAAGGCCAAAGCTCAATACAAGGTCAGAATGGCTAAAAGCCATGAAATCACAGAATGGCATATTGCCATGTGCAGTACTGCTAACTGAACCCTATTGGCATGCCAAACTATCCAAACCAATCATGTTAGGTATACTAGGGCATTCGATACTTTAAAATTCTTCAATCTTTGGATTTCAAGTTTCGGTGTTACTATTCACCTCTATGGTCAACTAAAATGTTGACTTTTAGGTAGAAATTAGGTACATTGGTTTTGGCACTCCCAACATACCACATTTTACTTTTAAAACTTGTTGGAATTGGTCACCATTACCATTTCTAACTTAAAACCAAGAGGGCAGAAAATTTCAGTTTCTGAAGCATATGTTTACTGTTCCATTAAACACTGTTGCAGTGGGAATTTGAAGAAATGACAAACATGAAAGTTGTTCCTTATTTTGTCTAGTTGAATTTTCTTTTTTGAATCACTCCATTTGGAGTTTTGTAGCTCCAGATATGGCTCAAAAACCACAGCTGGCCGGATTGCCAATTTGCAAAATTAACCATATCTACAGTAACATGAACAGTGATTGTGATTACATTTTTGAATTGGTTCTGGCCATAATTTGGGGTAGGTTTCTTCATGAAAGTTGTTTGTCTATGTCTTAACTTGTTTCTATAAAATTTCAGGTCAATTGACCAAATCTACAGTGAGTTATGGCCAAATGAACAATTCATCGTTCATTTGGTCATTCTGAAATCGATTGTGGTGTCCGGATTGGGGCCAATTTTTGGTCCTCTTGCTTTAGTCTTTTGGGCATGGTTTCTTCAGCAAAAATGTGCCATTATAAGCCTAGTTTCATTTACAATTAGCCAAACACCAATTGGACCAACACAGCCGAAGTTATGGCTGTGTAATTGACTGAATCTCGATCACCATTCTCATTGTCTTTAGGCAAACCTACCATTCCACTTTGCCATGCCATTTTTCAGTCCAATTTATGGTCAACATACCTCAAATGGTCACTAATTGACCATTAGAGTGTTCTTTAACAGTTTCATAAGCCAAGTTAATTTTTACTTCTCAAAACCCTAATGTCCAATTCAATTTACCCATAAACTTCAATTAGCACACTAGTTCAACATCCATGCATATTCATACCTTAAACATCATTTCTAGCCACTCTAAATTCATTACAACAATCAAAATCATCCTTCCTTAGGGCTGCCGAAAATTGAAGATACTCTAACATATATGATTTACTTCAAATTCTTACAATTTCTTAACTTAAAATGATGCTCTAGCAAGGATTAAAGGAGTGAGAGTGAAAGTATAGCACTAACCTTTAAGTGGCAGAATTTTCAGCCACCCAAACTCCTTTCTTTCTTCCTCTTTTGGCTGCCTAAAGCTTCCTTAGGGTGTGTAGATAAATTTTAGTGAAGATGACTTAGGGTTTTGGGGTGAGGTTTGAGAGGTTTTTCAAGCTTGAAAAAGAAGAAAATGGAGGTTTAGGGCAAGGCTTGATTTCGGCTGCAATTGGGGAGGATGATGGCTGCTGGATTTTTAATTATTTTGGTCTTTGTTTTGTCTCTTTTAAGTATTTAAGAAAGCTTATTAGCTTGTGATTGGTTGGTAATTTTTAAATGACATCACAATGATGTCATAAATTGCATATATTGTATTTTTCTTTTCTTTCCTCCACTACTCATTTTCAATTTAATTTCTAGTAATGTTTCTTCATATTTTATGTCATATTAATTATTTACTTAACTGGACAAGTCGGCCAAAAATCACCTCTGAAGGCGAAATGACCAAAATGCCCTCCGTTTGGCTTAACGGGTTAAAATTGGCTGTACCGATTGAAAAAATTTTCTAGGTATTTTCTTGACATTCTAATGCCATGGGAACCTCAATAACCCTTCTCTGGAGTCCCAAAAATTATTTTATAATTTTTCCCCCAGGTCTAGGGCTCCTCGTTGCGAGAACCGCAACTTCCCTCTGGTTACCCATCGCTTGGGCACCGGCTCGTTTAACTCGGTTGTATTTTATTTCTAAAATTTTTACCAAATTTTTATTATTAATATTTGAGTTAATTATGGTTCCTGACTTTAGTTTAAATATTTTTCCGGACTTCTAGCTGTCCGGACAGACACCGGTCACCAGAATCGTAGAATGTACGGAGTTGCTATCGGGAGGGTGTTACAACTCTTCCCCTCTAATTTAAATTTCGTCCTCGAAATTTACCTGATGCAAACAGTTGAGGGAACTGTTGCCTCATCGTCTCTTCACTTTCCCAAGTTGCCTCTTCGGTGTTGTGGTGCCTCCATAGCACTTTCACCAGTGGAATTTGTTTGTTCCTCAACTCTTTCACTTCCCGAGCCAGGATCCGTAGAGGTTCTTCTTCATATGTCAAATCCGGTTGTATTTCAATTTCTTCTCTGGAGATGACATGTGAAGGATCTGAGCGGTATCTTCTTAGCATGGACACGTGGAACACATTGTGGATCTTGTCCAGCTCTGGTGGTAAAGCTAGCCTATAGGCCACTGGACCCACACGTTCAATGATTTCATATGGGCCAATGAACCTAGGGCTCAACTTACCTTTTCTTCCAAACCTCAATACCTTCTTCCATGGTGACACCTTGAGGAACACTTTGTCGCCAACCACATATTCTATTTCTTTTCTCTTCAGGTCGGCATAAGATTTCTGTCTGTCTGAGGCAACCTTTAAGTTGGCTTTGATTGATTTTACCTTCACCTCAGCCTATTTCACCAGGTCTGGCCCTACCAGTTTGTCTTCGCCCAATTCAGTCCAGCACACTGGAGTTCTACATTTTCTCCCATACAGTGCTTCATATGGGGCCATTTGTATGCTAGCTTGGTAGCTATTGTTGTATGCAAATTCTGCCAGTGGAAGATATCTATCCCAACTTCCCTCAAACTCAATGACACAACTCCTCAGCATATCCTCAAGGACCTGACATATATTTCATGTTATTGTTATCATTTCAATTCAATATTTGTATCAATTCCACTAGTTTCAATTGTTTACCTGGATTACTCTTTCTGATTGCCCATCCGTCTGAGGATGGAAAGCTGTGCTGAAGTGGAGTTGTGTACCCAAGGACTCATGCAACTTCTTCCAAAATCTCGATGTAAACCTTGGGTCTCGATCAGATATGATGGAAAGTGGAATTCCATGCAGTCTAACTATCTCACTGATATACAATTCTGCTAACTTCTCCAGTGAGTAGTCACCCTAATCGCGAGAAAGTGTCCGACTTTGTCAATCTATCAACTATCACCCATGCTCCATCATGTATATTCCGGGTGAGAGGTAGAAAACTTACAAAATCCATGGTGACCCGATCCCATTTCCATTCAGGTATGCGTATAGGTCAGAGCAAACCCGATGGAACTTGATGTTCTGCCTTGACTTGTCGACATGTCAAGCATTTAGTCACATAGTCACTATGTCCTTCTTCATACTGTGCCACCAATATCAAGCTTCGGATCATGATACATCTTTGTACTTCCGGTGCATAGCATATACACCGTGTGTGCCTCTTTCAGAATATTAGCTTTCAATTCCCCATTATCTGGTACACACAGTCTTCCTTTGTAATACAGACACCCATCTGCCTTCACCTCATAGTCAGTTGCTTTTCCCTCTGAGATTCTGCTCATCATAGCCATTAACTTTTCATCTGCCTTTTGCCCATCTAAAATCTGCTGTAGCAAGTTTGGCCTCACTTGCAACTCAGCCAAAATAGCTCCATCTGGAACCAAGGATAGACGGGCATTCAATGATCTCAAAGCTGTCATGGATTTTCTGCTCAAAGCATCAGCAACTACATTTGCCTTCCCAGGATGGTAGTCAATTACACAATCATAATCCTTCAGGAACTCAATCCATCGCCTCTGTCTAAGGTTGAGCTCCTTCTGGGTTGGCAAGTATTTTAGGCTTTTGTGGTCCGTGTAAATGTAACACTTTTCACCATACAAGTAATGCCTCCATATCTTCAAGCAGGAAGGTAATTGTCGCAAGCTCTAGATCATGGGTAGGGTAATTTTGTTCATGTGGCCTTAGTCACTGGAAGCATAGGCGACCACCTTCCCCTCTTGCATCAATACACACCCTAACCCATTATGTGAGGCATCAATGTAGACCACGAAGTCCTTTCCTGACGCCGGCTGTGTTAACACTGGTGCCTCTGTCAACATAGCCTTCAACTTCTCAAAACTGGTCTGACACTTGTCATTCCAGTCAAATTTGACATTCTTGTGTAACAACTTGGTCATTGGAGCAGCTATTAAGGAAAATCACTTCACAAATCTTCTGTAATACCCAGCTAGCCCCAAGAAGCTTCTGACCTCAGTTGTATTTCTGGGAGGCTTCCATTCCATCACTGCTTCTATTTTCTTGGGATCCACCCTAATCCCATCAGCTGACACTATGTGTCCAAGGAATGCTATCTCATTCAGCCAAAAGTCACATTTGGACAACTTAGCATACAACTCCTTTTCTCTCGTGGTTTGCGTAACAATCCTCAAATGCTCATCATGTTCTTCCTGGTCTTGGAATACACCGAATATCATCAATAAAGACCACTACGAACCGATCTAGGTATGGATAGAAGATACGGTTCATAAGGTCCATAAATGCCGGTGCATTTGTTAGGCCAAAGGGCATCACTAGGAACTCATAATGCCCATACCGGGTCCTGAATGCAGTCTTGGGCACATCTACATCCTTCACCCTCAACTGATGATACCCTGATCTGAGATCAATCTTAGAAAATACTCCTGCTCCCTTCAACTGATCAAACAGATCATCAATTCTAGGCAACGGATATTTGTTCTTCACGATCACTTTATTCAATCGCCAGAATCAATGCAAAGCCTCAAAGTCCCATCCTTCTTTTTCACAACAAAGACCGAGCTCCCCATGGTGACACATCAGGCGTATGAACCCTTATCCAAAGAACTCTTGCAATCGAAGTTTTCAACTCCTCAATTCTGGGTGCCATCCTATAAGGAGCAATGGAAATAGGTGTCTTTGTGCAGTTGTCTCAATAGCAAATTCAACTTCCCTTTACGTGGCAAACTGTGCAATTCTTCAGAAATACCTGGGAAGTCTCTTACCGTGGGTATGTCACTCAAGTTTGGCTTAGCCTGCCTAGTATCCACCACATGTGCTAGGTAGGCTTCACAGCCTTTTCTCATCATTCTTCTTGCAACTGTGGCTGAGATGACATTGGACAGGAAATCTGTCCTTTCCCCCACAACTGTAATCTCATTACCCTCCGGAGTTTTCAGAGAAATCCTCTTCATTTTGCAATCAACTATTGCCTGATGACGTGACAACCAGTCCATTCCCAAAATCACGTCAAACTCGTGGAAGGGCAACTCAATCAAGTCTGCCAAGAATTCATACCCCTGAATCCTTAACGGGCAACCCTTGTATACTTTGTTCACTACTACACAGTGGCCCAATGGATTAGTGACCAGAATGTCTTGGTCACTCTCCCCTACTAGTATCCCCCTTTCTACGGGGAGGTTGATGCAAATGTAGGAATGAGTAGATCCTGGATCTACCAATACATGCACAGGTGTAGTGTAGAGGAAGAACATACCCCTGATGACGTCCGGGGCATCTTGCTCCTCCTGAGCTCTAATAGCATAAGCTCTTGCAGGTGGTCTGCTGTCAGGCCTCTCTGCTGGCTCAGATGCAGGCCTCTGTGATGGTCCAACAGCCTCAGATTTGCCAAATTTTCTACCTCTCTGTGGTGTAGGAGCAGGTCTGTCTGCTTGTGTTGGAGCAGCTATAGTAGTTCTGCGTGGACAGTTTCTCAACTGATGCTCTATCGACCCACATCTTAAGTAGGCACCAGTCACTCTCCAACACTCCCCCTTATGCCACTTCAGACAGTGTGGACATGCAGAAGATGCTGGGGCTGGTCCCCTGAACCCCATCCCTAGAGAGCTGCCCACAGATGGTGTGGACTGACCTCTCCTAGGGGTGAACTGGGCTGGCCCTCGAGACCGACCACGACCTTGTGGCAGACCCGAACTCTATGCAGGTGGACCTCTGAACTTCTTCCCAGGTGCAGGAGATGAGCTAGACTGACCTGGGCCCCTCTTCTGCTGTCTATCCCTTCTGGTCTGCTCACTGATTCTCACTTTTTCAACCCTTATTGCAGCTTCCACTAGCTTGCTAAATTCTGTGATTCCCAAGGCAGTGAGCTGGATCTTGATGTTGTCATTTAGTCCCTCTTCAAATCTCTTACATCTTTCAGCTTCATTAAGGACTATCTCCCTTCCGTAGCGGCTTAATCGAACAAATTCCTTCTCATATTCGGCCAATGATAGCTGTCTCTGCCTCAGGTTAATAAACTCTCTTCTTCTCTCTTTCAGGTATACAGTACCCACATATTTCTTTTTGAATTCGGAGAGAAAGAAGTCCCAAGTTACAGCTTCTGGCTGCACTTCACTGGACACCGTGTCCCACCATTCATATGCATCGTCTTGCAACAGGGATACAGTAGCTTCCAGGTTTTGCTCTGGAGTGCAGTGGAGTTGTTTTAGAACTCTGCCCATTCTGTTCAACCAATTCTCGGCTGCAACAGAGTCATCCTCTCTCTTCCCGAAAAAGTCCACTGCTCTAAACTTTCTTAGCCTTTCCAGGTGTGATTTTGGTTGTGGAGCTGGTGGTGGTGGTGGTGCTGGCATTACCCCGGCCATTTGTCTAAAGAAATCGGCCATTTGCTGGAACATGGCCTGTGGAGGCTGAGCAGGCTCGGCTTGAGCTGGCGGAGTAGGTTCTCCCATGCCCCCAGTCTCCGCTGCTGCAGGTGGAGCATGACTCTCCACTTCCTCCTCGACTGCTCTTTGAGATGAAGGGTCCATATCCTATTCAAAATAAGAAAGACAAACAGATCTGCATTAGTGTCACCTCGACTCTTATAAATGCAATGCATGGTATGGACTCAATCTAGGACCAGAAACGCCTAAACCAGGCTCTGATACCACTAAATATGACACCCCTTACCCGTGTACAGTATACCCGAGTAAGTAATGCCACACGGTGTACCGGCACATTCTAATATACCTTAATTAATTTATACCATGCTTGTGAATATAATTTATGAAATATAATTTATTTTAGCCATTTATCAAAAGTATTATTTATTTGAGGTTTCGAAGATTTTAAAGAAAATCCGGCGGAGTACCGGCTAAAAATGGAGAAATAGCTTCTTGGAACCTGTTAAAAACACTTCCAATATTTGTATTCCATCATCTCAAACTCCAATATCCAAAATCTCAACATTTCAATTTCAATTCTCAGTCATCAATCACATGTGATGATCACATATATATCATAAATAAACATTTACTTTTCCATTTACAAATACAATTTTCATAATTTACATGAACATCAATATACATTACACAAGTTTAATTACATATAAGAAAATCAAAATTAATTACAGAATGCCAAAATGACACCTAGTGTCCCACCAATGCACTGCAGAAGTTAAGGTGACACGGACACTGTGCAGAACTGCAGGATGGATTCACCTGCGGTCTCATCGGGCTCACGATCTGTATCTCCAGTACCTACGCTGGCAAAAGCAACGCGCTAAGCAATAATGCTTAGTGGTGCAATAATATAATAAAAGAAAATAACAGAAAATAAGTATGTATAAAATGTGTATGATTTCTTTGTTTGGTATTGGTATGTCCATTATTTCATTATCTTTGTCCACTTTTATTCATTTGATTGCCCCAAGTAACCTACACTAGGCGATCGGATCGATAAACGGGTAACCGCACTGGGTATCAAGTACCTCGCCGTCACACCATCGGTCACATAGGCATCTCGGTGGCAAATGTAACGCTAACAAGTCAGAATAATATCGTGCACAAGGCCAAAGCTCAATACAAGGTCGAATGGCTAAAAGCCATGAAATCACTGAATGGCATATTGCCATGTGCGATCTTGCTAATCGAACCCTATTGGCATGCCAAACTATCCAAACCAATCATGTTAGGTATACTAGGGCATTCGATACTTTAAAATTCTTCAATCTTTGGATTTCAAGTTTCGGTGTTACTATTCACCTCTATGGTCAACTAAAATGTTGACTTTTAGGTAGAAATTAGGTACATTGGTTTTGGCACTCCCAACATACCACATTTTGCTTTTAAAACTTGTTGGAATTGGTCACCATTACCATTTCTAACTTAAAACCAAGAGGGCAGAAAATTTCAGTTTTTGAAGCATATGTTTAGCAGTGGGAATTTGAAGAAATGACAAACATGAAAGTTGTTCTTTATTTTGTCTAGTTAAATTTCCTTTTTTGAATCACTCCATTTGGAGTTTTGTAGCTCCAGATATGGCTCAAAAACCACAGCTGGCCGGATTGCCAATATGCAGAATTGACCATATCTACAGTAACATGAACAAAGGATCGTGATTGCATTTTTGAATTGGTTCTGGCCATAATTTGGGGTAGGTTTCTTCATGAAATTTGTTTTTCTATGTCTTAACTTGTTTCTGTAAAATTTCAGGTCAATTGACCAAATCTACAGTGAGTTATGGCCAAATGAACAGCCATCGCTCATTTGGTCATTCTCAGAATCGATTGTGGTATCCGGATTGGGGCCAATTTTTGGTCCTCTTGCTTTGGTCTTTTGGGCATGGTTTCTTCAGCAAAAATGTGCCATTATAAGCCTAGTTTCGTTTCCAATTGGCCAAACACCAATTGGACTAGCACAGCCAAAGTTATGGCTGTGTAATTGGACTGGAATCTCGACCACCATTCTCATTGTCTTTAGGCAACCTACCATTCCACTTTGCCATGCCATTTTTCAGTCCAATTTATGGTCAACATACCTCAAATGGTCACTAATTGACCATTAGAGTGTTCTTTAACAGTTTCATAAGCCAAGTCAATTTTTACTTCTCAAAACCCTAATGTCCAATTCAATTTACCCATAAATCTCAATTAGCACACTAGTTCAACATCCATGCATATTCATACCTTAAACATCATTTCTAGCCACTCTAAATTCATTACAACAATCAAACTCATCCTTCCTTAGGGCTGCCGAAAATTGAAGATACTCTAACATATATGATTTACTTCAAATTCTTACAATTTCTTAACTTAAAATGATGCTCTAGCAAGGATTAAAGGAGTGAGAGTGAAAGTATAGCACTAACCTTTAAGTGGCAGAATTTTCAGCCACCCAAACTCCTTTCTTTCTTCCTCTTTTGGCTGCCTAAAGCTTCCTTAGGGTGTGTAGATAAATTTTAGTGAAGATGACTTAGGGTTTTGGGGTGAGGTTTGAGAGGTTTTTCAAGCTTGAAAATGAAGAAAATGGAGGTTTAGGGCAAGGCTTGATTTCGGCTGCAATTGGGGAGGATGATGGCTGCTGGATTTTTAATTATTTTGGTCTTTGTTTTGTCTCTTTTAAGTATTTAAGAAAGCTTATTAGCTTGTGATTGGTTGGTAATTTATAAATGACATCACAATGATGTCATAAATTGCATATATTGTATTTTTCTTTTCTTTCCTCCACTATTCATTTTCAATTTAATTTCTAGTAATGTTTCTTCATATTTTATGTCATATTAATTATTTACTTAACTGGACAAGTCGGCCAAAAATCACCTCTGAAGGCGAAATGACCAAAATGCCCTCCGTTTGGCTTAACGGGTCAAAATTGGTCAGATCTGATTGAAAAATTTTTCTAGGTATTTTCTTGGCATTCTAATGCCATGGGAACCTCAATAACCCTTCTCTGGAGTCCCAAAAATTATTTTATAATTTTTCCCCTGCCTAGGGCTCCTCGTTATAGAACCGCAACTTCCTCTCGTTACCCATCGCTGGGCACCTACTGCTTAACTCGGTTGTATTTTATTTCTAAAATTTTTACCAAATTTTTCTTATTAATATTTGAGTTAATTATGGTTCTTGACTTTAGTTTAAATATTTTTCCAGACGTTCTAACTGTCCGGACCGACATCGGTCACCGGAACCGTAGAATGTACGGAGTTGCTACCGGGAGGGTGTTACAGGGAATCCCGTTTAATATTTCCGGGATCAAATTAAAGGTCTACTGAGGTGTGTAATTGATATTGGAAATGTCAAAGAAAAATTAATAAGTTAGTATAAACGAAAAACGAAAATTAAAGAAATTGGCAGGTCAAGGACCTAATCGATAGTACCGAAAAATTGGAATTACAACCCTAAGAAGGGCATTTTGATCATTTGACACCTAGAATTGACTTTTGACCTAAATTTCTATTAAAATTAAGTAGTATTAAATTTTAAAAATTCCATGAAGATAAGAAATATTACACATAATGCAATTAAAAGATTTATGAGCGCATTATAGCAATTTTGATAACTTTGGATTATTATAATGTTAATTATCAAATAGTGGGACTTAGTGGAGCATTAGCGGATCATATAAATACCTAAGTGGATAGATTTTAGCACCCAAAAACACTTCACTTCTTCATTGTCCCAGCCATGGCCGAAAATGAATTTCAAGCTTCCTCCATGGGTATTTCTTGCATGAAGCTTCAATCCACCATTTTAAGCCACTTTTCTTCTAAGTCTCTTCACTAAAGTTGGTATACACACCATGGGCAACATATAGACAGTGAAAAGGAGAGGAAATTCCATGGATTTGTGAAGCTTAAGTTGAGGTTAGTGCTAATTTCCCTTCCTTCCTTAATTAATCTTTGATTTAAGGTTGTGATGAATTAAATTGATAAGAAATTTGAGAGAAATTGAGGAGTAATGATGAAGCATGAATTTGGCAGCCATGGATTTTAAAGGAGTTTGGTTTGTTCTTAAATGTAATATATGGGTAATGAAGTTGATTAGGCTAATTACATGTATTAGTAGTTTGGTGTTATGTGTATGCTTGAAATGGGTACTTTGAAGTAAGATTGTGAAATGTATATGGAAGATTGAAGCATATGTATAATTGGGCAGCCTTGAAGTTCATGGATTAATATTTGATTTCATTAATTTAAATAATGAATTATGGTATTGATGGATTAAGGTCAATATATGTAAGTAATGGCTGGAATTATATGAAGTAAAGGTAAGTGATTTTATGTGTAATTGTTAGGTATTTTGTGTATATTGTGTTGATGTAATTAAGGTTGTAATTAGTATATTGAGAAGTTGTATAAACTA
This sequence comes from Hevea brasiliensis, assembly GCF_030052815.1. Taxonomy (NCBI): domain Eukaryota; kingdom Viridiplantae; phylum Streptophyta; class Magnoliopsida; order Malpighiales; family Euphorbiaceae; genus Hevea; species Hevea brasiliensis. The sequence goes on from NC_079500.1 coordinate 35,231,041, forward strand.
TAAAAAATGACCATGATGAGATGTGATAAATGATGTTTGTGCATTATAAATCTAGAAATTTGGTAAGAAAAATTAAGATAAAGCAAGTAGGATGTGTAATGGATGTGTATTTGATGAAGTGCTTAAGGGCAGTATACAATTGAGCTTATAATCTGATTTGTGTGACCCCAATAGGTATGAGGCTAATTAAAGGTACAACTAGACTCAATAGGGACCAACTTTCATGTAGAAAGCTTGCCAAAATTCTATCCAGAAAATGACCAATTTAGTGACCTAATCCGGATTGGTAACTTGAAACCCATAATTTTTTACCATATGAACAATGGCCAGTATTTTGGCCATAACTCACTCAAAATAGGTCCAAATGACTTGAAATTTATATCATTGGAAAGCTTAGACATAGGGCTACAACTTTGGTAGAGACCACCAAGCCCAAAAATGCCATTAAGCAAGTCAAATTGATTGTCCAAGTTGGGTTACAAAAACTGGCCGAATTGACTTTGACTTAAAAATGACCTAATGTGCAATATAAGTGCAACTTGACCAGCATAGCAAAATGACCATATCTTGGCCTACACAAATCTAAATGACCTAAAATCACTGTCAAAAGTTCAATAAGACATAAACCTACAATATTGAAATTTTGACCAGAACCCAGAAATCAAGGGAGCTAGGCCAATTAAGTTGATTAATTTGACACACTAAATCTAGAATTGGCACAATTGGCCATTAAGTCTAGAAAATAAAAGTAGGCATATCTCCTACAAGAAGTCTCCAAATGTAAGGAGCCATACCAATATGGAAAGCTAAGAAAGAGATCTAAAACTTTGTTTTTGGCAACTTCCTCAAATTATAAATGTATAAGGCCAGAATTTAAGTTCAAAGCCATTGATCTAATTGAGGACCATGCCAATATAGGACCTTTGAGTCCAAGTCAACAATTTGACTATATATAATTCTATAAGATTTGACAAATTACAAGTAAAATTTCTAAATGACTATAAGACATAGGGCAACAAATCCTATGAAGCACACTAGGCCTAAATGTCATTATAAGTAGTCCAAATAAATTAGTAAAGTCCAGAATCAAAATGACTACTACGAGAACCAAAATTCAGATTTGACCTAGTTATGGTTAATTGACCATAACTTGAGTTATACAACTCAAAATGGAGTAATTCTGTGACACCCCTTACCCGACTACAGTGTAGCCGAGCAAGTTATGCCACTCAGTGTGCCGGAGCACTCTATTTTATCTTAAATACATTTTTATCGTAGTTTTGAATATAACTTGTTAAATATAATTCATTTTAAGCCATTTATCGAAATTACTATTTATTTGAGGTTCCGAAAATTTTAAAGAAAATCCGGCGGAGTACCGGCTAAAAATGGAGAAAACAGTTCTTCGGAACCTGTGAAAAACACTTCCTATATTCATTTTCCATCATCTCAACTCCATTTATCAAATTCTCAACAATGTTCAATCTCAGTTCTCATTCATCCATCTCATATGAAACCATGCATAAATCATAGATAACATTCACTTTTCCATTTACAACCACACTTTTCATTATTTACATGAATATCAAAATACATTACATAAGTTTCAAATACATATGAGAAAATAAAATAAATTACAAAATACCAAAATGACATCTGGCGTCCTACCAATGCACTGCAGACAGTGAGGTGACACAGACACTATGCAGAACTGTAGGATGGACTTACTCAATTTGTGGTCTACTGGCTCTCGATCAGTATCTTCAGTACCTACGCGTTGCAAAAGCGACGCGCTAAGCATAAAGCTTAGTGGTGCAAATAATAAAATAGAAAGAAATAATATGCAATATAAAAATCATAATTTCTTAGCCATTGTGTTCATAAGAACTGAATAATTTCCAACTTAGTGTTTAGTCGAGGGCTAATTACGTTTTATGATATTAACTTCTTCATGCATTTTGTTTATTTATTTTCTTCCTGATCTTGAGTTTTTTTGTATTCTATCGTAATCATTCCTGATATTTAATTTTCGTATTTTCTTTAACAATCGTTCGATTCTGATTATACTTTTCCATGCCCAAGTAACCTATCTTTGGGACGGATCGATAACGGTCGTTGGCACGACACCGCGGTGCCTCGGGCGTCATACCATGGGACGCAGCGTCAACCACGTATGCAGTCAGTATGGCTAAAAAGCCATGGTATCACATAATCGGGCATAAAAGCCATGAATACTGGCATAAAAGCCATGAATACAGGCATAAAGCCTTTCCTTTCGCAGTACTGCTAAAACAATACCCTATTGGCATGCCAAACTATCCAAACTAATCACATTAGGCCTACTAGGTCATTTTGCATTTTTAAGTTTCACAATTTTTGAATTTCAAGTTTTCATGTCACTATTCATTTCATTAGTCAACAAAAAGTTGACTTTTGCATAGAACATAGGTGCATTGGTTTTAACACTCCCAATGTACCCCATTTTGCATTTAAAACTTGTTAGTTTTGGTCACTTTCTCAAAGCTTAGGTCATTTTGGCAAAATTGCCAATTTTTGGTTTTGGTGTTACTATTCACCTCATTGGTCAACAAAAATGTTGACTTTTGGATAGAAAATAGGTGTATTGGTTTTAACACCTCAAACATACCACATTTTGTATTTCAAACTTGTTGGTATTGGTTGCCAATACCATTTTTAAGCTTAATGCTAATTGAGCAAAATTTTCAGATTTGGTGCTTCATCTTTATTGTTCCATTTGATATTTCTACAGTGGGAATTTGAGGAAATGGTAAACATGAAAGTTGTTCCTTATTCTGTCTAGTTGAATTTCCTTTTTGAATCACTCCATTTGGAGTTTTGTAGCTCAAGTTATGGCCAAAATAAGTTTCTTGCTCACGTGCAATTCATGCTGCCATATTGGGTGCTAGCGATTTTTGGTCCAACTTTGGTCAGTAATTTGACCAAGTTAAGTTCATAATTTGGTCTAACTTTCTTCATATGAAATGTTCTACTATGTCTTAGGTTTCCATCGGTTCAAGAATCGCCTAAATCCGAGTTTTCTAGAGAGAGTTATAGTCATCCAAACATGGCTGCTCAAATCAACATCTGCAGAGTTGCAGGTTTGAACAGTGGCTGCCATTGCCATTTGGGTTAGGTTCTGGCCATAATTTGGGGTAGGTTTCTTCATGAAATTTGTTTTTCTATGTCTTAACTTGTTGCTGTAAAAATTTCAGGTCAATTGACCAAATCTACAGTGAGTTATGGCCAAATGAACAGTTACTGTTCATTTGGTCAATTCTGCAGAGGGCTGTGCAGGGTGTCCGGATTGGGGCCAAGTTTTGGTCCTCTTGCTTCGGTCTTTTGGGCATGGTTTCTTCAGAAAAAATGTGCCATTATAAGCCTAGTTTCATGTCCAATTAGCCAAACACCAATTGGACTAACACAGCCCAAGTTATGGCAGTGCAAAGGGACTGAATTTTAGGTCCTATCTTTCTTGTCCTAGGCGATTTTCACCTTCACTTTGCCATTCTATTTTTAAGTTCTAATTATGGTCAACATACCTAAAATGGTCACTAATTGACCATTAAAATGTGCTCTAACAATTTCCTAAGCCAATTCAATTTTTCACTTCTCAAAACCCTAGTTTTCCCTTATGATTCACACATACACCTAATTAAGCACTTCCATTCACTATATATGTGTATATACACCTTAAGCATAATCTTTAATTCATTCTAAGTCTATTAAAACCATAAAAAAACACTCCACCTTTGTTCCTTCCTTAGGGCAGCCAAAATCCATAGCATACATACCCTTAACTTTCATTCATTTGGTTCACAAATTCATACTTATTTTAAGTAATTAACATGGAATAATAGATATATAAGTGGAATTAGGCACTAACCTTATTTGATAAAATTCCCAACTTGTTAAACCTTCACTTCTCCTCTTTTTTTTTGCTACTAAACACTTGATCAAGGTCTAAAATCAACTTTTAATGTTGGGAGCTAGGGTTTTTATGGTGAGAATTGTGGGAAATTTAAGCTTGGGAGAAGAAGAAAAATGAAGAAGAGAGTAGAGAGCGGTTCACGTATTGGAGGAAGAAGATGCAGAATTTTGGTTTAATTTAGGGTCTTTTGACTTTTATTCTTATGCTTGATTAAATATGATTGGTTGATAGGGTTTTAATTGCATCATCCTATGTCATAAATTTGATTTTTATTTCATTTTTTGTTTTCTTTTCTTTTCTTCTTTCATTACTCATTTTCAATTTAATTTCTAGTAATGTTTATTCATATTTTATGTCATATTAATTATTTACTCAACTGGACAAGTCGGCCAAAAATCACCTCGGAAGGCGAAATGACCAAAATGCCCTCCGTTTGGCTTAACGGGTCAAAATTGTCTGTACCGATTGAAAAATTTTTCTAAATATTTTCTTGGCATTCTAATGCCATAGGAACCTCAATGACCCTTCTCTGGAGTCCCAAAAATTATTTTATAATTTTTCCCCCGGGTCTAGGGCTCCTCGTTGCGAGAACCGCAACTTCCCTCCGGTTACCCATCGCTTGGGCACCTCGTTGGACTTAACTGTATTTTATTTCTAAAATTTTTGCTAAATTTTTCTCATTAATATTTGAGTTAATTATGGTTCCTCACTTAAGTTTAATTATTTTTCCGGACGTTCTAGCTGTCCGGACCGACACCGGTCACCGAAACAGTAGAATGTACGGAGTTGTTACGGGGAGGGTGTTACAAATTCAAAAAGGGAATTACAGAAGACACAATAAGAAACAATTTGATGAAGAGAATTTTCCTAATTTCACCCTATAGCCTGACCCAATGAAATAGTAACCATTGGCCATGAAATCTGAAAATTTAGAATCATATATAATTAGCCTAGAATTAAGTTTGGAAATTAATGCCAATGAGTATAAACTTAAAATGAGGAATCCTAGTGCAACTAGAACCAACATATTTGTTCAGTGTGGAAAAGTCAATGTTCGTGTTTAACTAGTAATGTGAATAAGAAACATAATGAATTAATAAATCACATGAATGTATGAATGGGATATTAGTCCTTATTATCAGAGACAGAAAAAATGCTTTGAGCACAATGGTACTTCAGAACAATTGAAATGAAATGTGATTTTTCTGATGATCTACTGAATAATTGCGACATGTTGGTACTAGAATCAACCTATCCATGATGCATAAAAAGGTCAACAATTTTGTTGACCAGTGAAAGGCATAATGACCTATAAACCCTAAAAATAAAGAATTAAATATTTAAGTTTGTAAATGCCCTAGTATTGCCTAGTTGACTAGTTTGGATAGGTTAGCATGCTAATAGGATTCTGACAGCTGTATTGTAAATGGCTTCACGCCACACTATGTCTTATGGCTCATTATGTCACACTAAGATTTTAATAGCCTATGGCTATATGGATTATATTATGATACTCGGCTTATTATCTTACTGACTGATTATATGGCTTCTTAGCCCCACTGTTTGTACATCGGGAGATACTTTGTGACTGATGGTGTGACGGCCTGAGGTACTAGGTACCCAGTGCTAGTTTATCCACTGTTTGCACACCGGGAGATACTTTGTGACCGATGGTATGACGGCCTGAGGTACTAGGTATCCAGTGCTAGTATATCCATTTATCCAATCTGGTTGGTGTGTAGGCTACACGGATAGTCAATTAAAATATTATTCAATTCAGACAGTTAAGTATAATGAAATTTTAGTGTAATTAAATTAAGTATTGAATGAAATGAGTAAAAGAGATTAGCAATATAAACATAACAAAAATACAATTTGCAGAACCGTAGAGATTTAAAATACAATATAGTTAGAATAAATTGTATACTGAGTATATTTACTGAAAGGTTATAGACTAAGTACTTCCAAATAGGAACAAACTAGTATATAAGATAGTTGATACTAGAAATACCATACCAAATTAAATTGATTCTTGAGTATCTGAATTATGATTTATTTATTTCTTTATTTGTATATATTATTTCATTGTTACATTATTGCACCACTAAGCAAAAAATACTTAGCGTGATGGAATTATTTCCTCACGCAGGTACTGAAGGTAAAACCAGTAGATAGTTGGCTGAGATTTTTGGAGTCCAGATCTACAGAAGTGTCAGAATTCAAGGTTGTCACCTCCTTAGCAATGCATGTAGATAGGGCTCACATTAAGCATATAATGTATTTTGTATATTTTAATTATTTCTTGTGTTGTAATTCAAATTAAGAAATTGTATTGAATAAGTCTATGATTTAATTAAATTGTATAACATGTAAACTGTGATTTTATGCAATTAGTTGTAAATTATGTACATTGATGAAATTGAGTATTTCGATATAAGAGCTGAGTGTGATTATGAATGAGACTGTGATTATGATTATTGAGACCATATGGTATTTACCAAATTAGTTAGACTTTAATAAATAATGTTAGTGCATAAACCATTTTTGAACAAATATATAAAAAAAAAAAAACTGAAATGAAATAAGATAAGATCAGGTGCTCCGGCACTCTGTGTGACACGCATTGCTCGGCTACATTATAGACGGGTGAGGGGTGTTACATGTAAAAAGTACTTCCAATTGATTTTCAATGACATCCCAACCTCCAATATATCAACACAACTCAATTCAACATAGTCAACTACAATTCAAATCAAAATTCATATTTCAAAATATTGTCAAAATAAATCCATGAAATCATAAACATTCCATTAAAGTTTATTTACATACACAAAATCCAAAAATAATATTATTACAAATTTACTATACAACTGCTCAATTTATATCAATACATATGAACAATTCTATATTTACATCAAACTAAATACATTGGGTATAAAATAATACCCGTACCAAAAATTTCAGTGTAGTCCTCGTCTACTCAGCAGCTCACTCTGTTGTTTTTTTCTTTCCCTTATCTGCAATAGCAAAATAAGCTATCGCTGAGTATAATTTACTTAGTGGTGCATAATAAAAATTTAAAATACTGAACATAAAATATTTATTGCTAAATCATAAGTCAAACATTTTACAATCACATTTCATAATTTTCAATTCACATTTATAATACAATTTTGTCAAATAATTTAATAAATATAGTGTTGCCAATCCATGCACAACTTAGGTCATGACACAAAATTTCTGATCAATGCCGTGTTATACACCAAGATAAAGCAATCTACAACCTCACTAATCGAAATCAATGAGGGAGGTGGCTAGCTATCTATACGAGTACTCATTCTATCTCGACTTCAACTGGTAAGCCAGAGAAGGAGGAAAATAATCGATCTCAACCCCATAAATGGAGGAGCAATAATATGGTGTTGTCATGCTAAGTGTGAATCTGAAATCAATTTAAAACGATTTATTCAATTATTGTATGCAAAATCAAATCAATTTCCAAAGTCCCATTTACGTTCACAAAGTGGCAACACAATAGTTCTTGAAATTTAAAATTAACACAATACACTTACAATGCGTAACAATCAAAGTTTCAATGTGGAAACAATAGTTTAAAGTTATTGTGCACAAACTTGGACTGAGTCGTCTCTAGGCCTGGACTCACTTGTCCTTATCCTTCTCAAGGTCTTTTTCAACTGAAACACAAAGTTTATAGTGTTTTGGTATCACATCTCATAATAAATCCAATAATTTATTTCATACTTATTTAATTGTATCCCTACATAGGCTTAAAATGGCATTTTCTAGACTTTGCATTTTAGGGTTAATATTCATGGTATTATTCTAGTTAAAATGTTGACTTTCTCATACTTAATAGGTATGTGAATTCCAATTACACTTACATACCACATTTTGGGAGCTTAATTTGTTGGCTTTGGTTGCCATTTCAATTTCTAAGTCTCCTAAGAGAAATTTCAATTTTTTAGTTTTGGTCTCCTGTGTTGCATTGTTCTATTGGTCTGGTTACTGTGAGAATTTGGCTAAGTGTTCTTCATCAAAATTGTTCCTTATTGTATTAGCTTTAGTTCTCTTTTTGAATCACTCCATTTGGAGTTTTGTAGCCCAAGATATGCCTATTTTTCGAAGGATAGCCGGATTAGTTTAAACCTAGAATTCTGGGCACTTTCTTGGTTCTGGCAGTTTTGGTGTGCTGACTACAGCTCACTTTTTGGATGAGTTATGGTCAGAATTTGGATTTGTGTTCTTCATAAAAGTTGTAGTTCTATGTCTTAGTTTTCCATCGGTATAAAATTCAGGTCATTTGGACCTTCCTACACCAATTTATGGCCATTTGAATAAGTATTGTTCATATGGTCAGTTTTGTATAGTGGCAGTGTGCATTTCCCGAATTTTACCTAATTGTTCACTATCTTAATGTCATTTTCTGGGCATGGTTTCTTACATGAAAATTGTGTCATTATGTGTCTATTTTCATATCCAATTAGCCTTATACCAATTGGGATGACAGAATTATAGTTATGATCCCTGAAAGAGACCTAGGTCAAACTGCCCAAAAGTGAACTCTCACTAATCCGAATTGCCTTGCAATTCTCATAACTCCAACACATCCCAATTGGTCCTAATTGACCATCTCTAACCTCAATTAGGTTCAACTGCATCAATTGACTATTTTGCTTCAAATTTTCCTTCAATTTCAATGGCACCAAGAACCCTAATTTTTTGCATATGGCTTAATTTGTTAAATCAAAATGCACAATCATCTTGTACACACTTAATTCAAGCTAATTACCCTTTTAAATTCATCAAAAGCACTCAAACCCTAATCCACCTAGTGTTGGCCAAAATTCCCAATTAGTCTAACATGCTTGATTTGTTTTAATTTTTCACAATTTCCAAGTTATTCAAGTACCCTAGCATGCATTTAACTAGAAAATGGAAAGTTAGAACACTAACCTCTTTCTTTGAATTTCAATCCTTCACTTTCTTCCTTCCTTTTCTTCTTCAATCTTCTTTTTTAGGGTAATTTAAAAGTTTGCTAGGGTTTAGGGTCATGAATTATGGGAGAAATTCAAGCTTGAATAACTCATCAATGGTGGAATTTCATGGAGGTGAGAGAGAGAGAGAGGAGAGGTTCGGCCAGCCAAATGAGGAGGGAGAAATGAATTTTGGTTTTTCATTTTTTTGTTTTTATCTTCTAATTGACTTAGTCAAAGAAATTAATTAAATGAAAATTAATTATGAGGTCATTGCATGATGTCACACACATAATGTCATAAGTCAATTTTCTTTTCTTTTTCTTTCCTTTATTTTTTCATGGTTCTCCAATTTAAATCTACATTTCAAAATTTTTATTTCTCCGATTTTATTGGACAGTTAGGTCATGAGTCACCTCTAGGGGTGAATTGACCAATTTACCCCTCGTCGATCTGATCCGGTTTGCAAATAATTTGATATTTCTTCCAGAGCCCTGACCTAGTTATTTGACCTACTTGTCAACTCTTTTCTGTGATTTTCTTGTTAGCAGTATGCCCTGGAGCATATCATTTAGTGTGTATCTTGTACATGTTTTTATTAATAAAAGGTATTTCCACTTTTCCATTTACATAATATATTTATGTATAATGGAAAAGGTCTATTGATATTTTGTTAGAAATTATATTCTTAAGTTGTTAAGAATATGACAATATTTCTAGTACAAAGTATCATAAATAGGTTCACAATCAAGGATACTTCACAATAAGGACATGACTTATCCAGAAAGATTGTATTCATGTTTATTCCCAAGTTATTTATATGAGATATAAATAAGATGGAATGGTGAGTCTCATGCCATATGACAAATATGATAGGCACTTATACATGATAAGTAGGTCGAACTAGTGACATTTATGATAAGCACATGGAGTTTACTCTTGTCAATGTATTGTCATAAATCATATTAGTGCATATAATCTTTAGACCTGAGATAGCATAGTTATCTTGTATATAGGTGATTTGAGTTTGATACTGCTTTCATACTTGCACTGTGTTTAGGTATATGGGCATGTGTTGGCTCCTACTAGTTATATATGAAGGTAGGTGTTGATTAAGATGGAATCTGTTCCTCTAAGAAAATAGGGATAAAATCCTATATTCATTTAATTATTCTTGATGTTTCAAGTTCCTAGCCAAGACAGGTAGATTTAATCAGAAAAGAGTTTCTAATGAGAAAATCTTTTAATCAAGAACTGGAATTAAAAGAGAACATAATATTCATAGCAAATGGGGCTTGACATAAACCATGACTCCAGCTTGAGTTGGGATTTTATAACAGAGAGATTCTAGTGTATGGTAACATATGATTATAGGTTCATTTAAGGTAAACCTTATTACTGATTGGGTGGCCATGGCATGCTATGCTAGGTGTTAACCATGGTCTATGAGGTGCATAAAATGGTTTAGAGAAATCATTTATGGTAGGAAAGAGTTCTAATAATATTAAGAGTTGATATCATATCTCATTGCCAATTAGTGATGAGCCTAGTAAGTCACACACATACACAAGTAATTACCAAATTAAATATGATTTAATTAATTAATTAATTAATGAGTTTAATTGATTAATTAAATAGGTTTTGTTTGCAATTAGATTGCAAAGTCCCTAGCATGACTTGAAACTTAATCTAGATTATTGGATGTATAGTATAAGTTAAATTTATATTTAAAGTGTTTAAATATGAATTTAATTAATGAGAAATTAATTAATAATGATTAATTAATTGATTTATATTTGATATAAATTGATTAGAAGAAGAGAAATAATTATTTTGGATTGAGAACTCAAAATTAAGACACAGGGGCATTTTGGTCATTTCACAGGGTGACATGTGGAACCATGAGATGGTGACACATGGCACTACACATAAGCTGGCCATATGTCTTTTAATCATGTAAGATGATCAAAGTCAAGATTAAATATAGGTTTGACACTTGGCACAATGTGATTGGGTCAATTAAACCTAGAGCTAATTAAAAGGTGACATGTGACAAGGGTTTTAAGTGGTGACCTAGCTATATAAGTGTTGTTATGAAAAGAAAACATAACAAGCTGCCATTCTCTCTTTGTGCCGCCACCCTTGGCTGCCCTCTCCCCTCTTCTTCTTCATCTCTCATCAATTCAAAGAGATTAGCAAACAATCTCTTGAATTAAAAATACTAGAAATTATTTCTAGTGTCCTGTTTACATCTGTAATCTCTCAAAAGGCAAAACTTGATTTTCTTATTCATAGAAAATCCATTAGAAGCTGTTTAAGGGCTACCATAGGTGATCTTGGTATGGACAAGCTAGAGGAACAACATCTGGTGTCCTAAAGATGCATCCCAAAGGTGTCAAACACACTGCAGTGCATTAGAAGGTCAGTGCACTTGTTCTTGATCTAATCTAGGGTTCTAAAATTAATCAGATTAATTCTAAAATCTTAAATGAAAAATACAGATCCAAAAACATATTAAAAGATTTTTAATATGTTGTTTATCATTGAAATCAAATAGATAAAAATAAATCTTGCATGATGCATGTGACCATAGGTGAAAATTTTTTAAATTTAATGATATAAACTTATGTTTTTCATGCTTCCGCTCCTTCAATTGGTATCAGAGCCACTATATTTGCCATTTAGATTATTCAATATGAGATTTGATGGTGTGATTTGATCAAAAGTTGATCAATTCATTGCTAGTTGGAATGAACAAGGTGGCGACATGGTGGAGTGCACCATGGGTGCGCATGGTTTGGCTCCTCCCATGGTGTGCGCAAGGTTTGGCTTTTTAATTTGCAATTGTTGGATGATCTAAAAGCTCATCCTATGTCTAATTAAATTGTTTAATTAGAGTTTTAATCACACAATTAAATTTTGATTCAAATCAGAATTTTAAAAAGTTGTTTGATTGTGATTCAAATCTGAAATTTAAAAGTTGTTTGAATGTGATTCAAATCTAAATTTTTAAAGTTGTTTGAATCATATTCAAATCTGAATTTTTAAAGTTATTTGAATAATATTCAAATCTGAATTTTTAAAAATTGTTTGAATGTGATTCAAATATGAAATTTTAAATTTGTTTGAATGTGATTCAAATATGAATTTTTAAATTTGTTTGAATCATATTCAAATCTGGATTTTTAAGCTGAATATGAGATATTCAATTTAATTTAAGTATGTATATTTTATTTAATTGTTAAATAGTGATATGCATGATGGATGATCATGGACTATAAAAGACCAATGTGATTGGATTTATTTCTTTTATGTTTCTTTGGGATTGTAAATTAATTAATTAATTTTGGGCATGTATTATTAAGGTTGTAATAATTTTGGATTGTAATTTCATTTATTTAAGTTCTTGTAAATTCACCTTGGTATGCCAAGGATTACTATGTAATTGGATTGCAAGAAGATCAAGGAGGTCAAGAGCATTGGAGGGACCAGCGAGAGGAATTCAAGATCAAGTGCTGATTATGTACTCCTTCAGCAACTCTTGTAAAATGAATGAATGAAATGCACTTAGGAATGCCTTGATTCAATTCTTAGTGGCTCAAAATTGAATCCCTTAGAAAGTCCATGATCATACCATATTTACTGTTTATCCATGAATGCATGAGATGTATGTGAATGTATGCAAGCATATGGTATATGCATGCTAAATGGATAATGTGCAAAGTCAGACCTTAATAGTAATTAGGATGACCATAAAATCTTCCAAACAAATGATTAAGTTGGAAATGCTATAATTAAAGTAATTATAATATGGGCTCTCCATTGAGGCAATTATTTTAAGAAATTTTAAATACTTGTATAAGATGCAATTAATTTAAGAGGTTTTCTTAAGAATAATTGTTAAGCATGAGATGTTGTAAATATGTAAATAGTTTGGTGGCCAATATTGGATGTACCTGAGGACATTAAAACTATTTGCTTAATTACTGGCTCAATGGGATCAACTTAACTAATGGAAGATAAGTCAATAATGGTTGTACCTGAGATTTTGAGCATTAGGGGCTAGGTAAAGGATTGAACCTCACATAAGATGTGATGGGCAAGGAGTTGCTCACTTATAGTTTATTATAATTCCAATAATGGATGTACCTGAGGATGATCAATAGAATTATAACAATTCAATCACCCACTAGAAATCCATCCAACTAGGATTTTTGTTTTCTACTTTGGAAGTGTAGGATTCACTAAGTTAGTGGGAGGACCAATTTGATTAAAAGACCATAATCATTTTGGTTAATTACATGTTACATGTACTAATTAATCTGGTTATTTTCTACAGTTAATTTTCTGATAATAATGAGCACACCACAACCACCACCATCCAATATCCTTGCAAGCATACTTGATCGCAATAGATTGACAGGACCTAATTTATATGATTGGCTAGGAAATTTGAAACTTGTCCTGAACCTTGAATATATAGGATATGTTCTAGACTTAAATGTTCCTGGTCCCTTACCTCCAGAGGCCACCGAAGAGGAACATGAAACTTTGGACAAGTGGAAGGAGCATGATATGAGAGCTAAGTGTTACATGCTTGCTTCCATGAGTAATGAGTTATAGAAGCAGCATGAGAACATGCAGAGTGCAAGTGAGATCCTCCTTCACCTATAAGAGTTGTATGGTGAGCACAGCAGGAATGCTAGGTATGAGATATCTAGGCAGCTGTTCTGCATGAGGATGTCTAAGGGACAGAATGTTGGGGATCATGTCTACAAGATGATTTGGCTAATTGAGCAACTGGAACATCTTGACTTTAACATGGATTTCCAAGTGCAGACATATTTGATCCTTCAATCCCTTCCTGAGTCTTTTGGGAATTTTGTGGCAAATTTCCATATGACTAAACAAGAATGCACCTTGGCTGGTTTACTCAACATGCTGGTTATTGCCCAAAAGAATATGCCGGGCAATAAAGGAAAAGAGGTAGCTTTGATTGCATCTTCTTCTGCTGGAAAGTCCAACAAGAAGAAGGGCAATAAGAAAAAGAAACCTCAAATTCCTAGTCCTTCCAAGAAAATAGCTAAATAGAAAGAGAAGACTAAAGATGATGGAGGCAAAGGAAAGTGTTTCCACTGCCAGAAGGATGGGCACTGGAAGAGGAACTACGCAGAGTATCTTGCTTCTCTAAAGGATAAGAAGGATAGACCTTCGGAATGTATGTCCATATCTTGTTATTTAGATTCTAATGATACTCATAGTTCATCTACAGCTTAGGTTTTAGATACTGGTGCCAGTTCTCACATTTCTTATGATATACAGGAACTACTGAATAGTAGCAACTTGCGTTCTCAAGATGTTAGAGTCTGGATTGGCAATGGCTCAACTGTTGAAGCTTTAGCCATATGTTCTAAATCTTTTTACATGTCAGGACATGTTTTGTGTTTGGATAATATTTTATATGTACCTGATGCTTTTAAGAACATCATTTCTATATCTTGTTTGACTAGAAATGGCTATGAATTTCAGTTCACAGATGATGTTTGCAATATTTATTTTGGAAATAAATATTTTGGTTCAGGTTTTATGAATGATGGTCTTTATTATTTGGATAATAATGACAAACACAAAATGAATGCAAGTGATCTAAATGAATGCAATGTCATGGTGAAAATCAACTCAAGTTCAAAATATATTTGGCACTTAAGGTTATGTCATGTTGCAGAAGATAGGATGGCAAAATTGGAGAAAATGGGGATTATTTCCTCATTAGGCTCTGAGCCTACTCCAACTTGTGAATCTTGCCTTCAGGGCAAAATGACTAGACCACCCTTTGTTGGACAAGGGCTAAGGGCTGAAAATATTTTGGAGCTAATACATACTGATGTATGTGGTCCATTTCAGGAAATGACTAGAGGCAGTTTTCATTACTTTATTACCTTTACTAATGATAAATCAATGTTTGGGTATTTGTATTTGATGAAATACAAACATGAATCCTTTGAAAAGTTCAAAGAATTTAAATCTGAAGTAGAAAATCAAACAGGAAAGAGTATTAAAGCTCTTCAATCAGATCGTGGAGGTGAATATTTGAGTACTGAATTTGATGAATACTTGAGAGAGCACGGCATTGTTTCCTAGCTGACTCCTCCAGGAACACCACAGCTGCATGGTGTATTTAAAAGGAGAAATCGTACCCTATTAGATATGGTACGTAGTATGAAGAGCTATACTGATATGCCAATCTCCTTTTGGGGATTTACATTAGAATTAGCTTTGTATATTCTGAATAGGATTCTAACAAAATCAATATCTTCCACACCTTATGAGATATGGCATGGGAGAAAATCAAGTCTTAAGCATGTTAAGATTTGGGGTTGTCCAGCTTATATCAAAAAATTGAACACTGATAAATTGGAAACCATATCAGAAAAGGGTCAATTTGTTGGATATCCAAAAGATAGTTTTGGATATTATTTGCTTACATCACAAAAGGTTGTGATAAGTAGAGATGCCACATTTCTTGAACAACAGTTTGTTCAATAAGGAGGTAAAGGAAGGCGAATAGAGTTGGAATTGGAGAATTCTGACCAACCAACATATCAGATGGACATAGATCCATCTAGTCAACCTACACCTATTAATGAAACATCTATAGCTGTTCCTCGTAGAACAACCAGGGTATCTCACCCACCAGTGAGATATGGTTTTGTCACACCTTACCCCTCTATAAGGCATAACATGATCCCGTAGAATACTTAATGAACTATCGAACTTCACCTATCGATAACTCATTAAGTACCCTTCAGGGGATTTTACAACCATTTTCTTGCTTTTTGGAAGTGGTGAGCATTTTAGTAGGAATTAAAAACATTTAATTAAAGTTTCAAAACTAGAAAAAAATTTTATCCATTTTTATTTATCTGCAAATTTTGGAAAAATTTAGACAGTGTCATTTGTATTTTGATAAAACAGTTCTTCAAAAACCTATAAAAACACTTCCAATAATTGTTTTCACAACTCCCAACCACCAAAATGACTCAAATCAACACAATTCGATTCAAGTCCACAACTCAACCCAAGTTTGTCATCTCAAAATACTTCATAAATTCATTCACATTGCATATATTACTTAATTTACAAATACAGATCTTAATTTACAAAATGAAAATCCAAAATAACATTATTATAATTTACTGTACAACTGCTCAACTTTACATTAATACATATGACATTACAATATTTACATCAAATAACTACAAGGGTAAAAACAAATACCCGTACAAAAAGATTAGTGAAGTCCTTGTCAATTAAGCAGCTCACCCTGCTGCTTTTTCCTTGCCCTTATCTGCGATAGCGAAATAAGCTATCGCTAAGTATAAAAATACCCAGTGGTGCACAATAAAAATTTGAAATGCAGTACATATAACATTCATTGATAAATCACAATTTAAATATTTCACAAATTATCAAAACTTATTATAGCACAAATTTGGTCAAGCAATTTAATAAACATAGTATTGCTAATTCATACACAACTTAAGTCATGACACAAAATTTCCAATCAATGCCGCGTTGTACACCACGACAAAGCAATTTACAACCCCACTAATCGAAATCAATGAGGGAGGTGGCTAGCTAGCTAATGAGTACTCATCCGATCTACAACCTCAACTGGTAAACCAGAGAGGGAGGAAAATAATCAATCTCAACCCCATAAATGGAGGAGGAATAATAAGGCACTGTTAGCTAAGTGTGAATCAGAAATCAATTTCAAACATTTTATTTAAATAATTTATGAGAAATCCAATAAATTTCCAAATTCATAGTTTTATTCACAAAGTGGCAACACAATTCATGATTAAAACCAAATTTTCATAAATCATACCCAATCAAATTGGTAATAAGAAAATGATGAAATAAGATTTATTGTGCACAAACCTAACATGAGTTGCCTCTACGTCTTGACTCAGTCCCTTAGACCTTTCGAGTCTTTTTCAGCTGAAACACAAAATTTATAGTGTCTCAGTATCTTTGCCTCACAATAATTCCAATAATTAATTCATATATGTTCAATTCTATCCCCAATATGCTTAAACTTACATTCTTGAAAATTTTCATGTTGGGGTTACTATTCATGGTATTATTCAAGTCAAAATATTGACTTTCTTATGCTTAATAGGTATGGGAAATCCAATTATACCCACATGCCGCATTTTGATGATTTTCACCAATCTTAAGTCTTTTAGGTACAAATTTCAAATTTTCAATTTTGGTGTCTTGTATTGCACTACTCCATTGGTTATGTTGCTATAAGAATTTGGCTACATTTTCTTCATAGAAGTTGTTCCTTATTGTCTTAACTTTATTTCCCTTTTTAAATCACTCCATTTGGAGTTTTGTAGCTCAAGTTATAGCCATTTGAACATTGCTGGCCGGATTGGTCTAACCCAGATTTTCTGGGCACCAACTTGGTTCTGGCAGTTTTAGGTCACTAATTTTGGGTGGCTAAATGACTTAGTTAAGGGAATAATTTGGATTTTATTCTTGATAAAAGTTGTAGGTCTATATCTCAGCATTCTACTGGTAAAATTTCAGGACATTTGGACCTGCCTAGCCCAAGTTATGGCTAAATGAACAAATACTGTTCATTTAGTCATTTTTGTACAGGGCAGTGTGCCCAATTCTGGATTTGGCCAATTTGTTCACTATGGTATGGTCACTTTCTGGGCATAATCCCTAATAAAAAATGTCTCATTTTGTGTCTAGTTTCATTCCCAATTGGCCTCACATCAATTGGGTTGGTAAATTTTCAGTTTTGGTCCCTGAAGGGGACCTTGGTCATGCTGCCTGCAGAATGACCATAAGCAATCCGAATTCAAACTTAATTCCAACACTTCCTACACACCACAATTGGTCATACATGACCATTTTTTAACTCAAGCAAGGTCAAACACATCATTTAGCTAATTCTCATATTTTCCTCCTAAAACCCTAGGTGCCAAACCCTAATTTTCATTTTTAGCTCATGTGATGAAATCTAAATGCATAATTAGTATTTATACACTCATTTACACTTAACTACTTCATTATTTGCACGAAAATCATTCATTCTCAACCTTACATACTACTGGCCGAAATTCATGTAGTTCTTTAACATATTATTTTGTTTCATTTTTCAACCAATCATCACTCCATCAAGTTGCCTAAGTATGAATGTAAAGATACAAAAAGAGAAATCAAACTAACCTTTATGCATAATTTTTTTCACCTCTTTAAAACTTCTTTCTTTCTTCTTCTTTTTGATGTCAAGCTCCTTATCAAGGTTTAAATACAAGATTTAATGATGGAAAGTGGAGTTTCTATGGTGAGATTTAGGGTTTATGGAGCTTGGGTTTAGTGCTCTAATGGAGTTATGTGAGAAAGAGAGAGAAGGGAGAAGGTCACGGCAATAAGAAGAAGAGTGAAAATTTTTTTTTCTTTTCTTTTATGTGTTTTTAATCTAAATTAATTCACAATTATCCAATAATTTCAAATTTTTAATTATTAAGTTTATTACATCATGCATGATGTCATGCATGATGTAATAAACTTTATCAACTTTTTCTTTTTCTATTTTTTTTTCATTTATTTTTCTTTAGTTCTTTAATTTAATTCTTGATCCTGAAATTTTCTTTTCTCTGATTTTATTGGACATTTAGGTTAGGAGTCAGCTCTAGGAGTCAATTGACCAAATCGCCCCTCGCCGGTTCGATCCAGTTTGCAAATAATTCAAAAATTTCTTTCGGATCCCTTGACCTAATTATTTGACCTACTTAACCATTCTTTTTTGTGATTTTCTCTTTTCCACTGTGTACGCAATAGTCCTAAGGACCATGGCGTCACATTTTACAGTTCGAAATTTGAGTTTAAATCGACCTCGCAGTCCTTCCCGAGAAGGTCACCCATCGCTGTGACTCTTGGCTCATTTAACCTCTTATGTTCTATTTTTCTTATTTATACCTAACTAATTGATAATTACTAATTATTTGTTTTCAGAGCTTATCTAGTTATCTTAGATGTGGTTCTAATCCCCTTAATTATCCGGACAGACACCGGTTGCCGGAACAGTGAAATATACTAGGCTATACAAATAGGGGTGTTACAATTCTCCCCTCCTTAAATTAAATTTCATCTCGAAATTTTACCTGGTATCAATCTCTGAATAGCTGTGGGTGCTATCTCCTTATGTCCTCCTCTCTTTCCCATATAGCCTCCTGGCCTGAATGATGGTTCCACAGCACTTTCACTAACGGTATCTGCTTGTTCCGTAGCTGCTTCACCTCATAAATCAGAATCTCTATGGGTTCTTCCTCATATGTGAGGTCTGGATTCACTTCACTTTCTTCTACTGGTAGTACATAAGATGGGTCTGATCGATACCTCCTCAACATAGACACATGGAAGACATTATGTATCTTCTCTAACTCTGGAGGTAGTGCCAAATGATATGCCAAAGGACCCACTCTCTCCAGAACCTCATATGGCCCAATAAAATGAGGACTCAGTTTCCCCTTTCTGCCGAATCTCATGATTTTCTTCCAAGGGAAAACCTTGAGGAATACTTTTTCACCCACTGCATACTCAATATCCCTTCTCTTTAAATCAATATAGGACTTATGATGGTCTGATGTAGTCTTAAGTCGATCTCTGATCAACCTGATCATCTCTTCAGTTTGCTAAACAATTTCAGGCCCAATCATCTTCCTTTCACCTACATCATCCTAACACAGGGGAGTTCTGCATTTTCTACCATACAAAGCTTCATACAGAGGCATCCCAATGCTTGATTGGTAGCTGTTGTTGTAAGCAAACTCAATCACAGGCAAGTGTGTATCCCAACTGCCCTCAAATTAAATCACACAAGCCCGTAGCATGTCCTCCAAGATCTAAATTACCCTCTTAGACTGGCCATCTGTCTATGGGTGGAATGTTGTACTAAAGTTCAATATAGTTCCTAGGGCTCTTCGAAAACTACCCTGGAATCTAGAAGTGAACCTAGGATCTCTATCTGACACAATTGATACTGGCACTCCATGCAGTCTTACTATCTCATCAATGTACAACTTGGCCATTCTTTCTAAACTGTAGTCCATCCGGACTAGCAGAAAATGAGAAAACTTGGTTAGTCTGTCAACTATGACCCATACTGCATCATGGCTCTTTTGTGTCCTTGGAAGTCCCATCACAAAATCCATCGTTATTCGTTCCCATTTCCATTCCAGTATTAGTAGTGGATGTAACAACCCAGCGGATACTTGGTGCTCTACCTTCATTTGCTGGCAAGTTAGGCATTTTGAAACAAATTTTGCCACATCTCTTTTCATGCCCATCCACCAGTAATGCTCCTTTAGCCCTCTATATATTTTTGTGCCACCAGGGTGCATAGCAAAAGGAGACTCATGTGCTTCCTTCAAAATGATCTGTTTCAAGTCAACATCAATAGGAACGCACATTCTGCCCTGGTGAAGCAGTAGACTGTCATCTCTTATTGAGAATTCTGGTTTCTTGCCCTGTCGAACTTCTTCTAACAGCTTCTGATCATTCTGAGCAGCCATTATGATTTGATCAATCAACACTAGCTGTACATGCCATGCAATTGCTGTCTGCCCCTCATCATTAATCTCTAAGCTGGCATGTAATGATCTCAAGTCATATACCATAGATAATGGAGTAACCCGTAGACTTGCCATAGTCTTGCGACTTAAGGCGTTAGCCACAACATTAGCTTTCCCTGGCTGATAGTCTATAAGACAATCATAGTCTTTTATTAACTCTAACCATCTCCTCTGTCTCAAATTCAACTCTTTCTGGGTGCCCAAATACTTCAAACTCTTATGATCTATGTAGATGTAACACTTCTCCCCTTATAAATAGTGTCTCCAGATCTTAAGAGCGAACACAATAGCTGTTAGCTCCAAGTCATGTGTTGGATAATTCCTCTCATGCGGTTTCAGCTGGCGTGATGCATAGGCAATGACATTTCGATCTTGCATCAATACACAACCTAATCCATTGTGAGAAGCATCACTATAAGCTGTATATTCTTTACCCAGTGTAGGTAAAGTCAAGACTGAAGCCTTAGTCAAACACCTCTTCAATTCATCAAAACTCTGCTGGCATTTATCTGTCCACTGAAATTTCACATCTTTCCTAAGAAGCTTGGTCAATGGAGATGCCAATATGGAGAATCCTTTCACAAATCGGCGGTAGTATCCAGCTAACCCCAGAAAACTATGAATCTCAGTGATATTCCTGGGTGGTCTCTAATTAAGGACAGCTTCTATCTTGCTAGGATCTACCTTAATACCTTCTGTTAATACTATGTGCCCCAAAAAGGATATCTCCTTCAGCCAAAATTCACACTTCGATAATTTGGCATATAGCTGTTTCTCCCTCAAAGTTTGCAGTACAATCCGTAGATGTCTATCATGCTCTTCTGCACTCCTCAAATAAACCAATATATCATCTATAAACACAACTACAAACTGATTGAGGTATGGTCTGAAGATAGTGTTCATCAAATCCATAAAAGCAGTCGGAGCATTAGTTAACCCGAATGGCATAACCAAGAACTCATAATGGCCATAGTGGGTTCTAAAGGCAATTTTAGGAATACTCTACTCTTGTACTTTCAGCTGATAATAACCTGATCTCAGGTCAATTTTGGAGAACACAGCTGCATCCCTCAACTGATCAAACAAATCATTAATGCAGGGCAATGGGTATCTATTTTTTATTGTCACCTTATTCAACTGCCGATAGTGAATGCATAATCGGAGAGTGCTATCCTTCTTCTTTACAAACAACACTGGCACTCCCCAAAGTGACACACTAGGGCAGATAAAGCCCTTGTCAAGCAGCTCTTGCAATTGTATTTTTAATTATTTTAGTTTTACTGGTGCCATTCTATATGGTGTTATGGAGATTGGGTCCACACCAAGCATAACATCAATCTCAAATTGCACCTCTCTTTTCGGAGGTAATCCTGGCAATTCATCAAGAACACATCCAGAAAGTCACATACTGTGGGGATGTCCCTCAATCCTGGACTACCCATTTGGGTGTCTATCATATGTGCCAAGTACGCCTCACACCCCTTCCTAATCATTTTTCTGGCCAGTGCAGCTGAAATGATGTTTGATGGCAATAAATGCTTCTCCCCATGTATTACTACATCACCATACTGAGGGAGACCAAAAGTGTCTGTCTTCAGTATACAGTCAATCATTGCATGATGTCTAGCTAACCAATCCATGCCCAAGATAATATCATAATCTCTGAAGGGCATTTCAATCAAATCTGACAGAAAAACATGTCCTTGGATCACCAAAGGACAGTCTCTATAGATTCTGTTGACCCTAACCTCCTGACCTAATAGACTAGTTACTAGCACAGCATAGTCCTTTTATACACACTAGATAGCAGTAAAACACATCACAGTAGCACTGACATATGAATGTGTGGAGCTAGGATCAAACAACACATATGCATCTTGGTCAAGGATAGAGAAAATACCAGCTACTACATCTGATGTTTCAGCCTCCTCTCTCTGTCTCATGGTATAGACTCTAGCTGGTGCACCACTTGGTTCTGGCTGGTTAATAGTACTCTGACTTCCATGAGTGCTACCCCTACCTCTGCCTCTACCTCGACCAGTTGGCTATGACCCTTTAGTTGTAGAGACTTGGGCTGATCCCTTAGATGTAGCAGAAGGTCCAGATTGGCATGGACTAGTACAATCCTTAGCAAAACGTCCACTCCCTCCACAGTTGAAACGTGCACTGGTGGCCTTAAAACACACCCCACCGTGTGTTCTACCATAAGTATCACACTGCCGGACTGATAAAGCTCCTCGAGATGCCTGCTAGGTCTACTGATCAGACCGGGGTGCTCTTTGGCCAGAGTATCTGCCTTTGCCAGATCTGCGAGAGCTGAATCCCCCAAACTATTTCCTCTTCCCAGAACCACTCTCAGTAGCTTGGCCAGTAGCTTTTTCAGTCTTCCCTTTCTCTTGAGTACCCATCTTCACCGGCCCTTCTAATTCTATCCTTTCCAGTTCCAGGGCTTATGAAATCAGCTTAGAAAAATTTTGGTGTATGAATCCCACCACTTGCATTCTTAAGCTAGGCCTCAACCCAGCCTCAAACCTCTTACATCTGTCTTTGGGGGTGGAGACTAAGCTTCCAGCATAGTGACTTAGCCTTGAAAAGTCCTGCTCATACTCTGCTGTTGTTTTGTCCCCTTGCTTCAAGCTCAAGAATTCTTGTAACTTCATATCCACATAAGCATCAAGGATCCACTTCTGCCTGAATTCCCTCAGGAAGTCTGCCCATGTCAGCACAGATGGCTCAACCAAGCTGTGTGGGATGGTCTTCCACCATTCATATGTATCCCCTTACAATAGAGAAATAGAGTACTCGAACTTCAGCTCTTCTACACACTGCAGCTTTCTGAAAACTCGTTCCATTCTCTCTAACCACTGTTCTGCTTCTAGTGGATCCACAGTGCCCTTAAACTCGGTGGCCCCAAATTTCATTAATTTTTCATATTGCCGAGCTGAGGGCTATGGTTGTGCTGTAGGTGCTTGCATCTGAGCTTGAGGTGGCACATTTCCCGCTATTTATTGGAAAAGCACAGCCATCTACTGTGCAAACTGAGTAGAAAACTGCGGTGCTGGAGTAGGAGCTGAAGTGGCTGATCCACTCACGTTCTAGAGTGCTGAGGCTTCCACTTAGACCTCAGCCTCGATAGATTGCTCCACGGAATGATCTCCCTCTTCCATTTCGTTTCCCAAAAATTTCTACTTCCTGAGATCAAACACAAAGAGGTTGACCTCCGTTAGTGCATATTCATGATGTAAATATGTCTTATGTATCAATTAAAGACGCTTGAGCAGTTGTACTTATCAAGAAATATTCACATACATAGTCAAAATTCATTACAAAACCATGCTCTGATACCACTAAAATATGTCACACCTTACCCCTCTATAAGGCATAATATGATCCCGTAGAATATCTAATGAACTACCGAACTTCACCTATCGATAACTCATTAAGTACCCAATAAGAGATTTTAAAACCATTTTCTTACTTTTTGGAAGTGGTGAGCATTTTAGTAGGAATTAAAAACATTTAATTGAAGTTTCAAAACTAGTAAAAATTTTTATCCATTTTTACTTGTCCGTAAATTTTGGAAAAATTTTGGCAGAGTGCCTTTTGTATTTTGAGAAAACAGTTCTTCAAAAACCTGTAAAAACACTTCCAATAATTGTTTCCACAACTCCCAACCACCAAAATGACTCAAGTCAACACAATTCGATTTAAGTCCACAATTCAACCAAAGTTTGTCATGTCAAAATACTTCATAAATTCATTCACATTGCATATAGTACTTAATTTACAAATATAGATCTTAATTTACAAAAAGAAAATCCAAAATAACATTATTACAATTTACTGTACAACTGCTCAACTTTACATTAATACATATGACATTATAATATTTACATCAAATAACTATAAGGGTATAAACAAATACCTGTACAAAAAGATTGGTGAAGTCCTTGTTAATTTAGCAGCTCACCCTACTGCTTTTTCCTTGCCCTTATCTGTGACAGCGAAATAAGCTATCGCTGAGTATAAAAATACCTAGTGGTGCACAATAAAAATTTGAAATGCAGCACATATAACATTTTTAATACCCTACCCCTCTATAAGGTATGAAATGATCCCGTAGTATACCTAATGAATTACCAAACTTCATCTACTGATAACCCATTAAATACACTACAAGGGATTTTAAACCTTTTCTTATTTCTTTTTATAGTGGTGAGCACTTTTGACAGGTGTTAAAATTTTTTTTTTTGTTTGATTGAACTGAAACCAAATAACAAATTTGAGTATCAATAATTTGTACAAAAATTTTGGCAGAGTGCCATCTGTATTTTGAATAAAATAATTCTTCAAAAACCTATAAAAAGCACTTCCAATATATTTCTACAATCCCAAACTCCAATAAATTTGTTCAACACAATAAATTTCTCAACATTTATCAACTCAGTTCAACAATCAATTTTCTAGTATTTCCAAAAGCTGAGATAAGAGAAATATGTCATAATATTTTTACAAGCCAAAATAATTTACAATTTTAGTTTACAACTGCTCAAGACCAAGCACAATATATACATACAGTACACATACATTACAACAAAAACTACAAAATATGGTGTACTCAATATACCCGGTGAAATCTCAAAATGTAGCACAAACAGCCTACTTTGCTGCTCTGTCTGTCTGTCTGTCTACTTGCGATAATAATGAAAAAGCTATCGCTGGGCCAATGTCTCAGTGGTGCACATCATTAAGAAAATACAATTTAAAACCATAAACCATAAATTATATGAACTGTGGATACTTAAAATCATAGTTGAATTTAAAAGACAGTGAATGTCATAAAGAATTAAACTCCATTTCACAATATCACAATAAATATCAATAAATCACACACACAGCCTAATCATGATTCCATAGTCCAATTCGTCCCAAAAGCCGATGGCTAGTGAGGAATAACATAGCTAGCTAGTAATTATATGAGTACTCATCCTATTCGTCCTCAACAGGCACGCACCTCAACACTTCAGCCAGAGAGGGAATTCAAAGTCAATTCGTCTCACTGGACAAGCTAGCGAGGAATTCAATCAACTATATATGATAGTTGTGGTTTCAAACCATTTGCAATATTTTTCAAGCAATAAGTATCCATCAAATTTCCATTCAAACAATTTTTCACAATTTAAAACAATAATATACAAATTGTCATAATTTATTTTAATTAAAAAATTCAAAAGAAATAGTTGTTGTGCAAAAACCTCTGAAGAGTAACCTCTTGGCCCTGACTCAGTGTTTCCTTCCCCTTCCCTGAGTCTTTACTAACTGAAACACACAATTTGAAGTGTTTCAGTACTCATTTAAATTGTCTCTAACAATAAGGTTCAATAATTAATTTATTTAATTCTATTGTTTTCCTTAGTCAACCTATAATGTTGACCCTTGATACACTCTAGGTGAATTAGGTTTAATATTACCAATATGTCACATTTTGCATTTCAATATGCTACCAATATAGTGCAATCTACCATTTTTACAAGTTGGCATTCATTGCCAAATTATTTCAAGCATCATTATATGTAAATGTCAAGTTCTTAATTTTTGTATGCTAGATTGGTCTAGCTCAAAGTCCTATTTCTCTTGGTTTTTAGATTCTGGTCAAAGAAGTAAAATTATAGCTCTATATCTCATTACACTCAAGGCAAAATTTCAGGTCATTCTGAGTTGTGTAGACCAAGATATGGTCAATTTACTAAAGCTGGACAGATTGCACTAAAATGGCAACTTTAGGTCATTTTTAGGTCATTTCTGGTTCTGGCAGTTTTTATACCCGAACTTGTGCAAGCATTTTGACTTGCTTATGGTCATTTCTGGGTTTTGGTTTCTTAATAAGAGTTGTAGCTCTATGTCTAATCTATCCATGGTAAAAATTTCACGTCATTTGGACCTGTTTTGAGTGAGTTATGGCCAAAACATTGACTGCTGTCCAAATGGTCAGTTTTCAAGTTTTCAAAGTCATAATCCGGATTTGGTCATTTCTAAAGTCACTTTTTGGATAGAATTTAGGTAGTATTTCTTCATGAAAGTTGGCATATTTTGTGCCTAGTTTCACCTCCAATTGGCCTCATACCAATTGGAGCCACACACTTAGGGTTATAGGCTCATTTGCACACTGCCCTCTACATACTTCTTAAACACCAAATCAAACACATTTTTACCAACCACATCTTCACTTCTCCATACCATTCTGCATTTGGCACTAACCATAACCATTCAATTCTTTACATTATAGGTCAACTTGGACATGATATAACAATTTCACAATGCACCAAATGCAGCCATAATTTACAAAGTCCAAACCTAACAATATATACACAAACTTTCTAATTATTACACATACTTCCATTATCAATTTACATACCATATCACTACTATTCCACACACATATATACTGTCATTTTTTTGTACAATACTTCAACAACATTTCATGAACTTAAACACTTCAATCTTCATCATTAGGCTACCAAAAATTTACACATACACATGAACTTCCATTTTCACTTTTCAAGCTTACCATTCAAACTTTATATATGGAATTCAACTTCAATACAATTCAACATTTAAATAAACATCCCAAATCACCAAATACATGAAGAAAACAAGTTACATATTAAACTTCCATGGCTGCCGAAATGGAGCAGTACCCTAATTTACCAAACTTCAACTTTTCTTCCATATATCAACTTATCTCAACACCCACACAAACTTTAACAAAGAAAAGATGAAGAAATGGATACTTACCCCTTGTGAGCTTGACCAAACTTCACCTATTCCTCTTGAAATTACTATCAAATTCTTGCTTACAAGGTGGGGATAAACTTTAATGAAGACAAGTTGTGGAAAGCGTCGCTTGATCATGGAGATTTGAGCTTGGGAAGTGGGTAGCCATGGATGAAAGCTTGGGAGGATTTTCTGCTGATTTGTTTGTGAGGTTGAAGATGACAGATTTTCTATCCCAATATACTATATTATATGTCCATTAACTTCACTTAGTGGAGCACTAAGTTTGGTTAAAGTATTAATTAATCCAAAGTTTCCAATTTTGTAATTTTGTCACCATTCTTCCACTATTTACATTATGTACCACAATTTAATTTTTTTATGGCATTTTCAAAGTTTAATATCATTTATTTTTAATGAAAATTTAGGTCAAAAGGCAACTCTAGGTATCAATTGACCACAATGCCCCTATTCGGGTTGTATTCCCGATTTTTCGGTAACATCGAGTTTTGTCGATTTCTCGATTTTTCATTTTTCTTTGTACTAATTACTTAATTTTTCATTGACATTTCTAATGTCATTTATACTTCAATAAGTCTTTAATTATGTCTCGAAACTAAATTCTAAGGGTTCCCTCTGATCCTGAGGGTCGATTATTGCTGTATGTAACTTCCGTCTTTGTCACCCACGCCTTGTAGTCTTGACTCGTTTAACTTAGTTTCATTTCATTGTTATTATTTTTCCTTTGTTTTTCTTGTATTTTCCTCTATTGTATTTCATTATTTTATGTCTCCTCACTAACATTAAAATGTAGTTCTAGGCATCCTAGCTGTCCGGACAGACACTGGTCAGCGGAACAGTAGAATGCACTACCGAACATAGGGATGTTACAACATTCATTGATAAATCAAAATTTAAATATTTCACAAATTATCAAAACTTATTATAGCACAATTTTGGTCAAACAATTTAATAAATATAGTGTTGTCAATTCATACACAACTTAAGTCATGACACAAAATTTTCGATCAATGCCACGTTGCACACCACGATAAAGCAATCTACAACCCCATTAATCGAAATCAATAAGGGAGGTGGCTAGCTAGCTAATGAGTACTCAGCCGATCTACAACCTCAATTAGTAAGCTAGAGAGGGAGGAAAATAATCAATCTCAACCCCATAAATGGAGGAGGAATAATAAGGCACTGTCATGCTAAGTGTGAATCAGAAATCAATTTCAAACATTTTATTCAAATAATTCATGAGAAATCCGATAAATTTCCAAAATCATAGTTTTATTCACAAAGTGGCAACAAAATTCACGATTAACACCAAATTTTCAAAATCATACCCAATCAAATCGATAATAAGAAAATGATGAAATAAGATTTACTGTGCACAAACCTAACGTGAGTCGCCTCTAGGCCTTGACTCAGTCCCTTAGACCTTTCGGGTCCTTTTCAGCTGAAACATGAAATTTACAGTGTCTCAGTATCTTTGCCTCACAATAATTCTAATAATTAATTCATATACATTCAATTCTAGCCCCAATATGCTTAAACTTACATTCTTTAAAGTTTTCATGTTGAGGTTACTATTCATGGTACTATTCAAGTCAAAATATTGACTTTTTTATGCTTAATAGGTATGGGAAATCTAATTATACCCACATACCAAATTTTGGTTACCTAACTTATTGGTTTTGATCATTTTCTCCAATCTTAAGTCTTTTAGGTACAAATTTCAAATTTTCAGTTTTGGTGTCTTATTTTACACTATTCCATGGTTATGTTGCTGTTAGAATTTGGCTATGTTTTCTTCATAGAAGTTGTTCCTTATTGTCTTAACTTTATTTACCTTTTTGAATCACTCCATTTATAGCCATTTGAACATGGCTGGCCGGATTGGTCTAATCCAGATTTTCTGGGCACCAACTTGGTTCTGGCAGTTTTAGGTCACTAAATTTGGATGGATAAATGACTTGGTTAAGGGCATAATTTGGACTTGTGTTCTTCATGAAAGTTGTAGGTATATATCTCAGCTTTCTACTGGTAAAATTTCAGGTCATTTGGACCTGCCTAGCCCATTTTATGGCCAAATGAACAAATATTATTCATTTGTTCATTTTTGTACAGGGCAGTGTACCCAATTCCTGATTTGGCTAATTTGTTCACTATGCTATGGTCACTTTCTGAGCATGATTCCTGAATGAAAAATGTGCCATTTTGTGTCAAGTTTCATTTTCAATTGGCCTCACACCAATTGGGTCGGTAAATTTTTAGTTGTGGTCCCTGAAAGGGACCTTGGTCATGCTGCCTACAGAATGACCATAAGCAATCCGAATTCAAACTTAATTCCAACACTTCCTACACACCACAATTGGTCATACATGACCATTTTTCAACTCAAGCAAGGTCGAACACATCATTTAGCTAATTCTCACCTTTTTCCTCCCAAAACCTTAGGTGCCAAACCCTAATTTTCATGTTTTGCTTTTTTGATGAAATCTAAATGCATAATTAGTACTTATACAGTCATTTACACTTAACTACTTCATTATTTGCATCAAAATCATTCATTCTCATCCTTACATACTGCTGGCTGAAATTCATGTAGTTCTTTAACATATCATTTTGTTTCATTTTTCAACCAATCATCACTCCACCAAGTTGCCTAAGTATGAATGTAAAGATACAAAAAGAGAAATCAAACTAACCTTTATGCAGAATTTTTTTCACCTCTTCAAAACTTCTTTCTTTCTTGTTGTCAAGCTCCTTATAAAGGTTTAAATACAAGATTTAATGATGGAAAGTGGAGTTTCTATGGTGAGATATAGGGTTTATGGAGCTTGGGTTTAGTGCTCCAATGGAGTTATGTGAGAGAGAGAGAAGGGAGAAGGGAGAAGGTCACGGCAACAAGAAGAAGAAGAGTGAATATATATTTTTTTCTTTTCTTTTATGTGTTTTTAATCTAAATTAATTCACAATTATCCAATAATTTCAAATTTTTAATTATTAAGTTTATTGCATCATGCATGATGTAATAAACTTTATCAACTTTTTCTTTTTCTTTTTTTTTCATTTATTTTTCTTTAGTTCTTTAATTTAATTCTTGATCCTAAAATTTTCTTTTCTTCAATTTTATTAGAAAGTTAGGTCAAAAGTCAGCTCTAGGGGTCAATTGACCAAATTACCCCTCGCTGGTTCAATCCAATTTGCAAATAATTCAATATTTCTTCCGGATCCCTGACCTAATTATTTGACCTACTTAACCATTCTTTTTTATGATTTTCTCTTTTTCACTGTGTACACAATAGTCCTAAGGACCGCAGCGTTACATTTTACGGTTCGAAATTTGAGTTTAAATTGACCTCGCAGTCCTTTCCGAGAAGGTTACCCATCGCTTTGACTTTCGGCTCATTTAACCTCTTATGTTTTGTTTTTCTTATTTATACTTAACTAATTGACAATTACTAATTATTTGTTTTCAGGGCTTATCTAATTGTCTTAGATGTGGTTCTAATCCCCTTAATTATCTGGACCGACACCGGTCGCTGGAACAGTGAAATATATCAGGCTGTACAAATAGGGGTGTTACAGGTTTCCTTCATGAAGAAGAACAAGAGTTGTCTACTCATGAAGAAGTAGATCATGGAGATGATCCACTTAGCTATGAAGAAGCTATATCAGATATAGACTCTTCAAAATAGATTGATGCTATGAAATCTGAGATTGATTACACATATAAGAATCAAGTTTGGGATCTTATTGACCCACCTAAAGGTATTGTACCTATAGGGAATAAATGGGTTTTCAAGAAGAAAATTGGTTCTGATGGAAAGGCAGAGACTTATAAGGCAAGGCTAGTAGTGAAAGGGTTTCGCCAAAGGCAAAGAATCTACTATGAGGAGACTTTTTCGCCTGTTGCCATGCTTAAATCAATTAGGATTCTATTAGCAATAGTTGCATACTATGATTATGAGATTTGGCAGATGGATGTCAAGACAACTTTTCTCAATGTATACATTGAAAAAAACATTTTCATGGAACAACTTAGGGGTTTTGAATCCCAAGGTGGTTCCAAGGTATGCAAGCTAAAGCGATCCATTTATGGGTTGAAACAAGCTTCGAGGAGTTGGAACATCCATTTTGATGAAGCCATTAAATCAGTTGGTTTTATAAAAAATGAGGATGAGCCATTTGTATGTAAGAAGGTTGGTGACAGTTCTATCACTTTCCTTGTCTTATATGTGGATGACATACTGTTGATGGGTAATGACACAGGTATGTTGACAACTGTAAAGGTATGATTGTCAAATACATTCTCCATGAAAGACTTAGGGGAGGCAACCTATATCTTGGGATTCACATCTATAGAGATAGAGCGAAAAGAATAATTGGTTTATCCCAAAGTCTGTACTTAGAAAAGGTGTTAAAGAGGTTTAACATACTTGATTCCAAGAGAGGATTGTTGCCAGTGAGACATGGTATCCACCTTTCTAAAGAGATGTCTCTAAAGACACCCGAAGAAAGAGATAAAATGGTCAGGATTCCATATGCTTTGACTATTGGAAGTTTAATGTATGCAATATTGTGTACTAGGCCGGATATCGCATATGCTATTAGTTTGACTAGCAGATATCAATCCAATCCAGGTTTGGAATACTGGATAGCTGTCAAGAATATCCTTAAGTATTTGAGAAGAACTAAGGATTTATTCTTGATCTATGGAGGTGGAGACTTGTAATTGGATGGTTATACTGATTCTGATTTCCAATCAGATATTGATGATAGAAAGTCTACCTCTGGGTATGTGTTCATTTGTAATGGAGGTGCAGTTAGTTGGAAGAGTTCCAAATAGAGCATGACTGTAGATTCCACTACCGAGGCTGAGTATATTGCTGCATCAAATGCTGCAAAGGAAGCTGTTTAGATAAAGAAGTTCATGATAGAACTTGCAATAGTTCCTTCCATTGAGTCAGCAGTTCCACTTCACTGTGACAACAATGGAGCAGTCATACAGGCTAAGGAACCCCGGTCTCACCAGAAATCCAAACACATAGAAAGGCGCTACCACATTATCAAAGAAATAGTTGAACGAGGCGATGTAGCCATGCAGAAAATAGTATCAGCTGAAAATCCAGCTGATCCATTCACTAAGCCTATGTCACAGACTCAGCTAGACGGACATCTTGAGAAGATGGGTCTAAGATATTCTAATGAAAGGCTCTATTGCTAATGGGAGATTGTTAGTAGTATGCCCTAGAGCATATCATTTAGTATGTGTCTTGTACATGTTTTTATTAATAAAAGGCATTTCCACTTTTTCGTTTACATAATATATTTATATGTAATAGAAAAGATCCATTGATATTTTGTTAGAAATTCTATTCTCAAGTTGTTAAGAATATGAGTGACAGTATTTCTAGTACAAAGTATCATAAATAGGTTCACGATCGAGGATACTTCACAATAAGGACATGACTTATCCAGAAAGATTGTATTCATGTTTGTTCCCAAGTTATTTATATGAGATATAAATAAGATGGAATGGTGAGTCTCATGCAATATGACAAACATGATAGGCACTTATACATGATAAGTAGGTCGAACCAGTGACATTTATGATAAGCACATGGAGTTTACTCTTATCAATGTATTGTCATAAATCATATTAGTACATATAATCTTTAAACCTGAGATAGCACAGTTATCTTGTATGTAGGTGGTTTGAGTTTGATACTGCTTTCATACTTGTACTATGTATGGGTATATGGGCATGTGTTGGCTCCTACTAGTTATATATGGAGGTAGGTGTTGATCAGGATAGAATTTGTTCCTCTAAGTAAATAGGGATAAAATCCTATGTTCATTTAATTATTCTTGATGTTTCAAGTTCCTGGCCAGGACAGATAGATGTCACAAGGGGTTTTGTGGTCGCCTGGACGAGCACTCACCGAAGTGGGAAAGAGTGAGGAGTCGCCACTTTAATTTTGAGGGAAATTAAAGAAAACCATTTGTGAAAATAAATTAAAATGAAACCACTTCAAAAACAAAGATTCTAGGTTCGAGGTCCGTAAACGGGTGGGGAAGGTGTTTGGCACCCCACCTGTCTATGGTCGGACAGGTGTCTATGGTCGGACAAATCTTTTGATTCAGCCACGAGACTAGGCTTTGACATGGGCCTTTATTATATAGGATGTTCCACCGATCTCTAAAGATCGCCCCTATGATGTAATCAGACCTTTAATGTAATCCGATCTCTAGAGATCGCCAAAATGATGTAATCCGACTTTTAATGTAATCCGATCTCTAGAGATCGGACAAATGATTTAATCTGACTTTTCGGAAATAAAATTTAATTTTGACAACTATCATTTTATTATTATTGCATTGATTATTTTTCGATCTCTGATGTATTTATCCGATCTGGTTCCTAACTGAACAGCCCTTAACCGATCCGCACTTCCAAACATTTGCCTTAATTCACCGATCTCTAACTAGCCGTTCTCTCCTTATTATGGAATTCCTGGAATATTCGTGAGATGTGTCAGAAAAAGCTAGCGAATCCCGCTAACCGATGTGCCGCTTGGGACACCGTGAGAATTAAATGCTCAGACTAGTATAAATAGGGGATGAGTCCGCCAGTTGTCCCCTTATGTCATTTTCAGCCTCTCGCGAGTGATTCCAAAATCCTTTCATTTTTTCAAGTTCTTCCGACACCGATCACACTCCGGTAAGGAATTTGATCTTTCTTTCGGTTTAAATTTTCTCTTTTCTTTGAAAATGAGTGGCGCCAAGGGTTAGAGAGCGGCAAGCCCCCCTTCCATTCAGATCTCATGGTCGTCAGATGAGGTAGAAGTAGTTGGAACAAGCGAACGATCTAAACCTCCTAGGACCTCTATTCCAGACCGCAGTCAAGCAGCACCCTCAAGGCAAACACATTCTTCAGGGAGAGAAAACCTCTCCATGGACAAGCTGCCATCAATTCTTCAAGAAACCAACCTGCAGTCGTTCAGCCAAGAGTATAACATTCAACCCGATTCATACAAACTCATTAAGTGTCACGGCGATCTTCAAGCTGATCACTTCTTCGAAGAGAATGATATGATCATGGTATACGAAGAGCAATTAAAAGCCGAGCTACGGTTCCCTCTAGACGACTTCTTGAAGGAAGTTCTAAAATTTCACCAAGTATGCATAGCCCAAGTTCACCCGAACTCATGGCGGATCCTAGTAGCCTTCAGAGGCCTTTTTCGAGCCAAAGGACTCAGTCCTACAGCTAAGGTGTTCGCCGAACTACATAGGCTAACTCGTCGAAAGGACGACGAGTATTAGTTCTTCCAGGTGAAGCCACATTGTGGTCTTTTATCGATCTGCCCTCCTCCCTGAAGAATTAGAAGAATCACTTCTTTATTCTGAGGAGCAAAATTCCGAACGGCTTTGAGGGTTTCCCACGCAGCTGGCTGCATCAGGGCCCGTTAATTCCGAAGCGCATCACCCTGAATAGGGAAGAAGGCGTAATGGTGATGGAATTGAAAAATTAGGTGGCCCGACAGAAGTTCTCTTATTTAGATGTAGTGACGGCCGAACTTCATCATTGGACAATGAAGTTGATTACTGGCGAAGAACGCAGGCTTCAGCTCTCTAACCTTGGCCTCGGTACTTTATATATCTCTGATCTTTGGACCTTAACGATCTCACTGACCTTTTCTTTGTGCAGGTATGGTGAGCGGCGAGGCTTCCAAGGAGAGCCGGAAGCGGAAAAGAGAGGTCTCCCGGAAAGTGCGTTAGATGAAGCGGGCCGAGGCCCTTCAGATGCGCAAGCATGATCCCGGGGAAATGCAAGGAGGCTCCTCTCAACCCTTGGGACTGCCGATCCCTGACATAGAAGTGGTCCGGTCTCCTCCTCGTCAAGAAGAGCCGCCACCACCTCCTCCGGTTGCTTCAAGCACGGAAGGGGGTCCTTCCAAACCACCTGTGAGGACCTTTTCCCGCGGCGCTCAAATCCTGATCCACTCGCTGGAGAAGAACCGCATGGTTTGAGAGAATCTGGGCTTTGCTAAGGTCTTGGGGTCCTCCATCTGCCTTTGGGAGGATCAGGATAGGCTAACCTTGAACAACCTCGATGATATCCTGACCCAAACCATGAGCCTGAGCGTGGAGAGTTTGGTGAACCAACACATTGTCCGGGATAAGGCTCACCGCTTGAGGCAGGAGGTCGAGAAGGTGGGTTAGGAAGCTGCTTCCCTCCAATCTCAACTTTCGTCCGCTCAAAACTACATATCTGAAATTGAGGGGCAGATGAAATTCTACGAGGATAAGCTGGCCGAGCAGGCTCATGTTCTTGAAGAGGTTCGGGCACTCCGAGCTGCTGAAGTTGCTCGCCTCACTGAGGAGCTCAAAGCAAAAGAAGAAGAGGCAGTGATAAGGGAGGCCGGTGCTTATGTGAACGCTCATGGGGATCTCTTGGCCAAGCTCAGGAAGCGTTATCCCGAGGAGGACTTCTCCTGGATGATGGACGTGGCTCCCCAAGACGAAGAGGATAGCGAGGAGGAGGCCGAGGGTGATAGAGGGGGCAAACAAAATGTAGAACAGGCTGGAGGTCCAACCGAATGATTTGTATATATTTCGATTTGAAATGAAATGAAATTCTCTTTTTGTTCAATGAATGGATGGGATCGGAAAGTATCTAAATTGCATAAGCACTTGATTATCTGAACATATTACAACAACTAAAAGTGATTATTAATCCAAGTGTAAGAGCTCGGAAAACATTGTAAGCATGAGATCGGCTGAGAACAAACGCTAAACGGGACTTGATTAAAATTGGGAACTTGATTTGAACACTTAAGATCGGAATCATCATTAAACCGGATTGGAACCTTAATTTCATCAGACGATTATCCCCAAACTTTTAAAAGGGAGATCGGCAATAAAACTGGTGGCATGAAGGCCTAATGTTGGTTCAATTTCGTTTGACAAGAGAGATCGAAAATGTAATTGACTGGTCAGGAGACTTGACAATTGGTTTGAGAGATCGGTGAGGCTTTAAATGATATGGGGACTTAGTATTGATTCGATTCCTTTTGAGGAGAGATCGAAAATTTGATTGGCTGGCAAAGGGAGACTCAGTGCTGGGGATCGGTTTCAAAGTTTATTGATTTCGGGGATCGGCCAAAATATGGCATCGACAATAGATTTAATCAGAAATGAGTTTCTGATGAGAAAATCTTTTAATCAAGAACTGGAATTAAAAGAGAACATAATATTCATAGCAAATGGGGTTTGACATAAACCAAGACTCCAGCTTGAGTTAGGATTTTGTAACAGAGAGATTCTAGTGCATGGTAACATATGATTATAGGTTCATTTAAGGTAAATCTTATTACTGATTGGGTGGCCATGGCATGCTATGCTAGGTGTTAACCATGGTCTATGAGGTGCAAAAAATGGTTTAGAGAAATCATTTATGGTAAGAAAGAGTTCTGATGGTATTAAGAGTTGATATCATATCTCATTGCCAATTAGTGTTGAGCCTAGTAATTCACACACATACACAAGTAATCACCAAATTAAATATGATTTAATTAATTAAATAGTTTTGATTTGCAATTAGATTGCAAAGTCCCTAGCATGACTTGAAACCAAATCTAGATTATTAGATGTTTAGTATAAGTTAAATTTATATTCAAAGTGTTTAAATATGAATTTAATTAATGAGAAATTAATTAATAAAGATTAATTAATTAGTTTATATTTGATATAAATTGATTAGAAGAAAAGAAATAATTATTTTGGGTTGAGAACCCAAAATTAAGACACAGGGGCATTTTGGTCATTTCGTAGGGTGACATGTGGCACCATGAAATGTTGACACATGGCACTACACATAAGCTTGCCATATGTATTTAATCATGTAATGTAACACCCCTATGTTCGGTAATGCGTTCTACTGTTCCGGTGACCAGTGTTGCCCCGACAGCTAGGATGCCTAGAACTATACTTCGATATGAGTGAGGAGACATAAAATAATGAAATACAAGAAAAGAAAATACAAGAAAAACAAAGGAAAAATAATAGTAAAGAAATGTAACCAAGTTAAGCGAGCCGAAAACCCTAGCGATGGGTGACCGCATCTGGAAGTCACGACGTGGACCGTTAACTAGCCCTGGACCGCGGGGAACCCTGGAAAATATTTTTAGGAATTAAATAGACCCTTATTGAAGTATAAATATCATTAGAAATATTAAATAGAAATTAAATAATTAGTACAAAGAAAAGTGGGAAATCAAAAAATGAACAAAACCCGGTGTTACCGAAAAATAGGGAATGCAACCCGAACAGGGGCATTGTGGTCATTTGATACCCCGAGTTGTCTTTGGACCTAAATGTCCATGAAAGTAAAGTAGTGTTAAAGTTTAGAAATTACATGAAAAATTAAAGTTGGAATGAAATATAATGAACGAGAATTATGGGGTATAATGTGAATAATTAAAAGTTTAACATTACCTTATTATTTAATTGAGTTAGTGGACCATTATGCACCATATAAAAGCCAAAAGTGGACAGAATTTTCCACTATCTTCATTCATCTTCTTCACCTCTCAAGTTGCAGAATTTAAATTCCTCTCAAACCTCCATTAAAATACCTTCATGCAAGCTTTAATCTCACTCAATCTCACCATGATTTCCACTAATCCTTTCACAAGAATTTTTCCACACATCATGGGAAAGTTATAGCCAGCAAGAAGACTAAGTTTTGGAGAGATTTTGAAGAATTTCCAAAGTGGTAAGTTTGTATTTTTGGGTTATTGCTTTGTTAAAGTTTGTAAGCATGTTATGGGTGTTTAATTTATGAAGAAATTTTTGAGTTTTGATGTTGAATGGGAATGTGCACTTTTGGCAGCCATGGAAGCACCTTGAAAGCAGTTTATTTGTGCTTGTAAATGGTGAATTAAATGATTGATTAAATGTATATTGTGTAGGAAATTGTTTGGGTGATGTATACTTAGTATATGTAAATGTAAAATGAGATTTAAAGCTTAGAAAGTAATGGAATGTAAGTGTACCATTGTGGCAGTTTGTTAGCTCTTGAAGAATGCTGGAATTCGTGCTTGGTTTATGGAATAATGCTGTTAAAATGTGTTGGTTGTTATGGCAGTTTGAGTGTGTGTAAGGTGGTGTGAAGTGGGACATGTAAATGAGCATAAAAAGGTGATTGAATTGTTGTAAATTGGATTGAAAAATTCTGCACTTGTTGGTGTATGTTGAATGTAATTGTAATATGCCAAAATGACCTATAATGTGTTGTGAATTATGTTTAGGTTGTGGTACAACCAGAATTGGTTTGAATGTTAAGTTTGGTGAGTGTTAAAAGTGATGCTTGATGTGTATGCAAGAAATGCAATAAGGCAGTTTGAGTTTTAGGCCTATAACTTTAAGTGTGTGGCTCCAATTGGTATGAGACCAATTGGAGGTGAAACTAGGTACAAAATGTGCCAACTTTCATGAAGAAAGCTTACCAAAATTCTGCTTGCAAGGTATCTTGAAAAATGACCAAATCCGGATTAAGTGTAATTGAGGTCTGAAAATTGACCATTTGGGCAGCAGTTAGTGTTTAGGCCATAACTCACTCAAAACAGGTCCAATTGACCTGAAATTTTGACCATGAATAGTTAAGACCCATATCTACAAGTCTTATGAAGACACCAAAGCCCAGAAATGATCATAAGCAAGTCAAACAGCTTGCACAAGTTCGGGTCCAAAAACTGGCTGAACCAAAAATGACCTAAAATGACCCAAAGTGATCAAATTTGGTGCAATTTGACCAGCAATAGTAAAATGACCATAACTTGGTCTACATAACTCAGAATGACCTGAAAATTTTCCCCGCGTTCCATAAGACATAGATCTACAAGTTTGTAGTTTTGACCAAAACCCGAAAACCGAGGGAACTAGGTCGTCCGGCTAGGTCAAACTAGTATCCCGGAATCCAGCAAATTGCAAGAAAATGCAGTATACACGGAAATGAACTTGGTAAAATGTACCAACCCTAAAAGACTATCGAATGTGACATGTTAGTAACATTAAAACCTAATTTACCTATAATGCATCGAGGGTCAACATATTAGGTTGACTAAGGAAATAATAGAATTCGATAAATTAATTATTGAACCTTATTCTTAGAGACAGTTTAAATGAGTATTGAAACACTTCAAATTGTGTTTCTCAGTTAGCAAAAACTCAGGGAAGGGGAAGGAAACACTGAGTCAGAGCCAAGAGACTATCAGAGGTTTGTGCACAACTAGTTTTTAACTAATTTTGTTTGAATATTTCATATGATTAAATGACATACTTTTCTTATGTATTATGTTTAACCAGCATGGGATTTAATTCAATGATTATTGAAAATTGTTATAGTATGTATGAATTTAGCTTTGTGAAATGATATTTCCACAAGTATTAAGCATTGTTATGGATTGAATAAATTATGTTTTGGAAAATTGTGATAGAACATGTTTTGAATTGTGATGGTAATTTTCATGGAAAAATGCAAATTTATGATTTGAATTATGATGAGCATAAAAATTATTGGATATTGGAATTGAATTTGAATCGAATTATATTGTGATTTATGCTCACTAAAAGGATTGTGATATTGTTTTATATCTCACTATAGATGCTTGACTAGGTTATTACCCGTCTCTCTCATTTGTTGAGAAGACAATGGAGTTAGTTGTGTTTTGATTACCATGGTATTGCAGTACGTGCTTAGATCTTCCTCTGATTTGAGGTTAGATCTAAGTTTATTTTATCGTTATGGCCCTTGCGGAAGATTCATTATTGTGATGGTACTATGCACGATGATTCGACCTCCCCGACCATAGGGAGTTAGAATCCGATTCGACCTCCCCGACCATAGGGAGTTAGAATCACCCCGAAGATGGCCCTTTCGAATTAATCTTGCATAGTTAGTGAGATAAAGAATGGCTTTTGAGATAAAGAATGATTTTTTAGATACAACATGATTTTTGAGACACAGAATGTTTTTGAACAGTAAAAAATTATGATTTCAGTTATGATTTATGTATAATTGATTTTGTTGGAACTACCTTAAATGGTTAGTCATGATTTGACAAATTGAATTTCGTGATCAAAGTCATTTTATACAAATGATTTACATTATTGGCAATGAATATTTTGAGTTTTGGAATTTGATGAGTATTCAGATTTTCAAATTATTTACTGTAAATTTTGTCAATGTATATTGTACTATGTTTTAAATTATAGTTGTGCACCACTGAGTTCACCACTCAGTGATAGCTTTGTATGCTGTCGCAAGTAAGAAGAGCATAGAGCAGTGAGTAAGTTTCTTCAAAGACACTTTCAGATCAGCTCCAGGTATATTATAGGTATACCCATGTACATAGGTTTTGATGTATGCATGTAATAATATGTATGTAAATTATTTGAGCAGTTGTATAAAAACTCTTGTAAAATATTTTGGTATGCAATTAAATGTAAATTATTGTAAATGTAAATTTAAGATTTCATTTACTTGAATAGTTTTGTAATATAAATTTTGAGTCTTATAATCAATGAAATATTTCTTCATGACGAGATTAGTTTGAAAATGAATTGATTGTTTGTGGAGAATTGAATTGTGAATTGAATTAAAGTTTATTGGAGTTGTATTTGAGAAAACATATTGGGAGCATTTTCTTTTGCAGGATTGAAGAACTGTTTTCTCAAAATGCAGTCGACACTTTGTTGAAATTTTGAAAAAAATTTTATAACACCAGATTTTAATCATAGCCCAAGTACAGACCCAACCCCCACAAGGGCAACATGAAATAGAGAAGAGGGAGAAACCTATGGGTCATAGCTCAAGCCGTAATTTGAGAAAGAGAAAAGAAATTGAGGAGCCCCGAGCTCAGGGATATAACAGAGGTGGATCATCAAGGCAGAGACCACCAAGGTCCAGTCATCGAACAACTAGAAGTTCCTACCCTTCTCGTTAATGTGAAGCTTGTTGAAGATATCATGGTGGGATATGCTATAAGGCTATTGGAGCCTGTTATAACTGTGGAGGCACAGGACACTTTGCCAAGGACTGCACTAGTAGTCGCAGAGTTGGACCACCTCCTACTACTGTAGAAGGATCAGTTCAGAGCCCTTTCACTAGAAGTTCACAACCACCTAGCAGAGGTAGAGGCAGGGGTAGAGGTAGCCTAGCAGGCAGCTAAGGCACAGTGAAACATTCAGAGCAAGACAGTGCTCCAGCCAGAATCTATGCAATAAGACAGAGGGAAGAGGCCGAGACATTTGATGTTGTGGCTGGTACCTTCTCAACTTTTAATCTAGATGTGTTTGTGTTATTTGATCTGGGTTCTACCCATTCTTATGTGAGTGCTAGCATCATTGATTGCATTGCTGTTCCATGTATAAAAATGGACTTTGAGGTGCTAGTAACAAGTCCACTAGGATAGGAGGTCAGGGTTAATAGAATGCATAGAGATTGTCCTTTGGTGATCCAAGGACACACTTTTCTGTTTGATCTCATTGAAATGCCCCTCAGAGATTATGATATCATTTTGAGCATGGATTGGTTAGCTAGGCATCATGCCATGATTGACTGTAGGCTGAAGACAGTCACTTTCGGTCTCCCTCAGTATAGTGATGTGGTAATACATGGGAAGAGGCAGTTATTTCCATCAAACATCATTTCGGCTACACTAGCTAGAAAAATGATCAGAAAGGGGTGTGAAGCATACTTGGCACATGTGGTAGACGCCCAAGTGGAGAGTCCAGCATTGAAAGACATCCCTACAGTACATGACTTTCCAGATGTGTTTCCTGATGAATTGCCAGGATTACCTCCGGAAAGAGAAGTGCAGTTTGAAATTAATGTTATGCTTGGTGTGGATCCAATCTCCATAAAACCATACAGAATGGCACCAGCAGAGTTGAAGGAGTTGAAGGTACAGTTGCAAGAACTACTTGAAAAGGGCTTCATCCGTCCTAGTGTATCACCTTGGGGAGCGCCAGTATTGTTTGTTAAGAAGAAGAATGACACTCTTCGTTTATGTATTGTTTGACCTGGAGTCTGAATACTTTTATGTTAGTGTTAGAATTATATGTTCTGTTGTTATTCCTTTACAGGGGAATAAATTTTAATGCATTAGTGATTAGTCCTTAAGATAAGGATTGTGATAATAAGTGAAATTAGTTTTGGAAGAGTTTATCGGAAAAAAGTATTTTCTAACACACCATAAATTGTAAAGCTAAATGGCAAGCCTACTTAATGTAAGGCAAGAGGACGTAAAAGTAAGATGCGGTAATAGAATTGTTCTAGATGAAGGCAGAGATGTTACAGTTGTTAATTGTTAATGGATATTGTAATCAGAATAAGTTTCAAGTATCGGTGAATTCGAAAAGGATAAAAGATAGGAAAGTTTGATCTATTGGGATATATCGTAGTAACTATGCAATATTCTTGATGTTTATACTGTAAGCTGCAGATTATAGTACTGACTTGAGATTATTGTTTAGAGCTACGTACTACCCGATAGTATACCTAGATAAGAATAGTTACCAACGGCATCTATTTTGGTATAGTTATGCCAGGACAGAATTTAATTGTTAGAAATAAGTTTGAAAATCCTACTTAGGGATCTAAAACTCAAAGGTTAGAATATCGAATGGTTATAGTTCAATACAAAAGGAAGTAAGTTATTGAATATTGACAGATAAATAGAGTTATGAAAGTAAAAAAAAAAAAAATAATTTTGAACAATTGGTTCAAATATAACAAAGAAATGTTACGAATGTGAGGAAGACTATGGACTAGAATGGTCAGAGGACCAATGACTAGATAAATGATTCTAACATGACCTCAAGGGTCATTCAAGAAGGAACATGAATCGAAATATTAGACAGGACAATAGTAAGAGAAGATTGGTGATATACAAACAAATTAAACGTTGTATTAGATTGTTAAAAGTCTTATACAAATTTGAGGAAAAGAAGATTATACGATCATATAAAAAGGAAAAAAATAAACGTATGACTATTGTAAGATGACTATTGGGTAAAATTTTATGGACGAAATTTATTTTAAGGGGGGAGAATTGTAACACCCCTATGTTCGGTAATG
Source organism: Hevea brasiliensis (assembly GCF_030052815.1). Taxonomy (NCBI): domain Eukaryota; kingdom Viridiplantae; phylum Streptophyta; class Magnoliopsida; order Malpighiales; family Euphorbiaceae; genus Hevea; species Hevea brasiliensis. The sequence continues at coordinate 35,274,574 of NC_079500.1, forward strand.
CGTTCTACTGTTCCGGTGACCAGTGTTGCCCGGACAGCTAGGATGCCTAGAATTATACTTCGATATGAGTGAGGAGACATAAAATAATGAAATACAAGAAAAGAAAATACAAGAAAAACAAAGGAAAAATAATAGCAAAGAAATGTAACCAAGTTAAGCGAGCCGAAAACCCTAGCGATGGGTGACTGCATCTGGAAGTCACAACGTGGACCGTTGACTAGCCCTGGACCGCGGGGAAACCTGGAAAATATTTTTAGGAATTAAATAGACCCCTATTGAAGTATAAATATCATTAGAAATATTAAATAAAAATTAAATAATTAGTAAAAAGAAAAGTGGGAAATCGAAAAACGTACAAAACCCGGTGTTACAGAAAAATCGGGAATGCAACCCGAACAGGGGCATTGTGGTCATTTGATACCCCGAGTTGTCTTTTGACCTAAATGTCCATGAAAGTAAAGTAGTGTTAAAGTTTAGAAATTACATGAAAAATTAAAGTTGGAATGAAATATAATGAACGAGAATTATGGGGTAAAATGTGAATAATTAAAAGTTTAACATTACCTTATTATTTAATTGAGTTAGTGGACCATTATGCACCATATAAAAGCCAAAAGTGGACAGAATTTTCCACTATCTTCATTCATCTTCTTCACCTCTCAAGTTGCAGAATTTAAATTCCTCTCAAACCTCCATTAAAACACCTTCATGCAAGCTTTAATCTCACTCAATCTCACCATGATTTCCACTAATCCTTTCACAAGAAATTGTCCACACATCATGGGAAAGCTATAGCCAGCAAGAAGACTAAGTTTTGGAGAGATTTTGAAGAATTTCCAAAGTGGTAAGTTTGTATTTTTGGGTTATTGCTTTGTTAAAGTTTGTAAGCATGTTATGAGTGTTTGATTTATGAAGAAATTTTTGAGTTTTGATGTTGAATGGGAATGTGCACTTTTGGCAGCCATGGAAGCACCTTGAAAGCAGTTTATTTGTGCTTGTAAATGGTGAATTAAATGATTGATTAAATGTATATTGTGTAGGAAATTGTTTGGGTGATGTATACTTAGTATATGTAAATGTAAAATGAGATTTAAAGCTTGGAAAGTAATGGAATGTAAGTGTACCATTGTGGTAGTTTGTTAGCTCTTGAAGAATGCTGGAATTCATGCTTGGTTTATGGAATAATGTTGTTAAAATGTGTTGGTTGTTATGGCAGTTTGAGTGTGTGTAAGGTGGTGTGAAGTGGGACATGTAAATGAGCATAAAAAGGTGATTGAATTGTTGTAAATTGGATTGAAAAATTCTGCACTTGTTGGTGTATGTTGAATGTAATTGTAATCTGCCAAAATGACCTATAATGTGTTGTGAATTATATTTAGGTTGTGGTACAACTAGAATTGGTTTGAATGTTAAGTTTGGTGAGTGTTAAAAGTGATGCTTGATGTGTATGCAAGAAATGCAATAAGGCAGTTTGAGTTTTAGGCCTATAACTTTAAGTGTGTGGCTCCAATTGGTATGAGACCAATTGAGGTGAAACTAGGCACAAAATGTGCCAACTTTCATGAAGAAAGCTTACCAAAATTCTGCTTGCAAGGTAGCTTGAAAAATGATCAAATCCGGATTAAGTGTAATTGAGGTCTGAAAATTGACCATTTGGGCAGCAGTTAGTGTTTAGGTCATAACTCACTCAAAACAAGTCCAATTGACCTGAAATTTTGACCATGAATAGTTAAGACCCATATCTACAAGTCTTATGAAGACACCAAAGCCCAGAAATGATCATAAGCAAGTCAAACAGCTTGCACAATTTCGGGTCCAAAAACTGGCCGAACCTAAAATGACCTAAAGTGATCAATTTTGGTGCAATTTGACCAGCAATAGTAAAATGACCATAACTTGGTCTACATAATTCAGAATAACCTGAAATTTTGCCCCGCATTCCATAAGACATAGATCTACAAGTTTTTAGTTTTGACCAAAACCCGAAAATCGAGGGAACTAGGTCGTCCGGCTAGGTCAAACTAGTATCCCGGAATCCAGCAAATTGTAAGAAAATGCAGTATACACGGAAATGAACTTGGTAAAATGTACCAACCCTAAAAGACTATCGAATGTGACATGTTAGTAACATTAAAATCTAATTTACCTAGAATGCATCGAGGGTCAACATATTAGGCTGACTAAGGAAATAATAGAATTGATAAATTAATTATTGAACCTTATTCTTAGAGACAGTTTAAATGAGTACTGAAACACTTCAAATTGTGTTTCTCAGTTAGCAAAGACTCAGGGAAGGGGAAGGAAACACTGAGTCAGAGCCAAGAGACAGTTATCAGAGGCTTGTGCACAACTAGTTTTTAACTAATTTTGTTTGAATATTTCATATGATTAAATGACATACTTTTCTTATGTATTATGTTTAACCAGCATGGGATTTAATTCAATGATTATTGAAAATTGTTATAGTATGTATGAATTTAGCTTTGTGAAATGGTATTTCCACAAGTATTAAGCATTGTTATGGATTGAATAAATTATGTTTTGGAAAATTGTGATAGAACATGTTTTGAATTGTGATGGTAATTTTCATGGAAAAATGCAAATTTATGATTTGAATTATGATTAGCATAAAAATTATTGGATATTGGAATTGAATTTGAATCGAATTATATTGTGATTTATGCTCACTAAAAGGATTGTGATATTTTTTATATCTCACTATAGATGCTTGACTAGGTTATTACCCGTCTCTCTCATTTGTTGAGAAGACAATGGAGTTAGTTGTGTTTTGATTACCATGGTATGTGCACAGGCTTAGATTTTCCTCTGATTTGAGGTTAGATCTAAGTTTATTTTATCGTTATGGCCCTTGCGGAAGATTCATTATTGTGATGGTACTGTGCACGATGATTCGACCTCCCCGACCATAGGGAGTTAGAATCCGATTCGACCTCCCCGACCATAGGGAGTTAGAATCACCCCGAAGATGGCCCTTTCAGATTAGTCTTGCATAGTTAGTAAGATAAAGAATGGCTTTTGAGATAAAGAATGATTTTTGAGATACAACATGATTTTTGAGACACATAATGGTTTTGAACAGTAAAGAATTATGATTTCAGTTATGATTTATGTATAATTGATTTTGTTGGAACTACCTTAAATGGTTAGTCATGATTTAACAAATTAAATTTCGTGATCAAAGTCATTTTATAAAAATGATTTACATTATTGGCAATGAATATTTTGAGTTTTGGAATTTGATGAGTATTCAGATTTCCAAATTATTTACTGTAAATTTTGTCAATGTATATTGTACTATTTTTTAAATTATAGTTGTGCACCACTGAGTTCACCACTCAGCGATAGCTTTGTATGCTGTCGCAGGTAAGAAGAGCATAGAGCAGTGAGTAAGTTTCTTCGAAGACACTTTCAGATCAGCTCCAGGTATATTATAGGTATACCCATGTACATAGGTTTTGATGTATGCATGTAATAATATGTATGTAAATTATTTGAGCAGTTGTATAAAAACTCTTGTAAAATATTTTGGTATGTAATTAAATGTAAATTATTGTAAATGTAAATTTAAGATTTCATTTACTTGAATAGTTTTGTAATATAAATTTTGAGTCTTATAATCAATGAAATATTTCTTCATGATGAGATTAGTTTGAAAATGAATTGATTGTTTGTTGAGAATTGAATTGTGAATTGAATTAAAGTTTATTAGAGTTGTATTTGAGAAACCATATTGGGAGCATTTTCTTTTGCAGGATTGAAGAACTGTTTTCTCAAAATACAGCCGGCACTTTGCCGAAATTTTGAAAAAAAAATTTATAACACCAGATTTTAATCGATAATTTAAATTTCACAAAAATTATTTAAAAATCCCTTGTAGTATATTTAATGGATTATCGGTAGGAGAAGTACGGTAATTCATTAGGTGTACTACGGGATCATGTTACATCTTACAGGGGAGTAGGGTGTGACATGTAAGATGATTAAAGTCAAGATTAAATATAGGTTTGACACTTGACACAATGTGATTGGGTCAGTTAAACTTAGAGCTAATCAAAAGGTAACATGCGGCAAGGGTTTTAAGTGGTGACCTAGCTATATAAGTGTTGTTATGAAAAGAAAATATAATAAGCTGCCATTCTCTCTTTGTGCCGCCACCCTTGGTTGCCCTCTCCCCTCTTCTTCTTCATCTCTCATCAATTCAAAGAGATTAGCAAACAATCTCTTGAATTAAAAATACTAGAAATTGTTTCTAGTGTCCTGTTTACATTTGTAATCTCTCAAAAGGTAAAACTTGATTTTCTAATTCATAGAAAAAGCTTTAGAAGCTGTTTAAGGGCTGCCATAGGTGATCTTAGTGTGGACAAGCTAAAGGGATAACATTCAGTGTCCTAAAGACGCATCCCAAAGGTGCCAAACACACTGCAGTGCATCAGAAGGTTAGTGCACTTGTTCTTGATCTAATCTAGGGTTCTAAAATTAATCTGATTAATTCTAAAATCTTAAATGGCAAATACAGATCCAAAAAACATATTAAAAGAGTTTTAATATGCTGTTTATCATTGAAATCAAATAGATAAAAATAAATCCTGCATGATGGATGTGACCCTAGGTGAAAATTTTTTGAATTCAATGATATAAAGTTGTGTTTTTCATGCTTCCGCTCCTTCATTTCTCTTTTCCACTAGCTTCACAATACTTCTTAGGACTACGGTGTCACAATGTCCCATTTAAAATTAGAGTTACAGTTACCCTCGCGGTCACTTCCTAGTAAGGTCACCCATCGCTGTGACCCCCGGCTTATTTAACCTTTTATGCTTTGTTTTTCTTATTTATACTTGTCCTTCTGGTAATTACTATTAATTCTCATTCAGGGCTTTTCTAGGTGACTTAAATATAGTTCTAATCCCCTTAATTGTCTGGACCGACACCGATCAATAGAATAGTGAAATATACCAGGCTATGCATATAGGAGTTTACAATTCTCTCCCCCTTAAAATAAATTTTGTCTCGAAATTTTACCTGTCCATAGTTTTTGAATAGCTGTGAGTGCTGTCTCTTCATATCCTCCTCATGCTCCCAAGTAGCTTCCTGGCCTAAGTGATGGTTCCACAGCACTTTAACCAGTGGTATCTGCTTGTTTCTCAACTGCTTCACCTCATATGCTAGAATTTCAATAGGTTCTTCCTCATATGTGAGGTATGGATTCACCTCAATCTCTTCTACTAGTAGTACATGAGATGGGTCTGATCGATACCTCCTCAACATAAACACATGGAAGACATTATGTATCTTCTCCAACTCTGGAGGTAGTGCCAATCAATATGCCAGAGGACCCACTCTTTCCAGAACCTCATATAGTCCAATGAAACAAGGACTCAGTTTCCCCTTTCTGCCAAATCTCATAATTTTCTTCTAAGGGAAAACCTTGAGGAATACCTTATCACCCACTACATATTCAATATCCCTCCTCTTCAGATCAATATAGGACTTCTGACGGTCTGATGCAACCTTGAGTCGATCTCTGATCATTCTAATCTTTTCCTCTGTCTGCTGAATAATCTCTGGCCCAATCACTTTTCTTTCACCCACTTCATCCCAAATCAAGGGAGTTCTGCACTTTCTGCCATATAAAGCTTCATAAGGAGGCATACCAATACCTGATTGGTAGCTGTTGTTGTAAATAAACTCAATCAGTGGCAAGTGTGTATCCCAACTACCTTCAAACTCCATTACACAAGCCCATAGCATATCCTCTAATATCTAAATTACCCTCTCAGACTGGCCATCTGTCTATGGGTGGAATGCTGTACTGAAGTTCAATCTAGTTTCTAGGACTCTCTAAAGACTACCTCAGAATCTAGAAGTGAACCTAGGATCTCTGTCTGACACAATCGATACTGGCACTCCATGTAGTCTCACTATTTCATCAATGTATAGTTTAGCCAATCTCTCCAAACTGTAGTCCATCCTAACTGGCAAAAAGTGAGTAGACTTGGTTAATCTGTCCACTATGACCCCTACTTCATCATGGCTCTTCTGCATCCTCGAAAGTCCCATCACAAAATCCATAGTTATTCTTTTCCATTCCACTAAGGTACTAGCAATGGATGTAGTAAACCAGCTAGGACTTGATGTTCTACCTTCACTTGCTAACAAGTTAGGCATTTGGAGACAATTAGCTACATCCCTTTTCATGCCCATCCACCAGTAATGCTATTTTATCCCTCTGTACATCTTAGTGCCACTAGGGTGCATAGCAAAAGGAGACTCATGTGCTTCCTTCATAATGATTTGTCTCAAGTCAACATCATTAGGAACGCACATTCTACCCTGATGTAGCAGTAAGCCATCATCTCTCATAGAAAATTCAGGTTTTTTGCCATCTTGAACTTCCTTTATCAATTTTTGATACTTCTCATCATTCTGAGTAGGCATTATAATATGATTAATCAACACTGGCTGTACCTGCCATGCAACTAATGTGTGTCCCTCATCATCAACCTCCAAACTAGCCTGTAGTGCTTTCAACTCATGTACCATGGACAAAGGAGAAACTTTTAGACTTGCCATAGTCTTACAAATTAAGGCATCAGCCACCACATTTGCTTTCCCTAGCTGGTAGTCTATTAGACAATTATAGTCCTTTATCAGCTCTAACCATCTCCTTTGTCTCAAATTCAATTTTTTCTGGGTACCCAAATACTTTAAACTCTTATGATCTATGCAGATGTAACACTTCTCCTCATATAAATAGTGTCTCCAGATCTTAAAAGCAAATATAATAGCAGCAAGCTCCAAGTCAAGTGTTGGGTAGTTTCTCTCGTATGGTTTTAGCTGGCGTGATGCATATGCAATGACATTTCAATCTTGCATCAGTATACAACCTAACCCATTGTGTGAGGCATCACTATAAATAGTATATTCTTTACCTTGTGTGGGTAAAGTAAGGACTGGAGCTTCTGTCAAACATCTCTTCAACTCATCAAAACTCTGCTGGCATTTATCCATCCACTGAAATTTCACATCTTTTCGAAGCAGCTTAGTCAATGGAGAAGCTAACATAGAAAATCCTTTCACAAACCAACGGTGGTATCCAGCTAAACCCACAAAACTGCAAATTTCTATGATATTCCTGGGTGGTTTCCAATTAAGGATTGCTTTTATCTTGCTGGGATCTACCTTAATACCCTCGACTGATACTATGTGCCCCAAGAAAGAAATTTCCTTCAGCCAAAATTCACATTTTGATAATTTGGCATATAGTTGTTTCTCCCTTAAAGTCTGTAGCACAATCCACAGATGTCTATCATGCTCCTCTGCACTCTTAGAATAGACCAATATGTCATCAATGAATACCACCACAAACTGATCTAGGTATGGCCTGAAGATAGTGTTCATCAGGTCCATAAATGCAGCCGGAGCATTAGTTAACCCTAATGGCATGATCAGGAACTCATAATGGCCATATCGAGTTCTGAATGCAGTTTTTGGGATACTCTGCTCTTGCACCTTCAGTTGATAATAACCCGATCTCAAATCGATTTTGGAGAACACATCTGCACCCTTTAGTTGATCAAATAGGTCATCAATGTGGGGCAATAGATATCTGTTCTTTATTATCACCTTATTCAACTACCAATAATCAATACACAAGCAGAGAGTGCTATCTTTCTTTTTAACAAATACTAGTGCTCCCCAAGGTGATACACTAGGGCGAATAAAGCCCTTGTCAAGCGATACATGTAATTGCACCTTCAACTCCTTCAATTCAGCAGGTACCATTTTGTATGGTGTTTCGGAGATTGGTCCACACCAAGCATAATATCAATTTCAAACTGCACCTCTCTTTCCAGAGGTAATACTGGTAACTCATCAGGGAACACATCCGGAAAGTCACATATTGTAGGGATGTCCCTCAATGCTGGACTACCCACTTGGGTGTCTATCACATGGGCCAAGTATGCTTCATATCCCTTTCTGATCATTTTTTTGGTCAGTGCACCTGAAATGATGTTTGATGGCAATAACTACCTCTCCCCATGTATTATTTCATCACTGTACTGAGGGAGACCAAAAGTGACTATCTTCAGTCTACAGTCAATCATAGCGTGATGCCTGGCTAACCAATCCATGCCTAAGATGATATCATAATCTCTGGAGGGTATTTCAATCAGATCGGACAGAAAAGTAGGTACTGAAGGAGCAGAAGCATGAAAATTATAAGATTAGGACATTAAATTCAAAAATTTGCTTCTAGGGTCTCAAGCATCATGCAAAATTCAATTTTTACCTATTGATTTCAATGTTTAATTGCATATTAAAACACTTTTAATATATATTTGGATCTATATTTGCCATTTAAGATTTTAGAATTAACAAATTAATTCATTAGAACCCTATATTAAATGAAGAATATGTGCACTAACCTTTTGATGCACTGTAGATATGTTTGGTACCTTTGGGAAGCAGCTAGGACCCCAAATGTTGTCCCTCTAGTTTATCCACACCAAGATCACCAATGGCAGCCCCTTGAACAACTTCTAAAGCCTTGCCAACCAATTAGAAAATAGGGATTTGCCTTTAGAGAGGTTGTAGATGTATACAGGACACTAGAAACGATTTCTAGCAATTTTAATTCAAGACAATATGGGCAATTCTCTTTGAATTGATGAAAGAAGAAGAAGAAGAAGAGAGAGTAGAGCCTCTTTGGGTGGCGTCACCTTGAGAGAATAATCAGATTGTTATCTTATTCTTTCATAACATCACATTATATAATTAGGTCATCACTTAAAACCCTTACCACATGTCATCTTCTGATTGGCTCAGAATTTTAATTGACCTAATCACATTAAACCAAGTGTCAAAGCTAGATTTAATCTTGACTTTGATCATCTTACATGATTGGAAGACAAACAGCAAGCTTATATGGTGCCAAGTGTCACCATCTCATGGTGCCACATGTCACCCTATAAAATGATCAAATTACCCCTGTATTGTAATTTTGAGTTCTCAACCCAAAATAATCATTTCTCCTCTTTTAATCAATTTATATCAAATATAAATTAATTAATTAATCTCTATTAATTAATTTCTCATAATTAAATTCATATTTAAATACTTTAAATATAAATATAAATTTAACTTATACTATACATCCAATAACCTAAATTTTGTTTCAAGTAATGCTAGGGACTTTGCAATCTAATTACAAACCAAACCTATTTAATTAATTAATTAAACTCTTTAACTAATTAATTAAATCACATTTAACTTGGTGATTACTTGTGTATATGTGTGACTCACTAGGCTCATCACTAATTAACAATGAGATAACGATATTAACTCTTAATATCATCAGAACTCTTTCTTACTATAAATGATTTCTCTAAGTCATTTTAGGCATCTCATAGATCATGGTTAACACCTAGTATAGCATGCCATGGCCACCCAATCAGTAATAAGGAATACCTTAAATGAACCTTTAATCATATGTTACCATGCACTAGAATCTCTTTGTTACAAAATCCCAATTCGAGCTGGAGTCATGATTTATGTTAAACTATATTTGCTGTGAATATTATGTTCTCTTTTAATTTCAATTCTTAATTAAAAATATTTTCTCATCAGAAACTCTTTTCAGATTAAATCTATCTTTCCTGGCCAGGAACTTAAAACATCAAGAACAATTAAATGAACATAGAATTTTATCCCTATTTACTTAGGGTAACAGATTCCATCTTGATCAACACCTACCTCCATATATAACTAGTATGAGCTAACGCATGCCCATATACCCATGCACAGTACAAGTATGAAAGCAGTATCAAACTCAAACCACTTATATACAAGATAACTATGCTATCTCAAGTTTAAAGATTATATGCACTGATATAATTTATGACAATGCATTGACAAGAGTAAACTCTGTGTGCTTGTCATAAATGTCACTGGTTCGGCCTACTTATCATGCATAAGTGCCTATCATGTTTGTTATATGGCATGAGACTCACAATTCCATCTTATTTACATCTTATATAAATAACTTGGGAATAAACATGATTACAATCTTTCTGGATAAGTCATGTCCTTATTGTAAAGTATCCTCGATTGTGAACCAATTTATGATACTTTGTGCTAGAAATACTGTTACTCATATTCTTAACAACTTAAGAATAGAATTTTTAACAAATATCAATGGACCTTTTCTATTACACATAAATATATTATGTAAACGAAAAAGTGAAATTGCCTTTTATTAATAAAATAAGTACAAGATACATACTAAATGATATACTCTATGGCATACTACTAACAATCTCCCACTAGCACTAGAGTCATTCATTACAATATCTTAGACCGCTCTTCTCAAGATGTCGGTCTAACTGAGCTTATGACATAGCCTTAGTGAATGGATCAGCTAGATTTTCAGCTGATGTTATTTTCTGCATGGCTATATCGCCTCGCCCAACTATCTCTCTGATAATATAGTAGCACCTTTCTATGTGTTTGGATTTCTGATGAGACTGGGGTTCATTATATCCAAACAGCTTCTTTTGCAACATCTGATGCGGTAATATACTCGGCCTTTATAATGGAATCAACAATCTTACTTTGTTTGGAACTCTTCTAACTGACTGCACCTCCATTACAAATGAACAAAAACCCAAAGGTAGACTTTCTATCATCGATATCTGATTGGAAATCAGAATCAACATAACCATCCAATTACATGTCACCACCTCCATAAATCAAGAATAAATCCTTAGCTCTTCTCAAGTACTTAAGGATATTCTTAACAGCTATCCAGTGTTCCAAACCTGGATTGGATTTAAACCTACTAGTCAAACTAACAGCATGTGCGATATCCGGCCTAGTACACATCATTGCATACATCAAACTTCCAATAGCCAAAGCATATGGAATCTTGACTATTTTATCTCTTTCTTCAAGTGTCTTTGGAGACATCTCTTTAGAAAGGTGGATACCATGTCTCACTGGTAACAATCCTCTCTTGGAATCAAGCATGTTAAACCTCTTCAATGCCTTTTTCAAGTATAGACTTTGGGATAAACCAATTATTCTTTTCGCTCTATCTCTATAGATGCGAATCCCAAGAATATAGGTTGCCTCCCCTAAGTCTTTCATAGAGAATGTATTTGACAACCATACCTTTATAGTTGTCAACATACCTGTGTCATTACCCATCAACAAAATGTCATCCACATATAAGACTAGGAAAGTGATAGCACTATCACTAACCTTCTTATATACACATGACTCATCCTTATTTTTGATAAAACCAAATGACTTAATGGCTTCATCAAAATGAATGTTCCAACTCCTCGAAGCTTGTTTCAACCCATAAATGGATCGCTTTAGCTTGCATATTTTGGAACCATCATGGGATTCAAAACCCCTAGGCTGTTCCATGAAAATGTTTTCTTCAATGTATCCATTGAGAAACGCTGTTTTGACATCCATCTGCCAAATCTCATAATCATAGTATACAGCTATTGCTAATAGAATCCTAATTAATTTAAGCATAGCAACAGGTGAGAAAATCTCCTCATAGTCAATTCCTTGCCTTTGGTGAAACCCTTTCGCTACTAGCCTTGCTTTATAGATCTCTACCTTCTATCAGAACCAATTTTCTTCTTGAAAACACATTTTTTCCCTATAGGTACAATACCTTCAGGTGGTTCAACAATATCCCAAACTTGATTCTTCTACATAGAATCAATCTCAGATTTCATAGCATTAATCCATTTTGAAGAGTTTATATCTGATATAGCTTCTTCATAGGTAAGTGGATCATCTCTATGATCTACTTCTTCATGAGTAGACAACTCTTGTTCTTCTTCATGAAGAAAACCATATCTCACTGGTAGGTGAGATATCCTGGTTGATCTGCGAGGAATAACTATAGATGTTTCATCAATAGGTGTAGGTTGACTATATGGATCCATATCCATTTGATCTGTTGGTTAGTCAGAACTCTCCAATTCTAACTATATTTGCCTTCCTTTGCCTCCTTCTTGAACAAACTATTGTTTAAGAAATGTGGCATCTCTACTTACCACAACCTTTTCTGATGTAGGCAAATAAAAATAATATCCAAAACTCTCTTTTGGATATCCAACAAATCGACCCTTTTTCTACTCTGGTTTCCAATTTATCAATGTTCAACTTATTAATATAAGCTGGACAACCCCAAATCTTAACATGCTTAAGACTTGGTTTTCTTCCATGCCATATCTCATAAGGTGTGGAAGACACTAATTTTGATGAAATCCTATTCAGAATATGTAAAGCTGATTCTAATGAAAATCCCCAAAAGGAGATTGGTATATCAGTATAGCTCATCATACTACGTACCATATCCAAAAGGGTATGATTTCTCCTTTCAGATACACCATTCAACTGTGGTGTTCCTGGAGGAGTCAGCTGGGAAACAATGCCATGCTCTTTCAAGTATTCATCAAATTCAGTACTCAAGTATTCATCTCCATGATCTGATCAAAGAACTTTAATACTTTTTCCTGTTTGATTTTCTACTTCAGATTTAAATTCTTTGAACTTTTCAAAGGATTTATATTCGTATTTTATCAAATACGAATACCCAAACCTTGATTTATCATCAGTAAAGCTAATAAAATAATGAAAACTGCCTCTAGCCATTTCTCTAAATGGACCACATACATCACTATGTATTAGCTCTAAAATATTTTCAGCTCTTAGCTCTTATCCAACAAAGGGTGATCTAGTCATTTTGCCCTAAATGCAGGATTCACAAGTTGGAGTATGCTCATAATCTATTGAGGATAGAATCCCTATTTTCTCTAGTTTTGTAATCCTATCTTCTGTAATATGACCTAATCTTAAGTGCCAAATATATTTTGAACATGAGTTGATTTTCACCATGGCATTGCATTCTTTTAGATTGCTTGCATTCATTTTGTGTTTATCATTATTATCCAAATAATAAAGACCATCATGCATATAACCCAAGCCAACATATTTATTTTCAAAATAAATATTGCAAACATCATCTGTGAATTGAAATTCATAGCCATTTCTAGTCAAACTAGATATAGAATTGATGTTTTTAAAAGCATCAGGTACATATAAGATATTATTCAAACACAAAACATGTCCAGACATGTAAAAAGATTTAGATCATATGGCTAAAGCTTCAACAGTTAAGCCATCACCAATCCAGAGTCTAACATCTCCAGAATGCAAGCTGCTACTATTTGCTATTTCCTGCATATCATAAGAAATGTGGGAACTGGCACCAATATCTAAAACCCAAGCTATAGATGAATTATGAGTATCATCAGAATCTAAATAACAAGATATGGACATACCTTCCGAAGGTGTATCCTTCTTCTCCTTCAGAGAAGCAAGATATCCTGGGCAGTTCCTTTTCCAGTGCCCATCCTGTTGGCAGTGGAAACACTTTCCTTTGCCTCCATCAGTTTCGGTCTTCCCTTTTTGTTTAGCTATCTTCTTGGAAGGACAAGGAATTTGAGATTTCTTTTTCTTATTGCCCTTCTTCTTATTGGACTTTCCAGCAAAAGAAGATGCAATCAAAACTACCTCTTTTCCTTTATTGCCCAGTATATTCTTTTGGGAAATAACTAGCATGTTAAGTAAACCAGTCAAGGTGTATTCCTGCTTAGTCATATGGAAATTTGTCACAAAATTCCCAAATGACTCAGGAAAGGACTAAAGAATCAAATCTGTATGTAGTTGGAAATCCATGTGAAAGTTAAGATGTTTCAATTGCTCAATTAGCCGAATCATCTTGTGGACATGATCTCCAACATTCTGTCCCTCAGACATCCTCATGCGTAATAGCTGCCTAGATATCTCATCCTGGCATTCCTGCTATGTTCACCATACAACTCTTGTAGGTGAAGGAGGATCTCACTTGCATATTGCATGTTCTCATACTGCTTCTGTAACTCATTACTCATAGAAGCAAACATGTAACACTTGGCTCTCATATCATGCTCCTTCCACTTATCCAAAGTATCATGTTCCTCTTAAGTGGCCTCTAGAGGTAAGGGACCAGGAACATTTGAGTCTAGAACATATCCTATATGTTCAAGGTTCAGGACAAGTTTCAAATTTCTTAACCAATCAGAAAGATTAGGTCCTGTCAACCTATTGTGATCAAGTATGCTCGTAAGGATATTGGATGGTGGTGGTTGTCGTGTGCTCATTATTATCAGAAAATTAACTGCAGAAAATAACTAGATTAATTAGTAAATGCATCATGTAATTAATCAAAATGATTATGGTCTTTTAATCAAATTGGTCCTCCCACTAACTTAGCGAATCCTACACTTCCACAGTAGGAAATGAAAATCCTAGTTGGATGGATTTCTAGTGGATGATTGAATTCTTATAATCTTATTGATCATCCTCAGGCACATCCATTATTGGAATTACAATAAACTATAAGTGAGCAACTCCTTGCCCAGCACATCTCATATGAGGTTCAATCCTTTATCTAGCCCTAATGCTCAAAATCTCAGGCACATCCATTATTGACTTATCTTGCATTAGTTAAGTTGATCCCATTGAGCCAGTAAACATGCAAATAATTTTAATTTCCTTAAGCACATCTATTATTGGCCACGAAACCATTTACATATTTACAACATCTCATGCTTAACAATTATTCTTAAGAAAATCTCTTAAATTAATTGCATCATATGCAAGTTATTTAAAATTTCTTAAAATAATTATCTCAATGGAGGGCCCATGATATAATTACTTTAATTATACCATTTCCAACTTAATCATTTGTTTGGAAGATTTTGTGGTCGGCCTTATTACTATTATGGTCTCACTTTGCAGATTATCCAATTAGCATGCATATATCATATACTTGCATACATTCCCATACATCTTATGCATTCATGGATAAACATATCAATATGATATGATCATGGACTTTCTAAAGGATTCAATTCTGAGCCACCAAGAATTGAATCAGGGCATTTCTAGGTGCATTTCATTCATTCATTTTTTAAGAGTTACTGAAGGAGTACATAATCAACACTTGATCTTAAATTCCTCCCACTAGTCCCACCAATGCTCTTGACCTCCTTGATCTTCCTGCAATTCATTACATTGTAATCCTTGGCATACCAAGGTGAATTTACAAGAACCAAATAAATGAAATTACAACCCAAAAATATTACAACCTTTATAATACTTGCCACTAAAATAAATTAATTAATTTACAATCCAAAGAAATATAAAAGAAATAAATCCAATCACATTGGTCTTTTATTATCCATGATCATCCATCATGCATATACTATTTAACAATTAAATAAAAAAATATATATTAAAATTAAATTGAATATCTCGTATTCAACTTAAAAATCCAGATTTGAATCTCATTCAAACAAATTTAAAAATTTAGATTTGAATCACATTCAAACAAATTTAAAAATTCATATTTGAATCACATTCAAACAAATTTAAAAATTCAGATTTAAATCACAATCAAACAAATTTAATTGTGTGATTATAATTCTAATTAAACAATTTAATTAGACATAGACATAATTATGAGCATCAAACATACAAAAATTGCATAATTGAAGTCCATACCATGCGCACCATTGAGGTGCTCTTGAATCCGCCACCTATGGTGACTCCACCATGTGTGCTGCCACACATGGACATTCAACCATCAATGAATCAATCATCTTATGATCAAATCACATCATTAAATTATATATTAAACAATCTAAATGTAACACCCCTATTTGTATGGCCTGGTATATTTCACTGTTCCGGTGACCGGTGTTAGTCCGGACAATTAAGGGGATTAGAACCACACTTAAGACAACTAGATGAACCATAAACATAAATAATTAGTAATGTCCAATTGGTTTAGTATAAACAAGAAAAACAGAGCACAAAAAGTTAAACGAGCCGAGAGTCACAATGATGGGTGACCTTCTCGGGAACGACTGCGAAGTCGTTTTAAACTCAAATTTCGAACCATAAAATGTGGCGTCGGGGTCCTTAGAACCCTTATAAACATAGTGAAAAAGAGAAAATCATGAAAAAGAACTGTTAAACCAGTCAAATAATTAGGTCAGGGAGCCGAAAGAAATATTGAATTAATTGCAAACCGGGATGAATCGGCGAGGGGCAATTTGGTCAATTGACCCCGAGAGCTGACTCCTGACTTAATTGTCAAATAAAATCAGAGAAAAAAAACTTCAGGATTGAGAATTAAATTAAATAATGAATAGAAAAAAATAAATAGAAAAAAAAAGAAAATAGAAAAGTCAAAAGGTGATGACATCATACATGACCTCATGCATGATGCCATAAAGAATAAAATTAATTTATTTACTTATTTGGATTTTTGGTCTTCCTAAAGAGATAAAAGATAAAAGAAAAGAAAAGAAAAAAAAAAATTAAAAGCCTCATCTTCCTAAAAGTGCCGCCTCCCATCCTTCTCTCCCTCACCATTGCAAATCTCATTTAAAGCTTGCTTCAAGCTTTGAAACCATCATTAAACCCCAAATCCTCCCATACTTGCTTCATAAAAACTTGATTTAATCACTTGAGAGGAAGATTGGTCATCAAAGAATTGAAGAAAATTGAGAGGAAGTGAAAGTTCAAAGACACCTAACAAGGTTAGTAATACAAACTTCAAGTTTTTAGTTTAATTAGTCTATGTATAGCGTCAAGAACATAGAAACAAACTTAAAATGAAAAGAAAAATTGGTTGAGGGACTAAACTGATTTTCGGCCAGCTTGGTTATGAGGATGATTTGCATGAATTGAATGGTTTGAAAGGGGTATATAAACCTTAGTTAGTTGAATGATTATTGTTAAAGGCATGGAATCAAGTAAATGCAAAAATTAGTGTGAATTAGGGTTTGGACATTGGGGTTTAGGGACCAAAAATGTGAAGAAGTGCTAAATGATGTCTTTGACATAGTTTAAGGAGAGAAATGGTCATTTGTGACCTAATTAAGTGTGTTATAAGTGTTTGAATCAAAGCCAAATTCGGATTGGGTATGCACCATGGCCAAAAGTCAACTTTGAGGGACCAAAAATGGAATTTTACTAGTCCAATTGGTATGAGACCAACTGGGAATGAAAATAGGCACTAAATGACACAATTTTCATTTAGGAAGCATGCCCAAAAAGTGACTAAAACCTAGTGAACAAATTGACCAAAGTTGAGAAATCATAGTCTGCCTCTGCACAAACTGACCAAATGAACAGTGTTTGTTCATTTGGTCATAACTCGAGCTAGGCAAGTCAAAATGACCTGAAATTTTACCAGTGGTTAGATGGAATATAGACCTAAAATTTTCATGAATAACACCAACCCAAATTATGCCATTAACCCAATCAAATTACTGAGCAAAATTGGTGACTTGAACCCGCAGAACTGTAGATTTACCATATGAACAGTAAAGTTTCAATGGCTATAACTCTCTCTAGAAAACTCTGATTTAGGTGATTCTTGAACTGATGGAAACCTAAGACATATTAGAACATTTCATATGAAGAAAAGTAGACCAAATTATGGACTTAACTTGATCAAATTACTGAACGAAGTTGGAGTAATAAATCTGTAGAACTAAAATCTGTAGAATGAACAGTAAATGTATTTTGGCTATAACTTGAGCTACAAAACTCCAATTGGGGTGATTCAAAAAGGAGAATAAACTTAAGACAATAGGGAACATTTTCTATGAAGAAAATTTTGCCAAATTCCAACAGTAAAGTGACCAATGGAACAGTACAACCTTAGATACCAAAACTGAAAATTTGCCAATTTTGCCTAAAAAACCTAAGTTTTGAGAAAATGACCAAAACCAACAAATTTAGTGGCCAAAATGTGGTATGTGGGTAAAGTTGGAATTCCCATACCTATTAAGCCTTAGAAAGTCAATAATTTGACTTGAATAGTGTAGTGAATAGCAACCCGAAACACAAAATTTCAAGAACGTCGAGTTTAGCACGTTAGAGCTAGGAAAAAGTGAAGTTAAATTTATTTTTGGATTTATGCTAAGTTATGGTACTGAAACACTGTGAAATTATGTGTTTCAGTGGAAAAGAATACCGGGACAGAACCCGAGGAGTCGAGTTAAGGCCAACAAGCCACTCGTTTGAGGTTTGTGCACAACGTATACTTTTTATAATCATCTTTTGCATACTGTTTTGAATAATGTGAAATATTGGATTATGGCATTCTTATGATGTTTGATCTAAATTGTTGAAAGTTATTATTATATTTGAAATGACAATTTTTAGCAAATTGTTAAGATAAGTTTTGAAACCACAGTGTCATGACCATATATTTGAACACTTCACTAGCACGACTAGTGGGGGTAATTAGTTTCGAATTTTGATTTTTTCTCTGGAGAAGTGTTGAGGTGTGCCAGTAGAAAAGGATGTGAATGGATATCCATATATTTGAGCTAGTTAGCCTTGTGATGTGATTTCTCTTTAGCCTATGGCTATTGAGATTCTATTTATTTCGAATAACATGATCTAACTGTGGGTTTTATGAAATGTGTTTTGATACTTTGAAATGAACTTGGTTTGCATTAAAATCTCATAATTCATGTTTTGTGTTTAATGCTCATGTTTAGTCAAATTTTTTAATAAATGTGATTTATATTTTGTATAAAGATTATTTTAGTATGTTGTGCACCGTTGAGTCCTAGTACTCAGCAATAGCTTCTATTGCTGTCGCAGATACAGAGACTAGAGGAGCAGCAGACTGAGCTACTAAGGATTAAAGATCATTCAGCTTGAAGTTATCAGGTATAATTTATACCCTAATTGTGAATATTTCTTTTTGATGTATGTATTGCATATAAAAGTATAGACATGTAAATGGGTCTTGAGCAGCTTGTACAAAATTTGTATGAAGTTTGTAATAAAGTTTAGTTTGTATTTCTTTTGATGTAAATTTTATAAGGATGTATATAAATTGTTTTGTCTCTAATGAAATGGTTGTGGAGTTGTTGAAATGGATTGAGTTTGATTGTGAAATTGAAGTAGTTGTTGAGAAAAATTTTTAGAAGTGCTCTTTACAGGTATTTGAAGAACTGTTTTCTCAAAGTATAAACGAAACTCTGTCAAAATTTTTATAAAATTTGCAGAAAAATAAAATGGGCCAAAAGTTTTAACTAGTTTTTAATTTCAATTAAATGTTTTAAATTCCTATTAGAAAATGCTTACCACTTAACAAAAGTTAGAAAATTGTTTTAAAATCCCTTGTAGGGTACTTAATGAGTTATCGGTAGGTGAAGTGCAGTAGTTCATTAGGTATTCTACGGAATCATGTTATGCCGTACAGAGGGGTAAAGTGTGACACTAAATGGCAAATATAGTGGCTCTGATACCAATTGAGGGAGCAAAAGCATGAAAATTATTAGATTAGAATATTGAATTCAAAAATTTTCTTCTAGGGTCTCATGCATCATGCAAGATTCAATTTTTACCTATTGATTTCAATGTTCAATTGCATATTAAAACACTTATAATATATATGTGGATCTACATTTGCTATTTAAGATTTTAGAATTAACAAATTAATTTATTAGAACCCTAGATTAATTCAAGAACATGTGTACTAACCTTTTGATGCACTGTAGATGTGTTTTGTACCTTTAGGAAGCACCTAGGACCCCAAATGTTTTCCCTCTAGTTTGTCCACACCAAGATCACCAATGGCAGGCTCTCGAACAGCTTCTAAAGCCTTGTCAACCAATTAGAAAATAGGGATTTGCTTTTAGAGAGGTTGTAGATGTATACAGGACACTAGAAATTATTTCTAGCAATTTTAATTCAAGAGAATATGGGCAATTCTCTTTGAATTGATGAAAGAAGAAGAAGAAGAGAGAGGAGAGCCTCTTTGGGTGGTGGCACCTTGAGAGAATAATCAGATTATTATCTTATTCCTTCATAACATCACATTATATAATTAGGTCATCACTTAAAACCTTTGCCACATGTCATCTTCTGATTAGCTTAGAATTTTAATTGACCTAATAACATTAAGCCAAGTGTCAAAGCTAGATTTAATCTTGACTTTGATCATCTTACATGATTGGAAGATAAATGGCAAGCTTATATAGTGCCATGTGTCACCATCTCATGGTGCCACATGTCACCCTGTGAAAAGACTAAATTACCCTTGTGCTGTAATTTTGAGTTCTCAATCCAAAATAATTATTTCTCCTCTTCTAATCAATTTATATCAAATATAAATTAATTAATTTCTCATAATTAAATTCATATTTAAACACTTTAAATATAAATTTAACTTATACTATACATCCAATAACCTATATTTTGTTTCAAGTCATGCTAGGGACTTTGCAATCTAATTGTAAACCAAACCTATTTAATTAATTAATTAAACTCTTTAACTAATTAATTAAATCACATTTAACTTGGTGATTACTTGTGTATGTGTGTGACTCACTAGACTCATCACTAATTGGCAATGAGATATGATATTAACTCTTAATATCATCAGAACTCTTTCTTACCATAAATGAATTCTCTAAGTCATTTTAGGCATCTCATAGACCATGGTAAACACCTAGCATAGCATGCCATGGCCACCCAATCAGTAATAAGGAATACCTTAAATGAACCTTTAATCATATGTTACCATGCACTAGAATCTCTTTGTTACAAAATCCCAATTCAAGCTGGAGTTATAGTTTATGTCAAACTCTATTTGCTGTGAATATTATGTGCAACATCCTCACTGTACGTGTTCTGTACGTTCTGTTGCTCCGGTGACCTAATGTCAGTCCGGGCAAGTTAGGATGTCTAGAACTACACTTCGGTGATAGTGAACAGACATATATTGATGAAATAAATAAAAAGAAAATACAAGAAAAATCAAAGAAAAATGAAAGAAAGAAAATGAAACTAAGTTAAATGAGCCGGCACCACAGCGATGGGTAACTGCACCGGGAAAGCCGTTGCCAACCCCAGGACTATGAGGAACCCTCAGAATTAAATTTCAGGACATAAGTAAAGGTTTATTAATATGTAATTGACACTAGAAATATCAAAGAAAAATTAATAAATTAGTACAACGAAAAATGAAAAATCGAGAAACAGACAAAAATCGGTGTTACCGAAAAATCATGAATACAACCCAAAGGGGGGCATTTTGGTCATTTGACACTTAGAGTTGCCTTTTGACTTTAAGTTCCATTAAAAATAAATGATATTACACTTTAGAAATGTCATAAAAAATTTAATCGTGATATATTATGTAAATAGTGAAAAAAAGGAGATAAATGTGCAAATAAAGGAAACCTTGTATAATTAAACATTAAATTACTGTTTAGTGCTCCACTAACTACATTATGAGAGACATAAAATAAGTCTTAGTGGGCAGAAATTGGTCATCTTCAACCTTCACAAGAACCAGCCCATACTCTCACCATTGAAAAAACTCCATAGCCGGCCATGGAAGGACCTCCATGTAACCTTGATCAAGTTATCTTTTTCACTAGGTTCCTTCACTAAACCTTGTCTACACACCTTGGGCAGCATACTAGAGCAAAAAGAAGGAATTTTAGTGAGGTTTGAGCAAGCTACAAAAATAAGTAAGTGTCCAATTCTCTTCCTTTCTTTAGTAAAAGTGATGCTTGAGTTAAGGGATGTTGTTTGGTGAAGAAAATTTGATGAATTGTTGAGTATTGGAATTGAGCTATTTTCGGCAGCCATGAAGGTTTGTAGTGTTTGAGTTTTTCTTACTTCTAATGGATGGAAATTAAGGTTGATTAACTCAAATGGAAGATGTAGTAAGTTAATATCCAAGGATGTGCATATTAGTGCTTGAATTAAAGGTTTGAAAATGGATCTTGATACTTTGATAAACTGCCATGTTTGGCAGCCTATAATACTGTGAAATCGTATGTGAGTTTATGTGAATTATTGATGAAATGTGATGGTGTTAAATAGTGGGCAGCATGGGTAGTTTTCATGGATGTGTATGTGAAAAATTGGTGTTGAGGTATGTTGTATTTCGGTGGAATTGAATGTTGGACTTTAATGGTGAATTGTGTGCATTGAGCACTTGAGTGTTCTGCCCAATATGCTTACTGGAATTGTGTTTAGTATTTTTGGAAGTGCTATAAATAAATAATGAAATCATAGGGAGGAGGAGGAATGTCAAATTGGAAGTGTAATTGTCTTGTGCAGGTTGTGTATTATTGGCAGTATCTAAATTAGGTTATAAGTACAAAAATGTGAACCCAATTGGTATGAGGCCAATGGGAGGTGAAACTGGACACCAAATAGGCCAACTTTCATGTAGAAATATTGCCAAAATTCTGCCTAGAAACTGACCCTAAAAGTGACCAAATCTGGAATGGCAACTTTGCAAACCCAGATTTTTGACCATATGAACAGTAATCATTAGGATGACCATAACTCACTCAAACCAGGTCCAATTGACCTGAAATTTTTACCATGTATAGCTTAGACATAGAGATACAATTCTTATGAAGACACCAAAACCCAGAAATGGCCAGAACCAAGCCAAATAGCTTGCCAAAGTTCAAGTACCAAAACTGCCAGAACTAAAAGTGACCTAAAATTGACCAAATTTTGCACTAAAAGTGCAATTTGTCCAGCTTTAGTAAATTGACCATATCTTGGTCTATACAACTCAGAATGAACTGAAATTTTGCCCAGAGTGCAAAAAGACATAGAGCTACAATTTTGCTTCTTTGACCAGAAGTTAGAAACCAAGAGAAATTGGACTTTAAGCTAGACCAAGCTAGCACACAAAAATTGAGAAATTGACATTTACATACAATGATGCTTGAAGTAATTTGGCAATGAATGCCAACTTATGAAAAAGGTAAATTGCATTATATTGACAGCATATTGAATAGTAAATTGTGACATATTTATATTAGAATCAACTTTTGTATGATGTATGAAAAAGTCAACATTTTCATTGACCAGTGAATCATATAATGACCAGTAAACCCTAAAAATAAATATTTAATAATGTAACATGCCCTAGTTTTTCTAGTTGACTAGTTTGGATAGGTTGGCATGCCAATAGGATTCTGACAGTTGTTCTATAAATGGTTTCATGCCATACTGTGTTTTTACTGCAATTATGCCGCACTGTGACTTTAATAGCCTACTGCTATATGTACTGTGTTATTATACTTGGCTTATTGCCAGATATATTATATGGCTTTTTAGCCACACTATTTGCACACCGGGAGACACTTTGTGACCCATGGTGTGACGGCCCGAGGTAGTAGGTACCCAGTGCTAGTATATCCATTTATCCAGTCTGGTTAGTGCATAGGCTACACGGGCAGTCAATTAAAACATTATTCAATTCAGGCAGTTAAGTTAAGTTAAGTATATGGAAATTTCAGTACAATTAAAATTAAGCATTAAATGAAATGAGTAAAAGAGATTAGCAATAGAAACATAACAAAAATATAATTTGTAGAACTATAGAGACTTAAAATATAATACAGTTAGAATAATTGATTCATGGACATCCGAATTATGATTTATTTCCTTATTTATTTATATATATTATTTCTTGTTATATTATTGCACCACTAAGTAGAAATGCTTAGCGTCATGGAATTGCTTCCTCGCGCAGATATTGAAGGTAAAACCAGTAGACTGTCGACTGAGATTTTTAGAGTCCAGATCTGCAGAAGTGTCAGAAGAGTACAAGGTTGTCACCTCCTCAGCAATGCATGTAGATAGGGCTCATTTTAAGCATGTTTTCTAATCTGTACATTATAATTACTACTTATATTGTAATGTGAATTAGTAACTGTAATTTCATTTGTATATCTTATACTTGATAAATTTATGTACTTAATTGGCAAATTATATAAGTTAATGAAATATAAAAATTCTGATATTTGAATTGATTATCTAATCATAAAGATTCTGAATGATATTGAATTTGAGAAATTTTGAAACTGAATCTGAGTTTGAGAAACTGATGAGAATGCTTTGAGATAATCTGAGTTTTGAATTTGAGTATATATTGAAATTTTTTTTGGCAGGTTCAGAAGAACTTTTAGTCCAAATTACGGCAGGCACTCTGCCGGATTATCATTAAAATTTTTGAATTTTCTAAATTAGTCAGATTTTGATAAACAGTAAAAATAGCCTAAACCTCAAATAAAGTTTTTGAACAAGTAAATCAAGAACTATAATGAAATCAGATAAGATTAGGTGCTCCGGCACTCCGTGTGACACGCCTTGCTCGGCTACACTGTAGACGGGTGAGGGGTGTTACATTTAGTGGTATCAGAGCACGGTTTAGGCGTTTCTAAACCTAGATAGATTGCATATCATGCATTGCATTGTAAGTGTTAAGATGACTCTAATGCAGATCTTTTGATTGGTTATTTTGATCAGAATATGGACTCTACATCGCAGAGAGTGGTCGATGACGAGGTGGAAAGTGATGCTCCATCTATGACTGAGCTTAGAGATAAGAGGGAACTTGCTCCACCCATACCTGAGACACCAGTACAGCCTCCACCAGCCACATTTCAACAAATGGCTTAATTCTTTAAATAGATGGTAAGAGTTATGCCACCACCACCACCTCCAAATCAAACATCTCATTTGGAGAAACTCATGAAGTTTGGAGCGATGGATTTTCTGGGAAAAAGGGAAGATGATTCTGTCATAGCTGAAAACTGGTTGGACAGAGCCGGAAGAGTTTTGAAACAACTTCACTATACTCCGGGGCAAAGTTTGGAAGCTGCTGTATCACTACAGCAAGATGATGCATACCAATGGTGGGATACAGTGACTAGTGAGTTACCACCAGAACAAATAACTCTGGATTTCTTTCTCACTGAGTTCAGAAAGAAGTATGTGGGCAGTGTATACCTGGAAGAGAAGAGAAGGGAATTTATTAACCTACGCCAGAAACAGCTGACAGTGGCTGAATATGAAAGAGAATTTGTCAGACTGAGCCGCTAAGGGCAGGAAATAGTCCCTAATGAGGCCGAGAGATGCAAGAGATTTGAGGAAGGACTCAATGATAACATTAAAATAATGATTACAACATTAGGGATTACTCACTTTGCCAAGTTAGTTGAAGCTGCACTGAAAGTAGAGAGAGTCAGAGTAAGTGAACAGAGCAGGAAAGATAGGCAGCGTAAGAGGAAAGTTGGACCAGGGTAGTCTAGTATATCAACTAATAATAAAATGTTTAAAGGTTCACAGGACCAAACACAGAGTCAAAGAAGTCAGTTTGGAATATCTGTAGCTAGCTCCCCGGATACAGTAACAAGGGGATCAGCCCCAATGCTAGAATGTATGCACTGTGGTAAAAGACACAGAGGAGAATGTTGACTATTAAAGGGAGAGTGATTCAAGTGTGGGGCTATGGATCATTTTATAAGAGATTGCCCCCAGAGGAGTGACTTGACAGCTCCAGTACAAGCTGATAGACCTGCTCCCACAATGCAAAAGGGTAAAAGATCTGGTAAATTAGAGACGGCTGAAATTTCACAGAAGGCTATTTCTGAGACAGTCGAAAGACTGAAAGTCGGAGTGACACCAAAAGTGTATGCCGTGGAAGCTAGAGAGGAACCAGACCTAGAAATTGATAAAACAACATAAGCAAAATGAAGAAGCAAGGAAATAATAGACACATTAGGTAAATATGCTATATTATCTGTAAAGAAAGAAATTCAAATTCCAATTGATAAATCTTAATAATATATTTTAGATATTAACTATTAGACCACAGTATGATGAGGAAATAGAATCTGATTTCTAAAACTTGACCTGAACAGGAAGTATTGTTCACTGATAAGATTTGAGTGAATTTTAAGAAGATAGTAACCATAGTGGAATGAAAGTCACTTAAGAATGTGAAGTTGAGCGGAATAGTAAAAATCAAAAGGTAACTCAGCTCTAAAAAAATAAGTCAAGAAAGATAAGATGTTAGAAAATAAGATCTATTGGGATATACTGTGGTAACTATGCAATATTCTCAATGTTTGTGCTGTAAGCTGCAGATTACAGTACCGACTTGGGACTATTGTATAGAGCTATGTATTTTCGATAGTAAATCAAGATAAGGATAAAATTTTAAAACTAAGACTAGTGAGACAGATTAAAGACGAAGTAAAGTATTATAATACACAAAAATGCGAAAAGACAAAGAGATAGTTGTTCCTAGATTATTTAGACTGAGTAAACTTTGAGGACAAAATTTTTATTTAGAAGGGAAGAGTTATAACATCCCTACTGTACGTGTTCTGTACGTTCTATTACTCTGGTGACCTGATGTCAGTCCGGGAAAGTCAGGATGCCTATAATTACACTTCGGTGATAGCGAACAGACACATATTGATAAAATAAATAAAAAGAAAATACAAGAAAAATGAAAGAGAGAAAATGAAACAAAGTTAAACGTGCCAGCACCACAGCGATGGGTGACGGCACTGGGAATGCTGTTGCCAACCCCAGGATCGCAGGGAACCCTCGGAATTAAATTTCAGGATGTAAGTAAAGGTTTATTGAAATGTAATTGACACTAGAAATATCAAAGAAAAATTAATAAGTTAGTACAAAGAAAAATGAAAAATCGAGAAACAGACAAAAATCGATGTTACCAAAAAATTGGGAATACAACCCGAAAAGGGGCATTTTGGTCATTTGACACCTAGAGTTGCCTTTTAACCTCAAGGTCCATTAAAAATAAATGATATTACACTTTAGAAACGTCATGAAAAATTTAATTGTGATACATTATATAAATAGTAAAAAAAAAGAGATAAATGTGCAAACAAAGGAAACCTTGTATAATTAAACATTAAATTATTGTTTAGTGATCCACTAACTACATTATGAGAGACATAAAATAAGTCTTAGTGGGCAGAAATTGGTCATCTTCAACCTTCATAAGAACCAGCCCAAACTCTCACCATTGAAAGAACTCCATAGCCGGCCATGGAAGGACCTCCATGCAACCTTGATCCAGTCATCTTTTCCACTAGGTTCCTTCACTAAACCTTGTCTACACACCTTGGGCAGCATACTTGGAGCAAAAACAAGGAAGTTTAGTGAGGTTTGAGCAAGCTACAAAAATATGTAAGTGTCCAATTCTCTTCTTTTCTTTAGTAAAAGTAATGCTTTAGTTAAGGGATGTTGTTTGGTGAAGAAAATTTGATGAATTGTTGAGTACTGAAATTGAGCCATTTTTGATAGCCATGAAGGTTTGTAGTGTTTGAGTTTTTCTTACTTCTAATGGATGGAAATTAAGGTTGATTAACTCAAATGGAAGATGTAGTAAGTTAATATTCAAGGATGTGCATGTTAGTGCTTGAATTAAAGGTTTGAAAATGGGTCTTGATACTTTGATAAACTGCCATGTTTGGTAGCGTATAATACTGTGAATTGTATGTGAGTTTATGTGAATTATTGATGAAATGTGATGGTGTTAAATAGTGGGCAGCATGGGTAGTTTTCATGGATGTGTATGTGAAAAATTGGTGTTGAGGTATGTTGTATTTCGGTGGAATTGAATGTTGGACTTTAATGGTGAATTGTGTGCATTGAGCAGCTGAGTGTTCCACCCAATATGCTTGCTAGAATTGTGTTTAGTAGTTGTAGAAGTGCTATGAATAAATAATGAAGTCATGAGGAGGAGGAGGAATGTCAAATTGGAAGTGTAATTGTCTTGTACAGGTTGTGTGTTGTTGGCAGTACCTAAATTAGGTTATAAGTGCAAAACTATGAACCCAATTGGTATGAGGTAAATGGGAGGTGAAACTAGACACCATATAGGCCAACTTTCATGTAGAAATGTTGTCAAAATTCTGCCTAGAAACTGACTTAAAAATGACCAAATCCAGAATGGCAACCTTGCAAACCCAGATTTTTGACCATATAAATAGTAATCATTAGGATGACCATAACTCACTCAAAACAGGTCTAATTGACTTGAAATTTTTACCATCGATAGATTAGACATAGAGATACAATTCTTATGAAGACACCAAAACCCAGAAATGGCCAGAACCAAGTCAAATAGCTTGTACAAATTCAGATACCAAAACTGCCAGAACTAAAAGTGACCTAAAATTGACCAAATTTTGCACTAAAGGTGCAATCTGTCCAGCTTTAGTAAATTGACCATATCTTGGTCTATACAACTTAGAATGACCTGAAATTTTGCCCAAAGTGCAATAAGACATAGATCTACAATTTTGCTTCTTTGACCAGAAGCTAAAAACCAAGAGAAATAGGACTTCAAGCTAGACCAATCTAGCACACAAAAATTGAGAAATTGACATTTACATACGATGATGCTTGAAGTAATTTGGCAATAAATGCCAACTTATGAAAATGGTAAATTGCATTATATTGACAGCATATTGAATTGTAAATTGTTACATGTTGATATTAGAATCAACTTATGCATGATGTATGAAATGGTCAACATTTTCATTGACCAGTGAATTGTATAATGACCAGTAAACCCTAAAAATAAATATTTAATCTTGTAATATGTCCTAGTTTGCCTAGTTGACTAGTTTTGGATAGGTTGGCATGCCAATAGGATTCTGACAACTGTTCTGTAAATGGCTTCATGCCATACTGTGTATTTACGGCTATTATGCTGCACTGTGACTTTAATAGCCTACGGCTATATGTATTGTGTTATTATACTTAGCTTATTACCAGATTTATTATATGGCTTTTTAGCCACACTATTTGCACACCGAGAGACACTTTGTGACCGATGGTGTGACAGCCCAAGGTACTAGGTATCCAGTGCTAGTATATCCGTTTATCCAATCTGGTCAGTGTAAAGGCTACACGGGCAGTCAATTAAAACATTATTCAATTCAGGCAGTTAAGTTAATTTAAGTATACGGAAAGTTCTGTACAATTAAAATTAAGTATTGAATGAAATGAGTAAAAGAGATTAGCAATAGAAACATAACAAAAATACAATTTGCAGAACTGTAGAGACTTAAAATACAATAGAGTTAGAATAATTGATTCCTGGATATCCAAATTACGATTTATTTCTTTATTTATTTATATATATTATTTCTTGTTATATTATTGCACCACTAAGCAGAAATGCGTAGCACGATGGAATTGCTTACTCGTGCAGGTATTGAAGGTACAACCAGTAGACTGTCGACTGAGATTTTTGGAGTCCAGATCTGCAGAAGTGTCAGAAGAGTACAAGGTTGTCACCTCCTCAGCAATGCATGTAGATAGGGCTCATTTTAAGCATGTTTTCTAATTTATACATTATAGTTACTGCTTATATTGTAATGTGAATTAGTAACTGTAATTTCATTTGTATATCTTGTACTTGATAAATTTATATACTTAATTGGAAAATTATATAAGTTAATGAAATATAAGAATTCTGATATTTGAATTGATTATCTAATCATAATAATTCTGAATGATATTGAATTTGAGAAATTTTGAGACTGAATCTGAGTTTGAGAAACTGATGAGAATGCTTTGAGATGATCTGAGTTATGAATTTGAGCATATATTTAAATTGTTTTTGGCAGGTTCAGAAGAACTTTTAGTCCAAATTACAGCCGGCACTCTGCCAGATTATCATTAAAATTTTTGAATTTTCTAAATTAGTCAGATTTTGATAAACAGTAAAAATAGCCTAAACCTCAAATAAAGTTTTTGAACAAGTAAATCAAGAACTATAATGAAATCAGATAAGATTAGGTGCTCCGGCACTCCGTGTGACACGCCTTGCTCGGCTACACTGTAGACGGGTGAGGGGTGTTACATATAGTAGTATCAGAGCACGGTTTAGGCGTTTCTGGACCTAGGCAGATTGGATATCATGCATTGCATTGTAAGTGTTAAGATGACTCTAATGTAGATCCTTTGATTGGTTATTTTGATCAGAATATGGACTCCACATCACAGAGAGCGATTGATGAGGAGGTAGAAAGTCATGCTCCATCTATGACTGAGCCTGAAGACAGGAGGGAACCTGCTCCACCCATACCTGAGACACAGTACAGCATCCACCAGCCACATTTCAATAAATGGCTTAATTCTTTAGGTAGATGATAGGAGTTATGCCACTACCACCAGCTCCAAATCAAACATCTCATTTAGAGAAACTCAGGAAGTTTGGAGCAGTGGATTTTCTAGAAAAAAGGGAGGATGATTCTGTCACAGCTGAAAACTAGTTGGACAGAACTAGAAGAGTTTTGAAACAACTTCACTGTACTCCGGAGTAGAGTTTGGAAGCTGCTGTATCACTACTGCAAGATGATGCATACTAATGGTGGGATACAGTGACTAGTGAGGTGCCACTAGAACAAATAACTTGGGATTTCTTTCTCACTGAGTTTAGAAAGAAGTATGTGGGCAGTGTATACCTGGAAGAGAAGAGAAGGGAATTTATTAACCTACGCTAGAGACAGCTGACAGTGGCTAAATATGAAAGAGAATTTGTCAGACTGAGCCGCTAAAGGCCAGAAATAATCCCTAATGAGGCCGAGAGATGCAAGAGATTTGAGGAAGAACTCAATGATAACATTAAAATAATGATTACAGCATTAGGGATTACTCACTTTGCCAAGTTAGTTGAAGCTGCACTGAAAGTAGAGAGAGTCAGAGTAAGTGAACAGAGCAGGAAAGATAGGCAGCGTGAAAGGAAAATTGGACTAGGGTAGTCCAGCATATCATCTGATAATAAAATGTTTAAAGGTTCACAAGACCAAACACAGAGTCAGAGAAGTCAGTTTGGAATATCTATAGCTAGCTCCCCGGACACAGTAATAAAGGGATCAGCCCCAATGCTAGAATGTAGGCATTGTGGTAAAAGACACAGAGGAGAATGTCGACTATTAAAGGGAGAGTGTTTCAAGTGTGGGGCTATGGATCATTTTATAAGAGATTGCCCCCAGAGGAGCGACTTAATATCTCCAGTACAAGCTGATGGACTTGCCCCCATAATGCAAAAGGGTAAAAGATCCAGTAAATTAAAGACGACTAAAATTTCACAGAAGGTTATTTCTGAGACGGTCGAAAGACCGAAAGTCAGTGACACCAAAAGTGTATGCCATGGAAGCTAGAGAGGAACTAGACCTAGACATTGATAAAACAACATAAGGAGATGAAGAAGCAAGGAAATAACAAACACGTCAGGTAAATATACTATATTATCTGTAAAGAAAGAAATTCAAATTCAAATGGATAAATCTTAATAATATATTTTAGTTATTAACTATTAGACCACTATATGATGAGGAAATAGAATTTGATTTCTGAGACTTGACCTGAATCGGAAGTATTGTTCACTGATAAAATTTGAGTGAATTTTAAGAAAATAGTAACCATAGTGGAATGAAAGTCACTTAAGAATGTGAAGTTGAGCGGAATAGTAAAAATTAAAAGGTAACTCAACTCTAAAAAGTGAAGTCAAGAAAGATAAGATGTTAGAAAATCTGATCTATTGGGATAAACCGTGATAACTATGCAATGTTCTCAATGTTTGTGCTGTAAGCTGCAGATTACAGTACCGACTTGGGACTATTATATAGAGCTATATATTTTCGATAGTAAATCAAGATAAGGATAAAATTTTAAAACTAAGACTAGTGAGATAGATTAAAGAGGAAGTAAAGTATTATAGTACATAAAAATGGGAAAAGACAAAGAGATAGTTGTTTCTCGATTATTTACACTGAGTAAATTTCGAGGACGAAATTTTTATTTAGAGAGGAAGAGTTGTAACATCCCCACTGTACGTGTTCTGTACATTCTGTTGCTCTGGTGACCTAATGTCAGTCCTGGCAAGTCAGGATATCTAGAACTACACTTCGGTGATAGTGAATAGACACATATTGATGAAATAAATAAAAAGAAAATACAAGAAAAATAAAAAAAAATAAAAGAGAGAAAATGAAACTAAGTTAAACGAGCCAGCACCACAGCGATGGGTGACCGCACCGGGAAGGCCGTTGCCAACCCTAGGATCACGGGGAACCCTTGGAATTAAATTTCAAGACATAAGTAAAGGTTTATTGAAATGTTATTGACAATAGAAATATCAAAGAAAAATTAATAAATTAGTACAAAGAAAAATAAAAAAATCAAGAAACAGACAAAAATCGGTGTTACAAAAAAAATTGGAAATACAACCCGAAGAGGGACATTTTGGTCATTTGACACCTAGAGTTGCCTTTTGACCTCAAGGTCCATTAAAAATAAATGATATTACACTTTAGAAATGTCATGAAAAATTTAATTGTGATACATTATGTAAATAGTGAAAAAAAGGAGATAAATGTGTAAATAAAGGAAACCTTGTATAATTAAACATTAAATTATTGTTTAGTGCTCCACTAACTACATTATGAGAGACATAAAATAAGTCTTAGTGGGAAGAAATTGGTCATCTTCAACCTTCACAAGAACCAGCCCAAACTCTCACCATTGAAAGAACTCCATAGCCGGCCATGGAAGGACCTCCATGCAACCTTGATCAAGTCATCTTTTTCACTAGGTTCCTCCACTAAACCTTGTTTACACACCTTAGGCAGCATACTTGGAGCAAAAAGAAGGAAGTTTAGTGAGGTTTGAACAAGCTACAAAAATAAGTAAGTGTCCAATTCTCTTCCTTTCTTTAGTAAAAGTGATGCTTGAGTTAAGGGATGTTGTTTGGTGAAGAAAATTTGATGAATTGTTGAGTACTGGAATTGAGCCATTTTCGACAGCCATGAAGGTTTGTAGTGTTTGAGTTTTTCTTACTTCTAATGGATGGAAATTAAGGTTGATTAACTCAAATGGAAGATATAGTAAGTTAATATCCAAAGATGCGCATGTTAGTGCTTAAATTAAAGGTTTGAAAATGGGTCTTGATACCTTGATAAACTGCCATGTTTGGTAGTTTATAATACTGTGAAATTGTATGTGAGTTTATGTGAATTATTGATGAAATGTGATGGTGTTAAATAGTGGGCAGCATGGGTAGTTTTCATGGATGTGTATGTGAAAAATTGGTGTTGAGGTATGTTGTATTTCGGTGGAATTGAATGTTGGACTTTAATGGTGAATTGTGTGCATTGAGCACTTGAGTGTTCTGCCCAATATGCTTGCTGGAATTGTGTTTAGTATTTGTAGAAGTGCTATGAATAAATAATGAAGTCATGAGGAGGAGGAGGAATGTCAAATTGGAAGTGTAATTGTCTTGTGCAGGTTGTGTGTTGTTGGCAGTGCCTAAATTAGGTTATAAGTGCAAAACTGTGAACCCAATTGGTATGAGGCTAATGGGGGGTGAAACTAGACACCAAATAGGCCAAATTTCATGTAGAAATATTGCCAAAATTCTGCCTAGAAACTGACCTTAAAAGTAACTAAATCCGGAATGGCAACCTTACAAACCCAGATTTCTGACCATAGGAATAGTAATCATTAGGATGACCATAACTCACTCAAAACAGGTCCAATTGACCTGTAAGTTTTAGCATGGATAGCTTAGACATAGAGCTACAATTCTTATGAAGACACCAAAGCCCAGAAATGGCCAGAACCATGTCAAATAGCTTGCACAGATTCGGGTATCAAAACTGCCAGAACTAAAAGTGACCTAAAATTGACCAAATTTTGCACTAAAGGTGCAATCTGTCCAGCTTTAGTAAATTGATCATATCTTGGCCTATACAACTCAGAATGACCTGAAATTTTGCCTAGAGTGCAATAAGACATAGAGTTACAATTTTGCTTATTTGACAAGAAGCTAAAAACTAAGAGAAATCAGACTTTAAGCTAGACCAATCTAGCACACAAAAATTGAGAAATTGACATTTACATACGATGATGCTTGAAGTAATTTGGCAATGAATGCAAACTTATGAAAAGGATAAATTGCATTATATTGACAACATATTGAATTGTAAATTGTGACATGTTGATACTAGAATCAACTTATGCATGATGTATAAAAAGGTCAACATTTTCATTGTCCAGTGAATTGTATAATGACCAGTAAACCCTAAAAATAAATATTTAATCTTGTAATATGCCCTAGTTTGCCTAGTTGACTAGTTTGGATAGGTTGGCATGCCAATAGGATTCTGATAGCTATTCTGTAAATGGCTTCATGCCATATTATGTTTTTACGGCTATTATGCTGTACTGTGACTTTAATAGCCTACGGCTATATGTATTGTGTTATTATACTTGGCTTATTGCCAGATTTATTATATGGCTTTTTAGCCACACTATTTGCACACTGGGAGACACTTTGTGATCGATGGTGTGACGGCTCGAGGTACTAGGTACTCAGTGCTAGTATATCCGTTTATCTAGTCTGGTCAGTGTATAGGCTATATGGACAGTCAATTAAAATATTATTCAATTCAGGCAAGTAAGTTAAGTATACGAAAATTTCAGTACAATTAAAATTAAGCATTGAATGAAATGAGTAAAAGAGATTAGCTATAGAAACATAACAAAAATATAATTTGCAGAACTGTAGATACTTAAAATACAATACAGTTAGAATAATTGATTCCTGGATATTCGAATTGTGATTTATTTCTTTCTTTATTTGTATATATTATTTCTTGTTATATTATTGCACCACTAAGTATAAATGCTTAGCGTGATGGAATTGCTTCCTCGTACAGGTATTGAAGGTAAAACCAGTAGACTGTCGACTGAGATTTTTGGAGCCTAGATCTACAGAAGTGTCAGAAGAGTACAAAGTTGACACTTCCTTAGCAATGCATGTAGATAGGGCTCATTTTAAGCATGTTTTCTAATCTATACATTATAATTACTGCTTATATTGTAATGTGAATTAATAATTGTAATTTCATTTGTATATCTTGTACTTGATAAATTTATGTACTTAATTGGCAAATTATATAAGTTAATAAAATATAAGAATTCTGATATTTGAATTAATTATCTAATCATAATGATTCTGAATGAGATTGAATTTGAGAAATTTTGAGACTGAATCTGAATTTGAGAAACTGATGAGAATGCTTTGAGATAATCTGAGTTATGAATTTGAGCATATATTGAAATTGTTTTTGGCAGGCTCAGAAGAATTGTTAGTCCAAATTACAGCCGGCACTCTGCCGAATTATTACTAAAATTTTTGAATTTTCTAAATTAGTCAGATTTTGAAAAATAGTAAAAATAGCCTTGTCACACCCTACCCCTCTGTAAGGCGTAACATGATCCCGTAGTATACCTAATGAATTACCAACTTCGCCTACTGATAACCCATTAAATACACTACAAGGGATTTTCAAAACTTTTCTTACTTCTTTTACAGTAGTGAGCACTATTTACAAGTGTTAAAAACCTTTTTGAACTGAAGTGAATTAGCTAACACATTTAGACTTTTAGTAATTTCTGTAAAAATTTTGGCAGAGTGCCCTCTATTTTTTTTTTTTTGAATAAAATAGTTCTTCAAAAACTTGTAAAAAGCACTTAAATAATTTCCTCAATCTCAAACTCCAACAAAATTCAACACAATATGTTTTTCAACTCAATCCACAATAATTTTTCAAAGGCTGAGATAAAGAAATACAGTACAAATTTTACAAGCCAAAATATCTCATAATTTACTTTACAACTTCAATGTACAATTTTAATTTACAACTGCTCAAAACCAAGAACAATATGTACATACAGTGGTCATACATTACAGTACAAAATGAAAAATATGGTATACTCGTTATACTCGATAATCTCTCGCTGGATGTACTAGCAGCCTAATCACGCCCTATCCGTCTCTGCTACCATGACAAAGAATGAAAAGCTATCGCTGAGACAATGTCTCAGTGGTGCACAACATTTACCAAATACAACTTTAAATCATAATTCATAAATCATAAAAATAATAGATACGTAAAACCATAGTTAGATTCAAGACAATAAATGTCATAAGGAATTTAAACTCTATTTCACAATATGATAATAAATCTCAGAAATCAAAACATAGTTAAATTCAAAAGACAGTGAATGTCAATAAGAATTTAAACTCCATTTCACAATCTTACAATAAATATCAATAAATCACACACACAGCTTAATCATGTTTCAAAGTTCAATTCGTCCCAAAAGCCGATGGCTAATGAGGTATTCAATTCATCCCAAAAGTCAATGACTAATGAGGAATAACATAGCTAGCCAGCAAAAATATGAGTACTCATTCGATTCGTCCTCAATAGGCACACACCTCAACACTTAAGTCAGAGAGGGAATTCAATTCGTCCCACTAGACAAGCTAGCGAGGAATACAATCAATATACATGATAGCTGTGGTTTCAAATCATTTCCAATGCTTTTTAATCAATAAGTATCCATCACTATCATTCAAACAATTTTTCACAGTTTCAAACCATTTACAATGCTTTTCAAGCAATAAATATTCATTCAAACACATTTCCACAATTTAAAACAATAATGTACAAATAGTCATAATTCATTTCAATTGAAAAATTCAAAAGAATTAGCTGTTGTGCACAAACCTCTGATAACTGTCTCCTGGTCTTGACTCAGTGTTTCCTTTCCTTTTCCTGAGTCTTTGCTAACTGAGAAACACAATTTGAAGTGTTTCAATACTCAATTAAACTGTCTCTAACAATAACGCTTGATAATTAATTCACTGAATGCTATTA
Organism: Hevea brasiliensis; assembly: GCF_030052815.1. NCBI lineage: Eukaryota > Viridiplantae > Streptophyta > Magnoliopsida > Malpighiales > Euphorbiaceae > Hevea > Hevea brasiliensis. Next base: position 35,311,311 of record NC_079500.1, read on the forward strand.
TTTGCTTAATCAACCCGATATGTCGACCCTCGATGCATTCTAGGTAATTTAGGTTTCAATGTTACTAATTTGTCACATTCAATAGTATTTTAGGGTTGGTACATGTTACCAAATTCATTTCCTTGTATATTGCATTTTCTTGCAATTTGCTGGATTCCGGCATACTAGTTTGACCTAGCCGAACGACCTAGTTCTCTCGTTTTTCGGGTTTTGATCTAAACTATAAACTTGTAGATCTATGTCTTATGGAACGCGGGCCAAATTTCAGGTCATTCTGAGTTATGTAGACCAAGTTACGGTCATTTTACTATTGTTGGTCAAAATGCATCAAAATTGGTCACTTTAGGTCATTTTAGGTCAATTTTGGTTCGGCCAGTTTTTGGACCCAAACTTGTGCAAGCTGTTTGACTTGCTTATGGTCATTTCTGGGTTTTGTGTCTTCGTAAGACTTGTAGATATGGGTCTTAACTATTCATGGTCAAACTTTTAGGTCAATTGGACCTGTTTTGAGTGAGTTATGGCCTAAACACTAACTGCTGCCCAAATGGTCAATTTTCAGGCCACAATTGCACTAATTCGGATTTGGTCATTTTTCAAGCTACCTTGCAAGCAGAATTTTGGCAAGCTTTCTTCATGAAAGTTGGCACATTTTGTGCCTAGTTTCACCTCCAATTGGTCTCATACCAATTGGAGCCACACACTTAAAGTTCTAGGCCTAAAACTCAAACTGCCTTATTGCATTTCTTTCATACACATCAAGGATCACTTTTAATACTTACCAAACTCAACATTCAAGCCAATTATGGTTGTACCATAACCTAAGCATAATTCACAACATATTATAGGTCATTTTGGTAGCTTACAATTACATTCAATGTGCACCATTTAGTACAGAATTTTTCAAACCAAATCTACAACAATTCAATCACCTAACCATAACACTTTTACATGTCCAACTTCACACACATATGCAAACTGCCATAATAACCAACACAATTCAACATTAATATTCTATAATCCAAACATGAAATAACATCCTTATGGTTCACCAAACCAGGCTGCCATTTCATGCATTACATTCCCATAATTTCTAAGCATTCAAATTTCAATACACATTCACAGATACTAAGTATACATCACCCAAATAATTTCCTACACAATATATATTTAATCAATCCTTTAATCCACCATTTACAAGCAAAAATAAATTGTCTTCAAAGGGTTTCCATGGCTGCCAAAAGTACACTTCCCCCTTTAAACATCAAACCTCAAAAATCTCTCCATAATTTAAGTACCCATAACATCGTTACAAACTTTAATGAAACAATAATAAAAAAACACAAACTTACCACTTTGGAAATTCTTCAAAACCTCTCCAAAACTTGGTATTCTTGTTGCCTATCTACTGCCCATGGTGTGAGGATTAACTTTAATGAAGGAAGGTGCAAAGAAGGAAGCTTAAATCAAGCTTGCATGAAGTTTTCAAGTGGACTTCAATGGTGGATCTTCTTGGGAGCAATTTGGCTGGTTCTTGGAGAAATGAGGAAGAAGATGATCTTCTGTCCAAATGAAGTGGTAGTGGTCCACTTTGATGAATTAGTGGAGCACTATGTCAAAATAAATTTTTAGTTTAATCAAAGATTTCATTTTCCCACATTAAGCTTTCCATTTTTGCTATTTATATTAGGTACCCCTAAATTAATTTTTCATGACATTTTCCAAATATAATATCATGTATTTTCAATGGAAATTTAGGTCAAAAGATAACTCGGGATGTCAAATGACCACAATGCCCCTGTTCGGGTTGCATTCCCGATTTTTCAGTAACACCGGGTTTTGTCCGTTTTTCGATTTCTCACTTTTCTTTGTACTAATTAATTAATTTTTGCTTAATATTTTTAATGGTATTTGTATTGAAATAGGTGTCTATTTAAGTCCTAAAAATATTTTCCAGGGTTCCTCACAGTCCAGGGCTAGTCAACGGTCCACGCTGTGACTTCCCGGTGCGGTCACCCATCGCTAGGGTTCTGGGCTCGCTTAACTTGGTTACATTTCTTTGCTATTATTTTTCCTTTGTTTTTCTTGTATTTTCTTTTCTTTTAGTTCATTATTTTATGTCTCCTCACTCATATCGAAGTGTAGTTCTAGGCATTCTAGCTGTCCGGACAACACTGGTCATTAGAACAGTAGAACGCACTACCGAACATAGGGGTGTTACAATTCTCCCCCCCTTAAATAAATTTCATCTCGAAATTTTACCTGGCATTAGTCTCTGAATAGTTGTGGGTGTTGTCTTCTCATATCCTCTTCACGTTCCCAAGTAGCTTCCTTGCCTGAATGATGGTTCCACAGCACTTTAACCAGGTGTATATGTTTATTCCTCAGCTGCTTCACCTCATAAGCCAGAATTTCTATGGGTTCTTCCTCATATGAGAGGTCTGGATTTACCTCAATCTCTTCAACTGATAGTATATGAGATGGATTAGATCTGTACCTCCTTAACATGGACACATAGAAGACATTGTGTATCCTTGCTAACTCTGGAGGTAATGCCAACTGATATGCCAAAGGACCCACTCTTTCCAGAACCTCATATGGTCCGATGAAACGAGGACTCAATTTCCCCTTTCTGCCAAATCTCATAATCCTCTTCCAAGGAGAAACTTTGAGGAATACTTTGTCACCCACTGCATATTCAATATCCCTTCTCTTCAGATCAACATAGGACTTCTAACGGTCTGATGCAGCCTTAAGTCTATCTCTGATCAATCTGATCTTTTCCTCTGCTTCATCGAATAATTTACGCCCAATCATCTTCCTTTCACCTACTTCATCCCAACATAAGGGAGTTTTACACTTTCTGCCATACAAAGCTTCATATGGAGGCATTGCAATGCTTGATTGGTAGCTATTGTTATAAGCAAACTCAATCAAAGGCAAGTGTGTATCCCAACTACCTTCAAACTCAATCACACAAGCCCGTAGCATATCCTCCAATATCTGAATTACCCTTTCAGACTAGCCATCTGTTTGTGGGTGGAATGCTATGCTAAAGTTCAATCTAGTTCCTAGGGCTCTCTGAAGACTACCCCAGAATCTAGAAGTAAACCTAGGATCTCTGTCAGACACAATTGATACTGGCACTCCATGCAGTTTTACAATCTCATATATGTACAATCTGGCCAATCTTTCCAGGCTATAATCCATCCGCACTGGCAAAAAGTGAGCAGACTTGGTCAATCTGTCAACTATAACCCATATTGCATCATAACTATTCTGTGTCCTTGGAAGTCCTGTAACAAAATCCATAGTTATTTGTTCCCATTTCCACTCTGGTACTGACAAAGGATGTAACAAACCAGCTGGAACTTGATGTTCTGCCTTTACTTTCTAACACGTTAGGCATTTGGAAACAAACTCAGCTATATCTCTCTTCATACCCATCCACCAGTAATGCTCTTTCAGCCCTCTATACATTTTAGTTCCACCAGGGTGCATAGCAAATGGAGACTCATGTGCTTCCTTCATAAAGATCTGTCTCAATTCCACATCACTAGGAACACAAATTCTGCCCTGATGTAGCAATAAACCATCATCTCTCATAGAAAATTCAGGTTTCTTGTCTTGCTGGACTTCTTTCAGTAGCTTCTGATATTTTTCATCACTCTGAGCAGCCATTCTGATCTGATCAATCAACACTGGCTGTAGATGCCATGCAACTACTGTATGTCCCTCATCATCAATCTCTAAACTGGCATGCTGTGCTTTCAACTCATATACCATGGACAAAGGAGAAACTCTGAGACTTGCCATAGTCTTACGACTTAAGGAGTCAGCCACCACATTTGCTTTCCCTGGCTGATAGTCTATTAAGCAATCATAATCTTTAATGAGTTCTAACCATCTCCTCTGCCTCAAATTCAATTCCTTCTGGGTGCCTAAATACTTCAAGCTCTTGTTATCTGTATAAATGTAGCATTTCTCCCCATACAAATAGTGTCTCCAGATCTTCAGAGCAAAAACAATAGCTGCTAGCTCCAGATCATGTGTTGGGTATTTCCTCTCATGCTGTTTCAGCTAGCATGATGCATAAGCAATAACATTCCGATCTTGCATCAGTACACAGCCTAACCCATTGTGAGAAGCATCACTATAAACTGTGTATTCTTTACCCGAAGTAGGTAAAGTGAGGACTGGAGCTTCAGTCAAACACCTCTTCAACTCATCAAAACTCTGCTGGCATTTATCAGTCCACTGAAATTTTACATCTTTCCGAAGCAACTTGGTCAGTGGAGAAGATAACATAGAAAACCCTTTCACAAACCGACGGTAATATCCAGCTAAACCCAGAAAACTGCGAATTTCTATGATATTCCTGGGCGGCTTCCAATTAAGGATAGCTTCGACCTTGCTGGAATCTACCTTGATCCCTTCCGCTGACACAACATGTCCCAAGAAGGAGATTTCTTTTAGCCAAAATTCACACTTCGACAATTTGGCGTACAACTGTTTCTCTTTTACAGTACAATTCGCAGATGTCTGTCATGCTCTTCTGCATTCCTCGAATATATCAAAATGTCATCAATAAACACCACCACAAATTGATCAAGATATGGTCTGAAGATAGTGTTCATCAAATCCATAAAAGCAGCTGGAGCATTTGTTAACCCGAATGGCATTACTAGAAACTCATAGTGGCCATACCGAGTTCTGAAAAGCAGTTTTTGGAATACTCTGCTCTTGCACCTTCAACTAATAATAACCAGATCGTAAATCAATTTTGGAGAATACAGCTGCACCCTTCAATTGGTCAAACAGATCATCAATGCGTGGCAATGGATATCTATTCTTTATTGTCACCTTATTCAACTACCAGTAGTCAATGCATAAGCGGAGAGTACCATCTTTCTTCTTAACAAACAACACTGGTGCTCCCCAAGGTGACACACTAGGGTGGATGAAGCCCTTTTCAAGTAGTTCTTGCAACTGTATCTTCAACTCCTTCAACTCTACTGGTGCAATTCTATATAGAGTTATGGAGATTGGGTCCACACCAAGCATAACATTAATTTCAAACTGCACTTCTCTTTCCGGTGGTAATCCTGGCAATTCATCAGGAAACACATCTGGAAAGTCATACACTGTAGGGATGTCTTTCAATGCTGGACTTTCCACTTGGGTGTCTACCACATGTGCCAAGTATGCTTCACACCCCTTTCTGATCATTTTTCTGGCTAGTGCAGCAGAAATGATGTTGGATGGTAATAGCTTCCTCTCCCTATGTATTACCACATCACTGTACTGAGAGAGATCAAAAGTGACTGTCTTCAACCTACAGTCAATCATAGCATGATGCCTAGCTAACCAATCCATGCCCAAGATGATATCATAATCTCTAAAGGGCATTTCAATGAAATCAGATAGAAAAGTGTGTCCTTGGATCACCAAAGGACAATCCTTATATATTTTATTAACTCTGACCTCCTGTCCTAGCGGACTTGTTACTAGCACCTCAAAGTCCATTTTTGTATATGGAACAGCAATGCAATCAATGATGCTAGCACTCACATAAGAATGAGTAAAACCCGGATCATATAACACAAACACATCTTGATTAAAAGTTGAGAAGGTACCAGCCACAACATCAGATGTCTCGGCCTCTTCCCTCTGTCTCATTGCATAGACTCTGACTGAAGCACTGTCTTGCTCTGAATGTTTCACTGTGCCTTAGCTGCCTTCTGGGCTACCTCTACCCCTGCCTCTACCTCTGCTGGGTGGTTGTGAGCTTCTACTAATAAGGCTTTGAACTGACCCTTCTACAGTAGTAGGAGGTGGTCCAACTCTGCGACTACTGGTGCAGTCCTTGGCAAAGTGTCCTGTGCCTCCACAGTTATAACAGGCTCCAATAGCCTTATAGCATATCCCACCATGATTTCTTCCATAGGTTTCACATTGGCGGGGAGGGTAGGAACCTCTGGTACTCTGCTGACCAGATAGGGTAGGCTTTTGTCCTGAATATCTTCCCCTACCAGACTTCTTGCCACCTTTGCTGTGTACCCCATGGTTCTTCCTCTTTCCAGTAGGACTACTGAAACTTTGTTCTACTGATTTTCCCTCTTTCTCTGTCTTCTCTGATTTCTTTTTCTCAGGAGCAGCTTCAGACTCAATTCTTTCCAACTCTAAGGCTTGTGAAACAAGTTCAGAGAAGTTAGTGTGTTTCAATCCGACTACTTGTAATCTGATACTGGGCTTCAAGCCAGTTTCAAACCTCTTGCATCTCTCCCTGCTGGTAGAAAGTAAACTTACTGCATAATGGCTTAGGCGGGAAAATTCTCTTTCATACTGAACCACTGATCTGCTCCCTTGTTTCAAACTTAGGAACTCTTGTAGCTTCTGGTCTACATAAGCATCAGAAACATATTTTTGTCTGAATTCCCTGAGAAAGTCATTCCATGTTAGTACTACAGGTTCTACCAGACTGTGGGGAATGATTTTCCACCAGTCATAAGCATCCCCCTGTAGCAAAGATACTGAGTATTCAAATCTGAGTTCCTCCGTGCAATGCAGTTTCTTGAATACCCTATCCATCCTCTCTAACCACTGTTCAGCCTCTAGAGGATCTACTGTCCCCTTGAACTCTGTAGCCCCATATTTCATCAATTTGTCATACTGCCTAGCAGGAGACTGTGGTTGTACCACTGGTGTCTCTATTGGGACTTGAGTAGGCACATTACCAACCATTTATTGGAACATTGTAGCCATCTGTTGAGCGAATCGAGCAGGAATCATGCATCGGCAGGGTCTTCTTGAACCACTGACATTGTGTAGGGCTGGGCATCCCCGTGCACCTCAGCCTCTATAGATTGATCGACTGAACGATCACCCTCTTCCACAGTCAATGCGAGGATCTTAGACCTCCTGAACAAATAACACAAGGAGATTTCCTCCCGTTAGTGCATATTTATAATGTAATGTACTGTATGTATCAAATAATGATATTGAGCAGTTGTACTATGAAGGAAGAATATTCAAGTAACAGGTGAAAACAAAATTTAAAAACTAGCTCTGATGCTACTAAAACATGTCACAGCCTACCCCTCTGTAAGGCGTAACATGATCCCGTAGTATACCTAATGAATTACCAACTTCGCCTACTGATAACCCATTAAATACACTACAAGGGATTTTCAAAACTTTTCTTACTTCTTTTACAGTAATGAGCACTATTTACAGGTGTTAAAAACCTTTTTGAACTGAAGTGAATTAGCTAATACATTTAGACTATTAGTAATTTCTGTAAAAATTTTGGCAGAGTGCCCTCTATTTTTTTTGAATAAAACATTTCTTCAAAAACTTGTAAAAAGCACTTCAATAATTTCCTCAATCTCAAACTCCAATAAAATTCAACACAATATGTTTTTCAACTCAATCCATAATAATTTTTCAAAGGCTGAGATAAAGAAATACAGTACAAATTTTACAAGCCAAAATATCTCATAATTTACTTTACAACTTCAATGTACAATTTTAATTTACAACTGCTCAAAACCAAGAACAATATGTACATACAGTGGTCATACATTACAGTACAAAATGCAAAATGTGGCATACTCGTTATACCCGATAATCTCTCGTTGGATGTACTAGCAGCCTAATCTGCTGCCCTGTCCATCTGTCTACCTGCGACAGCAATGAAAAGCCATCGCTGAGACAATGTCTCAGTGGTGCACAACATTTACCAAATACAACTTTAAATCACAATTCATAAATCATAAAAATAGTAGATACGTAAAACCGTAGTTAGATTCAAGACAATAAATGTCATAAGGAATTTAAACTCTATTTCACAATATCACAATAAATCTCAGAAATCAAAACATAGTTAAATTCAAAAGACAGTGAATGTCAATAAGAATTTAAACTCCATTTCACAATCTTACAATAAATATCAATAAATCACACACACAGCTTAATCATGTTTCAAAGTTCAATTCGTCCCAAAAGCCGATGGCTAATGAGGTATTCAATTCGTCCCAAAAGTCAATGACTAATGAGGAATAACATTGCTAGCTAGCAAAAATATGAGTACTCATTCGATTCGTCCTCAACAGGCACACACCTCAACACTTCAGCCAGAGAGGGAATTCAATTCGTCCCACTAGATAAGCTAGCGAGGAATACAATCAATATACATGATAGCTGTGGTTTCAAATCATTTCCAATGCTTTTTAATCAATAAGTATCCATCACTATCATTCAAACAATTTTTCACAGTTTCAAACCATTTACAATGCTTTTCAAGCAATAAATATTAAATCAAACACATTTTCACAATTTAAAACAATAATGTACAAATAGTCATAATTCATTTCAATTGAAAAATTCAAAAGAATTAGCTGTTGTGCACAAACCTCTGATAACTGTCTCCTGGTATTGACTCAGTGTTTCCTTCGCTTTTCCTGAGTCTTTGCTAACTGAGAAACACAATTTGAAGTGTTTCAATACTCAATTAAACTGTCTCTAAAAATAATGCTTGATAATTAATTCACTGAATGCTATTATTTGCTTAATCAACCCGATATGTCGACCCTCAATGCATTCTAGGTAATTTAGGTTTCAATGTCACTAATTTGTCACATTCAATAGTCTTTTAGGGTTGGTACATGTTACCAAATTCATTTCCTTGTATATTGCATTTTCTTGCAATTTGCTGGATTCCGGGATACTAGTTTGACCTAGCTGGACGACCTAGTTCCCTCGTTTTTCGGGTTTCGGTCTAAACTACAAACTTGTAGATCTATGTCTTATGGAACGCGGGGCAAAATTTCAAGTCATTCTGAGTTATGTAGACCAAGTTATGGTCATTTTACTATTGCTGGTCAAAATGCATCAAAATTGGTCACTTGAGGTCATTTTTGGTTCGGCCAGTTTTTGGACCCGAACTTGTGCAAGCTATTTGACTTGCTTATGGTCATTCTGGGTTTTTGTGTCTACATAAGACTTGTAGACATGAGTCTTAACTATTTATGATCAAAATTCCAGGTCAATTGGACCTGTTTTGAGTGCATTATGGCCTAAACACTAACTGCTGCCCAAATGGTCAATTTTCAGGCCTCAATTGCGCCAATCCGAATTTAGTCGTTTTTCAAGCTACCTTACAAGCAGAATTTTGGCAAGCTTTCTTCATGAAAGTTGGCACATTTTGTGCCTAGTTTCACCTCCAATTGGTCTCATACCAATTGGAGCCACACAATTAAAGTTCTAGGCCTAAAATTCAAACTGCCTTATTGCATTTCTTTCATACACATCAAGGATCACTTTTAACACTTACCAAACTCAACATTCAAGCCAATTCTGGTTGTACCATAACCTAAACATAATTCACAACATATTATAGGTCATTTTGGCAGCTTACAATTACATTCAATGTGCACCATTTAGTACATAATTTTTCAAACCAAATTTACAACAATTCAATCACCTAACCTTAACACTTTTACATGTCCAACTTCACACACATACCCAAACTACCATAATAACCAACACAATTCAACATTAATATTCTATAATCCAAACATGAAATAACATCCTTATGGTTCACCAAACCAGGCTGCCATTTCATGCATTACATTCCCATAATTTCCAAGCATTCAAATTTCAATACACATTTACATATACTAAGTATACATCACCCAAATAATTTCCTACACAACATATATTTAATCAATCCTTTAATCCACCATTTACAAGCAAAAATAAATTGTCTTCAAAGGGTTTCCATGGCTGCCAAAAGTACACTTCCCCCTTTAAACATCAAACCTCAAAAATTTCTCCATAATTCAAGTACCCATAACATCCTTACAAACTTTAATGAAACAATAATAAAAAACACAAACTTACCACTTTGGAAATTCTTCAAAACCTCTCCAAAACTTGGTTTTCTTATTGCCTATCTACTGCCCATGGTGTGAGGATTAACTTTAATGAAGGAAGGTGCAAAGAAGGAAGCTTAAATCAAGCTTGCATGAAGCTTTCAAGTGGATGTCAATGGTGGATCTTCTTGGGAGCAATTTGGCTGGTTCTTGGAGAAGTGAGGAAGAAGATGATCTGCTGTCCAAATGAAGTGGTAGTGGTCCACTTTCGTGAATTAGTGGAGCACTATGTCAAAATAAATTATTAGTTTAATCAAAGATTTCATTTTCCCACATTAAGCTTCCCATTTTTACTATTTATATTAGGTACCCCTAAATTAATTTTTCATGACATTTTCCAAATATAATATCATGTATTTTCAATGGAAATTTAGGTCAAAAGACAACTCGGGATGTCAAATGACCACAATGCCCCTTTTCGGGTTGTATTCCGAATTTTTCGGTAACACCGGGTTTTGTCCATTTTTCGATTTCTCACTTTGCTTTGTACTAATTAATCAATTTTTGTTTAATATTTCTAATGGTATTTGTATTTCAATAGGTGCCTATTTAAGTCCTAAAAATATTTTCCAGGGTTCCCCGCAGTCCAGGGCTAGTCAACAGTCCACGCCGTGACTTCCCGGTGCGGTCACCCATCGCTAGGGTTCTCAGCTCGCTTAACTTGGTTACATTTCTTTGCTATTATTTTTTTTTGTTTTTCTTGTATTTTATTTTCTTGTATTTCATTATTTTATGTCTCCTCACTCATATCGAAGTGTAGTTCTAGGCATTCTAGCTGTCCGGACAGCATTGGTCATTGGAACAGTAGAATGCACTACCGAACATAGGGGTGTTACAAGCCTAAACCTCAAATAAAGTTTTTGAATAAGTAAATCAAGAACTATAATAAAATCAGATAAGATTAGGTGCTCCGACACTCTGTGTGACACGCCTTGCTCGGCTACACTGTAGACGGGTGAGGGGTGTTACATTATATTCTCGTTTAATTTCAATTCTTGATTAAAAAGATTTTCTTATCAGAAACTATTTTCTAATTAATTCTATTTGTCCCGGCTAGGAACTTGACACATCAAGAATAATTAAATGAACATAGGATTTTATCCCTATTTACTTAGGGTAACAGATTCCATCTTGATCAACACCTATCTCTATATATAACTAGTAGGAGCCAACACATGCCCATTGTCACACCCTACCCCTCTGTAAGGTATAACATGATCTCGTAGTATACCTAATGAATTGCCAACTTTGTCTACTGATAATCCATTAAATACACTATAAGGGATTTTAAAACTTTTCTTACTTCTTTTTACAGTGGTGAGCACTATTTATAGGTGTTAAAATTTTTCGAACTGAAGTGAAACAGCTAACACATTTGAATTATTAGTAAATTCAGTAAAAATTTTGTCGGAGTGCCATCTGTATTTTGAATAAAATAGTTCTTCAAAAACCTGTAAAAAGCACTTCAAATATATTTCTCAATCTCAAACTCCAATATTTAATTAACACAATGTGTTTCTCAACTCAAATCCACGATAATTTTTTTCAGTATGTCCAAAGGCTGAGATAAAAGAAATATAGTACAAATTTTACAAGCCAAAATAATTCACAATTTATTTTACAACTTCATTGTACAATTTTAATTTACAACTGCTCAAAACCAAGAGCACTATATACATACAGTGAACATACATTACAATACAAAATGCGAAATACGGTATACTCAATATACCCAATGATCTCTCACTCAATGCACTAGTAACCTAGTCTGCTGCCCTATCAGTCTGTCTACCTGCGACAGCAATGAAAAGCTATCGCTGAGCCATTGTCTCAGTGGTGCACAACATTAATCAAATACAACTTTAAATCACAATTCATAAGTCATATAAATAGTGGATACTTAAAACCATAGTTAAATTCAAAGACAATGAATGTCATAAAGAATTTAAACTCTATTTCACAATATCACAATAAATCTCAATAATCAAAACATGGTTAAATTCAAAAGACAGTGAATGTCAATAAGAATTTAAACTCCATTTCACAATCTCACAATACATATCAATAAATCACACACAGCTTAATCATGTTCCAAAGTTCAATTCGTCCCAAAAGCTGATGGCTAATGAGGAATTCAATTCGTCCCAAAAGCCGATGGCTAATGAGGAATAACATAGCTAGCTAGCAAAAATATGAGTACTCATTCAATTCATCCTCAACAGGCACACATCTCAAAACTTCAGCCAGAGAGGGAATTCAATTCATCCCACTAGACAAGCTAGCGAGGAATTCAATCAATATACATGATAGCTGTGGTTTCAAACCATTTACAATGTTTTTCAAATCAATAAGTATCCATCAAATATCATTCAAACAATTTTTCACAGTTTCAAACCATTTACAATGCTTTTCAAGCAATAAGTATCCATTCAAACACATTCCACAATTTAAAACAATAATATACAAATAGTCATAATTTATTTCAATTGAAAAATTCAAAAGAAATAACTGTTGTGCACAAACCTCTGATAACTGTCTCTTGGCTTTGACTCAGTGTTTCCTTCCCTTTCCCTGAGTCTTTGCTAACTGAGAAACACAATTTGAAGTGTTTCAGTGCTCATTTAAACTGTCTTTAAGGATAAAGCTTAATAATTAATTTATTGAGTTCTATTATTTCCTTAGTCAACCTAAGATGTCGACCCTCGATGCATTCTAGGTGAATTAGGCTTTATTGTTGCCAATATGTCACATTTGCAGCCTTTTAGTATTGGTACATGTTACCAAATTCATTTCCATGTATATTGCGTTTTATTGCAATTTGCCAGATTTTGGTATAATAATTTGACCTAGCCGGATGACCTAGTTTCCTCAGTTTTCGAGTTTCGGTCAAAACTACAAACTTGTAGATCTATGTCTTATTGCATGCGGGGCAAAATTTCAGGTCATTCTGAGTTTACTAGACTATGTTATGGTCATTTTACTATTGCTAGTCAGAATGTACCAAAATTGGTCACTTTAGGTCTTTTTAGGTCACTTTAGGTTCGGCTAGTTTTTGGACCCGAATTTGTGCAAGCTATTTGACTTGCTTATGTTCATTTCTGGGCTTTGATGTCTTCATAAGACTTGTAAATATATGTCTAAACTATTCATGGTAAAAATTTTAGGCCAATTGGACCTGGTTTGAGTGAGTTATGGCCAAAACTCTAACTGGTGCCCAAATGGTCAATTTTTAGGCCTTAATTGCACTAATCCGGATTTGGTCATTTTTCAAGTTACCTTCCAAGTATAATTTTGGTAAGCTTCCTTCATGAAAGTTGGCACTTTTTGTGCCTAGTTTCACCTCCAATTGGTCTCATACCAATTGGAGCCATACACTTAAGGTTCTAGGCTAAAATACACACTGCCCTATTGCAACACTCTTCATCACATACCAAATACACTTTTAACACTTACCAAGTTACACATTCATGCAATTTCTGTTTTGTAACATAACATAAACACATTTCACAATACATTTTTTGTCATTTTGGTAGCTTATAACTACACTCAATATGCACATTATATTCTAGAATTTACCAAGTCCAAACTACACACAATTTAACTACATAATATAGCTCATTTACATGTTCAAACTCAAACTCTTACACACATGTACAAGCTGTCATAACAAGCACCATAATTCAATCATATAATACCATAAACCAAACCATGAAATACCTATTTTGGGTTCACACTTCAAGTTGCCAAATTGTAGTCTTCATCAATTAGCTTTCCAAGCTTCCAAAGTTAAGTGTACATTCACATATACATCTAATATACATCACCCAATTTATTCCTATACACATAAACACTTCATCAACACTTCAATCTACCATTTACATACAAGGATAAGTTGTTCTTAAGGAGTTTCCATGGCTTCCAAAAACATACATCTCCCTTAAAACATCAAACTACAAAAAATCTTTCCACAATCTAACTACCCATAACACCCACACAAACTTTAATGAAGCAAGCATAAAAAATACCTACTTACCACTTTGGAAACTCTTCAAAACCTCTCCAAAACTTGATCTTCTTATTGCCTATCTACTGCCCAAGGTGTATGGACAACTTTTAATGAAGGAAAGTATAAGGAAAGAGGCTTGGATCAAGCTTGCATGAAGCTCCAAGTTGGACGGCAATGGTGGATTATTCTTCTTCCATTTCGGCTAATCTTGAGAGGTGAGGAAGAATATGAATCTGCTGTCCTAAATGAAGAGTAAGTGGTCCACTTTAAGTGTGAGTGGAGCACTAAGTGAAAAATAATTGTTTGTTTATTCATAACTTTCCTTATTCCCACATTAAGCTCCTAACTTTTGCTATTTACATTAGGTACCACCAATTTAATTTTTCATGATATTTTCCAAGTGTAATATTATTTATTTTTAACGGACATTTAGGTCAAAAGACAACTTGGGGTGTCAAATGACCACAATGCCCCTGTTCGGGTTGCATTCCCGATTTTTCGGTAACACCGGGTTTTATCGTTTTCTCGATTTCTCACTTTTCTTTGTACTAACTAATTAATTTTTCTTTGATATTTATAATGATATTTATGCTTCAATAGAAATTTATTTAAGTCCTAAAAATATTTTTCAGGGTTCCTCGCAGTCCAGGGCTAGTCAATGGTCCACACCGTGACTTCCCGATGCGGTCACCCATCGCTAGGGTTCTCGGCTCGTTTAACTTGGTTACATTTCATTGCTACTATTTTTTCTTTGTTTTTCTTGTGTTTTCTTTTCTTGTATTTCATTATTTTATGTCTCCTCATCAATATTTAAATGTAGTTCTAGGCATCCTACTGTCCAGACAACACTGGTCACCGGAACAGTAGAACGCACTACCGAACATAGAGGTGTTACACCCATATATCCATACACAGTACAAGTATGAAAGCAGTATCAAACTCAAACCACCTATATGCAAGATAACTGTGCTATCTCAGGTCTAAAGATTATATGCACTGATATGATTTATAACAATGTATTGACAAGAGTAAACTCCATGTGCTTGTCATAAATGCCACTGGTTCGGCCTACTTATCATGCATAAGTGTTTATCATGTTTGTTATATGGCATGAGACTCACCATTCCATCTTATTTACATCTCATATAAATAACTTGGGAACAAACATGATTACAATCTTTCTGGATAAGTCATGTCCTTATTGTGAAGTATCCTCGATTGTGAACCAATTTATAATACTTTGTGCTAGAAATACTATCACTCATATTCTTAACAAATTAAGAATAGAATTTCTAACAAAATATCAATGGACCTTTTCTATTACACATAAATATATTATGTAAATGAAAAAGTGAAATTGCTTTTTTTTAATAAAATAAGTACAAGATACATACTAAATGATATGCTCTAGGGCATACTACTAATAGGTCCTTGGATCACCAAAGGACAATCCCTTTTATCCTAGTGGACTCATTACCAGTACATCAAAATCCATTTTTACACACGGAACAACAAGACAATCAATGATGCTAGCACTAATATAGGAATGGATGAAACCCGAATCAACGAGCACAAATACATCTTGATTAAAAGTTAAGAAGCTACCAGCAACTATGTAAAATGTCTCAGCCTCTTCTCGCTGTCTCATTGTGTAGACTCTAGCTAGAGCACTGCTTTATTCTAGCTGATTCACTGTGTTCTAGCTCCCTGGGGTACTACCCTTACCTCTGCCTCTGCCTCTGCTAGCTGGCTGTGAACCCCTCGATATAGAGGCTTGGGCTGATCCCTCTGATGTGGTAGATGGTCCAGAGTGGCATGGACTGGTACAATCTTTAGCAAAATGTCCTGTCCCTCCATAGCTAAAACATGCCCCTGTGGCTCTGAAGTATACCCCACCATGTGTTCTGCCACAGGTCTAGCATTGACGGACTGATAATGCCCCTCTGGGTGTCTGCTGGGTATGCTGACTAGATCGGGGTGGTCTCTGGCCAGAAAATTTACCTCTACCAGATTTACGGGAGCTGGATTCCCCAAAATTCTTCCTCTTCCCTGAACCACTTTCAAGTGTTTTACTAGTAGTCTTTTCAGTCTTCTCTTTCTCTTGTGTACCCTTCTTAATGGCCCCTTTTAGTTCTATCCTTTCCAGTTCCAGGGCCTGTGAGATCAACTCAGAGAAATTCTGATGTCGGAAGCCCACAACTTGCATTCTCAAATTAGGCTTTAACCCAGCCTCAAACCGCTTACACCTATCTTTGGGGGTGGTAGTCAGGCTTCTAGCATAATGGCTCAGCCGAGAGAAGTCTCTCTCATAGTCTGCTATTATTCTGTCCCCTTGTTTCAAACTCAGAAATTCTTGTAACTTCAAATCCACATAAGCATCAAGGACCCATTTCTGCCTGAATTCTCTCAATAAGTCTGACCAGGTAAGGACTGGAGGCTTAACCAAACTGTGGGGGATGGTCTTCCATAATTCATAGGCTTCCCCTTGCAGTAGAGAAATGGAGTACTCAAATTTCAACTCTTCTATACACTGTAGTTTCCTGAACACCCGTTCCATCCTTTTTAACCATTGTTCTACTTCTAGTGGATCCACTGTTCCCTTGAATTATGTAGTCCCAAACTTCATCAATTTCTCATATTGCCAGGCTAGGGATTGTGGTTGTGCTGTAAGTGCTTGAGTAGGTACATTGCCAGCCATTTGTTGAAATAAGGCAGCCATCTACTGTGCAAATTGAGCAGGAAACTGCGGTACTTGAGGAGCTGGAGTGGCTGACCCACTCACATTCTGGAGTGTTGGGGCTTTCCCTTGTGCCTCAGCCTCTACAGACTATTCCACGGAATGTTCTCCTTTTTCCATTCCAATTCTAATAATTTTCTACTCCCTGATAATAAACATAAGGAGGTTGACCTCCGTTAATTCACATTCATGATGTAAATATGTCATATGTATCAATTCCGGACATTTGAGCAATTGTACTTATCAAAAGAAATATTCACACGCATAGTCAACACTCATTTCAAAACTATGTTCTGATACCACTAAAACATGTCATACCTTAACCTTCCGTAAGGCATAATATGATCTCGTAGTATACTTAATGAATTACCAAACTTCGCCTACCGATAACCCATTAAATACACTATAAGAAATTTTAAAACAATCTTGTCTTCTTTTGAAGGTGGTTAGCACTTTTGACAAGTATTAAAAGCTTTTAATTTCATTTTAAAGACTAGGTAAAAATTTTGATAACTTTTATTTTTCTGTAAATTTTGTAAAAATTTCGGTAGAGTGCCGTCTGTAATTGGAAAAAACCCAAATTTTAAAGACCTGTAAAAAGCACTTCCAATTGATTTTCAATCACATCCCAACCTGCAATATATCAACACAACTCAATTCAACATAGTCAACCACAATTCAAATCAAAATTCACATTTCAAAATATTGTCAAAATAAATCCATGAAATCATAAACATTCCATTAAAGTTTATTTACATACACAAAATCCAAAAATAATATTATTACAAATTTACTGTACAACTGCTCAATTTACATCAATACATATGAACAATTATATATTTACATCAAACTAAATACATTAGGTATAAAGTAATACTCGTATCAAAAATTTTAGTGCAGTCCTCGTCTACTCAGCAGCTCACTCTGCTGCTTTTTCCTTTCCCTTAACTGCGACAGCAAAATAAGCTATCGCTGAGTATAATTTACTCAGTGGTGAACAATAAAAAGTTAAAATGCTGAACATAAAACATTTATTGCTAAATCATAATTTAAACATTTTACAATCACATTTCACAATTTTCAATTCACATTTATGATACAATTTTATCAAATAATTTAATAAACACAGTATTGTCAATCCATACATAACTTAGGTCATGACACAAAATTTCCGATCAATGCCGTGTTGTACACCACGATAAAGTAATCTACAACCTCACTAATCGAAATCAATGAGGGAGGTGGCTAGCTAGCTATATGAGTACTCATTTGATTTCGACCTCAACTGGCAAGCCAGAGAGAGAAGGAAATAATCGATCTCAATCCCATAAATGGAGGAGCAATAATATGGTTCTGTCATGCTAAATGTAAATCCGAAATTAATTTAAAACAATTTATTCAATTATTGCATGCAAAATCAAATCAATTTCCAAAGTCCCATTTACATTCACAAAGTGGCAACACAATAGTTCTTGAAATTTAAAATTAACACAATACACTTACAATGCGTAACAATCAAAGTTTCAATTTGGAAACAATAGTTTAAAGTTATTGTGCAAAAACCTGGACTGAGTTGCCTCTAGGCCTTAACTCACTTGTCCTTATCCTTCTCAGGGTCTTTTTCAACTGAAACACACAGTTTACAGTATTTTAGTATCACATCTCATAATAAATCAAATAATTTATTTCATACTTATTTAATTGTATCCCTACATAGGCTTAAAATGGCATTTTCTAGACTTTGCATTTTATGGTTACAATTCATGGTACTATTCTAGTCAAAATATTGACTTTCTCATATTTAATAGATGTGTGAATTCCAATTACACCCGCATACCACATTTTGAGTGCCTAATTTGTTGGCTTTAATTGCCATTTCAATTTCTAAGTCTCCTAAGAGAAATTTCAAATTTTTAGTTTTGGTCCCTTGTTTTACACTATTTCATTAGTCTAGTTACTATGAGAATTTGGCTAAGTATTCCTCATCAAAATTGTTTCTTATTATCTTAGCTTTAATTCTATTTTTGAATCACTCCTTTTGGAGTTTTGTAGCCCAAGATATGCCTATTTTTCTAAGGCTGGCCAGATTAGTTCAAACCTAGAATTCTGGGCACTTTCTTGGTTCTGGCAGTTTTGGTGTGCTGACTACAGCTCACTTTGTGGATGGGTTATAGTCAAAATTGGGGTTTGTTTTCTTCATAAAAGTTGTAGTGCTATGTCTCAGATTTCCATTGATATAAAAATTAGATCATTTGGACCTTCCTACACCAAGTTATGGCCATTTGAACAAATACTGTTCATATGGTCAGTTTTGTACAGTGGCTATGTGCATTTCTCGAATTTAACCTAATTGTTCATTTTCTTAATGTCATTTTCTGGGCATAGTTTCTACATGAAAATTGTGTCATTATGTGTCTATTTTCATATCCAATTGGCCTCATACCAATTGGGGTGGCAGAATTACAGTTTTGGTCCCTAAAAGGGACCTAGGTCAAACTGTCCAAAAGTGAACCCTCACTAATCCGAATTGCCTTGCAATTCTCATCACTCAAACACATCCCAATTGGTCCCAATTGACCATTTCTAACCTCAATTAGGTTCAACTGCATCAATTGACCATCTCCTTCAAATTTTCCCTTAATTTCAATGGCACCAAAAACCCTAATTTTTTGCATATGGCTTAATTAGTTAAATCAAAATGCACAATAATCTTCTACACACTTAATTCAACTTAATTACCCTTTTAAAGTCATCAAAAGCACTCAAACCCTAATCCACCTAGTGTTGGCCAAAATTCCTAATTAGTCTAACATGCTTGATTTGTTTCAATTTTTCACAATTTCCAAGTTATTCAAGTACCCTAGCATGCATTTAACTAGAAAATGGAAAGTTAGAACACTAACCTCTTTCTTTGAATTTCAATCCTTCACTTTCTTCCTTTCTTTTTGTCACACCCTATCCCTTGTAAGGCACAACATGTTCCCGTAGCATACCTAATGAATTACAGAACTCCACCTACAGATAACCCATTAGTTATACTTCAAAGGATTTTAAAACAAACCATAACTTTTTATCTTATCAATTCTTTTGCGGAAAACTGCATGAGAATAGTTAAAATTCCATGTAAATAATGATAGACTAAATATTGCAAAAGTTATATTTTCATCAGTCTCAAAGTAAAATACAAAATAGTTACAAACTCAAAATGTGATAGCAATGCAATGCTTTTAAATACAAATTGCTCAATGTCCGTACATCCATACATATAGGTACAAAATACATCCAAAAGGAAATTACAGGGGTATACCTATAATATATACCCACAATCAAAACCAAAATGCTGCTTCCAAGTCTCTCACTAAGCAGCCTTCTCCTTTCCCGTTCCTGCGACAGCATAAATAAGCTATCGCTGAGTATATCACTCTGTGGTGCACAACTAATAACTTTAAAACTTAAAGTAAAATAAAACTTGTTAAGGCATAATAAATCACATCTTTCTTAAACATGAAAACTTCACAATAATTCTAAGTCCATAAGAGCCATTTATTGGAATAACATTTGAAATGAGAAATAACACTTCATAAATCACAATTCACAAAGCATTAGTGTTGCCAACATCAACACACAGTTCAGGCCATGACACAAAATTTCACGATCAGTGTCGTGTTGTATACCACGATAAAGCAATCTCAACCTCACTAACCGTTATTAATGAGGGAAGGGCTAGCTAGCTAATGAGTACTTATGTAGTCTTACCCCACTAACCGTTATTAATGGGAGACATAATCATATCAAATATCAAACCCCAAATAGCCGTTACTACCGGGGAGTTCCGAAGGGACTATCATGATAACTATGGTTTTAAAACAACTTTCAAGAGTTTCTAAATCAATAATTACGTTTGCAAAACAA
This sequence comes from Hevea brasiliensis, assembly GCF_030052815.1. Classification (NCBI taxonomy): domain Eukaryota; kingdom Viridiplantae; phylum Streptophyta; class Magnoliopsida; order Malpighiales; family Euphorbiaceae; genus Hevea; species Hevea brasiliensis. The sequence continues at coordinate 35,331,898 of NC_079500.1, forward strand.
TAACATATTCAAATCATTATAAAACCTATAAAAGGGGTGGCAACACACAAATTTCTCAAATAGAAGAGAAAAACCATACCTCATTCGAAATAAATTCATTTCAAATCAAACTCATTCAAATAAACTCATTCAAATTAATTTACGAAGTTAAAATAAAGAAAAAGGTTAGTTGTGCACAAACCTTCAAAAATTCTCCTTCCTTGTTACCTACTTCTCCTTATCCGTTCCAACTTCTTTTTCTACTAAAAATACTCAACTCAATTGCTGCCAAGAACTCATTACATGAATTTCTAATGCATCACAAGTTAGCTTTGCAGATTTTACAAAATTTTAGTTTTGGACAACTTGGTGCCCTAATCTTTAAACCCAATTTTTACCTAGTTTTGATCATAATTTGGTGAGGTGTTCTTCTTGAAAATTGTTCATCAAGGTCCTAACTTTATTTTCCTTTTTGAATTGTCTAATTCGGAGCTGTGTAGCTCAAGTTATGTCCAAAACACGATTACTATTTACGTCACTATTCATGCTGTAGATTCAGTTCTGGAAGATTTATCAATCCAAATTCATTCAGCAATTTGATTAAGTTAAGTCCATAATTTGGTCTAATGTTCCTCATACAAAATTTTCTACTATGTCTTAGGTTTCTAGCGGTTCAAGAATCGCCTAAATCAGAGTTTTCTAGAGAGAGTTATGGCCATGCAAACTTTACTGTTCATATGGTAAATCTGCAGTTCTGTAGATTCGGTGATTCAACTTTGCTCAGCAATTTAATTAGGTTAAGTCCATAATTTGGCCTCAAGCCCTTCATATGAAATGTTCTACTATGTCTTAGGTTTCCATTGGTTCAAGAATCGCCTAAATCGGAGTTTTCTAGAGAGAGTTATGGCCATGCAAAGTTTACTGTTCATATGGTCAAATTCTGCAGGTTCCAGAATTGTGTCTCTAAGTTCAAGCCAAGGTTTAGGCAATTTTTGGGCAGTTTCTGGGGTGGATCTCTTCATGAAAATTCTAGCCCTATGTCTTAAGTTTCATTTCCAATTGGTTTCACACCGATTGGAGTTGTGTAGCTCAATTTATGGGCTGTCAAACACACTAAACTCAGTATGCAAATTCTGCCCTAGGTTTAAAATTTTCATTTCTTCAATTATTTCCTCTAACCAACCTCAATTCATATTTAATTCACTCAAAATGACTATAATTTAGCATTGACACATCAATGGCACTTCCTAGCACAAAACCCATAATTTTCAAACACCAAAGTTTGTAATTTTTCCTAATCCTACCATTTCGTTACTTCCATTCATCAACCCAATGTCAATTCAAACAAAACAAATCTCAAATGATTATAATTTAACACTACACAGACCAATTTTACTCTCTAGCACCAAAACCCAATTTTCCCATGAACCCTAATCTTCCATAATTCAATTTATGCAATCCCATGAAATCTTACTACTCCCAATCATGCATACTACTTCAATTTAACTTAGATTTATCATTAATTTAACTAAAATATATAAAAACCCTAATTTTCCCTAAGTTGGCCAAAACCCTAGTTGAGATTTCCATACATGTTTCCTTTCAATTTCTCATGTTATTTCATCACACCCAAACTTGATTTAAAGCATACTTGGTAAATCAAGCATGAAAGAGAGAGCTTACCTCACTTGATGATTTTTCCCACTTTCAATCTCTTCCAAATCTTGTTCCTCTTCTATTGTCTTGTTTCCTCCTGCTTTTAATCTCTAAATCAAAGATTAATTTGATGTTCTCTACCAATTAGATGGAAAACCCATAGAGGAAAAGCAAGGAATTGAGTTTTGAGAATGGGTGTCAATGGAGAACGAAGGAAGAAGAAGAAAGAAAGAAAGAGAGAAGGAAAGAGAGTGGGTGGTAACTAAATGGGAAAAAAAGGGAGGGTTTTGTCTTCTTTTATACTTATTTATTCCTTTTTAATTCATTTAATGAGTTATCCAAAGCCCATTGGTCCCTTAAATTTTAATTAGGTCAAAAATGAAATTTAAATTCTAGATTTTTGCCTCTTTTATTTTCTTTTCACTTTTACTTTAATTTTTCCCTCAATATTTCTTCATAATTCAATATTTTATTTTATTTTATTTTATTTATATTTTGGTCAAAAGTCAACTCTTGAAGTGAATTGACCAAAATGCCCCTCATCGGGTCATAATACTTCTTTTTTTTTTTTTTTTGATACCCGTTAAATCCTTAGGTCTTTGGTTCACTTGAATTTTTATTGTACCTATCTCAATTAATTTTCTATTTATTTTTTGTCCTCAAGGTGTCTTTGAATAGTACTAGTCACGGACAAAAAATAGTACTATTCATAACTCGGAGGTTCGGGATGTTACACTTTTCTTCTTCAATCTTCTTTTCTAGGGTAATTTAAAAGTTTACTAGGGTTTAAGGTCATGAATTATGGGAGAAATTCAAGCTATTCAAGCTTGAATAACTCATCAATGGTGGAATTTCATGGAGGTGAGAGAGAGAGGAGAGGTTCGGCAGGCCAAATGAGGAAGGAGAAATGAATTTTGCTTTTTCATTTTTTTGTTTTTATCTTCTGATTGCCTTAGTCAAAGAAATTAATTAAATGAAAATTAATTACGAGGTCACTGCATGATGTCACACACATGATGTCATAAGTCAATTTTCTTTTCTTTTTCTTTTTCCTTTATTTTTTTGTGGTTCTTTAATTTAAATCTACATTTTAAAATTTTCATTTCTCCGATTTTATTGGACAGTTGGGTCATGAGTCATGTCTAGGGGTGAATTGACCAATTTGCCCCTTGCCGGTCTGATTCGGTTTGCAAATAATTTGATATTTCTTCCGGAGCCCTGACCGAATTATTTAACCTGCTTATCAACTCTTTTCTGTGATTTTCTCTTTTCCACTAGCTTCGCAATACTTCTAAGGATTGCGGTGTCATAATTTCCTGTTCAAAATTAGAGTTACAGTTGCCCTCGCAGTCACTTCCCGGTAAAGTCACCCATTGCTGTGACCCTCGGCTCATTTAACCTATTATGCTTTGTTTTTCTTATTTATGCTTGTCCTTCTGGTAATCACTATTAATTCTCATTCAGGGCTTTTCTAGGTGACTTAAATATAGTTCTAATCCCCTTAATTGTCCGAACCGACACCGGTCAATGGAATAGTGAAATATACCAGGCCATGCATATAGGAGTGTTACATTTTCTCTTAATTTTTCTCATATTTTCTTAACATTTATTATATCAATTTATGTCTCCTCATTATAGTTTAAGTATAGTTCCAGACATTCTAGCTATCCGAACAGACATTAATCGTCGAAACAATAGAATGTAAGGACTACCTAGAGTGAGGGCGTTGCACCATCTCATATTTTTCAATCAAATATTTCATCTCCCTTCTCAATTCAAATCCATAATATCATCGAATCACACTTATTCATAAACAATTCATATATGAAATTTTCAAATATTATTAATTTACATCATGTACAAAATTAGTATACAAATTTATGATTTACATTACATGTCCATAATTAATTACAATGTCCAAAAATAAAATACAAAGCTAGTGGACCCTACCAAAGTATGCACTGCAGAGAGTTGACACTCTGGACATTGAGCAGATCAAAATCTCCAACTCCAAGTCTAAGGTCTACTGGGCTCTCTCTCTCGGTCTCCAGTACCTGCGCTTGGAAAAAAGCGACACGCTAAGCATAACGCTTAGTGGTGCAATAATAATATAAAAACAAATTAAATAATTAAAAACAATAATAATTTGTCATTATGCCAAACAAGATGTATTTTTATGATAATTGTTTGAAGTATCTTTAATTTAATTTCTTTTTCTGTTAGTTATTTGTTATTGAATTGTTAAAACTTATTTTAATGTCCAAGTAACCTACACAGATTAACTGGACTAGATAAATGGGTAAACAGGCACTGGGTATGAAGTGTCTTGAGCCATCACACTATCGGTCACATAGTGTCTACCAGGTGTGCAACAGAATGGCTAAAGAGCCATAATATTAATTGGGCATAAAGCCATGTGTATCAAAGAGTAATGGAATAGCTAGAAGCCATAAGTCACAAAATGGCAATAAAAGCCATAAATTACAGAATGGCACAGAGCCATAAGCAGTACTACAAGTCAAAACCCTATTGGCATGCCAACCTATCCAACCCAATCATAAAACTAGGCATACATGGGCATATTAGCATCTTAGGCATTGGTTCTTTACATTTTGACATTATGGGTACTAATTATAGCACTATTCATGCTAAATATTGGTTATGCCATATATAATGGGAACACAAGTCCTAAATTCATGTTCATCCCACATTTTAGTTCATTAAGTTGTTGGCATTAATTGCCAACCATAATTCAAGTCATTATAAGAGCATTTCAAAAATTTCAGAATTTGGAGCTCAAGTTCACTATTACATTAGGCCAATCTATAGTAAAAATTTGACCAACCTTTCTTCACCAATGTAATTCCTTAATGTGTTAACTTTAATTTCTATTTTGAATCACTCAATTTGGAGTTTTGTAGCCCAAGTTATGGCATTTTTATCACAATTGGTCGGGTTGGTCAATGTACAGGATTTTCTAGGTCAGTTTTGGTTCTGGCAGTTTTGTTAGGCTAAATTTGGTTAGTAATTTGATTGGGTTAGGGTCAGAATTAGGGTTCCTGATCCTCATGAAAAATGTTTTACCATGTCTAAGCTTTTCATGGGTTCAAGAATCAACTCAATTGGAGCTTCCTACAATGAGTTATGCCTATTTGAACATTTACTGTTCATATGGTCATTTTTCTAGATCCAGCATGTGGTTACCCGGATTCAAGCCAATTTTAGGTCATTTTGTGTTTGGTTTTTGAGCAGGTTCTCTCCTTGAAAAATGTGGAATTATGTCCTGCATTTCATCTCCAATTTGTCTCACACCAATTGGAGCAATGTAGTTCCACTTATGGCCACATGAACCCACTAGACTCAGAGGTCTAGAATTCCAGCACTAGAGCAACACATCCAATTCTCCAAATCAACTCAACCAACAACATCAATTTATCATCAATACATATAAATTGGTCATAATTGACATCAATAACACTAATTGTGCATCATAGCACCAAAACCCCTAAATTTCTCCTCAAAACCCTAGCTTCCAATTTATAATTCTCACCACGCATGTAATTCCACTTAGTAATCATGTCAATCATCTTACCTAAGCTCAATTTCAAGTCTAATTCAAATTAAATACATCAAACACCACAAGTTCCATAGGCTTGCCAAATCTTTCAAGATGCTCAATCATGCATAATTTCTTCATTTTTCATTAAATTCCACCATAACTCAACTTAAATTTATTACTAAAACAAGATGAAAGTTGAAAATTGCACTAACCTCACTTGTGATCAATTCCAGGCTTCCCAAACTTCAAATTTTCCTCTGCTTTTTGCTTCCAAATCCTTTATTAAGGTGAACAATCAAGGTTTAATGTTGGGACTTAGGGGTTTTATGGTGAGAAATGAAGAGAAATCAAGCTTGTAGAAAGATGAAAATGGTGGAAGGAAGCCCTCATGGTGGTTCGGCCAACAAGGGAAAGAAGAAGAAGAAGAAGATAAGTGTTTCTTTAGTCAATTTTGTCTTATGACAAAGTATTTATCCTCTTATGTTTATGTGTTAAATTTTTATTTGAGGAAAGTTTTAATGAGGTCATCACTTAGTCATGCTTAGGTCATAATTCTCATTTTATTTTCTTTTCTTTCTTTTCCCATTTCCATTTCACAATTCTTGATTTTTATTCATTTTAATTGTTTTGTTTTCATTCATTTTGATTAACATTTAGGTCAAAATTCATCTCTGAGGGTGAAATGACCAAATTCCCTTCATTAGTTTCATGACATCACAATTGCCTTTACCAATTAATATTAAAATTTCTTGCATTTTCTTGACATTTTATTGTCATCAAAACCTCATAAATCCTTCAATTAAGTCCCAAATATCTATCTCACAGGGTTCCCTACGAGTCTGGGGTTGGCAACTGTATTCGCAGTAGCTTCCCGTTCGGGTTATCCATCGTCGAAGCCTCTTCTCCTTTAACCTATTTACATTTCATTTCTTTGATTCCTCCTTAATTTTTCTTAACCTTTATTTAGTTTATTTATTACTACTCACTCTAGTTTAAGTATAGTTTCAGACATTTTGGCTGTTCGAATAAATATTAGTCACCAGAATAGTAGAATGTACGGATTACCTAAAGTGAGGGTGTTATAGTTCTTCCCCTTTAATAAAAATTTTTTCCTCGAAATTTAGCTGATGCAAACAATTGAGGAACTATTGCCTCATTGTCTCTTCACTTTCCCAAGTTGCCTCTTCAGTGTTGTAGTGTCTCTAAAGCACTTTCACCAGTGAAATCGATTTGTTTCGCAGCTCTTTCACTTCCCGAGCCAGAATTCTTATTAGTTCCTCTTCATATGCCAAATCTGGTTGTATTTCAATTTCTTCCATTGATATGACATGTGAAGGGTCTGATCAATATCTCCTCAGCATTGAGACATGGAACACATTATGGATCTTATCCAGCTCTGGTGGTAAAACTAGCCTATAGGCTACTGGACCCACACGTTCAATGACTTCATATGGGCCAATAAACCTAGGGCTTAACTTACCATTTCTCCCAAACCTTAATACTTTCTTCCATGGTGATACTTTGAGAAACACCTTTTTGCCAACTTCATATTCTATGTCTTTTCTCCTTAGGTCAGCATAAGACTTCTTTCTGTCTGAGGGAGTTTTGATATTGGCTTTAATCAATTTCATCTTTTCCTCAATCTATTTTATTAGGTCTGGTCCTACAATGTAGTCGACTAAAGCGTGCCACATTCGGTGCCGGAGCACCCTATCTTATCTTGTCCTATCTACTGTTAATTTTATACTTTATAGAAAATATGTGGTATTTTTTTTATCACGAATTATTTCTGTGGATACCGGAGCAGAGCTTCCTCTGTTTTATTAGCATCTGGCAGGTTTCACTATTCACCTGTTAAAACAATTTCATAACTATCTCATATTTACATATACATCATGTCATATCATATCATTTCTACTTATATAATTTCAAGAAAATATATTTCTCATTCATTAATTCATATGAAATTCATTTACAATAATTTACAATTTATTTACAATATTAAAATTGAAGTACATATCTCAAAAAGATTTACATCATTTACTTATATACAATAAATAAAATGCAAAACTAAATATACATGGGCCCTACCAAAACTACTCTGTTGAGGTGACTAGCAGACACTATCAGATCTGATCAAATCTCTGTCAGGGCACTATTGCTGCAGCTGCTGCTGTGGCTGTGTCTGGTCTCCAGTACCTACGTGATGAAAAACCAACACACTAAGTGAATTGCTTAATGGTGCATAACTTTAAAGTAAAATAACTGAGTAATTAAAATAATATCCTTATGCTTAGTTTCATAAAATCTAAGTCATTTATAAATTTTTTGCACTTTGGAATCAATTAGATTTAATAGGATCTTTTATGTTCATTTCTCTTATCTTCAGTCTCAATTATTTTATAACAGTGCCCAAGTAACCTATAACAGACTATAAGTACTGGATACACGAGAGTATACTGGTTAGACAACCTTATTTCTATCCTCTATACAACTGTTATGTCAGGCATAAGGCCAGCGGACAGGCTTTTAAAGCTATAAATGAAATGAGACTCAATGGCCAATGGGCAGGCATATAGCCTGTGGAACAATCATATCAGACATATTTTGTCGATCAATGATTATTCATGTAGGCAGTACTGCTATCTGTAGTCCCTAATTGGTATACTAATCGATCCAAACTGCATACATAAGCCTAGGTTTATTATGGGTAATTAAGCATTATCAATTATTTATTAGTAATTTTATGTCACTTTATAGTGGGAAAGTGAGTCCCACATACCTATTTCATGCAATTTAGTGTTTAGCAATATATTATGGTTAAAACCTTACCATAAAATAGCTTGTTTTGAGAACCTTTCTTTAGGTTTAGCTTTAGTGTCTTAACTTTACCTATCAATTTGATCACCTTGTGGCTACTGTTTGGCCAAACTTCCTTCATGGAAGTTGTTCCTCAATGTTTTGCCTTTGTTTTCCTTTTTTAAATCATGCCATTTGGATTTTTGGAAATCAAGTTATGGTTAATTAACCATAACTGGTTCATTTTTTAATTCTAGCTCTTTAACTAGGTAGATTTTAGAGTTATAATTTACCAATTTAATTGGATATATTGCAGTCACTTTTAGTAGTATTCTTCATAGAGCTTATTGCCCTATGTCTTATGGTCACTCAAAATTTTGGATTGCAAATTTTTAAGTTTGTAGAATTACTTATAGTCAAATCACTGGCCTGGACTCAAGTACCCTGTGCCAACAGGATTTCAGTTCAGGTCAGTAGCTTTAACTCAATTTTTGGGATTCTTACATTTAAAATTTGAGGAAAATGTCTAAAACAAAGTTAGAGCTCTATTTCTCAAGTTTTCATAGCAATATGGCTCATCCCAATTGAAGTTTCCTAGTGAGCGATATAACTAAAAGACTATTCTAGAGTCAAAGGGTCACTTAGGCAATTTCCAGAATTTGCAAACTAACTTGATCTTGCCAATTGATCTAGTTCCCTTGATTTTTGGGTTTGGGTAAAAATACCAATATTGTATATTGATGTTTGTTGGACATTTTGCCACTACTTTCATTACATTTGGATTTCTATAGAGCAAGTTATGGCCTCTTTGCCAAAACTTGTCAAATAAGCCTATTTCTAGCAATTTCTGGGCAATATGGTTCTGGGCAGTTTTGTGACCTAAATTGGGCCAAAAATTTGAATTGGTTTAAGGAATTCTGGGCTCTATGGTCTTCATGAAAGTTGTAGTCCTATATCTAAGATTTCCAATGGCATAATATTCAGGTCATTTGGACCTATCTAGTGTGAGTTATGACCAAATGAATATACACTGTTCATTTGGTCAATTTTCTGGGTTCCTTATATGGTCAGCCGGATTGGGGCAACAATTAGGTCAAGTTTTGGATAGAATTTGGGCATGGTTTCGCCATGAAAAATATAGCATTTTAGGTCTACTTTCATCTCCAATTGGCCTAATACCAATTGGAGCCACACAATTTCGGTTATGGCTCAAAACATATACTGGATTCAACAATTCTCAACCTACAAAGAAATTACACTCCCAAATTGCATTCCTTTAACTCCCAAACTATAAATTGGCATTCATGGCACTTCTAAATATCATCAATTCATCTCAACACAATCAAATTCCAGCAATTACACAAAGTCTCCAATAATTAGTTCAAAACCCTAATTCAAATGGTCAAGGTCAACAATACACATTCAATCAAATTTCTAATATATGAAATTTCATCCCTCAACATATAACTCATTCATCAACATCACAAATCACCTTTTACATGCATGAAATTATCAATATCTCATGCTTCTCAAGGCTACAGAAATGAGGCAATTACACAACTCTCCAATAATTTGGTCAAACCCTAATTCGAATTGTCAACCTCAAACATACATATGCAATTAAATTCTAGTACATGTAACTACCTTAATCAACATCACTAATCATCATTTACATGTATGAATGAATCAAACTCTCATGGTTCCTATGGCTGCCGAATTCTAGGGTTCACCATTTCTTATCATTTTCTTCAATTTTCTTAGCATATCAACTCAATTCAAGATGTAACTGAGAAAGAAAGAGAAATTATGCACTAACCTTTAATCAAGAAATTCCCAAGCTTGTAAAACTTCAAAATTTCTCCTTCTTTTTACTGCTTATAGACTTCCTAAGGTGTGAGGACTAACTTTTATGAAGTGGACTTATAATTTTATGTTGAAAATGGAGGGGATTTAAAACTTGCATGAAGAATATTCATGGAGGAAAAGGAAGAACCAATTTCGGCCATGGGAGAAGGAAAATGAAGAAGATGAAAGTGAGTGGCTGAAATTTTTCCTCTTATGCTTTTATATACCCCACTTAAGATTTAATTATTAATTATAATAATTAAAGTTTTAATAATCCTTATAATACCCCTCATTTTTCCTTTAATTACATTACATATATAGTTTTATGTTTTCATGGGATTTTCAAAATTATAATGTCACTTATTTTAATGGACATTTAGGTCAAAAGTTGACTCTAGGTGCCAATGACCAAAATGCCCCTCTTCGAGTTATAGTGAAACTTTTTCGGTAATATCGACTAAATCCCTAATCCAATGGTTCTTTTAATTTTCATTTTCATCTGTGCCGATTAACTAAATTTTCTTTGAAAATTTTAATGTCATTTGTACCTCAGTAAACCTCTAATTAAGTCCTGAAAATTATTTCCTAGAGTTTCTCGCAGGTCTAGGGTCATCAACTGTCTATGCAGTGACTTCCCGATACAGTCACCCACCGCCATGGTTCCAACTCCTTTAACCTAGTTACATTTCATTTCTTTTATTTTTCCTTAATTTTTCTTGGTCTTTATTTCATTAATTTATATCTCCTCACCCTAGTTTAAGTGTAGTTCCAGACATTCTAGCTGTCCGAACAGACGTTAGTCATCGGAATAGTAGAATGTATAGACTGCCTATAGTGAGGGCGTTACAATTCTTCCCCTTTCAATAAAATTTCATCTCGAAATTTACCCACTGTAAATAATCAAGGAACCGCTATCTCCTTGTCTCTCCATTTTTTTGTATTATAATACTTTACTTTCTCTTTAGTCTATCTTACTAGATCTAGCTCTACAATCTTATCCTCATCTCGATTTACTATCGAAAATACGTAGCTCTACACAATAGTCCCAAGTCAGTGCTATAATCTGCAGCTTATAGCAAAAACATCGAGAACATTGCGTAGTTAGCATGGTATATCCCAATAGATCATATTTTTCTTATACTTATCTTAATTAGTTCTGCACTCATCCTCTTTCATCTCATATACAGTCTCTTTCTTATTTCCATTCATTATCTTTAATATGATCCTTTTCGGTTGATAATCTACATCACCTTATGGCCTAAAGGGTTGGTGACAAGTATGTCATCTTCTAACCCATCTATCGGTATCCCCTTTTAATAGGAGGTACAATGCATATATAGGGATGACTATAATTATGGTTTATCAATACATATTTAAAGGTATTATAAATAGAAAATGTACCTTTGATAACATCTACCGATCTAGCTCCTCCCGAGCCATAGCATACACACAGGGTGCTACTTCAGCCTCTAGCTGTTCTATAGTCTCAGAAGCCCTCTGTAATGTACCAGCTGTCTCAGCCCTCATAGGTCTTTTACCCCTCTGCACTATCGGGGTAGACCTCTCAGTCAGTGGTAGAGTAGTGGGAGCACTCCTCTATGGAAAATCTCATAAGAAATGATCCGTAAATCCACATCTGAAATGTCCCCCAATCAACAATCAACACTCCCCTCTGTGTCTCCTACCACAGTGGATACATTCTGGCACTGGAATTGATTCCCTTGTTACTGTGCCCAGTGAACTAGCTACAGATATTCCAGACTGGCCCCTCTAGCCTTGTGTCTAGCTCTGTGAACCCTTAGGCTTCTTACTACCAGTAGCTGGTGCACTAAATTGGCCTTGTCCAGGGCCTTTCTTACACATTTTGTCTCTTTTAGACTGGTCATCATCTCTGACTCTCTCCACATCAAGAGCTGATGCTACCAACAAAGAGAATTCTATAAAGTGATGAGAAGTAACTATCAATCTGATGTTGTCTTTCAGTCCGTCCTCAAACCTCCTGCATTTATCAACCTCTGTGGGCATTATCTCCAATGCATATCCACTAAGTCTCATGAATTCCCACTCATATTTGGAGACTGTAAGCTGCCTCTGTCTCGGTGCCTGGAATTCTCTCCTTCTAGCCTCTAAGTACACATGGCTGACATATTTCTTTTTGAACTCAGCCAAAAAGAAATTCCAGGTGATCTATGCAGGCTGTACCGCTCGCAATAATGTCACCCACCACCAATATGCATCCTCCTAAAGTAGTGACAGAGCACACTCCAACTGCTGCTCTGGGGTGCAATGAAGCTGTTGTAAAACCCTCTCTATCCTCTCCAGCCAATACTCTGCAACAGCTAAATCATCCTTTTTCTTACCCTTGAAGTCAACTGCCCCATATTTCTGTAGTCTTCCCAATGGGGACCTACGTATGGGTTGTGACAGTAGGGGTGCTGGTGGCTGTACAGGTGGCGGTGGCTGTGGCTGAGGTATGACTCCGGTGACCTGACAGAGCAGCTGTTTCATCTGTTCTAGGAAGGCTTATTGTGCTCTACCCGCAGCACCATAGATGACTCAGCTCTGCCGCTTCGCTCCTTACTAAGAGCAGGTGCAGGTACGTGACTCTCTACCTCCTCCTCGATCTGTCTACGAGACCCATGCTCTGAAGGATCAGATGCCATCGATCCTATAAAATAGATAAAGAACATATCTCCTTTAGTGTCACCTTGACTCTATTTAAAGGCCTATGCATGTTATACAAACTACTTCTTTCTATCTATCTAGGCCTAAGACTGCTTAAACCTCTGCTCTGATACCACTAAATGTGACATCCCTTACCTATCTACAGTGTAGCTGAGTAAAGCGTGCCACATTCGGTGCCGGAGCACCCTATCTTATCGCGTCTTATCCATTGTTAATTTTATACTTTATAGAAAACATATGGTATTTTTTTTTATCACGAATTATTTCTATGTATACCCGAGCTAAGCTTCCTCTGTTTTATTAGCATCTGGTGGATTCCATTATTCACTTATTAAAAACAATTTCCTAACTATCTCATACTTACATATACATCATGTCATATAATTTCTACTTTTATAATTTCAAGAAAATATATTTCTCATTCATTCATTCATATGAAATTCATTTACAATAATTTACAATTCATTTACAATAATTTACAATTTATTTACAATATTAAAATTGAATTACATATCTCAAAAAGATTTACATCATTTATTTATATACAATAAACAAAATGCAAAACTAAATATACATAGGCCCTACCAAAACTACTCCGCTAAGGTGACTAGCCGACACTGTCAGATCTAATCAAATCTTTATCTAGGCATACTGCTACGGCTGTTGCTATGGTTGCGTCTGGTCTCCAGTACCTATGTGATGGAAAACCAATGCGCTATGCGAATTGCTTAGTGGTGCATAACTTTAAAGTAAAATAACTGAGTAATTAAAATAATATCTCTATGCTTAGTTTCATAAAATCTAAGTCATTTATAAATTTTTTACACTTTGGAATCAATTAGATTTAATAGGTTCTTTTCTATTCATTTCTCTTATCTTCAGTTTCAATTATTTTATAAAAGTGCCCAAGTAACCTATAACAGACTATAAGTGCTAGATACACGGGAGTATACTGGTTAGACAATCTTATGTCTATCCTGTACACAACTGTCATGTTAAGCACAAGGCCAGCGGGCAGGCTTTTAATGCCAGAAATGAAATTAGGCTCAATGGCCAACGGGTAGGCATATAGCCTGTAGAATAATCATATCAAACATATTTTGTTTATCAATGATTATTCATGTAGGCAATACTGCTATCTGTAGTCCCTAATTGGTATTCTAATCGATCCAAACTATACACATAAGCCTAGGTTTATTTTAGGCAATTAAGCATTATCAATTACTTATTAGAAATTTCATGTCACTTTTGTTAGTAGTATTCCTTAGAACATATGTGACACCCCTTACCCGTCTACAGTGCAGCCGAGTAAGATATGCCACACAGTGTACCGGAACACCATATTTTATCTCAATAATTTTTATCCTTCATTTTTTTATTTCTTTATGGTTATAAAGAGCAATTTGTGAAATTTGACTCGTTGAAGTCATTTATTAAAATTATAAATTCTTTTGAGGTTTCAAAAATTTTATAGAAAATTCGGCAGAGAACCGGCTAAAAATGGAGAAAACAGTTCTTCGGAACCTGTGAAAAACACTTCTTATACATTTTCAATCATTTCCAAACTCCATTATATCAACAAAATCTCAATATTTCTCAACCATTTGTCAGAAAGTCTTCTCTTTCTCATTCATTCATTTCACATGATAATCATGTACAAATCATAAATAAATACTCAATTTTTATTTATAAACACAAATTACAAATATTTACATTAATACCAAAATATATTACATGAGTCTTAACTATACATGAGAAAAATAAAAGTTTAATTACAACATACAAATAGTACAAAATACCAAAATGGGACCTAGTGTCCTACCAATGCACTGAAGTCTGTGAGGTGACACAGACACTATATAGGATTGTGAACAGCCCACCCAGTCTGTGTTCTACTGGGCTCTCTATCAGTCTCTCCAGGACCTACGCGTGGTAAAAAGTAACGCGCTAAGCAATAATGCTTAGTGGTGCCAATAATAAAATAAAAAGAACTAAAAGAAAATAAATATGCAGTGTATATATTGATGTATCATGTAGACAAATTTTTTTTTTTGGTAATTATTTATAGTCTATTTATTTGGCACTTGTTATATCAATTATTTCATTAAATTTATCAACTTTCATTTTTGGTTGCCCAAGTAACCTATACTAGATGACTGGACTGGATAAGCGGGTAGACTGGCACTGAGTACCAAGTACCTCAAGCCGTCACACCATCGGTCATGTATGTATCTCTCGGTGTGCAACAGAACAACTAATAAGCTGTAATAGTTTTTAGGCACAGTGCCAAGTATCACCATAATATCAGAATGGCTAAAAGCCATAAAATCACAGAATGGAATAATGCCATGTGCAGTACTGCTAACTGAACCCTATTGGCATGCCAACCTATCCAAACCAATCTTACTAGGTGTACTAGGGCACCTTACAAAGTTATTGATTAAATTTTTATGCTTTACGTGTAAGGTTACTATTCATTTTACTATTTAGGTCAAATTATTGACTTTCCAATGCATAATAGCTACATGAGTCCTAATCACATAAATTTACCACATTTTGGTTCCCAAAAGTGTTGGCATTAGTTACCAATCCATACTTCTAATTAATGGAGAATAAATCAAAAATTTTAGTTTTGGGTGCTAGAGTTCACTGTTCCATTAGGCCATTCCACAGTGAGAATTTGGCCAAATGTTCTTCATCAAAGTTGTTCCTTATTGTGTCTAGTTACATTTCACTTTTTGAATCACTCTATTTGGAGTTTTGTATCTCAAGTTATGGCCTAAATACCATAACTAGCCGGATTGCAATTTTTCCAGAATTTCTGGGCAAAATCAATTCTGCAGTTTTTGTACACTGATTGCAGGTGAGTTTTTGTAACACCCCTAAGTTCGATAGTGCTCACGTTTCTAGTGACCAATCTTTGTCAGATGACTAGGATGCCTAGAACCACACTTCAATGAGAGTGAGGAGACATAAAATAATGAAATACAAGAAAAGAAAGTACAAGAAAAACAAAGGAAAAATGATAGCAAAGAAATGTGATCAAGTTAAACGAGCCGGGAAACCTAGCGATGGGTGACCGCACCGGGAAGTCACGGCGTGGACCGTTAAATAGCCCTGGACTGCGGGGAACCCTGGAAAACATTTTTAGGACTTAAATAGACCCTTATTGAAGAATAAATATCATTAGAAAGATAAAAGAAAAATTAAATAATTAGTACAAAGAAAAGTGAGAAATCGAAAAACAGACAAAACCCGGTGTTACCGAAAAATCGGGAACGTAACCCGAACAGGGGCATTATGGTCATTTGACACCCCGAAGTGTCTTTTGACCTAAATGTCCATTAAAAATAAATAATATTACACTTAGAAAATAAAATGAAAAATTAATTTGGTGGTACCTAAAGTAAATAGCTAAAATCAGGGGTTTAATGTGGGATTAAATGAAAGTTTAGCTTAAAATATGATTAAAATTATGAGTGGACCACTAATGCATAAAATAAACATATAATAGGGCAGCTATAACTCCACTAAATCAGCTGAACTTCATCTTCCTCAAAGTTATCTCAACATTGCCGTGAATGAAGGTGAGAGGAAACACCATGGCCATTTTTCATGCAAGCTCTCTTAACTCTTCATTTTCAACTCCAATCTCTTAGGTTCCTTCATGAAACTTTGTCTACTCATCACAAGGAAGAGTTTGATACTAAATTTGAGAAGTTTAAGCAAGGTTTAACAAGCTCCAAGCATAAGGTAAGTTCATAATTTTGAAGATAGCTTTGTTAAGTTTTGTGTGCATGTTATGGGTGTTGGTTTTGTGAAGGAAAATTTTGAGTTTGAAGAGTTATTGTTGTTTTCATTTTGGACAGCCATGGAGTCACATTTTTTATGAGATATTTATGCATATAATTGATGAGAAATAATGTTGATCATGGTGATTTAATATCCTAGAGGATTATTTCACATATATATGGTGATTTATGCACTTGGATGGGAATTGGTAAATTGTAGGGCACTTTGATGTTGAAGAACAATTTTCAGCAGCTTGGGAACCCTTGAATAATTGTATGTATTGATGGAAGTGTTGGCAGAATGTTGACATAGAAGAATTGATGAATGTATATGTAAATTAGTAGTGGAGATTATATGTAATGATTAGGTGTATTTATGTACATATATTGCTAAATTTGGACTTTGTGGTTTAGGGTTGTATTTGATGTATTGAGAATGTTTGTATTCTGTCCAAATTGACCATAGTAAGAAGTGATAAATGAATATGGAATGGTATAAAATCAGAATTGGGTATGGGGATTTAAAGTAGAGCAAGTTAAATGTGTGTTTGAATTGGGGTTTGAAAGATATATAGAGGACAGTGTGCAAATAGACCAATAAGTTTAAATGTGTAACCTCAATTGGTATGAGACCAATTGGAGGTGAAACTAGGCACAAAATGTGCCAACTTTCATTGAGAAAACATACCAAAATTCTGCTTGCAAGGTGACCTAAGAAAATGACCAATTCGGATTAGGTACACTTGAGACCTAAAAACTGACCATTTGGGCAGCAGTGAGTATTTAGGCCATAACTCACTCAAAACAGGTCCAATTGACCTGAAATTTTAACCATGAATAGTTAAGACCCATACCTAAAAGTCTTATGAAGACACCAAAACCCAGAAATGACCATAAGCAAGTCAAACGACTTGCACAAGTTCGGGTCCAAAAACTGGCCGAACCAGAGTTGACCAAATTGACCTAAAATTGACCTAAATTGGTGCCATTTGACCAGCAGTAGTATAGTGACCATAACTTGGTCTACTTAACTCGGATTGACCTAAAATTTTGCCCCGCTTGCAATAAGACATAGATCTACAAGTTTGTAGTTTTGACCGAAACCCGAAAACCGAGGGAACTAGGCCGTCCGGCTAGGTCAAACCAGTATCCCGGAATCCAGCAAGTTGCATTAAAATGCACTAAACAAGGAAACGAGTTTGGCAAAACGTACCAAACCTAAAACCCTATCGAATGTGACATATTAACGACACTAAAACCTAATTTACCTAAAATGCAACGAGGGTCGGTATATTAGGTGATTAAGTGAATAATTGAGTTCAGTGCATTATTTACCAAACACCATCGATAGAGACAATTTAATTTGGTACTGAAACACTTCGAATTGTGTTTCTCAGTTAACAAGGACTCAGCAAAAGGGAAAGAAATACTGAGTCAAGACCAGGAGACAAATATCAGAGGTTTGTGCACAACAACTATTTCTCTTGAATTTTTCAATTGAAATAAATATTGACTAATTGTATATTATTGTTTTAAATTGTGGAAATGTGTTTGATGGACACTTATTGATTGAAAAACATTGTGAATGGTTTGAAACTGTGAAAAATTGTTTGAATGATATTGATGGATACTTATTGATTGAAAAGCACTGTAAATGGTTTTTGTGGAAATTGAAGTGAATTACGAATTGTGTTGCCATTTTGTGAATGAAATTATAACTTTGGAAATTTATTGGATTCTTACGGATCATTGAATAAAATGTTTGGAATTGTTTTGACTCACAATTGGCATGACACTGATACTATGTTCCTCCTCCATTAATGGGGTGAGTGTGATTATTCCTCCCTCTTTGACTTATCGATGCAGGGTGAGTATGATTATGTTCCTCCCTCTTTGACTTCCCAGTCTGAGGTGAGTATGGATGAGTACTCGTTATATAGCTAGCTCCCTCCCTCATTGATTTCGATTAATGGGGTGAGTATGTCTTGTCGTGGTGTACAACACGGCATATATGGAAAAATGTGTGTCATGACCTAAATTGTGTTATTGATTGGCAACATTGTATTGTTCAATTATTTGATCGAATTGTGTTATTGATTTGCAAAACGATATTATTCAATTATTTGATCGAATTGTGTTATTGATTTGCAAAAGCGATATTATTCAATTATTTGATCGAATTGTGTTATTGATTTGCAAAGCGATATTATTCAGTTATTTGATCAATTGTGTTATTGATTTGCAAAAGGTATTATTCAGTTATTTGATCAAATTGTGCATGAATTGGCAATACGGTATTCTTAAACTATTTGACTAAATTGTGTTATTATGAATTTTGATAATTTGTGAATTAGAGTTTAAATTCCTTATGACATTCATTATCTTGAATTTAACTATGGTTTTAAGTATCCACTATTGATATGATTTATGAATTGTGATTTAAAATTTGTATTTGGTTAATGTTGTGCACCACTGAGACATTGTCTCAATGATAGCTTTATTCTTTATCGCAGTAGACAGACAGATAGAGCGTGAGACTAGGTGCTAGTACCGCCAGCGAGAGATTTTTGGGTATAGTGAGTATACCGCATTTTGTATTTTGTAATGTAATGTATATTCACTGTATGTATATTTTGTTTTTGGTTTTGAGCAGTTGCAAATTCAAATTGTACCTTGAAGTTGTAAATTAATTATGAGTTATTTGACTTGTAAAAATTGTATTATATTTCCTTATCTCAGACTTTGAAAAATTTCTATGGAATTGAGTTGATAAATTGTTGTGTTGAGAAATGTATTGAAGTTGAGATTTGGAAAATTATTGAAGTGCTTTTTCTGAGGTTTTACAAGAACTGTTTTGTCCAAAATACAGATGGCACTCTGCCAAAATTTTTACAGAAATTCCAAATAAACCAAATGAGTTAGTTGTTTCACTTCAGTTCACCAAAGTCTTTAACACCTGTAAATAGTGCTCACCACTGTAAAAGAGGTAAGAAAAGTTTTTAAAATCCCTTGTAGTGTATTTAATGGATTATCAGTAGACGGAGTTGGTAATTCATTAGGTATACTACGTGATCATGTTATGCCTTACAGAGGGGTAGGGTGTGACATGTTTTAGTGGTATCAGAGCAAAGTTTTTAAATTCTGTTTTCACATGTTATTTGAATATTCTTTCTTCACAGTACAACTGCTCAATATCATTGTTTGATACATACAGTACATTACATTATAAAAATGCACTAACGGGAGGAAATCTCCTTGTATCATTGTACAGGAGGTCTAAAATCCTCGAATTGATTATGGAAGAGGGTGATCGTTCAGTCGATCAATCGATAGAGGCTGAGGTGCAAGGGGATGCCCCATGCCTACATAATGTCAGTGGTTCAGTAGCACTAGCCCCTGCAGTACCGCAGTTCTCTGCTCAGTTCGCTCAGCAGACGGCTGCAATGTTCCAACAAATGGATGGTAATGTGCCTACTCAAGCCCCAATACAGACTCCAGTGGTACAACCACAATCTTCTGCTAGATAATATGACAAATTGATGAAGTATGGGGCTACAGAGTTTGAGGGGACAATAGATCCTCTAGAAGCTGAACAATGGTTAGAGAGGATGGATAAGGTATTCAAGAAACTGCATTGCACAGAGGAGCTCAGATTTGAGTACTCAGTATCTTTGCTACTGAGGATGCTTATGATTGGTGGAAAACCATTCCCCACGATGCAGTAGAACCTACGGTGCTAACATGGAATGACTTCCTCGGGAATTCGGGCAAAAATATGTCCCGATGCTTATGTAGACCGGAAGTCGCAAGAATTCCTAAGTCCAAACAGGCGGATCGGTGGTGAGTATGAAAGGGAATTTTCCCGCCTAAGCCATTATGCAGTAAGTCTACTTTCTACCAGTAGGGAGAGATGTAAGAGGTTTGAAACCGGCTTGAAGCCTAGTATCAGATTACAAGTGGTCGGATTCAAACATAACAACTTCTCTGAACTTATTTCTCAAGCACTAGAATTAGAAAGAATTGAATCTGAAGTGGCCCCTGAGAAAAAGAAATCAGAGAAGACAGAAAAAGAGGGAAAGTCAGTAGAACAGAGTTCTAGTGGTCCTACTGGAAAGAGGAAAAACTTTGGGGGATACGACAGAGATAGTAAGAAGTCCGGTAGAAATAGATTTTTTGGACAGAAACCACCTCGATCCGATCAGCAAACTCAACAGAAACCCAGAAATGCGCTGTCAGATCGACTTTGTGAAACTTGTGGTAAACCACATAGTGGGCTATGTTATAAAGCCATAGGAGCATGCTTTAACTGTGGAGAGACGGTCATTTTGCTAGGGATTGTGTAAATCCAGTCATTACGGATCATTTACTACACCAATGGGATCAACCAAAGTTTCTACACCAAATAGTTCACCATCAGTTAGTAGAGGAAAAGTTAGAGGTAGGGTTAGTACACCTAGAAGTCGACTCGTGAATCAGCCAAAAGCAGGTGATGCTTCAACTAGAGTATACGCTATCTGACGTGAAAAGAGACTGAGACTTTTGACATCATTTCTGGTACTTTATCAATTAGCAACTAAGTTATATATATATGTATTGTTTGACCTGGAATTTGCATATTTTTACGTTAGTGTTAGAACTATATGTTCTGTTGTTATTCCTTTCTGAGGAATAAATTTTGACGCATTAGTGATTAGCCCTTAAGATAAGGATTGTGATAATAAGTGAAATTAGTTTTGAAAGAGTTTATCGTGAAAAGTATTTTCTAACACACCATAAATTATAAAGCTAATTGGCGAGCCTACTTAATGTAAGGCAAGAGGGCGTAAAGTAAGATCACGATAATGGAATTGCTCTAGATGAGGGTAAGGAGGTTACTGTTAGAAATTGCTAATGGATATTGTAATCAGAATAAGATTCGAATATCAGTGAATTCAAAAAGAATAAAAGATAACAAAGTTTGATCTATTGGGATGTATCGTAGTAACTATGCAATGTTCTTGATGTTTATCTTTGTAGTCGCAGATTCTGATCGACTTGAGATTATTGTGTAGAGCTACGTACTACCCGATAGTACACCTAGATAAGAATAGTTGCCAACGGCATCTGTTTTGGTATAGTTATGCCATGATAGAATTTAATTGTTAAAAATAAGTTTGAAAATCCTACTTAGGGATCTAAAACTCAAAAGTTAAAATATCGAAAGGTTATAGTTCAGTACAAAAGGAAGTAAGTTATAGAATATTGACAGATAAAAAGAGTTATGAAAGTAGAGAATTGAACAGTTGATTCATGTGTAACAAAGAAATATTACAAATGTGAGGAAGACTATCAACTAGAATGGTCAGAGGACCAATGACTGATGAATGATTCTAACATGACCTCAAGGGTCATTCAAGAAGGAACGTGAACCGAAATATTAGACAACACAATAGTAAGAGGAGATTAGTATTATACAAACAAATTAAACGTGGTATTAGATTGTTAAAAGTCTTATAAAAATTTGAGGAAAAGAAGATTATACGATCATATAGACAGGAGAAAATAAACGTATGACTATTGTAAGATAGCTATTGGGTAAAATTTCGTGGACGAAATTTATTTAAGGGGGGGAGAATTGTAACACCCCTAAGTTCGGTAGTGCGTTCTGCTGTTCCGGTGACCAGTGCTGTCCGGACAGCTAGGATGCCTAGAACCACACTTCAATGAGAGTGAGGAGACATAAAATAATGAAATACAAGAAAAGAAAGTACAAGAAAAACAAAGGAAAAATGATAGCAAAGAAATGTGATCAAGTTAAGCAGTAGGAAACCTAGCGATGGGTGATCACTTGCAGGAAGTCACGGCGTGGACCGTTGACTAGCCACTGATGCGGGGAACCACGGAAAACATTTTTAGGACTTAAATAGACCCTTATTGAAGAATAAATATTATTAGAAAGATAAAAGAAAAATTAAATAATTAGTACAAAGAAAAGTGAGAAATCGAAAAACAGACAAAACCCGGTGTTACCGAAAAATCGGGAACGTAACAGTGGGCATTATGGTCATTTGACACGAAGTGTCTTTTGACCTAAATGTCCATTAAAAATAAATAATATTACACTTAGAAAATAAAATGAAAAATTAATTTGGTGGTACCTAAAGTAAATAGCTAAAATCAGGGGTTTAATGTGGGATTAAATGAAAGTTTAGCTTAAAATATGATTAAAATTATGAGTGGACCACTAATGCATAAAATAAACATATAATAGGGCAGCTATAACTCCACTAAATCAGCTGAACTTCATCTTCCTCAAAGTTATCTCAACATTGCCGTGAATGAAGGTGAGAGGAAACACCATGGCCATTTTTCATGCAAGCTCTCTTAACTCTTCATTTTCAACTCCAATCTCTTAGGTTCCTTCATGAAACTTTGTCTACTCATCACAAGGAAGAGTTTGATACTAAATTTGAGAAGTTTAAGCAAGGTTTAACAAGCTCCAAGCATAAGGTAAGTTCATAATTTTGAAGATAGCTTTGTTAAGTTTTGTGTGCATGTTATGGGTGTTGGTTTTGTGAAGGAAAATTTTGAGTTTGAAGAGTTATTGTTGTTTTCATTTTGGACAGCCATGGAGTCACGTTTTTGATGAGATATTTATGCATATAATTGATGAGAAATAATGTTGATCATGGTGATTTAATATCCTAGAGGATTATTTCACATATATATGGTGATTTATGCACTTGGATGGGAATTGGTAAATTGTAGGGCACTTTGATGTTGAAGAACAATTTTCAGCAGCTTGGGAACCCTTGAATAATTGTATGTATTGATGGAAGTGTTGGCAGAATGTTGACATAGAAGAATTGATGAATGTATATGTAAATTAGTAGTGGAGATTATATGTAATGATTAGGTGTATTTATGTACATATATTGCTAAATTTGGACTTTGTGGTTTAGGGTTGTATTTGATGTATTGAGAATGTTTGTATTCTGTCCAAATTGACCATAGTAAGAAGTGATAAATGAATATGGAATGGTATAAAATCAGAATTGGGTATGGGGATTTAAAGTAGAGCAAGTTAAATGTGTGTTTGAATTGGGGTTTGAAAGATATATAGAGGACAGTGTGCAAATAGACCAATAAGTTTAAATGTGTAACCTCAATTGGTATGAGACCAATTGGAGGTGAAACTAGGCACAAAATGTGCCAACTTTCATTGAGAAAACATACCAAAATTCTGCTTGCAAGGTGACCTAAGAAAATGACCAATTCGGATTAGGTACACTTGAGACCTAAAAACTGACCATTTGGGCAGCAGTGAGTATTTAGGCCATAACTCACTCAAAACAGGTCCAATTGACCTGAAATTTTAACCATGAATAGTTAAGACCCATACCTACAAGTCTTATGAAGACACCAAAACCCAGAAATGACCATAAGCAAGTCAAACGACTTGCACAAGTTCGGGTCCAAAAACTGGCCGAACCAGAGTTGACCAAATTGACCTAAAATTGACCTAAATTGGTGCCATTTGACCAGCAGTAGTATAGTGACCATAACTTGGTCTACTTAACTCGGATTGACCTAAAATTTTGCCCCGCTTGCAATAAGACATAGATCTACAAGTTTGTAGTTTTGACCGAAACCCGAAAATCGAGGAACTAGGCGTCGGCTAGGTCAAACCAGTATCCGGAATCCGACAAGTTGCATTAAAATGCACTAAACAAGGAAAGCGAGTTTGGCAAAAGCGTACCAAACCTAAAACCCTATCGAATGTGACATATTACGACACTAAAACCTAATTTACCTAAAAGCATAGCGAGAGTCGGTATATTAGGTGATTAAGTGAATAATTGAGTTCAATTGCATTATTTACCAAACACCATCGATAGAGACAATTTAATTTAGTGCTGAAACACTTGAATTGTGTTTCTCGATTAACAAGGACTCAAAGAAAAGGGAAAGAAATCTTGAGTCGGGACCGGAGACAAATATCAGAGGTTTGTGCACAACAACTATTTCTCTTGAATTTTTCAATTGAAATAAATATTGACTAATTGTATATTATTGTTTTAAATTGTGGAAATGTGTTTGATGGACACTTATTGATTGAAAAACATTGTGAATGGTTTGAAACTGTGAAAAATTGTTTGAATGATATTGATGGATACTTATTGATTGAAAAGCACTTAAATGGTTTTGTGGAAATTGAAGTGAATTACGAATTGTGTTGCCATTTTGTGAATGAAATTATAACTTTGGAAATTTATTGGATTCTTACGGATCATTGAATAAAATGTTTGGAATTGTTTTGACTCACAATTGGCATGATACTGATACTATGTTCCTCCTCCATTAATGGGGTGAGTGTGATTATTCCTCCCTCTTTGACTTATCAGTCTGGGGTGAGTATGATTATGTTCCTCCCTCTTTGACTTCCCAGTCTGAGGTGAGTATGGATGAGTACTCGTTATATAGCTAGCTCCCTCCCTCATTGATTTCGATTAATGGGGTGAGTATGTCTTGTCGTGGTGTACAACACGGCATATATGGAAAAATGTGTGTCATGACCTAAATTGTGTTATTGATTGGCAACATTGTATTGTTCAATTATTTGATCGAATTGTGTTATTGATTTGCAAAACGATATTATTCAATTATTTGATCGAATTGTGTTATTGATTTGCAAAACGATATTATTCAATTATTTGATCGAATTGTGTTATTGATTTGCAAAACGATATTATTCAGTTATTTGATCAATTGTGTTATTGATTTGCAAAAAGGTATTATTCAGTTATTTGATCAAATTGTGCATGAATTGGCAATACGGTATTCTTAAACTATTTGACTAAATTGTGTTATTATGAATTTTGATAATTTGTGAATTGGAGTTTAAATTCCTTATGACATTCATTGTCTTGAATTTAACTATGGTTTTAAGTATCCACTATTGATATGATTTATGAATTGTGATTTAAAATTTGTATTTGGTTAATGTTGTGCACCACTGAGACATTGTCTCAGCGATAGCCTTTTATTGCTTTATGAGTAGGCAGACAGATAGAGGCGTGAGACTAGGTCTGCTAGTACCGCCAGCGAGAGATTTTTGGGTATAGTGAGTATACCGCATTTTGTATTTTGTAATGTAATGTATATTCACTGTATGTATATTTTGTTTTTGGTTTTGAGCAGTTGCAAATTCAAATTGTACCTTGAAGTTGTAAATTAATTATGAGTTATTTGACTTGTAAAAATTGTATTATATTTCCTTATCTCAGACTTTGAAAAATTTCTATGGAATTGAGTTGATAAATTGTTGTGTTGAGAAATGTATTGAAGTTGAGATTTGGAAAATTATTGAAGTGCTTTTCTGAGTTTTACAAGAAGCTGTTTTGTCCAAAATACAGATGGCACTCTGCCAAAATTTTTACAGAAATTCCAAATAAACCAAATGAGTTAGTTGTTTCACTTCAGTTCACCAAAGTCTTTAACACCTGTAAATAGTGCTCACCACTGTAAAAGAGGTAAGAAAAGTTTTTAAAATCCCTTGTAGTGTATTTAATGGATTATCAGTAGACGGAGTTGGTAATTCATTAGGTATACTACGGGATCATGTTATGCGTTACAGAGGGGTAGGGTGTGACAGTTTTTGGACATGTTATGGTCAAAACTTGGGTTTGTTTTCTCATGAAAGTTGTAGGGCTACGTCTCAGCTTTCTATGAGTATAAAATTCAGGTCATTTGGACCTTTCTACACTGAGTTATGACCAAATGAAAGAATACTGTTCATTTAATCATTTTCTAGGTTCTGCATATTGGTCACCCGGATTAGGTCAATTTTTAGAGCCATTTAGGTTGATTTTCTGGGCAGGGTTCCTTTAAAAAAATTGTGGCATTATGTATCTAGTTTCACCTCCAATTGGCCTTGAACCAATTGGAGCTACACAAGTTCAGTTAAGGCTCTCCAAACACACTGGACTCCAAGAGTCTAGACTACAGCACACAAGGTAGCCTACCCTTTCCAACATTCAATGACTCAATTTACTTCATATTAAGTTTAAAACTTACCAAATGGTCACTAATTGACCATTAAAATGTTCCTACACCATTATATGAGCAAAACCTCAATTTGGTCAAAACTCTAAGTTCTCAATTTCTCTATTCTTCCATTCACTTATAATTAAAGCTGCTAAGTGTTAAGTTCATATCAAAGGGCAGCTTATATACTCATTTAAACCAAAGAAATCATCAAACCCCTAATAAGTCCATGGCTGCCGAAAATAGTAAAATTCATCATGCAAATTTTGTGCAATTTCACTCAATTTTCTCACTCAATTCCTACTCCACATAAGTTATACATAAGATTTCTAGAAGGAATTGGCACTAACCTTGTTGGAGCTAACTCCCAAGTTTGGAAAACCTTCTTTTTCCTTCTTCTTTTTGCTGGCTAAAGAGAGTTTAAGGGGTGAGGAAGAGGTTTTGTGAAGCAAGCTTAAAATTTGATGGTGGTTTATCAAGAATTCCAAGTGAGAAGTTTTAAGCAATAATGGTGAGAGGAGTGAGAGCAAGGAGCACGGCTGAAATGGGAAGAGAATAGCAGAATTTCTTTTCATTTTTACCTCAATTTATTTTTGCTTATCTCTTTTTAATTGGTTTTTCAATTTCCCATTGGTTAGAATTTATAATTTGTTGGAAATTGACATAATTGCTTATGTAATAATTCAATTTACATTTTATTTTCTTTTCTCATTTCTTTTACTCATTTTTAATTATTTTCTCACAATTATTAATTCATATTTTATGTCATAATAATTATTTACTTAACTGGACAAGTTGGCCAAAAATCATCTCTGAAGACGAAATGACCAAAATGCCCTCCGTTTAGCTTAATAAGCTAAAATTGTCTGTACCAATTGAAAATTTTTCTTAGCCTTTTTCTTGGAATTCTAATGCTATAAAAATCTCAATAACTCTTCTCTGTTGTCTCAAAAATTATTTTATGAAATTTCTCCCGGGTTTAGGGCTTCTAGCTGCGAAGACCGCAACTTCCCACTGGATTACACATCGCTAGGCGCACCGGCTCATTTAACTTGGTTGTATTTTATTTCTAAAATTTTTCCTAAATTTTTCTTATTAATAGTTGAGTTAATTATGAACTCCTCACTTTAGTTTAAATGTTTTTCCAGACGTTCTAGCTGTCCAGATCGACACTAGTCACCAAAACAGTAGAATGTACGGAATTGCTACAGTAAGGGTGTTACAACTCTTCCCCTCTAATTTAAATTTCGTCCTCGAAATTTACCTCATGCAAACAGTTGAGGAAACTGTTACCTCATCATCTCTTCACTTTCATAAGTTGCCTCCTCGGTGTTGTGGTGCCTCCAAAGCACTTTCACTAGTGGAATCTGCTTATTCCTCAACTCTTTCACTTCTCGAGCCAGGATCCGTATGGGTTCTTCTTCATATGTCAAATCTGATTGTACTTCAATTTCTTCCATGGAGATGACATGTGAAGGATCTGAGCGGTATCTTCTTAGCATAGATACATGGAACACATTGTGGATCTTATCCAACTCTGATGGCAAAGCTAACCTGTAAGCCACTGGACCCACACGTTCAATGACTTCATATGGGCCAATGAACCTAGGGCTTAACTTCCCCTTTCTTTCAAACCTCAATGCCTTTTTCCATGGTGAGACTTTGAGAAACACCTTATCTCCAACTTCATATTCTATCTCTTTTCTCTTTAAGTCGGCATAGGATTTCTGTCTATCTGAGGCAACCTTCAGATTAGCTTTGATTAACTTTACTTTCTCCTCAGTCTGTTTCACCAGGTCTTGCCCTACCAGTTTTGTCACACCTTACCCTCCGTAAGGCATAACATGATCCCATAGTATACCTAATAAATTACCAAACTTCGTCTGCTGATAACCCATTAAATACACTACAAGGGATTTTAAACCTTTTCTTATTTCTTTTTACAGTAGTGAGCACTTTTGAAAGATGTTAAATTTTTTTTAATCGAAGTTAAATCAAATATTAGGTTTGAAATAGCCACAAATTTTATAAAAATTTCGATAGAGTGCCGTTTATATTTGGAGCAAAACAGTTCTTCAAAAACCTATAAAAAGCACTTCCAATATATTTGTTCAATTTCAAACTCCAATATGGCTCAACTCAATTCAATATCATTTTCAGCAATTCCAAAGATAAAGCACAAAATAAATGAGCATTTCAAAAGCTGAAATAAGAGAATTGTAATACAACATTTTGACAGGCTAAAATAATTTATAACTTTATTTTACTACTGCTCAAAACCAAGTACAATATATACATATAGTTCACATACATTACAATAATATTTACAAAGAAGTGGTATACTCAATATACCCGAAAAAATCCCAAAGTGAAGTCACAAGCAGCCTGCTCTACTGCTTTATCTGTCTGTCTACCTGCGACAGCAATGAAAAAGCTATCGCTGAGTAAAATTTACTCTGTGGTGCACAATAACAATTTAAAATGCGGTATATAAAACTTTTATTGACAATTTATAATTCAAATAATTCACAATTTCATGTCACAATTTTTAAAGCTCATATAACACAAATTTGATCAAATAATTGAATAACACAGTGTTGTCAATAAATAACACAACTTAGGTCATGACACAAATTTTTCCGAACATGCCGTGTTGTACACCACGACAAGACAAACTCACCCCACTAATCAAAATCTATGAGGGAGGTGGCTAGCTAGCTAATGAGTACTCATCCAAACTCACCTCAAACTGGCAAGCCAGAGAGGGAGGAATATAGTCAAACTCACCCTATAAATGGAGGAGGACTATAGTAATATTGTCATGCCAAGTGTGAATAAAAAACAATTTAAATAAAGTTATTCACACATTTCATACAATTTACAAATCATATTACATTCCAAACTTTTCATTTACAAAGCAGGCAACGCACTATTTTTCAAATAAAATTTTAAAAGCCATAACAATCAAAATTATTCACAATATTTATTTCAAGAATTGTCAAGTAGAAACAAAGAATTTTAAGTTTGTTGTGCGCAAACACAATTTAAAACTATAATGTCCAGTTGTAATTCAGGCAACAATCAAACAAACCTCATTTTCAATTTTCCATTTCTAAAATAGGCAATAAACTTTTCTCAAATAAATTTTTCCAAGTCATAAACTCACAACTCATTTCTCCAAATAAATTTTCTAGTAAAAGTAATGAATATAAAAAGTATTGTGCACAGACCTGATTTGAGTCGCCTCTTGGCCTTGACTCAATGTTCCTTATGCTTTTCAATATCCTTTTCAACTGAAACACACAATTTAAAGTGTTTCAGTACTCAGTTAAATTATTTCTAACAATAAAATCCAATATCTAAATTTTCTTGGTATTATTTCCTTCAATTCATTTCATTAGTCAACTTATAATATTAACCATTAATACACACTAGGTGAATTAATTTTAATATTCCCAATTTGTCACATTTTATAGTCTCTTAGTGTTGTTATATGTTACCAATTTCATTTTAAAGCTTATTGCATTTTATTGCCATTTTCCAGATTTCATAGCCAATGTTTACTGTCTATTAAACCAAGCTACAGTGTAAATTTAACAGATTTCTCTTCATTAAATTGTTTCTCATTGTGTCTTCTTTAATTTTCTTTTTGAATCACTCCATTTGGAGTTGTATAGCTCAAGTTATGGTCAATTAACCATAACTAAGTCAATTTTAAATTTTAGTTTCCTTTTTAGGCATTTTCGGTTCTAATTTTATTAATTTATTTGGACTGCTTGTAATCACAAAACACTCCTAACCATTACATATAACTTCCATTGTCAATTATACATACTGCTCCTACATCATCACCACCAGAATTCATCAATAATTTTCATCAATTTACACATAAAATCATGAGTTTACAAGCTGCCAACCATGTCAGTTTACTAAGGTAATTAATTCCCCTTTCAAACCCCTAAATTCAACACTAACATTAATATACATATACAATTAACTTATTAATCTTTCTAATCACTTCATTCAACATTAATTCCCACTAAATTAATGTGAGAATAAATCAAACCTCTTTCATCACCATGGCTGCCAAATTCATAGTGAACCAAAACTCAAGCATTTCCTCAAAATTTCTTAACCATTTAACTTGTCTCAAGCTTAACATAACTTTTACTTAAGGAAACTTAAAGAAAATAGCACTAACCTTTTGATGGAGCTTGATCAAACCTCAACTAATCCTTTCATTTTTGCTCCCTACAATCTGCCCAAGGTGTGTAGAGCAATTTTAATGAAGAAACTTAGAAGAAATGAGGGCTTGATGATGGTGGAGTGAAGCTCCTTGCATGGCCATCCATGGTGGTTTCTATGGGAGAGCATTTTGGCTAGTGAAAAAAATGAGGAAGAAGATGAAGTTTGTGCTGTCCTCATGTGGCTTTATATGACCACTAAATGTCCCACGTGGTGCTCCATTAAAGTTAATAAAAAATCAATTTAATTTAAGATTTCTTTTAATTGCACTTTTGCCCTCAACTTTCCTTAAATTATATTTTATCTTCAATTTCATTTTTCATTAAATTTTCAAAATGTAATACCACTTATTTTTTATGGAAATTTAGGTCAAAAGTCCACTCTAGGTGTTAAATGACCAAAATGCCCCTTTTTGGTTTGCATTTCAAATTTTTCAGTGCTACCGATTAAATCTTTCACCCACCGATTTCTTAAATTTTCATTTTTATTTATACTGACTTACTAATTTTTCTTTGACATTTTCTAATTCAATTACACCTCAATAGACCTTTAATTCGACCCTGAAAATATTTCCCGGGGTTCCCTACAGTCCTGGGGTCGGCTATTGCCTATGCCGTAACTTCACCATGCGGTCACCCATCGCTGCGGTCCTGGCTCATTTAACTTAGTTTCATTTTCTCTCTTTTATTTTTCCTTTTTTTTTCTTATATTTTCCTCTATTGTATTTCATTATTTCATGTCTCCTCACTAACCTTTAAGTTTAGTTCCAGGCATTCTAGTTGTCCGGATAGACACTGGTCACCGGAACAGTAGAACGCACTACCGAATATAAGGGTGTTACAAATCTCCCTCCCTTAAAATAAAATTTGTCCTCAAAATTTTACCCAATAGCCGTCTTACAATACTCATACGTTTATTTTCTCCTTTCTACATGATCGTGCAATCTTCTTTCCTTTGAATTTGTGTAAGACTTTTAACAATCTAATATAACATTTAATTTGTTTATATAACACTAATCTTTTCTTACTATCGTTCTGTCTAATATTTCGATTCATATTTCCTTATTGAATGACCATTAAGGTCATGTTAGAATTATTTATCTAATCATTGGTCATCTAACCATTCTAGTCAATATTCTTACTCATATTTGTAACATTTCTTTGTTATATCTGAACTAACTATTCAAATTTTTACTTTCACAACTCTTTTATCTATTAATTTTCAATAATTTATCGGATTCATATAACTGATATCATTATCGCATAATTTTAGTCACTTTCCCATCATTGTGTCCTTTGCCTTTTATGTTTCCACTCATGAAATTCTATTATTCATTAGTTCTTTGATTTCTCATGCTAGAATCCTTACTAGTCCTTCTGTCTCCTTTGCTTACTCCAATCCTGTTAACTTACCCTCGTCTAGGTATTCTACATTTATCTCACACAAATGTCTCAAATGCTTAAATCATTTCTTTCTGACAAAAATATCAAAATAACTATAAGACTCCATATCGAGGTCTAGATATCTTCGTCCTCAAGGTATTCTTTTTAATTTATAGTCATACTAAAATCTCAAATTTTATAGCAATTCCTGTCATATCGGTAGCTCACATTAGTGTAACCAAGTCACTGACTAATAGTGACCTTTCGATATATTAGTTTTAAAGTTTTCAATTTCTAACTAAAATTTTCATATTTATTTCCCGTAATAGTACTCTTCTGTACCAAATCAAAGACTACTTACAAACATCCTTATCTTGGTATACCATGAGGAAGCACGTAGCTCTACACAATAATCCCATGTTGGTACTGTAATCTGTAGCTTATAATACAGACATTGAGAACATTACATAGTCACTATGTTATAACCTCATGGACTAGGTTTTCTAACATCTTATCTGTACACTTATTTCCTTCTCTGTCTTTTAAAGTCATATCAGTGGTCTCTTCATGTAATTATTTAAATTTAAAACTCATTACTTATATTTATGCCCAAGTAACCTATCAAAGTACTTGCAGGCGTTACATATCGCCATCCCTATAAGCCCCTTCTCTGTTTTTGGTAACAATTAAGGGTACCTATCAAAGCACCTGCAGGCGTTATGTATCGCCGTCCCTACAGGACCTTGGGTGGTACCTATTAGAGCACTTTGCAGGCGTTACGTATCGCCATCCCTGCAAGCCCCCTAATACCGATATTCATTGTCTTTTAAAATCATATCAAACATATATTTTCAATCCATGACTTTCCACACAGATAGTACTGCTATCTGTAATCCCTAATTGGTATACCAATCGATCCATACAATATACATAAGTCTAGGTTTACTTTGGGTAATTAAGCATTATTAATTGTTTAACAAAATCTTCGTGTCCATGTATTGTGAGAAAGGTGGGTTCCATATCACTATTTCATGTGATTTAGCATGTAGTGATAACAAAATTTCCATGTCAATGTACAGTGGGAAAGTGGGTCCTGAAGGAACGGAAGCGTGAAAAACACAAGTTTATACCATTGAATTCAAAAATTTTCACTTAGGGTCACATGCATCATGCAAGATTTATTTTTATCTATTTGATTTCAATGATAAACAACATATTAAAACACTTTTAATATGTTTTTGGATCTGTATTTTCCATTTAAGATTTTAAAATTAATCAGATTAATTTTAGAACCCTAGATTAAATCAAGAACGATTACACTAACCTCTTGATGCACTGCAGCGTGTTTGCGCCTTTGAGATTCATCTTCAGGACACCAGATGTTGTCCCTCTAGCTTGTCCACACCAAGAACACCTATGGAAGCCCTTGAATAGCTTCTAAAGCTTTTTCTATTAATTAGAAATTCAAGTTTTGCCTTTTAAAAGATTAGAGATATAAACAGGACACTAGAAATAATTTCTAGTGTTCTTAATTCAAGAGATTGATGGCTAATCTCTTTGAATTGATGAGAGATGAAGAAGAATAGATGAAGAGCCTCAAAATGGCGTGAAAAAGGAGAGGAGAGGCTGCTGGTTATTTTTCTTTTCATAACCACACTTAAATAGCTAGGTTAACACATTAAACCCTTGCCACATGTCACCCTTTGATTAGCTCTAGGTTTAAGTGACCCAATCACATTGTGCCAAGTGTCAAACCTATATTTAATCTTGATTTTAATCATCTTACATGATTAAAAACATTTTTCAAGCTTATGTGTAATCCCATGTGTCACCATCTCATGGTGCCACGTGTCACACTGTGAAATGACCAAAATGCCCCTGTGTCTTAATTTTGAGTTCTTAACTCAAAATAATTATTTTTCTTCTTTTAATTAATTTATATCAAATATAAATTAATTAATTAATCTCTATTAATTAATTTCTCATTAATTAAATTCATATTTAAATACTTTAAATATAAATTTAATTTATACTACACATCCAATAATCTAGATTTGGTTTCAAGTCATGCTAGGGACTTTGCAATTTAATTGCAAACCAAACCTATTTAATTAATCAATTAAACTCTTTAATTAATTAATTAAATCATATTTAATTAGGTGATAACTTGTGTACGTGTGTGACTTACTAGGCTCATCACTAATTGGCAATGAGACATGATATCAACTCTTAATATCATCAGAACTCTTTCTTACCATAAATGATTTCTCTAAATCATTTTATGCACCTCATAGACCATGGTTAACACCTAGCATAGCATGCCATGGCCACCCAATTAGTAATAAGGTTTACCTTAAATGAACCTATAATCATATGTTACCATGCACTAGAATCTCTCTATTACAAAATCCCAACTCAAGCTGGAGTCATGGTTTATGTCAAACTTCATTTGCTATTAATATTATGTTCTCTTTTAATTCCAGTTCTTGATTAAAAAGATTTTCTCATCAGAAACTCTTTTCTGTATAAATCTATCTGTCCTGGCCAGGAACATGAAACATCAAGAACAATTAAATGAACATAGGATTTTATCTCTATTTACTTAGAGGAATAGATTCCATCTTGATCAACACCTACCTCCATATATAACTAGTAGGAGCCAACAAATGCCCATATACCCATACATAGTACAAGTATGAAAGTAGTATCAAACTCAAACTATCTATATACAAGATAACTGTGCTATCTCAGGTCTAAAGATTATATGCACTGATATGATTTATGACAAAACATTGACAAGAGTAAACTCCATGTGCTTGTCATAAGTGTCACTGGTTCGGCCTACTTATCATTTATAAGTGCCTATCATGTTTGTTATATGGCATCAGACTCACCATTCCATCTTATTTATATCTCATATAAATAACTTGGGAACAAACATGAATACAATCTTTCTGGATAAGTCATGTCGTTATTATGAAGTATCCTCTATTGTGAACCTATTTATGATACTTTGTGCTAGAAATATTGTCACTCATATTCTTAACAACTTAAGAATAATATTTCTAACAAAATATCAATGGACCTTTTCTATTACACATAAATATATTATGTAAACGAAAAAGTGGAAATGCCTTTTATTAATAAAAATATGTACAAGATACATACTAAATGATATGCTCTAGGGCATACTACTAACAATCTCCCACTAGCACTAGAGCCATTCATTACAATATCTTAGACCTATCTTCTCAAGATGTCGGTCTAACTGAGTCTATGACATAGGCTTAGTGAATGGATCAGCTGGATTTTCAGCTGATGCTATTTTCTGCATGGCTACATCGCCTCGCCCAACTATTTCTTTGATAATGTGTTAGCACCTTTCTATGTGTTTGGATTTCTGATGAGACCTTAGTTCCTTAGCCTGTATGACTGCTCCATTATTTTCACAGTGTAGTGGAACTGCTGACTCAATGGAAGGAACTACTGTAAGTTCTATCACGAACTTCTTTATCCAAATAGCTTCCTTTGCGACATCGATGCGAGAATATACTCAGCCTCTGTAGTGGAATCTGCAGTCGTGCTCTGTTTGGAACTCTTCCAATTGACTGCACCTCCATTACAAATGAACACATATCCAGAGGTAGACTTTCTATCATCGATATCTGAATGGAAATTAGAATCAGTATAACCATCCCATTGCAAGTCTCCACCTCCATAAATCAAGAATAAATCCTTAGTTCTTCTCAAGTACTTAAGGATATTCTTGACAGCTATCCAGTGTTCCAAACCTGGATTGGATTGATACCTGCTAGTCAAACTAACAGCATATACGATATCTGGCCTAGTACACAACATTGCATACATTAAACTTCCAATAGCCGAAGCATATGGAATCCTGGCCATCTTATCTCTTTCTTCAGGTGTCTTTGGAGACGTCTCTTTAGAAAGGTGGATACCATGTCTCACTGGTAACAATCCTCTCTTGGAATCAAGCATGTTAAACCTCTTTAACACCTTTTTCAAAGTATAGACATTGGGATAAACCAATTATTCTTTTCGCTCTATCTCTATATATGCGAATCCCAAGAATATAGGTTGCCTCCCCTAAGTCTTTCATGGAGAATGTATTTGACAACCATACCTTTATAGTCATCAACATACCTTTGTCATTACCCATCAAGAGTATGTCATCCACATATAAGACAAGGAAAGTGATAGCATTGTCACTAACCTTCTTATATACACATGGCTCATCCTCATTTTTGATAAAACCAAAGGATTTAATGGCTTCATCAAAACGGATGTTCCAACTCCTCGAAGCTTGTTTCAACCTATAAATGGATCGCTTTAGCTTGCATACCTTGGAACCATCTTGGGATTCAAAACCCCTAAGTTGTTCCATGAAAATGTTTTCTTCAATGTATCCATTGAGAAAAGCTGTTTTGACATCCATCTGCCAAATCTCATAATCATAGTATGCAGCTGTTGCTAATAAAATCCTAATTGATTTAAGCATGGCAACAGGCAAAAAGTCTCCTCATAGTCGATTCCTTGCCTTTGGCGAAACCCTTTCGCTACTAGCCTTGCCTTATAGGTCTCTACCTTTCCATCAGAACAAATTTTCTTCTTGAAAACCCATTTGTTCCCTATAGTTACAATACCTTCAGGTGGGTCAACGAGATCCCAAACTTGATTCTTATACATGGAATCAATCTCGGATTTCATAGCATCAATCCTTTTTGAAGAGTATATATCTGATATAGCTTCTTCATAAGTAAGTGGATCATCTCCATGATCTACTTCTTCATGAGTAGACAACTCTTGTTCTTCTTCATGAAGAAAACCATATCTCATTGGTGGGTGAGATACCCTAGTTGTTCTACGAGGAATAGCTGTAGATGTTTTATCAACGGGTATAGGTTGACTAGATGGATCTATATCCATCTGATCTGTTGGTTGGTCAGAATTCTACAATTCTAACTCTATTTGCCTTCCTTTGCCTCCTTCTTGAACAAACTGTTATTCAAGAAATGTGGCATCTCTACTTATCACAACCTTTTGTGAAGTAGGCAAATAAAAATAATATCCAAAACTATCTTTTGGATATCCAACAAATCGACCTTTTCTGATCTGGTCTCCAATTTATCAGTGTTCAGCTTTTTGATATAAGCTGGACAACCCCAAATCTTAACATGCTTAAGACTTGGTTTTCTTCCATGCCATATCTCATAAGGTGTGGAAGAAACTGATTTTGATGGAATCCTATTCAGAATATTCAAAGCTGATTCTAATGCAAATCCCCAAAAGAAGATTGGCATATCAGTATAGCTCATCATACTACGTACCATATCCAATAGGGTACGATTTCTCCTTTCAGATACACCATTTAGTTGTGGCGTTCCTGGAGGAGTCAGCTGAGAAACAATGCCATGCTCTCTCAAGTATTCATCAAATTCAATACTCAAATATTCACCTCCACGATCTGATCGATGAGCTTTAATACTCTTTCCTGTTTGATTTTCTACTTCAGATTTAAATTCTTTGAACTTTTCAAAAGATTCATGTTTATATTTCATCAAATACAAATACCCAAACCTTGATTTATCATCAGTAAAGCTAATAAAATAATGAAAACCCCCTAGCCATTTCTTTAAATGGACCACATACATCACTATGTATTAGCTCCAAAATATTTTCATCTCTTAACCCTTGTCCAACAAAGGGTGATCTAGTCATTTTGCCCTGAAGGCAAGATTCACAAGTTGGAGTAGGCTCAGAGCCCAATGAGGATAGAATCCCCATTTTCTCCAGTTTTGCAATCCTATCTTCTGCAACATGACATAACCTTAAGTGCCAAATATATTTTGAACTTGAGTTGGTTTTCACCATGGCATTGCATTCTTTTAGATCACTTGCATTCAATTTGTGTTTGTCATTATTATCCAAATAATAAAGACCATCATTCATATAACCCGAACCAACATATTTATTTCCAAAATAAATATTACAAACATCATCTGTGAACTGAAATTCATAGCCATTTCTAGTCAAACTAGATATAGAAATGATGTTCTTAAAAGCATCAGGTACATATAAAATATTATCTAAACACAAAACATGTCCAAACATGTAAAAAGATTTAGATCCTATGGCTAAAGCTTCAACAGTTGAGCCATTGCCAATCCGGACTCTAATATCTTGAGAACGCAAGCTGCTACTATTTGCTAGTTCCTGCATATCATTAGAAATGTGAGAACTGCACCGTGATCTAAAACCCAAGCTGTAGATGAACTATGAGTATCATCAGAATCTAAATAACAAGATATGGACATACCTTCTGAAGGTGTATCCTTCTTGTCCTTCAGAGAAGCAAGATACTCTGGGCAATTCCTTTTCCAGTGCCCATCCTTTTGGCAGTGGAAACACTTTCCTTTGCCTCCATCAGCTTTAGTCTTCCTTTTCTGTTTAGCTATTTTCTTGGAAGGACCAGGAATCTGAGGTTTCTTTTTCTTATTGCCCTTCTTCTTGTTAGACTTTCTAGCAGAAGAAGATGCAACCAAAGCTATCTCTTTTCCTTTATTGCCTAGCATATTCTTTTGGGCAATAACCAGCATGTTGAGTAAACCAGCTAAGGTGCATTCCTGTTTAGTTATATGAAAATTTGTCACAAAATTCCCAAAAGACTCAGGAAGGGACTGAAGAATCAAATCCGTCTGTAGTTGGAAATCCATGTTGAAGTCAAGATGTTCCAATTGCTCAATCAGCCGAATCATCTTGTGGACATGATCCCCAACATTCTGTCCCTCAGACATCCTCATACGGAATAGCTGTCGAGATATCTCATACCTAGCATTCCTACTGTGCTCACCATACAACTCTTGTAGGCGAAGGAGGATCTCACTCGCACTCTGCATGTTCTCATGTTGCTTTTGTAACTCATTACTCATGGAAGCAAGCATGTAACACTTAGCTCTCATATCATGCTCCTTCCACTTGTCCAAAGTTTCATGTTCCTCTTGTGTGGCCTTTGGAGGTAAGGGACCAGGAACATTTGAATCTAGAACATATCCTATATGTTCAAGGTTCAGGACAAGTTTCAAATTTCTTAGCCAATCAGACAGATTAGGTCCTGTCAACCTATTGTGATCAAGTATGCTTGCAAGGATATTGGATGGTGGTGGTTGTTTTGTGCTCATTTTTATCAGAAAATTAACTGCAGAAAATAACCAGATTAATTAGTAAATGTATCATGTAATTAACCAAAATGATTATGGTCTTTTAATCAAATTGGTCCTCCCACTAACTTAGCGAATCCTACACTTCCAAAGTAGAAAACGGAAATCCTAGTTGGATGGATTTCTAGTGGGTGATTGAATTCTTATAATTCTATTGATCATCCTCAGGTACATCCATTATTGGAATTACAATAAACTATAAGTGAGCAACTCCTTGCCCATCACATCTCATGTGAGGTTCAATCCTTTACCTAGCCCCTAATGCTCAAAATCTCAGGTACATCCATTATTGACTTATCTTGCATTAGTTAAGTTGATCCCATTGAGCCAATAATTATGCAAATAATTTTAATGTCCTCAAGTACATCCAATATTGGCCACTAAACCATTTACATATTTACAACATCTCATGCTTAACAATTATTCTTAAGAAAATCTCTTAAATTATTTGCATCTTATGCAACTATTTAAAATTTCTTAAAATAATTGCCCCAATGGAGGGCCTATGTTATAATTACTTTAATTATAGCATTTTCAACTTAATCATTTGTTTGGAAGATTTTATGGTCATTTTAATTACAATTAGGGTCTCACTTTGCACATTATCCAATTAGCATGCATATATCATATAATAGCATACATTCCCATATATCTCATGCATTCATGGATAAGCAATAAATATGGTATGATCATGGACTTTCTAAGGGATTCAATTCTGAGCCACCAAGAATTGAATCAGGGCATTCCTAGGTGCATTTCATTCATTCATTCATTTTACAAGAGTTGCTGAAGGAGTACATAATCAACACTTGATCTTGAATTCCTCCCAATGGTCCCACCAATGCTCTTGACTTCCTTGAACTTCTTGCAATCCAATATTACATGGTAATCCTTGGCATACCAAGGCGAATTTACAAGAACTTAAATAAATGAAATTACAACCCAAAAATTATTACAAACTTAATAATACATGCCCAAAATAAATTAATTAATTTACAATCCCAAAGAAACATAAAAGAAATAAATCCAATCACATTGGTCTTTTATAGTCCATGATCATCCATCATGCATATCACTATTTAACAATTAAATAAAACATACATACTTAAATTAAATTGAATATCTCATATTCAACTTAAAAATCCAGATTTGAATATGATTCAAATAAATTTAAAAATTCAGATGTCACACCCTACCCCTCTGTAAGGCATAACATGATCCCGTAGTATATCTAATGAATTACCAACTCCGTCTACTAATAATCCATTAAATACACTACAAGGGATTTTAAAAACTTTTTTTACTTCTTTTACAGTGGCGAGTACTATTTACAGGTGTTAAAAACCTTTTTGAACAGAAGTGATAGAACTAACACATTTGAATTATTTGGAGTTTCTGTAAAAATTTTGGTAGAGTGCCATCTGTATTTTGGATAAAACAGTTCTTCAGAAAACCTGTAAAAAAGCACTTCAATAGATTTCCAAATCTCAACTCCAACATTTTTCTCAACACAACACATTACTCAACTCAAATCCACAGTGATTTTTCAAAGACTGAGATAAAAGAAATATAATACAATTTTTACAAGCCAAAATAACTCATAATTATTTTACGACTTCAATGTACAATTTTATTTACAACTGCTCAAAACCAACAACAATATGTACATACAGTGAACATACATTATATTACAAAATACAAAATATTGGTATACTCATTATACCCGGTAGTCTCTCATTGAGGTACTACTAGCCGCTCTGCTCTGTCTGTCTACTTGTGACAGCAATAAAAAGCTATTGCTGAGACAATGTCTCAGTGGTGCACAACATTAATCAAATACAATTTAAATCACAATTCATAAGTCATGTAAATAGTGGATACTTAAAACTATAGTTAAATTCAAGACAATAATGTCATAAGGAATTTAACACAATATTACAATAAATCTCAGAAATCAAAACATAGCTAAATTCAAAAGACAGTGAATGTCAATAAGAATTTAAACTCATTTTACAATCTTACAATATGCATCAATAATTCACACACAACTTTAATCATGTTCCCAAGTTCAATTCATCCCAAAAGCCGATGGCTAATGAGGTATTCAATTCATCCCAAAAGTCAATGACTAATGAGGAATAACATAGCTAGCTAGCAAAAATATGAGTACTCATTCTATTAGTCCTCAACAGGCACCCACCTCAACACTTCAGCCAGAGAGGGAATTCAATTCATCTCACTAGACAAGCTAGCGAGGGATATAATCAATGTACATGATAGCTGTGGTTTCAAACCAATTACAGTGCTTTTCAATCAATAAGTATCCATCAAATATCATTCAAACCATTTTTCACAATTTCACAACTTAAAACAATAATATGCAAATAGTCATAATTTATTTCAATTGAAAATAATTCAAAAGAAATAGTTATTGTGCACAAACCTCTGATAATCGTCTCTCTGCGGACTCGGTGTTTCCTTCCCTTTTC
The DNA here is from genome assembly GCF_030052815.1 of Hevea brasiliensis. NCBI lineage: Eukaryota > Viridiplantae > Streptophyta > Magnoliopsida > Malpighiales > Euphorbiaceae > Hevea > Hevea brasiliensis. The sequence goes on from NC_079500.1 coordinate 35,373,592, forward strand.
CCGAGTCTTTGGTAATCGAGAAACACAATTTGAAGTATTTCAAGACTAAATTAAAGCGTCTCTAACGATAATGTTCGATAAGTAATTCACTGAAGGCTATTATTTGCTCAATCACCTAATATACCGACCCTCGATGCGTTTTAGGTAAATTAGGTTTTAGTGTCATTAATATGTCACATTCGATAGGGTTTTAGGGTTGGTACGTTTTACCAAACTCATTTCCTTGTTTAGTGCATTTTAATGCAACTTGCTGGATTCTGGGATACTAGTTTGACCTAGCCGGACGACCTAGTTCCCTCGGTTTTCGGGTTTCGGTCAAAACTACAAACTTGTAAATCTATGTCTTATGGAACGTGGGGCAAAATTTTAGGTCATTCTGAGTTAAGTATACCAAGTTATGGTCATTATACTATTGCTGGTCGAATGGCATCAAATTAGGTCAATTTTAGGTCAATTTGGTCAACTCTGGTTCGGCCAGTTTTTGGACCCGAACTTGTGCAAGCTTTTTGACTTGCTTCTGCTCATTTCTGGGCTTTGGTGTCTTCATAAGACTTGTAGGTATGGGTCTTAACTATTAATGGTTAAAATTTCAGGTCAATTGGACCTGTTTTGAGTGAGTTATGGCCTAAACACTAACTGCTGCCCAAATGGTCAATCTTCAGGCCTCACTTGCACTTAATCCGAATTGGTCATTTTTCATATCACCTTGCAAGCAGAATTTTGGTATGCTTTCTCAATGAAAGTTGGCACATTTTGTGCCTAGTTTCACCTCCAATTGGTCTCATACCAATTGAGGTTACACATTTAAAGTTATAGGCTAAAATGCATACTGCCCTTAATTACCTTGCTTAAACATACATCAATGACACATTTACCTTACTATATGTCCACTTCCCTTACCAATTCTGTTTTGGTACATTACCAAAACCATATACCACTTCACTTTAAAGTCACTTTGGGCAGATTACACACATCCTCAATACACCAAATAAACTCAAATTTACAAAGTCTAAGTACAATCACATATACATATAAACATTACTCATTCTTACATACACTTTACACAAGCAATCTATATACATATCCATCAATCCTCAATGTCAATATTCTGCCAATACCTTCATGAACTCATACATTTATCAAAGTGTCCCAAGGCTGCCGCAAAGCTTCACCATGACAAAGTGTCCATAATTCGTCAACTTCAATCCCCATTGTACAATCACCACATATACATGGAATTTAACTACTAGGACATTAAATCACCCTATTCATCATAATTTTTCATCAAATATATGTAAAATAAATCATCAAATACACAACTCCATGGCTGTCCAAACTGGATATATCAAGAACTCTTTAAACTTGAAAATTTTCTTCACAAAGCACACACCCATAACATGTACACAAAGTTTAACAAAGCAACATTCAAAAATGTAAACTTACCTATGGTTGGAGCTTGCTAAACCTTGATTAAACTTCTTGATTTTGGTATCAAGCTCTTCCTTATGATGTATAGACAATCTTTAATGAAGAAACCTAAATGATTGGAAGTGAAATGAGGGGGTTAGATGAGCTTGAGAGAAAACGGCAATGGTGGATTTCTAATCCTTCATTTTGGCATGGTTGAGAGCATTTGGAGAAGAGGAAGTTTCAGCTTGTATAATGGAATTACAGCTGCCCCATTATGTTTTTATTTTATTCCTTTAGTGGCCCACTCACTCAATTAATCATATAATATGTTAAATGTGTTATTTACACCATTTTCACTCCACTTTTGGCTATTTACTTTAGGTACCACCAAATTAATTTTTCATTTTATTTTCTAAGTGTAATATTATTTATTTTTAATGGACATTTAGGTCAAAAGACAATTCGGGATGTCAAATGACCATAATGCCCTTGTTCGGGTTGCATTCCCGATTTTTCGGTAACACCGGGTTTTGTCTGTTTTTCGATTTCTCACTTTTCCTTGTACTAATAATTTAATTTTTCTTTGATATTTCTAATGATATTCCTATTTCAATTGATATCTCTTTAAGTCCTAAAAATATTTTCCAGGGTTTCCCACGGTCCAGGGCCAGTCAATGGTCCACGCCGTGACTTCCCGGTGCGGTTACCCATCGTTAGGGTTCCTGGCTCGCTTAACTTGATCACATTTCTTTGCTATTATTTTTCCTTTGTTTTTCTTGTATTTCTTTTCTTGTATTTCATTATTTTATGTCTTCTCACTCATATCGAAGTGTAATTCTAGGCATCCTAGCTGTCCGGACAACACTGGTCACCGGAGCAGCAGAACGCACTACCGAACTTAGGGGTGTTACAATTCTCCCCCCCCCCCCCCTAAATAAATTTTGTCTCGAAATTTTACCTGGCATTAGTCTCTGAATAGTTGTGGGTACTGTCTCCTCATATCCTCTTCATGTTCCACAGCACTTTAACCAGGTGTATCTGTTTATTCCTCAGCTGCTTCACCTCATAAGCCAGAATTTTTATGGGTTCTTCCTCATATGAGAGGTCTGGATTTACCTCAATCTCTTCAACTGATAGTACATGAGATGGGTCGGATCTGTACCTCCTTAACATGGATACATGGAAAACACTGTGTATCTTTGCTAGCTCTGGAGGTAATGCCAACCGATATGCCAAAGGACCCACTCTTTCCAGAACCTCATATGGTCCAATGAAACAAGGACTCAGTTTCCCCTTTCTGCCAAATCTCATAATCCTCTTCTAAGGAGAAACTTTGAGGAATACCTTATCACCCACTGCATATTCAATATCTCTTCTTTTCAAATCAACATAGGACTTCTGATGGTCTGATGTAGCCTTAAGTCTATCTCTTATCAATCTGATCTTTTCCTCTGTCTGCTGAACAATTTCTGGCCCAATCATCTTCCTTTCACCTACTTCATTCCAACATAAAGGAGTTCTGCACTTTCTACCATACAAAGCTTCATATGGAGGCATCCTAATGCTTGATTGGTAGCTGTTGTTATAAGCAAACTCAATCAAAGGCAAGTGTGTATCCCAACTACCTTCAAATTCAATCACACAAGCCCATAGCATATCCTCCAATATCTGGATAACCCTTTCAGACTGGCCATCATGCGTGGGTGGAATCTTGTCTTTGAAGTTCAATCTAGTTCCTAGGGCTCTCTGAAGACTACCCCAGAATCTAGAAGTGAACCTAGGATCTCTGTCAGACACAATTGATACTGGCACTCCATGCAATTTTACAATCTCATATATGTACAATCTGGCCAATCTTTCCAGGCTATAGTCCATTCGAACTGGCAAAAAGTGAGCAGACTTGGTCAATCTGTCAACTATAACCCATACTGCATCATGACTACTCTGTGTCCTTGGAAGTCCTGTAACAAAATCCATAGTTATTCGTTCCCATTTCCACTCTGGTACTGACAAAGAATGTAACAAACCAGCTGGAACTTGATGTTCTGCCTTTACTTGCTGACAAGTTAGGCATTTGGAAACAAATTCAGCTATATCTCTCTTCATACTCATCCACCAGTAATGCTCTTTCAGCTTTCTGTACATTTTAGTTCCACCAGGGTGCATAGCAAATGGAGACTCATGTGCTTCCTTCATAATGATTTGTCTCAATTCCACATCACTAGGAACGCACATTCTGCCCTGATGTAACAATAAACCATCCTCTCTCACAGAAAATTCAGGTTTCTTGCCCTGCTGGACTTCTTTCAGTAGGTTCTGATATTTCTCATCACTCTGAGCAGCCATTCTGATCTGATCAATCAACACTGGCTGTACATGCCATGCAACTACTCTCTGTCCCTCATCATCAATCTCTAAACTGGCATGCTGTGCTTTCAATTCACATACCATGGACAAAGGAGAAACTCTGAGACTTGCCATAGTCTTGCGACTTAAGGCGTCAGCCACTACATTTGCTTTCCCTGGCTGATAGTCTATTAAGCAATCATAGTCTTTAATGAGTTCTAACCATCTCCTCTGCCTCAAATTCAATTCTTTCTGGGTGCTTAAGTACTTCAAGCTCTTGTGATCTGTGTAAATGTAGCATTTCTCTCCATACAAATAGTGTCTCCAGATCTTCAGAGCAAAAACAATAGTTACTAACTCCAGATCATGTGTTGGGTAATTCCTCTCATGCGGTTTCAGCTGGCGTGATGCATAAGCAATGACATTCCGATCTTGCATCAGTACACACCCTAACCCATTGTGAGAAGCATCACTATAAACTGTGTATTCTTTACCCGGAGTAGGTAAAGTGAGGACTGGAGCTTCAGTCAAACACCTCTTCAACTCATCAAAACTTTGCTGGCATTTATCTGTCCACTGAAATTTTACATCTTTCCGAAGCAGCTTGGTCAGTGGAGAAGATAACATAGAAAATCCCTTCACAAACCGGCGGTAATATCCAGCTAGACCCAGAAAACTGCGAATTTCTGTGATGTTCCTGGGCGGCTTCCAATTAAGGATAGCTTCTACCTTGCTGGAATCTACCTTGATCCCTTCAGCTGACATAACATGTCCCAAAAAGGAGATTTCTTTCAGCCAAAATTCACATTTCGATAACTTGGCGTATAGCTGTTTCTCCCTTAAAGTCTGCAGTACAATCCGCAGATGTCTGTCATGCTCCTCTGCATTCCTTGAATATATCAAAATGTCATCAATAAACACCACCACAAATTGATCAAGATATGGACTGAAGATAGTGTTCATCAGATCCATAAAAGCAGCTGGAGCATTTGTTAACCCGAATGGCATTACTAGAAACTCATAGTGGCCATACCGAGTTACGAAGCGCTTTTGGAATACTCGCTCTTACACCTTCAACCGATAATAACCGGATCGCAAATCAATTTTGGAGAATACAATGCACCCTTCAATCGATCAAACAGATCATCAATGTGAGGCAATGGATATCTGTTTTATTATCACCTTATTCAACCGCTTAGTCAATGCATAAGCGGAGAGTACCATCCTTCTTCTTAACAAACAACACTGGTGCTCCCCAAGGTGACACACTAGGGCGGATGAAGCCCTTTTCAAGTAATTCTTGCAATTGTATCTTCAACTCCTTCAACTCTGCTGGTGCCATTCTGTATGGCGTTATGGAGATTGGATCCACACCAGGCATAACATTAATTTCAAATCGCACTTCTCTTCCGAGGTAATCACGGCAATTCATCAGAAACACATCCGAAAGTCATATCTGTAGGGATGTCCTTTAATCTTTGGACTCCCCACTTGGGTGTCTACCACATGTGCCAAGTAGGCTTCACACCCTTTCTCGATCATTTTTCCGCTAGTGCAAATGAAATGATGTTTGATGGCAATAATCGCTTTCCCCATGTATTACCACATGGTCAGATCGAGGAAGGCCAAAAGTGACTGTCTTCAGCCTACAGTCAATCATGGCATGATGCCTAGCTAACCAATCCATGCCCAAGATGATATCATAATCTCTGAAGGGAATTTTAATGAGATCGGACAGAAAAGTGTGTCCTTGGATCACCAAAGGACAATCTCTATACATTCTATTAACCCTGACTTCTTGTCCTAGTGGACTTGTTACTAGCACCTCAAAGTCCATTTTTGTACATGGAACAGCAATGCAATCAATGATGCTAGCACTCACATAAGAATGGGTAGAACCCGGATCAAATAACACAAACACATTCTGATTAAAAGTTGAGAAGGTACCAGCCACAACATCAGATGTCTCGGCCTCTTCCCTCTGTCTCAATGCATACATTCTGATTGGAGCACTGTCTTGCTCTGATTGTTTCATTGTGCCTTGGCTGCTTGCTGGGCTACCGCTACCCCTGCCTCTACCTCTGCTGGGTGGTTGTGAACTTCTAGTGACAGGGCTCTGAACTGACCCTTCTGCAGTAGTAGGAGGTGGTCCAACTCTGCGACTACTGGTGCAATCCTTGGCAAAGTGTCCGGTGTCTCCACAGTTATAACAGGCTCCAATAGCCTTATAGCATATCCCACCATGATTTCTTCCATAAGTTTCACATTGGCGAGGAGGGTAGGAACTTCTGGTACTCTGCTGACCAGATAGGGGAGGTCTCTGTCTTGAATATCTTCCCCTACCAGACTTCTTGCCACCTCTGCCATGTCCCCCATGGTTCTTCCTCTTTCCAGTAGGACCACTGGAACTCTGTTCTACAGATTTTCTCTCTTTCTCTATCTTCTCTGATTTCTTTCTCTCAGGAGCAGTTTCAGACTCGATTCTTTCTAACTCTAGAGCTTGAGAAATAAGTTCAGAGAAGTTAGTGTGTTTGAAGCCGACTACTTGTAGTCTGATACTGGGCTTCAAGCCGGTTTCAAACCTCTTGCATCTCCCCCTGCTGGTAGAGAGTAGACTCACTGCATAATGGCTAAGGCGGGAAAATTCCCTTTCATACTCAGCCACCGATCCGCCTGTTTACTTAGGAACTCTTGCGACTTCCGGTCTACTTAAGCATCGTGACATATTTCTGTCTGAATTCCCTGAGAAAGTCATTCCATGTTAGCACTGCAGGTTCTACCAGACTGTGGGGAATGGTTTTCCACCAATCATAAGCATCCCCCTGTAACAAAGACACTGAGTATTCAAATCTGAGCTCCTCTGTGCAATGCAGTTTCTTGAATACCCTATCCATCCTCTCTAACCACTGTTCAGCTTCTAGAGGATTTACTGTCCCCTTGAACTCTGTAGCCCCATATTTCATCAATTTATCATATCGCTGGTAGGAGGCGTGGTTGTACCACCGTGTCTGTATTGGGACTTGAGTAGGTACATTGCCAGCCATTTGTTGGAACATTACTGACCATTTGAGCGAATCGAGCAGAAACTACGATGCTGCAGGTGGTGCTCTTGAACCACCGACATTTTGTAGGCAGGGCATCCTTGCACCTCAGCCTCAATAGATTGATCGACAGAACGATCACCCTCTTCCATAGTCAATGCGAGGATTTTAGATCTCCTGAACAAATAACACAAGGAGATTTCCTCCCGTTAGTGCATATTTATAATGTAATGTACTGTATGTATCAAACAATGATATTGAGCAGTTGTATTATGAAGAAAGAATATTCAAGTAACAGGTGAAAACAAAATTTAAAAACTTTGCTCTGATACCACTAAAACATGTCACACCCTACCCCTCTGTGAGGCATAACATGATCCAGTAGTATACCTACCAACTCCGTCTACTGATAATCCATTAAATACACTACAAGGGATTTTAAAAACTTTTCTTACTTCTTTTACAGTGGTGAGCACTATTTACAGGTATTAAAAACCTTTTTAAACTGAAGTGATAGAACTAACACATTTGAATTATTTGGAGTTTCTGTAAAAATTTTGGCAGAGTGCCATCTGTATTTTGGATAAAACAGTTCTGCAGAAAACCTGTAAAAAAGCACTTCAATAGATTTCCAAATCTCAACTCCAACATTTTTCTCAACACAACACATTACTCAACTCAAATCCAAAGTGATTTTTCAAAGACTGAGATAAAAGAAATATAATACAATTTTTACAAGCTAAAATAACTCATAATTATTTTACGACTTCAATATACAATTTTTATTTACAACTGCTCAAAACCAACAACAATATGTACATACAGTGAACATACATTACATTACAAAATACAAAATATTGGTATACTCATTATACCCAGTAGTCTCTCGCTGGAGGTACTAGCAGCCTAGTCTGCCTACGATCTGTCTGTCACTGCGCGACAAGAATAAAGCTATCGCTGAGACAATGTCTCAATGGTGCACAACATTAATCAAATACAATTTAAATCACAATTCATAAGTCATGTAAATAGTGGATACTTAAAACTATAGTTAAATTCAAGACAATAATGTCATAAGGAATTTAACACAATATAACAATAAATCTCAATAATCAAAACATAGCTAAATTCAAAAGACAGTGAATGTCAATAAGAATTTAAACTCATTTTACAATCTTACAATATGCATCAATAATTCACACACAGCTTTAATCATGTTCCCAAGTTCAATTCATCCCAAAAGCCGATGGCTAATGAGGTATTCAATTCATCCCAAAAGTCAATGACTAATGAGGAATAACATAGCTAGCTAGCAAAAATATGAGTACTCATTCTATTCGTCCTCAACAGGCACACACCTCAACACTTCAGCCAGAGAGGGAATTCAATTCATCCCACTAGACAAGCTAGCGAGGAATACAATCAATGTACATGATAACTGTGGTTTCAAACCAATTACAGTGCTTTTCAATCAATAAGTATCCATCAAATATCATTCAAACCATTTTTCACAATTTCACAACTTAAAACAATAATATGCAAATAGTCATAATTTATTTTAATTGAAAATAATTCAAAAGAAATAGTTGTTGTGCACAAACCTCTGATAACTGTCTCTCGGTCTGGACTCAGTGTTTCCTTCCCTTTTCCTGAGTCTTTGGTAACTGAGAAACACAATTTGAAGTGTTTCAGTACTAAATTAAACTTTCTCTAACGATAATGTTCGATAAGTAATTCACTGAAGGCTATTATTTACTCAATCACCTAATATACCGACCCTCGATGCGTTTTAGGTAAATTAGGTTTTAGTGTCATTAATATGTCACATTCGATAGGGTTTTAGGGTTGGTATGTTTTACCAAACTCATTTCCATGTTTAGTGCATTTTAATGCAACTTGCTGGATTCCGGGATACTAGTTTGACCTAGCCGGACGACCTAGTTCCCTCGGTTTTCTGGTTTCAGTCAAAACTACAAACTTGTAGATCTATGTCTTATGGAACGCGGGGCAAAATTTTAGGTCATTCTGAGTTAAGTACACCAATTTATGGTCATTATACTATTGCTGGTCAAATGGCATCAAATTAGGTCAATTTTAGGTCAATTTGGTCAACTCTGGTTCGGCCAGTTTTTGGACCCGAACTTGTGCAAGCTTTTTGACTTGCTTCTGGTCATTTCTGGGCTTTGGTGTCTTCATAAGACTTGTAGGTATGGGTCTTAACTATTCATGGTTAAAATTTCAGGACAATTGGACCTGTTTGGGTGAGTTATGGCCTAAACACTAACTGCTGCCCAAATGGTCAATTTTCAGGCCTCACTTGCACTTAATCCGAATTGGTCATTTTTCATATCACCTTGCAAGCAGAATTTTCGTATGCTTTCTCAATGAAAGTTGGCACATTTTGTGCCTAGTTTCACCTCCAATTGGTCTCATACCAATTAAGGTTACACATTTAAAGTTATAGGCTAAAATGCATACTTCCCTTAATTACCTTACTTAAACATACATCAATGACACATTTACCTTACTATATGTCCACTTCCCTTACCAATTCTGTTTTGGTACATTACCAAAACCATATACCACTTCACTTTAAAGGACATTAAATCACCCTATTCATCATAATTTCTCATCAAATATATGTAAAATAAATCATCAAATACACAACTCCATGGCTGTCCAAACTGGATATATCAAGAACTCTTCAAACTTGAAAATTTTCTTCACAAAGCACACACCCATAACATGTACACAAAGTTTAACAAAGCAACATTCAAAAATGTAAACTTACCTATGGTTGGAGCTTGCTAAACCTTGATTAAACTTCTTGATTTTGGTATCAAGCTCTTCCTTATGATGTATAGACAATCTTTAATGAAGAAACCTAAATGATTGGAAGTGAAATGAGGGGGTTAGATGAGCTTGAGAGAAAACGGCAATGGTGGATTTCTAATCCTTCATTTTGGCATGGTTGAGAGCATTTGGAGAAGATGAAGTTTCAGCTTGTATAATGGAATTACAGCTGCCCCATTATGTTTTTATTTTATTCCTTTAGTGGCCCACTCACTCAATTAATCATATAATATGTTAAATGTGTTATTTACACCATTTTCACTCCACTTTTGGCTATTTACTTTAGGTACCACCAAATTAATTTTTCATTTTATTTTCTAAGTGTAATATTATTTATTTTTAATGGACATTTAGGTCAAAAGACAATTCGGGATGTCAAATGACCATAATGCCCTTGTTCGGGTTGCATTCCCGATTTTTTGGTAACACCGGGTTTTGTCTGTTTTTCGATTTCTCACTTTTCCTTGTACTAATAATTTAATTTTTCTTTGATATTTCTAATGATATTCCTACTTCAATTGATGTCTCTTTAAGTCCTAAAAATATTTTCGGGGTTCCTCATGTCGAGTACGATCCAACGGTCCACGCCGTGACTTCCCGGTGCGGTCACCCATCGTTAGGGTTCCTGGCTCGCTTAACTTGATCACATTTCTTTGCTATTATTTTTCCTTTGTTTTTCTTGTATTTTCTTTTCTTGTATTTCATTATTTTATGTCTTCTCACTTATATCGAAGTGTAATTCTAGGCATCCTAGCTGTCCGGACAACACTGGTCACCGGAGCAGCAGAACGCACTACCGAACTTAGGGGTGTTACATCAGATTTGAATCTCATTCAAACAAATTTAAAAATTTCAGATTTGAATCACATTCAAACAACTTTAAAAATTCAGATTTGAATCACATTCAAACATTTTTTAAAAAATAATATTTGAATCACATTCAAACATTTTTTAGAAAATTAGATCTGAATTTTATTCAATCAATTTTAAAAAATCAGATTTAAATATGATTCAAACAACTTTAAAAATTTAGATTTGAATCACATTCAAATAACTTTTAAAATTCAGATTTGAATCACATTCAAATAATTTTTAAAATTCTGATTTGAATCATAATTTAATTATGTGATTAAAATTCTAATTAAACAATTTAATTAGACATAGGATGAGCTTTTAGATCATACAACAATTGTAAATTAAAAAGCAAACCTTGCGCCACTTTGAAGAACCATTGTTGCTGCCACTAATGGTAGCTTCACCATGTGTGCCGCCACACATCCATTGCAACCAGCAATAGATCAATCATCTCATGATCAAATCACACAATTAAATCATATAATCAACAATCTAAATGGCAAATATAGTGGCTCTGATACAAATTGAAGGAACTGAAGCGCGAAAAACATAAGTTTATACCATTGAATTCAAAAATTTTCACCTAGGGTCACATGCATCATGCAAGATTTATTTTTATCTATTTGATTTCAATGATAAACAACATATTAAAACTCTTTTAATATGTTTTTGGATCTATATTTTCCATTTAAGATTTTAAAATTAATTAGACTAATTTTAGAACCCTAAATTAATTCAAGAACGATTACACTAACCTCTTGATGCACTGCAGCGTGTCTACGCCTTTGAGATTCGTCTTCAGGACACCAGATGTTGTCCCTCTAGCTTGTCCACACCAAGAACACCTATGGCAGCCCTTGAACAGCTTCTAAAGCTTTTTCTATTAATTAGAAATTCAAGTTCTGCCTTTTAAAGATTAGAGATGTAAACAGGACACTATAAATAATTTCTAGTGTTCTTAATTCAAGAGATTGATGGCTAATCTCTTTGAATTAATGAGAGATGAAGAAGAATAGATGAAGAGCCTCAAAATGACGTGGCAAAGGAGAGGAGTGGCTGCTGGTTATTTTTCTTTTCATAACCACACTTAAATAGCTAGGTTAACACATTAAACCCTTGCCACATGTCACCCTTTGATTAGCTCTAGGTTTAAGTGACCCAATCACATTGTGCCAAGTGTCAAACCTATATTTAATCTTGATTTTAATCATCTTACATGATTAAAAACATTTGGCAAGCTTATGTGTAATCCCATGTGTCACCATCTCATGGTGCCATGTGTCACACTGTGAAATGACCAAAATGCCCTTGTGTTTTAATTTTAAGTTCTTAACTCAAAATAATTATTTTTCTTCTTCAAATTAATTTATATCAAATATAAGTTAATTAATTAATCTCTATTAATTAATTTTTCATTAATTAAATTCATATTTAAATACTTTAAATATAAATTTAATTTATACTACACATCCAATAATCTAGATTTGGTTTCAAGTCATGCTAGGGACTTTGCAATTTAATTGCAAACCAAACCTATTTAATTAATCAATTAAACTCTTTAATTAATTAATTAAATCATATTTAATTAGGTGATAACTTGTGTATGTGTGTGACTTACTAGGCTTATCACTAATTGGCAATGAGACATGATATCAACTCTTAATATCATTAGAACTCTTTCTTACCATAAATGATTTCTCTAAATCATTTTACGCACCTCATAGACCATGGTTAACACCTAGCATAGCATGCTATGGCCACCCAATTAGTAATAAGGTTTACCTTAAATGAACCTATAATCATATGTTACCATTGAAGGAACGGAAGCGTGAAAAACACAAGATTATACCATTGAATTCAAAAATTTTCACCTAGGGTCACAAGCACCATGCAAGATTTATTTTTATCTATTTGATTTCAATGATAAACAACATATTAAAACTCTTTTAATATGTTTTTGGATCTGTATTTGCCATTTAAGATTTTAAAATTAATCAGATTAATTTTAGAACCCTAGATTAAATCAAGAACGATTACACTAACCTCTTGATGTCCGCAGCGTGTCGCGCTTTGAGATTCGTCTTCAGGACACCAGATATTGTCCCTCTAGCTTGTCCACACCAAAAACACCTATGGCAGCCCTTGAACAGCTTCTAAAGCCTTTTCTATTAATTAGAAATTCAAGTTCTGCCTTTTAAGAGATTAGAGATGCAAACAGGACACTAGAAACAATTTCTAGTGTTTTTAATTCAAGAGATTGATGGCTAATCTCTTTGAATTGATGAGAGATGAAGAGAAATAGCTGGAGAGGCTCAAAGTGGCGTGACATATGAGAGGAGAGGCTGCTGGTTGTGTTTTCTTTTCATAACCCCACTTAAATAGCTAGGTTAACACATTAAACCCTAGCCACATGTCACCTTTTGATTAGCTCTAGGTTTAAGTGACTCAATCACATTGTGCCAAGTGTCAAACCTATATTTAATCTTGATTTTAATCATCTTACATGATTAAAAATATTTGGCAAGCTTATGTGTTATGCCATGTGTCACCATCTCATGGTGCCACGTGTCACACCGCAAAATGACCAAAATGCCATCGTGTCTTAATTTTGAGTTCTTAACCCAAAATAATTATTTTCTTCTTCTAATTAATTTATATCAAATATAAATTAATTAATTAATCTCTATTAATTAATTTCTCATCAATTAAATTCATATTTAAACACTTTAAATATAAATTTAATTTATACTACACATCCAATAATCTAGATTTGGTTTCAAGTCATGCTAGGGACTTTGCAATTTTATTGCAAACCAAATCTATTTAATTAATCAATTAAACTCTTTAATTAATTAATTAAATCATATTTAAATAGGTGATAACTTGTGTATGTGTGTGACTTACTAGGCTCATCACTAATTGGCAATGAGACATGATATCAACTCTTAATATCATCAGAACTCTTTCTTACCATAAATGATTTCTCTAAATCATTTTATGAACCTCATAGACCATGGTTAACACCTAGCATAGCATGCCATGGCCACCCAATTAGTAATAAGATTTACCTTAAATGAACCTATAATCATATGTTACCATGCACTAGAATCTCTCTGTTACAAAATCCCAACTCAAGCTGGAGTCATGGTTTATGTCAAACTCCATTTGCTATGAATATTATATTCTCTTTTAATTCCAATTCTTGATTAAAAGATTTTTCTCATCAGAAACTCTTTTACAATAAATCTATCCTGTCTGGCCAGAACTTGAAAACATCAAGAACAATTAAATGAACATAGGATTTTATCTCTATTTACTTAGAGGAACAGATTCCTTCTTGATCAACACCTACCTCCATATATAACTAGCAGGAGCCAACACATGCCCATATACCCATACATAGTACAAGTATGAAAGCAGTATCAAACTCAAACTACCTATATACAAGATAACTGTGCTATCTTATGTCTAAAGATTATATGCACTGATATGATTTATGACAAAATATTGATAAGAGTAAACTCCATGTGCTTGTCATAAGTGTCACCGGTTCGACCTACTTATCATTTATAAGTGCCTATCATGTTTGTTATATGGCATGAGACTCACCATTCCATCTTATTTACATCTCATATAAATAACTTGGGAACAAACATGAATACAATCTTTCTGGATAAGTCATGTCCTTATTATGAAGTATCCTCGATTGTGAACCTATTTATGATACTTTGTGCTAGAAATATTGTCACTCATATTCTTAACAACTTAAGAATAATATTTCTAACAAAATATCAATGGACCTTTTCTATTACACATAAATATATTATGTAAACGGAAAAGTGGAAATGCCTTTTATTATTAAAAATATGTACAAGATACATACTAAATGATATGCTCTAGGGCATACTACTAACAATCTCCCACTAGCACTAGAGCCATTCATTACAATATCTTAGACCTATCTTCTCAAGATGTCGGTCTAATCGAGTCTGTGACATAGGCTTAGTGAATGGATCAACTGGATTTTCAGTGATGCTATTTTCGCATGGCTACATCGCCTTGCCCAACTATATCTCGATAATGTGGTAGTGCCTTTCTATGTGTTTGGATTTTGGGTGAGACCTTAGTTCCTTAGCTCAGATGACTACTCCATTGTTGTCACAAAGGTAATGGAACCGCGACTCAATGGAAGGAACTACCGTAAGTTCATCACGAACTTTTAATCCAAATGACTTCCTTTGCGAGATCCGATGCAGAATATACTCACCTCGAGAGTGGAATCTGCAATGCGTGCTCGCTTGGAACTCTTCCAACCGATCGCACCTCCATTACAAATGAACACATATCCAGAGGTAGACTTTCTATCATCGATATCCGATTGGAAATCGAATCGGATAACCATCCAATTGCAAGTCTCCACCTCCATAAATCAAGAATAAATCCTTAGTTCTTCTTAAGTACTTAAGAATATTCTTGACTATCCGATGTTCCAAACTGGATTGGATTGATACCGCTAGTCAAACTAATAAAGATATGCGATATCCGCCTAGTACACAACATTGCATACATTAAACTTCCAATAGCCAAGCATATGGAATCTGGCCATCTTATCTCTTTCTTCAGGTGTCTTTGGAGACATCTCTTTAGAAAGGTGGATACCATGTCTCACTGGTAACAATCCTCTCTTGGAATCAAGCATGTTAAACCTCTTTAACACCTTTTCCAAGTATAGACTTTGGGATAAACCAATTATTCGTTTCGCTTTATCTCTATAGATGTGAATCCCAAGAATATAGGTTGCCTCCCCTAAGTCTTTCATGGAGAATGTATTTGACAACCATACCTTTATAGTCGTCAACATACCTGTGTCATTACCCATCAACAGTATGTCATCCACATATAAGACAAGGAAAGTGATAGCACTGTCACTAACCTTCTTATATACACATGGCTCATCCTCATTTTTGATAAAACCAAAGGATTTAATGGCTTCATCAAAACGGATGTTCCAACTCCTCAAAGCTTGTTTCAACCCATAAATGGATCGCTTTAGCTTGCATACCTTGGAACCATTTTGGGATTCAAATCCCTTAGGTTGTTCCATGAAAATGTTTTCTTCAATGTATCCATTGAGAAAAGGCTTTGACATCCATCCGCCAAATCTCATAATCATAGTATGCACTATTGCTAATAAAATCCTAATTGATTTAAGCATGGCAACAAAGCAGAAAGTCTCCTCATAGTCTATTCCTTGCCTTTGGCGAAACCCTTTCGCTACTAGCCTTGCCTTATAGGTCTCTACCTTTCCATCAGAACCAATTTTCTTCTTGAAAACCCATTTGTTCCCTATAGGTACAATACCTTCAGGTGGGTCAACAAGATCCCAAACTTGATTCTTATACATGGAATCAATCTCGGATTTCATAGCATCAATCCATTTTGAAGAGTCTATATCTGATATAGCTTCTTCATAGGTAAGTGGATCATCTCCATGATCTACTTCTTCATGAGTAGACAACTCTTGTTCTTCTTCATGAAGAAAACCATATCTCACCGTGGGTGAGATACCGGTTGTTCTACGAGGAACAGTGTAGATGTTTCATCAATGGGTATAGGTTGACTAGATGGATCTATATCCATCCGATGCATTGGTTGGTCGAATTCTCCAATTCTAACTCTATTTGCCTTCCTTTGCCTCCTTCTTGAACAAACTGTTGTTCAAGAAATGTGGCATCTCTACTTATCACAACCTTTTGTGAAGTAGGCAAATAAAAATAATATCCAAAACTATCTTTTGGATATCCAACAAATCGAACTTTTTCTGATCTGGTCTCCAATTTATCAGTGTTCAGCTTTTTGATATAAGCTGGACAACCCCAAATCTTAACATGCTTAAGACTTGGTTTTCTTCCATGCCATATCTCATAAGGTGTGGAAGAAACTGATTTTGATGGAATCCTATTCAGAATATATAAAGCTGATTCTAATGCAAATCCCCAAAAGGAGATTGGCATATCAGTATAGCTCATCATACTACGTACCATATCCAATAGGGTACGATTTCTCCTTCGGATACACCATTCACCGTGGCGTTCTGGAGGAGTCACCGAGAAACAATGCCATGCTCTCTCAAGTATTCATCAAATTCGATTTCAAATATTCACCTCCACGATCTGATCGAAGAGCTTTAATATTTTTTCTGTTTGATTTTCTACTTCAGACTTAAATTCTTTGAACTTTTCAAAGGATTCATGTTTGTATTTCATCAAATACAAATACCCAAACCTTGATTTATCATCAAAAAAGGTAATAAAATAATGAAAGCCCCCTCTAGCCATTTCTTTAAACGGACCACATACATCACTATGTATTAGTTCCAAAATATTTTCAGCTCTTAGCCCTTGTCCAACAAAGGGTGATCTAGTCATTTTGCCTTGAAGGCAAGATTCACAAGTTGGAGTAGGCTCAGAGCCCAATGAGGATAGAATCCCCATTTTCTCCAGTTTTGCAATCATATCTTACGCAACATGACATAACCTTAAGTGCCAAATATATTTTGAACTTGAGTTGGTTTTCACCATGGCATTGTATTCTTTTAGATCACTTGCATTCATTTTGTGTTTGTCATTATTATCCAAATAATAAAGACCATCATTCATATAACTAACCAACATATTTATTTCCAAAATAAATATTGCAAACATCATCCGTGAACTGAAATTCATAGCCATTTCTAGTCAAACTAGATATAGAAATGATGTTCTTAAAAGCATCAGGTACATATAAAATATTATCTAAACACAAAACATGTCCAAACATGTAAAAGATTTAGATCCTATGGCTAAAGCTTCAACAGTTGAGCCATTGCCAATCCGACTCTAATATCTTGAGAATGCAAGTCTTTGCTTGCTAGTTCCTGCATATCATTAGAAATGTGAGAACTGCACCGATATCTAAAACCCAAGCTGTAGATGAACTATAAGTATCATCGAATCTAAATAACAAGATATGGACATACCTTCCGAAGGTGTATCCTTCTTGTCCTTCAGAGAAGCAAGATACTCAGGCGTTCCTTTTCCAAAGGCCCATCCTTTTGGCAATGGAAACACTTTCCTTTGCCTTTATCGCCTTTAGTCTTCCTTTCTGCTTAGCTATTTTCTTGGAAGGACCAGAATCGAGGTTTCTTTTTCTTATTGCCTTTCTTCTTGTTGGACCTTCCAGTAAGAAGATGCAACCAAAGCTACCTCTTTTCCTTTATTGCTGGCATATTCTTTTGGGCAATAACCAAGATGTTGAGTAATTCAGCTAAGGTGCATTCTGTTTAGTCATATGGAAATTTGTCACAAAATTCCCAAAAGACTCGTGAAGGATCAAGGATCAAATCCGTTTGTAGTTGGAAATCCATGTTGAAGTCAAGATGTTCCAACCGCTCAATCACCGAATCATCTTGTGGACATGATCCCCAACATTACATCCCTCGGACATCCTCATACGGAATAACTGTCTAGATATCTCATACCTAGCATTCTCTTTGTGCTCACCATACAACTCTTGTAGGTGAAAGAGGATCTCACTAGCACTCTGCATGTTCTCATGTTGCTTCGTAACTCATTACTCATGGAAGCAAGCATGTAACACTTAGCTCTCATATCATGCTCCTTCCACTTGTCCAAAGTATCATGTTCCTCTTGTGTGGCCTCTGGAGGTAAGGGACCAGAACATTTGAATCTAGAACATATCCTATATGTTCAAGGTTCAGACAAGTTTCAAATTTCTTAGCCAATCGCATGATTAGGTCCTGTCAACCTGTTGTGATCAAGTATGCTTGCAAGGATATTGGATGGTGGTGGTTGTTTTGTGCTCATTTTTATCGTAAAATTAATCAGAAAATAACCAGATTAATTAATAAATGTATCATGTAATTAACCAAAATGATTATGGTCTTTTAATCAAATTGGTCCTCCCACTAACTTAGCGAATCCTACACTTCCAAAGTAGAAAACGGAAATCCTAGTTGGATGGATTTCTAGTGGGTGATTGAATTCTTATAATTCTATTGATCATCCTCAGGTACATCCATTATTGGAATTACAATAAACTATAAGTGAGCAACTCCTTGCCCATCACATCTCATATGAGGTTCAATCCTTTTACTAGCCCCTAATGCTCAAAATCTCGTGTACATCCAATATTGACTTATCTTGCATTAGTTAAGTTGATCCCATTGAGCGATAATTATGCAAATAATTTTAATGTCCTCAGGTACATCCAATATTGGCCACCAAACCATTTACATATTTACAACATCTCATGCTTAATAATTATTCTTAAGAAAATCTCTTAAATTAATTGCATCTCATGCAACTATTTAAAATTTCTTAAAATAATTGCCCCAATGGAGGGCTTATGTTATAATTACTTTAATTATAGCATTTCCAACTTAATCATTTGTTTGGAAGATTTTATAGCCAACCTAATTACTATTAAGGTCTCACTTTGCACATTATCCATTTAGCATGCATATATCATATAATTGCATACATTCCCATACATCTCATGCATTCATGGATAAGCGATAAATATGGTATGATCATGGACTTTCTAAGGGATTCAATTCGAGCCACCAAGAATTGAATCAGGCATTCCTAGGTGCATTTCATTCATTCATTTTACAAGAGTTGCTGAAGGAGTACATAATCAACACTTGATATTGAATTCCTCCCACGGTCCCACCAATGCTCTTGACCTCCTTGAACTTCTTGCAATCCAATATTACATAGTAATCCTTGGCATACCAAGGCGAATTTACAAGAACTTAAATAAATGAAATTACAACCCAAAAATATTACAAACTTAATAATACATGCCCAAAATAAATTAAAATAAATTAATTAATTTACAATCCCAAAGAAACATAAAAGAAATAAATCCAATCACATTGGTCTTTTATAGTCCATGATCATCCATCATGCATATCACTATTTAACAATTAAATAAAACATACATTCTTAAATTAAATTGAATATCTCATATTCAACTTAAAATTCCAGATTTGAATATGATTCAAATAAATTTAAAAATTCAGATTTGAATCTCATTCAAACAAATTTAAAAATTCAGATTTGAATCACATTCAAACAACTTCAAAAATTCAGATTTGAATCATATTCAAACATTTTTTTAAAAAATCAGATTTGAATCACATTCAAATATTTTTTAAAAATCAGATCTGAATTTTATTGAATCAATTTTAAAAAATCAGATTTAAATATGATTCAAACAACTTTAAAAATTCAGATTTGAATCTCATTCAAACAACTTTTAAAATTCAGATTTGAATCACATTCAAACATTTTTTAAAATTCTGATTTGAATCATAATTTAATTGTGTGATTAAAACAACTAATTAAACACTTTAATTAGTCAAAGAATAGGCCTTAGATCATACAACAATTGCAGAATTAAAAGCCAAACCTTGAATCACCCATGGAACCATTGTTGCCGCCACCAATGGTGGCTTCTCCATGTGTGACGCCACATCTCATGATCCAACCAGCAATGAATCTCTTGATCTCATGATCAAACACACAATTAAATTATATAATCAACAATCTAAATGGCAAATATAGTGGCTCTGATACCAATTGAAGGAACGGAAGCGTGAAAAACACAAGATTATACCATTGAATTCAAAAATTTTCACCTAGGGTCACAAGCACCATGCAAGATTTATTTTTATCTACTTGATTTCAATGATAAACAACATATTAAAACTCTTTTAATATGTTTTTGGATCTGTATTTGCCATTTAAGATTTTAAAATTAATCAGATTAATTTTAGAACCCTAGATTAAATCAAGAACGATTACACTAACCTCTTGATGTGCCGCATGTCGCGCTTTGAGATTCGTCTTCAGGACACCAGATGTTGTCCCTCTAGCTTGTCCACACCAAAAACACCTATGGCAGCCCTTGAACAGCTTCTAAAGCCTTTTCTATTAATTAGAAATTCAAGTTCTGCCTTTTAAGAGATTAGAGATGCAAACAGGACACTAGAAACAATTTCTAGTGTTTTTAATTCAAGAGATTGATGGCTAATCTCTTTGAATTGATGAGAGATGAAGAGAAATAGCTGGAGAGGCTCAAAGTGGCGTGACATATGAGAGGAGAGGCTGCTGGTTGTGTTTTCTTTTCATAACCCCACTTAAATAGCTAGGTTAACACATTAAACCCTAGCCACATGTCACCTTTTGATTAGCTCTAGGTTTAAGTGACTCAATCACATTGTGCCAAGTGTCAAACCTATATTTAATCTTGATTTTAATCATCTTACATGATTAAAAATATTTGGCAAGCTTATGTGTTATGCCATGTGTCACCATCTCATGGTGCCACGTGTCACACTGCAAAATGACCAAAATGCCCTCGTGTCTTAATTTTGAGTTCTTAACCCAAAATAATTATTTTCTTCTTCTAATTAATTTATATCAAATATAAATTAATTAATTAATCTCTATTAATTAATTTTCATCAATTAAATTCATATTTAAACACTTTAAATATAAATTTAATTTATACTACACATCCAATAATCTAGATTTGGTTTCAAGTCATGCTAGGGACTTTGCAATTTTATTGCAAACCAAATCTATTTAATTAATCAATTAAACTCTTTAATTAATTAATTAAATCATATTTAAATAGGTGATAACTTGTGTATGTGCGTGACTTACTAGGCTCATCACTAATTGGCAATGAGACATGATATCAACTCTTAATATCATCAGAACTCTTTCTTACCATAAATGATTTCTCTAAATCATTTTATGAACCTCATAGACCATGGTTAACACCTAGCATAGCATGCCATGGCCACCCAATTAGTAATAAGATTTACCTTAAATGAACCTATAATCATATGTTACCATGCACTAGAATCTCTCTCACAAAATCCCAACTCAAGCCGAGTCATGGTTTATGTCAAACTCCATTTGCTATGAATATTATGTTCTCTTTTAATTCCAATTCTTGATTAAAAGATTTTTCTCATCGTAAACTCTTTTCTCGAATAAATCTATCTGTCTCTGCCAGAACTTGAAAACATCAAGAACAATTAAATGAACATAGGATTTTATCTCTATTTACTTAGAGGAATGATTCCTTCTTGATCAACACCTACCTCCATATATAACTAGCAGAGCCAACACATGCCCATATACCCATACATAGTACAAGTATGAAAGCGAGATCAAACTCAAACTACCTATATACAAGATAACTGTATATCTCAGTCTAAAGATTATATGCACTGATATGATTTATGACAAAACATTGACAAGAGTAAACTCCATGTGCTTGTCATAAGTGTCACTGGTTCGGCCTACTTATCATTTATAAGTGCCTATCATGTTTGTTATATGGCATGAGACTCACCATTCCATCTTATTTACATCTCATATAAATAACTTGGGAACAAACATGAATACAATCTTTCTGGATAAGTCATGTCCTTATTATGAAGTATCCTCGATTGTGAACCTATTTATGATACTTTGTGCTAGAAATATTGTCACTCATATTCTTAACAACTTAAGAATAATATTTCTAACAAAATATCAATGGACCTTTTCTATTACACATAAATATATTATGTAAACGGAAAAGTGGAAATGCCTTTTATTAATAAAAATATGTACAAGATACATACTAAATGATATGCTCTAGGGCATACTACTAACAGGTCCCACATACCTGTTTCAAGTAATTTAATATATAGTGACTTAGTAGGGATAAGCCAATAATGTTTTTCAAGAACCTTTCTTTAGGTTCAATTTCGGGATTTTAACTTTGCATATCACTTTGGACAGTTGGTGGCCACTGTTTGGCCCCATTTCCTAAAAGGAAATTATTCTTTTATGTCTTGTCTTTATTTCCCAAATGACTATTTGAGCTCTAACTCACAGGTTTCTCCCTCTTCTCTATTTCACGTTGCCCTTGTGGGGTTGGGTTTGTACTTGGGCTTGGGCTGACAGATTATCAGCCATTTGTTGAAAGAAAGTGGCCATTTACTGGGCCATTTGTGTAGTAATTTGTACAGGAGGGGTTGGTAAAGTCAGATTTCCTACTCTCTAAGGGGCTGGGGCCTCACCTTGTACTTCTGTCGTCACAGACTGTTCTATTGTCTTATTCTTCTCTTCTATATGTTTTCATAGGATTTTCTATTTCTTATACAACTAACACAAGCATATTTCTCTCCATTAGATCATATTTATGATGTAATGCACTGTATGTATCAAACCATGACATTGAGCAGTTGTACTATGAAGGAAAAATATTCAAATTACAGGTCAAAACAGAATTTAAAAACTTGCTCTGATACCACTAAAACATGTTGCACCTTACCCCTCCGTAAGGCATAACATGATCCCCTAGTATACCTAATGAATTACCAAACTTTGTCTACTAATAACCCATTAGATGCACTACAAGGGATTTTAAACCTTTTCTTATTTCTTTTTACAGTGGTGAGCACTTTTGAAAGATGTTAAATTTTTTTTAATCGAAGTTAAATCACATATTAGGTCTGAAATAGCTACAAATTTTATAAAAATTTTGGCAGAGTGTCGTCTGTATTTCGAGCAAAACAGTTCTTCAAAAATCAGTAAAAAGTACTTCCAATATATTTGTTCAATTCCAAACTCCAATATGGCTCAACTCAAATCAGTGTCTTCAACACAGTTCAAACTCAATTCAATATCATTTTCAGCAATTCCAAAGATAAAGTGCAAAATAAATGAGTATTTCAAAAGCTAAAATAAGAGAATTGTAATACAACATTTTGACAAGCTAAAATAATTTATAACTTTATTTTACAACTGCTCAAGACCAAGTACAATATATACATACAGTACGTATGCATTACAATAATATTTCCAAGGAAGTGGTATACTCAATATACTCGACAAAATCCCAAAGCGAAGTCACAAGCGATTTATTCTCACGCTTTATCTGTCTGTCACTGCGACAAAGAATGAAAAAGCTATCGCTGAGTAAAATTTACTCAGTGGTGCACAATAACAATTTAAAATGTGGAATATAAAACTTTTATTGACAATTTACAATTCAAATAATTCACAATTTCATGTCACAATTTTCAACGCTCATATAACGCTAATTTGATCAAACAATTAAATAACACAGTGTTGCCAATCAATAACACAACTTAGGTCATGACACAAATTTTTTCGAATATGCCATATTGTACACCACGATAAGACAAACTCACCCCACTAATCGAAATCAATGAGGGAGATGGCTAGTTAGCTAATGAGTACTCATCCAAACTCACCTCAGACTGGTAAGCCAGAGAGGGAGGAATATAGTCAAACTCACCCCATAAATGGAGGAGAAACATAGTGATATTGCCATGCTAAGTGTGAATCAAAAATAATTTAAATCAAGTTATTCACACATTTCATATAATTCACAAATCATATTACATTCTAAACTTTTCATTTACAAAGTAGGCAACACACTATTTTTCAAATAAAATTTTAAAAGCCATAACAATCAAAATTATTCACAACATTTATTTCAAGAATTGTCAAGTAGAAACAAAAAAATTTAAGTTTGTTGTGCACAAACACAATTTAAAACTATAATATTCAATTGTAATTCAAGCAACAATCAAACAAACCTCATTTTCAATTTTCCATTTCTAAAATAGGCAATAAACTTTTCTCAAATAAATTTTCCCAAGTCATAAACTCACAACTCATTTCTCCAAATAAATTTTCTAGTAAAAGCAGTGAACATAAAAAGTATTATGCACAGACCTAATTTGAGTCGCCTTTAGGTCTTGACTCAATGTTCTTTATGCTTTTCAATATCCTTTTCAACTGAAACACATAATTTAAAGTGTTTCAGTACTCAGTTAAATTGTTTCTAACAATAAAATCCAATATCTAAATTTTCTTGGTACTATTCCCTTCAATTCATTTCATTAGTTAACCTATAATGTTGAACATTAATACACACTTGGTGAATTAATTTTAATGTTCCCAATTTGCCACATTTTATAGTCTCTAAGTGTTGGTATATCTTACCAATTTCATTTTAAAGCTTATTGCATTTTATTGCCATTTTCTAGATTTCATGGCCAATGTTTACTGTCAATTGGACCAAGCTACAATGTAAATTTTATAGATTTCTCTTCATTAAATTGTTTCTCATTGTGTCTTCTTTAATTTCCTTTTTGAATCACTCCATTTAGAGTTGTATAGCTCAAGTTATGTTCAATTAACCATAACTAGGTCAAATCTAAATTTTAATTTCCTTTTTAGGCTTTTTCAGTTCTGAATTTATTAATTTATTTGGACAGTTTGTACTCACATTGTGGTCTAGCATTCTCCATAAGTATTGTTTCCCTATGTCTTAGGAACAACCAGAAATTTTGCTTACCATTTTTTAAGTCTTATAGAATTCTTTATAAATAAATTGTTAACTTGGACTCAAAGGTCCTATATTGGCATCATCCTCAATTAGGTCAATAGCTTTGACCTTAAATTCTAATCTTATACATTTATAATTTGAGGAATTTGTCTAAAACAATGTTTTAGGTCTCTTTCTTAGCTTTCCAGATTGGTATGACTCATTTAAATTGGACACTTTTGGTGGGAGATATGCTTATTTGAATTTTCTAGATTTTATTGTCAAATGTGCTAATTCCAGATTAAGTATGCCAAATTAATCAAGTTAATTGACCTAGTTCCCTTGATTTTTAGGTTTTGGTCAAATTACCAATATTGTAAATCTATGTCTTATTGAAAATTTGGGACTGATTTCATATCATTTGGAGTTCTATGAACCAAGTTATGGTCATTTTACTATTGCTGGTCAAATTGCCTTTTTATTGTGAACTTAGGTCATTTTTAGGCCACTTCCAATTCTAGAAGGTTTTATGCCGGAATTTGTGCAAGCATTTTGACTTGCTTATGGTTATTTCTGGATTTTGTTGTCTATATAGAAGATGTAGCCTTATGTTTAAGCTTTCTAACCATATAAATTTCAGATCATTTGGACCTGTTTTGAGTGAGTTATGGCCAAAAGACTGACTACTATTCAAATGGTCAATTTTCAGGTTTGCAATGTCACCAATCCGAATTTGGTCAATTTTCAGGTTTGCAATGTCACAATCCGGATTTGGTCAATTTTCATGTCACTTTCTGGACAGAATTTAGGTAGGCTTCCAGCATAAAAGTTGGCACATTTTGTGCCTAGTTTCACCTTCAATTAGCCTCATACCAATTGGAGTCACACATTTAGAGTTATAGGCTCATTTGTATACTGTCCTTAAATACATTGCTTAAACATCTATCAATTGCACATTTACCTTGCTATAAGTTCACTTCTCTACCCAATTCTGATTTGGTACATTACCACATTCATTTATCACTTTACATTATAGTCAACTTGGGCAGAACATAATGAACTTTAACACACCAAATATAATCCTAAATTGCAAAGTCCATTTATATCAATTTATATACACATAACACTCCTAACCATTACATATAAATTCCATCATCAATTATACATATTGCCCCTACATCATCCCCACCAGAATTCATCAATAATTTTCATCAATTTACACATAAAATCATGAGTTTACAAGCTGCCAACCATGGCAGTTTACTAAGGTAATTAATTCCCCTTTTAAACCCTTATATTCAACACTAACATTAATATACATATACAATTAACTTATTAATCTTTCTAATCACTTCATTCAACATCAATTCCCACTAATTTATTGTGAGAATAAATTAAACCTCTTTCACCACCATGGCTGCCAAATTCATAGTGAACCAAAACTCAAGCATTTCCTCAAAATTTCTTAACCATTTAACTTGTTTCAAGCTTAACACAACTTTTACTTAAGGAAACTTAAAGAAACAAGCACTAACCTTTTGATGGAGCTTGATCAAACCTCAACTTATTATTTCCTTTTTGCTCCCTACAATCTGCCCAAGGTGCGTAGAGCAACTTTAATGAAGAAACTTAGAAGAAATGAGGGCTTGATGATGGTGGAGTGAAGCTCCTTGCATGGCCATCGATGGTGGTTTTTCTGGGAGAGCATTTCAGCTAGTGAAAAGAATGAAGAAGAAGATGAAGTTTGTGCTGTCCTCATGTGGCTTTATACGGCCACTAAATGTCCCACGTGGTGCTCCATTAAAGTTAATTAAAAATTGGTTTAATTTAAGATTTCTTTTAATTGCACTTTTGCGCTCAACTTTCCTTAAATTACATTTTAACTTCAATTTCATTTTTCATTAAATTTTCAAAATGTAATACCCCTTATTTTTCATGGAAATTTAGGTCAAAAGTCCACTCTAGGTGTCAAATGACCAAAATGTCCCTTTTTGGTTTACATTTCAAATTTTTCAGTGCTACCGATTAAATCTTTGTCCCGCCAATTTCTTAAATTTTCATTTTTTTATACTGATTTACTATTTTTTTTTTGACATTTTCTAAGTCAATTATACCTCAATAGACCTTTAATTCGATCTCAAAAATATTTTCCAGTGTTTCTCGCAGTCTTGGGGTCAGCTATTGCCTGCGCCGTAACTTCCCCGTGTGGTCACCCATCGCTACAGTGCTGGCTCGTTTAACTTAGTTTCATTTTCTCTCTTTTTATTTTTTCTTTGTTTTTCTTATATTTTCCTCTATTGTATTTCATTATTTCATGTCTCCTCACTAACATTTAAGTGTAGTTTCAAGCATTCTAGCTGTCCGAACAGACACTGGTCACCGGAATAGTAGAACGCACTATCGAATATAGGGGTATTACAATTCTCCCTCCCTTAAAATAAATTTCATCTGTGAAATTTTACCCAATAGCCATCTTACAATAGTCATATGTTTATTTTCTCCTTTCTATTTAATCGTATAATCTTCTTTCTTTTGAATTTGTGTAAGACTTTTAACAATCTAATATAACATTTAATTTGTTTATATAACACTAATATTTTCTTACTATCGTTCTGTCTAATATTTCAATTCATATTTCCTTATTGAATGACCATTAAGGTCATGTTAGAATTATTTATCTAATCATTAGTCATCTGACCATTCTAGTAAATAATCTTACTCATATTCGTAACATTTCTTTGTTACATATGAACCAACTATTCAAATTTTTACTTCCACAACTCTTTTATCTATCGATTTTTAATAATTTATCGAATTCATATAACTGATATCATTATCTCATAATTTTACTCACTTTCCTATCATTGTGTCCTTTGCCTTTTATGTTTCCACTCATGAAATTCTCTTATTCATTAGTTCTATGATTTCTCATGCTAGAATCCTTACTAGTCCTTCCGTCTCCTTTACTTACTCCAATCCTATTAACTTGCCCTTATCTAGGTATTCTACATTTATTTCACACAAATGTCTCAAATGCCTAAATCATTTCTTTCTGACAAAAATATCAAAATAACTATAAGATCCATATCGAGGTCTAGATATCTTCGTCCTCAAGGTATTCTTTTTAATTTATAGTCATACTAAAATCTCAAATTTTATAGTAATTCCTGTCGTATCATTAGCTCACATTAGTGTAACTGAGTCACTGACTAATAGTGACCTTTCGATATATTAGTTTTAAAGTTTTCAATTTCCAACTAAAATTTTTATATTTATTTCCCATAATAGTTCTCTTCTGTACCAAATCAAAGACTACTTACAAACATCCTTATCTTGGTATACCACGAGGAAGCACGTAGCTCTACATAATAATCCCATGTTGGTACTGTAATCTGCAGCTTATAATACAAACATCGAGAACAATATATAGTCACTATGTTATAACCTCATTGACTAGGTTTTTTAACATCTTATCTATACACTTATTTCCTTCTCTATCTTTTAAAGTCATATCAGTGGTCTCTTCATGTAATTATTTAAATTTAAAACTCATTACTTATATTTATGCTTAAATAACCTATCAAAGCACTTGCAGGCATTACGTATTGCAGCCCCTGCAAGCCCCTTCTCTGTCTTTGGTGATAATTCGGGGTACCTATCAAAGCACCTGCAGGCGTTACGTATCGCCGTACCTGCAAGCCCTTGGGTGGTACCTAACAGAGCACTTTGCAGGGGTTACGTATTGTCGTCCCTGCAAGCCCACTGATACCAATATTCATTATCTTTTAAAATCATATCAAATATATATTGTCAATCTTGACTTTCTATGTAGGTAGTACTGCTATCTGTAATCCCTAATTGGTATACCAATCGATCCATACAATATACATAAGTCTAGGTTTACTTTGGGTAATTAAGCATTATTAATTGTTTAACAAAATCTTCATGTCCATATATTGTGGGAAAGGTGGGTTCCACATCACTATTTCATGTGATTTAGCATGTAGTGATAACGAAATTTCCATGTCAATGTACAGTGGGAAAGTGGGTCTCACATACCTGTTTCAAGTAATTTAGTATATAGTGACTTAGTAGGGATAAGCTAATAATGATTTTCAAGAACCTTTCTGGGCTATTTGTGCAGTAATTCGTACAGGTGGGGTTGGTAAAGTCGGACTTCCTACTCTCTGAGGGGTTGGGGCCTCACCTTGAACTTTCGCCATCACAGACTGTCTTATTGTCTTATTTTTCTCTTCCATATCTTTTCACAGGATTTTCGATTTCTTATATAACCAACACAAGGAGATTTCTCTCCATTAGATCACATTTATGATGTAATGTACTGTATGTATCAGACCATGACATTGAGCAGTTATACTATGAAGGAAAAATATTCAAATTACAGGCCAAAACAGAATTTAAAAAATTGCTCTGATACCACTAAAACATGTCACACCTTAACCCTCCGTAAGGCATAACATGATCCAGTAGTATACCTAATGAATTACCAAACTTCGTCTACTGATAACCCATTAAATACACTACAAGGGATTTTAAACCTTTTCTTATTTCTTTTTACAGTGGTGAACACTTTTGAAAGTTATTAATTTTTTTTTTAATCAAAGTTAAATCACATATTAGGTCTAAAATAGCCATAAATTTTAAAAAAATTTCGGCAGAGTGCCGTCTGTATTTTGAGCAAAACAGTTCTTCAAAAACCTGTAAAAAGCACTTCCAATATATTTGTTCAATTCCAACTCCAATATGGCTCAACTCAAATCAATGCCTTCAACACAATTCAAACTCAATTCAATATTATTTTCAGCAATTCCAAAGATAATGTGCAAAATAAATGAGTATTTCAAAAGCTGAAATAAGAGAATTGTAATACAACATTTTGATAAGCCAAAATAATTTATAACTTTATTTTACAATTTCTCAAGACCAAGTACAATAAATACATACAGTTCACATACATTACAAAAATATTTATAAGGAAGTGGTATACTCAATATACCGATAAAATCCCAAAGCGAAGTCACAAACAGCCTACTCTGCTGCTTTATCTGTCTGTCTACCTACGACAACAATGAAAAAGCTATCGCTGAGTAAAATTTACTCAGTGGTGCACAATAACAATTTAAAATGTGGTATATAAAACTTTTATTGACAATTTACAATTAAAATAATTCATAATTTCATGTCACAAATTTCAAAGCTCATATAACATAAATTTGATCAAACAATTGTGTCACACCTTACCCCTCTGTAAGGCATTATATGATCCCGTAGAATGCCTAATGAACTACCAAACTTCACCTACCGATAACTCACTAAGTACCCTACAAGGAATTTTAAAAGAATTTTCTTACTTTTATAAGTGGTGAGCATTTTCTAGTAGGTATTAAAATCATTTATTCAAAGTTGAAAACTAGTTAAAATTTTTGTCCTATTTTATTTTTTCGTAAATTTTATAAAAATTTTGGCAGAGTGCCGTCTATATTTTGAGAAAACAGTTCTTTAAATACCTGTAAAAAGCACTTCTAATAATTTATCTCAACAATTTTAACAACTCCACAACAATCCCAATCAATTTCTCAAGTTTCAAAATTCAACAATCATTAAAATACTATCAATCAATTTCATTCAAATTAAAATAAAATATTTCCATTCATATTTCATTATAGACAAAACAATTTATATACATCATACTAAAAATTTACATTAGGAAAATCCAAACTAAAATTTATTACAAACTTTATACAAGCTTTATACAAGCTTTATACAAGCTGCTCAAGACCAATTTTACATGTCCATACATTTACGTGCATTACATACATCAAAATAAATATTTACAGTCAGGGTATAAATTATACCTGATAGCTTCAAATCAGGTAGCTTCTCCGTCCTCAGTAGCTCACTCTGCTGCTCTTCTAGTCTCTATATCTGCGACAACAATAACAGCCATCGCTGAGTACTAGGACTCAGTGGTGCATAACATACTAAAATAATCTTTATGCAGAATTTAAATCATATTTATTTAAAAATTAGATTGAACATGAGAATTAATTACAAAACATGAATTATGAGATTTTAATCCAAACAATTTCATTTCGAAGTATCAGAATACATTTCATAAAACCCACAGTTATATCATGCCGTTCGAAACAAATATAATCTCAATAGCCAAAGGACAAGGAGAAGTCACATCACAAGGCTAGCTAGCTCAAATATATGGATATCCATTCAATTTCTTCTTCTACTGGCACACACCTCAACACTTCAGCCAGAGAGGGAATCAAAATTCGAAACTGATTACCCCCACTAGTCATGCTAATGAGGTGTTCAAATATATGGTCATGACACTATGGTTTCAAAACTTATCTTAACAATTTACTAAACATTGCCATTTCAAATATACACAAATAACTTTCAACAATTTAAATAAAAAACATCATAAATACTTCATCATAGTAATGTCACAATTCAATATTTCAAATTATGCAAAACAATATGCAGAAGATAATTTACAAAAATTATACGTTGTGCACAAACCTTAAGCGAGTCGTGGCCTTGACTCGATTCCTCGGGTTCTTTCCTGGTGTTCTTTTCCACTAAAACACACAGTTTCACAGTGTTTCAGTATCATAACTTAGCATAAAACCAAAAATAAATTTAAATTCACTTTTACCTAGCTCTAATGTGCTAAACATGACATTCTTTAAATTTTGTGTTTTAGGGTTACTATTCACTATACTATTCAAGTCAATTTGTTGACTTTCTAAGGTTTAATAGGTATGGGAATTCCAACTTCACCCACATACCACATTTTGGTCACTAAATTTGTTGGTTTTGGTTGTTTACTCAAATTCTAAGTCTTTTAGGCAAATTTGCAAATTTTTAGTTTTGGTGTCTTAAGTTGCATTGTTCCATTGGTCATTTTTCTGTTAGAATTTGACAAAACTTTCTTCATAGAAAATGTTTCCTATTGTCTTAACTTTATTATCATTTTTGAATCACTCCATTTGGAGTTTTTTAGCTCAAGTTATAGCCATTTGAATCATGGCTGCCGGATTGGACTTAACCCAGATTTCTGGGCACCAAACTGGTTCTGGCAATTTTAGGTTACCAAATTTGGGTAGTCAAATGACTTGGTTAATGGCATAAATTGGGTTTATGTTCTTCATGAAAGTTTTAGGTCTATATCTCAAATGTCCACTGATAAAATTTCAGGTCATTTAGACCTGCCTAGCTCAAGTTATGGCCAAATGAACAAACATTGTTCATTTGGTCATTTTGTACAGGTCAGACTGAGAAAATCTAAATTTGGTCAATTTGTTCACTAGGTTTTGGTCACTTTTTGGGCATGATTCCTAAATGAAAATTGTGTCATTTTGTGTCTATTTTCATTCCCAATTGGTCTCGTACCAATTGGACTTGCAAATTTTTAGTTTTGGTCCCTCAAAGGGACCTTAGTCCTACTGCCTGCAGCATGACCACATTCAATCCAAATTTAAACTCAATTCCAACAATTCCAACACACTTCATTTGGTCAGAAATGACCATTTTTCACTTCAAACTAAGTTAAACACATCATTTCACAATTTCTCATATTTTTTACTCCTAAACCCTAAGTGTCCAAAACCCTAGTTCACCAATTCATTACATTTAGCTAATTCAAGGCATTTAACCATAATCATTCAACTTCTTGATGTTTATATTCCCCTTTAATTCAATCAAACCATGCAAATCATACTCCCACACATGCTGGCCGAAATTCCCTCTCTTCCTAATTATGCAAATTTTTCCAATTTCTTCATATAATCTCATCCATTTCTACCCTAAATCCATCATGTATACTAAAAAGAAAGGTTAGATTAGCTTACCTTAAGTGAGCAGAATTTATATCTCCAATTCTTCAAACTTTGCTTGACTTATTTACTCCCAATCTTCTTATCAAAGCTCAAACACAATTTTTAGTTAAGGGATGTAGGGATTTCATGGCACAATTTAGGGTTTAAGGGAGCTTTAGGTGGGCTTCAATGTAGGTTTCATGAAGAAAATGAAAGAGATGGGAGAGAGAGAGTGGACGGCTTGAAGAAGAATAAGAAGACCAAATTTTTTTTTTCTTAATTTGTCTTTTATTTGTTAGAAATTATCCCAAAATTTCAAATTTTTAAAAATAAAAATTTATTGCATCATGCTTATGTCACCACATGATGTCATTACTTTTTCAACTTTTCCTTTTCTTTTTTTTTCTCATTTATTTTTCTATTAGTTCTTTAATTTAATTCCCGACTCCGAACTTTTCTTTTCTCCGATTTTATTTGACAGTTAGGTCAGGAGTTAGCTCTCGGGGTCAATTGACCAAATTGCCCCCCGCCGGTTCAACCCGGTTTGCGAATAATTCAATATTTCTTCTGAATCCCTGACCTAATTATTTGACTGGCTTAACAATTCTTTTTCGTGATTTTATCTTTTCCACTGTGTTTGTAATAGTCTTAAAGACTGCAGCATCACATTTTATGATTCGAAATTTGAGTTTCAATCGACTTCGCAGTCCTTCCCGAGAAGGTCACCCATCGCTGTGACTCTCGACTCGTTTAACTTCTTATTTTCTGTTTTTCTTATTTATACTTAACTAATTGACACTTACTAATTATTTGTATTTATGGCTTATCTAGTTGTCTTAAGTGTGGTTCTAATCCCCTTAATTGTCCGAACAGACTCCGGTCATCGGAACAGTGAAATATACTAGGCTATACAAATAGGGGTGTTATAATTCTCCCCCCCTTAAATAAATTTCGTCTCGAAATTTTACCTGGTATCAATCTCTGAACAGCTGTGGGTGTTGTCTCCTCATGTCCTCCTCTCGTTCCCAAGTAGCTTCTTGGCCCGAATGATGGTTCCACAGCACTTTTACAACTATATCTGCTTATTCCGTAGCTGCTTCACATCATAAGCCAAAATCTCTATGGGTTCTTCCTCTTATGTGAGGTCTGGATTCACTTCAATTTCTTCCAAATAAATTTTCTTGTAAAAGCAGTGAATATAAAAAGTATTATGCACAAACCGGTTTTGAGTCGCCTCTAGGCCTTGACTCAATGTTCCTTATGCTTTTCAATATCCTTTTCAACTGAAACACACAATTTAAAGTATTTCAGCACTCAGTTAAATTGTTTTTAACAATAAAATCCAATATCTAAATTTTCTTGGTACTATTCCTTTCAATTCATTTCATTGGTCAATCTATTATCACACTTTACCCCTCTGTAAGGCATAACATGATCCCATATTATACCTAATGAACAATCGAACTTTACCTACTGATAACTCATTAAGTACTCTACAAGGGATTTTAAAACCATTTTCTTACTTTTTGGAAGTGGTGAACATTTTATTAGGAATTAAAAACATTTAATTGAAGTTTCAAAACTAGTAAAAATTTTTGTCCATTTTTATTTTTACGTAATTTTTGAAAAAATTTCGGCAGATTGCCGTCTATATTTTGAGAAAATAGTTCTTCAAAAACCTATAAAAACACTTCCAATAATTGTTTCCACAACTCCCAACCAACAAAATGACTCTAGTCAACACAATTCAAATCAATTTCACAATTTAATCAAAGTTTGTCATCTCACAATATTTCATAATTTCATTCACATTGCATTTAAAATTTAATTTACATATACAGGTCTTAATTTACAAAAAGAAAATCCAAAATAACATTATTACAATTTACTGTACAATTGCTAAAACTTTACATTAATACATATGACATTATAATATTTACATCAAATAACTACAAGGGTATAAACAAATACCCGTACAAAAAATCAGTGAAGTCCTTGTCAATTCAGCTCACCCTGCTGTTTTTTCCTTTCCCTTATCTGCGACAGCAAAGTAAGCTATCGCTGAGTATAAAAATACCTAGCGGTGCACAATAAAAGTTTGAAATGTGGTACATATAACATCAATTGATAAATCACAATTTAAATTTTTCACAAATTACCAAAAATTATTATAGCACAATTTTGGTCAAATAATTTAATAAATACAGTATTGCCAATTCATATACAACTTATGCCATGACACAAAATTTCTGATCAATGCCGCGTTGTACACCACGATAAAGCGATCTACAACACCAAAAATTGAAATCAATGAGGGCAGTGGCTAGCTAGCTAATGAGTACTCATCTGATCTACAACCTCAACTGGTAAACCAGAGAGGGAGGAAAATAATCGATCTCAATCCCATAAATGGAGGAGGAATAATAAGGCACTGTCATGCTAAGTGTGAATCAGAAATCAATTTCAAACATTTTATTTAAATAATTCATGAAAAATCCGATAAATTTATAAAGTCATAGTTTTATTCATAAAGTGGCAACACAATTCATGATTAACACCAAATTTTCATAAATCATACCCAATCAAATTAGTAATAAGAAAATGATGAAACAAGATTTATTGTCTATAATCCTGACGTGAGTCGCCTCTAGGCCTTGACTCAGTCTCTTAGACCTTCTGGGTCTTTTTTAGCTGAAACACGAAATTTATAGTGTCTCATTATCTTTGCCTCATAATAATTCCAATAATTAATTTATATATGTTCAATTCTAGCCCCAATATGCTTAAACTTACATTCTTGAAAATTTTCATGTTGAGGTTACTATTTATGGTACTATTCAAATCCAAATATTGACTTTCTTATGCTTAATAAGTATGAGAAATCCAATTATACCCACATAACACATTTTGGTTACCTAACTTATTGATTTTGGTCATTTTCTCAAAACTTAAGTCTTTTAGGCAAACTTTCAAATTTTCAGTTTTGGTGATATATTTTGCACTGTTCCATTAGTCATGTTGCTGTTAGAATTTGGTCAAGTTTTCCTCATAGAAATTGTTCCTTATTGTCTTAACTTTATTTCCCTTTTTGAATCACTCCATTTGGAGTTTTGTAGCTCAAGTTATAGCCATTTGAACATGGCTGGCTGGATTGGCCTAACCCAGATTTTCTGGGCACCAACTTGGTTCTGGCAGTTTTAGGTCACTAAATTTGAGTGGCTAAATGACTTGGTTAAACGCATAATTTTGACTTGTGTTCTTCATAAACGTTGTAGGTGCATATCTTAGCTTTCTACTAGTAAAATTTCAGGTCATTTAGACTTGTCTAACCCAAGTTATGGCCAAATGAATAAACATTGTTTATTTGGTCATTTTTATACAGGGCAGAACACCCAATTCCGGATTTGGTCAATTTGTTCACTATGCTATGGTCACTTTCTGGGCATGATTCCTAAATGAGAAATGTGCCATTTTGTGTCTAGTTTCATTCCCAATTGGCCTCATACCAATTGGGTTGGTAAATTTTTAGTTTTGGTCTCTAAAAGGGACCTTGGTCATGCTGCCTGCATAATGACTATATCCAATCCAAATCTCCATTTGATTCCAACACTTCCAACATACCACAATTAGTCATACATGACCATTTTTCAGCTCAAACTAGCTCAAATATACTATTTGACCAATTCTCCAAATTTTGTCTCCCAAACCCTAGGTCTAAAACCCTAACTCACTAATTTTGTTACATTTTACTAAATCAAAACATATAAACATAATTTCTCAACTCATTCAAGCTTTCTAACATGTTTAATTCAATCAAACTCATGCAAATCATTCCCCTACATAGGCTGGCCGAAATTCACATATAGTCCTCTAACAATTATTTTCTTTTCCATTTTTCATAATTTCTAAGTTTATTCAACTATAAACACAATAATTAAACTAGAAATACAAAGTTTAGCTTACTAACCTTGGTATAGCTTTTCAATCTTCAATTCCTTCAACTTTTTCTTCTTTCTTTCTCCTTTAATCTTCTTTCCAAGGTTTGCTTATAATTTTTCGTCAAGAAAATTAAAGGATTTATAGTGAAATTTGGTGTTTAGAAAGCTTAAGAATAAGCTTTCATGGAGGAATTTTGAAAGAGAGACAAGAGAGAGAGAGAGACGGCAAGAATGGAAGAAGAAGACTAAAATTATTTTCTTTTTTTTTTTTCATTTGTGTATATTTATCCATAATTTGACTTAGTCAATTTAAGTAATTAAATTAAAATGAATTATGAAGTCATGCATGATGTCATCTACGTGATGTCATTAATCTAATTTCCTTTTCTTTTCTTATTCTTTTATTTTTCCCATACTTTTTAATTTAATTCTCAATTCTGAAATTTTCTTTTCTTCGATTTTATTTGACAGTTAGGT
The DNA here is from genome assembly GCF_030052815.1 of Hevea brasiliensis. NCBI lineage: Eukaryota > Viridiplantae > Streptophyta > Magnoliopsida > Malpighiales > Euphorbiaceae > Hevea > Hevea brasiliensis. The sequence continues at coordinate 35,410,795 of NC_079500.1, forward strand.
CAGGAGTCAGCTCTAGGGGTCAATTGACCAAATTGCCCCTCGCCGGTTCGACCGGGTTTGTAAATAATTCAATATTTCTTTCGAATCCCTAACCTAATTATTTGACTGACTTAACAATTTTTTTTCTTGATTTTCTCTTTTCCACTGTGTTTGTAATAGTCCTAAGGACCGCGGCATCACATTTTACGGTTCGAAATTTGAGTTTAAATTGACCTCGCAGTCCTTCCCAAGAAGGTCACCCATCGTTGTGACTCTCGGCTCATTTAACCTCTTATGTTCTGTTTTTCTTATTTATACTTAACTAATTGACAATTACTAATCATTTGTGTTCAGGGCATAACTAGGTGTCTTAGACGTGGTTCTACTTCTCTTAATTGTCAGGACCGACACCAGTCACCGAAATAGTGAAATATACTAAGCTATACAAATAGGGGTGTTACACCTATAATGCTGACCATTAATACACACTAGGTGAATTAATTTTAATGTTCCCAATTTCTCACATTTTATAGTCTCTAAGTGTTGGTATATGTTACCAATTTCATTTTAAAGCTTATTGCATTTTATTGCCATTTTCCAGATTTCATGGCCAATGTTTACTATCTATTGGACCAAGCTACAGTGTAAATTTAATAGATTTCTCTTCATTAAATTGTTTCTCATTGTGTCTTCTTTAATTTCCTTTTTGAATCACTCTATTTGGAGTTGTATAGCTCAAGTTATGGTCAATTAACCATAACTAGGTCAAATCTAAACTTTAGTTTCCTTTTTAGGCATTTTCGGTTCTGATTTTATTAATTTATTTGGACTGTTTGTAATCATATTGAGGTCTAGCATTCTTCATAAGTATTGTTGCTCTATGTCTTAGGGACAACTAGAAATTTTGCTTACCATTTTTCAAGTCTTATAGAATTCTTTATAGACAAATTGTTAACTTGGACTCAAAGGTCCTATGTTGGCATGGTCCTCAATTAGGTCAATGGTTTTGACCTTAAATTCTGATCTTATACATTTATAATTTGAGGAAGTTGTCTAAAACAATATTTTAGGTCTCTTTCTTAGCTTTTCAGATTGGTATGACTCATTTAAATTGGACACTTCTGGTGGGAGATATGCTTATTTGCATTTTTTGGATTTTATGGTCAAATGTGCTAATTCCAGATTTAGTGTGCCAATTTAATCAAGTTAATTGACCTAGTTTCTTTGATTTTTGGATTTTGGTCAAATTACCAATATTGTAAATCTATGTCTTATTGAAATTTTGGGACTAATTTAATGTCATTTGGAGTTCTATGGACCAAGTTATGGTCATTTTAGTATTACTGGTCAAATTGCCCTTTTATTGTGAACTTAGGTCATTTTTAGGTCACTTCCAATTCTGGCAGGTTTTATACCTAAACTTGTGCAAGTATTTTGACTTACTTATGGTCATTTTTGAGTTTTGTGGTCTCTATAAAAGATGTAGCCTTATGTCTAAGCTTTCCAACCATATAAATTTCAAGTCATTTGGGCCTATTTTGAGTGAGTTATGGCCAAAAGACTGACTACTGTTCAAAGAGTCAATTTTCAGGTTTACAATGTCACCAATCCGGATTTGGTCAATTTTCATGTCACTTTCTGGACAGAATTTAGGTAGGCTTCCAACATGAAAGTTGGCACATTTTGTGCCTAGTTTCACTTTCAATTGGCCTATACCAATTGGAGTCACACATTTAGAGTTATAGGCTCATTTGCATACTATCCTTAAATACATTGCTTAAACATCTATCAATTGCACATTTACCTTACTATAAGTCCACTTCTCTACCCAATTCTGATGTGGTACATTACCACATTCATTTATCACTTTACATTATAGTCAACTTGGGCAGAATACAATGAGCTTTAATACACCAAATATAATCGTAAATTACAAAGTCCACTTATATCAATTTATATGCACATAACACTCCTAACCATTACATATAAATTCCATCATCAATTATACATACTGCCCCTACATCATCACCACCAGAATTCATCAATAATTTTCATTAATTTACACATAAAATCATGAGTTTACAAGTTACCAACCATGGCAGTTTACTAAGGTAATTAATTCTCCTTTCAAACCCCTAAATTCAACACTAACATTAATATACATATACAATTAACTTATTAATCTTTCTAATCACTTCATTCAACATCAATTCCCGCTAATTTAATGTGAGAATAAATCAAACCTCTTTCATCACCATGGCTGCCAAATTCATAGTGAACCAAAACTCAAGCATTTCCTTAAAATTTCTTAACCATTTAACTTGTCTTAAGCTTAACACAACTTTTACTTAAGGAAACTTAAAGGAACTAGCACTAACCTTTTGATGGAGCTTGATCAAACCTCAACTAATTATTTCCTTTTTGCTCCCTACAATCTGCCCAATGTGTGTTGTCGACACCATATTTTGGCCGATCCCCAAAATCAATAAAACTTTGAAACCGATCCCCGGTACTAAGTCTCCTTTGGATAGCTAATCACATTTCCGATCCCTCTTTGATAGGCAGTCACAATTCCGATCTCTCCTCACAAAGAATTAAATCAAATTATTAAGTTCTCGCATCAGTCAAAGCTTTACCAGTCTATCGCTCACCGATCTCTCAAACCCATTGTCGAAACTCAGGACCCGTCAAGTATATTCCTGATAAATGAAATGAACTGGCACTAGATCTTTTCTTACCAGTTTTATTGCCGATCTCCCTTTCGAAAGTTTAAGAGCTAAGGTTTTGGTTCGGTTTAATGAGGATTCCGATCTTAAGTGTTCGAGTTAAATTTTCAATCAAGTCCCATTCAGCATTTCTTCCCCACCGATCTCATGCTTATTGTGCTTTCCGATCTCTATACTTAGATTAATAATTGCATTTAGTTCTTGTCTCGCTATGCTTATACAATCAAATACTTAGGCAATTCAGAGATTTTCCAATCACATCCATTCATTGAACAAAAGAGACATTCCATTTCATTTCATTTTTTTTTTTTGTACAAGTTATTCAGCTGGAGGATCACCCCCAGCCTGATTTACATTTTGCTCACTCTCTCTCTCACCCTCGGCTTCCTCCTCACTGTCCTCATCGTCGCCCCCAGGAGCCAGGTCGGCCATCCAAGAGAAGTCCTCCTGCAGGTAACGCTCGAGTTCGACCAAGAGGTCCTTGTGAGCATTCACATAGGCTTCGGCTATTCCCGTCACCATCTCTTCATCTTTCTCCTTAAGCTCCTCGTCTTTCTCCTTAAGCTCCTCGATGAGTTGGGCGACCTGAGCAGCTTCGTTGGCCTGTAGCGCCTGGACTTCTCCGAGAACCCGATTCCTTTCAGCCAGGACATGAGACTGTTCGGCCAGCATGTCTTCATAAAACTTCGCCCGCCCCTCAACTTGAGATATATAATCCTGAGCGGATGAGAGTTGGGATCGGAGGGAAGTAACTTCCTGATTTTTCTTCCCGATCTCCTTACCCAGACGCTGAACCTTTTCCCGAATCATGGTCTGATTCACCAGGCACTCCACGTTTAGGCTCATGGATTGAGTCAAGATATCATCAAGGCTGTTCGGGGATAGCCTGTCCCGATCCTCCCGAAGGAAGATGGAAGACCCCAAGACTTTTGCAAAACCGGGGTTCTCCCAAACAGTCCGATTATTCTTCAGGGAATCGATCAGTACCTGAGCGCCACGAGAAGAGGCCCTCGCAGAAGATTGGGAAGGACCCCCTTCCGCACTAGAAACAACTGGAGGAGGTGGAGGCGACTCTTCTTGGCGCGGAGGAGACCGGACCACTTCTATGGTCGGCGGACCCGAGGGTTGAGGTAGGTCCCCTTGTACTTCCCCAGGTTCATGACCAGGCGTTCGAAGCATTTTCGAACGCTTCATCTCCTTTATTTTCCGAGAGATCTCTTTGTCCTTCTTCCGCTTCCTAGAACCCTCACCACCCGCCATACCTGCACAAAGAAAAGGTCAGTGAGATCGCTAAGGTCCTGAGATCTGAGATATAGAAAATACCAATGCCGAGGTCAGAGAGCGGAAGTTCGTGGTCTTGGCCGGTGAGCAGTTGAATAGTCCAATGGTGCAGCTCGGCAGTCACCGCATCCAAACAAGAATACTTTTGAGTGGCAACCTGACTCTTCAGATCCATCACTATTAAGCTATCCTCCTGGTTTAGGGTAATGTGCTTCGGAAGCAAGGGCCCCTGGTGCCACCAGCTACGGGGGAAGTCCTCAAAGCAGCTCGGATCTTTGCTCCTCAGAATGAAGAAATGGTTCTTCCAATTCTTAAGGGACGAGGCGAATCCGAAAGAGCCCGCAATGAGGCTTACTGAAAGAACCAGTGTTCGTCATCCTTTGTGAAGTTAGCCTATGCGATTCGGCGAACACCTTAGCCGTAGGTCTGATTCCCTTAGCTCGGCACAGGCCTCGGAAGGCTACTAAGATCCTCCACGAGTTAGGGTGAACTTGAGCAATGCACACTCGGTGAAGTTTTAGGACCTCCTTGTAGAAGTCATCTAGAGGGAACCGAAGACCGGCCTTTAACTGTTCCTCGTACACCATAACTCTGTCATTCTCCTCAAAAAATGTCGGCTCGGTGATAGCGTGACATTGGATAAGTTCATACGAATCGGGGCGAATCAGTACTCACGGCCAAACGATTGCAGATCGGATTCTCGAAGAACCGACGGTAGCTCGTCTATAGGGAGAGTCTCCCTCCCTGAAGGAGGTGCACGCCTTGATGGTATGACCCGCCCCCGACCTGGAAGGGAGACCCTAGGAGGTTCTATTTGCGCGCTTGGCCCAACCACTTCTTCTTCGTCAGACGACCACGAGAACTGAATCGAGGGAGGACTTGCCGCTCTTTGACCTTCGGCGCCGCTCATTTTCAAAAGAAACAAAGAACTTAAACTAAAAAGAAGATCAAAGCCCTTATCGGAGTCTGATCGGCGTCGGAAGAAACTTGAGAAAATGAGAGAACTTCGGAGTTATGAGCAAGAGACTGAAAATGGAATGAAAGAACAACTGGCTAACCCTTCACCCCTATTTATACTAGTCCGAGTATTTAATGCTCACGAGGTTCCAGGCAGTGCATCGGTTAACGAGATTCGCCAGCTGTTCTGACACGTCTCTCGAACATTCCGAGATCGGTTAATTGGAGATCGGCATAATAAGTTGAATATTTTGAATAAAGGATCAGTTAAGAGTCATTTTGTTAGGAACCAGATCGGACAAATATATCAGAGATCGGAAAATAATCAATAAGATAATAATTGGAGAAACAAGATTTTTATTTCCAAAAGATCGGATTACATCATTAGGGCGATCTCTAGGGATCGGATTACAATAAAGGTCTAACTACATCATTTGGGCGATCTCTAGAGATCTGATTACATTGACAGATTACATCATTTGGGCGATCTCTAAGGATCGGAATACACTAGAGATCTGATTATATCAAAAGGCTTATCTAAGGATCAGTTTATAACTGATCCCAAGGATATTGCCGACCGGATGCTTCATCCACTGTCGGAACACCCAATGTGGGAGCAAACCGCTGTCGGAACACCCAATGTGATGAGAAGCCGAATGAACTCAGTTGAGCGACTCGAGATCGGTACAACCGAGGTCCGCAATATAGATCGGTCAAATCCAGTTCTCTCACCATCGTCAGTTAAGGTCATTCGATCATCGGGATCATAAATTTTCAGTCGGTGAGTAAAGAAGTCCATCGGAAAAGATCAAAGCCACAGTTGTAGCCGGAACTTCCGCCGGAGCAGCTAGAACAGGAAAAGTAAGAAGAAAGAGAGGAAAATCAGATGAAGGAAATGTCTCTGTCGACAGGGGTATATATAGGGGAAAATGAGCATTTATTGCTGAGCAGAAAATGAAGCGAACGCTTCGGGAATCGAGGGGCAATTAATGCTTTGACCAGACCGGACCTGAGGAAGGGAAAGATCGGAATAATAGATCGGAAGATAGGAGACCAGCATGAAAGATTGGAAAAGAGCATGTGAAAGAGATCAAAAAGAGGAGGGATCGGAAGGCAAAAAGAATAAGACAAATCCCAATAACCGTCGTCAGAATCAGAGCCGAGGTAGTTAAAGTGTGGCAGACGAGATCTCCACCGCACGCCTAAGAATCACCCACAATGCTGACAGGTGCTAGGGTATGTCATGACAGTCCTGTACACCCCAATCTCCACCGTTGATCTCACTTGTAAGGACAAACCTGGAACCCTTGGATCAAGAGAGAAGATGACAATACCAGCGCCTTTCGCTCTTAGCCCTCAGATCGTTCCGGACAAGAAGATTTGGGACCGTTAGATCGAAAGAAGAAAAGGACAAATATTCTGAAGAGAGATCTCAGCCATTCATTTTGATTCTCTTTAGTTCCTGAACATCTGATCATGTCCTTCAAAATCTTGACCCTCCATCTCCCTCCAAATAAATCCTGACCCTTCATGGGGAGCACCCGATTCCTATAAATACCTGCATGAAAAAACTGTTCAAAGGACGGAAAATATAGGCAAGAGGCAGTGACTATAGTGGAATAACTCTGAAACTTAATTCAGTTTGTTACTCTGCTATTTTGAGTTTTCGTAAAAAAAACTTTTGAAACTAGTTTTCTGAAGTGTTTTCTTGCAAAAGGGATTCTGGAATACTGAAACTTTTCATTTTCAGTTCGTTCATTATCCTGTGGCACTCCCACTTTCTGTCTCTGTTATCCTCTATTTCCATTCATATTATCTAAGCTTAACTCCACTCAAGCTTGGTTATTTTGACCTGTTTACATTTTAACAAAGAATACTTCATTTCGAGGCAAACCACAGTCCTCCGGCTGCCAACCTGCAATCTTGCTACTTTTTACAATTCTGTAGTTAGATCAATAGACTCGACTCCCTACAGGTCAGTGTTAATATCGCCATTTTATTAAGTCTAGCTCTCGTTTCACGTATTTCCTTTGTTCTCTTTCTTATGCCTGTTGTTTTCTTTAAGTTTATGTCACGCTAAAAAAAAAAACAAAGCAAAAAATATGTTCTAGTTTACTCCCGTGCTGGTTAACCCACACTTCCGTTAATCTTTATTATTTCTGAACGTAAGTCATCTAGTCCCGAGTTACGTAGAAATAACTAGACAAAATGTAGGTAACTGTGTTTGAATCACTAGGTTGACGTAGAAGGCGATCCGGTAAAATGCCATAAGGCGGAATAAAAATCAAAACTCAGGTAAGTAAAAGGGTACAGATAGGATACTGATAAAGTGACCTTAGGGGAGATCAGCAAAATCCCGTATGACACCCCTTATTTAGTCACAAAATGCCAACGAGTTAAAAGAAGTCTTATTTCGACCTTTGGCACCTTTAAGTACCAGAACTCTTAAACTTAGGCTTTTAAGATATGTAGCTGCGATCAAATTTCGAAGAGATCGGAGGAGAGTTCTTATCCGGTCTCAACTCAAAATTTTAATAAACATTAAATAGGGATCGGAGGAGAGTTCTTATCCGGTCTCAACTCAAAAATTTTAATAAACGTCTAGAGGAGATCGGAGGAGAGTTCTTATCCGGTCTCAACTCAAAATTTTAATAAACATTAAAAAGAGATCGGAGGAGAATTCTTATCCGGTCTCAACTCAAAAATTTTAATAAACGTCTAGAGGAGATCGGAGGAGGGTTCTTATCCGATCTTCCCCCAAAATTTTAATAAATAACTTAAAAGAGATCGGAGGAGAGTTCTTATCCGATTCTCACACCAAATCTTAACCGGTACGTAAAATAATCCCAAAACCAAGATGATTCGCGACACCAACTCACTAAGGTTGTCTCATTTACTTATGTATCTGGGTAATCCGAATTTAGTGAAAGATCCAATATTCCTTTTACTAAAAGGACTAACATTCCCATTCAAGCCCTCCTAACCAATTTATAAAGAATGCCAAAATTAAATCTACTTACCCTTATTAAGGGACGAGGTGGGGTGCCTAACACCTTCCCCACCCGTTTACGAACCCCGAACCTAGAATCTCTGTCTTGAAGTGGATTCATTTTTCCTCCAAATGGTTTTCTTTAGTTTCCCTCAAAACTAAGGTGGCGACTCCTCACTCCTTCCCACTTCGGTGAGTGATCGTCCAGGCGACCGCAAACCCCTTGCGACAGCTTGGCGACTCCGCTGGGGACTTCAAAATGACTGACTTAACCCTGGTCTAGTGGTCCAAAAGTAGATTTAATTTTGTCAGATCAAATTATAGTTAGGTGGGCTCATTCGGCGATGTTTTATACATTAATTATTATTGCTACTAACTATTTTGTTTGTTTTGCCTGTTCTATTTCCTCACAGTGCTCTTCATTTGAAAAAAAAAGAGGAAGAAAAAGGAAAAATGGAAAAATAAATCCCCCTGGATTGGGAAGAGGTAAAGGTGTCCCTTCACACACTAAGCACTCACACAATGTCCTCACACACTTTGGTCCTAACCCGGGCTTTCTTACCCTTTTAGGAAAGTAGGAGGGGGTCATGTAGCGGTACCCGTGGGTTTTACCCCGTTAGTATCCGTGAAGGCTTCTGCTCAAATTGAAACTCGTTCTATTCACCGTGATACCCGTGGAATTTTCCCGACAATATCATGGGGGTAGAATGGGGCTCTACTATTTATAGTAGGGGCAATTTGGGAACCTGTGGCTTTTAGAAAAATTAGATCCTGAGCTAAACTATCACAATAGCTGAAAGCCGTAGTAAGCTACCTTATAAGATAGAACTATCCAGATAGGTAGCGCTCATCCGGTATTAGGAGTCTCCCTACTATAAGACAAAAGGGGCATACTTACTCTTATCCTGTTCTGCTTTAATTTCCTTTTGTTCGTTTTTTGAGGGTAATCTTGAATCCTACTAAAACACCTACACATTTTCCTACTTTGATAAATGTGTACGTGTCACCTGTCAACAGTATGATTCAAAATTACCCTAATTTATCTTGCTAACGAATTTTCTCGCAGGCATTACCAAACCAAGAGTCTGTAAAAGGATAGGCATCATTTTTATCATGGCATCCTCGAGTCAGTAGGCAAAAAAGGTTCAGAATGCTAAACTTTGGTCCAAATCAGCTCATAGTCCAGTACCCTCGCAAAATGATGTTTCCGAGGCACATGCTAGCTTACTACCTTCACTAGATCTGAATAAAATAGAGGTCAGAATGAACGACCTCGAGGGTCTGTCTAATGGATGGAGGTCGCTTCCCGATCAGGTCAAGGCACGATTTGAAGAGAAGCACGGGAGGATTGCAACTTTAATGCGAGTCAAGGTCCAAATCCCGGCATTAAAAGCCATGTTGTCGGTTTGGAATTCTAAGTACGGGGTATTCTCTTTCAATGACATTGATATGGTTCCCACTATGGAAGAATATTAGGCATTGCTAGGGATTCCTTACTCATTGCAGAACCGGATCTACCTACACCTCGAGCATAGGCAGACCTGGAAATGATTAACACATTTGTTGGGCATCCCTTCGGAAGAGGCAAAGTCAAAAGAAACTGTCAAAGGAAACACACATGGTTGGTATTGGACATATCTCCAGAAGTGGTTAGATCAGTGCCTCCAAGAGAAACAGTGGCATCAAGCTTCAGTGGCACTCGCCTTGGGGATCTATGGTTTGATTTTGTTCCCGGGACCATTGGGAATCATAACTTGCAGTGCGGTGGAAGTGGTCTGGGCGGTAGAAAGGCAGGAGATCAATCTGATACCTGCAATTCTTGCAGAAACCTTGTTAACCCTAACCTACTGCAGACAACAGGGAAAAGGGTCCATTAAGTGTTGTTCTCAGTTGCTATATCTTTGGATTATCAGTCATATGTGTCCTGTGGAGACAAAGGGATTAACTTGGTACCTCGACCAGCCTCCCATCGAGAAGATGACCCGGTTAGTAATCAGTCCGAAAAATGAACAGCAGTGGTGGGAACGGATTTTGAGTTTCAATAGCCATGAGTACTGTTGGAGGAAGCTATGGACGTCAGGCCAACCCGTTTTAATCGGTACGGGAGGTAATCAGTCGGTATCCCTAATCGGAGTAACCGGATATTCAAGTTACACTCTGGCATTGGTAATGAGGCAGTTTGGCTCAATGCAGTACTTCTACCATGAGCTCAAGGAAGAGGAAGGATTGAAACTAGCTCGTAAGTCTTGGGAAAGCATTACTCTGATGGAGAGATCACCTAAAGGCCCAAGTGCCTCAGGCGATTACCTTAAATGGAGAGCTGACAGGGACCAAGAACACTTAACTACAGAATCTGAGGACAGCAACCCTCACCAAAACATCCTATTAGAAGAAGTTGATAATCGTCTGCTTGACTCACTACAAAAAGCAAACACCGAGAACTCACAACTGCAAGAACAAATAAAACAGTTGGAGGACCAACAACAGAAACTTAAAAGAAGAGTGAGAAGACTCAAGGAAGAGGCAAGAGCCGAAACGATGGGGTTCGAAAAGCAAGAGGTATAGTGGGAAAAGGAAAAAGACTCTCTTCAAGCTGAGGTCAAAGAGATGAAAGGGCAGAATAGTAAGCTTCAGGAAAGGATGAAATACCAAGAGGTACTCGTTGAAGAGTATAAGCAAGAAAACAAAAAGAAGAAGCTCGAAACAAAAGAACAGGCACTACTCATCAACGATATCTTGAAAGAGTGTGCTAAGGAAAGGAAAGAGAAAGAAAACAAGTCGCCTCTATCACGAATCGAAAGAGAATGTTGACCAGCTGGAGAGAATAATAGCACAGGGAAAACAAGAACTATTACCTGAATCCGAGTATGCTCTGAAAGCATTCGATCCTGCCAAGCAAGAAGAAAGGTTATATGAGTATCTCAGAAAATGTCATCTCATTATAAAGAACCTCCCAGAGCCTAGGCCGACGTAAAGAATATGGTGTACAAATTATTCAGTTAATGAAATGATTTTTGGACCATTGTTTAGTAAATTTGTGAATGAATAATATGACTCCCGTAGGAACTCCCTCGCTAGGGTTATGTGAAAAATTGAATGCGCTATATGGACAGGTATCATAAATGCGCATTCAATCCCGTCATTCACGGTCAGACCATCGAACGATGCCATGATAAAGTTGGTGCGATTATCCTTTTACAGATGACAACCTGGCTCTCAAATGCCACTGTATCCTTCGTCCAGACCAGGACTTTTAGTTTCTTTGCAAAATTCGAAGTTTATTTAAAATTTTCCTTTTTCTTTACACCCTACAGGAAATCAATATTGCTTCAAACAAAGCAAGTCTGACCAAGCACACGGTTCAGCCCAAGCGAGTGTACTTAACAAGATCTCGGACAAAGAAGATAATGGAAGATCAGGAACAAGTACAGAACCTACAGGGGCAAGTCTCCGAATTGAAAGATCAGGTCTCAGAACTTATGAGACTAATGAGGGCAATGTCCCAGAATAAACCCATAGCAGAGCCTAGCCTGCCATTACCTCCTCCACCACCTCCAACAAATGATCCTCACCAAGCTTCAACTTCTTTTACCTTTCAGTCTCCCATCCCGGACCCGACAATCACCGCTAATCCTAAGCATTACAAATAATGACCTACCTTACTCTCATTACCCAACTGCTCAAAACACCGACCCATACCCTTCAAATGTGATCCTCCCATTCACTTCACCCTCATCTCCCAACCGGGAGTATTCCACGTAGTAGGGGAGAAAATAAGTCAAAAGAAAGTGAGAAACTGTCATCTAGAGGAGAGATTGAGAGCAATTGAAGGGCTGAATATGTATGGTTCGGCCGACGTGGCATCACTAAGATCGGTGCGATGTGGTGGTGCCACCCAAATTCAAGGTTCCGGATTTTGACAAATACACCGAACTCAGATCCTCAGATCCACCGCAACCTACATTGCCAAAATGTCCGCCTCTAACAGAAGATGACAGACTTCTCATTCACTTCTTTCACGAGCCTCTCCGAGCAGCTCTCTAAGATGGTGCATACAATTGGACAGAGCAAGTCGCACTCCTGGAAGGATTTAGCCGATACCTTCTTGAAGCAATACAAATTCAATTGTGATGCGGCACCCACAAGGAGGGACCTCCAACTTGGCACAAAGACCGGAAGGTTTCAAGCAAGATGCCCAGAGATGGAGAGAAAAGGCGGCGGAAGTATATCCCACGGTGACTGACAATGAGCTATGCTCTTTGTTCATCGAAACTTTGAAGGCCCCTTACTTTAACTTGATGATTGGGAACACCTCCAACAGCTTCTCTAACATCATACAGGCTGGCGAGAGGATAGAGGCCAACCTAAGAATGGGACGATCACAGAGTCACAGAGAACCTCAGAAAGAAGACTGCCAGCTTTGGCAAGAAGAAGGGGGTGATGTGCATTCCGTCACCCGTCAGAATAATTACTCCCCATTTCCCCAAAACAACTACCGACCATATCCTTCCTCTCATTGTCAAACAGTTGCAAACATTCCATCTCTTTTCCCTAACTATCCACACCCACGCCCACAATATCCCCCACCTACAAATTACCAACCAAGACCATCTCTTCCTCCCGCTCAATCAAGACCGCCACTAAACAACCCAAGACCCCCAAGAAACCCTGATCCACCTCTTCCCCTCCCACTCAGTGAAATATACCGATACCTTGTCGGTATAAACCAAATTGTACCAGTTCCCTTAGACCCGATCCAGCCACCATACCCTAGGTGGTATGATGCTACTGCCCGTTGTGAGTACCATGGAGGGGCACAAGGGCACTCAACCGATAACTGCGGGGCACTCAGGGGAAGAGTGCACGCTTTAATAAAAAATGGGTGGTTGAAGATTGAGGGAAATGGTTCCCTCCCCAATGTTACCTTAAACCCACTGCCTAACCATAATACGGGCAGTGGTGTAAATATGATAGAGTCTGAGGAAGAAGGATCAACACCAGAAGTAGACAAGCTGGTTCCTCACTTTGAGGAGATTTTTGCTGTAGCAATGAGGGAAGGCTACCTTTGCCCTCAGGTAGCGGGATTCAAATAGAGTACGGGGTGTCCTTACCATGGAGGGGCAGCTGACCATGAGCTGCGAGATTGTGAGGGGTTCAAACGGGAGGTCCAGAACTTGCTATCCCTCAAAGTTCTGAGATATCAGACAAGGTCGAAGACGGAAGAGGACGTGAACACCACCAGATTCAGCCAAACGGCTTCTGCCTCCAAACCCAGAATCACCTTCTCACCCCCGGTAGCCTCACCGCCAGTAACGGTTATCCGAACTCCGCCTCAGCTCCCCGTCACCAATACTCACGCTTTCCCATGGAATTATAATTTCCAAGTGTTCACTCGTGGAGCGCTACAAGACATACGCTCCTAGTCTTGCCTCACCTCCAGACTACCAAAACCATGTTTCGCTCCTCACGAGCATTTCAGATGACTTATGCCGGACCTACAAATGACATTACTCCCAAACTAGTCCTCACTCGTTATCGCAACAAAGCCCTCTCCACTGAGCAAGAAGTCGAGTTTATAACTCAAGTGGGAGGTGTTACTAAAACGAAGAAAGAGAAAAGAGGAAAGGGAAAGTAAAAATGGGAGAGTCATCAAGAAATACAGAAGAGGAGGTTGAGAAAGCAGGGGAAGTAGACCCGGCTGAACATAAGGAAGAGGAAGAACTGCTGCTCCAAATAATGAAACATAGTGAGTATGATGTGGTGGAGCAGTTGAGAAAAACACCCGCCCGAATTTCACTGTTATCACTGATCCTGAACTCGGAAGTCCACCGACAAGCCTTACAAAGAATCCTGGATCAAGCCTTTATAAACCCCGACATTACTCCGGGGCAGTTTGAGAAGATAGTAGAACAAATCCAGGCATCCAACTTTGTAGCCTTTTCTGAAGAGGAGGTAGACCCCGCAGGCTTAGGGCACAATAAAGCTCTACATGTAACTGTGAAGTGTAAGGGTTGTATAGTGGCCAAGGTCCTCATCGATAACGGATCAGCCCTCAATGTATCGCTTAGCGCTACCTTAGCCAGCCGCGGCCGACTACCGATATACGTCAGAGTGCAATGGTGGTAAGAGCCTTTGACGGTACCAAGAGAGAGGTGCTGGGAGACATTGACTTGCCAATCCAAGTCGGTGCATGTACTTTCAACGTCACGTTTCAGGTGATGAACATTGAGCCGGCTTACACTATGCTGTTGGGAAGGCCATGGATCCATTCTGCGAATGCTGTTCCTTCAACTTTGCACCAGAAAATAAAATACATTAAGGACGGCAAAATCATCACTGTAAGGGGTGAAGAGGCCATATCGGTCACCAAGCCGCAATCACTTCCTTATGTGGAAGCAGCCGAGGAGTCGTTGGAGAGTTCTTTCCAGGCCCTTGAATTACAAGATACCGGAAAGGAGGGGGCTATGGCTATGGTGGCCAAAGTGATGTCGAGGAATGGGTATCAAGAGGGGAAAGGCTTGGGCACCACACTGCAAGGAATCATGGAACCCATACCGGCTATTCAGAAAATAGGCCATTGTGGTTTGGGATATGAGGAGGATGCCCTTGTGGATGGACGATTCTGGATGAGGAAAATACTTCGGGATCAGAGGTTTGACCAGAAGATGGGAAAGATGAAAGTAGTCCCGAGAATCACGGAGATCTTCACTAAGCCGGTCATTCAACATCCGGCAAATACCGAAGAATCACCCGATGATTCATCCATAGATGTCATCCAACTGGACTCCTTGTATGAGGCCCTAGTCTCGCCAATGGCTGAGGGGTGAGTCGGACAACCGACAACAGAGGATATCCCTGTACTCAATTTCGAGTAAAAGTACTCTGTTATCTACACTTGATCATTTTGTCCATGGTGACAAGTGTAATACTGTAAATGGACCTTTTCTTATGGCATTAATATTAATGAATTGATAGCGCATTTTAAATCCAATACTCTCTTTCTTTCCTTTTTAATTCCATCCTTATCACACGTTCTATTCTTTATTCATTTAGGACTATTCATCAACTAACACCTAATAATCCAATAGACTCAGAAATTCCTCTGGTTAATTTTGAAATCCCCATAACCGCCATTACTTCAAGTGATTCTGAGGAAGACCTTACACAAGAAGACAGTGAAAAGGACGAGCCCTCCCTCGTACCTTGTGGAGACGAAACGCGCACCGTAAACTTAGGCACGGAAGAAGTAAAAAGGGAACTTAAGGTAGTGGAGAGTGAAGAATTGGGAGATATGATCAGTCTGCTTAAAGAATTCCTCGATGTATTTTCCTGGAGCTATGATGATATGGTGGGTTTGGACCCTCAGATAGTAACGCACAAAATTCCCTTAATTCCAGGAACGATTCTGAAGGTAAACTAAGGAGAATGAATCCCGACACACTGCTCAAGGTTCGAGATGAAGTCAAGAAACAGTATGACGCCGGGTTCTTGGAAGTAGTCAAATATCCCCAATGGGTGGCTAACGTCGTCTCGGTAATGAAAAAGGACGGGAGAGTCAGGGTGTGCGTTGACTACAGGGATCTTAATAAAGCTAGCTTAAAAGACGATTTCCCTCTCCCCCACATTGATGTGTTAGTTGACAATGCTGCGGGATTGGGAAGGTGTTCGTGTATTGATGGGGCATCAGGGTACAATCAGATCCCAATGGACGAGGAAGACAAGGATAAAACTGCTTTCATCACTCAATGGGGAGTATTTTGCTATCGGGTCATGCCCTTCGGGTTGAAGAATGCCGGGGCTGCTTACCAGCGCGCAATGGTCACATTTTTCCACGATATGATACATAAAGAAGTGGAGGTGTACGTGGATGATATGATCATTAAATCCAGGGGAGAAGAGAGCCATGTTCAGGTGATGAGGAGGGTATTCCAAAGGCTCAGGAAATACTAGTTGAAACTGAACCCTGCCAAATGCATATTCGGAGCTAGATCGGGAAAGTTGTTAGGATTCATAGTAAGCGAGAAAGGGATAGAAGTAGATCCAGACAAAGTTCGAGCTATTCAAGAAATGCCATCCCCAAAAACAGAAAGGGAGGTGCGCAGTTTTTTGGGAAAGTTGAACTACATTTCGAGATTTATTTCTAATCTCACTGCCAAAGCTGAGCCTATTTTCAGACTACTCCGGAAGAACAACCCTACCCAATGGGATTCAGTTTGTCCAGCGGCTTTCGAGACAATCAAGCAGTATCTGTCAAATCCACTCAAGATTGGTCCCACTGTGGCGTGCGTGCATTTGATCCTCAGATATGGCGCCCAAAGAGAACTCGATGGGATGTGTTTTGGGACAACATGATGATACCGGCCGAAAAGAGAGGGCCATTTATTACCTGAGCAAGAAGTTCAATGATTGTGAATCAAGGTACTCTTTCTTAGAAAAGACTTGTCACGCTGCTAGCCTCGACAAAGAAATCGCCTCAAGCACTACATGTTGAATCACAAGACATGGCTCATCTCCAGGATGGATCCTATCAGATATGTATTCGAAAGCCCATTCGTGCCAGGTAGAATAGCCAAGTGGCAGGTTATACTCTCCCAATACGACATAGTCTACATGACCCGGAAAGCGGTGAAAGGTAGCGTGATTGCTGACCTCCTAGCAGAAAATCCTATCCAGGATTATGAAGCTCTGGATTTTGAGTTCCCTGATGAGCATATTAATGAAGTAGACTGCGAAGAAGAGGGACCAGCCAATGTATGGGAAATGTATTTCGACGGAGCTGTCAATTTGTCCGGTAATGGAATTGGAGCTATATTGGTATCCCCGGATGGAAAACATTTTCTGATAGCTGTCAAGTTGAGGTTTGATTGTACCAACAATGTCGCAGAGTATGAAGCTTGTGTAATGGGTCTGCAAGCCACTATCGAGAAGAAAATCAGAAAATTAGAGGTGTATGGAGACTCAGCTCTGATAATTTATCAAGTCAAGGGAGAATGGCAAACCAAGGATCCAAAGCTGATCCCATATCAGAAGTACTTACTGGAGCTGATTAAGAAATTCGAAGAGATCTCTTTCACCCATCTTAGCAGAGACAAGAATCAATTTGCTGATGCCTTAGCTACTCTAGCTGTTATGGCTCAAATCGAAGAAGGGCAGACGACTCAAGCATTGAAGATTAAAGCAAGGGATGAGCCAGCTTACTGCTTCATGGTTGAAGAAGAGCCCGATGGAAAGCCTTGGTATCATGATATCCTGGTCTACTGCAGAACAAGAGAATTCCCCTCAGGGGCAAGCAAAAATGAAAAGAAGATGATTCGGAGATTAGCGTTGGGATACTTCCCCAGTGGAGAAACCCTATACAAGAGGAGCCCCAACGGCGAATTATTGAGATGTGTAGATGCAAAAGAGGCAAAGAGAATCCTTTTTGAGACTCATAAGGGAAATTGTGCAACTCATGCTAATGGACACATAATGGCTAAGCAAATCATGCGACGTGGGTATTTTTGGACTACAATGGAGAAGGATAGTGTCGAGTATTTCCGGAAGTGCCATAAGTGTCAGATCTATGCCGATCCGATAAACGTGCCACCTCATAAGCTGTTCAATCTCGTCTCACCATGGCCTTTCGCAATGTGGGGCATCAATGTGATTGGTCCCATCAATCCCAAGGCATCCAATGGACACAGATTTATCCTAGTGGCCATCGACTATTTCTCCAAATGGGTCGAAGCAACATCGTATGCTCACATCACGCAGAACACGTTTCTTAAATTCTTCAAAAGCAATATCATCTGCCGGCATGGTCTCCCGAATGAAATCGTCACTGATAATGCCAAGAACTTGAATGGTCCGAAGATTCAGGAATTATGTGATCAATACAAAATCCGGCATCTCAATTCCTCCCCGTACCGTCCCCATATGAATGGAGCGGTGGAAGCCACGAACAAAAATCTAAAGAGAATAATCCGGAAAATGACGGTCACATATAGGGATTGGCATGATATGCTTCCCTATGCTCTTCATGCATACCGGACTTCCGTAAGAACCTCAACCGGGGCAACTCCATACTCACTGGTCTACGGGATGGAAGCAGTTTTACCTATTGAGGTTGAAATTCCTTCCCTAAGAATTCTGAAGGAATCAGGGATTGATGAATCAGAATGGATCCAGTCAAGGTTGGATCAGTTAAACCTGCTAGACGAGAAAAGATTAACAGCAGCATGTCATGGGCAATTATACCAGAGGAGAATGGCTAGGGCATTTGATAAAGGTGTCCGCCCACGCGAATTCCAACCCGGGGACCTAGTTTTGAAGAAAGTGCTGTCGAACCAAAACGATCCCCGGGGCAAATGGTCACCAACCTACGAGGGACCCTATGTGGTTAAAAAGGCATTTTCTGGAGGAGCCTTGATCTTAACCCACATGGACGGTGAAGAATTCCCGAGACCTGTGAATGCCGACACTGTCAAGAGATACTATGCATAAAATAGGTAAAGGATGAAAACCCGAAAGGGCGTCCCAAAAAAAAAAAAAAAAAACTTGGGGTGAAAACCCGAAAGGGCATCCCAAGAACCAAAGTGGAGAAATAAGGAAGGGGGTATGAAACCGAGGATGGAGAAGAGACCGTTACGGCATGAGGCTTCAGAGAACTTGAAATAATGGCAGTTAAAAGACTTCAAAACCAACTAAAAGGAATATGTGAGATCTATCCTTGTACCCTTCCTTTTCCTTTGAAAGTCTATTTTTCCTAAAGCCATAATAAAGTTATACTTTATTCCTTCTGCTTTTGTTGTCCTGTTTACTCACTTTTTAATACTGTCCTTTCTCTTTGTTTAATTCGCTATTGATTAGTTAAAATTTTTGCCATAAGATTTGAATTCGAAAATTGATAACCTCACGTACTTTATTATGAGATTTGCAGGGAATGGCCTTCTGAAAAAAAAAAAAAAAAAAAAAAAAAAAAAAAGTCGAATGGATGAAAAGAAAGTGAAAACCATAAGGGCGCTTTCCGTAAAATAGGAAGAAAGTCGGGAACAGAAAAGGGGCATCCGAAGGAATGGGATCATAGGTCAAGTCTTGCAACTCCTCCTCCATTAATCATCGGCCTTCGGTATCTTGTTAAGTACACTTCGTTAGGAAAGAACTTCATGTGTCAGGGTTAGACTTGCTTTGCAAGTTGATTTTAATTTCTTGCAATTTACATTTCTATCATCAACCTCTGGTTCCTTGATCTGAGTTGATTTTAATTTCATGCAATTTAAATTTATGTCATCAACCTCTGGTTCCTTGATCTAAGTTGATTTTAATTTCTTGCAATTTACATTTCTGTCATCAACCTCTGGTTCCTTGATCTAAGTTGATTTTAATTTCATGCAATTTACATTTCTGTCATCAACCTCTGGTTCCTTGATCTAAGTTGATTTTAATTTCTTGCAATTTACATTTCTGTCATCAACCTCTGGTTCCTTGATCTAAGTTGATTTTAATTTCATGCAATTTAAATTTATGTCATCAACCTCTGGTTCCTTGATCTAAGTTGATTTTAATTTCTTGCAATTTACATTTCTGTCATCAACCTCTGGTTCCTTGATCTAAGTTGATTTTAATTTCATGCAATTTAAATTTATGTCATCAACCTCTGGTTCCTTGATCTAAGTTGATTTTAATTTCTTGCAATTTACATTTCTGTCATCAACCTCTGGTTCCTTGATATAAGTTGATTTTAATTTCATGCAATTTAAATTTATGTCATCAACCTCTGGTTCCTTGATCTAAGTTGATTTTAATTTCTTGCAATTTACATTCCTGCTATCAACCTCTGGTTCCTTGATCTAAGTTGATTTTAATTTCCTGCAATTTAAATTTCCTGTTATCAACCTCTGGTTCCTTGATCTAAGTTGATTTTAATTTCATGCAATTTAAATTTATGTTATCAACCTCTGGTTCCTTGATCTAAGTTGATTTTAATTTTCCTGTTATCAACCTCTGGTTCCTTGATCCAAGTTGGTTTTAATTTTCTAGTATTCTAACTTCCGTTGCCAATTTCTAGGTCATTAACTTAGGTACACCTAATCGTCCAAAATATGAGTCTGAATCTTTACATAATTCCTACACGGAAATTTTTTTTTTCCTTTAATAGAAATTATGTAAAGAGGGGCAGCTGTCGACACCATATTTTGGCCGATCCCCAAAATCAATAAAACTTTGAAACCGATCCCCGGTACTAAGTCTCCTTTGGACAGCTAATCACATTTCCGATCCCTCTTTGATAGGCAGTCACAATTCCGATCTCTCCTCACAAAGAATTAAATCAAATTGTTAAGTTCTCGCATCAGTCAAAGCTTTACCAGTCTATCGCTCACCGATCTCTCAAACCCATTGTCGAAACTCAGGACCCGTCAAGTATATTCCTGATAAACGAAATGAATTGGCACTAGATCTTTTCTTACCAGTTTTATTGCCGATCTCCCTTTCAAAAGTTTAAGAGCTAAGGTTTTGGTTCGGTTTAATGAGGATTCCGATCTTAAGTGTTCGAGTTAAATTTTCAATCAAGTCCCATTCAGCATTTCTTCCCCACCGATCTCATGCTTATTGTGCTTTCCGATCTCTATACTTAGATTAATAATTGCATTTAGTTCTTGTCTCGCTATGCTCATACAATCAAATACTTAGGCAATTCAGAGATTTTCCAATCACATCCATTCATTGAACAAAAGAGACATTCCATTTCATTTCATTTTTTTTTTTTGTATAAGTTATTCAACTGGAGGATCACCCCCAGCCTGATTTACATTTTGCTCACTCTCTCTCTCACCCTCGGCTTCCTCCTCACTGTCCTCATCGTCGCCTCCAGGAGCCAGGTCGGCCATCCAAGAGAAGTCCTCCTCTGGGTAACGCTTCTGGAGTTCGACCAAGAGGTCCTTGTGAGCATTCACATAGGCTCCGGCTATTCCCGTCACCATCTCTTCATCTTTCTCCTTAAGCTCCTCGTCTTTCTCCTTAAGCTCCTCGATGAGTTGGGTGACCTGAGCAGCTTCGTTGGCCTGTAGCGCTTGGACTTCTCCGAGAACCCGATTCCTTTCAGCCAGGACATGAGACTGCTCGGCCAGCTTGTCTTCATAAAACTTCGCCAGCCCCTCAACTTGAGATATATAATCCTGAGCGGATGAGAGTTGGGATCGGAGGGAAGCCACTTCCTGATTTTTCTTCCCGATCTCCTTACCCAGACGCTGAACCTTTTCCCGAATCATGGTCTGATTCACCAGGCACTCCACGTTCAGGCTCATGGATTGAGTCAAGATATCATCAAGGCTGTTCGGGGATAGCCTGTCCCGATCCTCCCAAAGGAAAATGGAAGACCCCAAGACTTTGGCAAAACCGGGGTTCTCCCGAACAGTCCAGTTATTCTTCAGGGAATCGATCAGTACCTGAGCGCCACGAGAAGAGGCCCTCGCAGAAGATTGGGAAGGACCCCCTTCCGCACTAGAAATAACTGGAGGAGGTGGAGGTGATTCTTCTTGGCGAGGAGGAGACCGGACCACTTCTATGGTCGGCGGACCCGAGGGTTGAGGCAGGTCCCCTTGTACTTCCCCAGGTTCATGACCAGGCATTCGAAGCATTTCCGAACGCTTCATCTCCTTTATTTTCCGAGAGATCTCTTTGTCCTTCTTCCGCTTCCTAGAACCCTCACCACCCGCCATACCTGCACAAAGAAAAGGTCAGTCAGATCGCTAAGGTCCTGAGATCTGAGATATAGAAAATACCAATGCTGAGGTTAGAGAGCGAAAGTTTGCGGTCTTGGCCGGTGAGCAGTTGAATAGTCCAATGGTGCAGCTCGGCAGTCACCGCATCCAAACAAGAATACTTTTGAGTGGCAGCCTGACTCTTCAGATCCATCACTATTAAGCTATCCTCCTGGTTTAGGGTAATGCGCTTGAGCAAGGGCCCCTGGTGCCACCAATACGGGAAGTCCTCAAAGCAGCTCGGATCTTTGCTCCTCAGAATGAAGAAACGGTTCTTCCAATTCTTAAGGGACGAGGGCAGATCCGAAAAGAGCCCGCAATGAGGCTTCGCCTGAAAGAACCAGTGTTCGTCATCCTTTCGGCGAGTTAGCCTATGCAGTTCGGCGAACATCTTAGCCGTAGGTCTGATTCCCTTAGCTCGGCACAGGCCTCGGAAGGCTACTAAGATCCTCCATGAGTTAGGGTGAACTTGAGCAATGCACACTCGGTGAAGTTTTAGGACCTCCTTGTAGAGTCATCTAGAGGGAACCGAAGACCGGCCTTTAACTGTTCCTCGTACACCATAACTCTGTCATTCTCCTCAAAAAAGTAATCGGCTCGGTGATAGCCGTGACATTGGATAAGTTCATACGAATCAGGACGAATACTGTACTCCTGGCCAAACGATTGCAGATTGGATTCTCGAAGAACTGACGGTAGCTCGTCTATAGGGAGAGTCTCCCTCCCTGAAGGAGGTGCACGCCTTGATGGTATGACCCGCCCCGACCTGGAACGGAGACCCTAGGAGGTTTTGTTTGCGCGCTTGGCCCGACCACTTCTTCTTCGTCAGACGACCATGAGAACTGAATCGAGGGAGGACTTGCCGCTCTTTGACCTTCGGCGCCGCTCATTTTCAAAAGAAACAAAGAACTTAAACTAAAAAGAAGATCAAAGCCCTTACCGGAGTCTGATCGGCTTCGGAAGAAACTTGAGAAAATGAGAGAACTTTGGAGTTGTGAGCAAGAGACTGAAAATGGAATGAAAGAACAACTGGCTAACCCTTCACCCCTATTTATACTAGTCCGAGCATTTAATGCTCACGAGGTTCCAGGCAGTGCATCGGTTAACGGGATTCGCCAGCTGTTCTGACACGTCTCTCAAACATTCCGAGATCGGTTAATTGGAGATCGACATAATAAGTTGAATATTTTGAATAAAGGATCAGTTAAGAGTCATTTTGTTAGGAACCAGATCGGACAAATATATCAGAGATCAGAAAATAATCAATAAGATAATAATTGGAGAAACAAGATTTTTATTTCCAAAAGATCGGATTACATCATTAGGGCAATCTCTAGGGATCGGATTACAATAAAGGTCTAACTACATCATTTGGGCGATCTCTAGAGATTTGATTACATTGACAGATTACATCATTTGGGCGATCTCTAAGGATCGGAATACACTAGAGATCTGATTATATCAAAAGGCTGATCTAAGGATCAGTTTATAACTGATCCCAAGGATATTGCCGACCGGATGCTTCATCCGCTGTCGGAACACCCAATGTGGGAGCAAACCGCTGTCGGAACACCCAATGTGATGAGAAGCCGAATGAACTCAGTTGAGCGACTCGAGATCGGTACAACCGAGGTCCGCAATACAGATCGGTCAAATCCAGTTCTCTCACCATCGTCAGTTAAGGTCATTCGATCACCGGGATCATAAATTTTCAGTCGGTGAGTAAAGATGTCCATCGGAAAAGATCAAAGCCACAGTTATAGCCGGAACTTCCGCCAGAGCAGCTAGAACAGGAAAAGTAAGAAGGAAGAGAGGAAAATCAGATGAAGGAAATGTCTCTGTCGACAGGGGTATATATAGGGGAAAATGAGCATTTATTGCTGAGCAGAAAACGAAGCGAACGCTTCGGGAATCGAGGGGCAATTAATGCTTTGACCAGACCGGACCTGAGGAAGGGAA
This sequence comes from Hevea brasiliensis, assembly GCF_030052815.1. NCBI lineage: Eukaryota > Viridiplantae > Streptophyta > Magnoliopsida > Malpighiales > Euphorbiaceae > Hevea > Hevea brasiliensis. Next base: position 35,434,425 of record NC_079500.1, read on the forward strand.
AGATCGGAATAATAGATCGGAAGATAGGAGACCAGCATGAAAGATCGGAAAAGAGCATGTGAAAGAGATCAGAAAGAGGAGGGATCGGAAGGCAAAAAGAATAAGACAAATCCCAATAACCGTCATCAGAATCAGAGCCGAGGTAGTTTAAGTGTGGCAGACGAGATCTCCACCGCACGCCTAAGAATCGCCCACAATGCTGACAGGTGCCAGGGTATGTCATGACAGTCCTGTACACCCCAATCTCCACCATTGATCTCACTTGTAAGGACAAACCTGGAACCCTTGGATCAAGAGAGAAGACGACAATACCAGTGCCTTTCGCTCTTAGCCCTCAGATCGTTCCGGACAAGAAGATTTGGGACCGTTAGATCGAAAGAAGAAAAGGACAAATATTCTGAAGAGAGATCTCAGCCATTCATTTTGATTCTCTTTAGTTCCTGAACATCCGATCATGTCCTTCGAAATCTTGACCCTCCATCTCCCTCCAAATAAATCCTGACCCTTCATGGGGAGCACCCGATTCCTATAAATACCTGCATGAAAAAACTGTTCAAAGGACGGAAAATATAGGCAAGAGGCAGTGACTATAGTGGAATAACTCTGAAACTTAATTCAGTTTGTTACTCTGCTATTTTGAGTTTTCGTAAAAAAAACTTTTGAAACTAGTTTTCTGAAGTGTTTTCTTGCAAAAGGGATTCTGGAATACTGAAAATTTTCATTTTCAGTTCGTTCATTATCCTGTGGCACTCCCCCGTGCGGGCTCTGTTAGCCTCTATTTCCATACATATTATCTCCGCTCCTCTCCCCTCAGGCTTGGTTATTTTGACTGCTTACATTTTAACAAAGAATACTTCATTTGAGGCAAACCACGATCCTCATTTGCCAACCTGCAATCTTGCTACTTTTTACGATTCTGTAGTTAGATCAATAGACTCGACTCCCTGCAGGCCAGTGTTAATATCGCCATTTTATTAAGTCTAGCTCTCGTTTCACGTATTTCCTTTGTTCTCTTTCTTATGCCTGTTGTTTTCTTTAAGTTTATGTCACGCTAAAAAAAAACAAAGCAAAAATATGTTCTAGTTTACTCCCGTGCTGGTTAACCCACACTTCCGTTAATCTTTATTATTTCTGAACGTAAGTCATCTAGTCCCGAGTTACGTAGAAACAGCTAGACAAAATGTAGGTAACTGTGTTTGAATCACTAGGTTGACGTAGAAGGCGATCCGGCAAAATGCCATAAGGCTGAATAAAAATCAAAACTCAGGTAAGTAAAAGGGTACAGATAGGATACAGATAAAGTGACCTTAGGGGAGATCAGCAAAATCCCGTATGACGCCCCTTATTTAGTCACAAAATGCCAACGAGTTAAAAGAAGTCTTATTTCGACCTTTGGCACCTTTAAGTACCAGAACTCTTAAACTTAGGCTTTTAAGATATATAGCTGCGATCAAATTTCGAAGAGATCGGAGGAGAGTTCTTATCCGGTCTCAACTCAAAATTTTAATAAACATTAAATAGGGATCGGAGGAGAGTTCTTATCCGGTCTCAACTCAAAAATTTTAATAAACGTCTAGAGGAGATCGGAGGAGGGTTCTTATCCGATCTCCCCTCAAAATTTTAATAAACATTAAAAAGAGATCGGAGGAGAGTTCTTATCCGGTCTCAACTCAAAAATTTTAATAAACGTCTAGAGGAGATCGGAGGAGAGTTCTTATCCGGTCTTAACTCAAAATTTTAATAAACATTAAAAAGAGATCGGAGGAGAATTCTTATCCGGTCTCAACTCAAAAATTTTAATAAACGTCTAGAGGAGATCGGAGGAGGGTTCTTATCTGATCTTCCCCCAAAATTTTAATAAATAACTCAAAAGAGATCGGAGGAGAGTTCTTATCCGATTCTCACACCAAATCTTAACCGATACGTAAAATAATCCCAAAACCAAGATGATTCGCGACACCAACTCACTAAGGTTGTCTCATTTACTTATGTATCTGGGTAATCCGAATTTAGTGAAAAATCCAATATTCCTTTTACTAAAAGGACTAACATTCCCATTCAAGCCCTCCTAACCAATTTATAAAGAACGCCAAAATTAAATCTACTTACCCTTATTAAGGGACGAGGTGGGGTGCCTAACACCTTCCCCACCCATTTACGGACCCCGAACCTAGAATCTCTGTCTTGAAGTGGATTCATTTTTCCTCCAAATGGTTTTCTTTAATTTCCCTCAAAACTAAGGTGGCGACTCCTCACTCCTTCCCACTTCGGTGAGTGATCGTCCAGGCGACCGCAAACCCCTTGCGACATGTGTAGAGCAACTTTAATGAAGAAACTTAGAAGAAATGAGGGCTTGATGATGGTGGAGTGAAGCTCCTTACATGGCCATCCATGGTGGTTTCTATGGGAGAGCAATTTGGCTAGTAAAAAAAATGAGGAAGAAGATGAAGTTTGTGCTATCCTTATGTGGCTTTATATGGCCACTAAATGTCCCATGTGGTGCTCCATTAAAGTTAATTAAAAGTTGTTTTAATTTAAGATTTCTTTTAATTGCACTTTTGCCCTCAACTTTCCTTAAATTACATTTTATCTTCAATTTCATTTTTCATTAAATTTTCAAAATATAATACCACTTATTTGGGCATTTAGGTCAAAAATCCACTCTAGGTGTCAAATTACCAAAATGACCCTTTTTTGTTTGCATTTCAAATTTTTCAGTGCTACCGATTAAATCAATGACCCGTCGATTTCTTAAATTTTTGTTTTTATTTATACTGACTTACTAATTTTTCTTTGATATTTTCTAAGTCAATTATACCTCAATAGACCTTTAATTCAATCCCGAAAATATTTCCCGAGGTTCTCTGCAGTCCTGGGGTCAGCTATTGCCTACGCCGTAACTTTCCCGTGCAATCACCCATCGTTGCAGTGCTGGCTCATTTAACTTAGTTTCATTTTCTCTCTTTATTTTTCCTTTGCTTTTCTTGTATTTTCCTCTATTGTATTTCATTATTTCATGTCTCCTCACTAACATTTAAGTGTATTTCCAGGCATTCTAGCTGTCCGGACAGACACTGGTCACCGGAACAGTAGAATGCATTACCGAACATAAAGGGTGTTACAAGTTTGTCTTAGCCTAATTCAGTCTAACACACTGGAGTTCTACATTTCCTCCCATACAGTGCTTCATACGGGGCCATTTGGATGCTAGCTTGATAGCTATTGTTATATGCAAATTCTACCAATGGGAGGTATCTATCCCAACTTCCCTCAAACTCGATGACACAACTCCTCAGCATATCCTCAAGGACCTAACATATATTTCATGTTATTATTATCATTTCAGTTCAATATTTGTATTAATTCAATTGGTTTCAATATTTACCTGGATTACTCTTTCTGATTGCCCGTCCGTCTGAGGATGGAAAGTTGTGCTAAAGTGGAGTTGTGTACCCAAGGATTCATGCAACTTCTTTCAAAATCTAGATGTAAACCTTGGGTCTCGATCAGATATGATAGAAAGTGAAATTCCATGCAGTCTAACAATCTCACTGATATATAATTCTGCTAACTTCTCTAGTGAGTAGTCAGTTCTAACTGGCAGAAAGTGTGCTGACTTCGTCAATCTATCTACTATTACCCATACTGCATCATGCTTCTTTTGGGTGAGAGGTCGACCACTTACAAAATCCATGATGACCCGATCCCATTTCCATTCAGGTATACGTATGGGCTATAGCAAACCTGATTGAACTTGATGTTCTGCCTTGACTTGCTAACATGTCAGGCATTTAGTCACATAGTCAGCTATATCCTTCTTCATACCAGGCCACCAATACTAAAGCTTTAGGTCATGATACATTTTTGTACTTCCTGGATGCATAGCATAAACACTGGTGTGTGCCTCTTTTAGAATACTGGCTTTCAATTCCTCATCATCTAGTACACACATTCTTCCTTTGTAGTATAGACACCCATTTGTTTTCACCTCACAGTCAGTTGCCTTCCCTTATAAGATTTTGCTCATAGTAGCCATTAACTTCTCATCTACCTTCTGCCCATCTAAAATCTATTGTAGCAGGTTTGGCCTCACTTGCAACTCAGCCAAAATTACTCCATCTCGAGCCAAGGATAGACGGGCATTCAAGGATCTCAAAGCTGTGATGGATTTTCTGCTCAAAGCATTAGCAACTAAATTTGCCTTTCCAGGATGGTAGTCAATCACACAATCATAGTCCTTTAGGAACTCATTCCATCGCCTCTGTCTAAGGTTGAGCTCCTTCTGGGTTTGCAAGTATTTCAGACTTTTGTGGTCTGTGTAAATGTTGCACTTTTCACCATACAAGTAGTGCCTCCATATCTTCAGTGTAAAGATAATTGTTGTAAGTTCTAGATCATGGGTAGGATAGTTCTGTTCATGTGCCCTTAGCTGCCTAGAAGCATAGGCAATACACACCCTAACCAATTATGTGAGGCATCACTGTAGACCACAAAGTCCTTTCCTGACACTGGCTGTGTTAACACTGGTGCCTCTATCAACATAGCCTTCAACTTCTCAAATTGGCCTAACACTTGTCATTCCAGTCAAATCTGACATTCTTATGTAACAACTTGGTCATTGGGGTAGCTATTAAAGAAAATCCCTTTACAAATCTTCTATAATACCCAGTTAGCCCCAAGAAACTCTTGAACTCAGTTGTATTTCTGGGAGGCTTCCATTCCATCACTGCTTCTATCTTCTTGGGATCCACCCTAATCCCATTAGCTGACACTATGTGTCCAAGAAATGCAATCTCATTGAACCAAAAGTCACACTTGGACAACATAGCATATAGCTTCTTTTCTCTTAGGGTTTGCAGGACAATCCTCAAATGCTCATCATGTTTTTCCCTGGTCTTGGAATACACCAAAATATCATCAATAAAGACTACTATGAACCAATCTAGGTATGGATAAAAGATACGGTTCATAAGGTTCATGAATGCTGCTGGTGCATTTGTTAGGCCAAAGGGCATCACTAGAAACTCATAATGCCCATACCGGGTCTTGAATGTAGTCTTTGGCACATCTGCATACTTCACCCTCAATTGATGATACCCTAATCTGAGATTAATTATAGAAAATACTCCTGCTCCCTTCAATTGATCAAATAGATCATTAATTCTAGGCAACGGATACTTGTTCTTCATAGTTACTTTATTCAACTGCCAGTAATCGATGCATAACCTCAAAGTCCCATCGTTCTTCTTTACAAATAGCACTGGAGCTCTCCATGGTGACACACTGGGGCATATGAACCCCTTATCTAGTAACTCCTGCAACTGGATTTTTAGCTTCTTTAACTCAGTAGGCACCATCCTATAAAGAGCAATAGAGATTGGTGCTGTACCCGGCAGTATCTCAATAGTAAATTTGACTTCCCTTTCTGGTGGCAAGCTAGGTAATTCTTCAGGGAATACATATGAGAAGTCTCTTACTGTGGGTATATCACACAGATCTGGCTTAGCCTGCCTAGTATCCACCACATGCGCTAGGTAGGCTTCACAGCCTTTTCTCATAAGTTTTCTTGCAACTATGGCTGAGATGACATTGGATAAGAAATCTGTCCTTTCCCCCATAATTGTGATCTCATTACCCTTAGGAGTTTTCAAGGAAATTTTCTTCAATTTACAATCAACCATTGCCTGATGACATGATAACCAGTCCATTCCCAAAGTCACGTCAAACTCATGGAAAGGCAACTCAATCAGGTCTGCTAAGAATTCATACCCCTAAATCCTTAACGGGCAACCCTTGTACACTTTGTTCACTTTTACACTGTGGCCCAATAGATTAGTGACCAGGATGTCTTGGTCACTCTCCCACATTAGTATCCCCCTTTCTACGGGTAGGTTGATGCAGATGTATAAATGAGTGGATCCTGGATCCACCAATGCATGCACAGATGTATTGTAGAGGGAGAACGTACCCCTGATGACGTTCGGGGCATCTTGCTCCTCCTGAGCTCTCATGCCATAGGCTCTGGCAGGTGGTCTGCCTTCAGGCCTCTCTGCTGGCTCAGATGCAGGCCTCTGTGATGGTCCCACTGCCTCAGATTTTCCAGATTTCCTACCCCTTTGTGGTGCAGAGGCGGTGCATGCGCTTGTGTTGGAGCAGCTGTAGCAGTTCTGCATGGACAGTTTCTCAACTGATGCTCTGTCGACCCACACCTTAAGCAGGCACTAGTCACTCTCCAACACTCCCCCTTATGCCACTTCAGGCAATGTGGACATGCAGAAGATGCTGGGGCTAGTCCCCTAAACCCTGTCCCTAGAGAGCTACCCACTGATGGTGTGGACTAACCTCTCCTAGGGGTGAACTGTGGCCTGGGCGCCTAGGACTGACCCTGACCTTGTGGTTGACCTGAACTCTGTGCAGGCAGACCTTTGAACTTCTTTCCAGGTGTAGGAGATGAGCTAGACTGACCCAGGCCCCTCTTCTGCTGTCTCTCTCTTCTAATCTGCTCACTTATTCTAACCTTTTCAACTTTTATTGCAGCTTCCACTAACTTGGTGAAGTCTGTGATTCCCAAGGCAGTGATAATGATCTTTATATTATCATTTAATCCCTTTTCAAATCTCTTACACCTTTCGGCCTCATTAGGGACTATCTCCCTTCCGTAGCGGCTCAGTCTGACAAATTCTTATTCATACTCTGCCACTGTCAGCTGTCTCTGCCTCAGATTAATGAACTCTCTTCTTCTCTCTTCTAGGTATACACTACCCATATACTTCTTCTTAAATTCCGAAAGGAAGAAGTCCCAAGTTATTACTTCTGGCTGCACTTCACTAGACATTGTATCCCACCATTAGTAGGCATCATCTTGCAACAGAGACACAGCAGCTTCTAGGTTTTACTCTGGAGTGCAGTGGAGTTGCTTTAAAACCCTTCCTGTTCTGTTCAACTAGTTTTTGACTGCAACAGAATCATCTTCTCTCTTGCCAAAGAAATCCACTGCTCCAAATTTTATCAATCTTTCTAGATGTGATTTCTGCTGTGGAGGTGGTGGTGGTGGTGGCATTACCCCAGCCATTTGTCTAAAAAACTCGGCCATTTGCTGGAACATGGCCTGTGGAGGCTGACCAAGATCTGCTGGAGCTGGCGGAGCAGGTTCTCCCCTACCCCGAGTCTCAGCTGCTGCAGGTGGAGCATGACTCTCCACTTCCTCCACAACTGCCCTCTGTGATGTAGAATCCATATCCTATTCAAAATAACAAAGACAAACAAATCTGCATTAGTGTCACCTCGACTCTTACAAATGCAATGTATGGTATAAACTTGATCTAGGCCCAGAAATGCCTAAACTGTGCTCTGATACTACTAAATGTGACACCCCTTACCCGTCTACAGTATAGCCGAGTAAGATATGTCACACAGTGTACCAGAATACCCTATTTTATTTTAATCCTTTTTATCCTTCCTTATTTATTTTTATCATAGCTATAAAGTACAATTGGTAGTATAATTTATTTAGGTCATATATGGAAAACATCAATTTATTTGAGGTTTCGCAAATTTTATAGAAAATTCGACAGAGTACCGGTTAAAAATGGAGAAAACAGTTCTTCGGAACTTGAGAAAAACACTTCCAAAATTCTCAATCAACCCCAAACTCCATATCATCAACAAAATCTCAATATTTTTCAATAATATTTCCATTTCTCAATCATTCATTTCATAGGATATTCATGTACAAGTCATAAATAAATATTCATTTTTTCATTCATAAACATAATTTTCATTATTTACATCAATACCCAAAATACATTACATATGTCTTAATTACACATGAGAAATTAAAAGTTAATTACAAAATACCAAAATAAAACCTAGTGTCCTACCAATATACTGATGACGGTGAGGTGACACGGACACTATGCAGAGCTGCATATGATCTCACCCAGTTTATGGTTTACTGGGCTCTCTATCGGTCTCTCCATAACCTACGCGTGCCAAAAGCAACACACTAAGCAATAATGCTTAGTGGTGCCAATAATAAAATAAAAAGAAATAGCAGAAAATAAATATGCCATACATGTTCTGATGTCTTATGCAGATAATTTTTCAATCATTATTGGTAATCTTATTTATTTTATACTTGTTATATTCATAATTTCATTAAATTTATTTACTTTCATTTTTTGTTGCTCAAGTAACCTATACTGGATGACTAGACTGGATAAACGGGTAAACTGGCACTGGGTATCAAGTACCTCAGGCTGTCACACCATCGGTCACATATGTATCTCCCGGTGTGCAACAGAACAGCTAATAAGTTGTAATAACATTAGGCACAAGGCCAAGTATCAACATAATGTCAGAATGGCTAAAAGCCATGAAATCACAGAATGGCATAATGCCATGTGCAGTACTGCTAACCGAACCTTATTGAGATGCCAACCTATCCAAACCAATCTTGCTATGTGTACTAGGGCATGTTACACTTTTAAACTTTACAATTCTTGAAATTTAAGTTTAGGTGTTACTATTCATTTCATTAGTCAACTAAAATGTTGACTTTTACATAGACAATAGGTACATTGGTTCTAATACTCTCAACATACCACATTTCAAGCCTCATATTTGATGTTCTATTGGTCATTTATACAGTAGGAATTTGGCAAAATTGTCTTCATTAAAGTTATTCCTTATTTTGTATAGTTACATTTCCTTTTTTGAATCACTCAATTTGGAGTTTTGTAGATCAAGTTATGGCATAAACACCATAACTGGCCGGATTGGACATAATCCAAAATTTTGGGCAAAACTGGTTCCGCTAGATTTGGTAACCTAAGTTTGGTTGGCAATTTGACTAGGTTATGGTTAGAATTTGGATTTGTGTTCTTCATGTCTCAGATTTCTGCTGGTAAAATTTCAGGTTAATTCGACCTTTCTACACTGAGTTATGACCAAATGAATAGACACTATTCATTTGGTCATTTTTCCCAGGCAGAATGCAAGTCACTCGGATTAGGGCAAATTTTAGGCTAACTTGGTTTGGTTTTCTAGGCAGGGTTTCTTCACCAAAGTGGTGCCATTATGTGTCTAGTTTCATGTCTAATTAGCCTTGCACCAATTGAACCTCTACAACTCCTTTTATAACTGCCCAAACCTGCTGAACTCATGCTTAGTCCTGCAAGTCAGCCAAGGCAGCTCACCCATACACAAATGCCAAGCCTCAACTCACTTCATTTCCTCATCATACACATTCAAATGGTCACTAATTAACCATTACAAGGTTAATGAACTATCACATGAGAAAACCCTAGAATTGTTCAAGTGTCCCATTTTTTTTCATTTCATACATGCACAATTCTTGCATTTCACTTACTTAATTATGTTCAATAGCCCATTCACTACCAAAGGCTGCTCATAACTATTTTTCTACCAAGTAAAATCATCAAACCCTAGCTAACTCTGGCTGCCAAAAATTGTAAGTTGCACACACACACTTGTTTACTTTATTTCCTTATATTTCCTACACAATTCATGCCATTGAACATGAATTAAAGCAAAAGGAGTAAGAGTTGGACACTAACCTTGTTGGAGTAGAATTTCAAGCCAACTAAACTTGCTCTTTCCTTCCTCTTTTGTCTACCTAAAGGATGTTCAAGTTGCGAGGTAAATTTTTTGTGAAGCTAGGTAAGGGTTTCAAGTGAGATTTGGTGAGGTTGGGAGCTTGGGTGAGCTTTCATGGAGGAAATGGCTATGGGAGAAGAGGGAGATGGCTGAATTTGGTTTGGAACAGCTGATGACCCTTTTTTGTTTATTCTTCTCTCATTTTATTTATTTTAAATGGGCTTGATTAATTATAATTGGTCGTAAGTGTTTAATGGCATCATGGTGATGTCATAATTAGTTTTTTATCTCATTTTTCTCTTATTTTCTTCTCTACTCATTTTCACTTAAATTTTTAGTAATATTTATTCATATTTTGTGTCCTAATAATTATTTACTTAACTGGACAAGTCAGCCAAAAATCACCTCTGAAGGCGAAATGACTAAAATGCCCTCCATTTGTCTTAACAGACTAAAATTATCTGTACCGATTAAAAAATTTTTCTAAGCATTTTCTTAGCATTCTAATGCCATAGGAACTTCAATGACCCTTCTCTGGAGTCCCAAAAATTATTTTATGAATTTTTCCTTGGGTCTAGGGCTCCTAGTTGTGAGAACCGCAACTTCCTACTAGGTTACCCATCTCTAGGGCACCGGCTCATTTAACTTAGTTGTATTTTATTTCTAAAATTTTTCCTAAATTTTTTTTATTAATATTTGAGTTAATTATGGTTCCTCACTTTAGTTTAAATATTTTTTCAGACATTCTAGCTGTCCTGACCGACATCGGTCACCAGAACAGTAGAATGTACGGAGTTGCTACATGGAGGGTATTACAACTCTTCCCCTCTAATTTAAATTTTGTCCTCGAAATTTACCTAATGCAAACAGTTGAGGGAACTGTTGCCTCATCGTCTCTTCATTTTCCCAAGTTGCCTCCTCAGTGTTGTGGTGCCTCCAAAGCACTTTCACCAAAGGAATATGCTTATTGCTCAACTCTTTAACTTCCCGAGCCAGGATTCGCATGGTTTCTTCTTCATATGTCAAATCCGGTTGTACTTCAATTTCTTCTATGGAGATGACATGTGAAGGATATGAGCGGTATCTTCTTAGCATAGACATATGGAACACATTATGGATCTTGTCAAGCTCTGGTGGTAAAGCTAGCCTGTAGGCCATTGGACCCACACGTTTAATGACTTCATATGGGCCAATGAACCTAGGGCTTAACTTACCTTTTCTTCCAAACCTTAGTACCTTCTTCCACGGTGACACCTTGAGGAACACTTTGTCGCCCACTGCATATTCTATTTCTTTTCTCTTCAGGTCGGCATAACATTTTTATCTGTCTGAGGCAACCTTCAAATTGGCTTTGATTAGCTTTACCTTCTCGTCAGTCTGTTTCACCAGGTCTGGCCCTACCAGTTTATCTTTACCCAATTCAGTCCAGCACACTGGAGTTTTACATTTCCTCCCATACAGTGCTTCATACGGGGCCATTTGGATCCTAGCTTGGTAGCTATTGTTGTATGCAAATTCTGCCAGTGGGAGGTATCTATCCCAACTTCCCTCAAACTCAATGACAGAACTCCTCAGCATATCCTCAAGAACCTAATATATATTTTATGTTATCATTATCATTTCAGTTCAATATTTGTATTAGTTCAATTGGTTTAAATTGTTTACCTGGATTACTCTTTCTGATTGCCCATCTATCTGAGGATGGAAAGCTGTGCTGAAGTGGAGTTGTGCACCCAAGGATTCATGCAACTTCTTCCAAAATCTCGACATAAACTGTGACACCCCTTACCCGTCTACAGTGTAGCCGAGCAAGTTATGCCACTCAGTGTGTCGGAACACCAATTCATGTTTCAATTTCAATTAATCCTTTTTAATTCATTTATTTATAATTTTTGATAAATCTAAATCTTTCCATAAATTTTATATAAAATCCGGCAGAGTGCCGGCTATAAATTGGAAAAGCAGTTCTTCTGAACCTGTTAAAAACACTTCCAATAATATCATCACATTATTCTCTATCAACCTCCAATATATTCTCAACAATTTCTCAATTCACTTCAGTATCTCAAAATTCAATTTAATTCAAAACACAGTCAACTCAATGAAAAATGCTCAATTTATTACTGAACATATTTCATAGATACTTACATCAAAAGCTTGATTACATGAATTTATAATATACATTATAGAAGGTTACAAAATACAAAATATCAAAATATCAAAAGTGGCCTAATGTCCTACCAAATGCACTGCAATGTGAGGTGACTCTGAACTCTGAGTGCAGATATGAAGGCTCACCCTGTATGAGGCCTGCTGGACTCCCCAGCTATGTCTCCAGTACCTGTGCGTGGCAAAAGTGATGCGCTAAGCAATTCTGCTTAGTGGTGACAATATAAAATAAAATAAAATAAAATAAAATAAAAACATGTGTACATAATGTATAATTACATTTTTGGGTGAACTAAGTCTCAAATGTTTATTGCAATATTATCCAATTGAAGTTTGGTAAGATTTATTAATACTGCTTGAGTAACCTATTCTAGTTGAATGGACTGGATAAATGGGTAAACTGGTACTGGGTACTAAGTACCTCGGACCATCACACCATCGGTCACATTGTGTCTCCCGGTGTGCAACAGAACAGCTAATAAGCTGTGATAATTATCGGGGATTAAACCCGAGTATAACAACTCAATATCATAGCCAAAGGCTATTATGTCACAGAATGGCATGGGAAGCCATGAAATACAGAATGGCATGAAGCCATATGCGATCGCTATGAACCCTATTGGCATGCCAACCTATCCAAACCAATCACATTAGGCCTACTAGGGCATTTAACACTTTCATTTATGTAATTCTTTGAAATTGAATTTTTATGATTACTATTCATTTCATTGGTCAACCAAAATGTTGACTTTTGCATTGACAATAGGTAAATTAGTTTAAATGTCATCAACATACCACATTTTGTATTTTAAACTTGTTGGTATTAGTTGCCAATACCAACTCTAAGCTTAATGTGAATTGGACAAAATTTTCAATTTTCAAGCTTTGGGTTTACTATTCGATTAGTTACTGTTGCAGTGGGAATTTGGAAAAATGATAAACATGAAAGTTGTTCCTTATTTTGTCTAGTTGAATTTATTTTTTTGAATCACTCCATTTGGAGTTTTGTAACTCAAGTTATGGCCTAAAAACCATAACTGGCCAGATTGGACAGATTCCAAAATTCTGGGTAAAATTGTTTCTGCTAGATTTGGTAACTCAAGTTTGGTTGGCAATTTGACTAGGTTATGGTCATAATTTGGGTCAGGTTTCTTCATGAAAGTTGTTGTTCTATATCTCAAATTGTTGCTGGTAAAATTTCAGGTCAATTGGACCTTGCTACATTGAGTAATGGCCAAATGACCAAATACTGTTCATTTGGTCATTTTGCCCAGGCAGATTGCAGGTCACCCGGATTGGAGCAAGGTTTTGGTCCACTTAGTTTGGTCTTATGGGCATGGTTTCTTCACCAAAGTTGTGCCATTTGTGTCTAGTTTCATGTACAATTTGCCAAACACCAATTGAACCTCTACAATTTAAGGTATGGCTATCCAAACAGGCTGGACTCACATCCAAACCTGCAGGTCACACAAGGCAGCCACTCCAACCTCAAATCCCACAGCCCAATTCACTTCATTTTTTATTCAAACGAAACCAAATGGTCACTAATTAACCATTAAAACCTACTCCCATCATCACAAGATCAAAGTCTCATTCTTCAACCCAAACCCTAACTCAACATTTCAAAACCATGTATTATCATTGCATTTATCAATTCACTTATAAGATACACATTAAGGGCAGCCATACTAGCATGTTAGCTCTCCAAAAATCATCATCATATTACCCTAACCATGGCTGCCAAAATCTAGGGTTAGCATACCAATGGTGTTTCATCAAATTTCTTTGTCATTTACACACATTTATAGTTCTTAAACATGAAATTTAAGTGAAATTCAAGGTTTAGGTCACTAACCTCTTTTAGCTCAAATCCAAGCCAACCAAAACTTTAATTTTTCTTCAAAATTTTGCTGCCCAAAGCTTCCTCAAGGTGTGGGGTGAATTTTTTGTGAAGACAACTAGAGCTTTTGGTGGAAGAAAGCTAGGGAAATGGAGGTTTAGAAGTTTGTTAATGGTGGTTATGGTGGAATGGTTCACGGCAAGAGGAAGAAGAAAGAAAGAAAAGTCTGATTTTCTTCATTTTCCAGCCCATTTGACCTCTTTTAAGTTAGTTTATGCCATGTGTCACCATGTAATTGGGTGAAGGCACACTAATGACATCATGTGATGTCATAAATTCCTATTTAATTCATTTTTTTCTTTTTTTTTCTACTAATTTTCAATTCAATTTTTAGTAATATTTATTCACATTTTATGTCATAATAATTATTTACTTAACTAGACAAGTCGGCCAAAAATCATCTCTGAAGACGAAATGACCAAAATGCCCTTCGTTTGGCTTAACGGGCCAAAATTGTCTGTACCGATTGAAAAATTTTTCTAAGTATTTTCTTGGTATTTTAATGCCATAAGAACCTCAATAACCCTTCTTTGGAGTCCCAAAATTATTTTATAATTTTTTCCCCGGGTCTAGGGCTCCTAGTTGCGAGAACCGCAACTTCTCACTAGGTTACCCATCGCTAGGGCACCAGCTCATTTAACTTGGTTGTATTTTATTTTTAAAATTTTTCCTAAATTTTTCTTATTAATATTTGAGTTAATTTTGGTTCCTCACTTTAGTTTAAATATTTTTCTGGATGTTCTAGCTGTCCGGACCGACACTGGTCACCGGAATAGTAGAATTGACAGAGTTGCTACAGGGAGGGTGTTACATAAACCTTTGGTCTCAAACAGATATGATGGAAAGTGGAATTCCATTGTCACACCCTGCTCCTCGTAAGATGTAACATGTTCCCATAGTACACCTAATGAATTACCGTACTTCACCTACCGATAACCCATTAAATATACTACAAGGGATTTTAAAACAATTTTTGTTCATTTTAGAATTGGTGGGTCAAATTTTTTTCAAATATTAAAAACCTTCATTTAGAGTCCAAACATAAATCAAATTTTTGGATTTTTAAAATCTCCGCAATTTTTACAAAAATTTCGTTAGAGTGCCATCTGTATTTTGAGAAAACAGTTCTTCAAAATCTGAAAATAGAAACTCTCCCAATATATTTTTCAATCACAACTCCAATTGCAATCACCAAACTTAAAATCAACAGCAATAGCAATAATTACAATTCAAAATCCAAATTTCAAATCAAGAATTAATATTTCAAAACATTTCATAACTCATGCACATTACATTTTAAATCATTAATTTCTGATCATAAGTTAATTCTGGATGCAAAATCTCAAAAATAATATTATTATAATTTTATTTGTACAACTGCTCAAATTACAGAGATACATATGCATACTATCATATTTACATCAAACTAAACTACCAGGTTATAGACAAATACCCGTACTGTAACACCCCAAAGTTCGGTAGTGCGTTCTGCTGCTCCGGTGACCAGTGTTGTCCGGACAGCTAGGATGCCTAGAACCGTACCTCAATATGAGTGAGGAGACATAAAATAATGAAATACAAGAAAAGAAAAACAAAGGAAAAATCATAGTAAAGAAATGTAACCGAGTAAGTGAGCCGGGAAACCTAGCGATGGGTGGCCATGACGGAAGTCACGGCGTGGACCGTTGACTAACCACAATTTGCGGGAACCACGGAAAACATTTTTGGACATAAATAGACCCTTATTGAAGTATAAATCTCATTAGAAAGATTAAAGAAAAATTAAATAATTAGTACAAAGAAAAGTGAGAAATCGAAAAAGCAGACAAAATACGGATTATTCAGAAAAATCGGAAAGCCACGAGCAGGGCATGATGGTCATTTGACATCCTGAATTGTCTTTTGACCTAAATTTCCATTAAAAATAAATAGTATTACACTTAGAAAATGAAATGAAAAATTAATTTGGTGGTACCTAAAATAAATAGTGGAAATAATGGGTTAAATGTGGATTAGTTGAAAGTTAACTTATAATATGTTTTAATTTTAGTTAGTGGACCACTATAGGATTAATTAAACATGAAATATGGCTGAAGTGGTCCACTAACCATCTGAAATCCCATCTTCCTCAAATCCTCTCAAATGGCGAATTGAAGAACCCTTGAAAACCTCCATTGACGTTTTCTTTGAGCTTGATTTCCTCTCTCCATTTCAACTCCATTCACTTAGGTTCTTTCATGAAAAATGGTCTACACACCACAAGGAAGATATTAATACCAATTTTGGGAAGTTTGGTGAAGGTTTAGCAAGTTACAAATAAAGGTAAGTTTGCATTTTTGAGAAATCCTTTGTTAAAGTTTTTGTGCATGTTATGGGTATTAGTTTGGTGAAGGAAAATTTTGAGTTTGAAAGGTTATTGTTATTTTCATTTTGGACAGCCATGGGTCACGTTTATGATGAGGTATTTGTGCATATAATTGATGGGAAAGAATGTTAATAATGGTGATTTAGTAACTTAGTGAGTTATTGCATGTTTATATGGTGAATTATGCACTTTGATGGGAATTGGCATATGGTACGGCAATGTGATGTTGATGAATGATTTGTGGCAGCTTGTGGACACTTGAGAAATGGTGTATATTGAAGGAAGAGTGGGCAGAATATTGACCTAGAAGGATTGATGATATGTATGTGAATGAATGTTGTAAAGTGTATGTAAAGTTTGTAATGTTTAGGTGTGGTTGTAATGGTATTTAGAAATTGTAATTGTGAATGATATTTGGTGTGTTGAGGGTGATTGGAATCTACCCAAAATAATGCTAATGTAATGTAGAAAATGTTTTTGGTAATGTGCCAAAACAGTTTGGTAGGGTATGGAAGTAAACCTTGCAAGGTGAGTATGTGTTTGAAGTTGGGGTGTGAAATGCATATTGAGGGCAGTGTATATTTTAGCCTATAACCTTGAATGTGTAACCTCAATTGGTATGAGACCAATTTGGGGTGAAACTAGGCACAAAATGTGCCAACTTTCATTGAGAAACCATGCCAAAATTCTGCTTGCAAGGTGACCTAAAAATTTGACCAATTCGGATTAGGTGCAATTAGGACCTGAAAAATGACCAATTGGGCAGCAGTGAGTATTTAGGCCATAACTCACTCAAACCAGGTCCAATTGACCTGAAATTTTAACCATGAATAGTTAAGACCCATACCTACAAGTATTATGAAGACACCAAAACCCAGAAATGACCATAAGCAAGTCAAACAACTTGCACAAGTTCGGGTCCAAAAACTGGCCAAACCAGAATTGACCAATTTGACCTAAAATTGACCTAAAATGGTACCACTTGACCAGCAATAGTGTAATGACCATAACTTGGTCTACTTAACTCGGATTGACCTGAAATTTTGCACCGCGTGCAATAAGACCTAGATCTACAAGTTTGTAGTTTCGACCGAGACCCAAAAACTAAGGGAACTAGATCGTCGGTTAGGTCAAACCAGTGTTCGAATCCGACAATTTGCATTAAAATGCACTAAGCGAGAAATGACTTTGGTAAAACATACCAAACCTAAAACCCTATCGAGTGTGACATATTAACGACACTAAAACCTAATTTACCTAAAAGCGCATCGAGGGTCGGTATATTAGGTGATTAAGCGAATAATTGAGTTGATTGCATTATTTACCAAACCCCATCGATAGAGACAGTTTAATTTGATGCTGAAACACTTCAAATTGTGTTTCTCGATTAACAAGGACTCGGCAAAGGGAAAGAAATCTTGAGTCAAGACCGGAGACAAATATCGGAGGTTTGTGCACAACAAGCTGTTTCTTTTGAATTATTTTCAATGGAAATAAATATTGATTATTTGTATATCATTATTTTAAATTGTGGAAATGTGTTTGAGGAATATTTATTGATTGAAAAATATTGTGAATAGTTTGAAAGCTGTGAAAAATGGTTTGAATGACATTGATGGATACTTATTGATTAAAAGCATTAGAAATGGTTTGAAACCACAGCTATCATGTATATTGATTGTATTCCTCTCTAGCTTGTCTAGTGGGATGAATTGAATTCCCTCTCTGGTGAAGTGTTGAGGTGTGTGCACTGTTGAGGGCGAATAGAATGAGTACTCATATTTTTGCTAGCTAGCCATGTTATTCCTCATTAGTCATCGACTTTTGGGATGAATTGAATACCTCATTAGCCATCGGCTTTTGGGATGAATTGAATTATGGATCATGATTAAGGCGTGTGTGATTTCTTGATGTGTATTGTTAGATTGTGAAATGGATATTAAAATCTCATAGACATATACTGTCTTTTGAATTAAAACTGATCGACTTATGGAAAATTATTGTGGTATTGAGAAATGGAGTTTAAATTCTTATTGACCTTTATTGTCTTAAATTTGACTATGGTTTTAAGTATCCACTATTTACATGATTTATGAATTGTGATTTAAATTGTATTTGGTTAATGTTGTGCACCTCTGAGACATTGTCTCAGCGATAGCTTTATTCTTGTCGCAGTAGAGAGAGAGGCAGGCGTGACTAGGCTGCACATACCTCCAATGAGAGATTTTTGGGTATAACGAGTATACGCTTTTTGCATTTTATCTTGTAATGTATGACCTTTGTATGTATATTTTCTTTTTGGTTTTGAGCAGTTGTAAATTAAATTGTACCTTGAAGTTGTAAATTAATTATGAGTGTTTTGGATTGTAAAAGTTGTATTATATTTCCTTATCTCGGACTTTGAAAAATTCCTATGGAATTGTGTTGAGCAATAGTTGTGTAGAGAAATGTAATGGAGTTGAGATTTGGAAAATTATTGAAGTGTTTTTTCTGAGGTTTTACAAGAAGCTTTTATCCAAAATCTGAGATGGCACCTTGCCAAAATTTTCTGAAATTACAAATAAATCAAATGAGTTAGTTGTTTCACCTCAGTTCACCAAAGTTTTTAACACTGTAAATAGTGCTCACCATGCTGTAAAAGAAGTAAGAAAAGTTTTAAAATCCCTTGTAGTATATTTAATGGGTTATCGATGACGGAGTTGGTAATTCATTAGGTATACTACGGGATCATGTTATGCCTTCTGGAGGGTAAGGTGTGACATGTTTTAGTGGTATCGAGCAAAGTTTTTAAATTCCGTTTTCACTGTTATTTGAATGTTCTTTTTGCATAGTACAAGCGCTCAATATCATTGTTTGATACATACAGTACATTCTGAGATAAATATGCACTAACGAGTGAATATTCTTGTGTTATTGTTCAGAAAGCTAAGATCCTCGCATTGAATATGGAAGAGGGTGATCGTTGATCGTCGATCTATTGAGGTGAGGTGCAAGGATGCCCGGTGTACAAAATGTCGGTGGTTCAGAAGACACCCTTGCGATCTGCAGATTCCACTGCTCGATTCGCTCGTGAGATGGTTGCAATATTCCAACAAATGGCTGTGTCGCCTACTCAAGTCCCAATTGGACACAGTGGTACAACCACGATCTCCTACAAAGCGATATGATAAATTGATGAAGTATGGGGCTCTGAGTTTAAGGGACGATAGATCCTATAGAAGGTGAGCAGTGGTTAGAGAGGATGGATAGGGTGTTCAAGAAACTTCATTGTCTGAGAGGAGCTCGGACTTGAATACTCGGTATCCTTACTACAAGGGGATGCTTATGATTGGTGGAAAACCATTCCCCACGATGCAGTAGAACTGCGATCTTGACTGGAATGACTTCCTCGAGAATTCAGACGAAATACATCCACGATGCTTATGTAGACCCGAAGCTACAAGAATTCTTAAGTTTGAAGCAGAGAGGCGGTCGGTGGTGAGTATGAAAGAGAATTTTCCCGCCTTAGCCATTATGCGGTGAGTCTACTCTCTACCGGCGAGGAGAGATGCAAGAGGTTTGAAAGCGGCTTGAAGCCCAGTATTAGAGTACAAGTGCTCGGCTTCAAACACACTAACTTCTCTGAACTTGTTTCTCAAGCCCTAGAGTTGGAAAGAGTTGAGTTTGAGGCGCTCACGAGAAGAAGAGGTCGGAGAAGGCAGAGAAAGAGGGAAAATCGATAGATCGAGTTCGGTGGTCATCTTGGAAGAGGAAGAACTATGGGGACATGGCGAGGCGGCAAGAAATCTGGTAGGGGAAGACATTCGGGACAGAGACCTCCCTATCACAGTGAGTACAGAAGTTCCTACCCTCCCGCCAATGTGAAACTTGTGGAAAGAATCATGGTGGAATCTGTTACAAGGCTATTGGAGCTGTTATAGCTGTGGAGGCACGGACACTTTGCCAAGGACTGCACGATGGTCGCAGAGTTGGACCACCTCCTACTACTGCGGAAGGTCGATTCGAGCCACATCACGAGCTCACAACCACCTAGCAGAGGTAGAGGCGGGGGTAGAGGTAACCCAGTGACGGCCAAGGCCACGATAAAGCAGTCGAGAACAAGGCGGTGCTCGATCGAGTCTATGCCATGAGACAGAGAGAAGAGCGAGACATCGATGTTGTGGCTGATACCTTCTCAACTTTTAACGAGAATGTATTTGTGCTATTTGATCGGGTTCTACCCATTCTTATGTGAGTGCTAGCATCATTGATTGCATTCTTTGTTCCATGTACAAAAATGGACTTTGAGGTGCTAGTAACAAGTCCGCTAGGACGGAGGTCGAGGTTAATAGGATGTATAGAGATTGCCCTTTGGTGATCCAAGGACACACTTTCCTGTCTGATTTCATTGAAATTCCCTTCAGAGATTATGATATCATCTTGGGCATGGATTGGTTAGCTAGACATCATGCCATGATTGACTGTAGATTGAAGACAGTCACTTTTGGTCTCCCTCAATACAGTGATGTGGTAATACAAGGAGAGGCGATTGCCATCAACCATCATTTAATTGCACTAGCGAGAA
This sequence comes from Hevea brasiliensis, assembly GCF_030052815.1. NCBI lineage: Eukaryota > Viridiplantae > Streptophyta > Magnoliopsida > Malpighiales > Euphorbiaceae > Hevea > Hevea brasiliensis. The sequence goes on from NC_079500.1 coordinate 35,455,041, forward strand.
AAATGATCGAGAAGGGTGTGAAGCATACTTGGCATACGTAGTAGACACCCAAGTGGGAGTCGGCATTGAAGGACATCCCTACGTATATGACTTTCGGATGTGTTTCTGATGAATTACGGGATTACCTCGGAAGAGAAGTGCGATTTGAAATTAATGTTACGCTGGTGTGGATCCAATCTCCATAACGCCATACGAGAATGGCACCAGCAGAGTTGAAGGAGTTGAAGATCTGATTACAAGAATTACTTGAAAAGAGCTTCATCCGCCCTAGTGTGTCACCTTAGGAGCACGGTGTTGTTTGTTAAGAAGAAGGATGGTACTCTCGCTTATGCATTGATTACGAGCGGTTGAATAGGGTGACAATAAAACGGATATCCATTGCCTCGCATTGATGATACATTACGATCGATTGAAAGAGTGCGTGATATTCTCCAAAATTGATTTGCGATCTGGTTATCATCGATTGAAGGTGCAAGAGCGAGTATCCCAAAAGCGCTTTGAGAACTTCGGTATGGCCACTATGAGTTTCTAGTAATGCCATTCGGGTTAACAAATGCTCCAGCTGCTTTTATGGATCTGATGAACAATATCTACAGACCATATCTTGATAAATTTGTGGTGGTGTTTATTGATGACATTTTGATATAATCGAGGAGTGCAGAGAAGCATGATAGACATCTGCGGATTATGCTGAGACTTTAAAGGAGAAAGCAGGTTATGCACGCCAAATTGTCGAAATGTGAATTTTGGCTGAAGGAAATCTCCTTTTTGGGACATGTTGTGTCGGTGAAGGGATCAAGGTAGATTCGGCAAGGTAGAAGCTATCCTTAATTGGAAGCCGCCCAGGAACATCACAGAAATTCACAGTTTTCTAGGCTTAGCTGGATATTACCGTCGGTTTGTGAAGGGATTCTCTATGTTATATTCTCCACTGACCAAGCTGCTTCGGAAAGATGTAAAATTTCGTGGGTGATAAATGTCGTGAGTTTTGATGAGTTGAAGAGGTGCTTAGCAGAAGCTCCAGTTCTCACTTTACCTACTCCGGGTAAAGAATATACAGTTTATAGTGATGCTTCTCACAATGGGTTAGGCTGTGTACTGATGCAAGATCGGAATGTCATTGCTTATGCATCACGCCAGCTGAAACCGCATGAGAGGAACTACCCAACACATGATGCAGAGTTAGCGGCTATTGTTTTTGCTCTGAAGATGCGGAGACACTATTTGTATGGGGAGAAATGCTACATTTACAGATCACAAGAGCTTGAAGTACTTAGGCACCCGAAGGAATTGAATTTGAGCGAGAGGAGATGGTTAGAACTGATTAAAGACTATGATTGCTTAATAGACTATCAGCCAGGGAAAGCAAATGTGGTGGCTGACGCCTTAAGTCGCAAGACTATGGCAAATCTCAGAGTTTCTCCTTTGTCCATGGTATATGAATTGAAAGCCTGACATGCGGTTTAGAGGTTGATGATGAGGGACGGTAGTTGCATGGCATGTACGGCCGGTGTTGATTGATCGGTCGAATGGCTGCACGCAGTGATGAAAAATATCGGAAGGCTGAAAGAAGTTCAGTGAGGCAAGAAACACAATTCTCTGTGAGAGATGATGGTTTATTGCTACATCGAGCGAGTGTGCATTCCTAGTGATGTGGAATTGAGACAAACCATTTTGAAGGAAGCACATGAGTCTCCATTTGCTATGCACCACTGGTGGAACTAAAATGTACTGAGGGTGAAAGAGCATTCTTGGTGGATGGGCATGAAAAGAGATATAGCTGAATTCGTTTCCAAATGCCTAACTTGTCGCAAGTAAAGCGAACATCAAGTTCAGTGGTTTATTACATCCTTTGTCGATGCAGTGGAAATGGGAGCGAATAACTATGGATTTTATTACAGGACTTCCAAGGACACGAGTAGTCATGATGCGGTATGGGTTATAGTTGTGATTGACTAAGTCTGCTCACTTTTTGCGATTCGGATGGACTATAGCACAGAAAGATTGGCGGATTGTACATATATGAGATTGTAAAATTGCATGGAGTGCGATTATCAATTGTGTCGACAGAGATCCTAGGTTCACTTCTAGATTAGGGTAGTCTTGAGAGAGCCCTAGGAACTAGATTGAACTTCAGACCTGACATTCCACCCACAGACGGATGGCGATGCGAGAGGGTTATTCGATATTGGAGGATATGCTACGGGCTTGTGTGATTGAATTTGAAGGTAGTTGGGATACACACTTGCCTTTGATTGAGTTTGCTTATAACAACGACTACCAATCAAGCATAGGGATGCCTCCATATGAAGCTTTGTATGGCGAGAAAGTGTAGAACTCCCTTATGTTGGGATGAAGTAGGTGAAAGGAAGATGATTGGACCGAGAAATTGTCCAGTGAGACAGAGGAAAAGATCAGTTGATCGAGAGATAGACTCAAGGCTGCATCGGACGCCGAAGTCCTATGTTGATCTGAAGAGAAGAGATATTGACTATGCGATGGGTGATAAGGTATTCCTCAAAGTTTCTCCTTGGAAGAGGATTATGAGATTTGGCGAGAAAGGAAACTAAGTCCTCGTTTCATCGGACCATATGAAGTTACGGAAAGAGTGGGTCCTTTAGCATACGGTTGGCATTACCTCCAGAGCTAGCAAGGATACAGTGTCTTCCATGTGTCCATGTTAAGGAGTGCAGTCGGACCCATCTCATGTACTAACAGTTGAAGAGATTGAAGTAAATCGGACCTCTCATATGAGGAAGAACCCATAAAAATTCGGCATATGAGGTGAAGCGGTGAGGAACAAACAGATACACTGGTTAAAGTCTTTGTGGAACCATCATTCAGCCAGAAGCAACTTGGGAACGTGAAGAGGATATGAGGAGACAGCACCCACAACTATTCAGAGACTAATGCCAGGTAAAATTTCGAGACGAAATTTATTTAAGGGGGGGAGAATTGTAACACCCCAAAGTTCGGTAGTGCGTTCACGCCTCGGTGACCAGTGTTGTCCGGATAGCTAGGATGCCTAGAACCGTACCTCAATATGAGTGAGGAGACATAAAATAATGAAATACAAGAAAAGAAAAACAAAGGAAAAATCATAGTAAAGAAATGTAACCGAGTAAGTGAGCCGGGAAACCTAGCGATGGGTGACCATGGGAAGTCACGGCGTGGACCGTTGACTAACCACGGATCATGGGAACCCTGGAAAACATTTTTTGGACATAAATAGACCCTTATTGAAGTATAAATCTCATTAGAAAGATTAAAGAAAAATTTAATAATTAGTACAAAGAAAAGTGAGAAATCAAAAAACAGACAAAATACGGTGTTACTGAAAAATCGGGAAAGCCACCCGAACAGGGGCATGATGGTCATTTGACATCCCGAATTGTCTTTTGACCTAAATGTCCATTAAAAATAAATAGTATTACACTTAGAAAATGAAATGAAAAATTAATTTGGTGGTACCTAAAATAAATAGTGGAAATAATGGGTTAAATGTGGATTAGTTGAAAGTTAACTTATAATATGTTTTAATTTTAGTTAGTGGACCACTATAGGATTAATTAAACATGAAATATGGCTGAAGTGGTCCACTAACCATCTGAAATCCCATCTTCCTCAAATCCTCTCAAATGGCCGAATTGAAGAACCCTTGAAAACCTCCATTGACGTTTTCTTTGAGCTTGATTTCCTCTCTCCATTTCAACTCCATTCACTTAGGTTCTTTCATGAAAAATGGTCTACACACCACAAGGAAGATATTAATACCAATTTTGGGAAGTTTGGTGAAGGTTTAGCAAGTTACAAATAAAGGTAAGTTTGCATTTTTGAGAAATCCTTTGTTAAAGTTTTTGTGCATGTTATGGGTATTAGTTTGGTGAAGGAAAATTTTGAGTTTGAAAGGTTATTGTTATTTTCATTTTGGACAGCCATGGGTCACGTTTATGATGAGGTATTTGTGCATATAATTGATGGGAAAGAATGTTAATAATGGTGATTTAGTAACTTAGTGAGTTATTGCATGTTTATATGGTGAATTATGCACTTTGATGGGAATTGGCATATGGTACGGCAATGTGATGTTGATGAATGATTTGTGGCAGCTTGTGGACACTTGAGAAATGGTGTATATTGAAGGAAGAGTGGGCAGAATATTGACCTAGAAGGATTGATGATATGTATGTGAATGAATGTTGTAAAGTGTATGTAAAGTTTGTAATGTTTAGGTGTGGTTGTAATGGTATTTAGAAATTGTAATTGTGAATGATATTTGGTGTGTTGAGGGTGATTGGAATCTGCCCAAAATAATGCTAATGTAATGTAGAAAATGTTTTTGGTAATGTGCCAAAACAGTTTGGTAGGGTATGGAAGTAAACCTTGCAAGGTGAGTATGTGTTTGAAGTTGGGGTGTGAAATGCATATTGAGGGCAGTGTATATTTTAGCCTATAACCTTGAATGTGTAACCTCAATTGGTATGAGACCAATTTGGGGTGAAACTAGGCACAAAATGTGCCAACTTTCATTGAGAAACCATGCCAAAATTCTGCTTGCAAGGTGACCTAAAAATTTGACCAATTCGGATTAGGTGCAATTAGGACCTGAAAAATGACCAATTGGGCAGCAGTGAGTATTTAGGCCATAACTCACTCAAACCAGGTCCAATTGACCTGAAATTTTAACCATGAATAGTTAAGACCCATACCTACAAGTATTATGAAGACACCAAAACCCAGAAATGACCATAAGCAAGTCAAACAACTTGCACAAGTTCGGGTCCAAAAACTGGCCAAACCAGAATTGACCAATTTGACCTAAAATTGACCTAAAATGGTACCACTTGACCAGCAATAGTGTAATGACCATAACTTGGTCTACTTAACTCGGATTGACCTGAAATTTTGCACCGCGTGCAATAAGACCTAGATCTACAAGTTTGTAGTTTCGACCGAGACCCAAAAACCAAGGGAACTAGATCGTCCGGTTAGGTCAAACTAGTGTTCCGGAATCCAGCAATTTGCATTAAAATGCACTAAGCGAGGAAATGACTTTGGTAAAACATACCAAACCTAAAACCCTATCGAGTGTGACATATTAACGACACTAAAACCTAATTTACCTAAAACGCATCGAGGGTCGGTATATTAGGTGATTAAGCGAATAATTGAGTTCAGTGCATTATTTACCAAACCCCATCGATAGAGATTTAATTTGATGCTGAAACACTTCAAATTGTGTTTCTCGATTAACAAGGACTCGGCAAAAGGGAAAGAAATCTGAGTCAAGACCGGAGACAAATATCGAGGTTTGTGCACAACAACTGTTTCTTTTGAATTATTTTCAATGGAAATAAATATTGATTATTTGTATATCATTATTTTAAATTGTGGAAATGTGTTTGAGGAATATTTATTGATTGAAAAATATTGTGAATAGTTTGAAACTGTGAAAAATGGTTTGAATGACATTGATGGATACTTATTGATTAAAAAGCATTAGAAATGGTTTGAAACCACAGCTATCATGTATATTGATTGTATTCCTCTCTAGCTTGTCTAGTGGGATGAATTGAATTCCCTCTCTGGTTGAAGTGTTGAGGTGTGTGCCTGTTGAGGACGAATAGAATGAGTACTCATATTTTTGCTAGCTAGCCATGTTATTCCTCATTAGTCATCGACTTTTGGGATGAATTGAATACCTCATTAGCCATCGGCTTTTGGGATGAATTGAATTATGGATCATGATGAAGCGGTGTGTGAGTTATTGAGGGGTAGTGTGAGAGGGTGAAATGGATTTTAAACTCTCATTGACATATCTTGTCTTTTGAATTCAAACTGATCGACTTATGGAAAATTATTGTGATATTGAGAAATGGAGTTTAAATTCTTATTGACCTTTATTGTCTTAAATTTGACTATGGTTTTAAGTATCCACTATTTACATGATTTATGAATTGTGATTTAAATTGTATTTGGTTAATGTTGTGCACCACTGAGACATTGTCTCAGCGATAGCTTTTTATTGCTGTCGCAGGTAGAGAGAGAGACAGGGCAGCAGACTAGGCTGCACATACCTCCAGCGAGAGATTTTTCGGGTATAACGAGTATACCGCTTTTTGCATTTTGTACTGTAATGTATGACACTGTATGTATATTTTCTTTTTGGTTTTGAGCAGTTGTAAATTAAATTGTACCTTGAAGTTGTAAATTAATTATGAGTGTTTTGGATTGTAAAAGTTGTATTATATTTCCTTATCTCGGACTTTGAAAAATTCCTATGGAATTGTGTTGATAAATTGTTGTGTTGAGAAATGTATTGGAGTTGAGATTTGGAAAATTATTGAAGTGTTTTTTTTACAGGTTTTCTGAAGAACTGTTTTATCCAAAATACAGATGGCACCTTGCCAAAATTTTTACAGAAATTACAAATAAATCAAATGAGTTAGTTGTTTCACCTCAGTTCACCAAAGTTTTTAACACCTGTAAATAGTGCTCACCACTGTAAAAGAAGTAAGAAAAGTTTTTAAAATCCCTTGTAGTGTATTTAATGGGTTATCAGTAGACGGAGTTGGTAATTCATTAGGTATACTACGGGATCATGTTATGCCTTACAGAGGGGTAAGGTGTGACACGTACAAAAAATTCTTCAATTATGCTCTTCTCTAACTGTAGCAGCTCGCTCTGCTGCTATATCCTTTTTCCTATCTGTGACAGCAAGTTAAAGCTATCGCTGAGTATATAAATACTCAGTGGTGCACAATAAAGCATAAAATGCAAAATATAAAATATTTATAAACAAATCATCATTCAAAAATCTCATAATCGCATTTCACAATTTTTTTTCTCAAATCACATTTATAACAAATCATAATTTTCAAAACTTAATATAGCAAAATTTGATCAAACAATTTAATAAACATAGTTTTGCCAAACAATAACACAACTTAGGTTATGACACAAAATTTTCAAATATGTCGTGTGTACATCACGACAAGGCATACTCACCCCACTAATCGAAATCAATGAGGGAGGTGGCTAGCTAGCTAATGAGTACTCATCCAAACTCGCCCCTTAAACTGGAAAGCCAGAGAGGGAGGAAAGTGATCAAATATCATACTCACCCCACAAGTGGAGGAGGAACATATTAGTATTGCCATGCCAAGTGTGAATTAAAAACAATTTAAATCAAGTTATTCAAATATTTTATACAATTCACAAATCATATTTCACTCTAAACTTTTCATTTACAAAGTAGGCAACACACTATTTTTCAAATAAGATTTTCAAAGCCATAACTAAATTCAAAACCATATTGTTCAAATATTTCATACAAATCAATAATTAATTTTCCTTCCAAATTTCCATTGTAGAATAGGCAACACAACATTCTCGAAATTCATAATGAACAAACACTTTCACAATGTATAACAAATTAATTTCCATTATGAAAACTATAATTTAAAATTTTGTGCACAAACCTGACGTGAGTCGCCTCTAGGCATTGACTCAGTCCCTTATACCTTCCGGGTCTTTTTCAGCTGAAACACAACATTTATGGTGTTTCAGTATCTTATTTCACAGTAAATCCAATAATTAATTCACAAATACTTAATTCAAGCCTAAATATGCTTAAACTAACATTCTTGAAAATTTTCATTTTAGAGTTACTATTCATGGTACTATTCAAGTCAATTTGTTGACTTTCTAAGGCTTAATAGGTATGGGAACTTCAACTTCACCCACATACCACATTTTGGTCACTAAATTTGTTGGTTTTGGTTGTTTACTCAAATTCTAAGTCTTTTAGGCAAATTTGCAAATTTTCAGTTTTGGCGTCTTAAGTTGCACTGTTCCATTGGTCATTTTACTGCTAGAATTTGGTAAACTTTCTTCATAGAAAATGTTTCCTATTGTCTTAAGTTTATTCTCCTTTTTGAATCACTCCAATTGGAGTTTTGTAGCTCAAGCTATAGCCATTTGAACCATGGCTGCAGGATTGGACTCAACCCAGTTTTCTGGGCAAATTTTGGTTCTGGCAGTTTTAGGTCACCAAATTTGGGTGGCCAATAACTTGGTTAATGGATTTGTGTTATTCATAAAAGTTTTAGGTCTATATCTCATCTGTCCACTGGTAAAATTTCAGGTCATTTTGACCTGCCTAGCTCAAGTTATGGCCAAATGAACAAACACTGTTCATTTGGTCAGTTTGTACAGGGACAGACTGAGATATTCCAAGTTTGGTCAATTTGTTCACTAGGTTTTGGTCACTTTTTGGGCGTTCTTCCTAAATGAAAATTGTGTCATTTAGTGTCTATTTTCATTCCCAATTGGTCTCATACCAATTGGACTTGTAAATTTTTAGTTTTGGTCCCTCAAAGTGACCTTGGTCATGCTGCCAGCAGCATGACCACACTGAATCCGAATTTGGTTTCAACTCCAATACTTTCAACACACTTCATTTGGTCACCATTGACCATTTCTTACTTCAAATTAGGTCAAAGACAAAATTTACCAATTTTTCACATTTTTGTCTCTAAACCCTAAGGGTCCAAAACCCTAATTCACAAATTCTTGCATTTAACCAATTCAATGCATATCAATCTCATTACCACATCCATACAAGCTTGCTTAACATATTAAATTCAATCAAACCATGCAAATACACCTCCACAACATGCTGGCTGAAATTTAATCATGGTCCTTCAACAATTTATTTCATTTCATTTTAAGTTTATTTCTAAGTTAATCAAGCTATAAACACAACTAATAAACTAATTTTGTAACTTAAATCACTAATCTCAATCTTTGATGTCCAAGTCTTCAATTCTCTTCCTTTTTCTTTTTCTTTGTTCTTCAATCTCCTCTTCTAGTTGCCAAAACAAGCTTTAACCATGGTAAAATAATTTTCTATGGTGAGATTTTTGGTTTTTCAAGCTCAAAAAATGAGCTTTCATGGTGGTGTTGTGAGGGAGAGGATGAGAGAGGGAGTGAGGCGGCACTTAGGGAAGAAGAAGGACTTTTAGTTTTTTTTTTTTTCTTTTCTTTTTTATGTCTTTAGGAAGACCAAAATTCAATTTAATTAAATTTATTAATTATAATCTTTATGGCATCATGCATGATGCCATGCATTATGTCATCTCCCTACACCTTTTTCATTTCCTCTTTTTTTTTTTTTTTTTGCTATTAGTTCTTTAATTTAATTCTCGACTCCAAAATTTTCTTTTCTCCGATTTTATTTGACAGTTAGGTCAGGAGTCAACTCTCGGGGTCAATTGACCAAATTACCCCTCGCCAGTTTAACCCGGTTTGTAAATAATTAAATATTTCTTCCGGATCCCTGACCTAATTATTTGACTGGCTTAACAATTCTTTTTCATGATTTTCTCCTATCCACTATGTTCGTAATGGTCCTAAGGACTGCGACGTTACATTTTACGATTCAAAATTTGAGTTTAAGACGACTTCGTAGTCGTTCCCGAGAAGGTCACCCATCGTTGTGACTCTCGGCTCATTTAACTTCTTATGTTCTGTTTTTCTTATTTATGCTTAACTAATTGACAATTACTAATTATTTGTGTTTATGGCTTATCTAGTTGTCTTAAGTATGGTTTCAATCCTTTTAATTGTCCAGACCGACTTCGGTCACCGGAACAGTGAAATATACCAGGCTATGCAAATAGGGGTGTTACATCCATGCAGCCTAACTATCTCACTGATATACAATTCTGCTAAATTCTCCAGTGAGTAGTCAGTCCTTACTGATAAAAAGTGTGCTGACTTCGTCAATCTATCTATTATGACCCATACTGCATCATGCTTCTTCTGGGTGAGCGGTAGACCACTTACAAAATCCATGGTGACCCGATCCCATTTCCAATCAGGTATGCGTATAGGCCGTAGCAAACCCGATGGAACTTGATGTTCTGCCTTTACTTGCTGACATGTCAAGCATTTAGTTACATAGTCAGCTATGTCCTTCTTCATACGAGGCCACCAATACTGAAGCTTCAGATCATGATACATTTTTGTACTTCCTGGATGCATAGCATAAACACTGGTGTGTGCCTCTTTCAGGATACTGACTTTCAATTCCCTATCATCTATTATACATACTCTTCCTTTGTAGTATAGACACCCATCTGCTTTCACCTCATAGTCAATTGCTTTCCCTCTAAGATTTTACTGACAGTAGTCATTAATTTCTCATCTACCTTCTGCCCATCTAAAATCTGCTATAGCAGGTTTGGCCTCACTTGCAACTCAGCCAAAATAGCTCCATCTCGAGCTAAGGATAGACGGGCATTCAATGATCTCAAAGCTGTGATGGATTTTCTACTTGAAGCATTTGCAACTACATTTGCCTTCCCAGGATGGTAGTCAATGACAGAATCATAGTCCTTTAGGAACTCAATCCATCGCTTCTGTCTAAGTTTGAGCTCCTTCTGGGTTGGCAAGTATTTTAGGCTTTTGTGGTTTGTGTAAATGTAACTCTTTTCACCATACAAGTAATGTCTCCATATCTTCAGTGCGAAGATAATTGCTGCAAGTTCTATATCATGGGTAGGGTAATTCTGTTCATGTGGCCTTAGATGCCTGAAAGCATAAGCGACCACCTTCCCCTCTTGCATCATTTTCTCTTATTTTCTTCTCTACTCATTTTCACTTAAATTTTTAGTAATATTTATTCACATTTTGTGTCATAATAAATATTTACTTAACGGGACAAGTCAGCCAAAAATCACCTCTGAAGGCAAAATGACTAAAATGCCCTCCGTTTGGCTTAACAGACTAAAATTGTCTGTACCGATTGAAAAATTTTTCTAAGCATTTTCTTGGCATTCTAATGCCATAAGAACCTCAATGACCCTTCTCTGGAGTCCCAAAAATTATTTTATGAATTTTCCCTCTGGTCTAGGACTCCTAGTTGCGAGAATCGCAACTTCTCACTAGGTTACCCATCGCTAGGCACCGACTCATTTAACTTAGTTGTATTTTATTTCTAAAATTTTTCCTAAATTTTTTTTATTAATATTTGAGTTAATTATGGTTCCTCACTTTAGTTTAAATATTTTTCCGGACGTTCTAGCTGTCCGGACCGACAAGGGTCACCAGAACAATAGAATGTATGGAGTTGCTACAGGGAGGGTGTTACAACTCTTCCCCTCTAATTTAAATTTCGTCCTCAAAATTTACCTGATGCAAACAGTTGAGGGAACTGTTGCCTCATCATCTCTTCACTTTCCCAAGTTGCCTCATCGGTGTTGTGGTGCCTCCAAAGCACTTTCACCAAAGGAATCTGCTTATTCCTCAACTCTTTCACTTCCTGAGCCAGGATCCGTATGAGTTCTTCTTCATATGTCAAATCTGGTTGTACTTCAATTTCTTCCATGGAGATGACATGTGAAGGATCTGAGCGGTATCTTCTTAGCATAGACATATGGAACACATTGTGGATCTTGTCCAGCTCTGGTGGTAAAGCTAGCCTGTAGGCCACTGGACCCACACATTTAATGACTTCATATGGGCCAATGAACCTAGGGCTTAACTTACCTTTTCTTCGAAACCTTAATACCTTCTTCCACGGTGACACCTTGAGGAACACTTTGTCGCCCACTGCATATTCTATTTCTTTTCTCTTCAGGTTGGCATAACTTTTTTATCTGTCTGAGGCAACTTTCAAATTGGCTTTGATTAGCTTTACCTTCTCCTCAGTCTGTTTCACCAGGTCTGGCCCTACTAGTTTATCTTCACCCAATTCAATCCAGCACACTGTAGTTCTACATTTCCTCCCATATAATGCTTCATACAGGGCCATTTGGATGCTAGCTTGATAGCTATTGTTGTATGCAAATTCTGCCAGTGGGAGGTATCTATCCCAACTTCCCTCAAACTCAATGACAGAACTCCTCAGCATATCCTCAAGAACCTGACATATATTTTATGTTATCATTATCATTTCAGTTTAATATTTGTATTAGTTCAATTGGTTTCAATTGTTTACCTGGATTACTCTTTCTGATTGCCCATCTGTTTGAGGATGGAAAGCTGTGCTGAAGTGGAGTTGTGCACCCAAGGATTCATGCAACTTCTTCCAAAATCTCGATGTAAACCTTGGGTCTTGATCAGATATGATGGAAAGTGGAATTCCATGCAATCTAACTATCTCACTGATATACAATTCTGCTAAATTCTCCAGTGAGTAGTCAGTCCTAACTGGTAAAAAGTGTGTTGACTTTGTCAATCTATCCACTATCACCAATACTGCATCATGCTTCTTCTGGGTGAGCGGTAGACCACTTACAAAATCCATGGTGACCCGATCCCATTTCCATTTAGGTATGCGTATAGGCTGTAGCAAACCTGATGGAACTTGATGTTCTTCCTTGACTTGCTGACATGTCAAGCATTTAGTTACATAGTCAGCTATGTCCTTCTTCATATGAGGCCACCAATACTGAAGCTTCAGATCATGATACATTTTTATACTTTCTTGGTGCAAAGCATAAACACTGGTGTGTGCCTCTTTCAGGATACTAACTTTCAATTCCCTATCATCTGGTACATATACTCTTCCTTTGTAGTACAGACACCCATCTTCTTTCACCTCATAGTCAGTTGCTTTCCCCTCTTAGATTTTACTGACAGTAGTCTTTAATTTCTCATCAACCTTTTACCCATCTAAAATCTGATGTAGCAGGTTTGGCCTCACTTGCAACTCAGCAAAATAGCTCCATCTTGAGCCAAGGATAGACGGGCATTCAATGATCTCAAAGCTGTGATGGATTTTCTGCTTAAAGCATCTGCAACTACATTTGCCTTCCCAGGATGATAGTCAATGACACAATCATAGTCCTTCAGGAACTCAATCCATCGCCTCTGTCTAAGTTTGAGCTCCTTCTGGGTAGGCAAGTATTTTAGGCTTTTGTGGTTTGTGTAAATGTAACTCTTTTCACCATACAAGTAATGCCTCCATATCTTCAGTGCAAAGATAATTGCTGCAAGTTCTAGATCATGGGTAGGGTAATTTTGTTCCTGTGGCCTTAGCTGCCTGGAAGTATAAGCGACTACCTTCCCCTCTTGCATCATTTTCTCTTATTTTCTTCTCTACTCATTTTCACTTAAATTTTTTGTAATATTTATTCACATTTTGTGTTATAATAATTATTTACTTAACTGGACAAGTCAGCCAAAAATCACCTCTGAAGGCAAAATGACTAAAATGCCCTCCATTTGGCTTAACAGACTAAAATTGTCTGTACCGATTGAAAAATTTTTCTAAGCATTTTCTTGGCATTCTAATGCCATAAGAACCTCAATGACCCTTCTCTGGAGTCCCAAAAATTATTTTATGAATTTTCCCTTAGGTATAGGGCTCCTAGATGCGAGAACCGCAATTTCCCACTAGGTTACCCATCGCTAGGGCACCGACTCATTTAACTTAGTTGTATTTTATTTCTAAAATTTTTCCTAAATTTTTTTTTATTAATATTTGAGTTAATTATGGTTCCTCAATTTAGTTTAAATATTTTTCCGGATGTTCTAGCTATCCGGACCGATACTAGTCACCAGAACAGTAGAATGTACGGAGTTGCTACAGGGAGGGTGTTACAACTCTTCTCCTCTAATTTAAATTTCGTCCTCGAAATTTACCTGATGCAAACAGTTGAGGGAACTGTTGCCTCATCGTCTTTTCACTTTCCCAAGTTGCCTCTTCGGTGTTGTGGTGCCTCCAAAGCACTTTCACCAAAGGAATCTGCTTATTCCTCAACTCTTTCACTTTCGGAGCCAGGATCCGTATGGGTTCTTCTTCATATGTCAAATCCGATTGTACTTCAATTTCTTCCATAGAGATGACATGTGAAGGATCTGAGAGGTATCTTCTTAGCATAGACATATGGAACACATTGTGGATCTTGTCCAACTTTGGTGATAAAGCTAGCCTGTAGGCCACTGGACCCACACGTTTAATGACTTCATATGGGCCAATGAACCTAGGGCTTAACTTACCTTTTCTTCCAAACCATAGTACCTTCTTCCACAGTGACACCTTGAGAAACACTTTGTCGCCCACTGCATATTCTATTTCTTTTCTCTTCAGGTCGGCATAACATTTTTATCTGTCTGAGGCAACCTTCAAATTGGCTTTCATTAGCTTTACCTTCTCCTCAGTCTGTTTCACAAGGTCTGGCCCTACTAGTTTATCTTCACCCAATTCAGTCCAACACACTGGAGTTCAACATTTCCTTCCATACAACGCTTCATATGAGGCCATTTGGATGCTAGCTTGGTAGCTATTGTTGTATGCAAATTCTGCTAAAATAGCTCCATCTCGAGCGAGGATAGACAGGCATTCAATGATCTCAAAGCTGTGATGGATTTTCTGCTTAAAGCATCTGCAACTACATTTGCCTTCCCAGGATGGTAGTCAATCACACAATCATAGTCCTTCAGGAACTCAATCCATCGCCTCTTTCTAAGTTTGAGCTCCTTCTAGGTTGGCAAGTATTTTAGGCTTTTGTGGTTTGTGTAAATGTAACACTTTTCACCACACAAGTAATGCCTCCTTATCTTCAGTGCGAAGATAATTGTTGTAAGTTCTAGATCATGGGTAGGATAATTCTGTTCATGTGGCCTTAGCTGCCTGGAAGCATAAGCGACCACCTTCCCCTCTTGCATCAATTCACACCTTAACCCATTATGAGAGGCATCACTGTAAACCACAATGTCCTTTCCCGACACTGGCTGTGTTAACATTGGTGCCTCTGTCAACATAGCCTTTAACTTATCAAAACTGGCTTGACACTTATCATTCCAGTCAAACCTGACATTCTTGTGTAACAACTTAGTCATTAGAGCAGCTATTAAAGAAAATGAAGGAACGGAAGCGTGAAAAACACAAGTTTATACTATTGAATTCAAAAATTTTCACCTAGGGTCACATGCATCATGCAAGATTTATTTTTATCTATTTGATTTCAATGATAAACAACATATTAAAACTCTTTTAATATGTTTTTTGATCTGTATTTGCCATTTAGATTTTAAAATTAATCAGATTAATTTTAGAACCCTAGATTAAATCAAGAACGATTACACTAACCTCTTGATGCAATCGCAAATGTCTGCGCTTTGAGATTCGCCTTCGTGACACCGGATGTTGTCCTCTAGCTTGTCCACACCAAGAACACCTATGGCAGCCCTTGAACAGCTTCTAAAGCTTTTTCTATTAATTAGAAATTCAAGTTCTGCCTTTTAAGAGATTAGAGATGTAAACAGGACACTAGAAACAATTTCTAGTGTTCTTAATTCAAGAGATTGATGGCTAATCTCTTTGAATTGATGAGAGATGAAGAAGAATAGATGAAAAGCCTCAAAGTGGCGTAACAAAGGAGAGGAGTGGCTGCTGGTTGCTTTTCTTTTCATAACAACACTTAAATAGCTAGGTTAACTCATTAAACCCTTGCCACATGTCACCCATTGATTAGCTCTAGGTTTAAGTGACCCAATCACATTGTGCCAAGTGTCAAACCTATATTTAATCTTGATTTTAATCATCTTACATGATTAAAAAACATTTGGTAAGCTTATGTGTAATCCCATGTGTCACCATCTCATGATGCCACGTGTCACACTGTAAAATGACCAAAATGCCCCTGTGTCTTAATTTTGAGTTCTTAACCCAAAATAATTATTTTTCTTCTTCTAATCAATTTATATCAAATATAAATTAATTAATTAATCTCTATTAATTAATTTCTCATTAATTAAATTCATATTTAAACACTTTAAATATAAATTTAACTTATACTATACATCCTATAATCTAGATTTGGTTTCAAGTCATGCTAGGGACTTTGCAATTTAATTGCAAACCAAACCTATTTAATTAATCAATTAAACTCTTTAATTAATTAATTAAATCATATTTAAATAGGTGATAACTTGTGTATGTGTGTGACTTACTAGGCTCATCACTAATTGGTAATGAGACATGATATCAACTCTTAATATCATCAGAACTCTTTCTTACCATAAATGATTTCTCTAAATCATTTTATGAACCTCATAGACCATGGTTAACACCTAGCATAGCATGCCATGGCCACCCAATTAGTAATAAGGTTTACCTTAAATGAACCTATAATCATATGTTTATTACCATGCACTAGAATCTCTCTGTTACAAAATCCCAACTCAAGCTGGAGTAATGGTTTATGTCAAACTCCATTTGCTATGAATATTATGTTCTCTTTTAATTCCAGTTCTTGATTAAAAGATTTTCTCATCAGAAACTCTTTTCTGAATAAATCTATCTATCCTGGCCAGGAACTTGAAACATCAAGAACAATTAAATGAACATAGAATTTTATCTCTATTTACTTAGAGGAACAGATTCCATCTTAATCAACATCTACCTCCATATATAACTAGTAGGAGCCAACAGATGCCCATATACCCATACATAGTACAAGTATGAAAGCAGTATCAAACTCAAACTACCTATATACAAGATAACTGTGCTATCTCAGGTCTAAAGATTATATGCACTGATATGATTTATGACAAAACATTGACAAGAGTAAACTCCATGTGCTTGTCATAAGTGTCACTGGTTCGGCCTACTTATCATTTATAAGTGCCTATCATGTTTATTATATGGCATGAGACTCACCATTCCATCTTATTTATATCTCATATAAATAACTTGGGAACAAACATGAATACAATTTTTCTGGATAAGTCATGTCCTTATTATGAAGTATCCTCGATTGTGAACCTATTTATGATACTTTGTGCTAGAAATATTGTCACTTATATTCTTAACAACTTAAGAATAATATTTCTAACAAAATATCAATGGACCTTTTCTATTACACATAAATATATTATGTAAACGGACAAGTGGAAATGCCTTTTTATTAATAAAAATATGTACAAGATACATACTAAATGATATGCTCTAGGGCATACTACTAATAATCTCCCACTAGCACTAGAGCCATTCATTACAATATCTTAAACCTATCTTCTCAAGATGTCGGTCTAACTGAGTCTGTGACATAGGCTTAGTGAATGGATCAGCTGGATTTTCAGCTGATGCTATTTTCTGCATGGCTACATCGCCTCGCCCAACTATTTCTCTGATAATGTGGTAGCGCCTTTCTATGTGTTTGGATTTCTGGTGAGACCTTGGTTCCTTAGCCTGTATGACTGCTCCATTATTATCTGTAACATCCTTATTTTAGCTAGTCCGTACAGTCTACTGTTCCGGTGACCAGTGTCGGTCCGGACAGCTAGAACGTCCAAAAAAAAAAAAGAAATAATAAATAAATAAATAATATATATTTAAACTAAAGTGAGAAACTATAATTAACTCAAATATTAATAAGAAAAATTTAGAAAAAAATTTTAGAAATAAAATACAACCAAATTAAATGAGCCGGTACCCTAGCGATGGGTAACCTAGTGGGAAGTTGCGGTTCTCGCAACTAGGAGCCCTAAACCCGAGGAAAAATTCATAAAATAATTTTTGGGACTCCAGAAAATGGTCATTGAGGTTCCTATGGCATTAGAATGCCAAGAAAATACTTAGAAAAAATTTTCAATCGGTACAGACAATTTTGGCCCGTTAAGCCAAACGGAGGGCATTTTGGTCATTTCGTCTTCAGAGATGATTTTTGGCCGACTTGTCCAGTTAAGCAAATAATTATTATGATCTAAAATATGAATAAATATTGCTAAAAATTAAATTGGAAATGAGTAGAGAAGAAAAGAAAAGAAAATGAATTAAAATTATAATTTTGACCTCATGCTTATGTCACTAAGCACTCCCACCCAATCACCACTTGACAAAATAAATAAAAGGGATAAAAATGAAGCAAAAATGAGTTAAAAAAAAAAAGAAACCAGCAGTTTCCTTCTTCATACGGGCTGAATCAAGAGAGAAAGAGAGAGAAAGGGAAAAGAAAGAAAGAAAGGAAGAAGGAGAAGGAGATGAACAGTAGCAGAAACAGGGGTTCAGCAGGGCAGCATGTTTCTCTTCCGTCCAGGTGAGTTTGGCACAACATCTATGGCTGATGTTTGGATATGTTTGAGGTATGTATGTGTGGACGTTATGGTTAAAATTTGGTGATTGTTCAACGGTTGGATTTGGAGAAATATATTGTTGAACACAGGCTGTCTTAGGTTGAATTCTGAATTTTGGCTACTGAAATTTGAGAAAAATAAATAGTTAGGATGCTTATAAAATTATGAAATTTGGTACAAATGATATTTGGGATGTTGATGCTGCTGGGTTAAAATTTGGTGAATTTTAGACTTGTGGTTTATGAGATATAAATTGTTTTTCATGAGCTGTCTGAGTAAGACTGATTTCTGCAAAAATTCAGATTTTGAAGGGTTGAATGAATGTTTTGATATCTCATGATATAGCGATTATTTGATGCTAAAATTTTTACTGATATTGTATAGGGATGTCTTGAATATATGGTTAAAATTTGGGATT
Source organism: Hevea brasiliensis (assembly GCF_030052815.1). Classification (NCBI taxonomy): domain Eukaryota; kingdom Viridiplantae; phylum Streptophyta; class Magnoliopsida; order Malpighiales; family Euphorbiaceae; genus Hevea; species Hevea brasiliensis. The sequence continues at coordinate 35,473,549 of NC_079500.1, forward strand.
TATCTAACGGTTAGATCATTATATATAAATTTGAATGCACAAGCTGCGAGATTGGGTATTAATGGGTGGTTGTGGATTTAAGATTTATGATAGGAGTTTAGTCCAATTTAAGGGGAAATGCTGTTGAATTTTTATTGGATATTTAATTTAGGAAAGTGAAGTTATAATTGATTATGATTATTATGGTTCTAGGAGAAATCTTGAAGAATAACAAGCTCAAGGTTGGTTTCAAAAAGGTTAGTGCTAATTCATCCTTAAAACTTTGTATATATATATCATGTGGAGTATGAAATGAGGGTGAAATTAAGAGAATTGAAACAAGTTTGCATGAATAAATTCCACTAATTTTGGAAGCCTTAGGATACATTAGGGTTTCATTGATTAGATTGAGTTATAGTTGTACATGGCTGTCATTGAACATAAATTAGATACTTTGATTCATTGATTGCATGTATATGGAGAATTGAAATGGTAGAGTTAGGGTTTGGGCACAAATTTGAGATTTTGTTTATGTAATGATGAAAATGAGTTTTAATGGTAAATTAGTGACCATTTTACGTAAGTTGGCCATAATTTGGAGTGAACTATAGCATTACAAACTGATTTGATGTGGCTACCTAGTGAGAACAGTAGGTGTGGCTGTGAGTCCAGCCTGTTTGGACAGCCATAACTTTGGCTGTGTAGGTTCAATTGGTGTTTGGCCAAGTGGACATGAAACTAGACACATAATGGCACAACTTTGGTGAAGAAACCATGCCCATAAAACCAAACCAAGTGGACCAAAAGCTTGCTCAAATCCGGGTGACCTGCAGGCTGTTTCTGCAGAATGACCAAATGAGCAGTGATTGTTCATTTGGCCATAACTCAATGTAGAAAGGTCCAATTGACCTGAACTTTTACCAGCAATAAGTTGAGATGTAGACCAACAACTTTTGATGAAGGAACCTACCCCAAATTATGACCAGAACTTATTCAACAAGAGAGTGGAAGTTATCACATCGTGACCGTAGATATGGTCGCTCAAATTTTTCAATCGCCGGGCCAGGTTTTTGGACCATAACTTGAGCTACAAAACTCCAAATAGAGTGATTCAAAAAAAAGGAAATTAAACTAGACAAAATAAGGAACAACTTTCATGTTGATCATTTTGCCAAATTCCCACTGCAATAATGATTAATAGAAAAGTAAAGATAAGGTATAAAAACTGAAAATTCTACTCAATTAACTTTAAACTTATAAATGGTATTACCAACCAATACCAACAAATTTTGAATGCAAAATGTGGTATGTTGGGAGTATTAAAACCAATGTACCTATTGTCTATGCAAAAGTCAACATTTTAGTTGACTAATGAAATGAATAGTAATATTCAAACTTGAAATTCAAAAATTGTGAAACTTAAAAGTGCAAAATGCCCTAGTAGGCCTAATGTGATTGGTTTGGATAGGTTGGCATGCTAATAGGGTTTTGATAGCAGTACTGCGTATGATGTATGGCTTCATTGCCATTCTGTGATGTGATAGCCTATGGCTATACTGATTATGATGTTTTACTTGACTTTATGCCTTATTGCTCTTATGGCTTATTAGCCATTCTGTTTGCACACCGGGAGACACATTGTGACCGATGGTGTGACGGCCCGAGGTACCTAGTACCCAGTGCTAGTTTACCCGTTTATCCAGTCCGGTCAATTTGTATAGGTTACTTGGGCATGGAAAAGTACAACTGTAATTGAACTGATTATTAAAGAAAATACGAAAATTAAATATCAGGAATGATTACAATAAAATACAAAGAAGCTCAAGATCATGAAGAAAATAATTAACAAAATGCATGAAGAAGTTAATATCATAAAACATAATTAGCCCTCGACTAAACAATAAGTTAGTAATTATTCATTTCTTATGAACACAATAGCTAGGAAATTATTATTTTTATTTGCATATTATATTTTCTTGTATTATTGGCACCACTAAGCTTTACGCTTAGCGCGTCGCTTTTGCAACGCGTAGGTACTGAAGATTTGGACAGAGGGCCCAGTAGACCACAGATTGGGTAAGGCCGTTCACAGTTCTGCATAGTGTCCGTGTCACCTCATAGACTACAGTGCATTGGTAGGACACTAGGTCCCATTTTGTATTTTATGATTTTTGTAAATTTTGTAAGTAAACTCTTATTTTATCATGTGTATTTGAAACAAATGTAATATAATTTTGTATTAATGTAAGTACTTGTAATTTGTGATTATAAATAACATATGAGAATTTATTTATTATTTGAGTCTAATGATGATGTGAAATGAATGAATGACAAATAGAGGAATTGTTAAGAAATTGTTGTAAATTGATGTGATACAAATGGAGCTTGTGAATGATTGGAAATTATTGGAAGTGTTTTCAAACAGGTTTAGAAGAACTATTTTTCCAATTTACAGCCGGCGCTCTGCCGGATTTTCTATAAAAATTGCATAAAAATTTAGATTTATCAAAAATTGTAAACAAATGATTTAAAAGGGATAAATTGTAATAGAACTATGAATTGGGGCTCCGGCACACTGAGTGGCATAACTTGCTCGGCTACACTGTAGTCGAGTAAGGGGTGTCACATTATCACAATGTAGTGAAACTGCTGACTCAATGGAAGGAACTACTGTAAGTTCTGTCATGAACTTCTTGATCCAAATAGCTTCCTTTGCAGCATCTGATACAGTAATATACTCAGCCTCTGTAGTGGAATCTGCAGTCGTGCTCTGTTTGGAACTCTTCCAACTGACTGCACCTCTATTACAAATGAACACATATCCAGAAGTAGACTTTCTATCATCGATATCTGATTGGAAATTAGAATCAGTATAACCATCCAATTGCAAGTCTCCACCTCCATAAATCAAGAATAAATCCTTAGTTCTTCTCAAGTACTTAAGGATATTCTTGACAGCTATCCAAATGTTCCAAACTGGATTGGATTGATACCGCTAGTCAAACTAATAAAGATATGCGATATCCGGCCTATTACATAACATTGCATACATTAAACTTCCAATAGCCGAAGCATATGGAATCCTGGCCATCTTATCTCTTTCTTCAGGTGTCTTTGGAGACATCTCTTTAGAAAGATGGATACCATTTCTCACTGGTAACAATCCTCTTTTGGAATCAAGCATGTTAAACCTCTTTAACACCTTTTCCAAGTATAGATTTTGGGATAAAGCAATTATTTTTTTCGCTCTATCTCTATAGATGCGAATCCCAAGAGTATAGGTTGCCTCCCCTAAGTCTTTCATGGAGAATGTATTTGACAACCATACCTTTATGGTTGTCAACATACCTGTGTCATTACCCATCAATAATATGTCATCCACATATAAGACAAGGAAAGTGATAGCACTGTCACTAACCTTCTTATATACACATGGCTCATCCTCATTTTTTATAAAACCAAAGGATTTAATGGCTTCATCAAAATGGATGTTCCAACTCCTCGAAGCTTGTTTCAACCCATAAATGGATCGCTTTACCTTACATACCTTGGAACCATCTTGGGATTCAAAACCCCTAGGTTGTTCCATGAAAATGTTTTCTTCAATGTATCCATTGAGAAAAGCTGTTTTGACATCCATCTGCCAAATCTCATAATCATAGTATGCAGCTATTGCTAATAAAATCCTAATTGATTAAAGCATGGCAATAGGCGAGAAAGTCTCCTCATAGTCGATTCCTTGCCTTTGGCGAAACCCTTTCGCTACTAGCCTTGCCTTATAGGTCTCTACCTTTCCATCAGAACCAATTTTCTTCTTGAAAACCCATTTGTTCCCTATAGGTACAATACCTTCAGGTGGGTCAACAAGATCCCAAACTTGATTCTTATACATGGAATCAATTTCGGATTTCATAGCATCAATCCATTTTGAAGAGTCTATATCTGATATAGCTTCTTCATAGGTAAGTGGATCATCTCCATGATCTACTTCTTCATGAGTAGACAACTCTTGTTCTTCTTCATGAAGAAAACCATATCTCACTGGTGGATGAGAAACCCTGGTTGTTCTATATGAACAAAGTAGATGTTTCATCAACAGTATAGGTTGACTAGATGGATCTATATCCATCCGATGCATTGGTTGGTCAGAATTCTCCAATTCTAACTCTATTTGCCTTTCTTTGCCTCCTTCTTGAACAAACTGTTGTTCAAGAAATGTGGCATCTCTACTTATCACAACCTTTTGTGAAGTAGGCAAATAAAAATAATATCCAAAACTATCTTTTGGATATCCAACAAATCGACCTTTTTCTGATATGGTCTCCAATTTATCAGTGTTTAGCCTTTTGATATAAGTTGGACAACCCCAAATCTTAACATACTTAAAACTTGGTTTTCTTCCATGCCATATCTCATAAGGTGTGGAAGAAACTAATTTTGATGGAATCCTATTCAGAATATACAAAGCTGATTCTAATGCAAATCCCCAAAAGAATATTGGCATATCAGTATAGCTCATCATACTACGTACCATATCCAATAGGGTACGATTTCTCCTTTCAGATACACCATTCAGCTGTGGCGTTCCTGGAGGAGTCAGCTAAGAAACAATGCCATGCTCTCTCAAGTATTCATCAAATTCAGTACTCAAATATTCACCTCCACGATCTGATCGAAGAGCTTTAATACTCTTTCCTGTTTGATTTTCTACTTCAGATTTAAATTCCTTAAACTTTTCAAAGGATTCATGTTTGTATTTCATCAAATACAAATACCCAAACCTTGATTTATCATCAGTAAAGGTAATAAAATAATGAAAACCCCCTCTAGCCATTTCTTTAAATGGACCACATACATCACTATGTATTAGCTCCAAAATATTTTCAGCTCTTAGCCCTTGTCCAACAAAGGGTGATCTAGTCATTTTGCCCTAAAGGCAAGATTCACAAGTTGGAGTAGGCTCAGAGCCCAATGAGGATAAAATCCCCATTTTCTCCAGTTTTGCAATCCTATCTTCTGCAACATGACATAACCTTAAGTGCCAAATATATTTTGAACTTGAGTTAGTTTTCACCATGGCATTGCATTTTTTTAGATCACTTGCATTCAATTTGTGCTTGTCATTATTATCCAAATAATAAAGACCATCATTCATATAACCCGAACCAACATATTTATTTCCAAAATAAATATTGCAAACATCATCTGTGAACTGAAATCCAAAGCCATTTCTAGTCAAACTAGATATAGAAATGATGTTCTTAAAAGCATCAGGTACATATAAAATATTATCCAAACACAAAACATGTCCAAACATGTAAAAAGATTTAGATCCTATGACTAAAGCTTCAACAGTTGAGCCATTGCCAATCCGGACTCTAATATCTTGAGAACGCAAGTCGCCATCGCTTGCTAGTTCCTGCATATCATTAGAAATGTGAGAACTGCACCAAGATCTAAAACCCAAGTCAGATGATCTATGAGTATCATCAGAATCTAAATAACAAGATATGGACATACCTTCTGAAAGTGTATCCTTCTTGTCCTTCAGAGAAGCAAAATAGTCCGGCGCCTTTTCCAAAGGCCCATCCTTTTGGCAAGTGGAAACACTTTCCTTTGCCTCCATCCTTTAGTCTTCCTTTCTGCTTAGCTATTTTCTTGGAAGGACCAGAATCTGAGGTTTCTTTTTCTTCGCTCTTCTTCTTGTTGGACTTTCCACAGTAAGAAGATGCAACCAAAGCTACCTCTTTTCCTTTATTGCCTGGCATATTCTTTTGGGCAATAACTAGCATGTTGAGTAAACCAGCTAAGGTGCATTCCTGTTTAGTCATATGGAAATTTGTCACAAAATTCCCAAAAGACTCAGGAAGGGACTGAATGTGACACCCCGTACCCGTGTACAGTATACCCGAGTAAGTAATGCCACACGGTGTACCGGCACACTCTAATATACCTTAATTAATTTTCATCATAACTTTGAATATAACTTGTAAAATATAACTCATTTAAGTCATTTATTGAAATCATAATTTATTTGAGGTTCCGAAAATTTTAAAGAAAATCCGGCAGAGTACCGGCTAAAAATGGAGAAAACAGTTCTTCGGAACCTGTGAAAAACACTTCCAATAAACAAATTCATTCATTCTCAACTCCAATATCATCACAAAACTCAATATCAAGATCTCAACATTTCAATTCCAATTCTCATTCATCCATCACATGTGATGATCACATATAAATCACAAATACAATTTTCATAATTTACATAAACATCAATATACATTACACAAGTTTAATTTCATATGAGAAAATCAAAATTTAGTTACAAAATGTCAAAATGACACCTAGTGTCCTACCAATGCACTACAGAAGTTGAGGTGACACGGACACTGAGCAGAACTACAAGATAGACTCACCCAGTCTGCGGTCTACTGGGCTCACGATCTGTATCTCCAGTACCTACGCGTGGCAAAAGCAACGCGCTAAGCAATAATGCTTAGTGGTGCAATAATATAATAAAAGAAAATAACAGAAAATAAGTATGTATAAAATGTGTATGATTTCTTTGTTTGGTATTGGTATGTCCATTATTTCATTATCTTTGTCCACTTTTATTCATTTGATTGCCCCAAGTAACCTACACTAAGCGACTGGACTGGATAAACGGGTAAACTGGCACTGGGTATCAAGTACCTCGGGCCGTCACACCATCGGTCACATAGGCATCTCCCGGCAGGCAATGCAATGTAGCGCTAACAAGTCAGAATAATATTAGGCACAAGGCCAAAGCTCAATACAAGGTCAGAATGGCTAAAAGCCATGAAATCACAGAATGGCATATTGCCATGTGCAGTACTGCTGACTGAACCCTATTGGCATGCCAAACTATCCAAACCAATCATGTTAGGTATACTAGGGCATTCGATACTTTAAAATTCTTTAATCTTTGGATTTCAAGTTTTAGTGTTACTATTCACCTCTATGGTCAACTAAAATGTTGACTTTTAGGTAGAAATTAGGTACATTGGTTTTGGCACTCCCAACATACCACATTTTGCTTTTAAAACTTGTTAGAATTGGTCACCATTACCATTTCTAACTTAAAACCAAGAGGGCAGAAAATTTCAGTTTTTGAAGCATATGTTTACTGTTCCATTAAATACTGTTGCAGTGGGAATTTGAAGAAATGAAAAACATGAAAGTTGTTCCTTATTTTGTCTAGTTGAATTTCCTTTTTTGAATCACTCCATTTGGAGTTTTTTAGCTCCAGATATGGCTCAAAAACCACAGCTGGCCGGATTGCCAATCTGCAGAATTGACCATATCTACAGTAACATGAACAGTGACTGTGATTGCATTTTTGAATTTGTTTTAGCCATAATTTGGGGTAGGTTTCTTCATGAAAGTTGTTTGTCTATGTCTTAACTTGTTCCTGTAAACATTTCATGTCAATTGACCAAATCTACAGTGAGTTATGGCCAAATGAACGATTCATCGCTCATTTGGTCATTCTGAAATCGATTGTGGTGTCCGGATTGGGGCCAACTTTTGGTCCTCTTGCTTTGGTCTTTTGGGCATGGTTTCTTCAGCAAAAATGTGCCATTAGTTAATTTGATGGTTACTTAATTGTGATTGGTGGACAATTTTAAATGACCTCATAATATGTCATAATTGGCATTTTATTGTATGTTCTTTTCTTTTCTCTTCTACTAACTTCAAATTAATTTTTCATCAACATTAATTCATATTTTATGTCATAATAATTATTTACTCAACTGGACAAGTCGGCCAAAAATCGTCTCTGAAGGCGAAATGACCAAAATGCCCTCCGTTTGGCTTAACGGGTCAAAATTGTCTGTACCGATTGAAAATTTTTTCTAGGTATTTTCTTGGCATTCTAATGTCATAGGAACCTCAATGACCCTTCTCTGAAGTCCCAAAAATTATTTTATGAATTTTTCCCTGGGTCTAGGGCTCCTCGTTGCGAGAACTGCAACTTCCCTCTGGTTACCCATCGCTTGGGCACCGGCTCATTTGACTTGGTTGTATTTTATTTCTGAAATTTTTACTAAATTTTTCTTATTAATATTTGAGTTAATTTTGGTTCCTTGCTTTAATTTAAATATTTTTCCGAACGTTCTAGCTGTCCGGACCGACACCGGTCACCGGAACAGTAGAATGTACGGAGTTGTTACCGGGAGGGTGTTACAACTCTTCCCCTCTAATTTAAATTTCGTCCTCGAAATTTACCTGATGCAAACAGTTGAGGGAACTGTTGCCTCATCGTTTCTTCACTTTCCCAAGTTGCCTCCTTAGTGTTGTGGTGCCTCCAAAGCACTTTCACCAGTGGAATCTGCTTGTTCCTTAATTCTTTTACTTCCCGAGCTAGGATCCGTAGAGGTTCTTCTTCATATGTCAAATCCGGTTGTATTTCAATTTCTTCTCTGGAGATGACATGTGAAGGATCTGAGCGGTATCTTCTGAGCATGGACACGTGGAACACATTGTGGATCTTATCCAGCTCTGGAGGTAAAGCTAGCCTATAGGCCACTAGACCCACACGTTCAATGACTTCATATGGGCCAATGAACCTAGGGCTCAACTTATCTTTTCTTCCAAATCTCAATACCTTTTTCCACGGTGACACCTTGAGGAACACCTTGCCGCCAACCACATATTCTATTTCTTTTCTCTTCAGGTCGGCATAAGATTTCTGTCTGTCTGAGGCAACCTTCAGATTGGCTTTGATTAGTTTCACTTTCTCCTCAGTCTGTTTCACTAGGTCTGGCCCTACCAGTTTGTCTTCGCCCAATTCAGTCCAGCACACTGGAGTTTTACATTTTCTCCCATACAGTGCTTCATATGGGGCCATTTGGATGCTAGCTTGGTAGCTATTGTTGTATGCAAATTCTGCCAGTGGGAGGTATCTATCCCAACTTCCCTCGAACTCAATGACACAACTCCTCAGCATATCCTCAAGGACCTGACATATTGTGACACCCCTTACCCGACTACAGTGTAGCAGAGCAAGTTATGCCACTCAGTGTGCCGGAGCACTCTATTTTATCTGATTTCATTACAGTTCTTGATTTATTTATTCAAAAACTTTATTGAAGATTTAGGCTATTTTTACTAAGTGTCAAAATCTAACTAAATTGGAAATTTCAAAAATTTTAACGATAATCTGACAAAGTGTCGGCTGTAATTTGGACTAACAGTTATTCTGAACCTGCCAAAGACAATTTCAATATATACTCAATTTCTCAAACTTAATAGTCTCAAAAATTTTCAAACATAATGTATCTCAATACAGTATCCAGATTTCTCAGAAATCTCATTAGATTTTCAATATCTCAATATTCACAAGTATAATCTCATTATAACTCAAATTCAATTCACATACTAAAATACTTACTTTGAATAGCTTCCATAATTCATAGGTTAATTACATGAGTTTATTTTGTACAAGATATACAAATAATTTACAATGTGCTAGGAATGAACAATATACATAACATGTATAAAATGAGCCCTATTTACATGCATTGCTGAGGAGGTGACAATCTTGAACTCTTCTGACACTTCTGCAGATCCGACTCCAAAATCTCAATCGACAGTCATCTGGTTTTACCTTTCAAGACTACGCGAGGAAGTAATTCCATCGCGCTAAGCATTTCTGCTTAGTGGTGCAATAATATAACCAGAAATAATATATACAAGTAAAGAAAGAAATAAATGATAATTCAGATACTCAAGAATCAATTTAATTTGGTATGGTATTTCTAGTATCAACGATCTTATATACTAGTTGGTTCCTGTTTGGAAGTGCTTAGTTTATAACTTTTCAGTAATACTAGCAGGTATATAATTTATTCTATCTGTATTGTATTTCAAGTCCAGATTTGCTCGCAATTTATTTTTGTTATGTTTCTTTTGCTAATCTCTTTTGCTTATTCATTCAATACTTAAATTAATTGTAATGGATTTTCATTATACTTAACTTAACTTAGTCATGAATTGAATAATACTTTAATTGACTGCCCAAGTAACCTATACTAAACGACTGGACTTGATAACGGGTCGTTGGCACTGGACACCGCGGTGCCTCGGGCCGTCATACCATGGGACGCAGAACATCTACCACGTATGCAGTCAGTATGGCTAAAAGGCCATGATATCACATAATCGGCATAAAAGCCATGAATACGGGCATAAAAGCCATGAATACAGGCATAAAGCCTTTCGCAGTACTGCTAAAACAATACCCTATTGGCATGTCAAACTATCCAAACCAATCTTGTTAGGTATACTAGGGCATTTGATAATTTAAAATTCTTTAATATATTGCGCTTTATGACTTCATTATTTCATGATAAATTTCAATCATAATTCATACATTCATTTGATCATTTATATGATCACAATTCACATCAATTATCCTTTTATACCATTGTACTCAAAATACTTTTCCTCTTTACAATAATGAGAACTAATGTCTCATTCATACATTAATATGGTTTATTTATCGATTCATTATGTTATTCATATTGATCACAATTCTAAACAATTGTTCACATGTACCATTGTATTCAAAACATTTTTCCTTTCTCATTTATACATTCAAGAATCTACTTATGTAATTACAAATTTTATATTTCAAGTTGAGTTTCTAATATTTTATGAATTCCATTTGTGATGGGCATATATGCCCTAACTATCTATTCACATCAATTAGGTGACTTATTTTTCATGTTTCAAGTAATCCATGAATATTTCATGGATTTCAAATTTATGGCCTAAATTTCTTTTTAACAATTTTGACTAGGATGCATAGTCCATATTTGTCATACAATTCTAAGCATTTAAGCTTAGAATTGGTTCTAGGTCTTCATCTTAATTTACTAATCATTTTGATTACTATTCACCTTACTAGTCAACCAAAATGTTGACCTTTTTATACTTAATGGATATATTAATTCTAATTACACCAAGATCCTACATTTTGAGTTTTACATTTACTAGTATTAATTGCCAATTGCAATTTAAAGTCCCCTAGATGCATTTCTAATTTCAAATTTTGAATTTCAAGTTTTGGTGTCACTATTCACCTCATTGGTCAACAAAAATGTTGACTTTTGCATAGACAATAGGTACATTGGTTTTAACACTCCCGATGTACCACATTTTGCATTTAAAACTTGTTGGAATCAATTACCAAATCCATTTCCAAGCTTATTTTAAGTTTTCATGTCACTATTCACTTCATTAGTCAACTAAAATGTTGACTTTTGCATAGAAAATATGTACATTGACTTTGGCTCTTCAAACATACTACATTTTTCATTTAAAACTTGTTGGTTTTGGTCACTTTCTCAAAGCTTAGGTCATTTTGGCAAAATTGCCAATTTTCGGTTTTGGTGCTCCGAAGTTGCACTATTTCATTGGTCGATTTACTGTTGGAATTTGATAAAACTTCCTTCATAGAAAATGTTTTTTATTTTGTCTAGTTGAATTTCTTTTTTTGAATCACTCCATTTGGAGTTTTTTAGCTCAAGTTATGGCTAAAATAAGTTTACTGTTTACGTGCACTGTTCATACTGAGATTTTGGGTCTGGCAGATTTTTGGTCCAACTTTGGTCAGTAATTTGATCAAGTTAAGTTCATAATTTGGCCTAACTTTCTTCATATGAAATGTTCTACTATGCCTTGGGTTTTCATCGGTTCAAGAATCGCCTAAATCCGAGTTTTCTAGAGAGAGTTATAGCCATCCAAACATTACTGCTCAAATGAAAATCTGCAGAGTTGCAGGTTTGAATAGTAACTGTGACTGCCATTTGGGTTAGGTTATGGTCATAATTTGGGGTAGGTTTCTTCATGAAAGTTGTTTTTCTATGTCTTAACTTGTTTCTGTAAAAATTTCAGGTCAATTGACCAAATCTACAGTGAGTTATGGCCAAATGAACAGTTACTATTCATTTGGTCATTTCTGCAGGGGCTGTTGCAGGGTGTCCAGATTGGGGCCAAGTTTTGGTCCACTTGCTTTGGTCTTTTGGGCATGGTTTCTTCAGAAAAAATGTGTCATTATAAGCCTAGTTTCATTTCCAATTGGCCAAACACCAATTGGACCTACACAGCCAAAGTTATGGCAGTACAAGTGGACTGAATTTTCAGTCCCTCTGCTGCACTAACAAGGCAGCCTACACATTCACTTGGCTATACTATTTTTTCAGTCCAATTCATGGTCAACATAGCTAAAATGGTCACTAATTGACCCTTATAATGTTCTTTCACAATTCCATAAGCTGAATCCAACTTTCACTTCTCAAAACCCTAATGTCCAATTTAAATTATCCATAAACCTCAATTAGCACACTAATTCAACATCCATGCATATTCATACCTTAAACATCATTTCTATCCATTCTAAATTCATTAAAACAATCAACCTCATCCTTCCTTAGGGCTGCCAAAAATTAAAGATGCCCTAACACATATAACTTACTTCAAACTCTTACAATTTCTTAACTTAAAATGATGCTTTAACAAGGATTAAAGGAGTGAGAGTGAAAGGATAGCACTAACCTCACTTTAACCTCTTGTAGGGTAGATTTCTTCAAGCTAAAACTTAACTTTCCTTCATTTTCTAGGCTGCCAAAAGCTTTGTCTAGGTGTGGGATTAATTTTTGATGAAGAGACTTATGGGTTTTAGTGAGTGGATGAAGAGAAAATCAAGTTCAAAGCTTGATAAAATGGTGGAGGGAGACGGAGAGATTCATGTCCAAATGAAGAAGAAGAACTAGAAATTTTGTGTCTTCATTTGTCATTTTTTTCTCTTTTTAATTTGGCTTATTAGGTTGTGATTGGTGGAAGCACTCCAAATGACATCATGTGATGTCATATTTAGGTTTTTCTTTCATTTTCTTTTCTTCTTTTCTCTACTCATTTTCACATTAATTTTTAGTAATATTTATTCATATTTTATGTCATATTAATTATTTACTCAACTGGACAAGTCGGCCAAAAATCACCTCGGAAGGCGAAATGACCAAAATGCCCTCCGTTTGGCTTAACGGGTCAAAATTGTCTGTACCGATTGAAAAATTTTTCTAAGTATTTTCTTGGCATTCTAATGCCATAGGAACCTCAATGACCCTTCTCTGGAGTCCCAAAAATTATTTTATAATTTTTCCTGTGGTCTAGGGTTCCTCGTTATGAACCGCAACGCATTCTCCGTTACCCATCGCTTGGGCACCGGCTCTTTTGACTTAACTGTATTTTATTTCTAAAATTTTTACTAAATTTTTCTCATTAATATTTGAGTTAATTATGGTCCCTCACTTTGATTTGAATATTTTTCCAGACGTTCTAGCTGTCCGGACCGACACCGGTCACCGGAACAGTAGACTGTGCGAAATTGCTACCGGGAGGATGTTACACATATATTTCATGTTATTGTTATCATTTCAGTTCAATATTTGTATTAATTCAATTGGTTCAATTGTTTACCTGGATTACTCTTTCTGATTGCCCATCCGTCTGAGGATGGAAAGCTGTGCTGAAGTGGAGTTGTGTACCCAAGGACTCATGTAACTTCTTCCAGAATCTCGATGTAAACCTTGGGTCTCGATCAGATATGATGGAAAGTGGAATTCCATGCAGTCTAACTATCTTACTGATATACAATTCTGCTAACTTTTCCAGTGAGTAGTCACCCTAATCGCAGAAAGTGTGTCGATTTCATTCAATCGCCCACTATCACCCATGCCGCATCATGTTTCTTCCGGTGAGAGGTAGACCACTTACAAAATCCATGGTGACCCGATCCCATTTCCATTCTGTATGCGTATAGGTCAGTAGCAAACCCGATGGAACTTGATGTTCGCCTTGACTTGCCGACATGTCAAGCATTTAGTCACATAGTCGCCTATGTCCTTTTTCATACTGTGCCACCAATATCAAGCTTCAGATCATGATACATCTTTGTACTTCCTGGTGCATAGCATCTACACGGGTGTGTGCCTCTTTTAGAATACGGGCCTTCAATTCCCCATTATCTGGTACACACAGTCTTCCTTTGTAGTACAGACACCCATCTGCCTTCGTCTCATAGTCAGTTGCTTTTCCTTCTGAGATTTTGCTCATAATAGTCATTAACTTTTCAACTGCCTTTTGCCCATCAAAAATCTGCTGTAGCAGGTTTGGCCTCACTTGCAACTCAGCCAAATTAGCTCCATCTCGAATCAAAGTGAGACGGGCATTCAATGATCTCAAAGCTGTGATGGACTTTCTGCTCAAAGCATCAGCAACTACATTTGCCTTCCCAGGATGGTAGTCAATTACACAATCATAGTCCTTCAAGAATTCAATCCATCGCCTCTGTCTAAGGTTGAGCTCCTTCTGGGTTGGCAAATATTTTAGACTCTTGTGGTCTGTGTAAATGTAGCACTTTTCACCATACAAGTAATGCCTCCATATCTTCAGTGCAAAGATAATTACTGCAAGCTCTAGATCATGGGTAGGGTAGTTCTGTTCATGTGGCCTTAGCTGTCTGGAAGCATAAGCGACCACCTTCCCCTCTTGGATCAGTACACACCCTAACCCATTATGAGAAGCATCACTATAGACCACAAAGTCCTTTCTTGATACTGGCTGTGTTAACACTGGTGCCTCTGTCAACATAGCCTTCAACTTCTCAAAACTGGTCTGACACTTGTCATTCCAGTCAAAATCTGACATTCTTGTGTAACAACTTGGTCATTGGAGCAGCTATTAAAGAAAATCCCTTCACAAATCTTCTGTAATACCCAGCTAGCCCCAAGAAGCTTCTGACTTCAGTTGTATTCCTGGGAGGCTTCCATTCCATCACTGCTTCTATTTTCTTGGGATCCACCCTAATCCCATCAGCTGACACTATGTGTCCAAGGAATGCAATCTCATTCAGCCAAAAGTCACACTTGGACAACTTAGCATACAGTTCCTTTTCTCTCAAGGTTTGCAGAAAAATCCTCAAATGCTCATCATGTTCTTCCCTGGTCTTAGAATGCACCAAAATATCATCAATAAAGACCACTACGAACCGATCTAAGTATGGATGGAAGATACGGTTCATAAGGTCCATAAATGCCGCTGGTGCATTTGTTAGGCCAAAGGGCATCACCAGAAACTCATAATGCCCGTATCGGGTCCTGAATGCAGTCTTGGGAACATCTACATCCTTCACCCTCAACTGATGATACCCTGATCTGAGATCAATCTTAGAAAATACTCGTGCTCCCTTTAGCTGATCAAACAGATCATCAATTCTAGGCAACGGATATTTGTTCTTCACAGTCACTTTATTCAACTGCCGGTAATCAATACAAAGCCTCAAAGTCCCATCCTTCTTTTTCACAACAACCTTGACCGAGCTCCCCATGGTGACACATCGCGTATGAACCCCTTTATCAAGCAACTCTTGCAATCGAAGTTTTCAACTCCCTCAATTCAGTGGGTGCCATCCTATAAGGAGCAATGGAAATAGGTGTTGTACCCGGCAGTGTCTCAATAGCAAATTCAACTTCCCTTTCTGGTGGCAAACCAGGCAATTCTTCAGGAAATACCTCTGGGAAGTCTCTCACTGTGGGTATGTCACTCAAGTTTGGCTTAGCCTGCCTAGTATCCACCACATGTGCTAGGTAGGCTTCACAGCCTTTTCTCATCATTCTTCTTGCAATTGTGGCTGAGATGACATTGGATAAGAAATCTGTCCTTTCACCCACAACTATAATCTCATTACCCTCAGGAGTTTTCAGAGAAATTCTCTTCAATTTGCAATCAACTATTGCCTGATGACGTGACAACCAGTCCATTCCCAAAATCACGTCAAACTCGTGGAAGGGCAACTCAATCAGGTCTGCCAAGAATTCATACCCCTAAATCCTTAACGGGCAACCCTTGTATACCTTGTTCACCACTACACTGTGACCCAATGGATTAGTGACCAGAATGTCTTGGTCACTCTCCCCTACTAATATCCCCCTTTCTACGGGTAAGTTGATGCAGATGTATGAATGAGTGGATCCTGGATCCACCAATGCATGCACAGGTGTCGTGTAGAGGGAGAACGTACCCCTGATGACGTCCGGGGCATCTTGCTCCTCCTGAGCTCTCAGGGCATAATTTTTGGCAGGTGGTCTGTTATCTGGCCTCTCTGCTGGCTCAGATGCAAGCCTCTGTGATGGTCCCACTGCGTCAGACTTACCAGATTTTCTACCTCTCTGTGGTGCAGGAGCAGGTCTGTCTGCTTGTGTTGGAGTAGCTATAGTAGTTCTACGTGGGCAGTTCCTCAGCTGATGCTCTGTCGACCCACATCTTAAACAGGCACCAGTTACTCTCCAACACTCCCCCTTGTGCCATTTCAGACAGTGTGGACATGCAGAAGATGTTGGGGCTGGTCCCCTGAACCCCATCCCTGGAGAGCTACCCACAGATGGTGTGGACTGACCTCTCCTAGGGGTGAACTGTGGCCTGGGCCCCTGAGACTGACCCTGACCTTGGGGCTGACCCGAACTCTGTGTAGGTGGACCTCTGAACTTCTTCCAGTGCGGGAGATCGCCTAGACCGACCGGCCCTCTTCTGCTGTCTATCCCTTCTGGTCTGCTCACTGATTCTCACTTTTTTAACCCTTATTGCAGCTTCCACTAGCTTGCTAAATTCTGTGATTCCCAAGGCAGTGAGCTGGATCTTGATGTTGTCATTTAGTCCCTCTTCAAATCTCTTACATCTTTCAGCTTCATTAGGGACTATCTCCCTTCCGTAGCGGCTTAATCGAACAAATTCCTTCTCATATTCAGCCACTGATAGCTGTCTCTGCCTCATATTAATAAACTCTCTTCTTCTCTCTTCCAGGTATATAGTACCCACATATTTCTTCTTGAATTCGGAGAGAAAGAAGTCCCAAGTTACAGCTTCTGGCTGCACTTCACTGGACACAGTGTCCCACCATTCGTAGGCATCATCTTGCAACAGGGATATGGCAGCCTCTAGGTTTTGCTCTGGGGTGCAGTGGAGTTGTTTTAAGACTCTGCCCGTTCTGTTCAACCAATTCTCGGCTGCAACAAAGTCATCTTCTCTCTTGCCGAAGAAATCCACTGCCCCAAACTTTCTTAGCCTTTCCAGGTGTGATTTCTGCTGTGGAGCTGGTGGTGGTGGTGATGCTGGCATTACTCCGGCCATTTGTCTAAAGAAGTCGGCCATTTGTTGGAACATGGCCTGTGGAGGCTGAGCAGGCTCTGCTTGAGCTGGTGGAGTAGGTTCTCCCCTACCCCCGCCTCACCGCCGCAGTGGAGCATGACTCTCCACTTCCTCCTCGACTGCTCTTTGAGATGAAGGGTCCATATCCTATTCAAAATAAGAAAGACAAACAGATCTGCATTAGTGTCACCTCGACTCTTACAAATGCAATGCATGGTATGGACTCAATCTAGGCCAAGAAACGCCTAAACCGTGCTCTGATACCACTAAATGTGACACCCCGTACCTGTGTACAGTATACCCGAGTAAGTAATGCCACACGGTGTACCGGCACACTCTAATATACCTTAATTAATTTTCATCATAACTTTGAATATAACTTGTAAAATATAACTCATTTAAGTCATTTATTGAAATCATAATTTATTTGAGGTTCCGAAAATTTTAAAGAAAATCCGGCAGAGTACCGGCTAAAAATGGAGAAAACAGTTCTTCGGAACCTGTGAAAAACACTTCCAATAAACAAATTCATTCATTCTCAACTCCAATATCATCACAAAACTCAATATCAAGATCTCAACATTTCAATTCCAATTCTCATTCATCCATCACATGTGATGATCACATATAAATCACAAATAAACATTTACTTTTCTATTCACAAATACAAGTTTCATAATTTACATAAACATCAATATACATTACACAAGTTTAATTTCATATGAGAAAATCAAAATTTAGTTACAAAATGTCAAAATGACACCTAGTGTCCTACCAATGCACTGCAGAAGTTGAGGTGACACGGACACTGAGCAGAACTGCAGGATAGACTCACCCAGTCTGCGGTCTACTGGGCTCACGATCTGTATCTCCAGTACCTACGCGTGGCAAAAGCAACGCGCTAAGCAATAATGCTTAGTGGTGCAATAATATAATAAAAGAAAATAACATAAAATAAGTATGTATAAAATGTGTATGATTTCTTTGTTTGGTATTGGCATGTCCATTATTTCATTATCTTTGTCCACTTTTATTCATTTGATTGCCCCAAGTAACCTACACTAGGCGACTGGACTGGATAAACGGGTAAACTGGCACTGGGTATCAACTACCTCGGGCCGTCACACCATCGGTCACATAGGCATCTCCGGCATGTAATGCGACTAATAAGTCAGAATAATATTAGGCACAAGGCCAAAGCTCAATACAAGGTCAGAATGGCTAAAAGCCATGAAATCACAAAATGGCATATTGCCATGTCCAGTACTGCTAAATGAACCCTATTGGCATGCCAAACTATCCAAACCAATCATGTTAGGTATATTAGGGCATTCGATACATTAAAATTCTTCAATCTTTGGATTTCAAGTTTCGGTGTTACTATTCACCGCTATGGTCAACTAAAATGTTGACTTTTAGGTAGAAATTAGGTACATTGGTTTTGGGACTCCCAACATACCACATTTTGCTTTTAAAACTTGATGGAATTGGTCACCATTACCATTTCTAACTTAAAACCAAGAGGGCAGAAAATTTCAGTTTTTGAAGCATATGTTTCCTGTTCCATTAAACACTGTTTCAGTGGGAATTTGAAGAAATGACAAACATGAAAGTTGTTCCTTATTTTGTCTAGTTGAATTTCCTTTTTTGAATCACTCCATTTGGAGTTTTGTAGCTCCAGATATGGCTCAAAAACCACAGCTGGCCGGATTGCCAATCTGCAGAATTGACCATATCTACAGTAACATGAACAGTGATTGTGATTGCATTTTTGAATTGGTTCTGGCCATAATTTGGGGTAGGTTTCTTCATGAAAGTTGTTTGTCTATGTCTTAACTTGTTGTTGTAAAACTTTCAGGTCAATTGACCAGATATACAGTGAGTTATGGCCAAATGAACAGTTTTTGTTCATTTGTCATTCTGCAGAATCAGTTGCAGGGTGTCCGGATTGGGGCCAACTTTTGGTCCTCTTGCTTTGGTCTTTTGGGCACGGTTTCTTCAGAAAAAATGTGCCATTATAAGCCTAGTTTCATGTCCAATTGGCCAAACACCAATTGGACCAACACAACCCAAGTTATGGCAGTCCAAGTGGACTGAAATTTCAGTCACCCTGCTGCTGTCCTAGGGCAGCCTACACATTCACTTTGCCATACTATTTTTCAGTCCAAATTGTGGTCAACTTACCTAAAATGGTCACTCATTGACCATTAAAATGTTCTCTAATAATTTCCTAAGCCAAGTCAAATTTTCACTTCTCAAAACCCTAGTTTTCCCTTATAATTCACACATACACCTAATTAAGCACTTCCATTCATTATATATGTGTATATACACCTTAAACATAATCTCTAATTCATTCTAAGTCCATTAAAACCATAAAAAACACTCCACCTTTATTCCTTCCTTAGGGCAACCGAAATTCATGGGGTCCATATACATAGATTCCATTCATTTAATTCACAAAACCTTACTCACTTTAAGTCTTTAACATGAATTAAAAGAGATTTAAGTGTAAATAGGCACTAACCTTGAATAGGGCAGAATTTCCCAACTCAAAACTTCACTTTCTTTCCTTTTCTTGGCTGCCAATCACTCTCCCAAGATGAGTGGATAAGTTTTAATGAAAGGGGTTTAGGGTTTAGTGGGGTAACAAAGGGAGAAAGGGAGCTTGGTTGCAAAATCAATGGAGGGAGATAGGGAGAGGGTTATGTTTTCATGAAGGAGAAGAAGGGCTGCTGTTTGCTTTTTAATTCTTTGGTCTCTTTTGACTCTTTTTATTAGTTAATTTGATGGTAACTTAATTGTGATTGGTGGACAATTTTAAATGACCTCATAATATGTCATAATTGGCATTTTATTGTATTTTCTTTTCTTTTCTCTTCTACTAACTTCAAATTAATTTTTCATCAACATTAATTCATATTTTATGTCATAATAATTATTTACTCAACTGGACAAGTCGGCCAAAAATTGTCTCTGAAGGCGAAATGACCAAAATGCCCTCCGTTTGGCTTAATGGGTCAAAATTGTCTGTACCGATTGAAAAATTTTTCTAGGTATTTTCTTGGCATTCTAATGCCATAGGAACCTCAATGACCCTTCTCTGAAGTCCCAAAAATTATTTTATGAATTTTTCCCCGGGTCTAGGGCTCCTCGTTGCGAGAACCGCAACTTCCCTCTGGTTACCCATTGCTTGGGCACCGGCTCATTTGACTTGGTTGTATTTTATTTCTGAAATTTTTACTAAATTTTTCTTATTAATATTTGAGTTAATTTTGGTTCCTCGCTTTAATTTAAATATTTTTCCGAATGTTCTAGCTGTCCGGACCAATACCGGTCACCAGAACAGTAGAATGTACGGAGTTGTTACCGGGAGGGTGTTACACTGAAGGATCAAATCCGTCTGTAGTTGGAAATCCATGTTGAAGTCAAGATGTTCCAACTGCTCAATCAGCCGAATCATCTTGTGGACATAATCCCCAACATTATGTCCCTCAAACATCCTCATACGGAATAGCTGTCTAGATATCTCATACCTAGTATTCCTGCTGTGCTCACCATACAACTCTTATAGGTGAAGGAGGATCTCACTCGCACTCTGCATGTTCTCATGTTGCTTCTGTAACTCATTACTCATGGAAGCAAGCATGTAACACTTAGCTCTCATATCATGCTCCTTCGACTTGTCCAAAGTTTCATGTTCCTCTTGTGTGGCCTCTGGAGGTAAGGGACCAGGAACATTTGAATCTAGAACATATCCTATATGTTCAAGGTTTAGGACATGTTTCAAATTTCTTAGCCAATCAGACAGATTAGGTCATGTCAACCTATTGTGATCAAGTATGCTTGCAAGGATATTAGATGGTGGTGGTTGTTTTGTGCTCATTTTTATCAGAAAATTAACTGCAGAAAATAACTAGATTAATTAGTAAATGTATCATGTAATTAACCAAAATGATTATGGTCTTTTAATTAAATTGGTCCTCCCACTAACTTAGCGAATCCTACACTTCCAAAGTAGAAAACGGAAATCCTAGTTGGATGGATTTCTAGTGGGTGATTGAATTCTTATAATTCTATTGATCATCCTCAGGTACATCCATTATTGGAATTACAATAAACTATAAGTGAGCAACTCCTTGCCCATCACATCTCATGTGAGGTTCAATCCTTTACCTAGCCCCTAATGCTCAAAATCTCAGGTACATCCATTATTGACTTATCTTGCATTAGTTAAGTGATCCCATTGAGCCAGTAATTATGCAAATAATTTTAATGTCCTCAGATACATCCAATATTGGCCACTAAACCATTTACATATTTACAACATCTCATGCTTAACAATTATTCTTAAGAAAATCTCTTAAATTAATTGCATCTTATGCAACTATTTAAAATTTCTTAAAATAATTGCCCCAATGGAGGGCCTATGTTATAATTACTTTAATTATAGCATTTCCAACTTAATCATTTGTTTGGAAGATTTTATGGTCATTCTAATTACTATTAAGGTCTCACTTTGCACATTATCCAATTAGCATGCATATATCATATAATAGCATACATTCCCATACATCTCATGCATTCATGGATAAGCAATAAATATGGTATGATCATGGACTTTCTAAGGGATTCAATTCTGAGCCACCAACAATTGAATCAGGGCATTCCTAGGTGCATTTCATTCATTCATTCATTTTACAAGAGTTGCTGAAGGAGTACATAATCAACACTTGATCTTGAATTCCTCCCACTGGTCCCACCAATGCTCTTGACCTCCTTGAACTTCTTGCAATCCAATATTACATAGTAATCCTTGGCATACCAAGGCGAATTTACAAGAACTTAAATAAATGAAATTACAATCAAAAAATTATTACAAACTTAATAATACATGCCCAAAATAAATTAAAATAAATTAATTAATTTACAATCCCAAAGAAATATAAAAGAAATAAATCCAATCACATTGGTCTTTTATAGTCCATGATCATCCATCATGCATATCACTATTTAACAATTAAATAAAACATACATACTTAAATTAAATTGAATATCTCATATTCAACTTAAAAATCCAGATTTGAATATGATTCAAATAAATTTAAAAATTCAGATTTGAATCTCATTTAAACAAATTTAAAAATTCAAATTTGAATCACATTCAAACAACTTTAAAAATTCAGATTTGAATCACATTCAAACATTTTTTAAAAAATCAGATTTGAATCACATTCAAACATTTTTAAAAAAAATTAGATCTGAATTTTATTCAATCAATTTTAAAAAATCAGATTTAAATATGATTCAAGCAACTTTAAAAATTCAGATTTGAATCACATTCAAATAACTTTTAAAATTCAGATTTGAATCACATTCAAACAATTTTTAAAATTCAGATTTGAATCATAATTTAATTGTGTGATTAAAAATCCTAATTAAACATTTTAATTAGTCATATGATGAACCTTTCATCATGCAACAATTGCAGAATTTAATAACAACCATGCGCACCATGATCTTCCCAAGCCATGCGCACCATGTTGGAGTTCATCAAGCATGCCGCCATACCTCTTGATCCAACCAGCAATGGATCAATCATCTCATGATCAAATCACACAATTAAATCATATAATCAACAATCTAAATGGCAAATATAGTGGCTCTGATACCAATTGAAGGAACGGAAGCGTGAAAAATACAAGTTTATACCATTGAATTCAAAAATTTTCACCTAGGGTCACATGCATCATGCAAGATTTATTTTTATCTATTTGATTTCAATGATAAACAATATATTAAAACTCTTTTAATATGTTTTTTGATCTGTATTTGCCATTTAAGATTTTAAAATTAATCAGATTAATTTTAGAACCCTAGATTAAATCAAGAACGATTACACTAACCTCTTGATGCACTGCAGCGTGTCTGCGCCTTTGAGATTCGTCTTCAGGACACCAGATGTTGTCCCTCTAGCTTGTCCACACCAAGAACACCTATGGCAGCCCTTGAACAGCTTCTAAAGCTTTTTCTATTAATTAGAAATTCAAGTTCTGCCTTTTAAGAGATTAGAGAAGTAAACAGGACACTAGAAACAATTTCTAGTGTTCTTAATTCAAGAGATTGATGGCTAATCTCTTTGAATTGATGAGAGATGAAAAAGAATAGATGAAAAGCCTCAAAGTGGTGTGACAAAGGAGAGGAGTGGCTGCTGGTTGCTTTTCTTTTCATAACAACACTTAAATAGCTAGGTTAACTCATTAAACCCTTGCCACATGTCACCCTTTGATTAGCTATAGGTTTAAGTGACCCAATCACATTGTGCCAAGTGTCAAACCTATATTTAATCTTGATTTTAATCATCTTACATGATTAAAAAACATTTGGCAAGCTTATGTGTAATCCCATGTGTCACCATCTCATGATGCCACGTGTCACACTGTAAAATGACCAAAATGCCCCTGTGTCTTAATTTTGAGTTCTTAACCCAAAATAATTATTTTTCTTCTTCTAATCAATTTATATCAAATATAAATTAATTAATTAATTTCTATTAATTAATTTCTCATTAATTAAATTCATATTTAAACACTTTAAATATAAATTTAACTTATACTATACATCCAATAATCTAGATTTGGTTTCAAGTCATGCTAGGGACTTTGCAATTTAATTGCAAACCAAACCTATTTAATTAATCAATTAAACTATTTAATTAATTAATTAAATCATATTTAAATAGGTGATAACTTGTGTATGTGTGTGACTTACTAGGCTCATCACTAATTAGCAATGAGACATGATATCAACTCTTAATATCATCAGAACTCTTTCTTACCATAAATGATTTCTCTAAATCATTTTATGAACCTCATAGACCATGGTTAACACCTAGCATAGCATGCCATGGCCACCCAATTAGTAATAAGGTTTACCTTAAATGAACCTATAATCATATGTTATTACCATGCACTAGAATCTCTCTGTTACAAAATCCCAACTCAAGCTGGACTAATGGTTTATGTCAAACTCCATTTGCTATGAATATTATGTTCTCTTTTAATTCCAGTTCTTGATTAAAAAGATTTTTTCATTAGAAACTCTTTTCTGAATAAATCTATTTGTCCTGGCCAGGAACTTGAAACATCAAGAACAATTAAATGAACATAGAATTTTATCTCTATTTACTTAGAGGAACAGATTCCATCTTGATCAACACCTACCTCCATATATAACTTGTAGGAGCCAACAGATGCCCATATACCCATACATAGTACAAGTATGAAAGTAGTATCAAACTCAAACTACCTATATACAAGATAACTGTGCTATCTCAGGTCTAAAGATTATATGCACTGATATGATTTATGACAAAACATTGACAAGAGTAAACTCCATGTGCTTGTCATAAGTGTCACTGGTTCGGCCTACTTATCATTTATAAGTGCCTATCATGTTTGTTATACGGCATGAGACTCACCATTCCATCTTATTTATATCTCATATAAATAACTTCGGAACAAACATGAATACAATCTTTCTGGATAAGTCATGTCCTTATTATGAAGTATCCTCGATTGTGAACCTATTTATGATACTTTGTGCTAGAAATATTGTCACTCATATTCTTAACAACTTAAGAATAATATTTCTAACAAAATATCAATGGACCTTTTCTATTACACATAAATATATTATGTAAACGGAAAAGTGGAAATGCCTTTTTATTAATAAAAATATGTACAAGATACATACTAAATGATATGCTCTAGGGCATACTACTAATAGAAAATCCCTTCACAAATCTTCTGTAATACCCAGCTTGCCCCAATAAACTTCTGACCTCAGTTGTATTTCTGGAAGGCTTTCATTCCATCATTGCTTTTATTTTCTTAGGATCCACTTTAATCCCATCAGCTGACACTATGTGTTCAAGGAATGCAATCTCATTCAACCAAAAGTCACACTTGGATAACTTAGCATACAGATTCTTTTCTCTTAAGGTTTGCAGAACAATCCTCAAATGCTCATCATGTTCTTCACTGGTCTTGGAATACACCAAAATATCATCAATAAAGACCACTATGAACCGATCTAGGTATGGATGGAAGATACAATTCATAAGGTCCATGAATGTCGCTGGTGCATTTGTTAGGCCAAAGGGCATCACTAGGAACTCATAATGCCCATACCGGGTCCTAAATGTAGTCTTTGGCATATCTGCATCCTTCACCCTCAACTGATGATACCCTGATTTGAGATCAATTTTGGAAAATACTCCTGCTCCCTTGAACTGATCAAACAAATCATCAATTCTAGGCAATGGATATTTGTTCCTCACAGTCACTTTATTCAACTGCCGGTAATCAATTCATAACCTCAAAGTCCCATCCTTCTTCTTCACAAACAGCACTGGAGCTCCCCATGGTGACACACTGGGGCGTATGAACCCCTTATCTAGCAACTCCTGTAACTGGATTTTCAATTCCTTCAATTTTGTGGGTGCCATCCTATAAGGAGCAATAGAGATTGGTGCAATACCGGCAGTATCTCAATAGCAAATTTCTGGTGGCAAGCCAGGAAATTCTTCAGGGAATACATCTGAGAAGTCTCTTACTGTGGCTATGTCACACAGATCTGACTTAGCCTGCCTAGTATCCACCACATGTACTAGGTAGGCTTCACAGCCTTTTCTCATCAGTTTTCTTGCAACTGTGGCTGAGATGATATTGGATAAGAAATCTGTCCTTTCCCCCACAACTGTGATCTCATTACCCTCAGGAGTTTCCAAGGAAATTTTCTTTAATTTACCATCAACCATTGCCTGATGATGTGATAACTAGTCCATTCCCAAAATCACGTCAAACTCATGGAAAGGTAACTCAATCAGGTCTGCCAAGAATTCATACCCCTGAATCCTTAATGGGCAACCCTTGTACACTTTGTTCACCACTACACTATGGCCCAATGGATTAGTGACCATGATGTCTTGGTCACTCTCCCCCACTAGTATCCCCCTTTCTATGGCTAGGTTGATGCAGATGTATGAATGAGTGGATCCTGGATCCACCAATGCATGCACAGATGTATTGTAGAGGGAGAACGTACCCCTGATGACGTCCGGGGCTTCTTGCTCCTCCTGAGCTCTCATGGCATAGGCTTTGGCAGGTGGTTTGCCTCAGGCCTCTCTGCTAGCTCAGATGCAGGCCTCTGTGATGGTCCCACTGCCTCAGATTTTCCAGATTTCCTACCCCTTTGTGGTGCAGGAGCAGGTCTGTCTACTTGTGTTGGAGCAGCTGTAGCAATTCTGCGTGGACAGTTTCTCAGCTGATGCTCTGTCGACCCACACCTTAAGCAGGCACCAGTCACTCTCCAAAACTCCCCCTTATGCCACTTCAGGCAATGTGGACATGCAGAAGATGCTACGGCTGGTCCTTAAACCCTGTCCCTGGAAAGCTGCCCACTGATGGGGTGGACTGACCTCTCCTAGGGGTGAACTATGGCCTGGGCCCCTGGGACTGACCCTGACTGTAACACCCCTATTTGTATAGCCTGGTATATTTTAATGTTCCGGTGATCGGAGTCGGTCCGGACAATTAAGGGGATTAGAACCACACTTAAGACAACTAGATAAGCTATGAACACAAATAATTAGTAATGTCCAATTAGTTAAGTATAAACAAGAAAAACAGAACATAAGAAGTTAAACGAGCCGAGAGTCACAGCGATGGGTGACCTTCTCGAGAACGACTATGAAGTTAATTTAAACTCAAATTTCGAATCGTAAAATGTAACGCTGCGGTTCTTAGGACTATTATAAACACAGTGGAAAAGAGAAAATCAAGAAAAAGAACTGTTAAGCCAGTCAAATAATTAGGTCAGGGAGCAGGAAGAAATTTTGAATTAATTACAAATCGGGATGAACCGGCAAGGGGTAATTTGGTCAATTGACCTCGAGAGCTGACTCTTGACCTAACTGTCAAATAAAATCGGAGAAAAAAAAATTTTGGAATCGAGAATTAAATTAAAAAAATAAAAAGAAAAAAAAAAGAAAATGAAAAAGTTAAAAAGGTGATGACATCATGCATAACATCATGCATGATGCCATAAAAATAATAATTAATATATTTAATTAATTAGTTTTTTAGTCTTCCTAAAGACATAAAAACAAAAAGGAAAAGAAAAAAAAAAGGATCAAAAGTCTTCTTCCTCACCTTGTTGCCGCCCCATCTCTCTCTCCATTCCTTCACCATGTTCCACCATTGTTAAGGGAAAAAAAGCTTAAATTTCCCTACTGTCTTCCATAAATTCACAAAGTCCCAACATTAAAAATTCTCTTTACATGTTGAGGAAGCATTAGAGAGTAAAAAGAAGAAGAAAGACTTGAAGAAAGGGAAGCCTAAAAACCCTCCAAGCAAGTATAGTAATGCAAACTTCAAATTTTTAGTTTAATTAGTGTGTGTATAGCATCAAGAACATAGAAATAAATTTAAAATGAAATGAAACAAATTGTTGAGGGACTAAGCTGAAATTCGGCCAGCATGAAGGGGAGGGTGATTTGCATGATTTGAATGGTTTGAATGGGTAGAGGAACTTTAATTAGTTGAATGGTTAGGATTAAAGGCTTTGAAAGTAGCTAAATGCATGAGTTTGTGAATTAGGGTTTTTAACAATAGGGTTTAGAGACAAAAACTATGAGGAAGTGGTAAACAATATCTTTGACCTAATGTGAAATGAGAAATATTGAATCAAAGCCAAATTCGGATGGAGTATGCAGCATGACCAAATTTCTTTTGAGGGACCAAAAATGCAATTTTACAAGTCCAATTGGTATGGGACCAATTGGAATGAAAATAGACACTAAATGACACAATTTTCATTTAGGAAGCATGCGCAAAAAGTGACCAAAACCTAGTGAACAAATTGACCAAAGTTAGAAAATTGCAGGCTGCCCTGTACAAACTGACCAAATGAATAGTGTTTGTTCATTTGGCCATAACTTGAGCTAGGCAGGTCTAAATGACCTGAAATTTTACCAGTGGAAAGTTGAGGTATATACCTAAAACTTTGATGAAGAACACCAACCCAAATTATGCCATTAACCAAGTCATTTGGCCACCCAAAGTTGGTGACCTAAAACTGCCAAAACCAAAATTTGCCCAGAAAACTGGGTTGTGTCCAATCCGGCAACCATGGTTCAAATAGCTATAAATTGAGCTACAAAACTCCAATTGGAGTGATCCAAAAAGGAAAATAAACTTAAGACAATAGGGAACATTTTCTATGAAGAAAGTTTTGCCAAATTGTAACAGTAAAATGACCAATGGAACAGTGCAACCTTAGACTCCAAAACTGAAAATTATCAAATTTACCTAAAAGACTTAGAATTTGAATAAACAAAATGTGGTATGTGGGTGAAGTTGGAATTCTCATACCTATTAAGCCTTAGAAAGTCAACAATTTGACTTGAATAGTGTAGTGAATAGTAACCCAAAATATAAAAATTTAAAGAACGTCGAGTTTAGCACGTTACAGCTAGGTAAAAGTGAAGTTAAATTTATTTTTGGATTTATGCTAAGTTATGGTACTGAAACACTGTAAAATTGTGTGTCTCAGTTGAAAAGAACACTGGGAAAGAACCCGAGGAATTGAGTCAAAGCCAAGAGGCGACTCGCTTGAGGTTTGTGCACAACATCACTATGCTTTAAAATTCATTGATAAAGTGAATGAAATATGTATTTTACTTTTGCTTTGAATTGTTAAAAGTTTATTTGTGACATTATTTATGATGTTTTGATCTAAACTGTGAAAGTTATTGTGTATATTTGAAATAGCAATATTTAGCAAATTGTTAAGATAAGTTTTGAAACCATAGTGTCATGACCATATATTTGAACACCTCACTAGTATGACTAGTGGGGGTAATTAGTTTCGAATTTTGATTCCTTCTCTGGAGAAGTGTTGAGGTGTGCCAGTAGAAGAGGATTTGAATGGATATCCATATATTTGAGCTAGCTAGCCTTGTGATGTGACTTCTCCTTAGCCTCTGGCTATTGAGATTATATTTGTTTCGAATGGCATGATCTAACTGTGGGTTTTATGAAATGTGTTTGATACTTCGAAATGAAATTGTTTGGAATAAAATCTCATAATTCATGTTTTGTGTTTAACTTGCATGCTCAGTTCAATTTTTAAATAAATGTGATTTAAATTCTGCATGAAGATTATTTTAGTATGTTGTGCACCACTGAGTCCTAGTACTCAGCGATGGTTGTTATTGCTATTGCAGATTTAGAGACTAGAGGAGCAGCAGAGCGAGCTGCTAAGGATTATCGAGCTACTCATCCTGAAGTTATATCGGGTATATTTTATACCCTGATTGTAAAAATTTATTTTGATATGTGTAATGTACATAAATGTATGGACATGCAAATTTGGTCTTGAGCAGTTTGTATAAAGTTTGTATAAAGTTGTAATAAAATTTAGTTTGGATTTTCCCAATGTAGACTTTAGTATGATGTATATATAGATTGTTTGTCTTTAATGAATGGAAATGTTTTATTTTAATTTGAATGAGATTGATAGATATTATTTTAATGATTATTGAATTTTTGGAAATTGAGAAATATTGACTGTTGAATTTTGAAACTTGAGAAATTGGTTGAGATTGATTATGAAATTGAAGTAGTGGTTGAGAAAAATTATTGAAAGTGTTTTTACAGGTATTTGGAGAACTGTTCTCTCAAAATACAGATGGAACTCTGTCAAAATTTTTATAAAATTTACTTAAAAATAAAATGGGCCAAAAATATTAACTAGTTTTAAATTTAATTAAATATTTTAAATACCTATTAGAAAATTCTCACCACTTATCAAAAATAAGAAAATTGTTTTAAAATCCCTTATAGGGTACTTAATGAGTTATCGGTAGGTGAAGTTTGGTAGTTCATTAGGTATTTTACAGGATCATGTTATGCCTTACAAAGGGGTAAGGTGTGACACTGACCTTGTGGTTGACCTGAATTCTATGCAGGTGGACCTTTGAACTTCTTCCCAGGTGTAGGAGATGAGCTAGACTGACCTAAGCCCCTCTTCTGCTGTCTCTCTCTTTTGGTCTACTCACTTATTCTAACCTTTTCAACTTTTATTGTAGCTTCCACTAACTTGGTGAAGTTTGTGATTCCCAAGGTAGTGATCATGATCTTTATATTATTATTTAATCCCTCTTCCAATCTCTTACACCTTTTAACCTCATTAGGGACTATCTCCCTTCAGTAGCTGCTCAGTCTGACAAATTCTTTTTCATACTCTACCACTGTCAGCTGTCTCTACCTCAGATTAATGAACTCTCTTCTTCTCTCTTCCAAGTATAAACTACCCACATACATCTTCTTAAATTTCGAAAGGAAGAAGTCCCAAGTTATTACTTCTGGCTGCACTTCACTAGACACTGTATCCCACCATTGGTAGGCATCATCTTGTAACAGAGACACAATAGCTTCTAGGTTTTGCTCTGGAGTGCAGTGAAGTTTCTTTAAAACCCTTCCTATTCTGTTCAACTAGTTTTCTGCTGCAACAGAATCATCTTCTCTCTTACCAAAGAAATCCACTACTCTAAATTTTCTCAATATTTCCAGATGTGATTTCTGCTGTGGAGGTGGTGGTGGTGGTGGCATTACCCCAGCCATTTGTCTGAAAAACTCGGCCATTTGCTGGAACATGGCCTGTGGAGGCTGAGCTGGCTCTGCTGGAGCTGGCGGAGCAAGTTCTGCCCTACCCCCAGTCTCAGGTGCTGCAGGTGGAGCATGACTCTCCACTTCCTCCTCAACTGCCCTCTGTGATGTAGGGTCTATATCCTATTCAAAATAGCAAAGACAAAAAAATCTGCATTAGTGTTACCTTGACTCTTACAAATGCAATGCATGGTATGGACTCGATCTAGGCCCAGAAATGCCTAAACCGTGCTCTGATACCACTAAATGTGATACCCCTTACCCGTCTACAGTATAGTCGAGTAAGATATGTCACACAGTGTACTGGAACACCCTATTTTATTTTGATCCTTTTTATCCTTCCTTATTTATTTTTATCATAGCTATAAAGTACAATTAGTGAAGTATAATTTATTTAAGTCATTTATGGAAAACATCAATTTATTTGAGGTTCTGCAAATTTTATAGAAAATCTTGTAGAGTACCGATTAAAAATGGAGAAAACAGTTCTTCGGAACCTGAGAAAAACACTTCCAAAACTCTCAATCAATCCCAAACTCCATATCATCAACAAAATCTCAATATTTTTCAACAACATTTCCATTTCTCAATCATTCATTTCATAGGATATTCATGTATAAGTCATAAATAAATATTCACTTTTTCATTTATAAACACAATTTCCATTATTTACATCAATATCCAAAATACATTACATAAGTCTTAATTACACATGAGAAATTAAAAGTTAATTACAAAATACCAAAATAAAACCTAGTGTCCTACCAATGCACTAATGACGGTAAAGTGACACGGATACTATGCAGAGCTGCAGATGATCTCACCCAGTCTGTGGTCTACTGGGCGCTCTATCAGTCTCTCCAGAATCTATGCATGGCAAAAGTAACGAGCTAAGCAATAATACTTAGTGGTGCCAATAATAAAATAAAAACAAATAACAGAAAATAAATATGCAATGCATGTTCTGATGTCTTATGCAGACAATTTTTCGATCATTATTGGTAATCTTATTTATTTTGTACTTGTTATATTCATAATTTCATTAAATTTATTTACTTTCATTTTTGGTTGCCCAAGTAACCTATACTGGATGACTGAACTGGATAAATGGGTAAACTGGCACTGGGTATCAAGTACCTTGGGCCGTCACACCATTGGTCACATATGTATCTCCCGGTGTGCAACAGAACAGCTAATGAGCTATAATAACATTAGGCACAAGGCTAAGTATCAAATAATGTCAGAATGGCTAAAAGCCATAAAATCACAGAATGGCATAATGCCATGTGCAGTACTGCTAACCGAACCCTATTGGCATGCCAACCTATCCAAACCAATCTTGCTAGGTGTACTAGGGCATGTTACACTTTTAAACTTTACAATTCTTGAAATTTAAGTTTAGGTGTTACTATTCATTTCATTAGTCAACTAAAATGTTGACTTTTGCATAAACAATAGGTACATTGGTTCTAATACTCTCAACATACCACATTTTTCATTCTAAAATTATTTGTATTGGTTGCCAATACCATTTCTAAGCTTAGTGTTAGTTATTCAAAATTTTTAGATTTCAAACCTCTTATTTGTTGTTCTATTGGTCATTTATACAGTAGGAATTTGGCAAATTTGTCTTTACTAAAGTTGTTTCATATTTTATCTAGTTACATTTCTTTTTTTGAATAACTCAATTTGGAGTTTTGTAGTTCAAGTTATGGCCTAAACACCACAACTAGCCGAATTGGACAAAATCCAAAATTCTGGGCAAAACTGGTTCTGCCAGATTTGGTAACCTAAGTTTGGTTGGTAATTTGACTAGGTTATGGTCAGAATTTGGATTTGTGTTCTCATCAAAGTTGTAGGTCTATGTCTCAGCTTTCTGCTGGTAAACTTTTAGGTCAATTGGACCTTTCTACGCTTAGTTATGACCAAATGAATAGACACTGTTTATTTAGTCATTTTTCCCAGGCAGAATGCAAGTCACCTGGATTAGGGCAATTTTTAGGCTAACTTGGTTTGGTTTTCTGGGCAGGGTTTCTTCACCAAATGGTGCCATTATGTGTCTAGTTTCATTTCCAATTGGCCTTGCACCAATTGAACCTCTACAACTCCATTTATAACTGCTTAAACCTGCTGGACTCATGCTCAGTCCTACAGGTCAGCCAAGGCAGCTCACCCATACACAAATGCCAACCCTCAACTCACTTTATTTCCTCATCATACACATTCAAATGGTCACTAATTTACCATTATAAGGTTAATGAACTATCACATGAGCAAACCTTAGAATTTTTCAAGTGTCCCATTTTTTTTCATTTCATACATGCACAATTCTTGCATTTCACTTACTTAATTATGTTCAATACCCCATCCACTACCAAAGGCTGCTTATAACCATTTTTCTACCAAGCAAAATCATCAAACCCTAGCTAAACCTAGCTTCCAAAAATTGTAAGTTGCACACACACACTTGTTTGCTTTATTTCCTTATATTTCCTACACAATTCATGCCATTGAACATGAATTAAAGCAAAAGGAGTAAGAGTTGGACACTAACCTTGTTGGAGTAGAATTTCAAGCCAACTAAACTTGCTCTTTCCTTCCTCTTTTGGCTGCCTAGAGGATGTTCAAGTTGCTAGGTAAATTTTTTGTGAAGCTAGGTAAGGGTTTCAAGTGAGATTTGGTGAGGTTAGGAACTTAGGTGAGCTTTCATGGAGGAAATGGCTATGGGAGAAGAGGGAGACGGCTGAATTTGGTTTGGAGCAACTGATGACCCTTTTTTGTTTATTCTTATCTCATTTTATTTATTTTAAATAGGCTTGATTAATTGTAATTGGTGGTAAGTGTTTAATGGCATCATGGTGATGTCATAATTAGCTTTTTATCTCATTTTCTCTTATTTTCTTCTCTACTCATTTTTAATTAAATTTTTTATAATATTTATTCACATTTTGTGCCGTAATAATTATTTCCTTAACTAGACAAGTCGGCCAAAAATCACCTCTGAAGGCGAAATGACCAAAATGCCCTCCGTTTGGCTTAATAGACTAAAATTGTCTGTACCGATTGAAAATTTTTTTTAAGCATTTTGTTGGCATTCTAATGTCATAGGAACCTCAATGACCCTTCTCTGGAGTCCCAAAAATTATTTTATGAATTTTCCCTCGGGTCTAGAGCTCCTAGTTGCGAGAACCGCAAGTTTCCACTAGGTTATCCATCGCTAGGGCACCGACTCATTTAACTTAGTTGTATTTTATTTTTAAAATTTTTTCTAATTTTTTTTTATTAATATTTGAGTTAATTATGGTTCCTCACTTTAGTTTAAATATTTTTCCAGACGTTCTAGCTGTCCAAACCAACACTGGTCACCGAAACAGTAGAATGTACTTAGTTGCCACAGGGAGGTATTTTGAGAAATCATTTATGGTAAGAAAGAGTTCTGATGATATTAAGAGTTGATATAATGTCTCATTGCCAATTAGTGATGAGCTTAGTAAGTCACACACATACACAAGTAATCACCAACTTAAATATGAATTAATTAATTAATTAAAGAGTTTAATTGATTAATTAAATAGATTTGGTTTGCAATTAGATTGCAAAGTCCCTAGTATGGCTTGAAACCAAATCTAGGTTATTGGATGTATAGTATAATTAAAATTTATATTTAAAGTTTTTAAATATAAATTTAATTATGAGAAATTAATTAATAGAGATTAATTAATTAATTTATATTTGATATAAATTGATTAAAAGAAGAGAAATAATTATTTTGGGTTGAGAACTCAAAATTAAGACACAGAGGTATTTTGTTCATTTCACAGGGTGACATGTGGCACCATGAGATGGTGGCACATGGCACTATACATGAGCTTGTCATATGTCTTTTAATCATGTAAGATGATCAAAGTCAAGATTAAATATAGGTTTGACATTTGGCACAATGTGATTGGGTCAATTAAACCAAGAGCCAATCAGAAAGTGACATGTGGCAAGGGTTTTAAGTGATAACCTAGCTATATAAGTGTTGTTATGAAAGAGTAAAACATGTGGCTGCTGTTCTTTTTTGGTGCCGCCACCCAAAGAACATCTCCCCTCTTTTCTTCTTCATCTCTCATCAATTCAAAGAGATTAGCCATGTAACACCCCTATTTGTATAGCCTGGTATATTTCACTGTCCTAGTGATCGGTGTCGGTTCGGACTAGAGAAGTTATAATTACAAATAATTAGTAATTGCCAATTAGTTAACTATAAATAAGAAAAACAAAACATAAGAAGTTAAACGAGCTGAGAGTCACAGCGATGGGTGACCGTCTCGGGAACGATTGCGAAGCCATTTTAAACTCAAATTTCGAACCGTAAAATGTGATGCTGCGGTCCTCAGGACCATTACGAACACAGTGGAAAAAAGAAAATCACGGAAAAGAACTGTTAAGCCAGTCAAATAATTAGGTCAGGGAGCCGAAAGAAATACTGAATTATTTGCAAATCGGGATGAACCGGCGAGGGGCAATTTGGTCAATTGACCCCTAGAGCTGACTCCTGACCTAAGTGTCAAATAAAATTAAAGAAAAGAAAATTTCGGAGTCGAGAATTAAATTAAAAAACTAATAGAAAAATAAAAAAAAAGAAAGAAAATGAAAAAGGTGTAGGAAGATGACATCATGCATGACATCATGCAAGATGCCATAAGTCCTATAATTAATAAATTAGATTAAATGGATTTTTAGGTCTTCCATAAGACAAAAGATAAAAGAAAATAAAAGAAAAAAAATTAATTAGTCTTCTTCCTTATCCCATCCAAGCCGCTACACTCTCTCCCTCTCATCTCCATGGAAATTCCTCCATTAAAGGTTGTCTTCAAGCTTTGAAACCCTTACCAAATCCCAACTTCTCCCATAATTATTCCATAAAACCTTATTTCCTTCCCTTGAGAAAGAAATTTAGCAAGAAAGAAAGAGGAGAAGAGGAGAAAAATTGAAGATTGAAATCTACAAATTGAGGTAGGTGCAATTGCAAGTTAGATTCTTATTGAATTCATAAAATTAAGTTTATGTGTGATGAAATTGCATTAGAAATAAAGGAAATCATGCCTAAATAAGGGAAGAGAGAATGTGGCAGCCATGGAACCTTAAGGTTTTGATGGTATTTAGTTAGGTTAAACATGAAATCTTGGTGAATAGATGTTATATATGTGAATTGTATATTTAGATTACATGAATTGTGAAGATTAGACAAACTTAGGGTTTTGGACATTAGAGTTTAAAGACCAAAAATGTGAAAAACTTGTAAATGGTGTCTTTGACCTAATGTGAAGTGAGAAATGGTCATTTGTGACCTAATTAAGTGTGTTAGAAGTGTTGGAATTAAAGTCAAATTCGGAGGGAGTGTGGTCATGCTGCTGCAGCATGACCAAGTCAGCTTTGAAGGACCAAAAATGAAATTTTACAAGTTCAATTGATATGGGACCAATTGGGGATGAAAATAGGCACTAAATGACACAATTTTTATTTAGGAATCATGCCCAAAAAGTGACTAAAACCTAGTGAACAAGTTGACCAAAGTTGAAAAATTGCAGGCTGCCCTACACAAACTAACCAAATGAACAGTGTTTGTTCATTTGGTCATAACTCGAGCTAGGTAGGTCAAAATAACCTGAAATTTTACCAGTGATTAGACGAGATATAGATCTAAAACTTTCATGAAGAACACAAACCCAAATTATGCCATTAATCCAATCAAATTACTGAGAAAATTTGAATCACTGAACCTATAGAACTACAGATTTACCATATGAACAGTAAAGTTTAAATGGCTATAACTCTCTCTAGAAAACTCTGATTTAGGTGATTCTTGAACCGATGGAAACCTAAGACATAGTAGAATATTTCATATGAAGAAAATTATACCAAATTATGGACTTAACTTGATCAAATTGCTAAACGAATTTGGATCAATAAATCTGTAGAACTAAATTCTGCAGCATGAACAGTAACCATAATTTAGATATAACTTGAGCTAAAAAATTCCAATTGGAGTGATTCAAAAACGATAATAAACTTAAGACATTAGGGAACATTTTCTATGAAGGAAGTTTTGCCAAATTCTTACAAAAAGGTGGCCAATGGAACAGTGCAACCTTAAACACTAAAACTGAAAATTTGACAATTTTTCCTAAAAGACTTAGAATTTGAATAAACAACCAAAACCAACAAATTTTGTGACCAAAATGTGATATGTGGGTGAAGTTGGAATTTCCATACCTATTAAGCCTTACAAAGTCAACAATTTGACTTGAATAGTGTAATGAGTAGTAACCCAAAACACAAAAATTCAAGAACATCGAGTTTAGGACATTAGAGCTAGGTAAAAGTGAAGTTAAATTTATTTTTGGATTTATGCTAAGTTATGGTACTGAAACACTGTGAAACTGTGTGTTTCAGCTGAAAAATACTTGGAAGCTCGGAGAGACTGAGTCAAGGCCTAGAGGCGACTCATGTCAGGTTTGTGCACAATAAACTTTATTTTAGCATTTTGACATTGAAAAATTGATTTAGTATAATTAATGAAAATTTGAAGTTAATTATGAATTGTGTTGCAATCTTGTGAATGAAATTGTGACTTTGGAAACTTATTGGATTTCTCATGAATCACTTGAATAAAATGTTTGAAATTGATTTTTGATTCACACTTAGCATGATAGTATCTTATTATTCCTCCTCCATTATGGAGTGAGATCGGTTATCTTTCCTCCCTCTCTGGTTTACCAGTTGAGGTTGTAGATCGGATGAGTACTCATTAGCTAGCTAGCCACCTCCCTCATTGATTTTGATTAGTGGGGTTGTACATTGCTTTGTCCTGGTGTACAATGCGGCATTGATCGGAAATTTTGTGTCATGGCTTAAGTTGTGTATGAATTAGCAACACTGTGTTCTTAAATTATTTGACTAAATTGTGTTATTATGAGTTTTGATAATTTGTGAAATATGATTGAGAAATATTTAAATTGTGTTTTGGCAATGAATGATTTATGTATTGTATTTAAAATTTTTATTGTGCACCATGAGTATTTTTATACTTAGCGATAGCTTGTTTTACTGTTGTAGATAAGAGCAAGGAGAAAGCAGCAAAGTGAGCTACTATTAATATTGAAGATTTCATTGATCTTTTTGTATGGGTATTGTTTTATACCCTTGTAGTTATTTTGATGTAAATATTGTGATGTTGTGTGTATCAATGTAAAGTGAGCAGTTGTATAAGAAATTGTAATAATTTTATTTTTGGATTGTATATCTGTAAATTTAATTTGTGCATACAATATTGATGGAATGATATAAAATAGTTTGTTTTGAGAATTTTAAGATGACAAATTTTGGATTAAATTATGGAATTGATTTGAAATGAGTTGACTTGAGATTATTTGGAGGTTGGGAGTTGTGGAAAATTTATTGGAAGTGCTTTTTAACGGATTTTGAAGAATGGTTTTCTCCAAATACAAATGAAACTCTGTCAAAATTTTTATAAAATTTACGGTAAAATTAAAATGGACAAAAATTCTTACTAGTTTATAAGCTTTGAATAAATGATTTTAATTCCTATCAAAATGCTCACCACTTCCAAAATGCAAGAAAATAGTTTTAAAATCCCTTGTAGTGTACTTAATGAATTATCAGTAGGTGAAGTTCGGTAGTTCATTAGGTATTCTACGGGATCATGTTATGCCTTACAGAGGGATAAGGTGTGACAAGCCAACAATCTCTTGAATTAAAATTAATAGAAATCGTTTCTAGTGTTCTGGTTACATCTGTAATCTCTCAAAAGGCAAAATCTGATTTTCTAATTGATAGAAAAAGCTTTAGAAGCTATTCAAGGGGCTGCTATAGGTGATCTTGGTGTGGACAAGCTAGAAGGACAACTTCTGGTGTCCTAGGCCCATCCCAAAGTTGCCAAACACACTGCAGTGCATCAAAAAGGTTAGTGCACTTGTTCTTGATCTAATCTAGGGTTCTAAAGAATTAATTTGTTAATTCTAAAATCTTAAATGGCAAATGTAGATCTAAAAACATATTAAAAGAGTTTTAATATGCTATTTCATTGAAATCAAATAGATAAAAATTAATCTTGCATGATGCATGTGACCTTACGTGAAAAATTTTTAAATTCAATGATCTAAACTTGTGTTTTTCATGCTTTCGCTCCTTCAATTGGTATCAGAGCCACTATATTTGCTATTTAGATTGTTGATTATATGATTTAATTGTGTGGTTTGATCATGAGATGATAGATCCATTGCTGGTTGCAAAGGAAAAGTGGCGGCTTGCTGATGAACACCATTGGTGCGCACACTTTGTGGTCACCAATGGTGTGCGCAAGGTTTGGATTTTTAATTTACAATTATTGTATAATATAAAAGCTCATTTTATGTCTAATTAAATTGTTTAATTAGAGTTTTAATCACACAATTAAATTTTGATTCAGATCTGAATTTTAAAA
The DNA here is from genome assembly GCF_030052815.1 of Hevea brasiliensis. Classification (NCBI taxonomy): domain Eukaryota; kingdom Viridiplantae; phylum Streptophyta; class Magnoliopsida; order Malpighiales; family Euphorbiaceae; genus Hevea; species Hevea brasiliensis. The sequence goes on from NC_079500.1 coordinate 35,512,984, forward strand.
GTTGTTTGAATGTGATTCAAATCTGAATTTTTAAAGTTGTTTGAATGTGATTCAAATCTGAATTTTAAAAGTTGTTTGAATGTGATTCAAATCTGAATTTTTAAAGTTGTTTGAATATGATTCAAATCTGAATTTTTAAAATTTGTTTGAATGTTATTCAAATCTGAATTTTTAAATTTCTTTGAATCATATTCAAATCTAGATTTTTAAGTTGAATATGAGATATTCAATTTAATTTAAGTATGTATGTTTTATTTAATTGTTAAATAGTGATATGCATGATGGATGATCATGGACTATAAAAGACTAATGTGATTGGATTTATTTCTTTTATGTTTCTGTGGATTGTAAATTAATTAATTTATTTTAATTTATTTTTGGGCATGTATTATTAAGGTTGTAATAATTTTGGGTTGTAATTTCATTTATTTAGTTCTTGTAAATTCACCTTGGTATGCCAAGGATTACTATGTAATTGGATTGCAAGAAGATCAAGGAGGTCAAGAGCATTGGTGGGACCAGTGGGAGGAATTCAAGATCAAGTGTTGACTATATACTCCTTCAGCAACTCTTGTAAAATGAATGAATGAAATGCACCTAGGAATGCCCTGATTCAATTCTTGGTGGCTCAGAATTGAATCCCTTAAAAAGTCCATAATCATACCATATTTACTGTTTATCCATGAATGCATGAGATGTATGGGAATGTAAGCAAGTATATGATATATGCATGCTAAATGGATAATGTACAAAGTGAGACCATAATAGTAATTAGGACGATCACAAAATCTTCCAAACAAATGATTAAGTTGGATATGCTATAATTAAAGTAATTATAACATGGGCCCTCCATTGGGACAATTATTTTAAGAAATTTTAAATAGTTGCATATGATGCAATTAATTTAAGAGATTTTCTTAAGAATAATTATTAAGCATGAGATGTTGTAAATATGTAAATGGTTTGGTGGCCAATAATGGATGTGCCTGAGGACATTAAAATTATTTGCATGTTTACTGGCTCAATGGGATCAACTTAACTAATGCAACATAAGTCAATAATGGATGTGCCTGAGATTTTGAGCATTAAGGGCTAGGTAAAGGATTGAACCTCACATGAGATGTGATGGGTAAGGAGTTGCTCACTTATAGTTTATTGTAATTCCAATAATGGATGTGCCTGAGGATGATCAATAGGATTATAAGAATTCAATCACCCACTAGAAATCCACCCAACTAGGATTTATGTTTTCTACTTTGGAAGTGTAGGATTCGCTAAGTTAGTGGGAGGACCAATTTGATTAAAAGACCATAATCATTTTGGTTAAATAATGATACATTTACTAATTAATCTGGTTATTTTGCACAGAACAACCGCTACCATCCAATATCCTTGTAAGCATATTTGATCGCAATAGGTTGACAGGACCTAATCTATCTGATTGGCTAAGAAATTTGAAACTTGTCCTGAACCTTGAACATATAGGATATGTTTTAGACTCAAATGTTCCTGGTCCCTTACCTCCAAAGGCCATAAAAGAGGAACATGAAACTTTGGAAAAGTGGAAGGAGCATGATATGAGAGCTAAGTGTTACATGCTTGCTTCCATGAGTAATGAGTTACAGAAACAGCATGAGAACATGCAGAGTGCGAGTGAGATCCTTCTTCACCTACAAGAGTTGTATGGTGAGCACAAAAGGAATGCTAGGTATGAGATATCTAGACAGCTATTCCGCATGAGGATGTCTGAGGGACAGAATATTGGGGATCATGTCCACAAGATGATTTGGTTGATTGAGCAGCTGGAACATCTTGACTTTAACATGGATTGCAGACGGATTTGATCCTTTAGTCCCTTCCTGAGTCATTTGGGAATTTTGTGACAAATTTTCATATGAATAAATAGGAATACACCTTGGCTGGTTTACTCAACATACTAGAGTACTTAATTTGATGAATACTTGAGAGAGCACGGCATTATTTCCCAGCTGACTCCTCCAGGAACACCACAGCTGAATGGTGTATCTGAAAGGAGAAATCGTACCCTATTGGATATGGTACGTAGTATGATGAGCTATACTGATATGCCAATCTCCTTTTGGGGATTTGCATTAGAATTAGCTTTGCATATTATGAATAGGATTCCATCAAAATCCGTATCTTCCACACCTTATGAGATATGGCATGGAAGAAAACCAAGTCTTAAGTATGGTAAGATTTGGGATTGTCCAGTTTATATTAAAAAGCTGAACACTGATAAATTGGAAACCATATCAGAAAAGGGTCGATTTGTTGGATATCCAAAAGATAGTTTTGGATATTATTTTTATTTGCTTACATCACAAAAGGTTATGGTAAGTAGAGATACCACATTTCTTGAACAACAGTTTGTTCAAGAAGGAGGCAAAGGAAGGCAAATAGAGTTAGAATTGGAGAATTCTGACCAACAAACAGATCAGATGGATATAGATCCATCTAGTCAACCTACACCTATTAATGAAACATCTACAGCTGTTCCTCGTAGAACAACCAGGGTATCTCACCCACCAGTGAGATACGGTTTCCTTTATGAAGAAGAACAAGAGTTGTCTACACATGAAGAAGTTGATCATGGAGATGATCCACTTACCTACGAAGAAGCTATATCAGATATAGACTCTTCAAAATGGATTGATGCTATGAAATCTAAGATTGTTTCCATGTATAAGATTTAAGTTTGGGATCTTGTTGACCCACCTAAAGGTATTGTACCTATAGGGAACAAATGGGTTTTCAAGAAGAAAATTGGTTTTGATGGAAAGGTAGAGACCTATAAGGCAAGGCTAGTAGCGAAAGGGTTTCGCCAAAGGCAAGGAATCGACGATGAGGAGACTTTCTCGCCTGTTGCCATGCTTAAATCAATTAGAATTCTATTAGCAATAGCTACATACTATGATTATGAGATTTGGCAGATGGATGTCAAAATAGCTTTTCTCAATGGATATATTGAAGAAAACATTTTCATTAAACAACCTAGGGGTTTTGAATCCCAAGATGGTTCCAAAGTATGCAAGCTAAAGCTATCCATTTATAGGTTGAAACAAGCTTTGAGGAGTTGGAACATCCGTTTTGATGAAGCCATTAAGTCATTTGGTTTTATCAAAAATGAGAATGAGCCATGTGTATATAAGAAGATTAGTAACAGTGCTATCACTTTCCTTATCTTAAATGTGGATGATATTTTGCTGATGGGTAATGACACGGGTATGTTGACAACTGTAAAGGTATGGTTGTTAAATACATTCTCCATGAAAGACTTAGGGGAGGTAACCTATATTCTTGGAATTCGCATCTATAGAGATAGAGCGAAAAGAATAATTGGTTTATCCCAAAGTCTATACTTGGAAAAGGTGTTAAAGAGGTTTAACATGCTTGATTCCAAGAGAGGATTGTTACCAGGGAGACATGGTATCCACCTTTCTAAAGAAATGTCTCCAAAGACACCTGAAGAAAGAGGTAAAATGGCCAGGATTCCATATGCTTCGGCTATTGGAAGTTTGATGTATACAATATTGTGTACTAGGTCGGATATCGCATATGCTGTTAGTTTGACTAGCAGGTATCAATCCAATCTAGGTTTGGAACACTGGATAGCTGTCAAGAATATCCTTAAGTACTTGAAAAGAACTAAGGATTTATTCTTGATATAGAGAGGTGGTTACTTGCAATTAGATGGTTATATAGATTCTGATTTCCAATTAGATATAAATGATAGAAAGTCTACCTCTAGGTATATGTTCATTTGTAATAAAGGTGCAGTCAGTTGGAAGAGTTCCAAACAGAGTACAACTACAGATTCCACTACTGAGGCTGAGTATATTGCTGCATCAGATGCTGCAAAAGAAGCTATTTGGATAAAGAAGTTCATGACAAAACTTGTAGTAGTTCCTTCCATTGAGTCAGTAGTTCCACTTTACTGTGACAACAATGGAGCAGTCATACAGGCTAAGGAACCCCGATCTCACCAGAAATCCAAAAAGATAGAAAGGTGCTACCACATTATCAGAGAAATAGTTGGGTACCGAGGCGATATAGCCATGCAAAAAAATAGCATCAGCTGAAAGTCCAGCTGATCCATTCACTAAGACTATGTCGCAAACTCAGCTAGACCGTCATCTTGAGAAGATGGGTCTAAGATATTATAATGAATGGCTCTAGTGCTAGTGGGAGATTGTTAGTAATATGCCCTAGAGCATACCATTTAGTATATATCTTGTACATGTTTTAATTAATAAAAGGCATTTTCACTTTTCTGTTTACATAATATATTTATGTGTAATAGAAAAGGTCCATTGATATTTTATTAGAAATTCTATTCTTAAGTTATTAAAAATATGAGTGATAGTATTTCTAGCACAAAGTATCATAAATAGGTTCACAATCGAGAATACTTCACAATAAGGACATGACTTATTCAGAAAGATTGTAATCATGTTTGTTCCCAAGTTATTTATATGAGATGTAAATAAGATGGAATGGTGAGTCTCATGCCATATAACAAACATGATAGGCACTTATGCATGATAAATAGGCCGAACCAGTGACATTTATGACAAGCACATGGAGTTTACTCTTGTCAATATATTGTCATAAATCATATCAGTGCATATAATCTTTAGACCTGAGATAGCACGGTTATCTTGTGTATAGGTGGTTTGGGTTTGATACTGCTTTCATACTTGTACTGTGTATGGGTATATGGGCATGTGTTGGTTCCTACTAGTTATTTATGGAGGTAGGTGTTGATCAAGATGGAATCTGTTCCTCTAAGTAAATAGGGATAAAATTCTATGTTCATTTAATTGTTCTTGATGTTTGAAGTTCCTGGCTAGGACAAATAGATTTAATCAGAAAAGGGTTTCTGATGAGAAAATCTTTTTAATCAAGAACTAAAATTAAAAGAGAACATAATATTCATAGCAAATGGGGTTTGACATAAAACATGACTCCAGCTCGAATTAGGATTTTGTAACAGAGAGATTATAGTGCATGGTAACATATGATTATAGGTTCATTTAAGGTAAACCTTAGTACTGATTGGGTGGCCATGGCATGCTATGCTAGGTGTTAACCATGGTTTATGAGGTGCATAAAATGATTTAGAGAAATCGTTTATGGTAAGAAAGAGTTCTGATGATATTAAGAGTTGATATCATGTCTCATTGCCAATTAGTGATGAGCCTAGTAAGTCACACACATACACAAGTAATTACCAAATTAAATATGATTTAATTAATTAATTAAAGAGTTTAATTGATTAATTTAATAGGTTTGGTTTGCAATTGATTGCAAAGTCCCTAGCATGGCTTGAAACCAAATCTAGGTTATTGGATGTATAGTATAAGTAATATTTATATTTAAAGTGTTTAAATATGAATTTAATTATGAGAAATTAATTAATAGAGACTAATTAATTAATTTATATTTGATATAAATTGATTAGAAGAAGAGAAATAATTGTTTTGGGTTGAGAACTCAAAATTAAGACACAAGGGTATTTTGATCATTTTCACAGGGTGACATGTGGCACCATGAGATGGTGACACATGGCACTACACATAAGTTTGCCATATGTCTTTTAATCATGTAAGATGATCAAAATCAAGATTAAATTTAGGTTTGACACTTGGCACAATGTGATTGGGTCAATTAAACCAAGAGCTAATCAAAAAGTGACATGTGGCAAGGGTTTTAAGTGATGACCTAGCTATATAAGTGTTGTTATGAAAGAGTAAAATGTGTGGCTACTGTTCTTCTTTGGTGCTGCCACCCAAAGAAAATCTCCCCTCTTTTCTTTTTCATCTCTCATCAATTCAAATAGATTAGTCAACAATCTCTTGAATTAAAAATACTAGAAATCATTTCTAGTATCCTGTTTACATCTGTAATCTCTGTCGACACCATATTTTGGCCGATCCCCAAAATCAACAAGACTTTGAAACCGATCCCCAGCACTAGGTCTCCCTGGGCCACCCAATGACATTTCCGACTTCTCTTCATTTTTCTTTACCAGATGACCATATTTCCGGACTCTCCTTAAAAGGAATTGAATCAATGCTAAGTCCTAACATTCGTTAAAGCCCTGCCGATCTCTCAAATCATTTACCGATCTCTCAAACCCGCTGTCGAATTTCCGGACCCTTCGGGTATATCCCTGATCTTTGTTGATAAATGAAGTGAACTAGCATTAGATCTTTTCTTACCAGTTTTATAGCCGATCTCCTTTTCGGAAGATCAAGAGTTAAGGTTTTGGTTCGGTTTAACGAGGGTTCCGATCTTAAGTTTTCAAGTTAAATTTTCAATTTTAATCAAGTCCCGTTCAGCATTTCTTCCCCACCGATCTCATGCTTATTGTGCTTTCCGATCTCTTATACTTAGATTAATAATTGCATTTTTGTCTTGCTGTGCTCATACAATCAAATACTCAGATAAACAATGGTTTAAAATGTTCCGATCACAACCCTTCATTGAACAAAGAGGCATTTCATTTCATTTCATAATTTGTACAAGTTATTCGGCTGGGGGATCACCCCCAGCCTGATTTACATTCTGCTCACTCTCTCTCACCTCGGCTTCCTCCTCACTGTCCTCATCGCCGCCTCGGAGCCAGTCGGCCATCCAGAGAAGTCCTCTTCGTGGTAGCGCTCGAGTTCGGTCAAGAGGTCCTTGTGAGCATTCACATAGGCTCCGGCTATCCTCGCCACCATCTCTTCGTCTTTCTCCTTAAGCTCCTCATCCTTCGCCTTAAGCTCCTCGTCTTTCTCCTTAAGCTCCTCGATGAGTTGGGCGACTGAGCAGCCTTCATGGCACTGGCGCTGGACTTCTCCGAGAGCCCGATCCCTTTCACCAGACACGAGTCCTGCTCGCCACTGTCTTCATAGTACTTTGCCCGCCCTCAACTTGAGATTTATAATCCTGAGCGGATGAGAGTTGGGATCGGAGGGAAGCCAATTCCTAATTTTTCTTCCCGATCTCTTTACCCAGACGCGGGACCTTTTCCCAAACCATGGTCTGATTCACTGTGCACTCCACATTCGGACTCATGGAGTGAGTCAAGATGTCATCAAGGTCGCTCGAGGATAGCCCGTCCCGATCCTCCCGAAGAAAGATGGAAGACCCCAAGACTTGGGCAAAACCGGGTTCTCCTGCATACCCTGTTATTCTTCAAAGACTCCATTAACTTCAGGCGCCACGAGAGGAGGTCCTCCTGAAGATTGAGAAGGCCCCTTCCGTGCTTGGGACAACCGAAGAGTCGGAGGTCGCTCTTCCGATCTAGGAGGAGATCGATTCGGACAGTGGTCGGCAGATCCAAGGTGGAGGCGGTCTCCTTGTACTTCCCTGTGTTCACGACTGTGTGTTCAAACATTTCCGAACGCTTCATCTCCTTTATCTTCCGAGAGATCTCCTTTCCTTCTTTCGCTTCCTAGAACCTCACCACCCGCCATACCGCACAAAGAAAAGGTTCGTGAGATCGCTAAGGTCGTGAGAACTGAGATATAGAAAATACCAATGCCGAGGTCAGAGAGCAGAAGTTCGCGGTCTTGGCCGGTGAGCAATTGAATAGTCCAATGGTGCAGTTCGACAGTCACCGCATCCAAACAAGAATACTTTTGAGTGGCGGCCTGACTCTTCAGATCCATCACTATTAAGCTTTCCTCCGACTCGAGGTAATGTGCTGAAGCAAGGGCCCCGGTACCACCAACACGGGGAAGTCCTCAAAGCAATCGGATCTTTGCTCCTCGTAATGAAGAAACGGTTCTTCCAATTCTTAAGGGATGAGGGCGATCGGAAAAGAGCTCGCAATGAGGCTTCACTGAAAGAACCGATGTTCGTCATCCTTTCGCGAAGTTAGTGCAGGCAAATCGGCAAACACCTTAGCCGTAGGTCTGATTCCCTTAGCTCGGCATAGACCTCGGAAGGCTACCAAGATCCGCCACGAGTTGGGGTGAATTTGAACAATGCATGCTCGGTGAAGTTTTAAGACCTCCTTGTAGAAATCGTCTAGAGGGAACCTCAGACCGCCTTTAATCGTTCCTCGTACACCATAACCATGTCATTCTCTTCAAAGGAGTGATCGACACGAAGATCGCCGTGGCACTTGATTAGCTCGTACGAATCAGGCCGAATGTTATATTATTGGCTAAACGATTGCAGATCGGATTCTTGAAGAACCGACGGTAGCTCGTCTATAGGGAGAGTCTCTCTCCCTGAAGAAGGTGCGAGCCTTGATGGTATGACCTGCCCCCGAGTTGGAGCGGAGGCCCTGGGAGGTTCTTGTTGAACGCTTGGCCCGACTGCCTCTTCTTCATCAGATGATGACCACGAGAACTGAATGAAAGGAGGGCTCGCCGCTCTCTGACCTTCGGCACCGCTCATTTTCAAAAGAAACAAAGAATTTAAACTAAAAAGAGGATCAAAGCCCTTACCGGAGTCTGATCAGCGTCGGAAGAACTTGAGAAAACGAGAGAACTTCGAGGTTGTGAGCAGGGGATTGAAAATGGAATGAGAGAACAACTGGCTAACCCTCCCACCCCTATTTATACTAGTCCGAGCATTTAATGCTCGCGAGGTTCTAGGCAGCGCATCGATTGGTGGGACTCGACAATGTTTCGACACTTCTCTCAAATATCCGAATGTTCGAGATCGGTTAATTGGAGATCGTCTTAATTAGTTATATATTTTGAATAAAGGATCAGTTAAGTGTCATTCAGGTAAAGAACCAGATCGGATAATCACATTAGAGATCGGAAAATAATCAATGCAAAAATAATAAGATGATAACCGATAAAATAAAGTCTTTATTTTCAAAAGATCGGATTACATCATTTGGGCGATCTCTAGGGATCGGATTACACTAACATTGGATCACATCATTTCTGTGATCTCTAGAGATCGGATTGCATTGAAAATAAAATACATCATTTGGGCGATCTCTAGGGATCGGACTACAATAAAGGTCTAACTACATCATTTGGGCGATCTCTAGAGACCGGTGGAACATCCTATCTAAAAGGCCTATGTCAAAGCCTAGTCTCGTGGCTGAATCAAAAGACGTGTTTGACCAGGAGACCGGCTGTTGACATCGGATAGATGTGCAGCTCAGATGGGGTGACTATGACTCCCATGAAGATGAGAGACATCGTCACCGATGTTACACCAAACCGACTACCGTCGGAACACCCAATGTGGAGGAAAACCGCTGTCGGAACACTCAATGTGATGAGAAACCGAATGAACTCAATTGAGCGACTCGAGATCGGTACAACCAAGGTCCGCGATACAGATCGGTCAAATCCAGTCCTCTCACCATCGTCAGTTAAGGTCATTCGATCACCGGGATCGTAAATCTTCAGTCGGTGAGTAAAGAAGTCCATCGGAAAAAGATCAAAGCCACAGTTATAGCCAGAACTTCCACCGGAGCAGCTAGAACTGGGAAAGTAAGAAAAGAAGAGAGGAAAATCAGATGAAAGAAGTGTCTCTGTCGACAGGAGTATATATAGGGGAAATTGAGCATTTATTGTCGAGCGTAAAACGGCTTAACGCTCAGAATCGAGGACAATTAATACTTTGACCGCACTGACCAAGAAGGGAAAAGATCGAATAGTAGATCTAAGGTGGGAGACCAGCATGAAAGGTCGGAAAGAACATGTGAAAGAGATCGGAAAGAGGAGGGATCGGTAGGCAAAAAGAATAAGACAAATTCCAATAACCGTCGTCAGAATCAGAGCCGAGGTAGTTAAGGCGTTGCAGACGAGATCTCACCGCACGCCTAAGAATCGCCCGCAATGCTGACAGTGCCGGGTATGTCATGACACCTCAGACATCCCAATCTCCACCGTTGATCCCACTTGTAAGGACAAACCCGAACCCTTAGATCAAGAGAGGAGACGACAAGACAGCGTCTTTCGCTCTTAACCCTGGATCGTTCGACAAGGAAATTTGGGACCGTCAGATGGAAAGAAGAAAGGGACAAATATTATGAAGAGTGATCTCAACCATTCATTTTGATTCTCTTTAATTCCTGAACCTCCGATCATGTCCTTCGAAATCTCGACCCTCCATCTCCCTCAAATAAATCCTGACCCTTCACGAAGAGCACCCGATTCCTATAAATACCTGCATAAAAACTGTTCAAAGGACGGGCAAGAAAAAATAGACAAGAGGCTGTTATTATAGCAGAGGAACTCTGAAATTTCATTTAGTTTGCTACTTTGCTACTTAGAAGTGTCAATCAAAAAGACTTTTGAAACTAGTTTTCTGAAGTGTTTTTCTTGAAAAGATTCTGAATACTGGAACTCTACATTTCCAGTGTGTTCATTATCCGTCACACTCTTACTTTCTGCCTTTTATCATCTCTGTCCAAGCTCAACTTCATTCCATTCGGTTCTTTTCATCTTGATCTGATCGCATTTTAGCTAAGCACCCTCCAGTTCACGAGGAACACCACCCCTCAGGCCAATCAATCCGTTGCCTTATCACTATTTGACACCCCATAGTTATTTTAGTAGATTTGGCTCTCATGGTAAGAGCTCATACTACTGTTTTATTAAGTGCTTACATTTACTTTCCGCATTTTCTTTGTTCTTCTCACATCTGTGACTTTCTACTTTTGCACAAACAATCCCCAAAGAATGTTACTGTAAGAGCTCATACCACTGTTTTATCGAGTGTCTGCATTTACTTTCCGCATTTTCCTGTGTTCTTCTTACATCTGCAACTTTTTTCAAGATTATTTTTGCACAAACGATCCCCAAAGAATGACACTCCCAAATCATCTATTTAGTGATCAGTTCATTTTTATTAATCTTCATCTTTTTTGAAAGCAAGTTTTCTAACTCCTAGTAGTATGTAAGTGGTTGGGTAAACGTAGGTAACTGCAACTTAGGGGTCTCTTTTAAAAGAGAGAACATGAATAACACGTCAGGAAGATAGCCAAACTATTAGGCCGACGTAAACAGCAATTCGACAAAGATGTCATAAAGTGGAATAAGACCAAAGTAAACGAAACAGAGTAGATCGGTCATTAATAGATATCGGTAAAATGAACGCATGGAAGGTCGGTAAATCAAGTCTAGTTTTCCCTATCTAGTCAAAAGGTATCGAGAAGCCTTATCCCCAGCATCTTAGAACGCCAGAATCCTTAGCTTTAGGTTCTTATGTCATGTAGTTGAAATTAAAAATCCGGGAGATCGGAGAAATCCCTTCCAGGCTCCTGTTAATCTGAAAGAGATCGGAAGAGAGTTCTTATCCGGTCTCAATCCAAAATTTTAATAAACGTAAAAGAGATCGGAGGAGAGTTCTTATCCTGTCTCCTTCAAAATTTTAATAAACATTAAATAGGGATCGGAGGAGATTTCTTATCATTCCTCAACTAAAATCATTTATTAATAACTCTAAAGGAGATAGGAGGTGGTTTCTTATCCTGTCTCCTCAAAATTATAATAAATAACTTAAAAGAGATCGGAGGAGGGTTCTTATTCGGTCTCCCCTCAAAATTTTAATAAACAACTTAAAAGAGATCGGAGGAGAGTTCTTATCCGATTCTCACACCCGTACACTAAGGTTGTCTCATTTACTTATGTATCTGGGTGATCCAAATTTAGTGAAAAATCAAATATTCCTTTTACCAAAAGGATTAACATTACCGTCTAAGCCCTCCTAACTAATTTATAAAGGACGCAGAATTAAATCTACTTACCCTTATTAAGGGAAGAGGTGGGGTGCCTAACACCTTCCCCACCCGTTTACGGACCCCGAACTTAGAATCTCTGTTTTGAAGTGGTTTCATTTTTTAATTTAACTTCTCAAATGGTTTTCTTTAGTTTCCCTCAAAACTAAGGTGGCGACTCCTCACTTTTTCCCACTTCTGAGTGATCGCTCAGCGACCATAAAATCTATTGTGATACCATGACTCACTGGGAAATTGTCCCCGGTCTAGTGGTCCAAAAGTAGGTTTAATTTTGTCTGATCAAATTATAGTTAGATAGGCTCACTAGGCGATGTCTTATATGTTAATTATTATTACTGCTAACTATTTTGTTTTGCCTGTTCTATCTCTTACAGTGCTCTTCATTTCAAAAAGAAAAAAAGGGAAAAAATGGAAAAATAAAATCCCCCTAAATTGGGAAGAGGTAAAGGTGTCCCTTCACACACCGAACACTCACACAATGTCCTCACACACTATGGTCCTAACCCGGGCTTTCTTACCCTTTTAGGAAAGTAGGAGGGAGTCATGTAGCGGTACCCGTGGGTTTTACCCCGTTAGTATCCGTGAAGGCTTCTGCTCAAATTGAAACTCGCTCTATCCACTGTGATACTCGTGGAATTTTCCCGATAACATCACAGGGGTAGAATGGGGCTCTACTGTTTACAGTAGGGGCAATTTGGGAACCTGTGGCTTTTAGAAAATTAGTTCCTGAGCTAAACTATCACAATAGTTGAAGGCCGTAGTAAACTACCTCATAAGATAGAACTATCCAGGTAGGTAGCGCTCACCCGGTGTTAGGAGTCTCCCTACTATAGGACAAAAGGGGCATACTTTCTCTTACCCTATTCTGCTTTAATTTCCTTTTGTTCATTTCTTTTGAGGGTAATCTTGAATCCTATTAGAACACCTACACATTTTCCTACTTTGATAAATGTGTACGTGTCACTCTGTCAACAGTATGATTCAAAATTACCCTAATTTGTCTTACTAACGAATTTTCTCACAGGCATTACCAAACCAAGAGTCTGTAAAAGGATAGGCATCATTTTTATCATGGCATCCTCGAGTCAGTCGGCAGAAAAGGTTCAGAATGCTAAGTTTTGGTCCAAATCAGCTCATAGTCCGATACCCTCGCAAAATGATGCTTCCGAGGAACCTGCTAGCTCGCTACCTTCGCTAGATCTGAATAAAATAGAGGTCAGAATGAACAGCCTAGAGGGTCTGTCTAACGGATGGAGGTTGCTTCCCGATCAGGCCAAGGTACGTTTTGAAGAGAAGTACGGGAAGATTGCAACCTTAATGCAAGTCAAGGTCCAAATCCCGGCATTAAAAGCCATGTTGTCGGTTTGGAATCCTAAGTACGGGGTATTCTCTTTCAATGACATTGATACGGTCCCCACTATGGAAGAATATCAGGCATTGTTGGGGATCCCATACTCATTGCAGAACCGGATCTACTTACACCTCGAGCATAGGCAAACCTGGAAACGGTTGGCACATATGTTGGGTTCTCCCCCAGAAGAAGTAAAGTCCAAAGAAACTGCCAAGGGAAAAACACATGGTTGGTATTGGACATATCTCCAGAAATGTTTAGATCAATGCCTCCATGAAAAACAGTGGGACCGGGTTTCAGTAGCTCTCGCTTTGGGAATCTACGGTCTGATTCTGTTCCCGGGACCATTGGGAATCATAACTTGCAACGCGGTGGAAGTGTTCTGGACGGTGGAAAGGCAGCAGATTAATCCAATACCTGCAATCCTTGTAGAGACTTTATTAACCCTTACCTACTGCAGACAACAGGGCAGAGGATCCCTTAAGTGTTGTCCTCAACTATTATACCTCTGGATTATCAGTCACATGTGTCCTGTGGAGACAAAAGGATTGACTTGGTACCTTGACCAGCCTCCCATTGAGAAGATGATCCGATTAGTGATCAGCCCGAAGAATGAAAAACAGTGGTGGGAACGGATTTTGAGTTTCAATAGCCATGATTACTGTTGGAGGAAGCTGTGGACGTCAAGCCAACCCGTTTTGATCGGTACAGGGGGTATTCAGTCGGTGTCCCTGATCGGAGTAACCGGATACACAAGTTACACTCTGGCATTGGTAATGAGGCAGTTCGGCTCAACACAGTCTGTGATCAACATTGAAGAATACCACCAAGGTCGCTTCTACCACGAGCTCAAAGGAGAAGAAGGGTTGAAAAAGGCTCGCAAATCGTGGGAGAACGTCACTCTGATGGAGAGATCGCCTAAGGGCCCAAGCACCTCGGGCGATTATCTTAAATGGAGAGTCGACAGGACCGAGAACATTCAATCGTGAAATTAAGACAAGAACCCGCTCCGAGATGTCCTATTAGAAGAAACGAATGGCCATCTGGATGACTCACTACGAGAGGCTAATACGAGAACTCACAATCATAGAACAAATAAAACAAATGAAGGACCAACAAATGTAAACTTAAAAGGAGAGTAAGAAGACTTAAGGAAGAGGTAAGGGCCAAAGGATGGGGTTCGAGGAGCAAGAGGTACAAAGTGGGAAAGGGAAAGAGACTCTCTCCAAGTCAAGTAAAAGAAGCGAAAGTACAGAATAGCAAGTTTGTGAAAAGATGAAATACCAAGAGGTACTCATCAAGAATATAAGCAAGAAAGTAAGAAGAAGAAGCTCGAATTGAAAGAACAAGCACTACTCATCAACGATATCTTGAAAGAGTGTGCTAAAGAAAGGAAAGAGAAAGAAAATGTCGCTCTCTATCAAGGACTGAAAGAGAATGTTGACCACTGGAGAGAACAATAGCACGGGAAAACATGAATTATTACTCAATCCGAGTACGCCTGAAAGCATTCGACCCCGCCAAGCAGGAAGAAAGGTTGTATGAGTATCTCAGAAAATGTCATCTTATTATAAAGAACCTTCCAGAGCCTAGGCCAATGTAAAAGATACGATTTTAATGAAGTGATTTTTGGACCATTGTTTAGCAAAATTTGTGAATGAATAGTATGACTCCCGTAGGAATTTCCTCGCTAGGGTTATGTGAAAAATTGAAATGCGCCATATGAACAGGTATCATAAATGCGCATTCAATCCCGTCATTCACGGTCAGACTATCGAACGATGCCATGATAAAGCTGAGGCGATTATCCTTTTACATTTCAACCTCTCTCAAATGCCATCAGATCCTTCGTCCGCATCAGACTTTTAGTTTCTTTGCAAAATTCGAAGTTTATTTAAAATTTTCTTTTTTTTTACCCCTTATAGGAAATCAATATTGCTTCTAACAACGCAAGTCTGACCAAGCACACGGTTCAACCCCAGTGAGTGTACTTAACAAGATCTCGAACAAGAAGACTAATGGAAGACCAGGAACAAGTACAGAACCTACAGGGGCAAGTGTCTGAACTGAAAGACCAGGTTTCAGAACTTATGAAGATGATGAGGGAGATGTCCCAAAATAGGCCCACTTCAGACCCTAACCTACCATTACCTCCCCCACCTCCTACAACGGTTGATTCTCACTACGCTTCAACCTCCTTCACTTTCCAGCCATCAATCCCGGACCCGACCGTCACTGTCAATCCGGTGACCATAAATAATGACCTACCTTTTCCTATTACCCGGCTATCACAAATGCAGAGCAACACCATTAAATACCGATACCTCCAATTTACTCAACCCATCAGATCCAAGTTGGAGGAGCGCATCATACGGTGGAAGGAGAACATAGGGCGAGAGAAAACGAGAAACTATCGGCTCTAGAAGAAAGACTGAGGGCAATAGAGGGGCTGAACATGTATGGTTCAGTCGATGTGTCGTCACTGAGATTGGTGCCAGATGTGGTGGTACCACCCAAATTCAAGGTTCCGGATTTCGACAAGTACACCGGAAACTCAGATCCCCGCATCCACTTGGCAACCTACATTGCCAAAATGTCTGCCTTAACAGAAGACGATAGACTTCTCATTCACTTCTTTCACGAGAGCCTCTCCGGAGCAGCTCTGAGATGGTGTATACAATTGCACAGGAGTAAGCTGCACTCCTGGAAGGATTTAGCCGATACCTTTCTAAAGCAGTACAAATTCAATTGTGATGCGGCACCCACAAGGAGGGACCTCCAGAACCTGGTACAGAAAGACCGGGAAGGTTTCAAGCAGTATGCCCAACGATGGAGGGAGAAGGCTGCAGAAGTATATCCTCCGGTGACTGACAATGAACTCTGCTCCCTATTCATCGAAACATTGAAGGCTCCCTACTTTAACCTGATGATTGGCAATACCTCCAACTGCTTCTCAGATATCATCCAAGCTGGTGAGAGAATTGAAGCTAATCTGAGAATAGGAAAACTACAGGAGTTGGCTGAGAACCCTGTAAAGAAGACT
Organism: Hevea brasiliensis; assembly: GCF_030052815.1. NCBI lineage: Eukaryota > Viridiplantae > Streptophyta > Magnoliopsida > Malpighiales > Euphorbiaceae > Hevea > Hevea brasiliensis. The sequence continues at coordinate 35,529,106 of NC_079500.1, forward strand.
GCCAGCTTTGGCAAGAAGAAGGAGGGTGATGTACACTCTATCACCCGTCAGAATAATTACCCCCAACTTCCCCAAAATAACTACCGGCCATATCCTCCCTCTCATGGCCAAACCATCGCAAACATTCTACCTTCTTTCCCTAATTATCCACAACCACGCCCACAATACGCCCCACCTACAAATTTCCAACCAAGACCACCTCCTCCTCCAGCTCAACCAAGACCACCACAAAACAACCCAAGACCTCTAAGGAACCCTGATCCACCTCTTCCCCTTCCTCTCAGTGAAATATACCGATACCTTGTCGGTATACACCAAATCGTACCAGTTCCCTTAGACCCGATCCAGCCGCCATATCCCAGGTGGTATGATGCCACTGCCCGGTGTGAGTATCACGGAGGGGCACAAGGGCATTCAACTGATAACTGCGGGGCACTCAGAGGGAGAGTGCACGCTTTAATCCGAAACGGGTGGTTGAAGATCGAGGGAAATGGTTCCCTCCCCAACGTCACCTCAAACCCACTGCCTAACCATAATGCGGGCAGTAGTGTAAATATGATAGAGTCTAATGGAGAAGAACCAACACTGGAAGTAGACGAGCTGGTTCCTCACTTTGAGGAGATTTTTGCTGTAGCAATAAGGGAGGGCTACCTTTGCCCTCAGGTAGTGGGATCCGAAAAGAGTACGGGGTGTCCTTATCATCGAGGGGCAGCTGACCATGAGCTGCGAGATTGTGAGGGGTTCAAGCAAGAGGTCCGGAACTTATTGTCTCTCAAGGTTCTGAGATATCAGAAGAAGTCAAAGACGGAAGAGGGAGTGAACACCACTAGGTTCAGCCAAACTGCTTCTACCTCCAAGCCCAGAATCACCTTCTCACCCCCAGTAGCCTCACCACCAGTAACGGTTATCCAAACTCCACCCCAGCTCCCCATCACCAATACTCACGCTGTCCCTTGGAACTATAACTTCCAAGTTTTCACTCAAGATGCGTCAAGCAGTACATCCACTCCCGCCTCGCCACCTCCGCACCACCAAAACCATGTTTCGCTCCTCACGAGCATTTCAGAATGACTTATGCTGGACCTACCAGCAACCTTACTCCCCAAACCAGTTCTCGACCCGTTATCGTAACAAAGTCCTCTCCACCTGAGCAAGAAGTCGAGTTTATAACTCAAAGTGGAAGGTGCTACGGGAACGAAGAAAAAGAAAAGAAGAAAGGGAAAGTAAAAATGGGAGAGTCATCAAGAAACACGGAAGAGGAGGTTGAGAAAGCAGGGGAAGTAGAACCTGTTGAGCACAAGGAAGATGAAGAACTACTACTCCAAATAATGAAAGAAAGCGAGTATGATGTGGTGGAGCAGTTGAGAAAAACACCCGCCCGGATTTCACTGTTATCGCTGATCCTGAGCTCGGAAGTCCACCGACAAGCCTTACAAAGAATCCTGGATCAAGCCTTTGTAAGCCCCGACATTACTCCGGGGCAGTTTGAGAAGATAGTAGAACAAATTCAGGCATCCAGCTTTGTAGCCTTTTCTGAAGAGGAGGTAGATCCCGCAGGCTTAGGGCACAATAAAGCTCTACATATAACTGTGAAGTGCAAGGGTTGTATAGTGGCCAAAGTTCTTATCGATAACGGATCGGCCCTTAATGTACTGCCTAGCGCAACCTTAGCCAGGCTGCCGGTCGACTAATCATATATACGTAAGAGTGCTATGGTGGTAAGAGCCTTTGACGGTACCAGGAGAGAGGTGCTGGGAGACATTGACTTGCCAATCCAAGTCGGTGCATGTACTTTCAACGTCACGTTCCAGGTGATGAACATTGAGCCGGCTTACACTATGCTGTTGGGGAGGCCACGGATCCATTCCGCGAATGTTGTTCCTTCGACTTTGCACCAGAAGATCAAATACATTAAGGACAGCAAAATCATCACTGTAAGGGGCGAAGAAGCCATACTGGTCACCAAGCCGCAATCACTTCCTTATGTGGAAGCGGCCGAAGAATCATTGGAGAGTTCTTTCCAGGCCCTTGAACTGCAAGATACCGGGAAGGAGGGGGCTATGGCTATGGTGGCCAAAGTGATGTCGAGGAATGGGTATCAAGAAGGGAAAGGCTTGGGCACCGCTTGCAAGGATCGTGGAACCCATACCACTATTCGTAAGGTGGGCCGTAGTGGTTTGGGATATGAGGAGGATGCCCTCGTGGATGGGCGATTCTGGATGAGGAAAATACTTCGGGATCAGAGGTTTGACCAGAAGATGGGAAAGATGAAAGTAGTCCCGAGAATCACGGAGATCTTCACCAAACCGGTCATTCAACATCCGAAATACGTAAGAATCACCCGATGATCCATCCATCGATGTCATCCAACTGGACTCCTTGTATGAGGCCCTAGTCTCGCCAATGACTGAGGGGCAAGAGCTGAACAACTGGACAACGGAGGATATCCCTGTACTCAATTTCGAGTAAAGTACCTCTGGTTATCTACACTTGATCATTTTGTCCATGGTGACAAGTGTAATACTGTAAATGGACCTTTTCTTATGGCATTAATATTAATGAGTTGATAGCGCATTTTAAATCCAATACTCTCTTTCTTTCCTTTTTAATTCCACCCTTATAACATGTTCTATTCTTTATTCATTCAGGACCATTCATCAATTAACACCTAATAATCCAATAGACTCAGAAATTCCTCTGGTTAATTTTGAAATCCCCATAACTGCCATTACTTCAAGTGATTCTGAGGAAGACCTTAGTAAGAAGACGATGAAAAAGATGAACCCTCCCTCATGCCTTGTGAAAACGAAACGCGCACAATAAACTTAGGCACGGAGGAAGTAAAAAGGGAACTTAAGGTAGTGGAGAGTGAGGAATTGGGAGATATGATCGGTCTGCTTAAAGAATTCCTCGACGTGTTTACCTCGAGCTATGATGATATGGTGGGTTTGGACCTCGATAGTAACACACAAAATTCCCTTAATCCCAGGAACAATTCCGGTGAAGCAGAAACTAAGGAGAATGAATCCCGACACACTGCTCAAGGTTCGGGATGAAGTCAAGAAACAGTATGACGCCGGATTCTTGGAAGTGGTCAAATATCCCCAATGGGTGGCTAACGTCGTTCCGGTAATGAAGAAAGACGGAGAGTCGAGTGTGCGTTGACTACGGGGACCTTAATAAAGCTAGCTTGAAAGACGATTTCCTCTTCCCCACATTGATGTGTTAGTTGACAATGCTGCGGGATTGGGCAGGTGTTCGTGTATTGATGGGGCATCAGGGTACAATCAGATCCCAATGGACGAAGAAGACAAGGATAAAACTGCTTTCATCACTCAATGGGGAGTATTCTGCTATCGGGTCATGCCCTTCGGTTGAAAATGCCGGCTACTTACCAGCGCGCAATGGTCACATTATTCCATGACATGATGCATAAAGAAGTGGAGGTGTACGTGGATGATATGATCATTAAATCCAGGGGGGAAGAGAGCCACGTTCAGGTGATGAGGAGGGTATTCGAAAGGCTCAGGAAATACCACTTGAAGCTGAACCCTGCTAAATGCGTATTCGGAGCTAAATCGGGAAAGTTGTTGGGATTCATAGTATGCGAGAAAGGGATAGAAGTAGATCCAGACAAGGTTCGAGCTATTCAAGAAATGCCATCCCCAAAAACAGAAAGGGAGGTGCGCAGTTTTCTGGGAAAGCTGAACTACATTTCGAGGTTTATTTCTAATCTTACTGCCAAAGCTGAGCCTATTTTCAGATTACTCCGGAAAAACAACTCTACTCAATGGGATTCAGTTTGTCAAGAGGCTTTTGAGAAAATCAAGCGATTCACAAATCCACCAAGATTGGTTCCACCTGTATGTGCAAAGCCTTTGATACTGTACATGGCAGTCCAGCAGAATTCAATGGGATGTGTTTTGGGACAACATGATGATACCGGCCGAAAAGAGAGGGCCATTTATTACCTAAGCAAGAAGTTCAATGATTGTGAGTCAAGGTACTCTTCCTTAGAAAAGACTTGCTGCGCGTTAGCCTGGACAAAGAAATCGCCTCAAGCACTACATGTTGAATCACAAGACATGGCTCATCTCCAGGATGGATCCTATTAGATATGTATTCGAGAGCCCATTCGTGCCAGGAAGGATAGCCAAGTGGCAGGTTATACTCTCCCAGTACGACATAGTCTACATGACCCGGAAAGTGGTGACAGGCAACAGAATTGTCGACCTCCTAGCGTAAAAATCCTATCCGTGATTATGAAGCTCGATTTTGAGTTCTCGATGAGCATATTAATGAAGTAGATCGCGAAGAGGAGGCCCGCCGACGATGGGAAATGTATTTTGATGGAGCAACAATTTATCCTAAACGGAATCGAGTCGCATCTTGGTATCCCGGACGAAAACACTTCCCGATAGCTGTCAAGTTGAGGTTTGACTGTACCAACAATGTCGCAGAGTATGAAGCTTGTGTGATGGGTCTACAAGCTGCTATCGAAATGAAAATCAGAAAGTTGGAGGTGTACGGAGACTCGGCTCTGATAATTTATCAAGTCAAGGGAGAATGGCAAACTAAGGATCCCAAGTTGATCCCATATCAGAAGTACTTACTGGAGCTGATTAAGGAATTCAAAGAAATCTCTTTCACTCATCTTAGCAGGGACAAGAATCAATTTGCTGATGCTTTAGCTACTCTGGCCATTATGGCTCAAATGGAAGAAGGGCAGACAACTCAAGCATTGAGAGTTAAAGCAAGGGATGAACCAGCCTATTGCTTCACGATTGAAGAAGAGCCCGATGAAAAGCCTTGGTATCATGACATCCTGGTCTACTGTAGAACCAGAGAATTTCCCTCAGGGGCAACCAAAAATGAAAAGAAGATGATTCGGAGATTAGCATTGGGATACTTCCCAAGTGGAGAAACCCTATACAAGAGGAGCTCCAACGGCGAATTACTGAGATGCGTAGATGCAAAAGAAGCAAAGAGAATCCTCTTTGAGACACATGAGGGAAATTGTGCAACCCATGCCAATGGACACATGATGGCTAAGCAAATCATGCGACGTGGGTATTTTTGGACCACAATGGAAAAGGATAGCATCGAGTATTTCCGGAAGTGCCATAAATGTCAGATCTATGCCGATCCAATAAACGTCCCACCTCATAAACTGTTCAACCTCGTCTCACCATGGCCTTTCGCAATGTGGGGCATCGATGTGATTGGTCCTATCAATCCTAAGGCATCCAATGGGCACAGATTCATCCTAGTGGCCATCGACTATTTCTCCAAATGGGTCGAAGCAATGTCGTATGCTCACATCGTGCGTAACACGTTCCTTAAATTCTTCAAAAGCAACATCATCCGCCGCATGGTCTCCGAATGAAATTGTCACCGATAATGCCAAGAACTTGAATGGTCCAAGATTCAGGAATTATGTGATCAATACAAAATCCGCATCTCAATTCCTCCCGCATCGCCCCTGGATGAATGGAGCAGAGAAGTCGCAAACAAGAACCTCAAGAGGATAATCCAAAAATGACGGTCACATATAGGGATTGGCATGATATGCTCCCTATGCTCTTCACGCATACCGACTTCCGTAAGAACCTCAACCGGCAACTCCATACTCACCGGTCTACGGATGGAAGCAGATACCTATTGAGGTCGAAATTCCTTCCTTTAGGATTCTCAAGGAATCGTGATTGATGAATCGTAATGGATCCAGTCAAGGTTGGATCGATTAAATTTGCTGACGAAAAAGGTTAACAACAGCATGTCATGGGCAATTATACCAGAGGAGAATGGCTAGGGCATTTGATAAAGGTGTTCGCCTATGTGAATTCCAACCCGGGGACCTAGTGTTGAAGAAAGTGCTGTCGAACCAAAACGATCCCCGGGGCAAATGGTCACCAACTTATGAGGGACCCTATGTGGTTAAAAAGGCATTTTCCGGAGGAGCCTTAATCTTGACCCATATGGACAGTGAAGAATTCCCGAGACCCATGAATGCCGACACTGTCAAGAGGTACTATGCATAAAATGAGTAAAGGACGAAAACCCGAAAGGGCGTCCTGAAAAAAAAAAAAAAAAAAAAAAAAAAAACTTGGAGTGAAAACCCGAAGGGGCGCCCCAAGAACCAAAGTGGAGAAATAAGGAAGAGGGTATGAAACCAAGGATGGAGAAGAGACCATTATGGCATGAGGCTGCAGAGAACTTGAAATAATGGCATTTAAAAGACTTCAAAACCAACTAAAAGGAATATGTGAGATCTATCTTTGTACCTTTTTCTTCTTCTTTGAAAGTCTATTTTTCCTAATAAAGTTATACTTCATTCCTACTGTTTGTGTTTTCCCGTTTACCCCCTTTTTAATGCTATCCTTTCTCTTTGTTTAACGCGCTATTAATTAGTTAAAATTTTTGCCATAAGATTTGAATTCAAAAATTGATAACCTCACGTACTTTATTATGAGATTTGCAGGAAGTGGCCTACACAAAAAAAAAAAGCTAGAGGTGAAAACCCTAAAGGGCGCTTCTGGTTAAATGGACGGAAAGAAAGTGAAAACCCGCAAGGGCGCTTTCCATAAAATAAGAAGAAAAATCGGGAATAGAAGAGGGGCATTTGAAGCCTTGAAGGTCATGGGCCAAGTCTTGCAACTCCTTTTCCATTAATCATCGACCTTCGGTATCTTGTTAAGTACACTTCGTCAGGGAAGAACTTCATGTGTCAGGGTTAGACTTGCTTTGTAAGTTGATTTTAAATTTCCTGCATTTACATTTCTTGCCATCAACCTCTGGTTCCTTGATCTAAGTTGATTTTAATTTAATGCAATTTACATTTTCTGTCATCAACCTCTGGTTCCTTGATCTAAGTTGATTTTAATTTCATGTAATTTTCTGTCATCAACCTCTGGTTCCTTGATCTAAGTTGATTTTAAATTTCATGCAATTTACATTTCCTGTTATCAACCTCTGGTTCCTTGATCTAAGTTGATTTTAATTTCCAGCAATTTAAATTTCCTGTTATCAACCTCTGGTTCCTTGATCTAAGTTGATTTTAATTTCCAGCAATTTAAATTTCCTGTCATCAACCTCTGGTTCCTTGATCTAAGTTGATTTTAAATTTCATGCAATTTACATTTCCTGTTATCAACCTCTGGTTCCTTGATCTAAGTTGATTTTAATTTCCAGCAATTTAAATTTCCTGTTATCAACCTCTGGTTCCTTGATCTAAGTTGATTTTAATTTCCAGCAATTTAAATTTCCTGTTATCAACCTCTGGTTCCTTGATCTAAGTTGATTTTAATTTCCAGCAATTTAAATTTTCCACGATCAACCTCTGGTTCCTTGATCTAAGTTGATTTTAATTTCCTGCAATTTAAATTTCTTGTTATCAACCTCTGGTTCCTTGATCTAAGTTGATTTTAATTTCCTGCAATTTAAATTCCCTGTTATCAACCTCTGGTTCCTTGATCTAAGTTGATTTTAATTTCCAGCAATTTAAATTTCCTGTCATCAACCTCTGGTTCCTTGATCTAAGTTGATTTTAATTTCATGCAATCTACATTTCCTGTTATCAACCTCTGGTTCCTTGATCTAAGTTGATTTTAATTTCATGCAATTTACATTTCCTGCTATCAACCTCTGGTTCCTTGATCTAAGTTGATTTTAAATTTCATGCAATTTAAGTTTCCTGTCATCAACCTCTGGTTCCTTGATCTAAGTTGATTTTAATTTTCTGGTACTTCAACTTCTGTTAACAATTTCTAGGTTATTAGTTCCCTAATTTCAAACACTTAATCGTCCAAAATATGAGTCTGAATCTTTACATAATTCCTACACGGAAATTTCTTTCCTTTAATAGAAATTATGTAAAGAGGGGCAGCTGTCGACACCATATTTTGGCCGATCCCCAAAATCAACAAGACTTTGAAACCGATCCCCAGCACTAGGTCTCCCTGGGCCACCCAATGACATTTCCGACTTCTCTTCATTTTTCTTTACCAGATGACCATATTTTCGGACTCTCCTTAAAAGGAATTGAATCAATGCTAAGTCCTAACATTCGTTAAAGCCCTGCCGATCTCTCAAATCATTTACCGATCTCTCAAACCCGCTGTCGAATTTCCGGACCCTTCGGGTATATCCCTGATCTCTGTTGATAAATGAAGTGAACTAGCATTAGATCTTTTCTTACCAGTTTTATAGCCGATCTCCTTTCTAAGATCAAGAGTTAAGGTTTTGGTTCGGTTTAACGAGGGTTCTGATCTTAAGTTTTCAAGTTAAATTTTCAATTTTAATCAAGTCCCGTTCAGCATTTCTTCCCCACCGATCTCATGCTTATTGTGCTTTCCGATCTCTTATACTTAGATTAATAATTGCATTTTTGTCTTGCTGTGCTCATACAATCAAATACTCAGACAAACAATGGTTTAAAATGTTCTGATCACAACCCTTCATTGAACAAAGAGGCATTTCATTTCATTTCATAATTTGTACAAGTTATTCGGCTGGGGGATCACCCCCAGCCTGATTTACATTCTGCTCACTCTCTCTCTCACCCTCGGCTTCCTCCTCACTGTCCTCATCGTCGCCCTCAGGAGCCAGGTCGGCCATCCAGGAGAAGTCCTCTTCAGGGTAGCGCTTCTGGAGTTCGGTCAAGAGGTCCTTGTGAGCATTCACATAGGCTCCGGCTATCCCTGTCACCATCTCTTCGTCTTTCTCCTTAAGCTCCTCATCCTTTGCCTTAAGCTCCTCGTCTTTCTCCTTAAGCTCCTCGATGAGTTGGGCGACCTGAGCAGCTTCGTTGGCCTGAAGCGCCTGGACTTCTCCGAGAGCCCGATCCCTTTCAGCCAGGACACGAGTCTGTTCGGCCAGCCTGTCTTCATAGTACTTTGCCCGTCCCTCAACTTGAGATATATAATCCGGCGGATGAGAGTTGGGATCGGAGGGATGCAATTTCATGATATTTCTTCCCGATCTCCTTACCCAGACGCTGGACCTTTTCCCAAACCATGGTCTGATTCACCAGGCACTCCACATTCAGACTCATGGAGTGAGTCAAGATGTCATCAAGGCTGCTCGAGGATAGCCTGTCCCGATCGTCCCGAAGAAAGATGGAAGACCCCAAGACTTGGGCAAAACCGGGGTTCTCCCGTACAGTCCGGTTATTCTTCAAAGACTCCATTAACTTCTGGGCGCCACGAGAGGAGGTCCTCCCAGAAGATTGAGAAGGCCCCCTTTCCGTGCTTGGGACAACTGAAAGAGTCGGAGGCTGCTCTTCCGATCTAGGAGGAGATCAGACAGCTTCAGTGGTCGGCAGATCCGAAGGTGGAGGCGGGTCTCCTTGTACTTCCCCAGGTTCACGACCAGGTGTTCGAAACATTTCCGAACGCTTCATCTCCTTTATCTTCCGAGAGATCTCCCTTTCCTTCTTTCGCTTCCTAGAACCCTCACCACCCGCCATACCTGCACAAAGAAAAGGTTAGTGAGATCGCTAAGGTCGTGAGAACTGAGATATAGAAAATACCAATGCCGAGGTCAGAGAGCGGAAGTTCGCGGTCTTGGCCGGTGAGCAATTGAATAGTCCAATGGTGCAGCTCGGCAGTCACCGCATCCAAACAAGAATACTTTTGAGTGGCGGCCTGACTCTTCAGATCCATCACTATTAAACTTTCCTCCTGACTCAGGGTAATGTGCTTCGGAAGCAAGGGCCCCTGGTACCACCAGCTACGGGGGAAGTCCTCAAAGCAGCTCGGATCTTTGCTCCTCAGAATGAAGAAACGGTTCTTCCAATTCTTAAGGGATGAGGGCAGATCGGAAAAGAGCCCGCAATGAGGCTTCGCCTGAAAGAACCAGTGTTCGTCATCCTTTCGGCGAGTTAGTCTGTGCAGCTCGGCGAACACCTTAGCCGTAGGTCTGATTCCCTTAGCTCGGCATAGACCTCGGAAGGCTACCAAGATCCGCCACGAGTTGGGGTGAATTTGAACAATGCATGCTCGGTGAAGTTTTAAGACCTCCTTGTAGAAATCGTCTAGAGGGAACCTCAGACCGGCCTTTAACTGTTCCTCGTACACCATAACCATGTCATTCTCTTCAAAGGAGTGATCGACACGAAGATCGCCGTGGCACTTGATTAGCTCGTACGAATCAGGCCGAATGTTATATTCTTGGCTAAACGATTGCAGATCGGATTCTTGAAGAACCGACGGTAGCTCGTCTATAGGGAGAGTCTCTCTCCCTGAAGAAGGTTGGAGCCTTGATGGTATGACCCGCCCCCGAGTTGGAGCGGAGGCCCTGGGAGGTTCTTGTTGAACGCTTGGCCCGACTGCCTCTTCTTCATCAGACGATGACCACGAGAACTGAATGGAAGGAGGGCTCGCCGCTCTCTGACCTTCGGCACCGCTCATTTTCAAAAGAAACAAAGAATTTAAACTAAAAAGAGGATCAAAGCCCTTACCGGAGTCTGATCGGCGTCGGAAGAACTTGAGAAAATGAGAGAACTTCGAGGTTGTGAGCAGGGGATTGAAAATGGAATGAGAGAACAACTGGCTAACCCTCCCACCCCTATTTATACTAGTCCGAGCATTTAATGCTCGCGAGGTTCTAGGCAGCGCATCGATTAGTGGGACTCGACAGCTGTTCTGACACTTCTCTCAAATATTCGAATGTTCTGAGATCGGTTAATTGGAGATCGGCATAATAAGTTAAATATTTTGAATAAAGGATCAGTTAAGTGTCATTCAGGTAAAGAACCAGATCAGATAATCACATTAGAGATCGGAAAATAATCAATGCAAAAATAATAAGATGATAACCGATAAAATAAAGTCTTTATTTTCAAAAGATCAGATTACATCATTTGGGCGATCTCTAGGGATCGGATTACACTAACATTGGATCACATCATTTCTGTGATCTCTAGAGATCGGATTGCATTGAAAATAAAATACATCATTTGGGCGATCTCTAGGGATCGGACTACAATAAATGTCTAACTACATCATTTGGGCGATCTCTAGAGACCGGTGGAACATCCTATCTAAAAGGCCTATGTCAAAGCCTAGTCTCGTGGCTGAATCAAAAGACGTGTTTGACCAGGAGACCGGCTGTTGACATCGGATAGATGTGCAGCTCAGATGGGGTGACTATGACTCCCATGAAGATGAGAGACATCGTCACCGATGTTACCACCCGAACCGACCGGCGGAACACCCAATGTGGAGGAAAACCGCTGTCGGAACACTCAATGTGATGAGAAACCGAATGAACTCAGTTGAGCGACTCGAGATCGGTACAACCAAGGTCCGCGATACAGATCGGTCAAATCCAGTCCTCTCACCATCGTCAGTTAAGGTCATTCGATCACCGGGATCGTAAATTTTCAGTCAGTGAGTAAAGAAGTCCATCGAAAAAAGATCAATGCCACAGTTATAGCCAGAACTTCCACCGGAGCAGCTAGAACAGGGAAAGTAAGAAAAGAAGAGAGGAAAATCAGATGAAAGAAGTGTCTCTGTCGACAGGAGTATATATAGGGGAAAATGAGCATTTATTGCTGAGCAGAAAACGAAGCGAACGCTTCAGGAATCGAGGGACAATTAATACTTTGACCAGACCGGACCTGAAGAAGGGAAAAGATCGGAATAGTAGATCGGAAGGTGGGAGACCAGCATGAAAGGTCGGAAAGAACATGTGAAAGAGATCGGAAAGAGGAGGGATCGGTAGGCAAAAAGAATAAGACAAATTCCAATAACCGTCGTCAGAATCAGAGCCGAGGTAGTTAAGGCGTTGCAGACGAGATCTCACCGCACGCCTAAGAATCGCCCGCAATGCTGACAGGTGCCAGGGTATGTCATGACAGTCCTGTACATCCCAATCTCCACCGTTGATCCCACTTGTAAGGACAAACCCGGAACCCTTAGATCAAGAGAGGAGACGACAGTACCAGCGTCTTTCGCTCTTAACCCTCGGATCGTTCCGGACAAGGAAATTTGGGACCGTCAGATGGAAAGAAGAAAGGGACAAATATTATGAAGAGTGATCTCAACCATTCATTTTGATTCTCTTTAATTCCTGAACCTCCGATCATGTCCTTCGAAATCTCGACCCTCCATCTCCCTCAAATAAATCCTGACCCTTCACGAAGAGCACCCGATTCCTATAAATACCTGCATAAAAACTGTTCAAAGGACGGGCAAGAAAAAATAGACAAGAGGCTGTTATTATAGCAGAGGAACTCTGAAATTTCATTTAGTTTGCTACTCTGCTACTTAGAAGTGTCAATCAAAAAGACTTTTGAAACTAGTTTTCTGAAGTGTTTTTCTTGAAAAGATTCTGAATACTGGAACTCTACATTTCCAGTTTGTTCATTATCTGGTCACACTCTCACTTTCTGCCTTTTATCATCTCTGTCCAAGCTCAACTTCATTCCATTCGGTTCTTTTCATCTTGATCTGATCGCATTTTAGCTAAGCACCCTCCAGTTCACGAGGAACACCACCCCTCAGGCCAATCAATCCGTTGCCTTATCACTATTTGACACCCCATAGTTATTTTAGTAGATTTGGCTCCTTACAGGTAAGAGCTCATACTACTGTTTTATTAAGTGCTTACATTTACTTTCTGCATTTTCTTTGTTCTTCTCACATCTGTGACTTTCTACTTTTGCACAAACGATCCCCAAAGAATGTTACTGTAAGAGCTCATACCACTGTTTTATCGAGTGTCTGCATTTACTTTCCGCATTTTCCTGTGTTCTTCTTACATCTGCAACTTTCTTCAAGACTATTTTTGCACAAACGATCCCCAAAGAATGACACTCCCAAATCATCTATTTAGTGATCAGTTCATTTTTATTAATCTTCATCTTTTTTGAAAGCAAGTTTTCTAACTCCTAGTAGTATGTAAGTGGTTGGGTAAACGTAGGTAACTGCAACTTAGGGGTCTCTTTTAAAAGAGAGAACATGAATAACACGTCAGGAAGATAGCCAAACTATTAGGCCGACGTAAACAGCAATTCGACAAAGATGTCATAAAGTGGAATAAGACCAAAGTAAACGAAACAGAGTAGATCGGTCATTAATAGATATCGGTAAAATGAACGCATGGAAGGTCGGTAAATCAAGTCTAGTTTTCCCTATCTAGTCAAAAGGTATCGAGAAGCCTTATCCCCAGCATCTTAGAATGCCAGAATCCTTAGCTTTAGGTTCTTATGTCATGTAGTTGAAATTAAAAATCCGGGAGATCGGAGAAATCCCTTCCAGGCTCTGATGTCGACAGAGATCGGAAGAGAGTTCTTATCCGGTCTCAATCCAAAATTTTAATAAACGTAAAAAGAGATCGGAGGAGAGTTCTTATCCGGTCTCCCTTCAAAATTTTAATAAACATTAAATAGGGATCGGAGGAGAGTTCTTATCCGGTCTCAACTCAAAACATTAATAAATAACTCTAAAGGAGATCGGAGGAGGTTTCTTATCCGGTCTCCCCTCAAAATTTTAATAAATAACTTAAAAGAGATCGAAGGAGGGTTCTTATCCGGTCTCCCCTCAAAATTTTAATAAACAACTTAAAAGAGATCGGAGGAGAGTTCTTATCCGATTCTCACACCCGTACACTAAGGTTGTCTCATTTACTTATGTATCTGGGTGATCCAAATTTAGTGAAAAATCAAATATTCCTTTTACCAAAAGGATTAACATTGCCGTCTAAGCCCTCCTAACTAATTTATAAAGGACGCAGAATTAAATCTACTTACCCTTATTAAGGGAAGAGGTGGGGTGCCTAACACCTTCCCCACCCGTTTACGGACCCCGAACTTAGAATCTCTGTTTTGAAGTGGTTTCATTTTTAATTTAACTTCTCAAATGGTTTTCTTTAGTTTCCCTCAAAACTAAGGTGGCGACTCCTCACTTTTTCCCACTTCGGTGAGTGATCGTCCAGGCGACCGCAAAATCTATTGCGACAATCTCTCAAAAGGCAAAACCTGATTTTCTAATTGATAGAAAAAGCTTTAGAAGCTGTTCAAGGGGCTGCCATAGGTGATCTTGGTGTGGACAAGCTAGAGGGATAACATCTGGTGTCCTAGGCGCATCCCAAAGGTGCCAAACACACTGTAGTGCATCAAAAAGGTTAGTGCACTTGTTCTTCATCTAATCTAGAGTTCTAAAGAATTAATTGTTAATTGTAAAATCTTAAATGGTAAATGTAGATCAAAAAATATATTAAAAGAGTTTTAATATGTTGTTTATCATTAAAATCAAATAGATAAAAGTGAATATTGCATGATGCATGTGACCCTAGGTAAAAAATTATTGAATTTAATGATCTAAACTTGTGTTTTTTATGCTTCCGCTCCTTCAGGTTTATTAAGAATTCATAGTGAGAAGTTTTGAGCAACAATGGTGAGAGGATTTTTGAGAGGAAGGAGCACGGCTGAAATGGGAAAAGAATAGCATAATTTCTTTTCATTTTTACCTCAATTTATTTGTGTTTACCTCTTTTTAATTGGTTTGTCAATTTCCCATTGGTTAGAATTTATAATTTGTTGGAAATTTCTTTTATGCATTATGACATAATTGCTTCTGTAATAATTCAATTTACATTTTATTTTCTTTTCTCATTTCTTTTACTCATTTTTAATTATTTTCTCACAATTATTAATTCATATTTTATGTCATAATAATTATTTAGTTAACTAGACAAGTTGGCCAAAAATCATCTCTGAAGACGAAATGACCAAAATGCCCTCCGTTTAGCTTAATAAGCTAAAATTGTCTATACCAATAGAAAAATTTTCTAATCCTTTTTCTTTGCATTTTAATGCCATAGAAACCTCAATGACTCTTCTCTGGAGTCTCAAAAATTATTTTATGAATTTTCTCTCAGGTTTAGGGCTTTTAGCTGCGAAGACCACAACTTCTCACTGGGTTACCCATCGCTAGGGCACCGGCTCATTTAACTTGGTTGCATTTTATTTATAAAATTTTTCCTAATTTTTTTTTATTAATATTTGAGTTAATTATGGCTCCTCACTTTAGTTTAAATGTTTTTCTAGAAGTTCTAGCTGTCCGGACCGATACGGGTCACCGGAACAGTAGAATGTACGGAATTACTACAGAGAGGGTGTTACAGTATATCATTTTGTATGTATCTTGTATACATTTTATTAATAAAAGGCAATTTCACTTTTTCGTTTTCATAATATATCTATGTGTAATAGAAAAGTTCCATCAATATTTTGTTAGAAATTCTATTCTTAAGTTGTTAAGAATATGAGTGACAGTATTTCTTGCTCAAAGTATCATAAATTGGTTCACAATCGAGGATGCTTCAAAAAGAATATGACTTATCCAGAAAGATTATAATCATGTTAGTTCCCAATGTATTTATATGAGATATAAATAAGATGGAGTTGTGAGTCTCATGCCACATAACAAACATGATAGGCACTTATACATGATAAGTAGGCCAAACCAGTGACGCTTATGACAAGCACATGGAGTTTACTCTTGTCAATACATTGTCATATATCATATCAGTGCATATAATCTTTAGACTTGAGATAACACAGTTATCTTGTATATAGGTAGTTTGAGTTTGATACTGCTTTCATACTTGTACTGTGTATGGGTATATAGGCATGTGTTGGTGTAACACCCTCACTTTAGATAGTCCATACGTTCTACTGTTCCTGTAACCAATGTCTAATCAGATAGCCAGAATGTTTAGAACTATAATTAGACTAGAGTGAAGAGTCATAAATAATTCAATTAAGTGTAAGAAAAATTAAGGAAAAATTTTAGAAATGAAATACAACAAAGTTAAATGAGCCAGCGCCCTAGTGCTAGATGACCCTAACGGGAAGTTGCTGTCTTCACAACTAGTAGCCCTGAACCCAGGAGAAAATTCATGAAATAATTTTTGAGACTCTAAAGAAGAGTCATTGAGGTTTCAATGGCATTAGAATGCCAATAAAATGCTTAAAATTTTTTTTAGATTAGTACAGACGATTTTAGCTCAATAAGCCAAATGGAGGGCATTTTGGTCGTTTCGTCTTCAGAGATGATTCTTGGCCAACTTGTCTAGTTAAGAAAATAATTATTATGACATAAAATATGAATAAATATTGCTAAAAATTTAATTGAAAATGAGTAGAAAAGAAAAAAAAATGAAGAAAATTGGAATTTTAACATCACATGATGTCATTTAAAAAGCTCCACCCAATCATCATTTGACAAGCAAATTAAAAGGGAAAAAAATGACATGAAAATGAGATAAAAATGAAACAATTCTAGCAGCCATCTCCTTCATTCAGCCGAACCAAGAGAAGAGAGAAAGAAAGAGAGAGAGAGCGACTTCCATTAAAGCTTTGAGTGAGCTTGATTTCCACCCACCAAACCACCTCAAAACCCCTTCCTAGCTTCACAAAAATTGTCCTTACCACTAGAGCAAGACTTGGACAGCAAAAAAGAAGGGAAAAAGTGGAGTTTTCAAGCCTTGGGAATTGGCTAAGTCAAGTTTAGTGCTACTTCTTCCATAAATCCATGAGTTTACCTTGTGTAGATTATAAATTGAGCGTTAGTTTTGGAAGAAATAAAACAAATTATGTAGGTATGAAAAACCTCAATTTTGGCAACCTAGGGTACTTTAGGGTTTCAATGATTCAAGTGAATTATAGTTGTGAATTGATGCAATTAAACATGAAATTGATGATTAGAACATTTGATAGCATGATGTTTGAGTAAATTGGAATTTTGGAGTTAGGGTTTAGAGCAAACTTAAGGTTTTGCTCATGTGTTGGTGAATGGAAGTCCTAAAGGTCAATTAGTGACCATTTAGCTGTGTTTGATGAGGAATTGAAGTGAATTGTGGCTTTGGATTTGAGGTAAGGTATGCTGCCTCATAGGACCTGTAGGGCTAGATGTGAGTCCAACAAGTTTGGGCAGCTGTAATTTGAGATGTTTAGGTTCAATTGGTGCAAGGCTAATTGGATATGAAACTAGACACATAATGGCACAAATTTGATGGAGAAATCATGTCCAGAAAACCACAGTAAAATGGCCTAAAAATTGACCTAATCCGGGTAATATACATACTGTCCTGGAAATTGACTTTGTTCATTTGGCCATAACTCGGTGTAGAAATATTCAAATGACCTAAATTTTATATCAATAGAAATCTTAGACAATTTAGAACAACTTTCATGAAGAACACAAACTGAAATTCTGAACCTAACCAATTGAAATTGCTAGTCCAAGTTAGGACACCAAATCAGGTAGAACCAAATTTGCCCAGAAAATCTGGTTAAGGACCAATCCGGCCAGTTATGGTAAATTGACCATAACTTGAGCTACAAAACTCCAAATGGAGTGATTAAAAAAGAAAATTAAAGAAGACACATAAAGGAACAACTTTATGAAGAAAGTTTTGTTAAAATTCTATAGCAAGGTCTAATGAAACAGTAAACTTGGACCTCAAATTCTAAATAATTGAAATAAAACCTAGGAGGCTAGGGATTGAGTTTGGCAATCAATGCCACCAAAAATAAAATGTAAAATGTGGTATCTTGGTGAATTTAGGCTCAAAAAATTTATTATAAGTCAAAAAGTCAACCTTTGAATGGAAATGGTCAAATGAATAGTAACCACTAAAATATGTGAAGTAGAAAAACAAACTATAAGAACCATTGTAGTTATTAATATAGGATGTGGTAGGTAAATTGTGAATGGTGAATTTGAGTGACACTAGGATTTAACGAAAAATCTATGAAATATTCATGAATTACTTGAAATATGAATGATAATTCACCTAAATCATGAGGAATTATGTTTCATTGTAATTAGAGAAATAATAATATCCTACCCAATAAGTGGTATATGAGAGGAATTAAGGTGAATTATGAATACTTGTTCTCATCATAAGGAAAAAGAGAAATTAAAATCAATACATAAATAAGTTTGTATCTTAACTACATTGCTAGGGAAAATTTAATTTTCAGTTATGGACCTCGTAATATATTCATAATACAACTGGGAATATAAAATGTAACACCCCTATTTGCATAGCCTGATATATTTCACTGTTCCGGCGACCGGTGTCGGTCTGGATAATTAAGGGGATTAGAACTACATCTAAGACACCTAGAGAAGCCCTTAACAAAAATAATTAGTAATTGTCAATTAGATAAGTATAAATAAGAAAAACATAATATAAGAGGTTAAATGAGCTGAAAGTCATAGTGATGGGTGACCTTTTCGGGAAGGACTACGAGGTCAATTTAAACTCAAATTTCGAACCGTAAAATGTGACACCGCGGTCCTTAGGACTATTGTAAAGCCAGTGGAAAAGAGAAAATCACAAAAAAGAATTGTTAAGTAGGTTAAATAATTAGGTCAGGGATTCAGAAGAAATATTGAATTATTTACAAACCGGGTTGAACTAGCGAGAGGCAATTTGGTCAATTGACCCCTGGAGCTGACTCCTGACCTGACTGTCAAATAAAATCGGAGAAAAGAAAATTTCAGAATCGGGAATTAAATTAAAGAACTAATGGAAAAATAAATAAAAAAAAAGTTGAAAAAGTAAAAAGGTTTATTACATCATTCATGACATCATGCATGATGCAATAAACTTAATAATTGAAAATTTGAAAATTTCATTGGATAATTGTAGATTAAAGTAGATTAAATATACAACAAAAGAAAAGAAAAAAAAAATAAAACCAAAGTTGTCTTCCTCACCCATATTGCCGTCTCTCATCCCTTACCCTTTCCCTCTCAAAATCCTCCATGAAAGCTCATTTTTGAGCTTGAAGAAACCAAAAGTTAGCCATAGAAATTG
Organism: Hevea brasiliensis; assembly: GCF_030052815.1. Classification (NCBI taxonomy): domain Eukaryota; kingdom Viridiplantae; phylum Streptophyta; class Magnoliopsida; order Malpighiales; family Euphorbiaceae; genus Hevea; species Hevea brasiliensis. The sequence goes on from NC_079500.1 coordinate 35,547,943, forward strand.
CAAGATCCTTAGATTAAACCTTATTTGGGCAACTAGAAAAGAAGATTGATCAAGAAAGTTTAGAAGAAGAGTGAAAGATTTGAAGATTTGAAATTCAAAGTGAGGTTAGTAATCTAAACTTTGAATTTCTAATTGAATTATTGTGTTTATAGTTGAATAAACCTAGAAATATAATTAAAATGAAAAGAAAACATCTTTGGAGGACTATGTGTGAATTTGGCCAGCTAGGGATTAAGTTGAGAATGCATGAGTTTGATTGAATTAAACATGTTAGAAAGCTTGAATGAGTTGAGGAAGTATGTTTATATGTGTTGAATTAGTAAAATGAAACACAAATTGTAAGTTAGGGTTTTGGACCTAGGGTTTGGAAGAAAAAATTTTGAGAATTGGTCAAATGGTGTGTTTGACCTAGTTTGAGCTAAAAAATGATCATATGTGACCAATTGTGGTATGTTGGAAGTGTGGGAATCAAGTGGAAATTCGGATTGGTTATGGGCATTCTGCAGGCAGTAGGACCAAGGTCCTTTTTAGGGACCAAAACTAAAAATTTACCAACCCAATTGGTGTGAGACAAATTGGGGATGAAATTAGACACAAAATGACACATTTTTCATTCAGGAATCATGCCCAAAAAGTGACCATAGCATAGTGAACAAATTGGCCAAATCCAGAATTGAGTGTTCTGCCCTATACAAAAATGACCAAATGAACAGTATTTGTTCATTTGGCCATAACTTGGCTTAGGCAGGTCTAAATGACCTAAAATTTTACCAGTAGAAAGCTGAGATATAGACCTACAACTTTTATGAGGAACACAAACCCAAATTATGTCTTTAGCCAAGTCATTTAGCCACCCAAATTTGGTGACCTAAAAATTGCCAGAACCAGTTTTGGTGCCTAGAAAATCTGGGTTAAGCCAATTCGGCCAGCCATGTTCAAATTGCTATAACTTGAGCTACAAAACTATAAATGGAGTGATTCAAAAAATAAAATAAAGTCAATACAATAAGAAACAATTTCTATGAAGAAAACTTAGTCAAATTCTAACAGAAACATAACCAATGGAATAGTGCAAAATAGGTCACCAAAACTGAAAATTTGAAAGTTTGCCTAAAAGACTTGAGTTTTGAGAAAATGACCAAAACCAATAAGTTTAGTAACCAAAATGTGGTATGTGAGTATAGTTAGAGTTCCCATACCTTTTAAGCATAAGAAAGCCAATATTTTGACTTGAATAGTACCATGAATAGTAACCCCAACATGAAAATTTTCAAGAATGTAAGTTTAAGCATATTGGGATTAATTATTAGAATTATTGTGAGGCAAAGATACTGAGACACTATAAATTTTGTGTTTTAGCTAAAAAAGACCCAGAAAGTCTAAGAGACTGAGTTAAGGCCTAGAGGCGACTCACGTCAGGTTTGTGCACAATAAACCTTATTTAAGCATTTTCTCATTGAAAATTTGATTTAGTATGCACTATGAAATTTCTGTGTTAATTATGAGTTTAAGAACTTTTGTGTTGCCACTTTGTGAATGAAAATGTGACTTTGGAAATTGATTTGATTTTTCATGAAATATTTGAATGAATTGTTTTAAATTGATTTCTGATTCACACTTAGCATGACAGTGCCTTATTATTCCTCCTCCATTTATGGGGTTGAGATCGATTATTTTCCTCCATCTCTGGTTTACCATTTGAGGTTGTAGATCGGATGAGTACTCATTAGCTAGCTAGCCACCTCCCTCATTGATTTCGATTAGTGAGGTTGTAGATCACTTTGTCGTGGTGTACAATATGGCATTGATCGGAAATTTTGTGTCATGGCTTAAGTTGTGTATGAATTGGCAACACTATGTTTATTAAATTGTTTGACCAAAATTGTGCTATAATGAGTTTTAATAATTTGTGAAATGTGATTGTGAAATATCTAAATTGTGATTTATCAACGAAAGTTATATGTACTGCATTTCAAATTTTTATTGTGCACCACTGAGTATTTTTATACTCAGCGATAGTTTATTTTGCTGTCGAAGATAAGGGTAAGGAAAAAGTAGCAGGGTGAGCTGTTAAATTGACAAGGACTTCATTGATCTTTTGTACGGGTATTTATTTATACCCTTGTAGTTATTTGATGTAAATATTGTAATGTCATATGTATTAATGTAAAGTTGATTAGTTGTACAGTAAATTCTAATAATATTATTTTGGATTTTCTTTTTGTAAATTAAGACCTATATATGTAAATTAAATTTTAAATGCAATGTGAATGAAATTATGAAATATTGTGAGATGACAAACTTTGGTTGAATTGTGGACTTAAATTGAATTGTGTTGACTTGAGTTGTTTTGGTGTTGGGAGTTGTGGAAAGAATTATTGGAAGTGTTTTTACAGGTTTTTGAAGAACTATTTTCTCCAAATACAGATGACACTCTGTCGAAATTTTTCCAAAAATTATGTAAAAATAAAAATGGACAAAATTTTTACTAGTTTTGAAACTTCAATTAAATGTTTATAATTCCGACCAAAATGCTCACCACTTCCAAAATGTAAGAAAATGGTTTTAAAATCCCTTGTAGAATACTTAATGAGTTATCGGTAGGTGGAGTTCGGTAGTTCATTAAGTATTCTACGGGATCATGTTATGCCTTACAGAGGGGTAAGGTGTGACATAAAATGTGAATTATATATATATGGACTGTTAAATGTGAAAATGAGGCGAAATTTTCACTAGGGCTTATGCCTCTTTTGTAACTAAAAATTAATACCTTACATAATTAATGGCATATGAGAAAAAAAAAGAATGTTTTGAGTACAATATTACATGAGATCCATTGTTGTGAATTATGATCAATATAAATGATATAATAAATGAATGTATAAATTATGATAAATGCATAATTTATGTAAAATTGTATTCTAAAAATTTATATTTCTGTTGTGAATAAAATTGAAATGTTATAAATTATAATTGGAATTTATTGTGAAATAATGAAATAATAAAACAAAACATATTAACACTTAATGGTACTTATGTGCCCATGTATTGCCTAGACACTTGTGTCAGATTAGATAGATTGGCATGCTAATAGGGTATTATTTTAGTAGTACAGTGTAAGGCTTTATGCCTGTATTCATGGCTTTATACTCGCACTCATGGCTTTATGCCCGCACTCATGGCTTTTATACCCGATTATGTGTTATCATGGCTTTTTAGCCATATTGACTACATACATGGTTGAGGTTCCGCGTCCCATGGTATGACGGCCCAAGGCACCGCGGTGTCCAGTGCTAACGACCCATTATCCAGTTTAGTTAGCCTGTCATAGGTTACCTAGGCAGTGTAAATTATTGAAATTATTTAAGAACATTAGTAATTAAAAACATTAGAAAGTATTAAATAAAATGAGGAAAAAGATTAGCAATGGAAACATAACTGAATCAAGTAGTACAAATGAAATTTTCAGAATTATAGGAACCAAAAATACAATACTCCTAGAATTAATCTATATATCGAATATTATTACTGTATAAACTCAGCACTTCCAAAGAGGGACAAAATAGAATACAAGATAGTTGATATTAGAAATATCATACCAAATTTAATTGATACTTAAGGATCTAAATTATACTTTAGAATTATACTTCAGTCTTTTTTATTTGTATATATTATTTTCTTGTTATATTATTGCACCACTAAGTAGAAATGCTTAGCGCGATGGATTTGTTTCCTTCGCGCAGGTACTGAAGATAAAGTCCAGTGGATATTAGACTAGGATTTTGGAGTCTGGATGTGTAGAAGTGTCAGAAGTGTTCAAGTTGTCACCTCCTCAGCAATGCATGTAGATAGGGCTCACAAAAGTTATTTTATGTATTTATAATTAGTTATTAATTATAATGTAAATTATGGTATATGAAATTAGCTTGTAAATCATGTAAATTATGAAGTTTGAGAATTTTGATACATAAATTGAGTATGAGTGGATGTGTGCAAATGAGTTGCAAGAATTGAATGTGTGATGAGATGATTATGAAAATAATTGATGAGATTTTATTGTGAAAATATTGTTGAAATTTCAAGCAGGTAAATAGTGAAATACGCCAAATGGTAATAGAAACAGGGGAAACTCCGCTGATTTCTCCATAGAAAAATAATTGATATTAAAGTATAACGAGAATAAAATTTTTAAAGGAATAAAGTAAGATAAAATAGGGTTCTCCAGCATCGAATGTAGCACACCTTGCTCGGCTACACTGTAGGCGAGTGAGAAGTGTTACATTTATTGGTATCAGAGCACGGTTTAGGTGTTCCTAGGCATTGATAGATAGAATAAGATTATGTGCATAACATGCATTGCATTCATATGAATCGAGGTGATACTAATGCAGACCTGTTTTCTTTAGTTATTTTAGATTAACGTATGGACTTAGAATCACATAGGGCAGTAGAGAAAAAAGTAGTAAGCCGTATCCCGACTGGGAGTGATGTTGGAAATTGGGGAGATCCTGCTCCACCAAAGCAAGAGGTGCCTGTACAACCCCAACAGGCCTTGTTTGAGCAGATGACTAAATTCTTTGATAGATAACTGGAGTTATTCCACCACCGCCTCAGTGAAAATCACTTTAGGAAAAATTATGAAGTATAGAGCTATAGATTTCAATGGTAGAAAGGAAGACAATTCTTCAGTGGCTGAGTATTGGTTAGAAAGGACGGAAAAAGTCCTACAGCAGCTCCATTGCAAACTAGAATAGAGTTTAGAGTGTGCAGTTTCACTTTTACAAAAAGCTACATATCGGGGGTGGGATGTCGTAACCAAGGTAGTGCCACCAGTCGAGGTGACTTGGGAATTCTTTTTGATAGAGTTCAGAAAGAAATATATTAGCTATGTTCATGAAGAGGAACAGAAGAGGAGTGGTGATCAGCAAAAGAGGAAATTTGGACAGTCTAGTAATAAGAGGCCGATAGAATAGTTAAGTCAAACATTTGATCAAAGTAGGAGACCTAGACCCAGGCTTATGCCCAGAAGAGGTCAATCAGAGATACTAGTGGTGAGTGAACCAAGACTAGCAAGAAAATGTGGCCATTATAACAATTGGCATAAAGTTGAATGTAGGGGATTGACTGGAGCCTGTGATAGATGTTGGGCCATGGACCATCATCTGAAAGATTGTCCTAAGAGGAATTTAGCACGGACCCAAACAGAGGTCGTGGAAGGACTAGGTGCAACAGTAACACCACTTGCAAATGTCACCCAAGCCGGAGAGGAGAAAGATGCCCCAAATGTGAATTTGAGGTAAAGCATTCTTCCTTTATGATATGCCTAAGTGTATAATGATAGATTCGAAAAGACTAAATAATACCATATATATAAAAGAAGTAGATAGGGAGCAATGGAAAGGTAAAGGAATTATCTCAGATAACTACACCCAGAAAATTTCAAGGACAAAATTTTTTTTAGAGGGGAAGAATTGTAACACCCTCACTTTAAATAGTCCGTACGTTCTACTGTTCCGGTGACCAATGTATGACCGGATAGCTAGAATGTCTAGAACTATAATTAGACTAGAGTGAGGAGTCATAAATAATTCAATTAAGTGTAAGAAAAATTAAGGAAAAATTTTAGAAATGAAATACAACAAAGTTAAATGAGCCGGTGCCCCAGTGATGGGTGACCCTAACGGGAAGTTGCTGTCTTCATAGCTAGTAGCCCAAAACCTGGGAGAAAATTCATAAAATAATTTTTAGGACTCTAGAGAAGAGTCATTGAGGTTTCAATGACATTAGAATGCCAAGAAAATGCTTAGAAAAATTTTTAGATTGGTACAGACAATTTTGGCTCAATAAGCCAAACGGAGAGGATTTTGGTCATTTCTTCTTCAGGGATGATTTTTGGCCAATTTGTCCAGTTAAGTAAATAATTATTATGACATAAAATATGAATAAATATTGCTACAAATTTAATTGAAAATGAGTAGAAAAGAAAAGAAAAGAAAAGAAAAGAAAAATGAAGAAAATTGAAATTTTGACATCACATGATGTCATTTAAAAAGCTCCACCCAGTTACCATTTGACAAACGAATTAAAAGGGATAAAAATGACATAAAAATGAGATAAAAATGAAACAATTCTAGTAGCCATCTCCGTCATTCAGCCGAACCAAGAGAAGAGAGAAAGAAAAAGAGAGAGAGACCTCCATTAAAGCTTTGAGTGAGATTGATTTCCACCCACCAAACCACCTCAAAACCCCTTCCTAGCTTCACAAAAATTTGTCCTTACCACTAGAGCAAGACTTGGACAGCAAAAAGGAAGAGAAAAAGTGGAGTTTTCAAGCCTTGGGAATTAGCTAAGTTAAGGTTAGTGCTACTTATTCCATAAATCCATGAGTTTACCTTATGTAGATTATGAATTGAGTGTTAGTTTTGGAAGAAAGAAAACAAATTATGTAGGTATGAAAAACTCTCATTGGCAGCCTAGGGTACTTTATAGTTTCAATGATTGAAGTGAATTATAGTTGTGAATTAATGCAATTGAACATGAAATTGATGATTAGAATATTTGATAGCATGATGTTTAAGTAAATTGGAATTTTGGAGTTAGGGTTTGGAGCAAACTTAGGGTTTTGCTCATGTGTTGGTAAATGGAAGTCCTAATGGTCAATTAGTGACCATTTGGCTATGTTTGATGAGGAATTGAAGTGAATTGTGACTTTGGATTTGAGGTTGGGTATGCTGCCGCATAGGACCTACAAGGCTAGATGTGAGTCCAGCAAGTTTGGGTAGTTGTAACTTGAGAGGTGTAGGTTCAATTTGTGCAAGGCCAATTAGACATGAAACTAGACACATAATGACACAACTTTGATGAAGAAACCATGCCTAGAAAACCACAATAGAATAGCCTACAAATTAACCTAATCTAGGTAATATACATATTGCCCTAAAAATTGACCAAATGAACAGTGTTTGTTCATTTGGCCATAACTCAGTGTAGAAATATTCAAATGACCTAAATTTTATATCAATAGAAAGCTTAGACAATTTAGAACAACTTTCATGAAGAACACAAACTCAAATTCTGAACTAACCAATTGAAATTACTAGTCCAAGTTAGGACTCCAAATCAAGTGAACCAAATTTGCCCGTAAAACTGGTAAGGACCAATCCGGCCAGTTATGGTAAATTAACCATAACTTGAGCTAAAAAACTCCAAATGGAGTGATTCAAAAAGGAAATTAAAGAAGACATATAAAGGAACAACTTTCATGAAGAAAGTTTTGTTCAAATTCTACTGTAGTAAGGGTTAATGGAGCAGTAAACTTGGACCTCAAATTCTAAAAAATTGAAATAAAACCTAGGAGGCTAGGAATTGAGTTTGGCAATCAATGCCAACAAAAATAAAATGCAAAATATGGTATCTTGGTGAATTTAGGCTCAACAAATTTATTATAAATCAAAAAGTCAACCTTTGAATGGAAATAGTTAAATAAATAGTAACCACTAAATTATGTGAAGTAGAAAATCAAACTATAAGAACCATTGTAGTTATTAATATAGGATGTGGTAGGTAAATTATGAATAGTGAATTTTAGTGACACTAGGATTTAAGAAAAATTTAGCTAAATTTGAAATCCATGAAATATTCATGGATTACTTGAAATATGAGTAATAATTCACCTAAATCATGAGGAATTATGTTTCATTGTAATTAGAACAATAATAATATCATACCCAATAAGTGGTACATGAGAGGAATTAAGGTGAATTATGAATACTTGTTCTCATCGTGAGGAAAAAGAGAAATTAAAATTAATGCATAAATAAGTTTGTATCTCAACTACATTGCTAAAGAAAATTTAATTTTCAGTTATGGACCTCATAATATATTTATAATACAACTGGAAATATAAAATGTGAATTATATATATGTGGACTGTTAAATGTGAAAATGAGGCGAAATTTTCACTAGGGCTTATGCCTCTTTTGTAACTAGAAATTAATACCTTACGTAATTAATGGCATATGAGATACAAAAAGAATGTTTTGAGTACAATGGTACATGACAACCATTGTTGTGAATTATGATCAACACAAATGATATAATAAATGAATGTATAAATTTTGATAAATGCATAATTTATGTAAATTTGTATTCTAAAAATTTATATTTCTGTTGCAAATAGAATTGAAATGTTATAAATTATAATTGAAATTTATCGTGAAATAATGAAATAATAAAACAAAAAATATTAATATTTAATGATACTTATGTGCCCATGTATTGCCTAGACACGTATGTCAGATTGGATAGATTGGCATACCAATAGAGTATTATTTTAGCAGTACTGTGTAAGGCTTTATGCCTGTATTCATGGCTTTATGCCCGCACTCATGGCTTTTATGCCCGATTATGTGTTATCATGGCTTTTTAGCCATATTGACTGCATACGTGGTTGACGTTCCGCGTCCCATGGTATAACGACCCGAAGCTCCGCGATGTCCAGTGCCAACGAGCCGTTATCCAGTTTAGTCAGTCTGTCATAGGTTACTTGGGCAGTGTAAATTATTGAAATTATTTAAGAACATTAAGAATTAAAAACATTGGAAAGTATTGAATGAAATGAGGAAAAAGATTAGCAATGGTAACATAACTGAATCAAGTTGTACAAATGAAATTTTCAAAATTGTAGGAACAAAAAATATAATACTCCTAGAATTAATCTGTATATCGAATATTATTATTGTATAAACTCAGCACTTCCAAAGAGGGATAAAATAGAATATAAGATAGTTGATATTAGAAATATCATACCAAATTTATTTGATACCCGAGGATCTAAATTATACTTTAGAATTATACTTCAATCTTTCTTATTTGTATATATTATTTTCTTGTTATATTATTGCACTATTAAGCAGAAATACTTAGCGTGATGGATTTGTTTCCTTCACGCAGGTACTGAAGATAAAGCCCAGTGGATATTAGACAGGGATTTTGGAGTCTGGATCTGCAGAAGTGTAACACCCTCACTGTAGCAATTCCGTGCATTCTACTGTTCTGATGACCGGTGTCGGTCTGGACAGCTAGAACATTTGAAAAAATATTTAGACTAGAGTGAGGAGTCATAAATAACTCAAATAATGGTAAGACAAATTTAGAAAAAAATTTAGAAATAAAATACAACCAAGTTAAATGAGCTGGTACCCTAGCGATGGGTAACCTAGTGGGAAGTTACGGTCTTCACAGCTAGGAGCCCTAAACCCAGGAGAAAATTCATAAAGTAATTTTTGGGACTCCAGAGAAGAGTCATTGAGGTTTCGATGGCATTAGAATGCCAAGAAAATGCTTAGAAAAAATTTTAGATCGGTGCAGACGATTTTGGTTCAATAAGCCAAACGGAGGGCATTTTGGTCATTTTGTCTTCGGAGATGATTTTTAACCCACTTGTCTAGTTAAGTAAATAATTATTATGACATAAAATGTGAATAAATATTGCTAAAAATTTAATTGAAAATGAGTAGAAAATAAAAAGAAAAGAAAAAGAAAGAAAATTTAAAATTATGACATCACATGATGTCATTACAATGCCCCCACCCAATGATATTGTGACACCTATCTATAAATATAAATAAAAGCATAAAATGGGTAGAAAAATTGAAGAAACAATCTGTTTCTTCTTCCTTCTTCTAGTCGTAAACCACTTCATTTCTCTCTTCCACCATTAAAAACTTCACCCAAGCTTCATCTCACCTACCAAATCACCTCAAAAGGCATCTTCCCTTCACAAAAACTTGTCATCACCACTAGAGCAAGACTTGGCCAGCAAAAAGAAGTGAAAATAAAGGAGTTTGTCTGTAACACCCCTGTTTGTATAGTCTGATATATATTACTGTTCCAGTGACCGATGTCAGTTCGGACAATTAAGACAATTAGAACTATGTCTAAGACACCTAGATAAGCTCTGAATGCAAATAATTAGTAATTGCCAAATAGTTAAGTATAAAAAAAAAATAGAACATAGGAAGTTAAATGAGCCAGGAGTCATAGCGATGGGTGACCTTATCGGGAATGACTGCGAGGTCAATCTAAACTCAAATTTCGAACCGTAAAATGTGATGCTGCGATCCTTAGGACCATTGTGAACACAGTGGAAAAGAGAAAATCACAGAAAAGAATTGTTAAGCAGGTCAAACAATTAGGTCAGGGATCCAGAAGAAATATCAAATAACTTACAAACCGGATTGAACCAGCGAGGGGTAATTTGGTCAATTCAACCCTAGAGCTGACACTTAACCTAACTGTCTAATAAAATCGGAGAAAAGAAAATTTTGGAATCGGGAATTAAATTAAAGAACTAATAAAAAAAATAAATGAAAAAAAAGGAGAAAAGTTTATTACATCATGGCATTATAAATGATTTTAATTTATTGCAAATTTTGACTAAGTAAAACTTAAGATAATTATACATAAAACAAAGAAAAGAAAAAAAAAATAAAATCATTTCATTTCTTCTTCTTTAGCCGGCTATGCTCTCTCTTTCCCTCTCCATTACAAAACCACCATGGAAGCTTGATCTCAAGCTTGAGTTCACACAACTTAACCCTACCTTGCCCCAAATTCTTCCATAAAACTTGTTAGATCAACTTGAGAAAGAGATTGAAGAAGGAAAGAAAGGGAATAAGGGAGTGAAATTGAAGAATTGAAATTCAAGTGGAGGTAAGCAATTTACTTTGAAAATTTTGGTTTCTTATTTATGTGTTTAGCTCAAGTAACTTAGATATTAACTTAAAATCAAAAGAAAACAATTGTTGAGAGACCAAACATGAAATTCATCCAGCTAGGGTTAGGGTTTGATATGAATGAGTTTGATGGTCTTGAATGGTTATTTGAAATGAATTAAGTGTATAAATCATGAATATACACTTTAAATTTGTATTAGAGTTGAAATGTATGTAACTAGGGTTTGGAGATTGTTAAAAATTGAAGAAAATTTTGACAATTGGCCATATGATGTTATTGACCTTATTTGAGTTGACAAATGGTCAATTGTGACCATTTGTGATGTGTATAAATTGTTGGAAACAAGTTTCAATTCAGATTGGTGAGGGTTAATCTGCAGGCAGCTTGACCTAGATCATTTTCAGGGATCAAAACTGAAAATTTACCGACCTAATTAGTGTGAGGCCAATTAGGAATGAAACTAGACACAAAATGGCACATTTTTTTCATTTAGGAATCATGCATAGAAAGTGACCATAACTTAGTGAACAATTAAGCCAAATCCGAAATTTGCAAACTGACCTGTACAAAAATGACCAAATGAACAGTAGTTACATAAATGACCATAAATTAGTCTAGGAAGGTCCAAATGACCTGACTTTTTATCGATGGAAAGTTGAGAAATAGCCCTACAACTTTCATGAAGAAAACAAGCCTAAATTTTGACCATAACCTATTTGAAAAGCCACCTGCAGTCAACCCATAAAAACTGCTATTATTCAGTGCATGCCTAGAATTCTGGGTAAAACTAAATCCGGCCAGCCATGTTTAAATGGCTATAACTTAGGTTACAAAACTCCAAATGGAGTGATTCAAAAAGGGAAATAAAGTTAAGATAATAAGGAACAACTTCTATGAAAAAAACTTAGTCAAATTACCACAGTAACTTGACCAATGAAATAGTGCAAAACAAGGCACCAAATCTAAAAATTTGGAAGTTTCACCTAAGAAACTTAAAGTTTGACGAAACAACCAAAACCAACAAATTAGGTAACCAAAATGTGGTATGTGGGTGAAATTAGAATTTCCATACCTATTAAGCATTAGAAAGTCAACAAATTGACTTGAATAGTGCCATGAATAGTAACCCCGACATAAAAATTTCTAAGAACATAAGTTTAAGCATATTGGGGCTAGAATTGAGCATATATAAATGTAATTGTTGGATTTATTGTGAGACAAGATACTGAAACACTGTCAATTGTGTGTTTCAGCTGGAAAAAAAAGACTCGAAAAGTCTAAGAGACTGAGTCAAGGCTTAGAGGTGACTCACATCAGGTTTGTGCACAATAAATTTATGTAATTATTTTCTAAGTGAAAAGTTAAATTGTATTGCTTTATGAAATCGCTGCGTTGTTTATAAATTGTGTTGCCATTTTGTGACTGCAAAAATGACTTTGGAAATTGTTTGGGATCTTTCCTAAATTATTTGAGTACTTTATTTTGAATTGATTTTGTGTTCACACTTAGCATGACAATACTATATTATTTCTTCTTCATTTATGGGATTGAGATCGTTTATTTTCCTCCCTCTCTGGCTTACCAGTTGAGGTTATAGATCGGATGACTACTCATTAGCTAGCTAGCCACCTCCCTCATTGATTTCGATTAGTGGGGTTGTAGATTGCTTTGTCGTGGTGTACAATGCGGCATTGATTGAAAATTTTGTGTCATGGCTTAAGTTGTGTATGAATTGGCAACACTGTGTTTATTAAATTATTTGACCAAAATTGTGCTACAATGAGTTTTGATAAATTGTGAAATGTGATTGTAAAATATTTAAATTGTGATTTATCAATGAATGTTTTATATACTGCATTTCGAATTTTTATTGTGCACTACTGAGTATTTTTATACTCAGCGATAGCTTATGTTGCTGTCGCAGATAAGGGTAAGGAGAAAGCAACAGAGTAAGCTACTATTGAGATAGAGGACTGCATTGACCTTTTTGGTACGGGTATTTATTTATATCCTTGTAGTTATTTTGATGTAAATATTGTAATGTCATATGTATTAATATAAAGTTGAGCAGCTGTACAGTAAATTGTAATATAGTATTTTGGATTTTCTTTATGTAAATTAAGATATGTATTTGTAAATTAAATATTAAATGCAATGTGAATGAATTGATGAGATATTTTGAAATGACAAATTTTGATTGAATTATGGACTTGAATTGCATAATGATGAACTAAGTTATTTTGGTGGTTGGAAGTTGTGAAAACAAATATTGGAAGTGCTTTTTTCTAGTTTTTGAAGGACTGTTTTCTCAAAATACAGACGGCACTCTGCTGAAATTTTTACTAAATTATGGAAAAATAAAAATGGACAAAAATTTTTACTAGTTTTGAAACTTCAATTAAATTTTTTTTATTCCTACCAAAATGCTCACCACTTCCAAAATGTAAGAAAATGGTTTTAAAATCCCTTATAGTGTACTTAATGAGTTATCAGTAGGTGAACTTCAGTAGTTCATTAGGTATTCTATGAGATCATGTTATGCCTTACAGAGAGGTAAGGTGTGACATGTTTTAGTGGTATCAGAGCATAGTTTTACAATGAATTTTGATTATGTATGTGAATATTTCTTTGATAAGTACAACTGCTCAAATGTCTTTAATTGATACATATGACATATTTACATCATGAATATGCTCTAACGGAGGTCAACCTCCTTGTGTTTGATCTCAGGAAGTAGGAAATTTCTAAAAATGGAATGGAGGAGGGAGATCATTCCGTGGAGCAATTTGTCAAGGTTGAGGTCTAAGGAGAAGCCCTAGCACTTCAGAATGTGAGTGGGTCAGCCACTCCAGCTCCTACTCCAGCACCGCAGTTTCCTGCTGTCACACCCTACTCCTCCGTAAGATGTAACATGATCCCATAGTATACCTAATAAATTACCGTACTTCACCTATCGGTAACCCATTAAATATACTACAAGGGATTTTAAATCAATTTTCATGAAATTTAAATCATCGATTAAAATCTGGTGTTATAAAAAATTTTCAAAATTTTAGCAGAGTGCCGGCTGTATTTTGAAAAAACAGTTCTTCAAACCTGAAATAGAAAACACTCCCAATATGATTTCTCAAACACAACTCCAATAAACTTCATTTCATCTTACAATTCAATCTCAATAATCAAATCAATTCATTTTCAAATCAACCTCATCATAAAAGAAATATTTCATTGATTACAAGACTCAAAAATTAATATTACAAAATTATACAGGTAAATGAAATCTCAAATTCACATTACAATGATTTGCACTTAATTACATACCAAAATATTTTACAAGAGTTTTTATACAACTGCTCAAATAATTTACATACATATTATTACATGCATACATCAAACCTATGTACATGGGTATACCTATGATATACCTGGAGCTGATCTGAATGTGTCTTCAAGGCGCATCTATAGAAATTTTCACTCAGTTGCTCTATCCTTACTTTCACCTGCGGCAGCATATAAAGCTATCGCTGAGTGGTGAACTCAGTGGTGCACAACTATAACTTAAAACATAGTACTATATACCTTAGCAAAGTTATAGCAAATAATTTAAAAATCTGGATACTCATCAAATTCTAAAAATTAAAATATTCATTGGCAATAATATAAATCATTTGTATAAAATGACTTTGGTAACGAAATTCAATTTATCAAATCACACTAAACATTTAAGGCAATTCCAACAATTTATGGAAATAAAGATTAATTCCAATAAAATCAATTATACATAAATCATAATTGAAATCACAATTCTTTACTATTCAAAAACCATTCTTTCTCTCACCAACTCTGCAAGACTAATCCTAAAGAGCCATCTCCGGGGTGATTCTAACTCCCTATGGTTGGGGAGGTCGAATCAGATTCTAACTCCCTATGGTTGGGGAGGTCGAATCATCGTGCACAGTACACATCACAATAATGAAACTTTCAAAAGGGCCATAACAAAAAACTTAGATCTAGCCTCTAATAAGAGGAGAATCTAAGCCTGTGCACGTACCATGGTAATCAAAAGAAAGCTAACTCTATTGTCTCCTCAACAAATGAGAGAGACGGGTAATAACCTAGTCAAGCATCTATGGTGAGGTATAAAAAAATATCATGAATCTCTTTGTCCTTTTTGTGAGCATAAATTACAACACAATTCGATTCAAAATCAATTCTAATATCTAATAATTTTTATGCTCATCACAATTCAAAACATAAATTTATATTTTTCCATGCAATTTGCCCATTACAATTCAAAACATAATCTATCACAATTTTCCAAAACATAATTTATTCAATCCACAACAATACTTAATACTTGTTGAAATACCATTTCACAAAGCTAAATTCATATATACTATAATAATTTCAATAATCATTGAATTAAATCCAACGCTTGATAAACATAATACATAAAGAAAATAACGTCATTTAATCATATGAAATATTCAGAACAAAATCAATTAAAAACTAGTTATTCACAAACCTCTGATGAGTCACCTCTTGGCCTTGACTCAGTGGGTCTTTTCTCTTCCCAGTGTCTTTTCTAATTGAAACACACAATTTAAAGTGTTTCAGTACTCATTTAAATTGTTTCTAATAATAAAGTTCAATAATTAAATTTTATTAATACTATTCCCTTCATTAGTCAACCTATAATGTTGACCTTTAATGCACACTAGGTGAATTAGTTTTAATGTCAAAAATTTGTTCCATTTTTCATTCCTCATATGTTGATATGTGTTGTCAATTTCATTTCAAAGCTTATTGCATTTTATTGCAATTATTCAGATTTCATAGCCAATGTTTACTGTCTATTGGACCAAGCTACAGTGTAAATTTAACAGATTTCTCTTCATTAAATTGTTTCTCATTGTGTCTTCTTTAATTTCCTTTTTGAATCGCTCCATTTGGAGTTGTATAGCTCAAGTTATGGTCAATTAACCATAACTAGGTCAAATCTAAAATTTAGTTTCCTTTTTAGGCATTTTCAGTTCTGACTTTACTAATTTATTTGGACTTTTTGTAATCACATTAAGGTCTAGCATTCTTCATAAGTATTGTTGCTTTATGTCTTAGGGACAACCAGAAATTTTGCTTACCACTTTTCAAGTCTTATAGAATTCTTTATAGATAAATTCTTAACTTGGACTCAAAGGTCCTATATTGGCATGGTCCTCAATTAGGTCAATGGATTTGACCTTAAATTCTGACCTTATACAATTATAATTTGAGAAAGTTTTCTAAAACAAAGTTTTAGGTCTCTTTCTTAGCTTTCCAAGTTGGTATGGCTCATTTAAATTGGACACTTCTTGTGGGAGATATGCTTATTTGAATTTTCTAGATTTTATGGTTAAATGTGCCAATTCCAGATTTAGTGTGCCAAATTAATTAACTTAATTGACCTAGTTCCCTTGATTTTTAGGTTTTGGTCAAATTACCAATATTGTAGATCTATGTCCTATTAAAATTTTGGGACTGATTTCATGTCATTTGGAGTTCTATGGACCAAGTTATGGTCATTTTACTATTGTTGGTCAAGTTGCACTTATATTGCAAAGTTTAGGTCATTTTTAGGTCAAAGTCAATTTGGCCAGTTTTTGTAACCCAATTTTGGTGATCATTTTGAGTGCTAATTGGCATTTTTGGGCTTGGTGGTCTTCACCAAAGTTGTAGCCCTATGTCTAAGCTTTCCAAAGGTATAAATTTTAGGTCATTTGGACCTGTTTTGAGTGAGTTATGGCCAAAATATTGACTACTGTTCATATGGTCAAAATCTGGGTTCATATGTTAGGCAATTCTGGATTTGGTCATTTTTTTTATGTCACTTCTAGGTAGAATTTGAGCAACACTTCTCCATAAAAGTTGGCCTATTTTATGTCTAGTTTCACCTTTAATTGGCCTCATACCAATTGGAGTCACAACTTTACACTTATAACCTAATTTATACACTACCAACAATCACAACCTACATAAGAGAATTTACACTCCCAATTTGGCAATCCTCCTCCTCCCAATACTTCAATATTCATTCTTGGCACTTCTATATTTATTCAACAAAATTCCAGCAAAGTAAATTGGGTACAATACTCAAGTAATATAGGCTCCCATGGCTGCCTAAAAATGGGAAGTCCAATAACTCAACAATTCCATCAATTTTCATCACCAATCAACTCATCTCAAGCTAAACATAAACTTTGATTAAGAAAGGAAGTGAATTGGACACTTACCTCTTTCTGAAGCTTGTTAAACTTCTTCAAATCTCTCCCTTTTTGCTCCCAAAATACTGCTCAAGGTGTATAAACAACTTTTAATAAAGGAATCTTGAAGATTTCATGGCTTGATCTTGGTGGATGAGAGCTTAAAGCTTTGGCCATCCATGGAGTTTCCCTTTGGAATTGAATTCGGCTTGAAGTTAAAATGAAGAAGAAGAAGTGGCTGAAGTGGGATATGCTATCCACTTAATGAATATACAAATCCATATTGCTCCGCTAATGTCACACCCTACCCCTCTGTAAGGCATAACATGATCCCGTAGTATACCTAATGAATTACCAACTTCGTCTACTGATAACCCATTAAATACACTACAAGGGATTTTAAAACTTTTCTTACTTCTTTTTTTACAGTGGTGAGTACTATTTACAAATGTTAAAAACTTTTTGAACTGAAGTGATAGAACTAACACATTTGAATTATTAGGAATTTCTGTAAAAATTTTGGCAGAGTGCCATCTGTATTTTGGATAAAACAGTTATTTAGGAAACCTATAAAAAAAACACTTCAATATATTTCTCAATCTCAACTCCAACAGTTAAACAACACAATATTTTCCTCAACTCAATTCCACAATAATTTTTTCAAAGACTGAGATTAAAGAGATACAGCACAAATTTTAAAAGTCAAAATAACTCATAATTTATTTTACAACTTCAAGGTACAATTTTATTTTACAACTGCTCAAACCAAGAACAAAATATACATACAGTGAATATACATTATAGTACAAAATGCAAAATGGAGTATACTCAATATACCCGATGCTCTCTTGCTGAATGCTCTAGCAGCCTAATCTGCTACCCTGTCCGTCTGTCTATCTGCGACAGCAATGAAAAGCTATCGCTGAGACAATGTCTCAGTGGTGCACAACATTTGCCAAATACAACTTTAAATCACAATTCATAAATCATATAAATAGTGGATACGTAAAACCATAGTTAGATTCAAGACAATAAATGTCATAAGGAATTTAAACTCTATTTTACAATATCATAATAAATCTCAGAAATCAAAACATAGTTAAATTCAAAAGACAGTGAATGCCAATAAGAATTTAAACTCCATTTCACAATCTTACAATACATATCAATGAATCACACACAGCTTAATCATGTTCCAAATTTCAATTTGTCCCAAAAGCCGATGGCTAATGAGGTATTCAATTCGTCCCAAAAGCCGATGGCTAATGAGGAATAACATAGCTAGCTAGCAAAAATATGAGTACTCATTCTATTCGTCCTCAACAGGCACACACCTCAACACTTCAGCCAGAGAGGGAATTCAATTCATCCCACTAGACAAGCAAGCGAGGAATACAATCAATATATATAATAGCTGTGGTTTCAAACCATTTCCAATGCTTTTCAATCAATAAGTATGCATCACTATCATTCAAACAATTTTTCACAGTTTCAAACCATTTACAATACTTTTCAATCAGTAAGTATCCATTCAAACACATTTCCACAATTTAAAACAATAATGTACAAATAGTCATAATTCATTTCAATTGAAAAATTCAAAAGAAATAGTTGTTGTGCACAAACCTCTGATAATTGTCTCCTGGCCTTGACTCAATGTTTCCTTCCTTTCCGAGTCTTTATAATCGAGAAACACAATTTGAAGTGTTTCAGTATTCATTTAAACTGTCTCTAACGATAATGCTCGATAATTAATTCACTAAATTCTATTATTTGCTTAGTCAACCTAATATGTTGACCCTAAATGCGTTCTAGGTAAATTAGGTTTTAATGTTAATAATTTTTCATATTCAATAGTCTTTTAGGGTTGGTACACGTTACCAAATTCATTTCCTTGTATATTGCATTTTCTTACAATTTGCTGGATTCCGGGATACTAGTTTGACCTAGTCGGACGACCTAGTTCCCTCGGTTTTCAGGTTTTGGTCAAAACTAAAAACTTGTAGATCTATGTCTTATTGCACGCAGGGCAAAATTTCAGGTCATTCTGAGTTATGTAGACCAAGTTATGGTCATTTTACTATTGCTGGTCAAAATGCATCAAAATTGGTCACTTTAGGTCATTTTAGGTCAATTTTGGTTCGGCCAGTTTTTGGACCCGAATTTGTGCAAGCTGTTTGACTTGCTTATGGTCATTTCTGGGTTTTGGTGTCTTCATAAGACTTGTAGATATAGGTCTTAACTACTCATGGTCAAAATTTCAGGTCAATTGGACCAGTTTTGAGTGAGTTATGGCCTAAACACTAACTGCTGCCCAAATGGTCAATTTTTAGGCCTCAATTGCACTAATCCGGATTTGGTCACTTTTCAAGTTACCTTACAAGCAGAATTTTGGCAAGCTTCCTTCATGAAAGTTGGCACATTTTGTGCCTAGTTTCACCTCCAATTGGTCTCATACCAATTGGAGCCACACACTTAAAGTTCTAGGCCCAAAACACAAACTGCCTTATTGCATTTCTTTGATACACATCAAGGATCACTTTTAACACTTACCAAACTCAACATTCAAGCCAATTCTGGTTGTACCATAACCTAAACATAATTCACAACATATTATAGGTCATTTTGGTAGCTTACAATTACATTCAATGTGCACCATTTAGTACAAAATTTTTCAAACCCAATTTACAACAATTCAATCACCTAACCATAACACTTTTACATGTCCAACCTCACACCATCATACATACACTCAAACTTCCATAACCACTATCACAATTCAACATTATTATTCCACAAACCAAGCATGAATTCCAGCATTCTTCAAGAGTTAACAAACTGCCGCAATGGTATACCTCCATAATTGCCTTCAAACTCAAATTTTTCACTTGGTCACCATTCCATATACATGAAGTTAACTTACCAAAACTTTGAATCACATTAGTCAAAGTTAATTCTCCACAATACATGTAATAATATTTCATTTAGTGTACAATCCCATGGCTGTCCATTTAGTCAATCACGCATACAATTCCAATTTCAACAAAAATTTCCAATTCAAGTGTTCAATTTAACATACATCAATAATTAACCTACTAAACTTTGATTTACTTTAATCAACACTAATACCCATCAAATGCATGTGAAAATAATTCAAGTTCTTAAATTGCCATGGCTGCCCAAACTAGTGCATAATAACAATTTACCAAAATCTCAAAATTTCTTCATCAATTCAATGATCTCAAGCTTCCCATAAACTTTACTTAAGAAATAAATCAATTTAAACACTTACCTATTGTTGAGGCTTGTTAAATCTTTACTAAACTCCCTTGATTTTAGTATCTACTTCTTCCTCGTGAGGTGGGGATCAAGATTAGTGAAGAAACTTTGGTGTTTGGAGGTGAAAATGGAGGAGATTAGGAAGCTTTCAACAATGCGGCCATGGAGGATTTTGGAAGCTGTTCATTTCGGCAATGGTGGTTTTGAAAGGTTGAAGATGAAGTATAATGGGTATACATCTGCCCACTTAGTGAATATTTTAATCCATAGTGCTCCACTCACCCTAATTTAACTATATTATATGTTTTAAATGTTAATTACTCAATTTGAACCCCATTTTTGCTATTTACATTAGGTACCACTAAATTAATTTTTCATTATATTTTCCAGATGTAATATTATTTATTTTTAATGGACATTTAGGTCAAAAGACAACTCGGGGAGTCAAATGACCATAATGCCCCTGTTCGGGTTGCATTCCTGATTTTTCGGTAACACTAGATTTTGTCCGTTTTTCGATTTCTCACTTTTCTTTTTACTAATTAATTAATTTTTGTTTGATATTTCTAATGATATTTATACTTCAATTGATGTCTCTTTAAGTCCTAAAAATATTTTTCAGGGTTCCCCGCAATCTAGGGCTAGTCAACGGTCCACGACATGACTTCCCGGTGAGGTCACCCATCACTAAGGTTCTTGGCTCGCTTAACTTGGTTACATTTCTTTGCTATTATTTTTCCTTTGTTTTGCTTGTATTTTCTTTTCTTGTATTTCATTATTTTATGTCTCCTCACTCATATTGAAGTGTAGTTCTAGGCATTCTAGCTATCCGGATAACACTAGTCATTGGAACAGTAGAACGCATTACCGAACATAGGGGTGTTACAATTCTCCCCCCCTTAAAATAAATTTCGTCTCAAAATTTTACCTAGCATTAGTCTCTGAACAGCTGTGGGTGTTGTCTCCTCATATCCTCTTCACGTTCCTAAGTAGCTTCCTGGCCTGAATGATGGTTCCACAGCACTTTAACCAGGTGTATCTGTTTGTTCCTCAGCTGCTTCACCTCATATGCCATAATTTTTATGGGTTCTTTCTCATATGAGAGGTCTGGATTTATCTCAATCTCTTCAACTGATAGTACATGAGATGGGTCAGATCTGTACCTCCTTAACATGGACACATGGAAGACACTGTGTATCCTTGCTAGCTCTGGAGGTAATGCCAACCGATATGCCAAAGGACCCACTCTTTCCAAAACCTCATATGGTCCGATGAAACGAGGACTCAGTTTCCCCTTTCTGCCAAATCTCATAATCCTTTTCCAAGGAGAAACTTTGAGGAATACTTTATCACCCACTGCATATTCAATATCTCTTCTCTTCAGATCAACATAGGACTTCTGACGGTCTGATGCAGCCTTGAGTCTATCTTTGATGAATCTGATCTTTTCCTCTGTCTACTGAACAATTTCTGGCCCAATCATCTTCCTTTCACCTACTTCATCCCAACATAAGGGAGTTCTGCACTTTCTGCCATACAAAGCTTCTTATGGAGGCATCCCAATGCTTGATTGTAGCTGTTGTTATAAGCAAACTCAATCAAAGGCAAGTGTGTATCCCAACTACCTTCAAACTCAATCACACAAGCCCGTAGCATATCCTCCAATATCTGAATAACCCTCTCAGACTGGCCATCTGTCTGTGGGTGGAATCTTTGTCTTTGAAGTTCAATCTAGTTCCTAGGGCTATCTGAAGACTACCCCAGAATCTAGAAGTGAACCTAGGATCTCTGTCAGACACAATTGATACTGGCACTCCATGCAGTTTTACAATCTCATATATGTACAATCTGGCCAATCTTTCCAGGCTATAGTCCATCTGAACTGGCAAAAAGTGAGCAGATTTGGTCAATTTGTCAACTATAACCCATACTGCATCATGACTACTCTGTGTACTTGGAAGTCCTGTAACAAAATCCATAGTTATCCGTTCCCATTTCCACTCTGGTACTGATAAAGGATGTAAGAAACCAGCTGGAACTTGATGTTCTACCTTTACTTGCTGACAAGTTAGGCATTTGGAAACAAACTCAGCTATATCCCTCTTCATACCCATCCACCAGTAATGCTCTTTCAGCCCTCTGTACATTTTAATTCCACCAGGGTGCATAGCAAAAGGAGACTCATGTGCTTCCTTCATAATGATCTGTCTCAATTCCACATCACTAGGAACGCACATTCTGCCCTGATGTAGCAATAAACCATCATCTCTCACAGAGAATTCAGGTTTCTTGCCTTGCTAGACTTCTTTCAGTAGCTTCTGATATTTATGATCACTCTGAGCAACCATTCTGATATGATCAATCAACACTGGCTGTACATGCCATGCAACTACTGTCTATCCCTCATCATCAATCTCTAAACTGGCATGCTGTGCTTTTAATTCATACACCATGGACAAAGGAGAAACTCTGAGACTTGCCATAGTCTTGCGACTTAAGGCGTCAGCCACCACATTTGCTTTCCTTGGCTGATAGTCTATTAAGCAATCATAGTCTTTAATCAGTTCTAACCATCTCCTCTGCCTCAAATTCAATTTCTTCTGGGCGCCTAAGTACTTCAAGCTCTTGTGATCTGTGTAAATGTAGCATTTCTCCCCATACAAATAGTGTCTCCAGATCTTCAGAGCAAAAACAATAGTTGCTAGCTCCAAATCATGTGTTGGGTAGTTCCTCTCATGCGGTTTCAGCTGGCGTGATGCATAAGCAATGACATTCCGATCTTGCATCAGTACACAGCCTAACCCATTGTGAGAAGCATCACTATAAACTGTGTATTCTTTACCCGGAGTAGGTAAAGTAAGGACTGGAGCTTCAGTCAAACACCTCTTCAACTCATCAAAACTCTGCTGAAATTTATCTGTCCACTAAAATTTTACATCTTTCCAAAGCAGTTTGGTCAGTGGAGAAGATAACATAGAAAACCCCTTCAGAAACCGATGGTAATATCCAGCTAAACCCAGAAAACTGCGAATTTATGTGATGTTCCTGGGTGGCTTCCAATTAAGGATAGCTTCTACCTTGCTGGAATCTACCTTGATCCCTTCAGCTGACACAACATGTCCCAAAAAGGAGATTTCTTTCAGCCAAAATTCACACTTCGACAATTTGGCGTATAGCTGTTTCTCCCTTAAAGTCTGCAATCTAATCCACAGATATCTGTCATGCTCCTCTGCATTCCTTGAATATATCAAAATGTCATCAATAAACACCACCACAAATTAGTCAAGATATGGTCTGAAGATAGTGTTCATCATATCCATAAAAGCAGCTGGAGCATTTGTTAACCCAAATGGCATTACTAGAAACTCATAGTGGCCATACCGAGTTCTGCAAGCAGTTTTTGGAATACTCTGCTCTTGCACCTTCAACTGATAATAACCAGATCACAGATCAATTTTGGAGAATGTAGCTGCACCCTTCAATTGGTCAAACAGATCATCAATGCGTGGCAATGGGTATCTGTTCTTTATTGTCATTTTATTCAACTATCGGTAGTCAATACACAAGCGAAGTGTGCCATCTTTCTTCTTAACAAACAATACTGGCGCTCCCCAAGGTGACACATTAGGGCGGATGAAGCCTTTTTCAAGTAATTCTTGCAACTGTATCTTCAACTCCTTCAACTCTGCTGGTGCCATTCTATATGGTGTTATGGAGATTGGATCCACACCAGGCATAATATTAATTTCAAATTGTACTTCTCTTTCCGGAGGTAATCCTAGCAATTCATCAGGAAACACATCTTGAAAGTCATATACTGTAGGGATGTCCTTCAATGCTGGACTAACCACTTGGGTGTCTACCACATGTGCTAAGTATGCTTCACACCCCTTTCTGATCATTTTTCTGGTTAGTGCAGCCGAAATGATGTTTGATGGCAATAACTGCCTCTCCCCATGTATTACCACATCATCAGCATCGAGGAGGCCAAAAGTGGTATCTTGACCTACAGTCAATCATAGCATGATGCCTGGCTAACCAATCCATGCCCAAGATGATATCATAATCTCTGAAGGGCATTTCAATGAAATCAGCTAGAAAAGTGTGTCATTGGATCACCAAAGGACAATCCCTATACATTCTATTAACCCTGACCTCTTATCCTAGTGGACTTATTACTAGCACCTCAAAGTCCATTTTTGTACATGGAACAGCAATGCAATCGATGATGCTAGCACTCACATAAGAATGGGTAGAACCCGGATCAAATAACATAAACACATCTTGATTAAAAGTTGAGAAGGTACCAGCCACAGCATCAGATGTCTCGGCCTCTTCTCTCTGTCTCATTGCATAGATTCTGACTGGAGCACTATCTTGCTCTGAATGTTTCACTGTGCCTTGGCTGCCTACTGGGCTACCTCTACCCTGCCTCTGCCTCTGCTAGGTGGTTGTGATCTTCTGGTGACAGGGCTCTGAACTGACCCTTCTGCAGTAGTAGGAGGTGGTCCAACTCTGCGAGCACTGGTGCAGTCCTTAGTAAAGTGTCATGTGCCTCCACAGTTATAACAGGCTTCAATAGCCTTATAGCATATCCCACCATAATTTCTTCCACAAGTTTCACATTGGCGAGGAGGGTAGGAACCTCTGGTACTCTGCTGACCAGATAGAGGAGCCTTCTGTCCTGAATATCTTCCCCTACCAGACTTCTTGCCACCTCTGCTGTGTCCCCCATGGTTCTTCCTCTTTCCAGTAGGACCACTGGAACTATGTTCTATTGATTTTCCCTCTTTCTCTGTCTTCTCTGATTTCTTTTTTTTAGGAGCAGCTTCAGACTCAATCTTTCCAACTCTAGGGCTTGAGAAACAAGTTCAGAGAAATTAGCGTGTTTGAATTTGACTACTTGTAATCTGATACTGGGCTTCAAGCCAGTTTCAAACCTCTTGCATCTCTCCCTGCTGGTAGAAAGTAGACTTACTGCATAATGGCTTAGGCGGGAAAATTCTCTTTCATACTCAGCCACTGATCTGCTCCCCTGTTTCAGACTTAGGAACTCTTGTAGCTTCTGGTCTACATAAGCATCAGGGATATATTTTCGTCTGAATTCCCTGAGAAAGTCATTCCATGTTAGCACTGCAGGTTCTACCAGACTGTGGGAAATGGTTTTCCACCAGTCATAAGCATCCCCCTGTAGCAAAGATACTAAGTATTCAAATCTGAGTTCCTCCGTGCAATGCAGTTTCTTGAATACCCTATCCATCCTCTCTAACCACTGTTCCGCCTCTAGAGGATCTACTATCCCCTTGAACTCTGTAGCTCCATTTTTCATCAATTTGTCATACTGCCTAGCAGGAGACTGTGGTTGTATCACTGGTGTCTGTATTGGGACTTGAGTAGGCACATTACCAGCCATTTGTTGGAACATTGCAACCATCTGCTAAGCGAACTGAGTAGGAAACTACGGTACTGCAGGGGCTGGTGCTGCTGAACCATTGACATTGTGTAAAGCTGGGGCATCCCTTTGCACCTCAGCCTCTATAGATTGATCAACTGAATGATCACCCTCTTCCATAGTCAATGCGAGGATCTTAGATCTCCTGAACAAATAACACAAGGAGATTTCCTCCCGTTAGTGCATATTTATAATGTAATGTACTGTATGTATCAAACAATGATATTGAGCAGCTGTACTATGAAGAAAGAATATTCAAGTAACAGGTGAAAACAGAATTTAAAAACTAGCTCTGATACCACTAAAATATGTCACACCCTACCCCTCTGTAAAGCATAACATGATCCCGTAATATACCTAATAAATTACCAACTTCGTCTACTGATAACCCATTAAATACACTACAAGGGATTTTAGAACTTTTCTTACTTCTTTTTTTACAGTGGTGAGCACTATTTACAGGTGTTAAAAACTTTTTGAACTAAAGTGATAGAACTAAAACATTTGAATTATTAGGAATTTCTGTAAAAATTTTGGCAGAGTGCCATCTGTATTTTGGATAAAAAGTTCTTCAGGAAACCTGTAAAAAAAACACTTCAATATATTTCTCAATCTAAACTCCAACAGTTAAACAACACAATATTTTCCTCAACTCAATTCCACAATAATTTTTTTCAAAGACTGAGATTAAAGAGATACAGTACAAATTTTAAAAGTCAAAATAACTCATAATTTATTTTACAACTTCAAGGTATAATTTTATTTTACAACTGCTCAAACCAAGAACAAAATATACATACAGTAAATATATATTATAGTACAAAATGCAAAATGGAGTATACTCAATATACCCGATGCTCTCCCGTTGAATGCTCTAGCAGCCTAATCTGCTGCCCTGTCCGTCTGTCTATCTGCGACAGCAATGAAAAGCTATCGCTGAGACAATGTCTCAGTGGTGCACAACATTTACCAAATATAAATTTAAATCACAATTCATAAATCATATAAATAGTGGATACGTAAAACCATAGTTAGATTCAAGACAATAAATGTCATAAGGAATTTAAACTCTATTATACAATATCACAATAAATCTCAGAAATCAAAACATAGTTAAATTCAAAAGACAGTGAATGTCAATAAGAATTTAAACTCCATTTCACAATCTTACAATACATATCAATAAATCACACACAACTTAATCATGTTCCAAAGTTTAATTCGTCCCAAAAGCCAATGGCTAATGAGGTATTCAATTCGTCCCAAAAGCCGATGGCTGATGAGGAATAACATAGCTAGCTAGCAAAAATATGAGTACTCATTCTATTCGTCCTCAACAGGCACACACCTCAACACTTCAGCCAGAGAGGGAATTCAATTCGTCCCGCTAGATAAGCTAGCAAGGAATACAATCAATATACATGATAGTTGTGGTTTCAAACCATTTCCAATGCTTGTCAATCAATAAGTATGTCACACCTTACCTCTCTGTAAGGCATAACATGATCCCGTAGAATACTTAATAAACTACTGAACTTCACCTACCGATAACTCATTAAGTACCCTACAAGGGATTTTAACACAATTTTCTTACATTTTGAAAGTGGTGAGCATTTTGGTAGGAATTAAAAACTATTTATTCAAAGTTTAAATACTAATAAAAATTTTTGTCCATTTTAATTTTGCCGCAAATTTTATAAAAATTTTGACAGAGTTCCGTTTGTAAATAGAGAAAACAGTTCTTCAAATACCTGAGAAAAACACTTCCAAAAAATTTTCGCAACTCCCAACCTCCAATAAACCTCAAATCAACTCAATTCAATTCACTTCAAAATAATTCCACAATCCAATCAAAATTTATCATCACAAAATATTTAATAACTTCATTCATAAGACATAAAGTATGAAATTCACAAGTACAAATATTAATTTACAGAAGGAAATCCAAAAATAATATTATTACAATTTATTTACAACTGCTCAACTTTACATTGATACATACAACATTACTATATTTACATCAAAATTAACTACAAGGGTATAAAATAATACCCGTACAAAAAGACCAGTGTAGTCCTCAATTCGATAGCAGCTCACTCTGCTGCTTTCTCCTTGCTCTTATCTGCGACAGCAAATTAAGCTATCGCTGAGTATAAAAATACTCAGTGGTGCACAATAAAAATTTAAAATACAATACATAAATCATTCATTGATAAAACATAATTTAAATATTTCTCAAAT
Organism: Hevea brasiliensis; assembly: GCF_030052815.1. NCBI lineage: Eukaryota > Viridiplantae > Streptophyta > Magnoliopsida > Malpighiales > Euphorbiaceae > Hevea > Hevea brasiliensis. The sequence continues at coordinate 35,575,891 of NC_079500.1, forward strand.
TATCAAAGCTCATAATAACACAATTTAGTCAAATAATTTCATAAACACAGTGTTGCCAAAATCATACACAACTTAAGCCATGACACAAAATTTTCGATCAATGCCATTTTGTACACCACGACAAAGCAATCTACAACCCCATTAATCAAAATCAATGAGGGAGGTGGCTAGCTAGCTAATGAGTACTCATCCGATCTCAACCTCAACTGGCAAGCCAGAGAGGGAGGAAAATAAACGATCTCAACCCCATAAATGGAGGAGGAATAATATGATACTGTCATGTTAAGTGTGAATACAAAATCAATTCAAAACAATTTATTTAAATAATTTATGAGAAATCTGGTAAATTTTTCAAAGTCATATTCACAATCATAAATGGCAACACGATTCATATTTAACTCAAAAAAAATCAAATTTTCAAGAATCATAAATTTAAACAAAAGTTACTGTGCACAGACCTGACGTGAGTCGCCTCTAGGCCTTGACTCAGTCTCTTAGAGCTTCCAAGTCTTTTTCAGCTGAAACACACAGTTTCATAGTGTTTCAGTACCATAACTTAGCATAAATCCAAAAATAAATTTAACTTCACTTTTAACTAGCTCTATTGTGCTAAATTCGATGTTCTTGAAATTTTTGTATTTCGGGTTACTATTCACTACACAATTCAAGTCAAATTATTGACTTTCTAAAGCTTAATAGGTATGGGAACTCCAACTTCACCCACATACCACATTTTGGTCATTAAATTTGTTGGTTTTGGTCATTTTCTCAAAGCTTAAGTCCTTTAGGCAAAATTGTCAAATTTTCAATTTTGGTGCTCCTAGTTGCACTGTTTCATTGGTCATTCTACTGTTAGAATTTGGCAAAACTTCCTTCATAGAAAATGTTCCTTATTGTCTTAAGTTTATTCTCATTTTTGGATCACCCCAATTGGAGTTTTGTAGCTCAAGTTATGGCCATTTGAACCATAGCTGCCGGATTGGAAACAACCCAGATTTTCTGGGCAATTTTGGTGCTGGCAGTTTTGGGTCACCAAATTGGGGTGGCCAAATGACTTGGTTGCTGGCAGAATTTGGGCTTGTGTTCTTCATGAAAGTTTTAGGTCTATATCTCATCTAACCACTGGTAAAATTTCAGGTCATTTGGACCTACCTAGCTCGAGTTATGACCAAATGAACAAATACTGTTCATTTGGTCAGTTTGTATAGGGCAGCCTGCACTTTTCCAACTTTAGTCAATTTGTTCACTAGGTTTTGGCCACTTTTTGGGCATGGTTCCTAAATGAAAATTGTGTCATTTTGTGTCTTTTTTCATCCCCAATTGGTCCCATATCAATTGGACTTGTAAAATTTCATTTTTGGTCCTTCAAAGCTAACTTGGTTATGCTGCCAGCAGCATGACCACACTCCCTCGGAATTTAACTTTAATTACAATCACTCCAACACAACTCATTTGGTCATAAATGACCATTTTTCACGTCACAATAGGTCCAAGACACCATTTACTCATTTCTTACATTTTTGGTTCATAAAACCTAACTCCCAAAACCCTAACTTACTAAATTGTTGTATTTAACTACATTTAATGCTTTTAACTATAATCACTAAGTTTATTGGGGTTTATATACTCATTCAAATCCATCAAACTATGCAAATCATACTCCCCTTCAAGCTGGCTGAAATTTCAGTAATGGTCCCTCACAATTTTTTTTCTTTTCATTTTAAGCATATTACAAGCTAATTCAAACTAAAAACACAACAATCGAATCTCAAACTTTCAAATTGATATACTTACCTCAACTTTAATACCAAATCTTCAATTTTTCTCCTCCTTTCTTCTTTCTTTCTTGTTAAATTTCTTTCTCAAGGGAAGGGAATAAGGTGTTATGAAGTGATTATGGAAAAAGTTGGGATTTGGTAAGGGTTTCAAAGCTTGAAGACAAGCTTTAATGGAAGAATTTCCATGGGGAATAAGGGAGAGAGTGAGGCGGCAAGTTTGGGTAAGGAAGATGGATTTAATTTTTTTTTTCTTTTCTTTTCTTTTATCTATTTTAGCTTATGGAAGACCCAAAAAAAAAAATCTAATTAGTTAAATATTAATTATAACATTTATGGCATCATGCATGATGTCATGCATGATGTCATCTCCCTACACCTTTTTCATTTTCTTTCTTTTTTTTATTAGTTCTTTAATTTAATTCTCGATTTCGAAATTTTATTTTCTCCGGTTTTATTTGACAGTTAGGTCAGGAGTCAGCTCTCGGGATCAATTGACCAAATTGCCCCTCACCAATTCATCCCGGTTTGCAAATAATTCAATATTTCTTCCAGCTCCCTGACCTAATTATTTGACTGACTTAACAGTCCTTTTTCGTGATTTTCTCTTTTCCACTATGTTCATAAGGGTCCTAAGGACCGCAGCATCACATTTTACAGTTCAAAATTTTAGTTTAAAATGACTTCGCAATCGTTCCCGAGAAGGTCACCCATCGCTGTGACTCTCGGCTTGTTTAACTTCTTATATTCCGTTTTTCTTATTTATACTTAACTAATTGGCAATTATTAATTATTTGTATTTATGGCTTCTCTAGTTGTCTTAAATGTAGTTCTTATCCCTTTAATTATCCGGACCGACACCGGTCACCGGAACAGTGAAATCTACCAGGCTATGCAAACGGGGGTGTTACAATTCTCCCCCCCCCCCCCCTTAAAATAAATTTCGTCTCAAAATTTTATCTGGTATCAATCTCAGAACAGCTGTGGGTGCTGTCTACTCATGTCCTCCTCTCGTTCCCAAGTAGCTTCTTAGCCCGAATGATGGTTCCACAGCACTTTTGCCAATGGTATCTACTTGTTCCGTAACTGCTTCACCTCATAAGCTAGAATCTTTATGGGTTCTTCCTCATATGTGAGGTCTAGATTTACTTCAATTTCTTCTACTGGTAGTACATGAGATGGGTCTGATCGATACCTCCTCAATATAGACACATGGAAGACATTATGTATCTTCTCCAACTCTGGAGGTAGTGCCAACCGATATGCTAAAGGACCCACTCTTTCCAGAACCTCATATGGCCCGATAAAACGAGAACTTAGTTTCCCCTTTCTGCCAAATCTCATAATTCTCTTCCAAGGAGAAACCTTGAGGAAAACTTTCTCACCCACTTCATACTCAATATCTCTTCTTTTCAAATCAATATAGGACTTCTGACAGTCTGATGCAGTCTTAAGTCGATCTCTAATTACCCTGATCTTCTCCTCAATTTGCTGAACAATTTCGGGTCCAATCATCTTTCTTTCGCCCATGTCATCCCAACACAACGGGGTTCTACATTTTCTGCCATACAAAGCTTCATATGGAGGCATCCCAATGCTTGATTGGTAGCTGTTGTTGTAAGCAAACTAAATCAAAGGCAAGTGTGTATCCCAACTACCCTTAAACTCAATCACACAAGCCCGTAGCATATCCTCCAAGATCTGAATTACCCTCTCAGATTGGCCATCTATCTGTGGGTGGAATGCAGTACTGAAGTTCAATCTAGTTCCTAGGGCTCTCTGAAGACTACCCCAGAATCTAGAAGTGAACCTAGGATCTCTGTCTGATACAATGGATACTGGCACTCCATGAAGCCTCACAATCTCATCGATGTACAACTTGGCCAATCTGTCTAGACTGTAGTCCATTTGGACTGGCAGAAAATGAGCATACTTAGTTAGTCTGTCGACAATGACCCATACTGCATCATGACTCTTCTGTGTCCTCGGAAGTCCCATCACAAAATCCATAGTTATTCTTTCCCATTTCCATTCTGGCACTGTTAGTGGATGTAACAACCCAGTGGGTACTTGATGCTCTGCCTTTACTTACTGACAAGTTAGGCATTTGGATACAAACTCTGCCACATCTCTCTTCATACCCATCCACCAGTAATGCTCCTTTAACCCTCTATACTTTTTTATACCACCAGGGTGGATTGCAAAAGGAGACTCATGTGCTTCCTTCAAAATAATCTGCCTCAAATCAACATCATTAGGAACACACATTCTGCCCTGGTGTACTAGTCAACCATCATTTCTGATTGAGAATTCTGGTTTCTTGCCCTGCCAGACTTCTTCTAATAGCTTCTGATACCTTTCATCATTCTGAGCAGCCATTCTGATCTGATCAGTCAACACTGGCTGTACATGCCATGCAACTGCTGTCTGCCCCTCATCATTAATCTCTAAACTGGCATGTAATGATCTCAACTCATGTACCAAAGACAAAGGAGTAACTCATAGACTTGCCATAGTCTTGCGACTTAAGGCGTCAGCCACCACATTAGCTTTCCTTGGCTGATAGTCTATTAGACAATCATAATCTTTTATCAACTCTAATCATCTCCTCTGTCTCAAATTCAACTCTTTCTGGGTACCCAAATACTTCTAACTCTTATGATCTGTGTAGATGTAGCACTTCTCCCCATACAAATAATGTCTCCAGATCTTAAGAGCAAACAAAATAGCTGCAAGCTCTAAGTCATGTGTCGGATAATTCCTCCCATGCGGTTTTAGCTGGCGTGATGCATAGGCAATGACATTTTGATCTTGCATCAATACACAGCCTAACCCATTGTGAGAAGCATCACTGTAAACTGTATATTCTTTACCCGGTGTAGGTAAAGTCAGGACTAGAGCCTCTATCAAACATCTTTTCAATTCATCAAAACTTTGCTAGCATTTATCCATCCACTGAAATTTCACATCCTTTCTAAGCAACTTGGTCAATGGAGACACCAACATGGAGAATTCCTTCACAAATTGACGGTAGTATCCAGCTAAACCCAGAAAACTACGAATCTCTGTGACATTTCTGGGTGGCTTCCAATTAATGACAGCTTCAATCTTGCTAGGATCTACCTTAATACCCTCTGCTGATACTATGTGCCCCAAAAGGGATATCTCCTTCAGCCAAAATTCACACTTCGACAGTTTGGCAGCTGTTTCTCCCTCAAAGTTTGTAGTACAATCCGCAGATGTCTATCATGCTCTTCTGCATTCCTCGAATAGACCAATATATCATCAATAAATATCACAACAAACTGGTCGAGGTATGGTCTGAAGATAGTGTTCATCAGATCCATAAAAGCAGCCGGAGCATTAGTTAACCCGAATGGCATGACCAAGAACTCATAATGGCCATAGCGGGTTCTGAAGGCAGTTTTAGGAATACTCTGCTCTTGTACTCTTAACTGATAATAACTTGATCTCAGGTCAATTTTGGAGAACACAGTTGCACCTCTCAACTGATCAAATAAGTCATTAATGCGGGGCAATGGGTATCTGTTCTTTATTTTCACCTTATTCAACTGTCGATAGTCAATGCATAACCGAAGGGTGCCATCTTTCTTTTTTACAAACAACACTGGCTCTCCCCAAGGTGACACACTAGGGCGGATAAAGCCCTTGTCAAGCAATTCTTGCAATTGCACTTTCAACTCCTTTAATTCTGCAGGTGCCATTCTGTATGGTGTTATGGAGATTGGTTCCACACCAGGCATAACATCAATTTCAAACTATACTTCTCTTTCTGGAGGTAATCCTAGCAATTCAGCAGTAAATACATCCGGAAAGTCATATACAGTAGGAATGTCCTTCAGTGCTGGACTCCCCACTTGGGTGTCTATCACATGTGCCAAGTACGCCTCATACCCTTTTCTAATCATTTTTCTGGCCAGTGTAGCTGAAATGATGTTTGAAGGCAATAACTGCCTCTCCCCATGAATTACTACATTACCATACTGAGGAAGACCAAAAGTGACTGTCTTCAGTTTACAGTCAATCATGGCGTGATGCCTGGCTAGCCAATCCATGCCCAAGATAATGTCATAATCTCTGAAGGGCATTTCAATTAAATCAGATAAAAAAGTGTCCTTGGATCACCAAAGGACAGTCCCTATATAGCTTATTTACCCTGACCTCCTAGCGTAATGGACTAGTTACTAGCACATCATAGTCCATTGGTACACACTGAATAGCAGTAGAACACATCACACTAGCACTAACATACGAATGTGTGGAGCCAGGATCAAATAACACATGTACATCTTGGTCAAGGATGGAAAAATTACCAGCTACAACGTCTGATGTTTTAGCCTCCTCCCTCTGACGTATGGAATATACTCTGACTGGTGCGCCACTGGGCACTGGCTGGTTAACAGTGCTTTGACTTCCAAGAGTATTACCAGGACCCCTACCTCTGCCTCTACCTCTAGTAGCTGACTGTGACCCTCTAGGTGCAGAGACTTGGGCTGATCCTTCAGATGTAGCAGAAGGTCTAGACCGGCGCAGACTAATACAATCTTTAGTGAAATGTCCGCTCCCTCCACAGTTAAAACATGCACCGGTGGCCTTGAAACAAACCCCACCATGAGTTCTCCCACAAGTTTCACACTGTTGTACTGATAGAACTCCTCGGGGTGCCTGCTGGGTCTGCTGACTAGACCGGGGTGGTCTTTGACCAGAAAATCTGCCTCTGCCAGATCTACGGGAGCTGGATCCCCCAAACTGTTTCCTCTTTCCAGAACCGCTCTCAGATGCTTGTCCAGTAGTCTTTTCAGTCTTTTCTTTCTCTTGTGTACCCTTCTTCACTGCCCCTTCTGATTCTATCCTTTCCAGTTCCAGGGCCTGTGATATCAATTCAGTGAAATTCTGATGTCTGAAACCCACGACTTGCATCCTCAGATTCAGCCTTAATCCGGACTCAAACCTCTTACATCTATCTCTGGGGGTGGAGACTAGGCTTCCAGCATAGTGGCTTAGCCTTGAAAAGTCTCTCTCATACTCTGCTATGGTTCTGTCCCCTTGTTTTAAACTCAGAAATTCTTGTAACTTCATATCCACATATGCATCGGGAACCCACTTTTGTCAAAACTCCCTCAAAAAGTTTGACCAGGTTAACACAGGTGGCTCAATCAGGCTGTGGGGGATGGTCTTCCACCATTCATACGCATCCCCTTGTAACAAGGAAACAGAATACTCGAACTTTAGCTTTTTCGTACACTGCAGCTTTTTAAAAACCCGTTCCATTCTTTCCAACAACTGTTCTGCTTCAAGTGGATCCACAGTGCCTTTGAACTCGGTGGCCCCAAATTTCATCAACTTTTCATATTGTCGAGCTGAGGGATGTGGTTGTGCTACAGGTACTTGCATTTGAGCTTTGGGTGGCACATTACCCGCCATTTGCTGGAAAAACGCAGCCATTTGCTGTACAAACTGAGCAGGGAACTGTGGTGCTGGAGTGGCTGACCCACTCAGTTTCTGGAGTGCTGGGGCTTCCCCTTGAACCTTAGCCTCAACAGATTGTTCTTCGGAATGATCTCCTCCTTCCATTCCGTTTTCCCAAATTTTCTACTTCCTGAGATCAAACATAAGGATGTTGACCTCCGTTAGTGCATATTCATGATGTAAATACGTCGTATGTATCAATTAAAGACACTTGAGTAGTTGTACTTATCAATAAAATATTCATACACATAGTCAAAATTTATTGAAAAACCATGCTCTGATACCACTAAAACATGTCACACCTTACCCCTCTGTAAGGTATAACATGATCCCGTAGAATACTTAATAAACTACCGAACTTCACCTACCGATAACTCATTAAGTACCCTACAAGGGATTTTAACACAATTTTCTTACATTTTGGAAGTGATGAGCATTTTGGTAGGAATTAAAAACTATTTATTCAAAGTTTAAATACTAATAAAAATTTTTGTCCATTTTAATTTTGCCGCAAATTTTATAAAAATTTTGACAGAGTTCCGTTTGTAATTAGAGAAAACAGTTCTTCAAATACCTGAGAAAAACACTTTCAAAAATTTTTCGCAACTCCCAACCTCCAATAAACCTCAAATCAACTCAATTCAATTCACTTCAAAATAATTCCACAATCCAATCAAAATTTATCATCACAAAATATTTAATAACTTCATTCATAAGACATAAAGTATGAAATTCATAAGTACAAATATTAATTTACAAAAGAAAATTCAAAAATAATATTATTACAATTTATTTACAACTGCTCAACTTTACATTGATACATACAACATTACTATATTTACATCAAAATTAACTACAAGGGTATAAAATAATACCCGTACAAAAAGACTAGTGTAGTCCTCAATTCGATAGCAGCTCACTCTGCTGTTTTCTCCTTGCTCTTATCTGCGACAACAAATTAAGCTATCGCTGAGTATAAAAATACTCAGTGGTGCACAATAAAAATTTAAAATACAATACATAAATCATTCATTGATGAAACATAATTTAAATATTTCTCAAATTATCAAAGCTCATAATAACACAATTTAGTCAAATAATTTCATAAACACAGTGTTGCCAAAATCATACACAACCTAAGCCATGACATAAAATTTCCTATCAATACCGTGTTGTACACCATGACAAAGCAATCTACAACCCCATTAATCAAAATCAATGAGGGAGGTGGCTAGCTAGCTAATGAGTACTCATCCGATCTCAACCTCAACTGGCAAGCCAGAGAGGGAGGAAAATAAACGATCTCAACCCCATAAATGGAGGAGGAATAATATGATACTGTCATGTTAAGTGTGAATACAAAATCAATTCAAAACAATTTATTTAAATAATTTATGAGAAATCTGGTAAATTTTTCAAAGCCATATTCACAATCATAAATGGCAACACAATTCATATTTAACTCAAAAAAAATCAAATTTTCAAGAATCATAAATTTAAAAAAAAATTACTGTGCACAGACCTGACGTGAGTCACCTCTAGGCCTTGACTCAGTCTCTTAGAGCTTCCAAGTCTTTTTCAGCTGAAACACACAGTTTCATAGTGTTTCAGTACCATAACTTAGCATAAATCCAAAAATAAATTTAACTTCACTTTTAACTAGCTCTATTGTGCTAAATTCGACATTCTCGAAATTTTGTGTTTTGGGTTACTATTCACTACACTATTCAAGTCTAATTATTGACTTTCTAAAGCTTAATAGGTATGAAAACTCCAACTTCGCCCACATACCACATTTTGGTCATTAAATTTGTTGGTTTTGGTCATTTTCTCAAAGCTTAAGTCCTTTAGGCAAAATTGTCAAATTTTCAGTTTTGGTGCTCTTAGTTTCACTATTTCATTGGTCATTCTACTGTTGGAATTTAGCAAAACTTCCTTCATAGAAAATGTTCCTTATTGTCTTAAGTTTATTCTCATTTTTGGATCACCCCAATTGGAGTTTTGTAGCTCAAGTTATGGCCATTTGAACCATGGCTGCCGGATTGGAAACAACCCAGATTTTCTGGGCAATTTTGGTGCTGGCAGTTTTGCGTCACCAACTTAGGGTGGCCAAATGACTTGGTTGGTGGCAGAATTTGGATTTGTGTTCTTCATGAAAGTTTTAGGTCTATATCTCATCTAACCACTGGTAGAATTTCAGGTCATTTGGACCTACCTAGCTCGAGTTATGACCAAATGAACAAATACTGTTTATTTGGTCAGTTTGTACAGGGCAGCCTGCACTTTTCCAACTTTGGTCAATTTGTTCACTAGGTTTTGGTCACTTTTTGGGCATGGTTCCTAAATGAAAATTGTGTCATTTTGTGTCTATTTTCATCCCCAATCGGTCCCATATCAATTGGACTTGTAAAATTTCATTTTTGGTCCTTCAAAGCTGACTTGGTTATGCTGCCAGCAGCATGACCACACTCCCTCCGAATTTAACTTTAATTCCAATCACTCCAACACAACTCATTTGGTCAGAAATGACCATTTTTCACTTCACAATAGGTCCAAAACACCATTTATTCATTTCTTACATTTTTTGTTCATAAACCCTAAGTCCCAAAACCCTAACTTACTAAATTATTGTATTTAACTACATTTAATGCTTTTAACTATAATAACTAAGTTAATTGGGGTTTATATACTCATTCAAATCCATTAAACTATGCAAATCATACTCCCCTTCAAGCTGGCTAAAATTTCAGTAATGGTCCCTCACAATTTTTTTTCTTTTCATTTTAAGCATATTACCAGCTAATTCAAACTAAAAACACAACAATCAAATCTCAAACTTTCAAATTGATATACTTACCTCAACTTTAATACCAAATCTTCAATTTTTCTCCTCCTTTCTTCTTTCTTTCTTGTTAAATTTCTTTCTCAAGGGAAGGGAATAAGGTTTTATGAAGTGATTATGGAAAAAGTTGGGATTTGGTAAGGGTTTCAAAGCTTGAAGACAAGCTTTGATGGAAGAATTTCCATGGAGAATAAGGGAGAGAGTGAGGCGGCAAGTTTGGGTAAGGAAGATGGATTTAATTTTTTTTTTCTTTTCTTTTCTTTTATCTATTTTAGCTTATGGAAGACCCAAAAAAAAATCTAATTAATTAAATATTAATTATAACATTTATGGCATCATGCATGATGTCATGCATGATGTCATCTCCCTACACTTTTTTTATTTTTTCTTTTTTTTTATTAGTTCTTTAATTTAATTCTCGATTCTGTAATTTTCTTTTCTCTGATTTTATTTGACATGTAGGTCAGGAGTCAACTCTCGGGATCAATTGACCAAATTGCCCCTCGCCAGTTCATCCCGATTTGCAAATAATTCAATATTTCTTCCGGCTCCCTGACCTAATTATTTGACTGACTTAACAGTCCTTTTTCATGATTTTCTCTTTTCCACTATGTTCATAAGGATCCTAAGGACCGCAGCGTCACATTTTACAGTTCGAAATTTGAGTTTAAAATAACTTCGCAATTGTTCCCGAGAAGGTCACCCATCGCTGTGACTCTCGGCTCGTTCATGTTCTTATATTTCGTTTTTCTTATTTATACTTAACTAATTGGCAATTACTAATTATTTGTATTTATGGCTTCTCTAGTTATCTTAAGTGTGGTTCTAATCCCCTTAATTATTCGTACCGACACCGGTCACCGGAACAGTGAAATTTACCAGGCTATGCAAACGGGGGTGTTACAAAGTATCCATCAATATCATTCAAACAATTTTTCGCAGTTTCAAACCATTTAAAATACTTTTCAATCAGTAAGTATCCATTCAAACACATTTCCACAATTTAAAACAATAATATACAAATAGTCATAATTCATTTCAATCGAAAAATTCAAAAGAAATAGTTGTTGTACACAAACCTCTGATAACTGTCTCCTAGCCTTGACTCAGTGTTTCCTTCTCTTTCCCTGAGTCTTTGCTAACTGAGAAACATAATTTGAAGTGTCTCAGTATTCATTTAAATTGTCTCTAATGATAATGTTCGATAATTAATTCACTGAATTCTATTATTTGCTTAGTCAACCTAATATGTTGACCCTAAATGCGTTCTAGGTAAATTAGGTTTTAATGTTACTAATTTTTCACATTCAATAGTCTTTTAGGGTTGGTACACGTTACCAAATTCATTTTCTTGTATATTGCATTTTCTTGCAATTTGCTGGATTCTGGGATACTAGTTTGACCTAGCCGGACGACCTAGTTCCCTTAGTTTTCGGGTTTCTGTCAAAACTACAAACTTGTAGATCTATGTCTTATTGCACGCGAGAAAAAATTTTAGGTCATTCTAAGTTATGTATACCAAGTTATGGTCATTTTACTATTGCTGGTCAAAATGAATCAAAATTGGTCACTTTAGGTCATTTTAGGTCAATTTTGGTTCGGCCAGTTTTTGGACCCGAACTTGTGCAAGCTGTTTGACTTGCTTATGGTCATTTTTGGGTTTTGGTGTCTCCATCAGACTTGTAGATATAGGTCTTAACTATTCATGGTCAAAATTTCAGGTCAATTGGACCTGTTTTGAGTGAGTTATGGCCTAAACACTAATTGCTGCCCAAATGGTCAATTTTCAGGCCTCAATTGCACTAATCCGGATTTGGTCACTTTTCAAGTTACCTTACAAGCAGAATTTTGGCAAGCTTCCTTCATGAAAGTTGGCACATTTTGTGCCTAGTTTCACTTCCAATTGGTCTCATGCCAATTGGAGCCACACACTTAAAGTTCTAGGCTCAAAACACATACTGCCTTATTGCATTTCTTTCATACACATCAAGGATCACTTTTAACACTTACCAAACTCAACATTCAAGCCAATTCTGGTAGTACCATAACCTAAACATAATTCATAACATATTATAGGTCATTTTGGCAGCTTACAATTACATTCAATGTGCACCATTTAGTACAGAATTTTTCAAACCTAATTTACAACAATTCAATCACCTAACCATAACACTTTTACGTGTCCAACCTCACACCATCATACATACACTCAAACTGCCATAACCACTATCACAATTCAACATTATTATTCCATAAACCAAGCATGAATTCCAGCATTCTTCAAGAGTTAACAAACTACCGCAATGGTATACCTCCATAATTGCCTTCAAACTCAAATTTTTCACTTGGCCACCATTCCATATACATGAAGTTAACTTACCAAAACTTTGAATCACATTAGTCAAAGTTAATTCTCCACAGTACATGTAATAATATTTCATTTCGTGTACAATCCCATGGCTGTCCATTTAGATAATCACGCATACAATTTCAAATTCAACAAAAATTTCCAATTCAAGTGTTTAATTTAACATACATCAATAATTAACCTACTAAATTTTTATTTACTTTAATCAACACTAATACCCATCAAATGCATGTGAAAATAATTCAAGTTCTTAAATTGCCATGGCTGCCTAAACTAGTGCATAATAACAATTCACCAAAATCTCAAAATTTCTTTATCAATTCAATGATCTCAAGCTTCCCATAAACTTTACTTAAGAAATAAATCAATTTAAACACTTGCCTATTGTTGAGGCTTGTTAAATCTTCACCAAACTCCCTTGATTTTAGTATCTACTTCTTCCTTGTGAGGTGGGGATCAAGATTAGTGAAGAAACTTTGGTGTTTGGAGGTGAAAATGGAGGAGATTAGGAAGCTTTCAACAATGCGGCCATGGAGGATTTTGGAAGCTTTTCATTTCGGCAATGGTGGTTTTGAAAGGTTGAAGATGAAGTATAATGGGTATACATCTGCCCACTTAGTGAATATTTTAATCTATAGTTCTCCACTCACCCTAATTTAACTATATTATATGTTTTAAATGTTAATTACTCAATTTGAACCCCATTTTTGCTATTTACATTAGGTACCACTAAATTTATTTTTCATTATATTTTTCAGATATAATATTATTTATTTTTAATGGACATTTAGGTCAAAAGACAACTCGGGGTGTCAAATGACCACAATGCCCCTGTTCGGGTTGCATTCCCGATTTTTCGATAACACCGGATTTTGTCCGTTTTTCAATTTCTCACTTTTCTTTGTACTAATTAATTTTTTTTATATATTTCTAATTATATTTATACTTCAATTGATGTCTCTTTAAGTCCTAAAAATATTTTTCAGGGTTCCCCGCAGTCCAGGGCTAGTCAACGGTCCACGCCGTGACTTCCCGGTGTGGTCACCCATCGCTAGGGTTCTCGGCTCGCTTAACTTGGTTACATTTCTTTGCCATTATTTTTCCTTTGTTTTTCTTGTATTTTCTTTTCTTGTATTTCATTATTTTATGTCTCCTCACTCATATCGAAGTGTAGTTCTAGGCATTCTAGCTGTCCGGACAACATTGGTCATTGGAACCGTAGAATGCACTACCGAACATAGGGGTGTTACAGCTAAGGTGGATTAAATGTTTAAAAATCTAAATTTTCCGTTAATTGTAATTATGCCCTAAATTCCTCACTATTTACATTTTATGTCAAATTTTCTATTTTCATGATATTTTCAAAATTTAATACTACTAATTTTTCATGAAAATTTAGGTCAAAAGTCAACTCTAGGTATTAATTGACCAAAATACCCCTCTTCGGGTTGTATTTTAGATTTTTCGGTACTACCGATTAATTCCTTGACCCGCCGATTTCTTTAATTTTTGTTTTTCTTTATACTAATTAATTAAATTTTCTTTGACATTTTCTAAGTCAATTATACCTCAATAGATGTTTATTTAAGTCTTAAAAATATTTTCTAGGGTTCCCCGCGGTTCAGGGCTAGTCAACGGTCTTCGCCATAACTTCCCGGTGCGGTCACCCATCGCTACGGTGCCAGCTCGTTTAACTTACTTTCATTTCGTCTCTTTCATTTTTTCCTTAATTTTTCTTGTATTGTTTTTTTATTTATTTTATCATTTTATGCCTGTTTATTATCACTGAAGTGTAGTTCTAGACATCCTAACTTGTCTGGACCGACATTAGGTTAGCGGAGTAGTCGAATGTACGGACTATGTAAAGTGAGGGCGTTACAATTCTTCCGCTCTAAATGAAAATTTCGTCCTCGAAATTCATCAGATTTAAATAACTGAGCTTATCGTTATCTCATAATTCTATTCACTTTCCCATCATTGTTTTCTTTTGCCTTTATTATTTCTACTCATGAAAGTCTATTATTCGTTAGTTCTCTGATTTCTCATACTGGAATCCTTACTAGTCCTTCAGTCTCTTTTACCAATTCCAACTCTGTTAAATTACCCTTTGTCTAGGTATTCTACATTTATCTCATACAATACCTTATACCTTGGTATCTTCATGCTTATTTAATAAATATCATTATACACAAACTCCATCAATGGAAAGTATCTATTCTTGCTTCCAGAGGGAATAGCACTGCAACTTCTAAATATATTTTCAAATACCTAAATCATTCTTTTCTGACAAAAATATCAAAATTTATAAGACTCTATATCAATGTCTAGATATCTTTACCCAACTCAGTTCAACATACTGGTGTTCTGCACTTTTTCCCTTACAGTGCTTCAAGGGTGCCGTTTGTATGCTAGCTGGACACTTATTATTGTATAGAATTCTGTTAGTGGGAGGTATCTGTCCCATCTCCCCTCGGATTCAATGACATAAGTTCTCAGTATATTCTCGAGGGCTTATCACATATTACAGGTTGTTATTATCATGTCATTTCATTGTTTACAGGAACTCAATGAGTTTTAGAATTTACCTGAATTACTTGTTTCGACTATCCATCCGTCTGAGGATGATAAGTCGTATTGATATCTCTAAGCTTATAGCAATTACTGTGGTACAAGTAGTTCACATTAATGTAATTGAGTTACTGACTCCAGCTACCTTACAAATGTAGTATTTCAATAGGCTAGTTCTGAAGTTTTAAATTTCTAACTAAAATTTTCACATTTATTTCCTGTAATAGTACTCTATTTGGGTGTAACTATATCAATTTATAGATTACTTACAAATATTCTTATTTTATTGCACCACAAGGAAGCACGTAGCTCTGCACAATAATCCCATGTCGGGAATGTAATATGCAACTTACAATACAAACATCGAAAACATTACATAGTCACTACATTATAACCTCATGGACTAGGTTTTCTAACATTTTATCTTTCTCAAATCCACTAATATCCTAAACCTATTCTGATTACAATATCCATTAACAATTATTAACAGTAACATCTTTGCCTTTATCTAGAGTAATTCTATTACTATAACTTACTTTTAGGTAACTGATAATTTTTTTTTAAAAAAAAATTTATATCAATCATACTTGTTATCATAGTTTGATCCTAAAAGACTAGTCACTAATACATCAAAAATTTTTTTCATGTAAAGGAATAGCAATAAAACATATAATTCTAACACTAACATACAAATTAGTAGTGCTGGGATCAAATAATAACTCATTATTTCTTTCAAAAATTAAGAACTTACCAGCAGCTACATACAAAGTTTCTATTCTTTCTCCTTGGCGCATAGTGGACACTCTGACTGATGTGCTACTATGTTCGGGTTGATTGGCTGTGCTATGATTATGAGGAGTACCAACTCTATTTCCATCTCAACTCTGACCGACTGTCTGTGAACTCCGGAGAGCAGATCGAGGTGCTCTAGTACAATCTCTAGCGAAATGTCCATGTCCACCACAATTATAGCAGGCTCTAGTAGCTTTACGACAAATACCCCTATGTAGTTTGCCATAAGAGTTGCAGATGCGAGGAGGATATGAACTTCTAGTTGTTTGACGACTGGACCTTAGTGGCCTCTACTCTGAAGATCCGCCTCTATCAGATCCATAACCACTAGGCTCTCCAGTGTTCTTCCTTTTTCCCAATTTACTATTTGAGCTCTGATCACTAGGTCTTTTATTCTTCTCTATTTCATGCTGCCCTTGTGGGGGTTGGGTCTGTACTTGAGCTTGAGCTGATAGTGTATCAGCCATTTGTTGAAAGAAAGTGGTCATTTGCTGGGCCATTTTTGCGGTAACTTGTACCGGTGAAACTGGTACAGTCGGGCCTTCGACACTCTACAAAGCTGGGACCTCACCTTGTACTTCCACCATCACAGATTGTTCTATTGTCTCATTCTTCTCTTCCATATCTTTTCACAGGATTTTCTATTTCCTGTACAACCAACACAAGGAGTTTTCTCTCCATTAGTTCATATTTATGATGCAAATGTACTATATGTATCAAACATTTGAGTAGTTGTATTTACCAACAAAATTAATTCAATTTCACAATTCAAAAATTTCTTTAAAACCATTGCTTTGATACCACTAAATATGTCACACCTTACTCCTCCGTAAGATATAACATGATCCCATAGTACACCTAATGAATTACCGTACTTCACCTACCGGTAATCCATTAAATATACCACAAGGGATTTTAAATCAATTTTCATGAAATTTAAATCATCGATTAAAATCTGGTGTTATAAAAATTTTTCAAAATTTCGACAGAGTGCCAGCTGTATTTTGAGAAAACAGTTCTTCAAACCTGAAAAGGAAAACACTCCCAATATGATTTCTCAAATACAACTCCAATAAACTTCATTTTATCTCACAATTCAATCTCAATAATCAAATCAATTCATTTTCAAACCAACCTCATCATAAGAGAAACATTTCATTGATTACAAGACTCAAAAATTAATATTACAAAACTATACAGGTAAATGAAATCTCAAATTTATATTACAATGATTTGCACTTAATTACATACCAAAATATTTTACGAGTTTTTATACAATTGCTCAAATAATTTACATATATATTATTACATGCATACATCAAACCTATGCACATGGGTATACCTATGATATACCTGAAGCTGATCTGAATGTGTCTTCAAGGTGCATCTACAGAAATTTTTACTCAGTTGCTCTATCCTTACTTTCACCTGCGACAGCATACAAAGCTATCGGTGAGTGGTGAACTCAGTGGTGCACAACTATAACTTAAAACATAGTACTATATACCTTAGCAAAATTATAGCAAATAATTTAAAAATCTGGATACTCATCAAATTTCAACTCAACTCAACTCAACTCAACTAAGCCTTTATCCCAAAAATTTGGGGTCGGCTATATGGATTCGCTTTCTCCACTCTAAATGATTTTGGGTTAAATCCTCAAAAATGTGTAATGCTTCTAGGTCATGTTGTACTACTCTCCTCCAAGTCAATTTAGGTCTACCCCTTTTTTTCTTTCTATCCTCTAACCTAATGTGCTCTACTTGTCTAACTGGAGCCTCCGCATTTCTACGCTTCACATGACCAAACCACCTCAATCTCCCTTCTCTCAACTTATCTTTAATTGGCACCACTCCTACCTTTTCTCTAATACTCTCATTACGGACTTTATCTAGTCTAGTATGGCCACTCATTTACCTTGACATTCTCATCTCTGCAACTCTTATCTTAGACGCACACGACTCTTTCAGTGCCCAACACTCACTACCATATAACATAGTCAGTGGTATGGCTGTACGATAAAATTTTCCTTTCAACTTATTGGGAATCTTACGATCACATAAAACTCCCATGGTACATACTCATCAAATTCCAAAAATCAAAATATTCATTGCCAATAATATAAATCATTTGTATAAAATGACTTTGATCACGAAATTCAATTTATCAAATCACACTAAACATTTAAGGTAATTCCAACAATTTATGGAAATAAAGATTAATTCCAATAAAATCAATTATACATAAATCAAAATTGAAATCATAATTCTTTACTATTGAAAAACCATTCTTTATCTCACTAACTCTACAAGACTAATCCCAAAGGGCCATCTCCAGGGTGATTCTAACTCCCTATGGTCGGGGAGGTCGAATCGGATTCTAACTCCCTATGGTTGGGAAGGTCGAATCATCGTGCACAGTACACATCATAATAATGAAACTTCTGAAAGGGCTATAACAAAAAACTTAGATCTAACCTCTAATAAGAGGAGAATCTAAGCCTGTGCACGTACGATGATAATCAAAAGAAAGTTAACTCCATTGTCTCCTCAACAAATGAGAGAGATGGGTAATAACCTAGCCAAGCATCTATAGTGAGATATAAAACAATATCGTGAATCTCTTTGTCCTTTTTGTGAGCATAAATCACAACACAATTAGATTCAAAGTCAATTCCAATATCTAATAATTTTTATGCTCATCACAATTTAAAACATAAATTTGTATTTTTCCATGCAATTTGCCCATCACAATTCAAAACATATTCTATCACAATTTTTCAAAACATAATTTATTCAATCCACAACAATGCTTAATACTTGTTGAAATACCATTTCACAAAGCTAAATTCATACATACTATAACAATTTTAATAATCATTGAATTAAATCCAATACTTGATAAACATAATACATAAAGAAAATAACGTCATTTAATCATATGAAATATTCAGAACAAAATCAATTAAAAACTAGTTATTTACAAACCTCTGATGAGCCGCCTCTTGGCCTTGACTCAGTGGGTCTTTTCTCTTCCCAGTGTCTTTTCTAATTGAAACACATAATTTAAAGTGTTTCAGTACTCATTTAAATTGTTTTTAATAATAAAGTTCAATAATTAAATTTTATTAATACTATTCCTTTCATTAGTCAACCTATAATGTTGACCTTTAATGCACACTAGGTGAATTAGTTTTAATCTCACTAATATGTTCCATTTTTCATTCCTCACATGTTGATATATGTTGCAAATTTCATTTCAAAGCATATTGCATTTTATTGCAATTATTCAGATTTTATAGCCAAAGGTTACTGTATATTAGGCCAAGCTACAGTATAAATTTAACAGATTTCTCTTCATTAAATTGTTTTTCATTGTGTCTTCTTTAATTTCCTTTTTGAATCACTCCATTTGGAGTTGTATAACTCAAGTTATGGTCAATTAACCATAACTAGGTCAAATCTAAATTTTAGTTTCCTTTTTAGGCATTTTCGATTCTGAATTTACTAATTTATTTGGACTGTTTATAATCACATTAAGGTCTAGCATTCTTCATAAGTATTGTTGCTCTATGTCTTAGGGATAACTAGAAATTTTTCTTACCATTTTTCAAGTCTTATAGAATTCTTTATAGACAAATTGTTAACTTGGACTCAAATATCCTATATTGGCATGGTCCTCAATTAGGTCAATGGATTTGACCTTAAATTCTAACCTTATAGATTTATAATTTGAGAAAGTTGTCTGAAACAAAGTTTTAGGTCCCTTTCTTAGCTTTCCAAATTGGTATGGCTCATTTAAATTGGACACTTCTTGTGGGAGATATGCTTATTTGAATTTTCTGGATTTTATAGTTAAATGTGCCAATTCCAGATTTAGTGTGCCAAATTAATCAACTTAATTGACCTAGTTTCCTTGATTTCTGGGTTTTGGTCAAATAACTAATATTGTAGATCTATGTCTTATTGAAATTTTGGAACTGATTTCATGTCATTTGGAGTTCTATGGACCAAGTTATGGTCATTTTACTATTGTTGGTTAAGTTGCACTTATATTGCAAAGTTTAGGTCATTTCTAGGTCAAAGTCAATTCGGCCAGTTTTTATAACCCAACTTTGGCGATCAATTTGACTTGGTAATTGGCATTTTTGGGCTTGGTGTCTTCACCAAAGTTGTAGCCCTATGTCTAAGCTTTCCAACGGTATAAATTTCAAGTCATTTGGACCTATTTTGAGTGCGTTATGACCAAAATACTGACAACTATTCATATGGTCAAAATCTGGTTTCATATGTTAGGCAATTCCGGATTTGGTCATTTTTTTAGCTCACTTCTAAGCAGAATTTGGGCAACAATTCTACATGAAAGTTGGCCTATTTTATGTCTAGTTTCACCTTCAATTGGTCCTATACCAATTGGAGTAACAACTTTACACTTATAACCTAATTTATACACTGCCAACAATCATAACCTGCATAAGAGAATTTACACTCCCAATTGGGCAATTCTCCTCCTCCCAATACTTCAATATTCATTCTTGGCACTTCTATGTTTATTCAACACAATTCCAGCAAAGTAAATTGGGCAAAATACTCAAGTAATATAGGCTCCCATGGCTACCTAAAAATGGGCATTCCAATAACTCAACAATTCCATCAATTTTCATCACCAATTAACTCATCTCAAGCTAAACATAAACTTTACTTAAGAAAGGAAGTAAATTGGACACTTACCTCTTTTTAGAGCTTGTCAAACTTCTTCAAATCTCTCCCTTTTTGCTCCCAAAATACTGCCCAAGGTGTATAAACAACTTTTAATGAAGGAACCTTGAAGATTTCATGGCTTGATCTTGGTGGATGAGAGCTTGAAGCTTTGGCCATCCATGGAGTTTCCCTTTGGAATTGAATTTGCTTGAAGATGAAATGAAGAAGAAGAAGTGGCTGAAGTGGAATATGCCATCCACTTAATGAATATACAAATCCATAATGCTCCACTAAGGCGGATTAAATGTTTAAAATCCAAATTTTCCCTTAATTATAATTATGCCCCAAATTCCTCACTATTTACATTTTATGTCAAATTTTCTATTTTCATGATATTTTTAATATTTAATATGACTAATTTTTCATGGAAATTTAGGTCAAAAGTCAACTCTAGGTATTAATTGGCCAAAATGCCCCTCTTTGGGTTGTATTTCGAATTTTTCGGTACTATCGATTAATTCCTTGACACGTCGATTTCTTTAATTTTTGTTTTTCATTGTACTAATTCATTAAATTTTATTTGACATTTTCTAAATCAATTATACCTCAATAGATGTTTATTTAAGTCTTAAAAATATTTTCCAGGGTTCCCCGCGATCTAGGGCTAGTCAACGGTCTTCGCAGTAACTTCCTAGTGCGGTCACTCATCGCTACGATACCAGCTCGTTTAACTTACTTTCATTTCATCTCTTTTATTTTTTCCTTAATTTTTTTTGTATTTTCTTTTTATTTATTTCATCATTTTATGCCTGTTTATTATCACTGAAGTGTAGTTTCAGACATCTTGACTTGTCCGGACCGATATTAGAATGCACGGACTACATAAAGTGAGGGTGTTACTCCTGCTCAGTTTGCACAGCATATGGCTATGTTCTTCTAATAAATGATGGGAAATGTGCCACCCCAAGTTCAGTTGCAAGCACCTGCAGTACAACCATAGCCCCCAGCTCGACAATATGAAAAACTAATGAAATTTGGGACTACCGAGTTTAAGGGCACTGTGGATCCACTGGAGACAGAACAGTGGCTAGAATGGATGGAAAGGGTATTCAAAAAACTGCAGTGTGCCAAAGAATTAAAATTTGAATATTCAGTATCTCTTCTGCAAGGGGATGCATATGAATAGTAGAAGACCATCCCTCACAGCCTAGTTGAACCACCTATGTTGACACGGACAGATTTCCTGAGGGAATTCAAGCAGAAATGGGTTCCTGATGCTTATGTAGATATGAAATTGCAAGAATTCATGAGCTTGAAGTAAGGGGACAAGACTATAGTAGAATATGAGCGAGATTTTTCAAGGCTAAGTCACTATGCTGGAAGCTTAGTCTCCACCCCTAGAGATAGATATAAGAGGTTTGAGGCTGGGTTAAGGCCTAGCTTAAGAATGCAAGTTGTGGGACTCAGACACCAAAATTTTGCTGAGTTGATTTCACAAGTCCTAGAACTGAAAAGGATAGAATCAGAAGGGGCGGTGAAGAAGGGCACTCAAAAGAAAGAAAAGACTGAAAAGGCTATGGGCCAGGCTACTGAGAGTGGTTCTAGGAAGAGGAAACAGTCTGGAAAATCCAGCTCTCGCAGATCTAACAGAGGCAGATTCTCTAGCCAAAGACCACTCCGGTCTGGTCAGCAGACCCAGCAGGCATCTCGAGGAGCTTTATCAGTCCGGCAGTGTAAGACTTGTGGTAGAACACACGGTGGGGTGTGTTTCAAGGCCACCGGTGCATGTTTCAACTGTGGAGGGAGCAGACATTTTGCTAAGGATTGTACTAGTCCACGCCGATCTAGACCTCATGCCACATCTGAGGGATCAACCCAAGTCTCTACATCTAGAGGGTCACAGCCAGCTGGTCGAGGTAGAGGCAGAGGTAAGGGTCCTAATAGCACTCCTAGAAGTCAAAATACTATTAACCAGCCAGAACTAAATGGTGTATCAGCTAAAGTCTATACCATGAGGCAGAGAGAGGAGGCTGAAACATCAGATGTAGTAGCTGGTATTTTCTCTATCCTTGACTAAGATGCATATGTGTTGTTTGATCCTGGCTCCACACATTCATATGTCAGTGCTAGTGTGATGTGTTCTACTGCTATCCAGTGTGTACAAATGGACTATGTTGTGCTAGTAACTAGTCCATTAGGTCAGGAGGTTAGGGTCAACAGAATCTATAGAGATTGTCCTTTGGTGATCCAAGGACATGTTTTTCTGTCAGATTTGATTGAAATGCCCTTAAGAGATTATGATATTATCTTGGGCATGGATTGGTTAGCCAGGCATCATGCGATGATTGACTATAGACTGAAGACAGTCACTTATGGTCTCCCTCTGTACGGTAATGTGGTAATACATGGGGAGAGGCACTTACTGCCATCAAACATCATTTCGGCTACACTAGCTAGAAGGATGATCAGAAAGGGGTGTGAAGCACACTTGGCACATGTGATAGACACCCAAGTGGGGAGTCCGACACTGAGAGACATCCTTACTGTATGTGACTTTTTGGATATGTTTCCTAATGAATTGCCAAGATTATCTCCAGAAAGAGAAGTGCAGTTTAAAATTGATGTTATGCCTGGTGTGGACCTAATCTCTATAACACCATATAGAATGTCACCAGCAAAATTGAAAGAGTTGAAAGTGCAGTTGCAAGAGCTGCTTGACAAGGGCTTTATCCACCCTAGTGTGTCACCTTGGGGAGCGCCAGTGTTGTTTGTCAAGAAGAAGGATGGCACTCTCCGGTTATGCATTGACTATCGGCAGTTGAATAAGGTGACAATAAAGGATAGATACCCATTGCCCCGCATTGATGATTTGTTTTACCAGTTGAGGGGGTGCAACTGTGTTCTCCAAAATTGACCTGAGATCAGGTTATTATCAGCTAAAAGTATAAGAGCAGAGTATTCCTAAAACTACCTTTAGAACCCGTTATGGCTATTATGAGTTCTTGGTTATGCCATTCGGGTTAACTAATGCTCTGGCTGCTTTTATGGATCTGATGAACACTATCTTCAGACCATACCTCGACCAGTTTGTAGTGGTGTTCATAGATGATATATTGGTTTATTCAAGGAGTGCAGAAGAGCATGATAGACATCTGTGGATTGTACTGCAGACTTTGAAGGAGAAACAACTATATGCAAAACTATCAAAATGTGAATTTTGGCTGAAGGAGATATCCTTTGTGGGCCATATAGTATCAGCAGAAGGTATTAAGGTAGATCCCAGCAAGATAAAAGCTGTCCTTAATTGGAAGCCACCCAAAAATATCACAGAGATTTGCAGTTTTCTGGGTTTAGCTAGATACTATCGTCGTTTTGTGAAAGGGTTCTCTATGTTGGCATCTCCACTGACCAAGTTGCTTAGAAAAGATGTGAAATTTCAGTGGACAGATAAATGCCAACAGAGTTTTGATGAATTGAAGAGGTGTGTAACTGAGGCTCCAGTCTTGACTTTACCTACCCCAGGTAAAGAATATACAATATATAGTGATGCTTCTCACAATGGGTTAGGTTATGTACTGATGCAAGATCGGAATGTCATTGCATATGCATCATGCCAGTTGAAATCGCATGAGAGGAACTATCCTACACATGACTTGGAGCTTATAGCTATTGTGTTCGCTCTTAAGATCTGGAGACATTATTTGTATGGGGAGACATTATTTGTATGGGGAGAATTGCTACATTTACACAGATCATAAGAGTTTGAAGTATTTGGGCACTCAGAAGGAGTTAAATTCGAGACAAAGGAGATGGTTAGAGTTGATAAAAGACTATGATTGTCTAATAGACTATCAACCAGGGAAAGCTAATGTTGTAGCTAACGCCTTAAGTCGCAAGACTATGGCAAGTCTCAGAGTTTCTCCTTTGTCTATGGTACATGAGTTGAGATCATTACATGCTAGCTTAAAGATTAATGATGAGGGCCAGATAACAGTTGCATGGCATGTACAGCCAGTGTTGATTGACTAGATCAGAATGACAGCTCAGAATGATGAAAGATATCATAAGTTATTAGAAGAAGTCAGACAGGGCAAGAAACCTGAGTTCTCAATTAGAGATGATGGTCTACTGCTACACTAGAGTAGAATGTGTATTCCTAATGACGTTGACTTGAGACAGATCATTATGAATGAAGCACATGAATCTCCTTTTGCTATGCATCCTGGTGGTACCAAAATGTATAGCGGGCTGAAAGAATACTACTGGTGGATGGGTATGAAAAGAAATGTAGCAAAATTTGTTTCCAAATGCCTAACTTATCATCAAGTAAAGGCAGAGCATCAAGTATCAGCTGGTTTATTACATCCACTACCAGTACCGAAATGGAAATGGGAGAAAATAATGATGAATTTTTTGATGGGACTTTCGAGGATACAGAAGAGCCATGATGCAGTATGGCTCATTATTGACAGACTAACCAAGTCTGCTCATTTTCTGCCTGTCCGGATAGACTACAGTTTAAAAAGATTGGCCAAGTTGTACATTGATGAGATAGTAAGACTGCATGGAGTGCCAGTATCCATTGTATTAGATAAAGATCTTAGGTTCACTTCTAGATTCTGGGGTAGTCTACAGAGAGCCCTAGGAACTAGATTGAACTTCAGCATGGTATTCCACCCACAAACAGATGGCCAGTATGAAAGGGTAATTCAGATTTTGGAGGACATGTTACGGGCTTGTGTGATTGAGTTTGAGGGCAGTTAGGATACACACTTGCCTTTGATTGAGTTTGCTTACAACAATAGCTACCAATCAAGCATTGGGATGCCTCCATATGAAGTTTTGTATGGCAAGAAATGTAAAACCCCGTTGTGTTGGGATGAGGTAGGCGAAAGAAAGATGATTGGGCTAGAAATTGTTCAACAAACTGAAGAGAAAATCAAATTGGTTAGGGATCGACTCAAAGCTGGATCAGATCATCAGAAGTCTTATATTGATTTGAAGAGAAAAGATATTGAGTATGCAGTGGATAACAAAGTATTTCTCAAAGTTTCCCCTTGAAAGAAAATTATGAGATTCGATAGAAAGGGAAAACTGAGTCCTCATTTCATTGGGCTATATGAGATTCTAGAGAGAGTGGGTCCTTTGGCATATCGCGTGGCACTAACTCCAGAGTTGGAGAAGATACATAATGTCTTCCGTGTGTCTATGTTAAGGAGGTATCGATCAGACCCATCTCATGTACTACCAGTAGAAGAGATTGAGATGAATCCAGACCTCATGTATGAAGAAGAACCCATAGAGATTTTGGCTTATGAGGTGAAGCAGCTATGGAACAAGCAAATACCGTTGGTAAAAGTGCTGTGGAACCATCATTCGGGCCAGGAGGCTACTTGGGAATGAGAGGAGGACATGAGGAGACAGCACCCACAGCTGTTCAAAGATTGATACCAGGTAAAATTTCGTGATGAAATTTATTTTAAGGGGGGGGGGGGAGAATTGTAACACCCCTATTTGCATAGCCTGGTATATATTACTGTTTCGGTGGTTGGTGTCAATCCAAATAATTAAGAGAATTAGAACCACGTCTAAGACACCTAGATAAGCTTTGAATGCAAATAATTAGTAATTGCCAAATAGTTAAGTATAAATAAGAAAAATAGAACACAAGAAGTTAAATGAGCCGGGAGTCACAGCGATAGGTGACCTTCTCGGGAATGACTGCGAGTTCAATCTAAACTCAAATTTCGAACTATAAAATGTGATGCTACAGTCCTTAGGACCATTGCGAACATAGTGGAAAAGAGAAAATCACAAAAAAGAATTGTTAAGCAAGTCAAATAATTAGGTCAGGGATCCAGAAGAAATATCGAATAACTTGCAAATCGGATTGAACCAGCGATGGACAATTTGGTCAATTCACCCATAGAGCTGACACCTGACCTAACTGTCTAATAAAATCGGAAAAAAGAAAATTTTAGAATCAGGAATTAAATTAAAGAACTAATGAAAAAAAAAAGAGAAGTTTATTACATCATCTAAGTGACCCCACCATGACATCATAAATGATTTTAATTTATTGCAAATTTTGAAAACTTAAGATAATTATACATAAAACAAAGAAAAGAAATAAAAAATAAAATCAGTTCATTTCTTCTTCTTCGGCCGGCTAAGCTCTCTCTCTCCCTCTCCATTACGAAACCACCATGGAAGCTTGATCTCAAGCTTGAGTTCACCTAACTTAACCCTACGTTGCCCCAAATTCTTCCATAAAAACTTGTTAGATCAACTTGAGAAAGAGATTGAAGAAGGAAAGAAAGGGAATAAGGGAGTGAAATTGAAGAATTAAAATTCAAGTGGAGGCAAGCAATTTACTTTGAAAATTTTGGTTTCTTATTTGTGTGTTTAGCTCAAGTAACTTATTTATTAACTTAAAATAAAAAGGAAACAATTGTTGAGGGGCCAAACATGAAATTCGTCCAGCTAGGGTTAGGGTTTGATATGAATGAGTTTGATGGTCTTGAATGGTTATTGAAGTGAATTAAGTGTATAAATCATGAATATACACTTTAAATTTGCATTAGAGTTGAAATGTATGTAACTAGGGTTTGGAGATTATGAAAAATTGAAGAAAAACTTGAGAATTGGCCAAATGATGTTATTGACCTTATTTGAGTTGAGAAATGGTCAATTGTGACCATTTGTGGTGTATATGAATTGTTGGAAACAAGTTTAAATTCGGATTGGTGAGGGTTAATCTGCAGGCGGCTTGACCAAGGTCCCTTTCAGGGACCAAAACTGAAAATTTACCAACCTAACTGGTGTGAGGCCAATCGGAAATGAAACTAGACATAAAATGACACATTTTTCATTTAGGAATCATGCTCAGAATGTGACCATAACTTAGTGAACAATTAGGCCAAATCCAGAATTTGCAAACTGACCTGTACAAAAATGACCAAATAAATAGTAGTTACATAAATGACCATAACATGGTCTAGGAAGGTCCAAATGACCTGAATTTTTACCGATGGAAATTTGAGACATAGCACTACAACTTTCACGAAGAAAACAAACCTAAATTTTGACCATAACCTATTTGAAAAGCCATCTGCAGTCAACCCACAAAAACTGCCATTATTCAATGCATGCCCAGAATTCTGGGTAAAACTAAATCCGGCCAGCCATGTTCAAATGGCTATAACTTGGCCTACAAAATTCCAAATGGAGTGATTCAAAAAGGAAAATAAATTTAAGATAATAAGGAATAACTTCTATGAAGAAAACTTAGCCAAATTACCACAGAAACTTGACCAATGGAACAGTGCAAAACAAGGCACCAAATCTGAAATTTTGGAAGTTTCACCTAAGAAACTTAAAGTTTGAGAAAACAACCAAAACCAACAAATTAGGTAACCAAAATGTGGTATGTGGGTGAAATTGGAATTCCCATACCTATTAAGCATTAGAAAGTCAACAAATTGACTTGAATAGTGTCATGAATAGTAACCCGACATGAAAATTTCCACGAACGTAAATTTAAGCATATTGGAACTAGAATTGAGCATATATGAATGTAATTATTGGATTTATTGTGAGATAAGATACTGAAACACTGTCAATTATGTATTTCAGTTGAAAAAAAAGACCCGAAAAGTCTAAGAGACTGAGTCAAGGCTTAGAGACGACTTACGTTAGGTTTGTGCACAATAAATTTATGTAATTATTTTCTAAGTGAAAAGTTGAATTGTATTGCTTTATGAAATCGCTGTGTTGTTTATAAATTGTGTTGCCATTTTGTGACTACAAAAATGACTTTGGAAATTGTTTGGGATTTTTCTTAAATTATTTGAATACTTTGTTTTGAATTGATTTTGTATTCACACTTAGCATAACAGTACTACATTATTCCTCCTCTATTTATGGGGTTGAGATCGTTTATTTTCCTCCCTCTCTAGCTTACCAGTTGAGGTTATAGATCGGATGAGTACTCATTAGCTAGCAAGCCACCTCTTTCATTGATTTCGATTAGTGGGGTTGTAGATTGCTTTGTCATGGTGTACAACGCGGTATTGATCGAAAATTTTGTGCCATGGCTTAAGTTGTGTATGAATTGGCAACACTGTGTTTATTAAATTATTTGACCAAAATTGTGCTATAATGAGTTTTGATAAATTGTGAAATGTGATTGTGAAATATTTAAATTGTGATTTATCAATGAATGTTTTATGTATTGCATTTTGAATTTTTATTGTGCACCACTGAGTATTTTTATACTCAGCGATAGCTTATTTTGCTGTCGCAGATAAGGGTAAGGAGAAAGCAGCAGAGTGAGCTGCTATTAAGATAGATGACTGTTTTGACCTTTTTGGTACGGGTATTTATTTATACCCTTGTAGTTATTTTGATGTAAATATTGTAATGTCATATGTATTTATGTAAAGTTGAGCAGTTGTACAATAAATTGTAATATAGTATTTTGGATTTTCTTTATGTAAATTAAGAAATGTATTTGTAAATTAAATATTAAATGCAATGTGAATGAAGTGATGAGATATTTTGAAATGACAAATTTTGATTGAATTATGGACTTGAATTGCATTATGATGAACTAAGTTATTTTGGTGGTTGGAAGTTGTGAAAACAAATATTGAAAGTGCTTTTGACAGGTTTTTGAAGAACTGTTTTCTCAAATTACAGACGACACTCTTTCGAAATTTTTACTAAATTGTGGAAAAATAAAAATGGACAAAAATTTTTACTACTTTTGAAACTTCAATTAAATTTTTTTTATTCCTACCAAAATGCTCACCACTTCCAAAATGTAAGAAAATGGTTTTAAAATCTCTTATAGTGTACTTAATGAGTTATCGATAGGTGAAGTTTGGTAGTTTATTAGGTATTCTACAATATCATGTTATGCCTTACAGAGGAGTAAGGTGTGACATTGTCAAGCTTGGATTGACACACACAATAAGGTTAGTGCTAATTCATCCTTAAAACTTTGTATATATATCATGTGGAGTATGAAATGAGGGTGAAATTAAGAGAATTGAAACAAGTTTTGCATGAATAAATTCCACCAATTTCGGTAGCCTTAGGATACATTAGGGTTTCATTGATTAGATTGAGTTATAGTTGTACATGGCTTCCAATGAACATAAATTAGATGCTTTGATTCATTGATTGCATGTATATGGAGAATTAAAATGGTAAAGTTAGGGTTTGGGCACAAATTTGAGATTTTGTTTATGTATTGATGAAAAGAAGTTGTAATGGTCAATTAGTGACCATTTGGTCATATTTGAGTAGGAAATTGAGTGAATGGTGCCAAGGGAATGGAGGTTAGGCATGCTGTCCAATGTGCCCTGCAGGTCTAGATGTGAGTCCAGCATGTTTGGGCAACTATAACTTGAGTTGTGTAGGTTCAATTGGTGCAAGGCCAATTAGACATGAAATTAGACACATAATGGCACAACTTTGATGAAGGAAACCTGTCCAGAAAACAAACTTAGGATACCCTAAAAATTGACCAAATCTGGGTAACTTACGATCTACCTGGGTAAAATGACCAAATAAATAGTGTTCATTCATTTGTTTATAACTCATTGTAGGAAGGTCCAATTGACCTAAAATTTATATCAATGGAAAGCTGAGGTAATTTAGAACAACTTTTATGTTTAACACAAACTCTAATTCTAGTCTTAACCAAATGAAATTATTGGCCAAAATTAAACTACCAAATCTGGCAGAATGGTATTCTGCCCAGAATTTCTAGGTATATACCAATCCGACCAGCCTTTCTCAAAGTGGCATATCTTGAGCTAGAAAACTCCAAAAGGAGTGATTCAAAAAGAGAATTAAAGAAGACACATAAAGGAATAACTTTCATGAAGACAATATTACCAAATTCTTACTGAAAAATTGACCAATGGAACAGCAAACCAAGTACTTGAAATCTGAAAATTTTAAACTTGCCAAACCAAGACAATATTGCCAAACTTGAAATCTGACCAATGGAACAGCAAACCAAGACAATATTGCCAAACCCTAAGCTTGGAAATGGAATTGGCAACCAATGCCAACAACTTTAGAATGTAAAATGTGATATGTTGGTGATATTAGAACCAATATACCTATTGTCTATGAAAAAGTCAACATTTTAGTTGACTAATGAAATGAATAGTAGCCATAAAAATTCAATTTCAAAGAATTACATAAATTAAAAGTGTTAAATGCCTTAGTAGGCCTAGTGTGATTGGTTTGGATAGTTTGGCATGCCAATAGGGTTCTGATAGCAGTACTGCGTATGATGTATGGCTCCATGCCATTCTGTGATATAATAGCCTATGGCTATACTGATTATGATGTTATACTTGGTTTTATGCCTTATTGCTTTTATGGCTTATTAGCCATTCTGTCTGCACACCGGGAGACACATTGTGACTGATGATGTGACGGCCCGTGGTACCTGGTACCCAGTGCTAGTTTACCCGTTTATCCAGTCCGATCAATTTGTATAGGTTACTTGGGCATGGAAAAGTAAAAATGTAATCGAATTGATTATTAAAGGAAGTAAGGAAATTAAATATCAAGATAAAGAATAAGAATGATTTCAATAAAATGAGGCTCGAAATCATCAAAGAAAATGATTAATAAAATGCTAGAAAGAATTGAAATGAGCTGAACTGATGATAAAAAAAAAAAAAAAGTTATCTATCATTGAATGCACTGGGAACTTTAATTATTATGAAATAATTTTAAGATAACCTAGAAGGTATTGAATTAAATGATACAAAAAGATTAATAATAGAATTATAATTTAAATAAATGTTGCAAATGCACCTTTCATAATAATATTAAGTTAAGAATAATGCTGTTAGAATATTAGTATATTGTATATTCTTATTGTAACCTTATGAACTAAACACCTCCAAAGAGGACTAAATTAGGAAAATAAAAAAAGGGGATATTAAATTTTAGAAACCTTATTGAAGCATAATTAGATCTAAATTGTCTGAACCATTTTTTATTTCCATCTGTATTTCGTATATTATTTCTTTGTTATATTATTGCACCACTAAGCAGAAATGCTTAGCGCGATAGATTTGTTTCTTTCGCGCAGGTACTAAAGGTAAAGCTCAGCGAATATTAAACAGAGATTTTGGAGTTCTGATCTGCAGAAGTGTCTGAAGTATTTAAGGTTGTCACCTCCTCAGCAATGCATGTAGATAGGGCTCACATTAGTCATCTTATGTATTTTATATAGTATAAATATTTCTTATGTTGAAATATAAACTAAGAATTATAAACTAGAAAATTGTAATCATTATTTACGTGTTATAAATTAATGGAGATAGAATATTTTCATATATGAGTTGAGCATGAATGGGAATGTATGAAAATGGATATGAATGAAACTATATGGATTTGAACACAGAATTAAAATATATAGATGATGCATGAAATGATGAGATCTTTATTTGAAAATATTATTGAAAATTTCAAACAGGTGAATAGTGAAATACGTCAAACGTTAATAAAATGGGGGAAACTCCGTTAGTTTCTTCGTCGAAAAATAATTGATATTAAATTAAACGAATTCAAAATCTTTAAAGAAATAAAGTAAGATAAGTTAGGGTGCTCCGGAACCGAATATAGCACGCCTTGCTCTGCTACACTGTAGTCAGGTGAGGGGTGTCACATTTAGTGGTATCAGAGCATGGTTTAGGCGTTCCTAGGCATAGATAGATGGAAAGGGATAGTGTGCATAACATGCATTGCATTCATATGAGTTGAGGTGACACTAATGCATATCCGTTTTCTCTGGTAAGGTGAAGAAATAAGGAAGTAGCAGCTCCTCGACAATTTACACCGGGTAAATTTCGAGGACGAAATTTTTGTTAGAGGGGAAGAATTGTAACACCCTCACTATAGCAATTCCGTGCATTCTACTGTTCGGTGATCGGTGTCGATCTAAACAGCTAGAACGTCTGGAAAAATATTTAGACTAGAGTGAGGAGTCATAAATAACTCAAATAATTGTAACACTCCTTACCCGTCTACAGTGTAGCTGAGCAAGATATGTCACATAGTGTGCCAGAGCACCAAATGATATTTTCCATTACAATTTACCCTTTTTAATTCATTTATTTACAATTTTGTTTAATCTGAATTTTTCATAAATTTTATAGAAAATTTGGCAGAGTGTCGGCTATAAATTGGAAAAATAGTTCTTCTAAATCTATTAAAAACACTTCCAATATAATCATATTATCAATCTCAGTCAACCACCAACCCTTCTATTTTGCTAATTTATTCGGACTCTTTCTACCTTCGATGCAGCATCTACTAATTTTGCAAAATCCGTGATCTCCAATGTTGTTATCATGACTTTGATATTGTCATTGAGCCCTTCTTCAAATCTTCTACACCTCTCTACCTCTGTAGGGACTATCTCCCTCCCATACCATCTCAGTCTGACGAATTCACCCTCATACTCTACCACTGATAATTGCCTCTGTCTCAGACTAATAAATTCTCTTCTTCTCTCTTCTAAATATACTTTACTGACATACTTCTTCCTGAACTCTGTGAGGAAGAAATCCCAGGTGATCTAATCCAGTTGCACCTCACTAGTTACTGTGTCCCACCACTGGTATGCATCATCTTGAAGTAGGAACACAGCACCCTCTAGATTTTGCTTGGGGGTGCAATGAAGCTGTTTCAACACTCTGACTATTCTATCCAACCAGTTTTCAGCTGTCATGGGATCATCCTCCTTCTTCCCAAAGAAATCCACAGCCTCATGTTTTCGCAATTTCTCTAAATGGGACTTCTGTGGTGCTGGTGGAGGCTGTGGCTGTGGTTGTGGTGGTGGAATTGCCCCCATCATTTGCTGATAAAATTTGGTCATTTGCTGAAATAATGCAAACTGAGGTTGGGCAGGTGCCTCAGCTACTGGTGGAGCAGATTCTCCCCTGCCTCCAGATTCAGCCCTTGGTGGAGCACGACTCTCCACCTCTTCATCAACTGCTCTTTGAGAAGCAGGATCCATATCCTAATCAAAATAAGCAAACAAATAGATCTGCATCAGTGTCACCTCAACACTTACAAACAAATGCAATGCAATGGTATGTACTCTATCTAAGCCCAGAAATGCCTAAATCGATGCTCTGATACAACTAAATGTGACACCCCTTGCCCGTCTACAGTGTAGCCGAGCAAGATATGCCACACAGTATACCAGAGCACCAAATCATATTTTCCATTACAATTTACCCTTTTAATTCATTTATTTACAATTTTATTTAATCTGAATTTTTCATAAATTTTATAGAAAATTCGGTAGAGTGCTGGCTGTAAATTGGAAAAATAGTTCTTCTGAATCTATTAAAAGCACTTCCAATATAATCATATTATCAATCTCAGTCAACCACCAACATCTTTCCATAATTTCTCAAATGACTTCAATATCTCAAAATTCAATTTGTTTCATTTCATACTCAACTCAACAAGAAATACTCAAATTTATTACTGAACATGATTTATGGATAATTACCTCAAAACATAATTACATGAGTTTATAATATACATAGCAAAATATAGGTATGATTACAAAAGTTTACAAAATACAAAATACCAAAAGTAGCCTAATGTCCTACCAATGCACTGCAAATGTGAGGTGACTCTGGACTCTGTGTGCATATCTGAAAGTTCACCCGGTCTGAGGTCTGCTGGACTCCCTAGCTATGTCTCCAGTACCTGAGCGTGGCAAAAGCGACGCTCTAAGCAATTCTGCTTAGTGGTGACAATATAAAATAAAATAACTAAAATAACATAAATATGCATATGTATGTTTACATTTTAGGTAGACTTAATTTCTGGCATTTATTGCAGTATTATTCGATTAAAATTTTGTAAGATTTATTTTCATTGCTCGAGTAACCCATACTAATCGACTGGACTGGATAAACGGGTAAACTGGCACTAGGTACCAAGTACCTCGGGCCATCACACCATCGGTCACATTGTGTCTCCCGGTGTGCAACAGAATAGCTAATAAGCTGTAATAATTATCAGGGATAAAAACCAAGTATAACAACTCAATCAATATAGCCAAAGACTATTATAACACATAATGGCATGGGAGGCCATAAAACACAAAAAGGAACGAAGTCATATGTAGTACTGCTAACAGAACCCTATTGGCATGCCAACTTATCCAAACCAATCTTGCTAGGTGTACTAGGGCATGTTACACTCTTAAATTGTATAATTCTTGAAATTTAAGTTTAGGTGTTACTATTCATTTCATTAGTTAACTAAAATGCTGACTTTTGCATAGGCAATAGGTACATTGGTTTTAATACCCAACATATCACATTTTGCATTCTAAAATTGTTGGTATTGGTTGCCAATACCATTTCTAAGCTTAGTGTTAGTTGTTCAAAATTTTCAGATTTCAAGCCTTGTGTTTACTGTTCCATTGGTCATTTTTACAGTGGGAATTTGGCAAAGTTGTCAACATGAAAGTTGTTCCTTATTGTGTCTAGTTACATTTCCTTTTTTGAATCATTGCATTTGGAGTTTTGTATCTCAAGTTATGGCCTAAACACCATAATTGGCCAAATTGCAAACTTTCTAGATTTTCTGAACTAACCAAATCTACAATGTTTTGTGCAGTGATTGCAGGTCACTTTTTGAACATATTATGGTCAAAATTTGGGTTAGTTTCTTCATGAAAGTTGTATTTCTATGTCTCAGCTATCTTCTGGTAAAATTTCAAGTCAATTGGACATTTCTACACTGAGTTATGACTAAATGAATAAATACTATTCATTTGGTCATTTTGCCCAGGCAGAATGCAGGTCACTCGGATTAGGGCAATCTTTAGGTCAACTTGGTTTGGTTTTCTGGGCATCATTTCTTCACCATAGTTGTGTTATGTGTCTAGTTTCATATCCAATTGGCCTTGCACCAATTAAACCTCTGTAACTCCAGTTATTGCTACCCAAACCTGCTGGACTCACACCCAGTCCCGCAAGTCACCAAGGGTAGCAACACTAACTTCAATTCCTACTAAACAAACCACTTCATTTCTTATTCACACATAACCAAATGGTCAATAATTGACCATTAAAACTTACTTTCACCATTACATGATCAAAGTCTCAATTTCATACCCAAACCCTAACCCATTCCATCTCAAATCATGCATTCACTTACCTTTCACTATCCTAAACAATAGGTTAGTATTAAGGGCAGCTAGGGTACCATTTTAATTCAAGAAAATCTTCAAAACCCTACCAAGCCCAAGGCTGCTGGAATTTCAAGCAAGATATACACATGGTGTTTATTAAATTTTCTTGTAAGTTTGCATTCAATTTCACTCCTTCAACATGAATTGAAAGAGAAAGAGTAAGTTTAGTCACTAACCTCTTTGGAACTAAGTTTGGGTCTTGCAAAACTTCAATTTTTCTTCAAAATTTTGCTGCCCAAAGCTTCCTCAAGGTGTGGGGTGAATTTTTTGTGAACACAACTAAGGCTTTTATGGTGAGAAAGGATGGGGATTCAAGCTTGATCAAGCTTTCATAGAGGTTTTTCTCTCCTCTCTCTCTCTCTCTCAAGCAATTCGGCTGGTTGAAGAAGAAATGGCTGCTAGACTTTTCTCTTTTGTTTTTATCTTATTTTGTGTCCATTTTATCCCTTAAGTAATTTTGTTAAGTTGTGATTGGTGGAGAGCTCATTAATGACATTATAAGATGTCATAATTCCACTTTTCTTTCATTTTCTTTTCTTTTCTTTTCTTTTCTTTTTTAAATAATTTTTCATCAATATTTGGTCATATTTTATGTCATATAATTCACTTACATAAATGGACAAGTTGGTCAAAAATCATCTCTGAAAACGAAGTGACCAAAATGCCTTCCGTTTGGCTTAACGAGCTAAAATTGTGTGTACCGATTGAGTAAATTTTCCTTGTGTTTCATTCACATTTTATTGTCATGGGAACCCCAATAATCCTTCCCTGAGGTCCCAAAAATTATTTTATGAAGTTTTCCCCAGATCTCGGGTTGTTAACGACCTTCACCCTCACTTCCCCTTCGGGTTCCTCATCACTGAGGTTTCAGCTTATTTAACCTTAGTGTATTTCATTCCAAAAATTTTTCCTTGATTTTTCTGATCATTATTTGGTTTATTTATAACTTCTCACTCCAGTCTAATTATAACTTCAAATATTCTAGTTGCCCGGACCGGCATTGGTCACCGGAATAGTAGACTATACGGACAAGCTAAAGTGAGGATGTTACAATAATGGTAAGAAAAATTTAGGAAAAATTTTAGAAATAAAATACAACCAAGTTAAATGAGCTGGTGCCCTAGCGATGGGTAACCTAGTGGGAAGTTGCGGTCTTCGCAGCTAGGAGCCCTAAACCTGAGAGAAAATTTATAAAATAATTTTTGGGACTCTAGAGAAGAGTCATTAAGGTTTTGATGGCATTAGAATGCCAAGAAAATGCTTAGAAATTTTAGATTGGTACAGACGATTTTGGCTCAATAAGCCAAACGGAGGGCATTTTGGTCATTTCGTCTTCGAAGATGATTTTTGATCGACTTGTCCAGTTAAGTAAATAATTATTATGATATAAAATGTGAATAAATATTGCTAAAAATTTAATTGAAAATGAGTAGAAAAGAAAAGAAAAGAAAAAGAAAGAAAATTTGAAATTATGACATCACATGATGTCATTACAATGCCCCCACCCAATGATATTGTGACACCTATCTACAAACATAAATAAAAGCATAAAATGGGCAGAAAAATTGAAGAAACAATCTGTTTCTTCTTCCTTCTTCCAGCTATAACCCACTTCATTTATCTTCCACCATTAAAAACTTCACCCAAGCTTCATCTCACCTACCAAATCACCTCAAAAGCCCATCTTCCCTTCACAAAAACTTGTCATCACCACTAGAGCAAGACTTGGGCAGTAAAAAGAAGTGAAAATAAAGGAGTTTGTTAACCTTGGATTGACACACACAACAAGATTAGTGCTAATTCATCCTTAAAACTTTGTATATATATCATGTGGAGTATGAAATGAGGGTGAAATTAAGAGAATTGAAATAAGTTTTGCATGAAAAAATTCCACTAATTTTGGTAGCCTTAGGATACATTAGGGTTTTATTGATTAGATTAAGTTATAGTTGTACATGGCTGCCATTGAACAAAAATTAAATGCTTTAATTCATTGATTGCATGTATATGAGAATTGAAATGGTAGAGTTAGGGTTTAGGTGCAAATTTGAGATTTTCTTTATGTATTGATGAAAAGAAGTTGTAATGGTCAATTAGTGACCATTTGGTCATGTTTGAGTGGGAAATTGAGTGAATGGTGCCAAGGGAATGGAGGTTAGGCATGCTGTCCAATGTGCCCTGCAGGTCTGGATGTGAGTCCAGTATGTTTGGGTAGTTATAACTTGAGTTGTGTAGGTTCAATTGGTGCAAAGCCAATTGGACATGAAATTAGATACATAATGGCACAACTTTGATGAAGGAAACCTGTCCAGAAAACAAACTTAGGATGCCCTAAAAATTTACCAAATCCCGGTAACTTACAATCTGCTTGGGCAAAATGACCAAATGAACAGTATTTATTCATTTGGTCATAACTTAGTGTAGGAAGGTCCAATTGACCTGAAATTTATATCAATGGAAAGATGAGGCAATTTAGAACAACTTTTATGTTTAACACAAACTCTAATTCTAGTCCTAACCAAATGAAATTATTGGCCAAAGTTGAACTACCAAATCTGGCAGAATGGTATTCTACCCAGAATTTCTGGGTAGATACTAATCCGGCCAGCCTTACTCAAAGTGGCATTTCTTCAGCTAGAAAACTCCAAATGGAGTGATTCAAAAATGGAATTAAATAAGACACATAAAGGAACAACTTTTATGAAGACAATAATGCCAAATTCTTCCTGAAAAATTGACCAATGGAACAGTAAACTAAGTACTTGAAATCTGAAAATTTTAAATAACCAACCCTAAGCTTGGAAATGGAATTAGCAACCAATGCCAACAACTTTAGAATGCAAAATGTGATATGTTGGTGATATTAGAACTAATATACCTATTGTATATGAAAAAGTCAATATTTTAGTTGACTAATGAAATGAATAGAAGCCATAAAAGTTCAATTTCAAAGAATTACATAAATTATAAGTGTTAAATGCCCTAGTAGGCCTAATGTGATTGGTTTGGATAGGTTGGCATGCCAATAGGGTTCAGATAGTAGTACTGCGTATAATGTATGGCTCCATGCCATTCTGTGATATGATAGCTTATGGCTATACTGATTATGATGTTATACTTGGCTTTATGCCTTATTGCTTTTATGGCTTATTAGTCATTCTGTCTGCACACTGGGAGACACATTGTGACCGATGGTGTGACGGCCCGAGGTACCTGGTACCCAGTGCTAGTTTACCCATTTATCTAGTTCGATCAATTTGTATAGGTTACTTGGGCATGAAAAGTATAAATGTAATTGAATTGATTATTAAAGGAAGTAAGGACATTAAATATCAAGATAAAGAACAAGAATGATTTCAATAAAATGAGGCTCAAAATCATCAAAGAAAATGATT
Source organism: Hevea brasiliensis (assembly GCF_030052815.1). Classification (NCBI taxonomy): domain Eukaryota; kingdom Viridiplantae; phylum Streptophyta; class Magnoliopsida; order Malpighiales; family Euphorbiaceae; genus Hevea; species Hevea brasiliensis. The sequence continues at coordinate 35,615,083 of NC_079500.1, forward strand.
AATAAAATGCTAGAAAGAATTAAAATAAACTGAAATGATGATAAAAAAAAAAAGAAAGAAAAGTTATATATTATTGAATGCACTGGGAACTTTAATTATTATGATATAATTTTAAGATAACCTAGAAGGTATTGAATTAAATGATACAAAAAGATTAATAATTGAAATATAATTTAAATAAATATTGCAAATGTACCTTTCATAATAATATTAAGTTAAGAATATTGCTATTAGAATATTAGTATATTGTATATTCTTATTATAACCTTGTGAACTAAGCACCTCCAAAGAGGACTAAATTAGGAAAATAAAAAAAGGGGATATTAAATTTTAAAAACCTTATTGAAGCATGATTAGATCTAAATTATCTGAACCATATTTTATTTCCATATGTATTTCGTATATTATTTCTTTATTATATTATTGCATCACTAAGCAGAAATGCTTAGTGCGATAGATTTGTTTCCTTCGCGCAGGTACTAAAGGTAAAGCCCAGCAAATATTAAACAGAAATTTTGGAGTTCTGATCTGCAGAAGTGTCTGAAGTATTCAAGTTTGTCACCTCTTCAGCAATGCATGTAGATGGGGCTCACATTAGTCATCTTATGTATTTTATATAGTATAAATATTTCTTATGTTGAAATATAAACTAAGAATTGTAAACTAGAAAATTGTAATTATTATTTACGTGTTGTAAATTAATGGAGATAGAAAATTTTCACATATGAGCTGAGCATAAATCAGAATGTATGAAAATGGATATGAATGAAACTCTATGGATTTGAATACAGAATTGAAATATATAGATGATGCATGAAATGATGCGATCTTTATTTGAAAATATTATTGAAAATTTCAAACAGGTGAATAGTAAAATACGTCAAATGTTAATAAAATAGGGGAAACTCCGTTAGTTTCTCCATCGAAAAATAATTGATATTAAGTTAAACGAATTCAAAATTTTTAAAGAAATAAAGTAAGATAAGTTAGGGTGCTCCGGGACCGAATGTAGCACGCCTTGCTCGGTTATACTATAGTCGGGTGAGGGGAGTGACAAGAAGTGTTAGAAGTATTCAAGTTGTCACCTCCTCAGCAATGCATGCAGATAGGGCTCACAAAAGTTATTTTATATATTTATAATTAATTATTAATTGTAATGTAAATTATGGTATTGTAATTAATTTGTACATCATGTAAATTGTAAATTTATGAAATTAGCTTGTAAATCATGCAAATTATGAAGTTTGAGAATTTTAATACATAAATTGAGTATGAATGGATATGTATGCAAATGAGTTGCAAGAATTGAATGTGTGATGAGATGATTATGAAAATAACTGATTAGATTTTATAGTGAAAATATTGTTGAAATTTCTAGTAGGTGAATAGTGAAATATGCCAAATGATAATAGAAACAGGGGAAACTCTGCTCGTTTCTCCGTAGAAAAATAATTAATATTAAAATATAATGAGAACAAAATTTTTAAAGGAATAAAGTAAGATAAAATAGGGTGCTCCAACACCGAATGTAGCACACTTTGCTCGGCTACATTATAGACGGGTGAGGGGTGTATAGTTGGCTCGTACTAGTTATATATGGAGATAGGTGTTGATCAAGATGGAATCCGTTACCCTAAGTAAATAGGGATAAAATCCTATGTTCATTTAATTGCTTTTGATATTTTAATTTCCTGGCCAGGATAGACAGATTTAGTAAAAAAGGAGTTTCTGACAAGAAAATCTAATTAATCAAGAACTAAAGTTAAAGGAGAATATAATGTTCATAGCAAATGGGGTTTGACATTAACCATGACTCTAGCTCGAATTGGTATTTTGTAACGGAGAGATTCTAGTGCATGATAATATATGATTAAAAGTTCATTTAAGGTATTCCTTATTACTGATTGGGCGGCCATAGCATACTATGCTAGGTATCAACCATGGTCTATGAGATGCCTGAAATGATTTAGAGAAATCATTTATGGTAAGAAAGAGTTCTAATGATATTAAGAGTTAATAACATTTCTCATTACCAATAAGTAATGAGCCTAGTAAGTCATACATCTACACAAGCTAATCACCATTTAAAATGTGATTTAATTGATTAATTAAAGAGTTTAAAGGTTTGGTTTGCAACAAGATTGCAAAGTCCCTAGCATGACTTGAAACCTAGGCTATTAGATGTATAATATAAATTAAATTTATATTTAATTTGATTAAATATGAATTTAATTATGAGAAATTAATTAATAGAGATTAATTAATTAATTAATTAATTAATATTTGATATAAATTGATTTAAAGAGGAGATATTATAATATTGGATTGAGAACTCAAATTAAAAGGTAAGGGCAAATTGGTCTTTTCACATGGTGGCATGTGGCACCATGAGATGGTGACACATTGCACCATATGATCTTACCACTTTTCTTCCTATGATGGAAGACTACATGTCATGATTTAAATGGAGCTTGACACTTGGCTTCATAGGATTAAATCAAATAATAATAAGATGGGATCTTGTGATGACATGTGGCAAGAGGGTTAGGGTTTGACCTAAATATATAAAGAAAAGTTATAAGGAAAAGTAGCCACTTCTCTCTTTTCTTTAAAAGTTGCCATCACATTGCTCTCTCCTTCTTCTCTCAATTTCTCAATTGATTCAAAGGGAAAAACTTAGATTTCCTCTTGAATTAAATTATTAAAAAGTGTTTCTAACACCCAATACATTCATACAACCTTCACAAAGCATAAACCCCATCTCAAAATTGGTTGACAAGGCTTGAAAAGCAAATCTAGGGGCTGCCATTGCTACTTTTGTGTGTGCTTATGGTGGACAAAGTAGAGGGACAACATTTGGGGTCCTAAGAACATCCTAAGATTGCATTAATTGTGTATCAAGAGATTAGTACCTAAAAATCCCACTTTTAGTTAGCGTTTAACTGAATTAAATGTTAATTCATAATCTTTAATGGCAAATTAAATTTTAATGCACGCTAAAATATGTTTTGGTATGCAATTAGGCATTGCAAATTGATTAGGATCATAAGAAACTTGATATGGTGCATGTAACCTTAGAAATAATTTTTGAAATTCAAGGTTCTAATGCCCAATAATCATGCTTCAACTCCTTCAACTTTATAGTAGGAAAGTGGGTCCCACATACCTATTTCATGTAATTCAGTGTTTAGCAATATATTAGGGTTAAAATCCTACCATAAATAGCTTGTTTTGAGAACCTTTCTTTAGATTTAGCTTTAGTGTCTTAACTTTACCTATCAATTTGATCACTTTATGGCTACTGTTTGGCCATACTTCCTTCATGGAAGTTATTCCTCAATGTCTTGTCTTTGTTTTCCTATTTTCAATCATGTCATTTGGATTTCTGAAACTCAAGTTATGATTAATTAACCATAACTGGTTCATTTCCTAATTCTGGCTCTTTAACTAGGCAGATTTTGGAGTTACAATTTACCAATTTAATTAGACATGTTGCGGTCACTTTTAGGCTTAATATTCTTCATAGAGCTTGTTGCCCTATGTCTTATGGTCACTCAAAATTTTGGATTGCAAATTTTCAAGTTTTGTAGAATTACTTATAGCCAAATCACTAGCCTAGACTCAAGTACCCTATACCAACAGGATTCTAATTCAGGTCAGTAGTTTTAACTCAATTTTTGGGATTCTTACATTTAAAATTTGAGGAAAGTGTCTGAAACAAAGTTAGAGCTCTATTTCTTAGGTTTCCAAAAAATATAGCTCATCCTAATTGAATTTCCCTAGTGAGTGATATAACTAAAAGACTATTGTGGAGTCAAATGGTCACTTAGGCAATTTCCAGAATTTGTATACTAAATTGATATAGCCAATTGACCTAGTTCCCTTAATTTTTGGGTTTTGGTAAAAATACCAATATTGTAGATTGATATCTTTTGGACATTTTGCCACTACTTTCATTACATTTGGATTTCTATAGAGCAAGTTATGGCCTCTTTGCCAAAACTGGTCGAATAAGCCTATTTCTAGCAATTTCTGGGCAATATGGTTCTGGGTAGTTTTGTGACCTAAATTGGGCCAACAATTTGAATTGGTTTAAGGCATTTCTGGGCTTTTATGTCTTCATGAAAGTTGTAGCCTATATCTAAGCTTTCCAATGGTATAATATTCAGGTCATTTGGACCTGTCTAGTGTGAGTTATAACCAAATGAATGTACACTATTCATTTGGTCAATTTTCTGGGCTCCTTATATGGTCAGCCAGATTGGGGCAACAATTAGGTCAAGTTTTGGATAGAATTTGGGCATGGTTTCTTCATAAAAAATGAAGCATTTTAGGTCTAGTTTAATCTCCAATTAGCCTAATACCAATTGGAGCCACAAAATTTAGTTATGGCTCAAAACATATACTGGATTCAATAATTCTCAACCTGCAAAGAAATTACACTCCCAAATTGCGTTCCTCTAACTCCCAAACTACAAATTGGCATTTATGGCACTCTAAATTGTAACATCCTCATTTTCGTAGTTTGTACGTCCTACTATTCTGATGTCTAATGTCTGTCCCAGAAAGTAGGAATATCTAGAACTACACTTCGGTGATAGTAAACATGCATAAAATGATGACATAAAAAAAAAGAAAATATAAGAAAAATTAAAGAAAAATAAAAAAGAGAAAATGAAACTAGGTTAAACGAGCCGAACCCATAGCGATGGGTGACCGCACCGGAAAGTTACGGCGATGACCGTTGACTAGCCCTAGACGGCAGGAACTCGGGAAAATATTTAATTAAAGGTCTATTGAGGTGTAATTGACATTGAAAATATCAAAAAAAAATTAATAAGTTAGTATAAATGAAAAACAAAAATTTAAGAAATCGGCAGTACAAGGAGTAAATCGGTAGTACCGAAAAAGTCTGAATTTAACTCGAAGAGGGGCATTTTAGTCATTTGACATCTAGAGTTGCCTTTTGGCCTAAATATCCATTAAAAATAAGTAGTATTAAATTTTGGGAACCCCATGAAAAAGGAAATTAAATGTGTAATGAAAATTAGGGAAAAATATGAGGTTTAATTTAAATATTACATAGTTTAATTATTATATTAGTAAACTTTACTTAGTATCCACAAAGGGGCACTATATAAAGACACCTAAGGAGCAGAATTTTCCCACTCACTTCATCACTTTCATCAAGCTCCTCTCCTATGGCTGAATTGAAGCTCTCAAGTGTCCTCCATGGACGTCCATGAAGCAAGCTCCATTTCCCTACCTTTAAGCCATTATTTCTTCAAACTCCCTTCGTGAAAAATGATCCTTGCACCATGGGCAACTTATAGGCGGCAAAAAGGAGAGGAAATTCCAAAGATTTTTCAAGCTCAAGTTGAGGTTATTGATAGTTTTTCTTCCCTTGTTTAATTAAAGTTTGTATTGAGGTTATGGTGAGTAGTTTGGTTCAAAAATTTAAGGAATTGAGTGAGTTTTTGGTGTGTGTAATTCTTGGCAGCCATGAAAAAGGGAAGGTAAGTGAATTGTTCTTATATGTAATTGATGGTATTTGATGAGAATTAGTGTGGATTAAAGTAATTTGTGATGCTAGTAAGTTAATCTCATGTGTAACTTGTGATTAAGCTTTTGAAATGGGGATTTGTATTGTTGCTTCATTTTGGGCAGCCATGAGAACATGGGAGATTAATTATCTCATGAATTTAATTGATGTTTTGGGATGTTGATAAGTAAGAAAATGAGGGTTACACTTGGATTGATGAAAATACTTGTGCTAGAAATTGATTGAATGTGAATTGTTGAATTAGAACATTTGAATTAAGGATTTAAAAGTGGGACTTTGATGCTTTAGTAAACTGCCAAGTTGGGTAGCCTTAAATATCATGAATTTGTGTGTGAGTTTATAAAATTTATTAATGAAATATGATGGTGTTGAATGGTGGGCAGTTTGTGTAATTGCCATGAAAGTGTATGTGTAATATAAGTGTTGATGTACATTGAATTTGGGTTGAAATAAATGTTAAACATTAATGGTGTATTGTGTACATTGAGCACTTGAGTGTTCTACCCAAAATGCTTGCTGGAATTGTGTACAATATATATAGAAGTTCCATGATTAAATGTTGAAGTATTGGGAGGAGGAGGATTGTCAAAATTGAAAGTGTAATGTTCAAATGCAGGTTGTGTATGTTGGCAGCACCTAAATTAGGTCATAAGTACAAAACTATGAACCTAATTAGTATGAGGCCAATGGGGGGGGGGTGAAACTAGACACCAAATAGGCCAACTTTCATGTAGAAATGTTGCCAAAATTCTGCCTAGAAACTGACCTTAAAAATGACCAAATCCGGAATGGTAACCTTGCAACCCAAATTTTTGACCATATGAATAGTAATCATTAGGATGACCATAACTCACTCAAAACAGGTCCAATTGACCTAAAATTTTTGCCATGGATAGCTTAGACATAGCGCTACAATTCTTATGGAGACACCAAAGCCCAGAAATGGCCAGACCCAAGTCAAATAGCTTACACAAGTTTGGGTACCAAAACTGCCAGAACTAAAAGTGACCTAAAATTGACCAAATTTTACACTAAAGGTGCAATCTGTCCAGCTTTAGTAAATTGACCATATCTTGATCTATACAACTCAGAATGATCTGAAATTTTGTCAAAAGTTCAATAAGACATAGAGCTACAATTCTTATGAATACACTAAAGCCCAGAAATGGCCAGAACCAAGTCAAAGAGCTTGCACAAATTTGGGTACCAAAACTGCCAGAACTAAATATGATCTAAAATTGATCAAATTTTGCACTAAAGGTGCAATCTGTCCAGCTTTAGTAAATTGACCATATCTTGGACTATACAACTTAGAATGACCTGAAAGTTTGCCCAGAGTGCAATAAGATATAGAGCTACAATTTTTCTTCTTTGACCAGAAGCTAAAAACCAAGAGAAATAGGACTTTAAGCTAGACCAATCTAGCACACAAAAATTGAAAATTTGACATTTACATACAAGGATGCTTGAAGCAATTTGGCAACGAATGCCAACTTGTAAAAATGGTAAATTGCACTATATTGGCAGCATATTGAATTACAAATTGTGACATGTTGATACTAGAATCAACTTATGCATGATGTATGAAAAGGTCAACATTTTCATTGACCAGTGAATTGTATAATGACCAGTAAACCCTAAAAATAAATATTTAATCTTGTACTATGCCCTAATTTGCCTAGTTGACTAGTTTGGATAGGTTGGCATGCCAATAGGATTCTGATAGCTGTTCTGTAAATGACTTTACATCATATTGTGTTTTATGGCTTATTATGCCATACTATGATTTTAATAGCCTATGGCTATACAGATTGTGTTATTATACTCGGCTTAATGCCTGATTGATTATATGGCTTTTTAGCCACACTATTTGCACACCAGGAGATACTTTGTGACCGATGGTGTGACAGCCCAAGGTACTAGGTACCCAGTGCTAGTATATCCGTTTATCCAGTCTGGTCAGTGTATAGGCTACGTGGGCAGTCAATTAAAACATTATTCAATTCAGGCAGTTAAGTTAAGTTAAGTATAATGAAATTGTAGTGCAATTAAATTAAGTCTTGAATGAATGAGTAAAAGAGATTAGCAAAAGAAATATAACAAAATATAAATTGCAGAACCGTAGAGACTTGAAATACAATACAGTTAGAATAATTTGTATACTGGGTAATATTACTGAAAAGTTATAAACTAAGCACTTCCAAAGAGGAACAAACTAGTATATAAGATCGTGATACTAGAAATACCATACCAAATTAAATTGATTCCTGAGTATCTGAATTATGATTTATTTCTTTCTTTATTTGTATATATTATTTCTTGTCATACTATTGCACCACTAAGCAGAAATGCTTAGCGCGATGGAATTGCTTTCTTGTGCAGGTACTGAAGGTAAAACCAATAGACTGTCGACGGAGATTTTTGGAGTCCAGATCTGCATAAGTGTCAGAAGAGTACAAGATTGTCACCTCCTCAGCAATGTCTGTAGATAGGCTCATTTTAAGCATGTTTTCTAATCTATACATTATAATTACTGCTTATATTGTAATGTGAATTAGTAACTGTAATTTCATTTGTATATCTTGTACTTGATAAATTTATGTACTTAATTGGTAAATTATATGAGTTAATGAAATATAATAATTATAATATTTGAATTGATTATCTAATCATAATGATTCTAAATGAGATTGAGTTTGAGAAATTTTAAGACTGAATCTGAGTTTGAGAAACTGATGAGAATGCTTTGAGATAATCTGAGTTATGAATTTGAGCATATATTGAAATTATTTTTGGCAGGTTCAGAACAACTGTTAGTCCAAATTACAGCCGGCACTCTGCCGGATTATCATTAAAAATTTTTAAAATTTCCAAATTAGTTAGATTTTGATAAAAGTGAAAATAACCTAAACCTTAAATAAAGTTTTTGAATAAATAAATCAAGAACTGTTATGAAATCAGATAAGATCAGGTGCTCCGGCACTCCGTGTGACACACTTTGCTCGGCTACACTGTAAACGGGTGAGGGGTGTTACATAAATGTTATCAATTCATCTCAACACAATCAAATTCCAGAAATTACACAAAGTCTCCAATAATTAGTTCAAAAACCTAATTCAAATGGTCAAGGTCAACAATACACATTCAATCAAATTTCTAATACATGAATCTTCATCCCTCAACATATAACTCATTCATCAACATCACAAATCACCTTTTACATGCATGAAATTATCAATATCCCATGCTTTTCAAGGCTGCCGAAATGAGGCAATTACACAAGTTTCCAATAATTTTTTCAAACCCTAATTCAAATTGTCAACCTCAAACATACACATGCAATTAAATTCTAGTACATGTAACTACCTTAATCAACATCACTAATCACCATTTACATGTATGAATTAATCAAACTCTCATGGTTTCCATGGCTACCAAATTCTAGCATTAACCATTCCTCATCATTTTCTTCAATTTTCTTAGCATATCAACTCAATTCAAGATGTAACTAAGAAAAGAAAAAAAATTATGCACTAACCTTTAATCAAGAAATTCCCAAGCTTGTAAAACTTCAAAAATTTTCCTTCCTTTTGCTGCCTATAGATCCCAAGGTGTGAGGACTAACTTTTGTGAAGTGGACTTACAATTTTATGTTGAAAATGGAGGGGATTTTAAGCTTGCATGAAGAACATTCATGGGGGAAAAGGAAGAACCAATTTCGGCCATGGGAGAAGGAAAATGAAGAAGATGAAAGTGAGTGGATGAAAATTTTCCTTTTACACCACTTAAGATTTAATTATTAATTATAATAATTAAAGTTTTAATAATCCTTATAATACCCCTCATTTTTCCTTTAATTACATTACATATATATTTTCATGTTTTCATGGGATTTTGAAAATTATAATGTCACTTATTTTAATGGATATTTAGGTTAAAAGTCGACTTTAGGTGCCAATGACTAAAATGCCCCTCTTCGGGTTATAGTAAAACTTCTTTGGTAATACCGACTAAATCCCTGATCCGATGGTTTCTTTAATTTTTATTTTCATCTGTACCAATTAACTAAATTTTCTTTGAAATTTTTAATGTCATTTGTACCTCAGTGAACCTCTAATTAAGTCCCAAAAATTATTTCCTAGGGTTTCTCATGGGTCTGGGGTCATCAATTGCCTATGTAGTGACTTCCCGGTGCGGTCACCCATCGTCGTGGTTCTAGTTCCTTTAACCTAGTTGCATTTCATTTCTTTTATTTTCCCTTAATTTTTCTTGGTCTTTATTTCATCAATTTATGTATCCTCACCCTAGTTTAAGTGTAGTTCCAGACATTCTAGCGGTCTGAACAGACGTTAGTCATCGGAACAGTAGAACGTATGGACTACCTACAGTGAGGGCATTACAATTCTTCCCTTCTAAATAAAATTTTGTCCTTGAAATTTATCCAGTGTAAATAATAGAGGAACTGCTATCTCCTTGCCTCTTCGCTTTTTCGTGTTATAATACTTCACTTTCTCTTTAGTCTGTCTTATTAGATCTAGCTCTACAATCTTATCCTCATTTCGATTTACTATCAGAAATACGTAGCTCTACATAATAGTCCCAAGTCGGTGCTGTAATCTGTAGCTTACAGCATAAAAATCGAGAACATTGTGTAGTTACCATGGTATATCCCAATAGATCAAATTTTTCCTATACTTATCCTCAATCAGTTTTGCACTCATCCTCTTTCATCTCATATGCCGTCTCTTTCTTATTTCCATCCATTATCTTTAATATGATCCTTTTCGATTGATAATCTACCATCACCTTATGGCCTAAAGGGTTGGTGACAAGTATGTCATCTTCTAACCCATCTATCGATATCCCCTTTTAATAGGAGGTATAAAACATATATAGGGATGACTATAATTAGAGTATATCAATACATATTTAAAGGTATTATAAATAGAAAATGTACCTCTAATAACGTCTACCGGATCTAGCTCCTTCCGAGCCATAGCGTATACACGGGGTGCTTCTCCAGCCTCGAGCTGTTCAATAATCTCATAAGCCCTCTGTGATGTACCAGCTATCTCAGCCCTCACAGGTCTTCTACTCCTCTGCACTATCGAGGCAGACCTCTGAGTCGGTGGTAGAGTAGTGGGAGCACTCCTCTGTGGACAATCTCGTAAGAAATGATCCATAAATCCACATCTAAAACATCCCCCAGTCAACAATCGACACTCTCCTCTGTGTCTCCTACCACAATGGGTACTGTAACACCCCTCACCCATCTACAGTGTAGCTGAGCAAGGCATGTCACACGGAGTGCCAGAGCACCTAATCTTATTTGATTTCATTATAGTTCTTCATTTACTTGTTCAGAAACTTTATCTAAGGTTTAGGCTATTTTTACTGTTTATCAAAAGCTGACTAATTTGGAAAATTCAAAAATTTTAATGACAATCTAGCAGAGTGCTAGCAGTAATTTGGACTAACAGTTCTTCTGAACTTGTTAAAAACAATTTCAATATATACTCAATCTCAATCAGAATCATCATGATCAGATACTCAACTCATATATCAGAATTCTTATATTTCATTATCTTACATAATTTGTCAACTAATTACATAAGTTTGTTAAGTACATGATATACAAATAATTTACAATATACTTAGAATGAACAAAATACATAACATGTGTAAATATGAGCCCTATCTACATGCATTGCTGAGAAGGTGACAACCTTGAATTCTTCTGACACTTCTACAGATTTGGACTCCAAAATCTCAGTCGAAGTACCTGCGCGAGGAAACAATTCCATCACTCTAAGAATTTTTGCTTAGTGGTGCAATAATATAACAAGAAATAATATATACAAATAAAGAAAGAGATAAATCATAATTCAGATATCCAGGAATCAATTATTCTAACTGTATTGTATTTTAAGTCTCTATGGTTCTGCAAATTGTATTTTTGTTATATTTCTATTACTAATCTCTTTTACTCATTTCATTCAATGCTTAATTTAATTGTACTGAAATTTTCGTATACTTAACTTAACTGCCTGAATTGAATAATGTTTTAATTGACTGCCCGTGTAGCCTATGCACTGACCAGACTGGATAAATGAATATACTAGTACTGGGTACCTAGTACCTCGGGCCGTCACACCATCGGTCACAAAGTATCTCCTGGTGTGCAAACAGTGTGGCTAAAAAGCCATATAATCAATCAGGCATTAAGCCGAATATAATAACACAATCTGTATAGCCATAGGCTATTAAAAATCATAGTATGGCATAATAAGCCAGAAAATATAGTACGGCGCGAGGCCATTTACAGAACAGCTATCAAAATCCTATTGACATGCCAACCTATCCAAACTAGTCAACTAGGCAAACTAGGGCATATTACAAGATTAAATATTTATTTTTAGGGTTTACTGGTCATTATACAATTCACTGGTTAATGAAAATGTTGACCTTTTCATACATCATGCATAAGTTGATTGTAGTATCAACATGTCACAATTCATATTTCAATATATTGCTAGTATAGTGCAATTTACAATTCTCACAAGTTGGCATTTATTGCCAAATTACTTCAAAGCTTCATTGTATGTTAATGTCAAATTTTCAGTTTTAGTGAGCTAGATTGGTCTAGCTTAATGTCCTATTTCTCTTGGTTTTTAGCTTCTGGTCAAAGAAGAAAAATTGTAGCTCTATGTCTTATTGAACTTTTGGCACTAATTTTAGTCATTCTGAGTTGTATAGACTAAGATATGGTCAATTTACTAAAGCTGGAAAGATTATATTTTTAGTGCAAAATTTGGTTAATTTTAGGTCAAATTCAGTTCTAGCAGTTTTGGTACCCTAACTTGGGTAAGCAATTTGACTCGGTTCTGGTCATTTCTGGGATTTGGTGTCTTCATAATAATTGTAGCTCTATATCTAAGCTTTCCATGGTGTAAATTTCAGGTCATTTGGACCTGTTTTGAGTGAGTTATGGTCATTTTAGTGACTACTGTTCACATGGTCAAATTCTAGGTTGCAATGGTTCTGGACAGTTTTGTTACCTCAACTTGTGCAAGCAATTTGACTTAGTAAATGACATTTCTGGATTCTATGATCTTCACCAAAGTTGTAGCCCTATGTCTAAGCTTTCCAATGATAGAAATTTCAGGTCATTTGGACCTGTTTTGAGTGAGTTATGGCCAAAATACTGGCTACTATTTATATGGTCAAATTCTGGATTTGTCAAGTTACTTATTTCGGATTAGGTCACTTTTTAAGTCACTTTCTGGATAGAATTTAGGCAAGGTTCCTACATGAAAATTGGTCTCTATTGAGTCTAGTTTTACCTCCTATTAACCTCATATCAATTGGGGTCACACAATTTAGGTTAGGGCTCAAAATGCACACTGCCCTCAGCCAATTCTCAATTGCGCAAACAATTTCACTTCTAAAAAAATTCCTCCAACTTCCAAACAACCGATTATATACAAGCACTTTTAATTGTCATCAAATAAATCTTATTTTGGTCACTTTCCAGCAGCATACACAAATCCTCAATACACCAAATACAATTCTAATTCACAAAGTCAAAGTTCACATAATTTACACATGAAATCACCTAACTAATAACTGAAATTCCCACAATAATTTACTTACACCTACATTAATCCCTTAGTACCATAATTCATCAAATAAATTCATGAAATCAAGCACTCTACCATGAACCACAAGGCTGCCCAATTGTACATATGCTTCCATCTTCCATATACACTTCACAACCTTACTTCAAAGTACCCATTTCAAGCATACACATAACACCAAACTACTAATACATGTAATAAGCCTAATCAACTTCATTACCCATTAATTACATGTAAAAACAAATTAAACTCCTTTAAAATCAATGGCTGCCAAATTCATCCTTCATCATTAATCATCAATTTCTCTCAAATTTCTTGTCAATTCAATTCATCACAACCTTAAAACAAAGTTTAATGAAGTAAGGGATGAAAAACTAGCACTAACCTCAACTTGACCTTGACAAATCCTTGAAATTTCTCTTCCTTTTTGCTGCCCACATACTGCCCATGATGTGAGGACTACTTTTAATGAAGGGAGTTCAAAGAAATATGGCTTGAATCATGGTAGATTTGAGCTCATGCATGAATGGCCATGGAGGAAGCTTGGAAAAAACACATTCGGCCATGCAATTGAAATAAAGAAAATGAGGTTTTCCAAGTGATGAAATCTGTCCCATATGTACTTATATAGTGGTCCACTAACTTTAGGTTAATTGATATAATATACTCCACTAAGTATAGTTTAATGTTATAATAATTAAACTTATTAATATTTCAATTAATCCCCCATAATTCCTTTAATCACATTATGTGTAAAATATCTTATTTTCATGGCATTTTCAAATTTTAATATCACTTATTTTTAATGGACATTGAGGTCAAAAGGCAACTCTAGGTGTCAAATAATCAAAATGCCCTTCTTCGAGTTGCATTCCCGATTTTTCGGTAATATCGATTTTGTCGGTTTCTTGATTTTTCTTTTTTTTTTATACTAATTCTTTAATTTTCTTTGACATTTCTAATGTTAATTACACTTCAATAAACCTTTAATTATGTCTTAAAAATATTTCTCAAGGTTTCCCACGGTCCAGGGCTAGTCAATGGTCCTCACCGTAACTTCCCGGTGCGGTTACCCATCGCTACGGGTTCGGCTCATTTAACTTAGTCACATTTTATCTCTTTTATTTTTCTTTAATTTTTCTCATCACATATTTCATTATTTTATGCTTCCTCACTATCAATTATGTGTAGTTCTAGATATTCCAACTTTTCGAGATGGGCATTAGCCGTCGGAACAGTAGGACGTACGGACTACGAAAATAAGGATGTTACAGGTACATTCTGGCACTGGAATTGATTCCCTTGTTACTGTACCCGGGGAACTAGCTACAGATACTCTAGACTAGCCCCTCTGGCCTTGTGTCTAGCTTTGTGAACCCTTAGGCTTCTTACTACCAGTAGCTGGTGCACTAAACTGGCCCTGTCCAGGACCTCTCTTGCACTGTCTGTCTCTCTTGCACTGCTCATCATCTCTTACTCTCTCCACATCAAGAGCTGATGCTACCAACAAAGAGAAGTCTATAAAGCAATGAGAAGTAACTATCAATTTGATGATGTGTTTTAGTCTGTCCTCAAATCTCCTGCATTTATCAACCTCTGTGAGCATTATCTCCAATGCATATCCACTAAGTCTCACGAATTCCCACTCATATTTGGAGACTGTAAGCTACCTCTGTCTCAGTGCCCAGAATTCTCTCCTTCTAGCCTCTAAGTACACATGGCTGACATATTTCTTTCTGAACTCAGCCAAGAAGAAATTCCAGGTGATTTGTGCACGTTGTACCGCTCTCGACATTGTCACCCACCACCGATATACATCCTCCTAAAGTAGTGATAGAGCACACTCCAACTACTGCTCTGGGTTGCAATGAAGCTGCTGTAAAACCCTCTCTATCCTCTCTAGCCAATACTCTGCGGCAGCTGAATCATCCTCCTTCTTACCATTAAAGTCAACTGCCCCATATTTTTGTAGTTTTTCTAATGGGGACCTATGTACAGGTTGCGGCTGTAGGGGTGCTGGTGGCTGTACAGGTGGTGATGGCTATGGCTGAGGCTGTGGAGGTGGAGGTCGAGGTGGCTGTGGCTGAGGTTTGGCTCCGGTGACCTGATGGAGCAGCTATGTCATCTGTTTCAGGAAAGCCTGCTGTGCTCTACCCGCAGCACCCATAAATGACTCAGCTCTGCCACTTTCCTCCTTACTAGGAGCAGGTGTAGGTACGTGGCTCTCTACCTCCTCCTCGATCTGTCTAGGAGACTCGTGCTTTGAAGGATCAGATGCCATCAATCCTATAAAATAGACAAAGAACATATCCACTTTAGTGTCACCTCGACTCTATTTAAAGGCCCATGCATAGTATGAAAATTATTTCTTTCTATCTATCTAGGCCTAGGACCGCTTAAACCTCTGCTCTGATACCACTAAATATGACACCCCTTACCCGTCTACAGTGTAGCTGAGTAAAGTGTGCCACATTCGGTGCTGGAGCACCGTATCTTATCTTTTCCTGTCCATTGTTAATTTTATACTTTATAGAAAACATGTGGTAATTTTTTTTTATCACAAATTATTTCTGTGGATACCCGGGCAGAACTTCCTCTGTTTTATTAGCATCTGGCGGGTTCCACTATTCACCTGTCAAAAACAATTTCATAACTATCTCATATTTACATATATATTATGTCATATCATATCATTTCTACTTATATAATTTCAAGAAAATATATTTCTTATTCATTCATTCATATGAAATTCATTAACAATAATTTACAATTTATTTACATTATCAAAATTGAATTACATATCTCAAAAAGATTTACATCATTAACTTATATACAATAAACAAAATGCAAAACTAAATATACATGGGCCCTACCAAAACTACTCTACGTAGGTAACTAGCAGACACTGTCAGATCTGATCAAATCTCTGTTAGGGCACTACTACTACAGCTGCTACTGTGGCTGTGTCTGGTCTCTAGTACCTATGCGATAGAAAACCAATGCACTAAGCGAATTGCTTAGTGGTGCATAACTTTAAAGTAAAATAACTGAGTAATTAAAATAATATCTCTATGCTTAGTTTCATAAAATCTAAGTCATTTATAAATTTTTTGCACTTTGGAATCAATTAGATTTAATAAGATTTTTTCTATTCATTTCTCTTATCTTCAGTGTCAATTATTTTATAGCAGTGCCCAAGTAACCTATAACAGATTATAAGTGTTGGATACATGGGAGTATACTGGTTAGACAACCTTATGTCTAGCCTGTATACAACTGTCATGTCAGGCACAAGGCCAGCAGGCAGGCTTTTAAAGCCATAAATGAAATTAGGCTCAATGGCCGATGGGCAGGCATATAGCCTATAGAACAATCATGTCAGACATATTTTGTCGATTAATAATTATTCATGTAGGCAATACTACTATCTGTAGTCCCTAATTGGTATACCAATCGATCCAAACTGTATACATAAGCCTACGTTTATTTTGGGTTATTAAGCATTATCAATTACTTATTAGAAATTTCATATCACTTTATAGTGGAAAAGTGGGTCCCACATACCTATTTCATGTAATTCAGTGTTTAGCAATACATTAGGGTTAAAACCCTACCATAAAATATCTTGTTTTGAGAACCTTTCTTTAGGTTTAGCTTTAGTGTCTTAATTTTTCCTATCAATTTGATCACCTTGTGGCAGCTGTTTGGCTATACTTCTTTCATGGAAGTTGTTCCTTAATGTATTATCTTTGTTTTTCCTTTTTTTAATCATGTCATTTGGATTTCTTGAACTCAAGTTATGGTCAATTAACCATAACTGATTCATTTCCTAATTCTGGCTCTTTAACTAGGCAGATTTTAGAGTTAAATTTTACCAATTTAATTGGACATGTTACAGTCACTTTTAGGCTTAGTATTCTTCATAGAGTTTGTTGCCCTATGTCTTATGGTCACTTATAATTTTGGATTGCAAATTTTCAAGTTGTGTAGAATTATTTGTAGCCAAATCACTAGCTTGGACTCAGGTACCCCATGCCAACAGGATTCTAGTTCATGTCAATAGTTTTAACCCAACTTTTGAGATTCTTACATTTATAATTTGAGAAAAGTGTCCAAATTAAAGTTGGAGCTCTATTTCTCAAATTTCTAGAGCAATATGGCTCATCCTAATTGAAACTTCCTAGTGAGAGATATGACTAAAAGACTATTCTGGAGTCAAAAGGTCACTTAGGCAATTTTCAGAATTTGCATGCCAAATTGATTTAGCCAATTGACCTAGTTTTCTTGATTTCTGGGTTTTAGTCAAGATACGAATATTGTAGATTGATGTCTTCTGGACATTTTTCCACCAGTTTCATTGCATTTGGATTTTTTTAGAGCAAGTTATGGCCTCTTTGCTAAAACTGGTCAAATAAGCCTTTTTCGAGCAATTTCTGGGCAATATGGTTCTGGGCAGTTTTGTGACCTAACTTGGGCCAACAATTTGAATTGGTTTAAGGCATTTCTGGGCTCTGTAGTCTTCATGAAAGTTGTAATTCTATATCTAAGCTTTCCAATGGTATGATATTCAGGCCATTTGGACTTATCTAGTGTGAGTTATTACCAAATGAATGTGCACTGTTCATTTGGTCAATTTTCTGGGTTCCTTATATGGTCAATCGGATTGGGACAACAATTAGGTCAAGTTTTGGACAGACTTTGAGCATAGTTTCTTCATGAAAAATGAAGCATTTTAGGTCTAGTTTTATCTCCAATTGGCCTAATACCAATTTTAGCCACAAGATTTCAGTTATGGCTCAAAACATATACTGGATTTAATAATTCTCAACCTGCAAAGAAATTACACTCCCAAATTACATTCCTCCAACTCCCACTCTACAAATTGGCATTCATGACACTTTAAACATCATCAATTCATCTCAACACAATCAAATTCTAATAATTATATAAAGTCTCCAATAATTAGTTCAAAACCCCAATTCAAATAGTCAAGGTCAACAATACACATTCAATCAAATTTCTAATACATAAAACTTCATCCCTCAACATATAACTCATTCATCAACATCACGAATCATCTTTTAGATGCATGAAATTATCAATATCCCATGCTTCTTAAGGCTACTGAAATGAGGCAATTACACAAGTCTCCAATAATTTTTTCAAACCCTAATTCAATTTGTCAACCTCAAACATACACATGCAATTAAATTATAGTACATGTAACTACCTTAATCAACATCACTAATCACCATTTTCATGTATGAATTAATCAAACTCTCATGGTTCCTATGGCTGCCGAATTCTAGGGTTCACCATTCCTCATCATTTTCTTCAATTTTCTTAGCATATCAACTCAATTCAAGATGTAACTAAGAAAGGAAGAGAAATTATGCACTAACCTTTAATCAAGAAATTCCCTAGCTTGTAAAACTTCAAACTTTCTCCTTCCTTTTGCTGCCTATAGACTTCCCAAGGTGTGAGGACTAACTTTTGTGAAGTGGACTTATAATTTTATGTTGAAAATGGAGGGGAATTTAAGCTTGCATGAAGAACATTCATGGAGGAAAAGGAAGAACCAATTTCGGCCATGGGAGAAGGAAAATGAAGAAGATGAAAGTCTGTGGATGAAATTTGTCCTCTTATGCCTTTATATACCCCACTTAAAATTTAATTATTAATTATAATAATTAAAGTTTTAATAATCCTTATAATACCCCTCATTTTTCCTTTAATTACATTACTTATATAGTTTCGTATTTTCATGAGATTTTCAAAATTATAATTTCACTTATTTTAATGGACATTTAGGTCAAAATTTGACTCTAGGTGCCAAATGACCAAAATGTCCCTCTTCGGATTATAGTCAAACTTCTTCGATAATACCGACTAAATCCCTGATCCGACGGTTCCTTTAATTTTCATTTTCATCTGTACCGATTAACTAAATTTTCTTTGATATTTTTAATATCATTTGTACCTCAGTAAACCTCTAATTAAGTCCCAAAAATTATTTTCTAGGGTTTCTTACGGGTCTGGGGTCGTCAACTGTCCATGCAGTGACTTCCTGGTGTGGTCACCCATCATCGTGGTTTTGGCTCTTTTAACCTAGTTACATTTCATTTCTTTTATTTTCTCTTAATTTTTCTTAGTCTTTATTTCATCAATTTATGTCTCCTCACCCTAGTTTAAGTGTAGTTCTAGACATTCTAACAGTCCGAACAGACGTTAGTCATCATAACAGTAGAACGTACGGACTACCTACAGTGAAGGCATTACATTCTCACTAAGTTCTATCCAACACAGCGGTGTTCTGCACTTCCTCCTATATAAGGCTTCATAAGGAGCCATCCGAATACTAGCTTGATAGCTATTGTTATAAGCAAATTCTACCAGTGGGAGGTATTTGTCCCAACTTCCTTTAAACTCTATGACACAACTCCTCAGCATATCCTCAAGCACTTGAATCACCCGTTCCGATTGTCCATCAGTTTGAGGATGAAAAGCCTTGCTATAATGGAGTTGTGTACCTAAGGCTTCTTGCAACTTCTTCCAAAATCTAGATGTTAACCTCGGCTCTCTATCAGATATAATGGAAATTGGGACTCCATATAGCCGAAGTATCTCACTGATATACAACTCTGCTAGTTTCTTCAGTGAATAGTCAGTTCTGACTGGCAGAAAATGTGCTGATTTGGTCAATCTATCCACTATCACCCATACTGCATAATGTTTCTTCTGGGTGAGAGAAAGATTACTAACAAAATCCATGGTAAATTGGTCCCATTTCCATTCAAGTATGTTTATGGGCTATAACAAACCTAATAGAACTTGGTGCTCTACCTTGACTTGCTGGCATATCAGACATCTAGTCACATATTTAGAAATATCCTTCTTCATACCAAGCCACCAATATTGGGACTTAAAATCGTGGTACATTTTTATACTCCCTGGATGCATGGCATAGAAGCTACTATGTGCCTCTTTCAGTATACTCTTTTTCAGTTCCCCATCATCAAGCACACTTATTCTTCCCTTGTAGTACAAGCACTCGTCCTCTTTCATCTCATACTCAATCTCCTTCCCCTCTTTAATCTTTCCTATAACAGTCATTGATTTCTCATCTTGCTTCTTACCCTCCTGTATCTACTGTAACAAGTTTGGCTTCACTTGCAACTCAACCAAAATAGCTCCATCTTGAGCTAAGGACAAACAAACATTTAAGGATCTCAGTGCTACAATAGACTTTCTGCTCAGAGCATCAGCAACCGCATTTGCCTTTCCAGGATGATAATCTATTGCACAGTCATAATCCTTTAAGAACTCAATCCATCATCTCTATCTAAGATTGAGCTCCTTTTGGGTTGGCAAATATTTTAGACTTTTGTGGTCTATGTATATGTAGCATTTTTCACCATACAAGTAGTGCCTCCATATCTTCAATGCAAAGATAATTGCTACTAACTCCAGATCATGGATAGAGTAGTTCTTTTCATTTGGCCTTAGATGTCTGGAAGTATAAGCAACCACTTTCCCTTCTTGCATCAAAACACACTCAAGTCCATTGTGAGAGGCATCATTGTACACCACGAAGTCTTTCCCTGATACTAGTTGTGTTAACACTGGTGCCTCTATCAACATCGCCTTCAACTTCTCAAAACTAGCTTTACACTTCTCATTCCAATCAAATTTTGCATTCTTATGCAGCAACTTAGTCAATGGAGCAGCTATCAAAGAAAATCCCTTTACAAACCTTCTGTAATACCTAGCTAGCTCCAAGAAACTTCTGGCTTCAGTTGCATTTCTAAGAGGCTTCCATTCCATTACAGGTTCAATCTTCTTGGGATCCACTCTAATCCCATCAGCTGATACTATGTGTCCAAGGAAAGCAATCTCATTCAGCTAGAATTCACACTTGGACAGCTTAGCATACAGCTTCTTCTTCCTTAAGGTCTACAGAAAAATCCTTAGATGCTCATCATATTCCTCCCTATTCTTAGAATACACTAGGATGTCATCAATAAAGACCACTATAAATCAATCTAAGTATTTGAAGGAGCGGAAGCATGAAAATTGTTAAATTAGAACATTGAATTCAAAAATTTTTTCCAGGGTTTCATGCATCATGCCATATCCATTATGTAACTAATTAATTTCAATGTTCAATTGCATATTAAAAATGTTTTAATATGTATTAGGATCTATATTTGCCATTTAAGATTTTGAATTAATAAATTAATTCATTAGAACCCTAGATTATAAGAATAATATGTGCACTAACCTTTTGATGCACTGTAGATGTAATTGGTATCTTTGGGAAGCACCTAGGACCTCAAGAGTTGTCCCACTAGCTTGTCCACACTAAGATCACCAATGGGCAGCCCCTAAACCAGATTCTCAAGCCTTGCCAACTAATTAGAAATTAGGGATTTGCCTTTAGAGAGGTTGTAGATGTGTATAGGACATTAGAAACAATTTCTAGCAATTTTAATTCAAAAGAATTTGGAAAATTCTCTTTAAATTGATGAGAGAAGAAGAAGAAGAAGAGAGGAGAACATAGAGGTGGCAGCACACTTGATTTTTATTTTCTCATTACATCACTTTATATAATTAGGTCATCACTTAAAACCCTTGCCACATGTCATCACCTGATTGTATCTTAATATTAATTGACCTAATCACATTAAGCCAAGTGTCAAAGCTAGATTTGATCTTGACTTTGATCACCTTGCATGATAGGAAGACAAATGGCAAACTTATATGGTGCCATGTGTCACCATCTCATGGTGCCACATGTCACCCTGTGAAATGACCAAATTACCCTTGTGTTTTAATTTTGAGTTCTCAACCCAAAATAATTATTTCTCCTCTTCTAATCAATTTATATCAAATATAAATTAATTAATTAATCTTTATTAATTAATTTCTCATAATTAAATTCATATTTAAACACTTTAAATATAAATTTAACTTATACTATACATCCAATAACCTATATTTGGTTTCAAGTCATGCTAGGTACTTTGCAATCTAATTGCAAACCAAACCTATTTAATTAATCAATTAAACTCTTTAATTAATCAATTAAATCACATTTAACTTGGTGATTACTTGTGTATGTGTGTGACTCACTAGGCTCATCACTAATTGGCAATGAGATATGATATTAACTCTTAATATCATCAGAACTCTTTCTTACGATAAATGATTTCTCTAAATCATTTTAGGCATCTCATAGACCATGGTTGATACCTAGCATAGCATGCCATGGCCACCCAATCAGTAACAAGGAATACCTTTGAATGAACTTATAATCATATGTTACCATGCACTAGAATCTCTCTGTTACAAAATCCCAATTCGAGCTGGAGTCATGGTTTATGTCAAACCCTATTTGCTATGAATATTATGTTCTCTTTTAATTCCAATTCTTGATTAAAAAGATTTTCTCATCAGAAACTCTTTTCTGATTAAATCTATCTGTCCTGGCTAGAAACTTGAAACATCAAGAACAATTAAATGAACATAAGATTTTATACTTATTTACTTAGGGTAACAGATTCCATCTTGATCAACACCTACCTCCATATATAACTAGTAGGAGCCAACACATGCCCATATACCCATACACAGTACAAGTATGAAAGCAGTATCAAACTCAAACTACCTATATACAAGATAACTGTGTTATCTCAGATCTAAAGATTATATGCACTGATATGATTTATGACAATGCATTGACAAGAGTAAACTCCATGTACTTGTCATAAGTGTCACTAGTTTGGCCTACTTATCATGTATAAGTGCCTATCATGTATGTTATAGGGCATGAGACTCACCATTCTATCTTATTTACATCTCATATAAATAACTTGGGAACAAACATGATTACAATCTTTCTAGATAAGTCATGTCCTTATTGTGAAGTATCCTCGATTGTGAACCAATTTATGATACTTTGTGCTAGAAATACTGTCACTCATATTCTTAACAACTTAAGAATAGAATTTCTAACAAAATATCAATGGACCTTTTCTATTACATATAAATATGTTATGTAAACGGAAAAGTGAAAATGCCTTTTTATTAATAAAACATGTACAAGATACATACTAAATGATATGCTCTAAGACATACTACTAACAGTATGGATGGAAGATACGGTTCAAAAGGTCCATGAAAGCTGCTGGTGCATTTGTCAATCCAAACGGCATCACCAGAAATTCATAGTGCCCATACCGGGCCTTGAATGCAATCTTAGGCACATCTGCATCCTTTACCCTCAACTGATGAAACCATGATCTGAGATCAATCTTAGAAAATACACCTGCTCTCTTCAATTGATTAAACGAATCATAAATTCTGGGTAATGGGTACTTATTCTTCACAGTCACTTTGTTCAATTGTCAGTAATCAATACACAATCTTAGTGTCCCACCCTTCTTCTTACAAACAACATCGGAGCTCCCTACAGTGATACACTGAGGTGTATAAAACCCTTATCCAGTAACTCCTATAACTAGATTTTTAGCTCTTTCAATTCAGTGGGTGCCATCCTATAAGGAGCAATCGAGATTGGCACTGTACACGGTATTACCTCAATTGCAAATTCCACTTTCCTTTCTGATGGCAAACCAGGCAACTTCTCAGGAAAGACATCAGGGAAGTCCATGCTAACTCAAAGGAAGGAACTACTACAAGTTCTATCACGAACTTCTTTATCCAAACAGCTTCTTTTGTAGCATCTGATGCAGCAATATACTCAGCTTGTTAGTAGTATGCCCTAGAGCATATCATTTAGTATGTATCTTGTACTTATTTTATTAATAAAAGGTAATTCCACTTCTCCATTTACATAATATATTTATGTATAATAGAAAAGGACCATTGATATTTTGTTAGAAATTCTATTCTTAAGTTGTTAAGAATATGAGTGATAGTATTTCTAGCACAAAGTATCATAAATTGGTTCACAATCGAGGATACTTCACACAGGACATTACTTATCCAGAAAGATTGTAATCATGTGTGTTCCCAAGGTATTTATATGAGATATAAATAAGATGGAATGGTGAGTCTCATGCCATATAACAAACATGATAGGCACTTATACATGATAAGTAGGCCGAACCAGTGACACTTATGACAAGCACGTAGAGTTTACTCTTGTCAATGCATTATCATAAATCATATCAGTATATATAATCTTTAGACCTGAGATAGCACAGTTATCTTGTATATAGGTGATTTGAGTTTGATACTGCTTTCATACTTGTACTGTGTATGGGTATCTGGGCATGTGTTGGCTCCTACCAGTTATATATGGAGATAGATGTTGATCAAGATGGAATCTGTTACCCTAAGTAAATAGGGATAAAATCCTATGTTCATTTAATTGTTCTTGATGTTTCAAGTTCCTGGCCAGGAGAGACAGATTTAATTAGAAAAGAGTTTCTGATGAGAAAATCTTTTTAATCAAGAACTAGAATTAAAAGAGAACATAATATTCATAGCAAATTGGGTTTGACATAAACCATGACTTCGGCTCAAATTGGGATTTTGTAACAGAGAGATTCTAGTGCATGGTAACATATGATTAAAGGTTCATTTAAGGTATTCCTTATTACTGATTGGGTGGCTATGGCATGCTATGCTAGGTGTTAACCATGGTCTATGAGATGCCTAAAATGACTTAGAAAAATCATTTATGGTAAGAAAGAGTTCCGATGATATTAAGAGTTAATATCATATCTCATTCCCAATTAGTGATGAGCCTAGTGAGTCACACACATACACAAGTAATCACCAAGTTAAAAGTGATTTAATTAATTAGTTAAAGAGTTTAATTGAATAATTAAATAGGTTTAGTTTGCAATAAGATTGCAAAGTCCCTAGCATGGCTTGAAGCCAAATCTAGGTTATTGGATGTATAATATAAGTTAAATTTATATTCAAAGTATTTAAATATGAATTTAATTGTGAGAAATTAATTAATGGAGATTAATTAATTAATTTATATTTGATATAAATTGATTAGAAGAGGAGAAATAATTATTTTGGGTTGAGAACTCAAAATTACAACACAAGGGTAATTTGGTCATTTCACAGGGTGACATGTGGTATAATGAGATGGTGACACATGGCATCATGGTTTGTCATTTGTCTTCCTATCATGCGTGATGATCAAAGTCAAGATTAAACCTAGCTTTAACACTTGGCTTAATGTGATTAGGTCAATTAAAATTAAGATGCAATTAGAAGATAACATGTGGCAGGGGTTTTAAGTGGTAACCTAATTATAAAAGGGAAAGAATGAAAGAATAAATATAACATTCTGATTTTTCTAAAGAGGTGCCGCCATCCATGAAGCTATCATCGTCTCTTCTTCTTCTTCTCTCATCAATTCAAAGAGAATTGCCCATATTCTCTTGAATTAAAATTGCTAGAAATTGTTTCTAGTGTCCTATATACATCTACAACCTCTTTAAAGGCAAATCCCTAATTTCTAATTAGCTGGCAAGGCTTGAGAAGCTGTTCAAGGGGCTGCCATTGGTGATCTTAGTGTGGACAAACTAGAGGGACAACATTTGGGGTCCTAGGTGCTTCCCAAAGGTACCAATCACATCTACAGTGTATCAAAAGGTTAGTGCACATGTTCTTATATTAATTTAGGGTTCTAATGAATTAATTTGTTAATTCAAAAATCTTAAATGGAAAATGTAGATCCTAATACATATTAAAAGTGTTTTAATATGCAATTGAACATTGAAATCAATTAGGTATATATAATGAATATTGCATGATACATGAGACCCTAGAAGAAAATTTTTGAATTCAATGTTCTAATCTAACAATTTTCATGCTTTTAATCCTTCTATTGGTATTAGAGCCACTATATTTGCCATTTTTAATATATGATTTAATTGTGTGATTTGATCATAAGATGATTGATTCATTACTGGTTGCAAAGACAAGTGTGGCGGCATGGTGTTGCATTGGGCATTATGCGCATGGTTGTGCACACCTAGGGTGCGTATGATTTGGGCTTGAGTGTCGGCTTGTTTTCAAGGCCCATAATTAGGCCCATGACTAATTAAAATGTTTAATTAGGAGTTTTAATCACATTATTAAATTTTGATTCAAATCTGAATTTTTAAATTTGTTTGAATGTGATTCAAATCTGAATTTTTAAATTTGTTTGAATGTGATTCAAATCTAAATTTTTAAATTTATTTGAACGTGATTCAAATCTGAATTTTAAAATTTGTTTGAATCATATTCAAATCTGGATTTTTTAGTTGAATATGAGATATTCAATTTAATTTTAGTATGTATGTTTTATTTAATTGTTAAATAGTAATATGCATGATGGATAATCATGAACAATAAAAGACCAATGTGATTGGATTTATTTCTTTTATTTTTCTTTGGGTTGTAAATTAATTAATTTATTTTGGTGGCATTGTATTATAATTATCGTAATATTTTTGGGTTGTAATTTCATTTATTTGAGGATTTTAAAGTCCATGTTCTCATAAATTTGCCTTGGTATGCCAAGGATTACAATTTAATTGGATTGCAAGAAGATCAAGGAGGTCAAGAGCATTGGTGGGACCAGTGGAAGGAATTCAAGATCAAGTGTTGATTATGTACTCTTTCAGCAACTCTTGTAATATGAATGAATGAAATGCACCTAGGAATGCCCTAATTCAATTCTTGGTGGCTCAGAATTGAATCCCTTAAAAAGTCCATGATCATATCATATTTATATTGTTTATTCATGTATGCATGAGATGTATGGGAATGTATGCAAGTATATGATATATGCATGCTAATTGGATAATGTGCAAAGTGAGACCATAATAGTAATTAGGCCGACCATAAAATCTTCCAAACAAATGATTAAGTTAGAAATAGTATAATTAAAGTAATTATATCATGCGCCCTCCATTGAGACAATTATTTTAAGAAATTTTAAATAACTTGCATATGATGCAATTAATTTAAGAGATTTTCTTAAGAATAATTGTTAAGCATGAGATGTTGTAAATATGTAAATGGTTTGGTGACCAATAATGGATGTGCCTGAGGATATTAAAATTATTTGCATGTTTACTGGCTCAATGGGATCAACTTAACTAATGCAAGATAAGTCAATAATGGATGTGCTTGAGATTTTGAGCATTAGGGGCTAGATAAAGGATTGAACCTCACATGAGATGTGATGGGCAAGGAGTTGCTCACTTATAGTTTATTATAATTCCAATAATGGATGTGCCTGAGGATGATCAATGAGATTATAAGAATTCAATCACCCACTAGAAATCCATCCAACTAGGATTTCCATTTCCTACTATGGAAGTGTAGGATTCACTAAGTTAGTGGGAGGACCAATTTGATTTAAATACCATAATCATTTTGGTTAATTACATGATACATTTACTAATTAATCTAGTTATTTTCTGTAGTTATTCTTCTGATAATAATGAGCACACAACAACCACCACTATCCAATATCCTTGCGAGCATACTTGATCACAATAGGTTGACAAGACCTAATCTTTCTGATTGGCTTAGAAATTTGAAACTTTTCCTGAACTTTGAACATATAGGATATGTTCTAGACTTAAATGTTTTTGGTCCCTTACCTCCAGAGGCCACTCAAGAGAAACATGATACTTTGGACAAGTGGAAGGAGCATGATATGAGAGCCAAATGTTACATGCTTACTTCTATGAGTAATGAGTTACAAAAGCAGCATGAGAACATGCAATATGCAAGTGAGATCCTCCTTCATCTGTAAGAGTTGTATGGTAAGCATAGCAGGAATGCCAAGTATAAGATATCTAGGCAACTATTTCGCATGAGGATGTCTAAGGGACAGAATGTTGGGGATCATGTCCACAAAATGATTCGGCTTATTGAGCAGCTGGAATATCTTGACTTTAACATGGATTTCCAACTAGAGACGAATTTGATCCTTCAGTCCCTACCTGAGTTATTTGGGAATTTTGTGACAAATTTCCATATGACTAAGTAAGAATACACCTTTGCTGGTTTTATAACATCCTCACTTTAGCTAGTCCGTACAGTCTACTGTTCCGGTGATCAATGTCAGTCCGGGCAGTTAGAATGTTTGAAATTATAAATAGACTAGAGTGAGGAGTTATAAAGAAACTAAATAATGCTCATAAAAATCAAGGAAAAATTTTTAGAAATGAAATACACTAAGGTTAAATGAGCCGAAACCCCAGTGATGAGTAACCCGAAAGGGAAGTGACGGTGAAGGCCGTTAACAACCCTAGACCCGGGGACAAATTTATAAAATAATTTTTGGGACTCCAGAGAAGGGTCATTGAGGTTCTTATGGCATTAGAATGCTAAGAAAATGCTTAGAAAAATTTTTCAATTGGTACAGACAATTTTGGCTCGTTAAGCCAAACGGAGGGCATTTTGGTCATTTCATCTTCAGAGATAATTTTTGACCAACTTGTCCATTTTTGTAAATAATTTATATCACATAAAATGTGAATAAATATTGTTAAAAATTTAATTGAAATTAAATAGACAAGAAAATGATAGAAAATGAGAAAAAAAGAGGATTATGACATCATTATGATGTCATTACTATTCTCCCACCCAATCACATGTTGACAAATGGCACTAATTTGTTTAAAAAGACTTAATAGGTAGAAAACAGAAGAAAAAAAATCAAAAGCTTCTTATCCCTTCTTCATTGCCGTCTCCCTCCTCTCCTATTGTCCACCAGAGCCAAGCTTTACAAGCTTCATTTTCTTGGTTTTCACTCAACTAAAGCCTAGGTTCTCAACACAAATTCTTGTTCTTTCATCTTGGTAAATCTTTTGGGAGCAAAAAGAAAAGAAAAATAAGAGCCCTAGCAAGTTGGAATTTCACTCCATTAGAGGTTAGTGACCTAAACTTGATTTTCTCTTTAAATTCATGTTAAAGGAGTATGATTGAGTGCAAAATTACAAAGAAATTTAATAAATACCGTGTGTATGCTCATCCCATATTTTTGGCAGCCTTGGTTGGGGTAAGATTTTGATGATTTTCACGGAACTAAAATGGTAGTATGGCTGCCCTTAGTATTAATCTCTTAAGTGGAGTAATGAAATGCAAGTTATAATGCATGGTTTGAGATAGTTGAGTTAGGGTTTGGGATGAAAATGAGACTTTGATCATGTGATGGTGAAAGTAGGTTTTAATGGTCAATTAGTGACCATTTGGTTTTGTTTGAATAAGAAATGAAGTGGTTTGTATAGTGGGAATTGAGTTTAGTATGGCTGCCCTTGGTGACCTGCAGGACTGGGCATTAGTCCAGCAAGTTTGGGTAGTAATAACTGGAATTGTAGAGGTTCAATTGGTGCAAGGCCAATTGGACATGAAACTAGACACATAATGGCACAACTTTAGTGAAGAAACCATGCCCAGAAAATTAAACCAAGTTGACCTAAAGATTGCCCTAATTTGGGTGACCTGCAATCTGCCTGGGTAAAATAATCAAATGAACAGTATTTAGTCATTTGGTCATAACTCAGTGTAGAAAGGTCCAATTGACCTGAAATTTTACCACCAACAAGCAGAGATATAGACCTACAACTTTCATGAAGAAACCTAACCCAAATTATGACCATAACATATTCAAAAAGTGACCTGCAATCACTGCTCAAAATACTATAGATTTGGTCAGTCCAGAAATTATGGAAAAATTACAATCCGGCCAATTGTGGTTTTTGGGCCATAACTTGAGCTACAAAACTCCAAATTGAGTTATTCAAAAAAGGAAATGTAACTAGACAAAATAAAGAACAACTTTCATGTTGATCATTTTGCCAAATTCCCACTGCAAAAATAACTAATAGAATAGTAAACACAAAGCTTGAAATCTGAAAATTTTGAACAATTAACATTAAGCTTAGAAATGGTATTGGCAACCAATACCAACAATTTTAGAATGCAAAATGTGGTATG
This sequence comes from Hevea brasiliensis, assembly GCF_030052815.1. Lineage (NCBI taxonomy): Eukaryota > Viridiplantae > Streptophyta > Magnoliopsida > Malpighiales > Euphorbiaceae > Hevea > Hevea brasiliensis. Next base: position 35,645,275 of record NC_079500.1, read on the forward strand.
TTGGGAGTATTAAAACCAATGTACCTATTGTCCATGTAAAAGTCAACACTTTGTTGACTAATGAATTGAATAGTAACCCAAAACTTGAATTTCAAGAATTGTGAAACTTAAAAGTGTAATATGCCCTAGTATACCTAGCAAGATTGGTTTGGATAGATTGTCATGCCAATAGGGTTCTGTTAGCAGTACTGCATATGGCTTCATGTCATTCTGTGTTTCATGCCCTCCCATGCCATTCTGTGATAAAATAGCCTTTGGCTATGTTAATTGAGTTATTATACTTGAATTATATCCTTGATGATTATTACAGCTTATTAGTTGTTCTATCGCACACCGGGAGACACAATGTGACCGATGGTGTGATGGTCTGAGGTACTTAGTACCCAATGCCAGTTTACCCGTTTATCCAGCCCAGTCGTCTAGAATGGGTTACTCAGGCAATGATAATGAATTTTGCAAAATTTTAATCAACTTATACTGCAATAAATGCCAGAAATTAATTCTACCAAAAATGTAAACATATATTCTGCATATTTACTTTATTTTAGTTATTTTATTTTATATTGTCACCACTAAGCAGAATTGCTTAGCGCATCACTTTTGCCACACGCAAGTACTGGAGACATAGCTGGGGAGCCCAGCAGACATCAGACAAGGTAAACTTACAGAGCTGCATACTGAGTCCAGAGTCACCTCACATTGCAGTGCATTTAGTAGGACATTAGGCCACTTTTGGCATTTTAGTATTTTGTTATTTTGTATTTTGTCAACTTTTGTAATGCAAGGTAGGACATTAAACTCATGTAATTATGCTTTTGATGTAATTATCTATGAACTATGTTCAGTAATAAATGTGAGCATTTCTCATTGAGTTGACTATGATATAAAATGAATGGAATTTTGAGATACTGAAGTCATTTGAGAAATTGTTGAGAATATATTGGTGGTTGAATGAGAATGATGTGATGATTTTATTGGAAGTGTTTTTAACAGATTCAGAGGAACTGTTTTTTCCAATTTACAACTGGCACTCTGCCGGATTTTCTATAAAATTTGTGGAAAATTCAAATTAATAAAAAATTATAAATAAATAAGTAAAAAGGGTAAATTGAATTAAAATATGATTTGGTGCTCCGGCACACTGTGTGGCATATCTTGCTCGGCTACACTGTAGACAGGTAAGGGGTGTCACAGGTTTACTCAACATGCTGGTTATTGCCCAAAAGAATATGCCGGACAATAAAGAAAAAGAGGTAGCTTTGATTGCATCTTCTTCTGCTGAAAAGTCCAACAAGAAGAAGGGTAATAAGAAAAAGAAACCTCAAATTCCTAGTCCTTCTAAGAAGATAGCCAAATAGAAGGGGAAGACCAAAGCTGATAGAGGCAAAGGAAAGTATTTTCACTGCCAGAAGGATGGACACTGGAAAAGGAACTGGCCAGAGTATCTTGCTTCTCTAAAGGACAAGAACGATACACCTTCAGAAGGTATGTCTATATCTTGTTATTTAGATGCTAATGATGCTCATAGTTCATTTACAGCTTGGGTTTTAGATACTAGTACTAGTTCTCACATTTCTTATGATATGGAGGAACTAGCAAACAGTAGTAGCTTGCGTTCTCGAGATGTTAGACTTTGGATTAGCTATGGCTCAACTGTTGAAGCTTTAGCCATAGGATCTAAATCTTTTTACATGTCTATACATGTTTTGTGTTTGAATAACATTTTATATGTACTTGATGCTTTTAAGAACATCATTTCTATATCTAGTTTGACTAGAAATGGCTATGAATTTCAGTTCACAGATGATGTTTGCAATATTTATTTTGAAAATAAATATGTTGGCTCATGTTATATGCAAGATGGTCTTTATTATTTGGATAATAATGATAAACACAAATTGAATGCAAGTGATCTAAATGAATGCAATGCCATGATGAAAATCAACTCAAGTTCAAAATATGCTTGGCACTTAAGGTTAGGTCATATTGCAGAAGATAGGATTGCAAAACTAGAGAAAATGGGGATTTTATCCTCATTAGGTTCTGAACCTACTCCAACTTGTGAATCCTGCCTTCAAGGCAAAATGACTAGATCACCCTTTGTTAGACAAGGACTAAGAGCTGAAAATATTTTGGAGCTAATACATAGTGATGTATGTGGTCCATATAAAGAAATGGCTAGAGGAGGTTTTCATTACTTTATTACCTATACTGATGATAAATCAAGGTTTAGGAATTTGTATTTGATGAAATACAAACATGAATCCTTTAAAAAGTTCAAAGAATTTAAATCTGAAGTAGAAAATCAAACAGGAAAAAGTATTAAAGCTCTTCGATCAAATCATAGAGCTGAATACTTGAGTATTGAATTTGATGAATACTTGAAAGAGCATGGCATTATTGTCTAGCTGACTCCTCCAGGAATGCCACAGCTGAATAGTGTATCTGAAGGAGAAATCGTACCCTATTAGATATGGTATGTAGTATGATAAGCTATTACTAATATACCAATCTCCTTTTGGGGATTTGCATTAGAATCGGCTTTGTATTGTATATTCTGAATAGGATTCCATCAAAATCAGTATCTTCCACACCTTATGAGATATGGCATGGAAAAAACTAAGTCTTAAGCATGTTAAGATTTTAGGTTGTCCAACTTATATCAAAAAGCTGAACACTGATAAATTAGAAACCAGATCAAAAATGGGTCGATTTGTTGGATATCCAAAAGAGAGTTTTTTATATTATTTTTATTTACCTACATCACAAAAGGTTGTGGTAAGTAGAGATGCCACATTTCTTGAACAACAGTTTGTTCAAGAAGGAGGCAAAGGAAGGCAAATAGAGTTAGAATTGGAGAATTCTGACTAACCAACAGATCAGATGGATATAGATCCATCTAATCAACCTACACCTATTGATGAAGCATCTACAGCTATTCCTCGTAGATCAACTAGGATATCTCACCCACCAGTGAGATATGGTTTTCTTCATGAAGATGAACAAGAGTTGTTTACTCGTGAAGAAGTAGATCATAGAGATGATCCACTTACCTATGAAGAAGCTATATCAGATATAGACTCTTCAAAATGGATTGTTGCTATGAAATCTGAAATTGATTCCATGTATAAGAATCAAGTTTGGGATCTTGTTGACCCACCTAAAGGTATTATACCTGTAGGAAATAAATGGGTTTTCAAGAAGAAAATTGGTTCTGATAGAAAGGTAGAGACCTATAAAGCAAGGCTAGTAGCGAAAGGATTTCACCAAAGGCAAGGAATCAACTATGAGGAGACTTTCTCGCCTATTGCCATGCTTAAATTAATTAGGATTCTATTAGCAATAGCTGCATACTATGATTATGAGATTTGGCAGATGGATGTCAAAACAGCTTTTCTCAATGGATACATAGAAGAAAACATTTTCATGGAATAACCTAGAGGTTTTGAATCCCAATATGGTTCCAAAGTATGCAAGCTAAAGCGATCCATTTATGGGTTAAAACAAGCTTTGAGGAGTTGGAACATCCATTTTGATGAAGCCATTAAGTCATTTAGTTTTATTAAAAATAAGGATGAGCCATGTTTATATAAGAAGGTTAGTAATAGTGCTGTCACTTTCCTTATCTTATATGTGGATGACATTTTGTTGATGGGTAATGACATAGGTATATTAACAGCTGTAAAGGTGTGGTTGTCAAATACATTCTCCATGAAAGACTTAGGGGAGGCAACCTATATTCTTAGGATTCGCATCCATAGAGATAGAGCGAAAAGAATAATTGGTTTATCCCAAAGTCTATACTTGGAAAAGGTGTTAAAGAGGTTTAACATGCTTTATTCCAAGAGAGGATTGTTACCAGTGAGACATGGCATCCACCTTTCTAAAGAGATGTCACCAAAGACACCTGAAGAAAGAGATAAAATGGCCAGGATTCCATATGCTTCGGCTATTGGAAGTTTGATGTATGCAATGTTGTGTATTAGGCCGAATATCGCATATGCTGTTAGTTTGACTAGCATATTTCAATCCAATCCAGGTTTGGAACACTGGATAGCTGTCAAGAATATCCTTAAGTACTTGAGAAGAACTAAGGATTTATTCTTGATTTATGGAGGTGGTGACTTGCAATTGGATGGTTATACTGATTCTGATTTCCAATCAAATATCGATGATAGAAAGTCTACCTCTGGGTTTGTGTTCATTTGTAATGGAGGTGCAGTTAGTTGGAAGAGTTCTAAACAGAGTATGACTACTGATTCCACTACAGAGGCTGAGTACATTGCTGCATCAGATGCTGCAAAAGAGGTTGTTTGGATATAAGGAAACCCAGTCTCACTAGAAATCCAAACACATAGAAAGACGCTACGACATTATCAGAGAGATACTTGGGTGAGGCGATGTAGCCATGCAGAAAATAGCATCAGTTGAAAATCCAGCTGATCCATTCACTATGTCATACCCTACTCCTCTGTAAGGTATAACATGATCCCATAGTACACCTAACGAATTACCGTACTTCGCTTACCGGTAACCCATTAAATATACTATAAGGGATTTTAAAATAATTTCTATACATTTTTAAATTGGTGGGTAAATTGTTTTCACAAATATTAAAACTTTTAATTGACATTATAAGTCACAAATCAAATTTTTGGATATTTAAAACTACCGTAATTTTTACAAAAATTTCAACAGATTACCGTCTATATTTTGAAAAAATAGTTCTTCAAAACCTGAAACGAAACACACTTCTAATATTTTTACTCAACCATAACTCCAATACAAATCCATTTCATCTCATAATCTCATACAAGAAGCTCAGCTCAAAATCAACTGCAATTCGAAGCATCTCATTTCAAAAAAAGAATAATTTCTCATTCACAAAATACAAAAATTTAATTATTTACATTGATTACAAAACTCAAAAATAAATTTGAATATTGCAATAATTTGCATTTTAATTACATATCCAAAATAATATTACAAGAGTTCTTGTCACACTCTACCCCTCCATAAGGCATAACATGATCCCGTAGTATACCTAATGAATTACCAACTTCGTCTGCTGATAACCCATTAAATACACTACAAGGGATTTTAAACCTTTTCTTACTTCCTTTTACAGTGGTGAGCACTATTTACAGGTGTTAAAATTTTTTTTGAGCTGAAGTGAAACTGCTAATACATTTGAAGAATTAATAATTTCTGCAAGAATTTTGGCAGAGTGCCATCTGTATTTTGAATAAAATAGTTCTTAAAAAACCTGTTAAAAAGCACTTCAATTATTTTGTTCAATCCCCAAACTCCAATATTCAATCAACACAATAAGTTTCTCAACAATTGTCAATTCAAATTCACAATAATTTTTCAATGTTTTCAAAAGCTGAGACAAAAGAATATATTACAATATTTACAAACCAAAATAATTTACAAATTTAGTTTATAACTTTAATGTACAATTTTAATTTACAACTGCTCAAAATCAAGAACAATATATACATACAGTGAACATATATTACAATACAAAATGCAAGTATGGTATACTCAATATACCCGATGAACTCTCAATGAAGCACTAGCAGCCTAGTCTGCTGCCCTGTCAGTCTGTCTACCTGCGACAGCAATGAAAAGCTATCGCTGAGCCAATGTCTCAGTGGTGCACAACATTAACAAAATACAACTTTAAATCATTATTCATAAGTCATTTAAATAGTGGATACTTAAAACCATAGTTAAATTCAAAGACAGTGATTGTCATAAAGAATTTAAACTCCATTTCACAATATCACAATAAATATCAATAAATCACACACAGCTTAATCATGTTCCAAAGTCCAATTCATCCCAAGAGTCGATGGCTAATGAGGAATAACATAGCTAGCTAGCAATAATATGAGTACTCATTCTATTTGTCCTCAACAGGCACACACCTCAACACTTCAGCCAGAGAGGCAATTCAAAGTCAATTCATCCCACTAGACAAGCTAGCGAGGAATTCAATCAATACACATGATAGCTGTGGTTTCAAACCAATTGCAATATTTTCAAACAATAAATATCCATCAAATTTCAATTCAAATCATTTTTCACAATTCAAAACAATAACATATAAAATTCTCATAATTTATTTCAATTGAAAAGTCAAAAGAAATAATTGTTATGCACAAACCTCTGATAAATGTCTCTTGGCCCTGACTCAGTATTTTCTTCCCCTTCCCTGAGTCTTTGCTAACTGAAACACACAATTTGAAGTGTTTCAGTACTCATTTAAACCGTCTCTAATAATAAGGCTTAATAATTAATTTATTGATTTCTATTATTTCTTTAGTCAACCTAAAGTGTTGACCCTCGATGCACTCAAGGTGAATTAGGTTTAATGTTACCAATATGTCACATTTTATGGTCTTTTAGTGTTGGTACATGTTACCAAATTCACTTTCAAGTATATTGCATTTTATTGCAATTTGCTGGATTTCGGTATACTAATTTAACCTAGCTGGACGATCTAGTTCCCTCGGTTTTCGAGTTTCGGTCCAAACTACAAACTTGTAAGTCTATGTCTTATTGCACACAGGGCAAAATTTCAGGTCATTCTGAGTTGTGTAAACCAAGATATGGTCAATTAACCAATGCTAGACAAAATGTACCAAAATGGTAACTTTAGGTCATTTTTAGGTCACTTTTGGTTCAGCCAATTTTTATACCCGAACTTATACAAGCTATTTGACTCGCTTATGGTCATTTATGGGTGTTAGTGTCTTCATAAGAATTGTAGATATATGTCTAAAATATTCATGGTAAAAATTTCAGGTCAATTGGACTTGTTTTGAGTGAGTTATGGCCAAAACACCAACTGCTGCCCAAATGGTTAATTTTCAGGCTTTCAAAGCACTAATTCGGATTTGGTCATTTTGCAAGTCACCTTCTAGGCAGAATTTTGGTAAGCTTCCTTCATGAAAGTTGGCACATTTTGTGCCTAGTTTCACCTCCAATTGGTCTCATACCAATTGGAGCCACACACTTAAGGTTCTGAGCCAAAACATACACTGCCCTATTACAATTTGTTCATCCTTTACCAATTACACATCCTATGCTTACCAAGTTCACTCTTCCATGCCAATTCTGGTTTGTACCATAACATTAACACATTTAGCAACACATTTTTGGTCATTTTGGCAGCTTGTAATCACTCTCAACATACACCTTATAACTCAGAATTTTTCCTAGTCCAATTACAACAATTAAAGTCTCATTTACAACAATTCAACCACATGAACATACCTCATTTCCATGTCCAATTTCAAACAATTATTTATATACACATGCTTCCATCAATGGAAACATAATTCAACAATATTTCATGAACTCAAACTATGACACCCCTTACCCGTCTACAGTGTAGCCGAGCAAGTTATGTCACTCAGTGTGTCGGAACACCAATTCATGTTTCAATTTCAATTAATCCCTTTTAATTTATTTATTTATAATTTCTGATAAAACTAAATTTTTCTGCAAATTTTATAGAAAATCCGGCAGAGTGCCGACTATAAATTGGAAAAACAGTTCTTCTGAACCTGTTAAAAACACTCCCAATAATATCATCACATTATTCTCAATCAACCTCCAATATATACTCAACAATTTCTCAATTCACTTCAGTATCTCAAAATTCAATTCAATTCAAAACACAGTCAACTCAATGAAAAATGCTCAATTTATTACTGAACATATTTCATAGATACTTACATCAAAAGCTTGATTACATGAATTTATAATATACATTACAGAAGGTTACAAAATACAAAATATCAAAATATCAAAATATCAAAAGTGGCCTAATGTCTTATCAAATGCACTGCAATGTGAGGTGACTCTGAACTCTGAGTGTAGATATGAAGGCTCACCCTGTATGAGGCCTGCTGGACTCCCCAGCTATGTCTCCAGTACCTGCGCCTGGCAAAAGCGACGCGCTAAGCAATTCTGCTTAGTGGTGACAATATAAAATAAAATAAAATAAAATAAAAACATGTGTGCAAAATGTATGTTTACATTTTTGGGTGGACTAAATTTCAAATATTATTTATTGCAATATTATTTGATTAAAATTTGGTAAGATTTATTAACATTGCCTGAGTAACCTATACTAGTTGACTGGACTAGATAAACGGGTAAACTGGTACTGGGTACTAAGTACCTCGGACCATCACACCATCGGTCACATTGTGTCTCCCGGTGTGCAACAGAACAGCTAATAAGCTGTAATAATTATCGGGGATTAAACCCAAGTATAGCAACTCAATATCATAGCCAAAGACTATTATGTCCCGGAATGGCATGGAAAGCCATGAAAAACATAATGGCATGAAGCCATATGCAGTACTGCTAACAGAACCCTATTGGCATGCCAACCTATCCAAACCAATCAAATTAGGCCTACTAGGGCATTTAACACTTTTTATTTATGTAATTCTTTGAAATTAAATTTTTATGATTACTATTTATTTCATTGGTCAACCAAAATGTTGACTTTTGCATTGGCTATAGGTAAATTAGTTTTAATATCATCAACATACCATATTTTGCATTTTAAACTTGTTGGTATTGGTTGCCAATACCATCTCTAAGCTTAAAGTGAATTGGACAAAATTTTCAGTTTTCAAGCTTTGAGTTTACTATTCTATTAGTCACCTTTGCAGTGGGAATTTGAAAAAATGATCAACATGAAAGTTGTTCCTTATTTTGTCTAGTTGAATTTCCTTTTTTGAATCACTCCATTTGGAGTTTTGTAGCTTAAGTTATGGCCTAAAAACCATAACTGGCCGGATTGGACAGATTCCAAAATTCTGGGTAAAATTGTTTCTGCCAGATTTGGTAACTCAAGTTTGGTTGGCAATTTGACTAGGTTATGGTCATAATTTGGGTCAGGTTTCTTCATGAAAGTTGTTGGTCTATATCTCAACTTATTGCTGGTAAAATTTCAGGTAAATTGGACCTTGCTACATTGAGTTATGGCCAAATCACCAAATACTGTTCATTTAGTCATTTTGCCTAGGCAGATTGCAGGTCACCCGGATTGGAGCAAGGTTTTGGTCCACTTAGTTTGGTCTTATGGGCATGGTTTCTTCACCAAAGTTGTGCCATTTTGTGTCTAGTTTCATGTACAATTGGCCAAACACCAATTGAACCTCTACAATTTAAGTTATGGCTGTCTAAACAGACTGGACTCACATCCAAACCTGCAGGTCACACAAGGTAGCCACTCCAACCTCAAATCCCACAACCCAATTCACTTCATTTTTTATTCAAACCAAACCAAATGGTCACTAATTGACCATTAAAACCTACTCCCATCATCACAAGATCAAAGTCTCATTCTTCAACCCAAACCCTAACTCAACATTTCCAAACCATGCATTATCATTGCATTTATCAATTCACTTATAAGATACACATTAAGGGCAGCCATACTAGCATGTTAGCTCTCCAAAAATCATCATCATATTACCCTAACCATGGCTGCCAAAATCTAGGGTTAGCATACCAATGGTGTTTCATCAAATTTCTTTGTCATTTACACACATTTATAGTTCTTAAACATGAAATTTAAGTAAAATTCAAGGTTTAGGTCACTAACCTCTTTTAGCTCAAATCCAAGCCAACCAAAACTTTAATTTTTCTTCAAAATTTTGCTGCCCAAAGCTTTCTCAAGGTGTGGGGTGAATTTTTTGTGAAGACAACTAGGGCTTTTGGTGGAAGAAAGCTAGGGAAATGGAGGTTTAGAAGTTTGTTGATGGTGGTTATGGTGGAATGGTTCACGGCAAGAGGAAGAAGAAAGAAAGAAAAGTCTGATTTTCTTCATTTTCCAGCCCATTTGACCTCTTTTAAGTTAGTTTATGCCATGTGTCAACACTTGAGTGGGTCAAGGCACACTAATGACATCATGTGATGTCATAAATTCCCATTTAATTCATTTTTTTTTCTTTTCTTTTCTACTCATTTTCAATTCAATTTTTAGTAATATTTATTCACATTTTATGTCATAATAATTATTTACTTAACTGATCACCTCTGAAGGCGAAATGACCAAAATGCCCTCCGTTTGGCTTAATGGGCCAAAATTGTCTGTACTGATTGAAAAATTTTTCTAAGTATTTTCTTGGCATTCTAATGCCATAAGAACCTCAATAACCCTTCTCTGGAGTCCCAAAAATTATTTTATAATTTTTTCCCCGAGTCTAGGGCTCCTAGTTGCGAGAACCGCAACTTCTCACTAGGTTACCCATCGCTAGGGCACCGGCTCATTTAACTTGGTTGTATTTTATTTCTAAAATTTTTCCTATATTTTTCTTATTAATATTTGAGTTAATTATAGTTCCTCACTTTAGTTTAAATATTTTTCTAGACATTCTAGCTGTCCGGACAGACACCGATTACCGGAACAGTAGAATGTATGAAATTGCTACAGCCTCTTAGACAAACACTTCAATCTTCTTCATGAGGCTGCCACAAATTTACACATACCCATCAACCTCCATTTGCAATTTTCAAGCTTACAAATCAAATCTTACTCATGGAATTCCACTACAATACAATCAAACATTTAAATCATCATTCAAACCACTATTTACATGCAAGAACAAACTGTTCATAGTGAAGTTCCATGGCTGCCAAAATGTACATCTCTATTAAAACATCAAACTTCAAAAATTCTTCCATAAATCAACTACCCACAACACCCATTCAAAGTTTAATGAAACAAGAATTAAAAATACATACTTACCACTTTTGAAATTATTCAAAACCTCACCAAAACTTAACTTTTTTTGCTGCCTATCTACTGTCCAAGTTGTATAGAACAACTTTAGTGAAGGAATCTAATGGAAAATGTAGCTAGAGCATGCTTGCATGGAGCTCTCACCATGGATGGCCATGGAGGTTTTCTCTCCCTTGTTTTCGGCTGGTTTTTCCCAAGGTTGAAGATGACAAAATTTTTCTGTCCAAGGGTTGATTAGTGGTCCATTTAAGTGGTGTTAGTGGAGCACTAATTGAATAAAAGTATATTTTAAGGTTAAACTTTCTAATTTTCCACATTTTCCTCCTATCTTTTGCTATTTAGATTATGTACCACTATTTTAATTTTTCATGATATTTTCCAAGTGTAATATCATTTATTTTTAATGGAAATTTAGGTCAAAAGACAACTCGGAGTGTCAAATGACCACAATGCCCCTGTTCGGGTTGCATTTCCGATTTTTCGGTAACACTGAGTTTTGTCATTTTCTCGATTTCTCTTTTTTTTTTGTACTAATTAATTAATTTTTCTTTAATATTTCTAATGATATTTATACTTCAATAGATGTTTATTTAAGTCTTAAAAATATTTTTTAGGGTTCCCCGCGGTCCAGGGCTAGTCAACGGTCTACACCGCAACTTCCCAGTGCGGTCACCCATTGCTATGGTTCTCGACTCGTTTAACTTGGTTACATTTCATTGCTATTATTTTTCCTTTATTTTTCTTATATTTTCTTTTCTTGTATTTCATTATTTTATGTCTCCTCATCCATATCTAAGTGTAGTTCTAAGCATCCTAGCTGTCCATACAACACTGGTCACCGGAACAGTAGAGCGCACTACCGAACATAGGGGTGTTACAGTTCTTGTACAACTGCTCAACCAATTTACATACATATAATTACATGCATACATCAAAATCTAATGTACCAGGGTATACCTCTAATATACCCAAAGTTAATCCCAATGAGTCTCTAAGGTGCAGCTATTGGAAATCTCACTCGGCTGCTCTATCTTTACTTTCACTTGCAATAGCATACAAAGTTATCGCTGAGTGGTGAACTCAGTGGTGCACAACCATGATTTAAAACATAATATACAATACCTTACCAAAAGTTTAGCAAAGAATTTGGAAATCTTGAAATTCAATCAAAATTCTAAAAATCAAAATATTCGTTGTCAATAAAATAAATCATTTGTTAAAATGACTCTGCTCAAGAATTTCAACTTTATCAAATCATAACTGAACATTTAAAGTAATTCCAGTAACTTATGGAAACAAATCATAATTCCAATAAAATCAATTATGCATAAATCCCTTTTGAAATCATAATTCTTACTATTCAAAACCCATTCTTTATCTCACTAACTATGCAAGACTAATTCGTAAGGGCTATCTTCGGGGCTATTCTAACTCCCTATGGTTGGGGAGGTCGAATCGGGATTCTAACTCCCTATGGTCGCGGAGGTCAAATCATCGTGCACAGTACACACCACAATAATGCAACTTTCGAAAGGGCCAATGAAAAACTTAGATCTAACCTCTAATAAGAGGAGAATCTAAGCTTGTACACATACCATGGTATTCAAAACAAAACAAAGCTGACTCCATTATCTCCTCAACAAATGAGAGAGACGGGTAATAACTTAGTCAAGTATCTATAGTGAGATATAAAACAATATTATGAATCTATTTATCCTTTTTGTGAGCATAAATACAACACAATTCAATTCAAAGTCAATTCTAATATCCAATAATTTTTATGCTCATCACAATTCAAAACATAAATTTGTATTTTTCCATGCAAATCCCATTTCATTAATAAATTTCCAAAACTGAACTCATTCAATTCATATCTAAAATAAAATCATAACTTAATCATTTTCCCAAAACTAAACTCATTTATACTATAACACATTTCAATAATCATTGAAATAAATTTAATAATTGGTAAACATAATAAATAAAGAACATAAAATCATTTACTCTAATTAGATATGAAAAACATTAGCAATTTAAAACTAGTTGTGCATAAACCTCTTTATTGACTAGTTTACTCCAAATTTTAGTTTTTTCTTGAAAATCCCTTTCCAGTCTCTTTTTCAACTGAAACATACAATTTACAGTGTTTCAGTATCATAACTTATAATAAATCCAATAAATAATTCATGTATACTGAATTCTAGCCCTAATATGCTTAAATTAATATTCTTTGAAATTTGCATTTTTGGGTTACTATTCATGGCACTATTCAAGTCAAAATATTGACTTTCTCATGCTTAGTAGGTATGTGAACTCCAATTATACTCACATACCACATTTTGAGTGTCAAATTTATTGGTCTTGGTTGCCATTTCAATTTATAACTCTCCTAAGAGAAATTGCCATTTTATAGTTTTGATCCCCTGTTTTGCATTATTCCATTGCTCTGGTTACTGTGGAAATTTGGCTAAGTGTCCTACATCAAAGTTGTTCCTTATTGTCTTATCTTTAATTTCCTTTTTGAATCACTCCATTTGGATTTTTTAGGCCAAGATATGGTCATTTTACTAAGGCTGGCTCGATTGGTGTTACCCAGAATTTCTGGGCTTTTTTAGGTTCAGGCAGTTTTGGACAAATAAATTTGGGTGGCAATTTCATTTGGTTATGGGCAGAATTTGGGTTAGTGTTCTTCATGAAAGTTGTAGTGTGATACATTTCCAATGCCACAAAAATCAGGTCATTTGGATCTGCCTAGGTCAAGTTATAGCCAAATAAACAAGTGGTCATTTTTGTACAGTGGCAGTGCACATTACCCGGATTTGACCTAATTGTTCACTGTCTAAATGTCATTTTCTGTGCATAGTTTCTAAATGAAAATTATGTCTTTATGTGTCTAATTTCATTCTCAATTGATCTCACACCAATTGGGTTCGTAAAATGTAAGTTTTGGTCCCTAAAATGGGCCTACGTCAGGCTGTCTAGTAGTGACCCCTCACCAATCCGAATTTAACTTAACTTCTCACCATTCAACACATTCTAAATTACACCATTTAACTAGTTTAAACCTCACTTAGGTCAAAGTAAATCAATTTACCAAATTCTCAAATTTTCCCCCCAAACCCTAAGGGTCAAGAACCCTAATTTTTCTACTTGATTAAATCCTTGTAATTAAAGTGTATAAACACTATCCAAACACTAAATTAAGCTTAATTACACTTTTAATTCCCTCAAAATCTATCAAACCCTACCCCTTCTAATGTTGGAGTAATTATTAGGAGAGATTATATTTTTAAAGGTCCCTTAGGCAAATCCCACATCGGCAAAGCACAGAGATGGTCTTGGGTTCAAAATGTAATGATATGTAAAATGGGGGAACTAATCACTAGAGGCGCCTTTTGGTGGAATGGCTTAGAGAGTTAGAAGAACTCCAGGGTTAAGCATACTCGCTTGAGAGAAATCCTAGGATGGGTGACCTCCTGGGAAGTTCTCCATTCCACCTATGGGACAAAACCTTAAGGCTTATGGCCAAAGCGGATAATTCCTCTAGTGGTTGGAGCTCGACCATTACAGCTAAAACTGACAAAGCCTTATCCCATTTCTCACTCTGAATGTGCTGGTCTAATTTCTTCTTAATGTAGATCCAATGCCACCCACGTGAGTTTCCCTTGATGGTTTCTTTTATTCTAGCTTCCTCTGCTGGGACTCCTATTATTTGCGCGAACCATTTCCATGTTTATCTGTGATCAAGGTGGAGATAAATACGATTCTGAGCTACACAACAGATTTCTAACAGCATCTGATATTCTTCTACCATAAGCGTTGTGTCGACATCATTGAAAGAAAATACTCTATAGTTGGGATTTCAAGTAGACAACATGGCCTTTATTACTAGGGCCTGTGCTTTGACCCGTATCAAGGAGGCAATCTTCTCATATTTTTTCTCAAACTGTGCCTGGGCATGATTGGGCAATGATTTCCAACTATTCAATAAGTCATCAAAACCAGCTGTTCTAATCTCAATTTTACTAGGATCTAATGGAAGCAACGAATAGGCTTCTGCTTCTATCTCACCAGTCTGTAGGGATTCAGAGCCATGGACTGATTTGAATCTTTGTTGAGCACCCTATTTCTATTTTGAAACCTTTTCGGCTGACTGACTCGAAGATGCCATTTTAAAGTTTTCCCTACCCTTGGTAAACACCAATTTTTAATACCTGTAAAGGAAAAAGGTAGCAGCATAAATTCAGGTAATTTTGAATTATACTACTTGCGCAACCATATTTATACACCTATCGAAGTAGGAAGGTGTTTAGATTCATCCTGGCAGTATGATTCAAAATTACCCTCATATTATTTAAGAAAAACTTAAAGATATAATCAGAGTAGGGTAAAAGAAAGTATGTCCCTTTTATCCTAAAATATGGTGATCGTGACACCGGATAGATACTATCTAATTGAATGGTCCTACCTTCAAGGATGGCTTATCATAGGCTTTGACTAATGTGACAGTTTAGCTCAAAGTTTAATTTTCTAAAGCCATAGGTCCCCAAATTGTCCCTACTGTAAATAGTAGAGCCTCATTTCACCATTATGATAATGACGAGAAAAAAATCCACGGTTATCACGATAGGTGAAACAAGTTCCAATCTGAGCAGAAGTCTTCACGGATACTAACGGGGTAAAAACCCATGGGTAATGCTACATGACCCCCCCTACTTCCTACAGGGTAAGAGAGCTCGGGTATAGGGCTAAAGTGTGTGAGGACATTGAGTAGGTGATTTGTGTGTGAAGGGACATATTTACCTCTTCCTTATTTAAGGGAAATTTAGGCAAAGATTACTGTAATAAATAAAACAATCAAAACAAACAAAACGGTTAGAGAGAATAATAAAAAAATATTAAAATCTCTGATTCTATAAGTTAACCCCCATAATTACAGACTCATAAGAACACAGAATTAAATTTACTTTTTAGACTTCTTAAACTAGGGTTATTTTGGTATATGTCCTAGTAGAGTCGCCAAGCTATCGCAAGGACTTTGCGATTGCCGATTTATACTCCAATAAGGGTTTTGATCTTTTCCTAATTGGTTTCACTTTCCTTCTCTGAAAATGAGCGGTACCGACGATCAGAGAGCTACTAGTCCTCCCTCCGTTCATATCTCATGGACATCGGACGAAGGTGAGGTGGTCAGACTGAGCGAGCAACCGACCTGAACCTTCGACAACCTCTATCCCAGTTCATGGTCGGGTGACTAAATCAAAACAAGCGTCTTCTTTAGGGAAAGAGAACTTACCCGTAGATGAGTTACTGTCGGTTCTCAAGGAAACCGACCTCCAGTCCATTAGCTAAGAGTACAACCTTTGAACTGACTCCTTTGAGCTTATCAGGTGTCATGGCAATCTCCGAGCCGATCATTTCTTTGAAGAAACCGACTTGATCATAGTTTATAAGGAACAATTGAAAGCTGGGCTTCAGTTTCCCCTGAATGGGTTCTACCGAGCCGTCCTGAAGTTCCATCAGGTTAGCGTAGCCTAAATGCATCTGAACTCCTGGTGGACTCTGGTGGCTTTCAGAGGTTTATACTGGGCTAAAAAGCTCAAGCCTACAGTAAAGGTTTTTGCTGAGTTGCATAGGCTTGCTCGGCGGAAGGACAATGAATATTGGTTTTTCCAAGCCAAGCCAAACTACGGGCTTTTCACTGATCTCTCCTCTTCATTAAAGAATTAGAAAAATCAGTTCTTCATATTGAGGAGCAAGGACCCAAATGGCTTTGAAGGTATCCCATGCAGTTGGCAATATCTAGTTCCTCTAATTCCAAAGAAGAACACCCTAAATAAGGACGAGGAAGCCATGGTAAAGGAATTGAAGGATCAGGCGACCACTCACAAGTATTCTTGTTTGGATGCAGTTATGGCCAAACTGAAGTGGTGGCTAATGCAAGTGATCGCCCGTGAGGATTATGAGCTGCAACTCTCTGACCTCGGACCCGGGATCGATACAACCTAAATCTTCAGTCTCCTACCTATAGTGATCTCACTAACTTATTTTCTGTGCAGTTATGGTGGGAGGTGAGAGCGCGAAGGAGAACCGTAAGTGAAAAAGGGAGGTCACCCAAAAAGTGTGAGAAATGAAAATCGCTACTGCCTCCCAGATGCTGAGGCGGGACTCGGTAGAAGTGCCGGGCTCTTCGTTCCAACCTCCAAAACAACCAACCCCAGAGATAGAGATCAGTCCTTCCCCTCCTCGATAAGATGAGCCACCGCCTCCGTCGGTTTCTTCAAATGTGGAAAGAGGGTCTTCCCAACCAACTGTAAGGACCCTCTCTTATGGTG
This sequence comes from Hevea brasiliensis, assembly GCF_030052815.1. Lineage (NCBI taxonomy): Eukaryota > Viridiplantae > Streptophyta > Magnoliopsida > Malpighiales > Euphorbiaceae > Hevea > Hevea brasiliensis. The sequence continues at coordinate 35,662,387 of NC_079500.1, forward strand.
CTCAAGTCCTCATCCACTCCCTAGAAAAGAATCGCTTGGTTTGGGGGAATCCTAGCTTGGCCAAGGTCCTGTTAGTAGTATGCCCTAGAGCATATCATTTAGTATGTATCTTGAACATATTTTTAATAATAAAAGGCATTTCCACTTTTCCGTTTACATAATATATTTATGTGTAATAGAAAAGGTCCATTGATATTTTGTTAGAAATATTATTCTTAAGTTGTTAAGAATATGAGTGACAATATTTCTAGCACAAAGTATCATAAATAGGTTCACAATCGAGGATACTTCATAATAAGGACATGACTTATCCAGAAAAGATTGTATTCATGTTTGTTCCCAAGTTATTTATATGAGATATAAATAAGATGGAATGGTGAGTCTCATGCCATATAACAAACATGATAGGCACTTATAAATGATAAGTAGGTCAACCGGTGACACTTATGACAAGCACATGGAGTTTACTCTTGTCAATGTTTTGTCATAAATCATATCGTGCATATAATCTTTAGACACGAGATAGCACAGCTTATCTTGTATATAGGTAGTTTGAGTTTGATACTACTTTCATACTTGTACTATGTATGGGTATATGGGCATGTGTTGGCTCTCGCTAGTTATATATGGAGGTAGGTGTTGATCAAGATGGAATCTGTTCCTCTAAGTAAATAGAGATAAAATCCTATGTTCATTTAATTGTTCTTGATGTTTCAAGTTCTGGCCAGACAGATAGATTTATTCGTAAAAGAGTTTCGATGAGAAAATCTTTTTAATCAAGAACTGGAATTAAAAGAGAACATAATATTCATAGCAAATGGAGTTTGACATAAACCATGACTCCAGTGTGAGTTGGGATTTTGTAACAGAGAGATTCTAGTGCATGGTAACATATGATTATAGGTTCATTTAAGGTAAACCTTATTACTAATTGGGTGGCCATGGCATGCTATGCTAGGTGTTAACCATGGTCTATGAGGTTCATAAAATGATTTAGAGAAATCATTTATGGTAAGAAAGAGTTCTGATGATATTAAGAGTTGATATCATGTCTCATTGCCAATTAGTGATGAGCCTAGTAAGTCACACACATACACAAGTTATCACCTATTTAAATATGATTTAATTAATTAATTAAAGAGTTTAATTGATTAATTAAATAGATTTGGTTTGCAATAAAATTGCAAAGTCCCTAGCATGACTTGAAACCAAATCTAGATTATTGGATGTGTAGTATAAATTAAATTTATATTTAAAGTGTTTAAATATGAATTTAATTGATGAGAAATTAATTAATAGAGATTAATTAATTAATTTATATTTGATATAAATTAATTAGAAGAAGAAAATAATTATTTTGGGTTAAGAACTCAAAATTAAGACACAGGGGCATTTTGGTCATTTTGCAGTGTGACACGTGGCACCATGAGATGGTGACACATGGCATAACACATAAGCTTGCCAAATATTTTTAATCATGTAAGATGATTAAAATCAAGATTAAATATAGGTTTGACACTTGGCACAATGTGATTGGGTCACTTAAACCTAGAGCTAATCAAAAGGTGACATGTGGCTAGGGTTTAATGTGTTAACCTAGCTATTTAAGTGGGGTTATGAAAAGAAAACACAACCAGCAGCCTCTCCTCTCAATTGTCACGCCACTTTGAGCCTCTCCAGCCATTCTTCTTCATCTCTCATCAATTCAAAGAGATTAGCCATCAATCTCTTGAATTAAGAACACTAGAAATTGTTTCTAGTGTCCTGTTTGCATCTCTAATCTCTTAAAAGGCAGAACTTGAATTTCTAATTAATAGAAAAGGCTTTAGAAGCTGTTCAAGGGCTGCCATAGGTGTTCTTAGTGTGGACAAGCTAGAGGGACAACATCTGGTGTCCTGAAGACGAATCTCAAAGGCGCAGACACGCTGCAGCACATCAAGAGGTTAGTGTAATCGTTCTTGATTTAATCTAGGGTTCTAAAATTAATCTGATTAATTTTAAAATCTTAAATGGCAAATACAGATCCAAAAACATATTAAAAGAGTTTTAATATGTTGTTTATCATTGAAATCAAATAGATAAAAATAAATCTTGCATGGTGCATGTGACCCTAGGTGAAAATTTTTGAATTCAATGGTATAATCTTTTGTTTTTCACGCTTCCGTTCCTTCAATTGGTATCAGAGCCACTATATTTGCCATTTAGATTGTTGATTATATAATTTAATTGTGTGTTTGATCATGAGATCAAGTGATTCATTGCTGGTTGGATCAAGAGGTGTGGCGGCACACATGGTGAAGCCACCATTGGTGGCGGCAACAATGGTTCCATGGGTGGTTCAAGGTTTGGCTTTTAATTCTGCAATTGTTGTATGATCTAAGGCCTATTCTTTGACTAATTAAAGTGTTTAATTAGTTGTTTTAATCACACAATTAAATTATGATTCAAATCAGAATTTTAAAAATTGTTTGAATGTGATTCAAATCTGAATTTTAAAAGTTGTTTGAATGTGATTCAAATCTGAATTTTTAAAGTTGTTTGAATCATATTTAAATCTGATTTTTTAAAATTGATTCAATAAAATTCAGATCTGATTTTTTAAAAAATATTTGAATGTGATTCAAATCTGATTTTTTAAAAAATGTTTGAATGTGATTCAAATCTGAATTTTTGAAGTTATTTGAATGTGATTCAAATCTGAATTTTTAAATTTGTTTGAATGAGATTCAAATCTGAATTTTTAAATTTATTTGAATCATATTCAAATCTGGATTTTTAAGTTGAATATGAGATATTCAATTTAATTTAAGTATGTATATTTTATTTAATTGTTAAATAGTGATATGCATGATGGATGATCATGGACTATAAAAGACCAATGTGATTGGATTTATTTCTTTTATGTTTCTTTGGGATTGTAAATTAATTTATTTTAATTTATTTTGGGCATGTATTATTAAGTTTGTAATATTTTTGGGTTGTAATTTCATTTATTTAAGTTCTTGTAAATTCGCCTTGGTATGCCAAGGATTACTATGTAATATTGGATTGCAAGAAGTTCAAGGAGGTCAAGAGCATTGGTGGGACCAGTGGGAGGAATTCAATATCAAGTGTTGATTATGTACTCCTTCAGCAACTCTTGTAAAATGAATGAATGAAATGCACCTAGGAATGCCCTGATTCAATTCTTGGTGGCTCAGAATTGAATCCCTTAGAAAGTCCATGATCATACCATATTTACTGCTTATCCATGAATGCATGAGATGTATGGGAATGTATGCAATTATATGATATATGCATGCTAAATGGATAATGTGCAAAGTGAGACCTTAATAGTAATTAGAATGACAATAAAATCTTCCAAACAAATGATTAAGTTGGAAATGCTATAATTAAAGTAATTATAACATAGGCCCTCCATTGGGGCAATTATTTTAAGAAATTTTAAATAGTTGTATAAGATGCAATTAATTTAAGAGATTTTCTTAAGAATAATTGTTAAGCATGAGATGTTGTAAATATGAAAATGGTTTAGTGGCCAATATTGGATGTACCTGAGGACATTAAAATTATTTACATAATTACTGGCTCAATGGGATCAACTTAACTAATGCAAGATAAGTCAATAATGGATGTACCTGAGATTTTGAGCATTAGGGGCTAGGTAAAGGATTGAACCTCACATGAGATGTGATGGGCAAGGAGTTGCTCACTTATAGTTTATTGTAATTCCAATAATGGATGTACCTGAGGATGATCAATAGAATTATAAGAATTCAATCACCCACTAGAAATCCATCCAACTAGGATTTCCGTTTTCTACTTTGGAAGTGTAGGATTCGCTAAGTTAGTGGGAGGACCAATTTGATTAAAAGACCATAATCATATTTGGTTAATTACATGATACATTTACTAATTAATCTGGTTATTTCTGCAATTAATTTTCTGATAATAATGAGCACAGAACAACCACCACCATCCAATAACCTTGCAAGCATACTTAATCGCAACAGGTTGACAGGACCTAATCTGTCTGATTGGCTAAGAAATTTGAAACTTGTCCTGAACCTTGAACATATAGGATATGTTCTAGATTCAAATGTTCCTGGTCCCTTACCTCCAGAGGCCACACAAGAGGAACATGATACTTTGGACAAGTGGAAGGAGCATGATATGAGAGCTAAGTGTTACATGCTTGCTTCCATGAGTAATGAGTTACAGAAGCAACATGAGAACATGCAGAGTGCTAGTGAGATCCTCCTTCACCTACAAGAGTTGTATGGTGAGCACAGCAGGAATGCTAGGTATGAGATATCTAAACAGTTATTCCGTATGAGGATGTCTGAGGGACAGAATGTTGGGGATCATGTCCACAAGATGATTCGGCTGATTGAGCAGTTGGAACATCTTGACTTCAACATGGATTTCCAACTACAAACGGATTTGATCCTTCAGTCCCTTCCTGAGTCTTTTGGGAATTTTGTGACAAATTTCCATATGACTAAACAGGAATGCACCTTAGCTGAATTACTCAACATGCTGGTTATTGCCCAAAAGAATATGCCAGGCAATAAAGGAAAAGAGGTAGCTTTGATTGCATTTTCTTCTACTGGAAAGTCCAACAAGAAGAAGCGCAATAAGAAAAAGAAATCTCAGATTCCTGGTCCTTCCAAGAAAATAGCTAAACAGAAAAGGAAGATTAAAGCTGATAAAGGCAAAGGAAAGTGTTTCCATTGCCAGTAAGAAAGTGTTTCCATTGGCCAGAGTATAGTAATCTAAATGAATGCAATGCCATGGTGAAAACCAACTCAAGTTCAAAATATATTTGGCACTTAAGGTTATGTCATGTTGCAGAAGATAGGATTGCAAAACTGGAGAAAATGGGGATTTTATCCTCATTGGGCTCTGAGCCTACTCCAACTTGTGAATCTTGCCTTCAGGGCAAAATGACTAGATCACCCTTTGTTGGATAAGGGCTAAGAGCTGAAAATATTTTGGAACTAATACATAGTGATGTATGTGGTCCGTTTAAAGAAATGGCTAGAGGGGGCTTTCATTATTTGATTACCTTTACTGATGATAAATCAAGGTTTGGGTATTTGTATTTGATGAAATACAAACATGAATCCTTTGAAAAGTTCAAAGAATTTAAATCTGAAGTAGAAAATCAAACAGGAAAAAATATTAAAGCTCTTCGATCAGATCGTGGAGGTTAATATTTGAGTACTGAATTTGATGAATACTTGAGAGAGCATGGCATTGTTTCTCACCGACTCCTCCAGAACGCCACAATGAATGGTGTATCTGAAGGAGAAATCGTACCCTATTAGATATGGTACGTAGTATGATGAGCTATACCGATATGCCAATCTCCTTTGGGGATTTGCATTAGAATCACTTTATATATTCGAATAGGATTCCATCAAAATCGCTTTCTTCCACACCTTATGAGATATGGCATGGAAGAAAACCAAGTCTTAAGCATGTTAAGATTTGGGGTTGTCCGACTTATATCAAAAGTCAACACCGATAAATTGGAGACCAGATCGTAAAAGGTCAATTTGTTGGATATCCAAAAGATAGTTTTGGATATTATTTTTATTTGCCTACTTCACAAAAGGTTGTGATAAGTAGAGATGCCACATTTCTTGAACAACATTTGTTCAAGAAGGAGGCAAAGGAAGGCAAATAGAGTTAGAATTGGAGAATTCGACCAACCAATGCATCGATGGATATAGATCCATCTAGTCAACCTATACCCATTGATGAAACATCTACACTGCTCCTCGTAGAACAACCAGGGTATCTCACCCACCAGTGAGATATGGTTTTCTTCATGAAGAAGAACAAGAGTTGTCTACTCATGAAGAAGTAGATCATGGAGATGATCCACTTACCTATGAAGAAGCTATACCAGATATAGACTCTTCAAAATGGATTGATGCTATGAAATCCGAGATTGATTCCATGTATAAGAATCAAGTTTGGGATCTTGTTGACCCACCTGAAGGTATTGTACCTATAGGGAATAAATGGGTTTTCAAGAAGAAAATTGGTTCTGATGGAAAGGTAGAGACCTATAAGGCAAGGCTAGTAGCGAAAGGGTTTCGCCAAAGGCAAGGAATAGACTATGAGGAGACTTTCTACTTTGTTGCCATGCTTAAATCAATTAGGATTTTATTAGCAATAGTGCATACTATGATTATGAGATTTGGCGGATGGATGTCAAAATTTTCTCAATGGATACATTGAAGAAAACATTTTCATGGAACAACCTAAGGGATTTGAATCCCAAGATGGTTCCAAGGTATGCAAGCTAAAGCAATCCATTTATGGGTTGAAACAAGCTTCGAGGAGTTGGAACATCCATTTTGATGAAGCCATTAAATCTTTTGGTTTTATCAAAAATGAGGATGAGCCATGTGTATATAAGAAGGTTAGTGACAGTGCTATCACTTTCCTTGTCTTATATGTGGATGACATACTGTTGATGGGTAATGATACAGGTATGTTTACAACTATAAAGGTATGGTTGTCAAATACATTCTCCATGAAAGACTTAGGGGAGGCAACCTATATTCTTGGGATTCGCATCTATAGAGATAGAGCGAAAAGAATAATTGGTTTATCCCAAAGTCTATACTTGGAAAAGGTGTTAAAGAGGTTTAACATGCTTGATTCCAAGAGAGGATTGTTACCAGTGAGACATGGTATCCACCTTTCTAAAGAGATGTCTCCAAAGACACACAAGAAAGAGATAAGATGGCCAGATTCCATATGCTTGGCTATTGGAAGTTTAATGTATGCAATGTTGTGTACTAGGCCTGATATCGCATATGTCGTTAGTTTGACTAGCGGTATCAATCCAATCCGTGTTTGGAACATCGATAGTCCAAGAATATCCTTAAGTACTTGAGAAGAACTAAGGATTTATTCTTGATTTATGGAGGTGGAGACTTGCAATTGGATGGTTATACTGATTCTGATTTCCAATCAGATATCGATGATAGAAAGTCTACCTCTGGATATGTGTTCATTTGTAATGGTGGTGCGATCGGTTGGAAGAGTTCCAAACAGAGCACGATCGCAGATTCCACTCATCGAGGTCGAGTATATTCTTTGCATCGATGTTGCAAAAGAAGTCGCTTTGGATAAAGAAGTTCGTGAGAACTTACAGAGTTCCTTCCATTGAGTCGCCAGTTCCATTACACTGTGACAACAATGGAGCATCATCTGAGCTAAGGAACTAAGGTCTCACCCAAAATCCAAACACATAGAAAGGCACTACCACATTATCGGAGATATAGTTGGGCAAGGCGATATAGCCATGCGAGAAAATAACATCACTGAAAATCCAGTGATCCATTCACTAAGCCTATGTCACGCACTCGATTAGACCGACATCTTGAGAAGATAGGTCTACGATATTGTAATGAATGGCTCTAGTGCTAGTGGGAGATTGTTAGTAGTATGCCCTAGAGCATATCATTTAGTATGTATCTTGTACATATTTTTAATAATAAAAGGCATTTCCACTTTTCCGTTTACATAATATATTTATGTGTAATAGAAAAGGTCCATTGATATTTTGTTAGAAATATTATTCTTAAGTTGTTAAGAATATGAGTGACAATATTTCTAGCACAAAGTATCATAAATAGGTTCACAATCGAGGATACTTCATAATAAGGACATGACTTATCCAGAAAAGATTGTATTCATGTTTGTTCCCAAGTTATTTATATGAGATATAAATAAGATGGAATGGTGAGTCTCATGCCATATAACAAACATGATAGGCACTTATAAATGATAAGTAGGTCAACCGGTGACACTTATGACAAGCACATGGAGTTTACTCTTGTCAATGTTTTGTCATAAATCATATCGATGCATATAATCTTTAGACTGAGATAGCACGATTATCTTGTATATAGGTAGTTTGAGTTTGATATCGCTTTCATACTTGTACTATGTATGGGTATATGGGCATGTGTTGGCTCTGCTAGTTATATATGGAGGTAGGTGTTGATCAAGATGGAATCTGCCTCTAAGTAAATAGAGATAAAATCCTATGTTCATTTAATTGTTCTTGATGTTTCAAGTTCTGGCCAGACAGATAGATTTATTCGTAAAAGAGTTTCGATGAGAAAAATCTTTTAATCAAGAACTGGAATTAAAAGAGAACATAATATTCATAGCAAATGGAGTTTGACATAAACCATGACTCAGCTTGAGTTGGGATTTTGTAACAGAGAGATTCTAGTGCATGGTAACATATGATTATAGGTTCATTTAAGGTAAACCTTATTACTAATTGGGTGGCCATGGCATGCTATGCTAGGTGTTAACCATGGTCTATGAGGTTCATAAAATGATTTAGAGAAATCATTTATGGTAAGAAAGAGTTCGATGATATTAAGAGTTGATATCATGTCTCATTGCCAATTAGTGATGAGCCTAGTAAGTCACACACATACACAAGTTATCACCTATTTAAATATGATTTAATTAATTAATTAAAGAGTTTAATTGATTAATTAAATAGATTTGGTTTGCAATAAAATTGCAAAGTCCCTAGCATGACTTGAAACCAAATCTAGATTATTGGATGTGTAGTATAAATTAAATTTATATTTAAAGTGTTTAAATATGAATTTAATTGATGAGAAATTAATTAATAGAGATTAATTAATTAATTTATATTTGATATAAATTAATTAGAAGAAGAAAATAATTATTTTGGGTTAAGAACTCAAAATTAAGACACAGGGGCATTTTGGTCATTTTGCAGTGTGACACGTGGCACCATGAGATGGTGACACATGGCATAACACATAAGCTTGCCAAATATTTTTAATCATGTAAGATGATTAAAATCAAGATTAAATATAGGTTTGACACTTGGCACAATGTGATTGGGTCACTTAAACCTAGAGCTAATCAAAAGGTGACATGTGGCTAGGGTTTAATGTGTTAACCTAGCTATTTAAGTGGGGTTATGAAAAGAAAACACAACCAGCAGCCTCTCCTCTCAATTGTCACGCCACTTTGAGCCTCTCCAGCCATTCTTCTTCATCTCTCATCAATTCAAAGAGATTAGCCATCAATCTCTTGAATTAAGAACACTAGAAATTGTTTCTAGTGTCCTGTTTGCATCTCTAATCTCTTAAAAGGCAGAACTTGAATTTCTAATTAATAGAAAAGGCTTTAGAAGCTGTTCAAGGGCTGCCATAGGTGTTCTTGGTGTGGACAAGCTAGAGGGACAACATCCGTGTCCTCAAGACGAATCTCAAAGGCGCATATCGCAAAGACATCAAGAGGTTAGTGTAATCGTTCTTGATTTAATCTAGGGTTCTAAAATTAATCTGATTAATTTTAAAATCTTAAATGGCAAATACAGATCCAAAAACATATTAAAAGAGTTTTAATATGTTGTTTATCATTGAAATCAAATAGATAAAAATAAATCTTGCATGGTGCATGTGACCCTAGGTGAAAATTTTTGAATTCAATGGTATAATCTTGTGTTTTTCACGCTTCCGTTCCTTCAGGTCCTAGGTTCCACCATCTGCTTTCAGGAAGCCCGGAATAGACTGGTTTCGGATAGCATTGATGATCTCTTGGGTCAGACGATGAGCTTGAGTGTAGAGAGCCTTGTGAATCAACAAATAATTAGAGAAAAGGCCCATCTCTTGAGACAGGAAATTCTGAAGGCGGTCCAGGATGCAGCTTTTGCCAAAACCCAACTTTCATCTGCTCAGGACTACATCACCGAGATAGAAGGTCAAATGAAATCTTATGAGAGGATAGGATAGCTGAACTGGAGCGAGAACTCAAAGATGCTCGAGCTTTTCGATCTACCGATGTCACTCGTCTTACCGAGGAGATCAAAGTGAAAGAAGAAGAGGCAGTGGCGAGAGAAGCTGGTGCTTATGTGAATGCTCATGGTGATCTTCTGGCCGAGCTTGTGAAGCACTATCCTGAGGAAGACTTCTCCTGGATAGTGGATCTCGTCCCTAAAGATGAAGAGGAGAGTGAGGAGGAGCCCGAGAGAGAGAGAGAGAGAGAGAGAGAGAGAGAGAGAGGATGATAGAACTGATAATGTACTCGGAAAGCAGGTTAGGGGAGACCCTCCTGCCTAATGACTTGTATATTTTTATTTTGAAATGAATCCAAGTCTTTTCATATTCAATTTCTTAATAAGATCGGAAAACAACTAAACCAAATCACCTGAGTACTTAATCAATTAAATGCAGTTGAACATTGAACCCAAGATCGGTTATTAATCATAAAACATCAAGCTACTCAAAGAGATCGAAAAAACATTATACGTGAACATGAGATCAAATGGAGCCACGACCAAATATCGAATGAAACTTTAAAAACATTTGAAGAGTGATTTGATAGAATTGTAAAGATTCGAAAATGACTTGAGCTTATTAAAGTTGGAATAATTATTTAGAGATCGGATAAAACTTTAACTTTGTTTGGGGAATATTTGGGCAACTCAAGCAAAATACTTGATCACAACACTATACAGATAGAATTTTGAGGTATTTGTACATAGAGAGATTGGAAAACAACAGCATGCAAGATTGGATGGTTTGGAGACCCGATATTGATTCAAACACATCAGATAAAGGCCAAGGGATCGGAAAGCAATCTAACTTAAACGCCAAATCAACTTTGTAACACCCCTCACCCGTCTACAGAGTAGCCAACCAAGGCGTGTCACATAGAGTGCTGGAGCACCTAATCTTATCTGATTTCATTATAGTTCTTGATTTACTTGCTCAAAAACTTTATCTGAGGTTTAGGCTATTTTTACTGTTTATCAAAATCTGACTAATTTAGAAAATTCAAAAATTTAAATAATAATCCGGCAGAGTGCCGGCTGTAATTTGGACTAACAGTTCTTTTGAACCTACCAAAAACAATTTCAATATATGCTCAAATTCATTACTCAGATTATCTCAAAGCATTCTCCTCAGTTTCTCAAATTCAGATTCAGTCTCAAAATTTCTCAAGCTCAAATCTCATTCAGAATCATTATGATTAGATAATCAATTCAAATATCAAAATTCTTATATTTCATTAACTTATATAATTTGCCAATTAAGTACATAAATTTATCAAGTACAGGATATATAAATAAAATTACAGTTACTAATTCACATTATAATATAAGTAATAATTATAATGTACATATTAGAAAACATGCTTAAAATGAGCCCTATCTACATGCATTGCTGAGGAGGTGACAATCTTGAACTCTTCTGACACTTCTGCAGATCTAGACTCCAAAAATCTCAGTCGACAGTCTACTGGTTTTACCTTCAGTACCTGCGCGAGGAAGCAATTCCATTGCACTAAGCATTTCTGCTTAGTGGTGCAATAGTATAACAAGAAATAATATATACAAATAAAGAAAGAAATAAATCATAATTCAGATACTCAGGAATCAATTTAATTTGGTATGATATGGTATTTCTAGTATCAATGATCTTATATACTAGTTTGTTCCTCTTTAGAAGTGCTTAATTTATAACTTTTCAGTAATACTACTCAGTATATAAATTATTCTAACTGTATTGTATTTCAAGTCTTTATGGTTCTACAATTTATATTTTTGTTATGTTTCTTTTTATAATCTCTTTTACTTATTCATTTAATACCTAATTTAATTGTACTGGAATTTCATTGTACTTAACTTAGCTGCCTGAATTGAATAATATTTTAATTGACTGCCCGTGTAGCCTATACATTGACCAGATTGGGTAAACGAATATACTAGCACTGGGCACCTAATACCTCAAGCCGTCACACCATCAGTCAAAAAGTGTCTCCCGATGTGCAAATAGTGTGGCTAAAAAGCCATATAATAAATCTGGCGATAAGCCAAGTATAATAACATAATACGTATAGCCGTAGGCTATTAAATCACAGTACAGCATAATAAGTCATAAAAACACAGTATGGCATGAAGCCATTTACAGAACAGTTATCAGAATCCTATTGGCATGCCAACCTATCCAAACTAGTCAACTAGGCAAACTAGGGCATATTACAAGATTAAATATTTATTTTTAGAGTTTACTGGTCATTATACAATTCACTGGTCAATGAAAATGTTGACCTTTTCATACATCATGCATAAGTTGATTCTAGTATCAACATGTCACAATTTACAATTCAATATGCTGTTAATATAATGCAATTTACCATTTTTACAAGTTGGCATTCATTGCCAAATTACTTCAAGTATCATTTTATGTAATTATTAAATTCTCAATTTTTGTGTGCTAGATTAGTCTAGCTTAAAGTCCCATTTCTCTTGGTTTTTCGCTTCTGGTCAAAGAAGCAAAATTGTAGCTCTATGTCTTACTACACTCTGGGCAAAATTTCAGGTCATTCTAAGTTGTATAGACCAAGATATGGTCAATTTACTAAAGCTGGACAGATTGCACCTTTAGTGCAAAATTTGGTCAATTTTAGGTCACTTTTAGTTTTGGCAGTTTTGGTACCCAAATTTGTGCAAGCTATTTGACTTGGTTCTGGCCATTTTTGGGCTTTGGTATCTTCATAAGAATTGTAGCTCTATGTCTTATTGCTCTCTGGGCAAAATTCTAGGTCATTCTGAGTTGTATAGACCAAGATATGGTCAATTTACTAAAGCTAGACAGATTGCACCTTTAGTGCAAAATTTGGTCAATTTTAGGTCACTTTTAGTTCTGGCAGTTTTGGTACCCGAATTGGTGCAAGCTATTTGACTTGGTTCTGGCAATTTCTGGGCTTTAGTGTCTTCATAAGAATTGTAGCTCTATGTCATATTGCTCTCTGGGCAAAATTTCAGGTCATTCTGAGTTGTATAGACCAAGATATGGTCAATTTACTAAAGCTGGACAGATTGCACCTTTAGTGTAAAATTTGATCAATTTTAGGTCACTTTTAGTTCGAGCAGTTTTAGTACCCGAAATTGTGTAAGCTATTTGACTTGGTTCTGGTCATTTCTGGGCTTTGGTGTCCTCATTAGAATTGTAGCTGTATGTCTAAGCTATCCATGGTAAAAATTTCAAGTCAATTGGACCTGTTTTGAGTGAGTTATGGTCATCCTAATGACTACTGTTCATATGGTCAAAAATCTGGGTTGCAAGGTTGCCATTTTGGATTTAATCATTTTTAAGGTCAGTTTCTAAGCAGAATTTTGGCAACATTTCTACATGAAAGTTGGCCTATTTGGTGTCTAGTTTCACCCCCCATTGGCCTCATAATTTAACACTATCATATTTCATTAATAAACTTCATATTCACACACACAAATTCATGATATTGTAGGCTACCAAACATAGCAGTTTGCCAAAGCATCAAGGCCCCATTTCAGACCCTTAATTTAAGCACTAATATGCACCTACTTGAACATTAACCTACTACAACTTCCATTTGAGTTAATCAACCTTAATTCCCATCCATTAAATATAAGAATAAGTCACTAACCATGCATTTTCATGGCTGCCAAAACTAAGGTTCACCAATACTCAATTATTTCCTCAATTTTTCTTGGCAATTCAACTTACCCAAAGCTCAACACAAGGATTAGTAAAGGAAATTGGAAAGATTAAGCACTAACCCTTTTTGTGCTTGATCAAACTTCATCAAATCCTCTTTCTTGCTACCTATAGCTTCCCCAAGTTGAGTAGGCAAAGATTAATGAAGGAATTTGTGTGGAAAGGTGACTAGAAATGGAGTGCATGAAGGTTGATGAAGCTTCGGCCATGGAGGAATAATGGTGGATTCACTTCGGTTGGATGAAGAGAGGATGAAAGTGAGATGTAATTCTATCCAAAAGGATTTATATAGGTCCCATAAATCATGCTTAGTGGAGCACTAAGTTTGATTAATGGTTTAAATAATCCAAAGTTCCTTAATTTGTAATTATGCCACCAATCTTCCACTATTTATATAATGTACCATATTTTTATTTTTCATGATATTTTCAAAGTATAATACCACTTATTTTTAATGGACATTGAGGTCATAAGTCAACTCTAAGTGTCAATTGATCAAAATACCCCTCTTCGGGTCAAATTCGAACTTTTTCAGTGCTACTGATTTACTCCTTGTGCCACCGATTTCTTTAATTTTTGTTTTCCGTTTATACTGACTTACTAATTTTTCTATGACATTTTTTGTAACACCCCTCACCCGACTACAGTGTAGCCGAGCAGGGCATGCTACAATCGGTGCCGAAGCACCCTAACTTATCTTACTTTATTTTTTCTAAATAATTTTGAATTCATTTAATTTAATATCAATTATTTTTCGATGGAGAAACCAGCGGAGTTTCCCCTATTTTATTATCGTTTGGCGTATTTCAATATTCACCTGTTTAAAATTCAACAATATTTCCAAAATAAAATCTTATCCATGCTAATCATAATTATCTCATCAATCATTTTCATAATTTTCTCATATTTCAAATCTCATCCATACATTTCAATTTCATAATCATTTCCATACATTTCCATTCATACTCAATTCATATGTAAACATTCTCAAATTACATAAGCAAAATTTTCAAATTTCCTTAATTTATATAATTTACAAAATAATTACAAAATTTCATAATTTACATGATATATAAATTAATTACATATGAAAAAGCTAATTAATTAGTTTACATCGCATTCCTATTAATTACTTGTTCATAATATCCATTATAATACAATATCTAGCATTTTATACAAAATACAAAATATGATCTATACGGGCCCTATCTACATGCATTGCTAAGGAGGTGACAACCTTTGACATTCTGCAGATCCAGACTCCAAAATTTCTGTTTAGTATTCACTGGGCTTTAACTTCAGTACCATGCGCGAGGAAACAAATCCATCGCGCTAAGCATTGCTACTTAGTGGTGCAATAATATAACAAGAAAATAAAATATACAAATAAAGAAAGAATGAAGCATAATTTGAATATTTAAGAATCAATTTAATTTAATACAATGTGTCTAATATTAATTATCTTTTGTTTTAATTTGTTCCGCTTTGGAAGCGTTTAATTCCTAAATTCACAGTGATAATGTACAATATACAGAATTAATAAAAATACTCAATTTATATTCATATGGCAATAGAAGGTACATTTAAAATATTTAGTTAAGTTCTACCTATTTTTGCAACTCTTTTATCATTTTACTTAACAATTTTTATGTGGTTTGGATCATTTCATAATTCTAACTAATTCTTTTGAAGTCTTATTAACTCAATTATTTGATTTCTAACATTTTTAATTACTAATAGTCTTAATTTGTTTCAATAAATTACACTGCCCAAGTAACCTATGACAGGCTTACTAAACTGGATAACAGGTCGTTGGCACAGGACACCGTGGTGCCTCGGGCCGTCATACCATGGGACACAGAACGTCAACCACGTATGCAGTCAGTATGGCTAAAAAGCCACGATATCACATAATCGGGCATTAAGCCATGAGTGCAGGCATAAAGCCATGAATGCGGGCATAAAGCCATGAATACGGGCATAAAGCCATGAATATAGTTATAAAGCCTTTCGCAGTACTGCTAAAACAATACCCTATTGGCATGCCAATCTATCCAATCTGACACATGTATCTAGGCAATACAAGGGCACATAATATCATCAAATATTAATATATTGTGTTTTATGACTTCATTATTTCATGATAAATTTCAATTATAATTCTTACATTCATTTGATCATTTTATATGATCACAATTCTAAACAATGGTTCACATGTACCATTGTATTCAAAACATTTCTCCTTTCTCATTTATACATTCAAAAATCTACTTATGTAATTACAAATTTTATATTTCAAGTTGAGTTACTAATATTTTATGAATTCCATTTGTGATGGGCATATAAGCCCTAACTATCTATTCACATCAATTAGGTGACTTATTTTTCATGTTTCAAGTAATCCATAAATATTTCATGGATTTCAAATTTATGGTCTTAATTTCCTTTTAACAATTTTGACTAAGATGCATAGTCCACATTTGTCATACAATTCTAAGCATTTAAGCTTAGAATTGGTTCTAAGTCTTTATCTTAGTTTGCTAATCATTTTGATTACTATTCACCTTACTAGTCAACCAAAATATTGACTTTTTCATACTTAATTAATATGTTAATTCTAATTACAATAAGATCCCACATTTTGAGTTTTACATTTGGTAGTATTAATTGCCAATTGCAATTTAAAGTCCCCTAGATGCATTTCTAAATTTTCAGTTTTTATTACCTAAGTTCACTGTTCCATTGGATAATTTTAGAGTGGAAACTGGGCTAACCTTTCTTCACCAAAGTTGTTCCTTATTGTGTCTTCTTTAATTCCCTTTTTGAATCACTCCATTTGGAGTTTTTTAGCTCAAGTTATGGTCATTTTACCATAACTGGCCAGA
Source organism: Hevea brasiliensis (assembly GCF_030052815.1). Classification (NCBI taxonomy): domain Eukaryota; kingdom Viridiplantae; phylum Streptophyta; class Magnoliopsida; order Malpighiales; family Euphorbiaceae; genus Hevea; species Hevea brasiliensis. The sequence continues at coordinate 35,678,840 of NC_079500.1, forward strand.
GTGACCTGTACCCAGATTTTCTGGGCAATTTGGTTCTGCCAGATTTGGTGACCTAAGTTTGGTTGGCAATTTGACTAGGTTATGCTCAGAATTTGGATTTGTGTTCTTCATGAAAGTTTTAGGTCTATGTCTCATCTTTCTGCTGGTAAAATTTCAGGTCAATTGGACCTTTCTACTCTGAGTTATGACCAAATGACTAAACACTATTCATTTGGTCATTTTGCCCAGGTAGACTGTAGGTCACCCGAATTAGGGCAATTTTTAGGTCAACTTGGCTTGGTTTTCTAGGTAGTCTTTCTTCACCAAAGTTGTGCCATTATGTGTCTAGTTTCATGTTCAATTGGTCTTGTACTAATTGAACCTATATAACTCCATTTATAGCTGCCCAAACACGCTGGACTCACATCCAGACCTGCAGGGCCACTCAAGGCAGCATACCATTTCAATTCCAATACCACAATGGTCTCCAATTTAAGGTCAAAATTCATCAAATGGTCACTAATTGACTATTAGAACTTTCATTTACCATCAATATGGCCAAACCCTAATATAGCTCAAAACCCAAATTTTCAAATATCCATTCATGCACATACATCAATTCAACATATTTAATGATGTTTAAGTCTCATACTCATGTTCAAGATCACCCATATACAACTTAAATTCATTCAAAACTCATAAACACTTCCATCACTAAGGCTGCCAAAAATTTTAATTGGTCCATACATGTATATGTTCTTTTAATTTCATGAATTTCTAACTAAATCCATATACCTAACTTCAAATTTAAAGGAAAAAAATGGAGAGATATGGCACTAACCTCACTTGTGTCCAACTTGCCCTTGCCTAAACTTCAATTTCCTTTCACTTTTTGGCTACCACTATCTTCCTCAAGGTGTGGGATGAATTTTTATTGAAGTGATCTAGGGTTTTTAAGGTGAAATGATGGGTGAACTCAAGCTTGGTGGTGCTTTAATGGTGATTTCTTTCTTCTCTTTCTCTCTTTTTTCCTTTGTTACAGGTGATTGGGGAAGACAAGTGCAGATTGGTTTTTCATTTTATCTCTTTTTTATTTAGTTTTTATCCCTTTTAAGAGGCTTGTCAATTTGTGATTGGGTGGAGAGTGTTTAATGACATCATATGATGTCATAATTCCTAATTTCTTTCATTTTTCTTTCCTTTTCTTTTCTACTCATTTCCAATTCAAATTTTAGCAATATTTATTCATATTTTAGATCATAATAATTATTTACTTAACTGGAGAAGTAGGCCAAAAATTATCTTTGAAGACGAAATGACCAAAATGCCCTCCGTTTGGCTTGACAGGCTAAAATTGTCTGTACCAATTGAAAAATTTTTCTAAGCCTTTTCTTGGCATTCTAATGCCATAGAAACCTCAATGACTCTTCTCTGAAGTCCCAAAAATTATTTTATGAATTTTCTCCCTAGTCTAGGGCTCCTAGTTGCGAGAACCGCAACTTCTCACTAGGTTACCCATCACTAGGGCACCGGCTCATTTAACTTGGTTGTATTTTATTTCTAAAAGTTTTTATAAATTTTTCTTATTAATATTTGAGTTTTTATGACTCCTCACTCTAGCCTAATTTTTTTTTTTCAGACGTTCTAGCTGTTCGGACCGACACTGGTCACCGGAACAATAGAATGTACGTAAATGCTACAGTGAGGGTGTTACATTTTTAATGTCAATTACCCCTCAGTAGACCTTTAATAATGTCCCAAAAATATTTTCCCGGGTTCCCCGTGATCCAGGGCTAGTCAACGGTCATCGCCGTAACTTCCCAGTGCAGTCACCCATCGCTACGGGTTCAGCTCGTTTAACTTAGTCACATTTTATCTCTTTTATTTTTCTTTAATTTTTCTTGTCACATATTTTATTATTTTATACTTCCTCACTGTCGTTCTGATTGTAGTTCCGCATATTCGACTTTCCAGATAGACATTAGTCGTTTCAATAAGAGAACGCATTTTGGACTACAAAAATGAGGATGTTACAACTCTTCCCCTCTAAAAAGGAATTTCGTCCTTGAAATTCATCGGATTCAAATAACTATGACTATCATTATCTTATAATTTTATTCATTTTCCCATCATTGTTTTCCTCTGCCTTTAGCATTCCTACTCATGAAATTCTTTTATTCATTAGTTCTCTGATTTCTCATACTGGAATCCTTACTGGTCCTTTAGTCTCTTTTACCAATTCCAACTCTGTTAAATTACCCTCTGTCTTGGTATTCTGCATTTATCTCTTACAAAACTATATATCTTGTTATCATCATGCTTATTTAATAACTATCACTACACACGAACTCCATCAGTGGAAGTTATCTATTCTTGCTTCCGGAGAGAGCATCAATACAATTTCTAAATGTATTCTTAACTACCTATAACATTCCTTTCTGTCAAAAATATTAAAATACTGATAAGACTCCATATCGATGTTCAGATATCTTCATCCTCAAGGTGTTCTTTCTAATTTATAGTCATACTGAATTCTCTAAGCTCATAGCATTTTTTTTTTTTTTTTGGTAATGGTAGTCCATGTTAGTATAACCGAGTCATTGACTCTAGCTACCTTACAAGTAGGATCTTTCGATGACCTAGTTCTAAAGTTTTAAATTTCTGACTAGAATTTTCACCTTTATTTCCCGTAATAGTACTCTATTCGGGCGTAACTGTATCAAATTATAGATTACTTATAATTATTCTCATTTTATTGTACCACAAGGAAGCACGTAGCTCTATACAATAATCCCATATCGATACTATAGTCTACAGCTTACAATACAAACATCGAGAACATTACATAATCACTACGTTATAACCTCATGAACTAGGTTTTCTACTTATTTTTCTAATGCCCTCTGCGACTCTGAGTCCATATCTTAACTTTGAATAATCAAAAGTAAACAGATCTGCATTAGTGTCACCTCAACTCTTATGAATGCAATGCATGTATGCACACTAGTTCTTTTTACTTATCTATGCCTAGGAACGCCTAAACTGTGCTCTGATACCACTAAATGTAACACCCCTCACCCGTCTACAGTGTAGCCGAGCAAGACGTGTCACACGGAGTGCCGAAGCACCTAATCTTATCTGATTTCATTATAGTTCTTGATTTACTTGTTCAACAACTTTGTCTGAGGTTTAGGCTATTTTTACTATTTATCAAAATCTGACTAATTTAGAAAATTCAAAAATTTTAATGATAATCTGGCAGAGTGCCAGCTATAATTTGGACTAACAGTTCTTCTGAACCCGCCAAAAGCAATTTCAATATATGCTCAAATTCATAACTCATATTATCTCAAAGCATTCTCCTCAGTTTCTCAAATTTAGATTCAGTCTCAAAATTTCTCAAACTCAATCTCATTCAGAATCATTATGATTAGATAATCAATTTAAATATCAGAATTCTTATATTTCATTAACTTATTTAATTTTCCAATTAAGTACATAAATTTATCAAGTACAGGATATACAAATAAAATTACAGTTACTAATTCACATTACAATATAAGCAGTAATTATAATGTACATATTAGAAAACATGCTTAAAATGATCCCTATCTACATGCATTGCTGAGGAGGTGACAATCTTGAACTCTTCTGACACTTCTGCAGATCTGAACTCCAAAAATCTCAGTAGACAGTCTACTGGTTTTACCTTCAGTACTTGCGCGAGGAAGCAACTCCATCGCGCTAAGCATTTCTGCTTAGTGGTGCAATAGTATAACAAGAAATAATATATACAAATAAAGAAAGAAATAAATCATAATTCGGATACTCAGGAATCAATTTAATTTGGTATGGTATTTCTAGTATCAATAATCTTATATACTAGTTTGCTCCTCTTTGGATGTGCTTAATTTATAACTTTTCAGTAATACTACTCAATATATAAATTATTCTAACTTTATTATATTTCAAGTCTCTACGGTTTTGCAATTTATATTTTTGTTATGTTTCTTTTGCCAATCTCTTTTACTTATTTATTCAATACTTAATTTAATTATATTGAAATTTCATTATACTTAACTTAGCTGCCTGAATTGAATAATGTTTTAATTGACTGCCTGTGTAGCCTATACACTGACTAGACTGAATAAATGGATATACTAGCACTGGATACCTAGTATCTCGGGCCGTCACACCATCGGTCATTAAGTGTCTCCCGGTGTGCAAATAGTGTGGCTAAAAAGCCATAAAATAAATCTAGTGATAAGCCAAGTATAATAACACAATACATATAGCCGTAGGCTATTAATGTCACAGTGCAGTATAATAAGCCGTAAAAACACAGTATGGCATGAAGCCATTTACAGAACAGCTGTCAGAATCCTATTGGCATGCCAGCTTATCCAAACTAGTCAACTAGGCAAACTAGGACATATTACAAGATTAAATATTTATTTTTAGGGTTTACTGGTCATTATACAATTCACTGGTCAATGGAAATGTTGACCTTTTCATACATCATGCATAAGTTGATTCTAGTATCAACATATCACAATTTACAATTCAATATGCTATCAATATAATGCAATTTACCATTTTTACAAGTTGGAATTCATTACCAAATTATTTCAAGCATCATTTTATGTAATTGTTAAATTCTCAATTTTTATATGCTAGATTGGTCTAGCTTAAAGTCCTATTTCTCTTGGCTTTTAGCTTCTGGTCAAAGAAGCAAAATTGTAGCTCTATGTCTTACTGCACTCTGGGCAAGATTTCAGGTCATTCTGAGTTGTATAGACCAAGATATGGTCAATTTACTAAAGCTGAACAGATTGCATCTTTAATGCAAAATTTGGTTAATTTTAGGTCACTTTTAGTTCTTACAGTTTTGATACCCAAACTTGTGTAATCTATTTTACTTGGTTCTGGCCATTTTTGGGCTTTGGTGTCTTCATAAGAATTGTAGCTCTATGTCTTATTGCACTCTGGGCAAAATATTAGGTCATTCTGAGTTGTATAGACCAAGATATGGTCAATTTACTAAAGCTGGACAGATTGCACCTTTAGTGTAAAATTTGGTCAATTTTAGATCACTTTTAGTTCTGGCAGTTTTGGTACCCGAATTTGTGCAAGCTCTTTGGCTCTGTTCTGGTCATTTCTGGGTTTTGATGTCTTCATAAGAATTGTAGCTCTATGTCTTATTGCACTCTTGGCAAAATTTCAGGTTATTCTGAGATGTATAGACCAAGATATGGTCAATTTACTAAAGCTGGACAGATTGCACCTTTAGTGCAAAATTTGGTCAATTTTAGGTCACTTTTAGTTCTGGCAGTTTTGGTACCCAAACTTGTGCAAGCTATTTGACTTGGTTTTGGCCATTTCTGGGCTTTGGCGTCTCTATAAGAATTGTAGCTCTATGTCTTATTGCACTCTGGGCAAAATATCAGGTCATTCTGAGTTGTATAGACCAAGATATGATTAATTTACTAAAGCTGGACAGATTGCACCTTTAGTGCAAAATTTGGTCAATTTTAGGTCACTTTTAGTTCTGGCAGTTTTGGTACCCGAACTTGTGCAAGCTATTAGACTTGGTTCTGGTCATTTCTGGGCTTTGGCATCTTCATAAGAATTGTAGATCTATGTCTAAGCTATCCATGGTAAAATTTTCAGATCAATTGGACTTATTTTGAGTGAGTTATGGTCATCCTAATGACTGCTGTTCTTATGGTCAAAAATCTGGGTTGCAAGGTTGCCTTTTCGGATTTAGTCATTTTCAAGGTCAGTTTCTAGGCAGAATTTTGGCAACATTTCTACATGAAAGTTGGCTTATTTGATGTCTAGTTTCACCCCCATTGGCCTCATACCAATTGGGTTTACAGTTTTGCACTTATGACCTACTTTATGTGCTGCCAACATATACAACCTGCATTTGAACATCACATTTCCAATTTTGACAATCCTCCTCCTCCCAATACTTCAATATTTAATCATGGCACTTCTATATATACTCAAATCAACTCAACTAAGCCTTTATCCCAAAAATTTGGGGTCAGCTATATGGATTCGCTTTCTCCACTCTAAACGATTTTGGGTTAAATCCTCAAAAATGTATAATGCTTCTAGGTTATGTTGTTCTACTCTTCTCCAAGTCAATTTAGGTCTACCCCTTTTTTTCTTTCTATCCTCTAATCTAATATGCTCTACTTGTCTATCTGGAGTCTCTGTATGTCTACGCTTCGCATGACCAAACCACCTCAATCTCCCTTCTCTCAACTTATCTTCAATTGGCACCACTCCTACCTTTTCTCTAATACTCTCATTATGGAATTTATCTAGTCTAGTATGGCCACTCATCCACCTTAACATTCTCATCTCTGCAACTCTTATCTTAGACGCATACGACTCTTTTATTGCCCAACACTCACTACCATATAACATAGTCGGTCGTATGGCTGTACGGTAAAATTTTCCTTTCAACTTATTGGGAATCTTACGATCACATAAAAGTCTCGTGGCATGTCTCCACTTCAACCATCCAGCTTTAATCTTATGACTAACATTCTCCTCACATCCCCCATCTACTTGAAGGACTAAGCCTAGATATTTAAAGTGATTACTGTGGGACAGTACCACTCTATTCAAACTAACTCCTTCCCTATCACCAGTTTGGCCTTCACTGAACTTACAATACATGTATTTTGTCTTCGTTCTACTTAACTTAATACCCTTTGACTCTAGAGTACTTCTCCAAAGCTCTAGCTTTCTATTGACTCCTTCTTGTGTCTCATCTATCAGAACAATATCATCCACAAATATCATGCACCAAGGAATACTCTCTTGTATATGTTTCATCAATTCATCTAAAACTAATGTAAAAAGGTAAGGGCTTGTGGCTGATCCTTGGTGTAATCCAATTGAGATCGAAAAATCTCTTGTGTCCCCTCCCACTGTGCGCACAATAGTAGTTGCTCCTTCATACATATCTTTCAACACTTGTATGTACCTAATAGATACCCTCTTTTGTTCTAACACATTCCATAAGACATCTCTTGGAACACTATCATAAGCCTTCTCCAAATCAATAAAAACCATGTGTAGATCTTTCTTCACATCTCTATATTTCTCCATCAAGCTTCTAATGAGAAAGCTCGCTTCCATAGTTGAATGATCGGGCATGAAACCAAATTCATTGAGAGAGATAGAAGTATCATGACGTAGTCGATGCTCCATAACTCTCTCCCACAACTTCATAGTATGGCTCACGAGTTTAATTCCCTTATAGTTTGAGTAACTCTGTATGTCTCCCTTATTTTTAAAAATAGGTATTAAGATACTCCTCCTCCATTCATCAGGCATTTTCTTTGAGTTTAGAATCTTATTAAATAATTTAGTTAACCATGCCACTCCCATATCTCCCAAACACTTCCACACTTCAATTGGTATTTTATCTGGTCCACAGGCTTTACCCACTTTCATTCTCTTAAGTGTTTCCTTTACTTCTAAAGATCTAATCCTTCTAGTATAATTCACATTCTTTTCTATTGTTCTATAATCTATATTCACGCTATTACCATTTTGACTATTATTCAAGAGATCATTAAAATAATTTCTCCATCTTTCTTTAATGTCCTCTACTTTCATAAACAATTTTCCTTCTTTATCCTTAATGCACCTAACTTGATTGAGATCTTGACATTTTCTTTCTCTCCTCTTTGCTAATCTATAAATATCTTTCTCCCCTTCTTTAGTTCCAAGTTTCTCATATAACTTTTCAAAGGCCTGTGCTCTTGCTTGACTAACTACCTTTTTTGCCTCTTTCTTTGCTATCTTGTGCTATTCATATGCCTCATTATTATCACATTTAGGTAATTTCTTATATCATTCTCTTTTTCTCTTCACTGCCTTTTGTACTTCCTCATTCCACCACTATCTCTCTTTTGAGGGTGGTCCATGTCCTTTAGACTCTCCAAGTACTTTTCTAGCTACTTCTCTAATCTTTGATGCCATCTGTATCCACATATCATTGGCTTCCATATCCAGCTTCCATACTTCGGACTCGAGAAGCTCATTTTTGAACTTCACTTGCTTTACTTCTTTGAACTCCCACCACTTTGTTCGAGCTACACTATTTCTTCTGACCTTACTTGAATTGTTCCTAAACTTGACATCTAAGACCACTAACCGATGTTCACTTGTTAAAGCCTTTCCTGGAATGACCTTGCAATCCTTGCATAGAGCTCTATTTGTCTTCCTGGTTAAGAGGAAGTCGATTTGGCTCCTATGTTGCCCACTTTTGAAAGTCACTAAATGTGACTCTCTTTTTATAAAGTAGGTATTTGCCAGTATTAGTTCGTATGCCATAGCAAAATCTAGGATGCTTTTTCCCTCCTCGTTTTGACTTTCAAAACCAAAACCTCCATGAACATTCTCATAACCTTGTCTATCACTTCCTACATGTCCATTCAAATCTCCACCAATGAAAATATTCTCTTCATTCGGTATGCTTTGCATTAAATCATCCATATCATCCCAAAACCTTTGTTTACTCTCACTGTCTTAGTCCTATTTGTGGGGCATAAGCACTAACTATATTTATTATTTCTCTTTCTAGTACTAGCTTTACTAGTATAATTATATCTCCTACTCTTTTCACAGCTATTACTGCATCTTTCAATGTCTTATCTATGATTATGCCCACTCCGTTCTTATTTCTCTCCTTTCTGATAAACCACAGTTTGTACCCTGAATTACCCACTTCCTTACTTTTCTCTTCTACCCATTTAGTGTCCTGAATGCAAGCAATATTTACCCATCTCCTTTCCAATGTATCCATAAGCTCCATTAATTTTCCTGTAAGTGATCCAACATTCCAAGTACCAACCCTGATCCTCCTCCTAACCTGCTCCTTCCTAATTGGTCTCCTATGATATCTTTTATTATTTTCTATGTCTATCTTATGTTCTGTTCCACTATCTGTTCTACTATTTGTCCTATGGACTAACTTTTTTACCCACACCCATCCATGATGTGGGAACCCTTGCTCACTTAACACCACACCCGGGCGCCGGTATATCAAGTCGCTTTCGGTGAACGCCCTACACCCTTGCATATTTCTCACTACACCTAGGCTCCGATGTAACACGTCGTTAGTAGAGGATGCCCCAACGTTATATCATTTGAATACATATCATAAGGTGTGACAAAATTTTTACGCTAGTTGTCACCTACCGCAACCCTCCTCCTATATCCGAGCTTGGGACTGGCTAAGCGCAAACTACTTAGGCGGAGTTATGGCACTTCTATATATATTGTACATAATTCTAACAAGCATTTTGGGCAAAACACTCAAGTGCTCAATGCACACAATACACCATTCAAGTTCAACATTCACTTCCACTAAAATTCAACATACCTCAATATCAATATTACACATACATTTCCATAGACTCATACCTAAATATCAACTACACATGCTGCCCACAATTTAACACTATCATATTTCATTAATAAACTTCATATTCACACACACAAATTCATGATATTATAGGCTGCCAAATATGGCAGTTTGCCAAAGCATCAAGGTCCCATTTCAAACCCTTAATTCAAGCACTAACATGCACATAATTGAACATTAACCTACTATAACTTCCATTTGAGTTAATCAACCTTAATTCCCATCCATTAAATATAAGAATAAGTCACTAACCATGCATTTTCATGGCTGCCAAAACTAAGGTTCACCAATACTCAATCATTTCCTCAATTTTTCTTAGCAATTCAACTTACCCAAAGCTCAACACAAGGATTAGTGAAGGAAATTGGAAAGATTAAGCACTAATCCTTTTTGTGCTTGATCAAACTTCATCAAATCCTCTCCTTCTTGCTGCCTATAGCTTCCCCAAGTTGAGTAGGCAAAGATTAATGAAGGAATTTGTGTGAAAAAGTGGCTAGAAATGGAGTGCATGAAGGTTGATGAAGCTTCGGCCATGAAGGAACAATGGTGGATTCACTTCGGCTGGATGAAGAGATGATGAAGATGAGATGTAATTCTATCCAAAAGGCTTTATATAGGTCCCATAAATCATGCTTAGTGGAGCACTAAGTTTGATTAATGGTTTAAATAATCCAAAGTTCCTTAATTTGTAATTATGCCACCAATGTTCCACTATTTATATAATGTACCACATTTTTATTTTTCATAATATTTTCAAAGGATAATACCACTTATTTTTAATGGACATTGAGGTCAAAAGTCAACTCTAAGTGTCAATTGACCAAAATGCCTCTCTTCGGGCCAAATTCGGACTTTTTTGATGCTATCGATTTACTCCTTGTACCGTCAATTTCTTTAATTTTTGTTTTCCATTTATACTGACTTACTAATTTTTGGTTCCCTGCGATCCAAGGCTAGTCAACGGTCATTGCCATAACTTCCCAGTGCGGTCACCCATTGCTACGGGTTCGGCTCGTTTAACTTAGTCGCTTTTTATCTCTTTTATTTTTCTTTAATGTTTCTTATCACATATTTCATTATTTTATACTTCCTCACTGTCATTACAGTATAGTTCTAGACATTCCAACTTTCTGGGGCAGACATTAGCTGTCAGAACAGTAGAACGTATGAACTACGAAAATGAAAATGTTACAACTCTTCCTCTCTAAAAAGGAATTTCGTCCTCGAAATTCATCGGATTCAAATAACTATGACTATCGTTATCTTATAATTTTATTCATTTTTCCATCATTTCTTTCCTCTGCGTTTAGTATTCCTACTCATGAAATTTTTTTATTCATTAGTTCTCTGATTTCTCATACTGGAATCCTTACTGGTCCTTCAGTCTCTTTTACCAATTCTAACTCTGTTAAATTACCCTTTGTCTTGTATTCTGCATTTATCTCATACAAAACTGTATATCTTGTTATCATCATGCTTATTTAACAACTATCACTACACACGAACTCCATCAGTGGAAGTTATCTATTCTTGCTTTCGGAGAGAGCATCAATACAATTTCTAAATGTATTCTCAACTGCCTACATCATTCCTTTTTGTCAAAAATATTAAAATACTGATAAGACTCCATATCGATGTTCAAATATCTTCATCCTTAAGGTGTTCTTTCTAATTTATAGCCATACTGAATTCTCTAAGCTCATAGCAATTTTTTTTTTTTTTTTTGTGGTAATGGTAGTCCACATTAGTATAACTGAGTCATTGACTCTAGCTACCTCACAAGTAGGATCTTTCGATGTACTAGTTCTGAAGTTTTAAATTTCTAACTAGAATTTTCACATTTATTTCCCGTAATAGTACTCTATTCGGGCGTAACTGTAACAAATTATAGATTACTTACAATTATTCTTATTTTATTATACCATAAGGAAGCACGTAGCTCTATACAATAATCCCATGTCGGTACTATAATCTACAGCTTACAATACAAACATCGAGAACATTACATAGTCACTACGTTATAACCTCATGAACTAGGTTTTCTACTTCTTTTTCTAATGCCCTCTGCGACTCTGAGTCCATATCTTAACTTAGAATAATCAAAAGTAAATAGATATGCATTAGTGTCACCTCAACTCTTATAAATGCAATGCATGTATGCACACTAGTTCTTTTTACTTATCTGTGCCTAGGAACACCTAAACCATACTCTAATACCACTAAATGTAACACCCCTCACCCGTCTACAGTGTAGCCGAGCAAGGCATGTCACACGGAGTGCCGGAGCACCTAATCTTATCTGATTTCATTATAGTTCTTGATTTACTTATTCAAAAACTTTATCTGAGGTTTAGGCTATTTTTACTGTTTATCAAAATCTAACTAATTTAGAAAATTCAAAAATTTTAATGATAATCTGGCAGAGTGCCGGTTGTAATTTGGACTAACAGTTCTTCTAAACCTGCCAAAAACAATTTCAATATATGCTCAAATTCATAACTCAGATTATCTCAAAGCATTCTCCTCAGTTTCTCAAATTCAGATTCAGTCTCAAAATTTCTCAAACTCAATCTCATTCAGAATCATTATGATTAGATAATCAATTCAAATATCAGAATTCTTATATTTCATTAACTTATATAATTTTCCAATTAAGTACATAAATTTATCAAGTACAAGATATACAAATAAAATTACAGTTACTAATTCACATTACAATATAAGCAGTAATTATAATGTACAGATTAGAAAACATGCTTAAAATGAGCCCTATCTACATGCATTGCTAAGGAAGTGACAATCTTGAACTCTTCTGACACTTCTGCAGATCTGGACTCTAAAAATATCAGTCGACAGTCTTCAAGGCAAAATGACTAGATCGCCCTTTGTAGGACAAGGCCTAAAAGATGAAAATATTTTGGAGCTAATACATAGTGATGTATGTGGTTCATTTAAAGAAATGGCTACAGGTGGTTTCCATTACTTTATTACCTTTACTGACGATAAATCAAGGTTTGGGTATTTGTATTTGATAAAATACAAATATGAATCCTTTGAAAAGTTCAAAGAATTTAAATCTGAAGTAGAAAATCAAACAGGAAAGAGTATTAAAACTCTTCGATCAGATCGTGGAGGTGAATACTTGAGTACTGAATTTGATGAATACTTGAGAGAGCACGCCATTGTTTCTCAGCTAACTCTTCCAGGAACACCACAGCAGAATGGTGTATCTGCAAGGAGAAATTGTACCCTATTGGATATGGTATGTAGTATGATGAGCTATACTGATATGCCAGGGGATTTGCATTAGAATTAGCTTTGCATATTCTGAATCGGATTCCATCAAAATCAGCATCTTCCACACCTTATTAGATATGGCATGGAAGAAAACCAAGCCTTAAGCATGTTAAGATTTGGGGTTATCCAGCTTATATCAAAAAGCTGAACACTAATAAATTGGAAACCAGATCAGAAAAGGGTCAATTTGTTGGATATCCAAAAGATAGTTTTGGATATTATTTTTATTTGCCTACATCACAAAAGGTTGTGGTAAGTAGAGATGCCACATTTCTTGAACAACAGTTTGTTTAAGAAGGAGGCAAAGGAAGGCAAATAGAGTTAGAATTGGAGAATTCTAAGCAACCAACAGATCAGATGGATATAGATCCATCTAGTCAACCTAAACCTATTGATGAAACATTTACAGATGTTCCCCATAGAACAACCAGGGTATCTCACCCACCAATGAGATATGGTTTCCTTCATGAAGAAGAACAAGAGTTATCTACTCATGAAGAAGTAGATCATGGAGATGATCCACTTACCTTTAAAGAAGCTATATCAGATATAGACTCTTCAAAATGGATTGATGCTATGAAATCCGAGATTGATTCCATGTATAAGAATCAAGTTTGGGATCTTGTTGATCCACCTGAAGGTATTGTACCTATAGGGAACAAATGGGTTTTCAAGAAAAAAATTGGTTTTGATGGAAAGGTAAAGACCTATAAAGCAAGGCTAGTAGTGAAAGGGTTTCACCAAAGGTAAGGAATTGACTATGAGGAGACTTTCTCGCCTGTTGCCATGCTTAAATTAATTAGAATTCTATTAGTAATAGCTGCATACTATGATTATGAGATTTGGTAGATGGATGTCAAAACAGCTTTTCTCAATGGATACATTGAAGAAAATATTTTCATGGAACAACCTAGGGTTTTGAATCCTAAGATGGTTCCAAAGTATGCAAGCTAAAGCGATCCATTTATGGGTTGAAGCAAGCTTCAAGGAGTTGGAACATCCATTTTGATGAAGCCATTAAGTCATTTGGTTTTATCAAAAATGAGGATGAGCCATGTATATATAAGAAGATTAGTGACAGTGCTATCACTTTTCTTGTCTTATATGTGGATGATATTCTGTCGATGGGTAATGACATAGGTATGTTGACAACTGTAAAGGTATGGTTGTCAAATACATTCTCCATGAAAGACTTAGGGGAGGAAACCTATATTCTTAGGATTTATATATATTATTGGGATTTGTATCTATAGAGATAGAGCGAAAAGAATAATTAGTTTATCCCAAAGTCTATACTCGAAAAAGGTGTTAAAGAGGTTTAACATGCTTGATTCTAAGAGAGGATTGTTACCAGTGAGACGTGGTATCCACCTTTCTAAAGACATGTCTCTAAAGACACCTGAAGAAAGAGATAAAATGGCCAGGATTCCATATGCTTTAGCTATTGGAAGTTTAATGTATGCAATGTTATGTACTAGAACGGATATTGCATATGCTATTAGTTTGACTAGAAGGTATCCATCCAATCCAGGTTTGGAACACTGGATAGCTGTCAAAAATATCCTTAAGTACTTGAGATGAACTAAGGATTTATTCTTGATTTATAGAGGTAGAGACTTGCAATTGGATGGTTTTACTGATTCTGATTTGATGATAGAAAGTCTACTTTGGGGTATGTGCTCATTTGTAATAGAGATGCTGTCAGTTGGAAGAGTTTCAAACAAAATACGACTACAGATTCCACTACTGAGGCTGAGTATATTGCTGCATCAGATGCTGCAAAGGAAGCTATTTTTATAAAGAAGTTCATGACAGAACTTACTGTAGCTCCTTCCATTGAGTCACCAGTTCCACTTCACTATGACAACAATGGAGTAGTCATACAGGCTAAGGAACCCTAGTCTCACCAGAAATCCAAACACATAGAAAGGCGCTACCACATTATCAGAGAAATAGTTGGGCAAGGTGATGTAGCCATGCAAAAAATAGCATCAGCTGAAAATCCAGCTGATCCATTCACTAAGCTTATGTCACAAACTCAACTAGACCGACATCATGAGAAGATGGGTCTAAGATATTGTAATGAATGGCTTTAGTGCTAGTAGGAGATTGTTAGTAGTATGCCCTAGAGCATATCATTTAGTATGTATTTTATATATATTTTTATTAATAAAAGGCATTTTCACTTTTCCATTTACATAATATATTTATGTGTAATAGAAAAGGTCCATTGATATTTTGTTAGAAATTCTATTTTTTTAGTTGTTAAAAATATGAGTGACAATATTTCTAGCACAAAGTATCATAAATTGGTTCACAATTGAGGATACTTCACAATAAAGATATGACTTATCCAGAAAGATTGTAATCATGTTTGTTCCCAAGTTATTTATATAAGATGTAAATAAGATAAATGGTGAGTCTCATGCCATATAACAAACATGATAGGCACTTATGCATGATAAGTAAGCCAAACCAGTGACATTTATGACAAGCACATGTTGTTTACTCTTGTCAATGTATTGTCATAAATCATATTAGTGCATATAATCTTTACACTTGAGATAGCACAATTATCTTGTATATAGGTGGTTTGAGTTTGATACTACTTTCATACTTGTACTATGTATAGGTATATGGGCATGTGTTGGCTCCTACTAGTTATATATGGAGGTAGGTGTTGATCAAGATGGAATCTGTTACCCTAAGTAAATAGAGATAAAATCCTATGTTCATTTAATTATTCTTGATGTTTCAAGTTCCTGGCCAGGACAGATAGATTTAATCAGAAAAGAGTTTCTGATGAGAAAATCTTTTTATATCAAGAACTGGAATTAAAAGAGAACATAATATTCATAGCAAATGGGGTTTAACATAAATCATGACTCCAGCTCGAATTGGATTTTGTAACTGAGAGATTCTAGTGCATGGTAACATATGATTATAAGTTCATTTATGGTAAACTTTATTACTGATTAGGTAGCTATGGCATGCTATGCTAGGTGTTAACCATACTCTATGAGGTGCCTAAAATGATTTAGAGAAATCATTTATGGTAAGAAAGAGTTCTGATGATATTAAGAGTTGATATCATATCTCATTGCCAATTAATGATGAGCCTAGTGAGTTACACACATACATAAGTAATCACTAAATTAAATATGATTTAATTAATTAATTAAAGAGTTTAATTGATTAATTAAATAGGTTTGGTTTGTAATTAGATTGCAAAGTCCCTAGCATAGCTTGAAACCAAATCTAGGTTATTGGATGTACAATATAAGTTAAATTTATACTTAAAGTGTTTAAATATTAATTTAATTATGAGAAATTAATTAATAGAGATTAATTAATTAATTTATATTTGATATAAATTGATTAGAAGAAGAGAAATAATTATTTTGGGTTAAGAATTCAAAATTAAGACACAAGGGTATTTTGGTCATTTCATAGGGTGACATGTGGCACCATGACATGGTGACATGTGGCACCATGACATGGTGACATGTGGCACCATGACATGGCACTACACATAAGCTTGCCAATTGTCTTTTAATCATGTAAGATGATCAAAGTCAAGATTAAATCTAGGTTTGACACTTGGCAAAATGTGATTAGGTCAATTAAACCTAGAGCCAATCAGATGGTGACATGTGGTAAGGGTTTTAAGTGGTGACCTAGCTATATAAGGGAAAGGATAAAAAGAAGTAATACAATCTGCTCATTCTCTCTTTTGTGCCACCACCTTTGAGCCTCTCCCCTCTCATCTTCTTCATCTCTCATAAATTAAAAGAGAATTGCCAACATTCTCTTGAATTAAAAATACTAGAAATCATTTCTAGTGTCCTATATACATCTGTAATCTCTCAAAGGGCAAAACCTGATTTTCTAATTGATTGGAAAGGCTTTAGAAGCTGTTCAAGGGGCTGCCATTGGTGATCTTAGTGTGGACAAGCTAGAGGGACAACATCTGGTGTCCTAGGCGCATCCCAAAGGTG
The DNA here is from genome assembly GCF_030052815.1 of Hevea brasiliensis. Lineage (NCBI taxonomy): Eukaryota > Viridiplantae > Streptophyta > Magnoliopsida > Malpighiales > Euphorbiaceae > Hevea > Hevea brasiliensis. Next base: position 35,695,568 of record NC_079500.1, read on the forward strand.
CCAAACACACTGCAGTGCATCAAAAAGGTTAGTGCACTTGTTCTTAATCTAATCTAGGGTTCTAATGAATTAATTTGTTAATTGTAAAATCTTAAATGGCAAATGTAGATCCAAAAACATATTAAAAGAGTTTTAATATGCTGTTTATCATTGAAATCAAATAGATAAAAATGAATCTTGCATAATGCATGTGACCCTAGATGAAAAAATTTTGAATTCAATGATCTAAACTTATGTTTTTCATGCTTTCGCTCCTTCAATGAAATGGTTAAATAAAGACCAAGTTAAATTAAGGAAAAATAAAAAAAAATGAAGTGCAAGTAGGTTAAAGGAGCCGGAGTCACGGCGATGGTTGACCGTATTGGGAAGCGATTGTGAAGATAGTTACCGACCCCAAACCCGCAAGGAACCCTATGAAATAAATATCTTAGATTAATTTGAAGGTTTTATGAGGATTAAATGACATTAAAAATGTCAAAGAAAATTTAAGAAAATTAAGTTAATCGGTACACATAAATATAACCCGATAAGTTCAACGAAGGGCATTTTGGTCATTTCACCTTCAGTGTTGAATTTTGACCTAAATGTCAATTAAAATGAGAGAGATTAAAACACATAAAATAAATTAAAATCATGAAAAATGCAATGGAAATGGGAAAAAGAAAATAAAATAAAATAAAAATAGAAATAAATTATGAGGTAAGAATGACCTTATGCTAACCTAAGCCTACCCTAAGCATGATGCAAAAATTACCTCATAAAAATTTAATACACATTACTATGGGATAAATGCTATAACATAAGACAAGTTTGACTAATCAAAACCATTTTCTTCTTCTTCTTCTTCTTCTTCTTCACTTGGCCGTCCATCATAGCCATCCTTGCTCCCACCATTTTCAAGCTTTTTAGCTTGAAATCCCTCCATTTTCTCACCCTAAAACCCTAAGTCATCTTCATTTAAAATTAATCCTACACCATAAACAAGATAGTGGCTGCTAAGAAGTGAAAAGAAATTGAGGTTTTTGGCAAGTCCATGTTAGTTATGTGTGCCCTAGAGCATGCACTGATCTTGTAACTTATAAGTAACATTGTAAATATTTTAATGGCGATAAACATTTCATTTAAATGTTTTGTATATTTAATAGCATATTTATTTGAAATTTTCCATTAGCAATATATTATATATTCTATTCTTATGGGATAAGAATATGAGTAACAGAATATATGAAATATTTGCTATAAATCAGAGTTCGTAGTTGAAGGATATTTTGGTGGGCACATTATATCCAAAGAGCTGTCACATCTTTTTATCTCCATTGATCAGTATGAGATACTGATGTATATGGAGTGGTAAGTCTCATGCCATTTGATATAAGATATCGGGATAAATACAGTGGGCACTTATGAGATAAGTAGTTCAAACTTGTGACGTACAGATAACATGAACATGGCATCTATTCGAGTCAATAAAAAGTTATCTATGTCATACTAGTGTATATAATCCTCAGACTTAAGATGACACGGTTGTCTCTTATATGGCTGGTTTGAGTTTGATACCACTTATATATCTGTACTGTGTATGGATATTTCGGTGTGTGTTGGCTCAGATTAGTTATATGTTGGGATAGGTGTTCAGTCAAAAGGGGATCCGTAGCCTTGAGTAAACAGGGTTAAAAGTCCTATACGGATTTGAGCTGTTCTTGACAAGATTAAGTTCCTGGCCAAGACAGAAGACTTTGTCAGGAAAAGTGTTTCCTGATGGTAAAGTCTTATATGTCAAGAATCAGATTTCAAATGAGTGCATAAGTTTCCACAATAAGGGGTTTGACTCAACCATGACCCTTAATGGGATTAGGATATAATACGGAAGGATTTTAGTGCATGGTGATATGTGATTAAAGGTTCATTTTAAGATATTTCTTATTTCTAATTGGGTGGCCGTGGCATGCTATGCTAGGTGTCCACCATGGTCTATGAGATGCCTAAAATGATTTGGGGAAATCATTTGTGGGTTGGAAGAGTTCTAATGATATTAAGAGTTAATATCATTTCTCATTAACAGTTAGTAATGAGCCTAGTAGGTCACACACCTACACAAGTTAACTACCAAGTTAATTATGATTTAATTGATTAATTAAAGAGTTTAATTAATTAATTAAATAGATTTGGTTTGTAATAAGATTGCAAAGTCCCTATCATGACTTGAAACAAAATCTTGAATATTGGATGTATGATAAAAGCTGAATTTATATTTAAAGAGTTTAAATATAAATTTAATAGTGAAATTAATTAATGGAGATTAATTGATTAATTGATTTATATGTGATATAAATTAAATAGAGAGAGAAATTATTATTTTGGGTTAAGAATTCAAAATTCAATACAAGAGTAAAATGGTAATTTTACATGGTGACACATGGCACCATGAGATGGTGACACATGGCACCTATTGATGTGTGCCATTTGTCTTCCATGTGATGGAAGATGACATTTAGATGATTTAATCTTGTCTTGACAAGTGGATTAATGAGATTAAGACAACTTAAAAGCAAGATTGAATTGGATGATCACATGTGGCAACCATTTAGTGTTTTTGTCTCTTGTATATAAATGGAAGATAAGAAGAAAACTCAATCTTCTTCTTCCTCTCTCACCTTGGATGGTAACAAGAGGGTTTATCTCTCTTTGTTTTCCTTCCATTGATGCTTGAAAGAAAGCTTGTTTCTTTCTTGAATAAAAAACTCTAGAAATTGTTTCTAGCCACCTACATCCATTAAAATATCACCTAAAGCAAACACTCTAACAATTAGTGGTTGGCAAACACCTAAGAGAGGATTTGGTTTGTCAAAGGTGACCTTGGTGGTAGCTTATGGTGGAGAAGCTAGAGGAGCTACAAGTGGAGCTCTTGGAGACTACCTAAGGGAGTAAGAAGTGTGATTCAGCGCCTTTGAGGTTAGTCTCCTTCAATCCCTATTAAAGCTAGGGTTTGATTTGATTAATAGTTATTCAATAATCCTTAATGGCAAATGAATATCATATGCATGTTAAAAGAGTATTGACATGCTTTAGGACATTAGTTGTTGGCTAGGATCATAATACACTTGTATGTTTGCATAAAATCCTAGAAAATTTTTGAAATCCAACCTGTAAGGCCTTAACCACGCTTCCCAAAACTACCTTCAATTTGTATCAGAGGCACTATATTTGCCATTAGGATTGATTATGGGACTTAATTTTGTGATTGGATGAGGTTTGGGGTGATTTGAATTGGAAAAAAAAAACCTTATTGCTGCAAGAAACACAACTTGGGTGTGTCCCAGGCCAAGAGCTGTGTTTCTGGGTTTGTGGCACACAAAACGGGTAGAGAGTTACATAGGCCAAGTTGTTGATTAGCATGGGCTGTGCTATTGTGTTACACGGTCCGTGTAATTTAACTCCTCAGGTCGTGTAAATGTTGCTCGGGCCGTGTTATTGAAAGCGGGGCGTGTTTTACTTGAAAGGCCATGTTATGGGTGATTTAAGGGACTTTTATGCAATTGTTGTATAATTGATGACCCGAAATCATGCCTAGACCTAATTAAATGGTTTAATTAGGATTTTTAATCATTCAAATGAATTTTGAAAATTGCTTTCATGAAAATTAAATTTGCAAAGGTTCCTAAATTTGAGATTAATTTTGAATGAGATTCAAAATTGAGGTTTAAATTAGGTATATGATATTCAATTTAATTATGCATATATATTTATATTTAATTGTTAAATGTTTATATGCATGATGGATGATCATAGACAATAAAAGACCAATGTGATTGGATTTAATTCTTTTATTTTCTTTGGGATGTAATAATTAATTTTATTTATAATGGCATGTAATATAAATGTTGTATTACGTAGGATGTAATTTCATTTACTTAAGGACTTTTATGTCCAAATTCTTGTAAATTCACCTGGGTAATCTAAGGTTTACTTTGTAATTGGATTGCAAGAAGGACAAAGAGATCAGAAACATTGATGGATCCAGTGGGAGCACATTAAGATCAAGTGTTGATTTATGCATTCCTTCAGCATCTCTTGTAATAGAATAGATGAAATGCACCTAGGAAATGCCTTAACTCCATTCTTGATGGCTCAGAATTAAATCCCTTAAAAAGTCTGTGATCATACCATTTTATTTAATTATCCATGTATGCATGAGATGTGGATGAATGGATGCTTGTATGAGATATATGCATGCCAAATAGATAATGTGCAAAGTGAGACCTTAATAGTAATTAAGTCGACCACAAAATCTTTCAATTCAATGATTAAGTTGGTAATGGTACAATTATGATAATTATATCATGGCTCTCCACTAGGGCAATTAAATTTAGAAATTTTAGACACTCAAATTATCGGCAATGATTACATAGGGATGATTTTTGTAGTCTAAGAGATTTTCTAAATTTAATTGTTAAAACATATGATGTTGTGAGTATGTGGGTACTTTGGTAATCAAGAATGGATGTACTTGAGATTATAAAGGTTCAAACTTTCATATTCACTGACCTAGTGGGCTCAACTTAACTAATGCAAGATAGGCTAAGAATGGATGTACATGAGGCTTTGAGCATTAGGGGCCAAATCTATTGTAACGCCCTCACCGTAGGTAATTCGTACATTCTACTGTTCCGACAACTAATGTCTATTCAGACAGCCATAATATCTGGAACTACACTTAAACTATAGTGAGGAGGCATAAGTTGATGGAATGAATGTCAAGAAAATATAGGAAAATTTTAGAAGAAATAAAATAAAATTAAGAGAATTTATTAATTGGTACAAAAATAATAAAAATAACCCGATGAGCACCACGAAGGGCATTTTAGTCATTTCACCCCCAGAGGTGAATTTTGACCTAACTATCAAATTAAAAATTTGAGAGAATAAAATAATTAACATAAATTTAAAATTTATGAAATGAATTAGGAAAATGAGAAAAGAAAAAAAAGAAGAAAAGAAAAGAAAAAGAAAAGAAAAGAAAATGTGACACCCCTTACCCGTCTACAGTGTAGGCGAGCAAGCTATGCCACACGGTGTACCGGCACACTCTATTTTACCTTAATTAATTTTTGTCAAAGTTTTGAATATAGTTTGTAAAATATAGTTCCTTTATTGAAATTATAATTTATTTGAGGTTCCGAAAATTTTAAAGAAAATCCGGCGGAGTACCGGCTAAAAATGGAGAAAACAGTTCTTCGGAACCTGTTAAAAACACTTCCAATAAACAAATTCAATCATTCTCAACTCCAATATCAAGATCTCAACATTTCAATTTCAACTCTCATTCATCATTCACATGTGATGATCACATATAAATCACAAGTAAACTTTTACTTTTCCATTAACAAATACAATTTTCATAATTTACATAAACATCAATATACATTACACAAGTTTAATTACATATGAAGAAAAATCAAAATTAAGTTACAAAATGTCAAAATGACACCTAGTGTCCTACCAAGGCACAGCAGAAGTTGAGGTGACACGGACACTGAGCAGAACTGCCGGATGGACTCACCCAGTCTGTGGTCTACTGGGCTCACGATCGGGATCTCCAGTACCTACGCGTGGCAAAAGCAACGCACTAAGCAATAATGCTTAGTGGTGCAATAATATAATAGAAGAAAATAGCAAGAAAATGAATGTGTATAGAATGTGTATGCTTTCTTTGTTTGGTATTGGTATATCCGTTATTTCGTTAACGTTGTTCACTTTTATCCATTTGGTTGCCCCAAGTAACCTACACTAGACGACTAATTTGGATAGCAGTAACGCACTGGGTACCTAGTACCTCGGGCCGTCACACCATCGGTCACATATGCATCTCCCGGTGTGCAACAGAACAGCTAGCAAGCTGTAAATAATATCAGGCACAAGGCCAAATCTCAATACAAAGTCAGAATGGCTAAAAGCCATGAAATCACGGAATGGCATATTGCCATGTGCAGTACTGCTAACTGAACCCTATTGGCATGCCAAACTATCCAAACCAATCTTGTTAGGTATACTAGGGCATCTGAAACTTTTAAATTCTTCAATTTGTGAATTTCATGTTTTTGGTGTTACTATTCACCTCATTGGTCAACAAAAATGTTGACTTTTGGATAGAAAATATGTACATTGACTTTGGCACTCCCAACATACCACATTTGGTGTTTAAAACTTGTTGGCATTAAGTGTTAATACCATTTCAAAGTGTAAACCAACATAAGCAGAATTTTCAGTTTTGGTGAGTCAACTTCACTGTTCCATTGGACACTGTTGCTGTGGAAATTTGAAGAAATGTAAAACATGAAAGTTGTTCCTTATTTTGTCTAGTTGAATTTCCTTTTTTGAATCACTCCATTTGGAGTTTTTTAGCTCCAGATATGGTCCACAAACCACAGCTGGCCGGATTCTCATTCTGCAGAAATTACCATATCTACAGTAACAAGAACAGTAATTTCCACTGCTATTTAGGTTAGGTTCTGGCCATAATTTGGGGTAGGTTCCTTCATGAAAGTTGTTTGTCTATGTCATAACTTATTGCTGTAAAAATTTCAGGTCAATTGACCATATCTACAGTGAGTTATGGCCAAATGAACACTTACTGTTCATTTGGTCAATTCTGCAAAACTAGTTGCAGGGTATCCGGATTGGGGCCAAGTTTTGGTCCTCTTGCTTTGGTCTTTTGGGCATGGTTTCTTCAGCAAAAATGTGCCATTATAAGCCTAGTTTCATGTCCAATTGGCCAAACACCAATTGGACTAACACAGCCCAAGTTATGGCAGTGCAAATGGACTGAATTTTCAGTCCCTATGCTACTGTCCTAGGGCAGCCTGCAACCTCACTTTGCAATCCTAATTTTCAGTCCATTTGTTGGTCAAATTACCTAAAATGGTCACTAATTGATCATTAAAATTCTCTCTAATAATTTCCTAAACCAAGTTTACATTTTTCTCACAAAACCCTAATTCAAATTCATGTTTTTATACAATATATCTTAGTTAGCTCTTTAATCATTGTTCTTGTGTTTATAAACTTCCAACATAACTCTAATTCACTTCAAGCTCCTAAAAACACTCCCTCCTATTCCATAGTTAGGGCAGCCAAAATTCAAGAGCTCATAGACATAGGTGTTTGTTCATTTAAATCACAATTCTCACTAAGTTTCAAGTCCCAAACCATGAAAATAAAGAGTTTAATGGATATAGGTGCACTAACCTCAAGTGGCAGAATTTTTCCAAGCCCCAAACTTCAATTTCTTTCCTCTTGTTGGCTGCCAAGAGCTTGTTTAAGATGTGGGGTAAAGCTTTAATGAAGAGAAGTTAGGGTTTTGTGGTGTAAACAAGGGAAAAATCAAGCTTTTGATTGAAGATTAATGGAGGGAGAAAGGATAGGGATTTCGGCTAGAATGGGAAAGGGGGTGGCTGCTGGTTTTTCTTTTATTTCTTAGTCTCAATTATCTCTTTTAATAGTTAGTCAAAGGATGGCTTAATTGTGATTGGTCATAATTTCTTAATGACATCACCATGATGTCATAAATAAGCTTTTCTTTGATTTTTCTTTTCTTTTCATCACTACTCAAGTTCAATTTAATTTCTAGTAATGTTTCTTCATATTTTATGTCATATTAATTATTTACTCAACTGGACAAGTCGGCCAAAAATCACCTCGGAAGGCGAAATGACCAAAATGCCCTCCGTTTGGCTTAACGGGTCAAAATTGTCTGTACCGATTGAAAAATTTTTCTAGGTATTTTCTTGGCATTCTAATGCCATGGGAACCTCAATAACCCTTCTCTGGAGTCCCAAAAATTATTTTATAATTTTTCCCCCGGGTCTAGGGCTCCTCGTTGCGAGAACCGCAACTTCCCTCTGGTTACCCATCGCTAGGGCACCGGGCTCGTTTAACTTGGTTGTATTTTATTTCTAAAATTTTTACTAAATTTTTCTTATTAGTATTTGAGTTAATTATGGTTCCTGACTTTAGTTTAAATATTTTTCCGGACATTCTAGCTGTCCGGACCGACACCGGTCACCGGAACAGTAGGATGTACGGAGTGGTTATCGGGAGGGTGTTACAACTCTTCCCCTCTAATTTAAATTTCGTCCTCGAAATTTACCTGATGCAAACAGTTGAGGGAACTGTTGCCTCATCGACTCTTCACTTTCCCAAGTTGCCTCCTCGGTGTTGTGGTGCCTCCAAAGCACTTTCACCAATGGAATTTGCTTGTTTCTCAACTCTTTCACTTCCCGAGCCAAGATCCGTAGAGGTTCTTCTTCATATGTCAAATCCGGCTGTATTTCAATTTCTTCTCTGGAGATGACATGTGAGGGATCTGGCGATATCTTACGAGAATAGACACGTGGAACACATTGTGGATCTTGTCCAGCTCTGGTGGTAAAGCTAGCCTATAGGCCACTGGACCCACACGTTCAATGACTTCATATGGGCCAATGAACCTAGGGCTTAACTTACCTTTCCTTCCAAACCTCAACACTTTCTTCCATGGTGACACCTTGAGGAACACTTTGTCGCCAACCCCATATTCTATTTCTTTTCTCTTCAGGTCGGCATAAGATTTACATGCATGCGAGGCAACTTTGAGATTGGCTTTGATTGATTTTACCTTCTCCTCGGCTGTTTCACAGTGCAGCCCTACCGCTTGTCTTCGCCCAATTCAGTCCAAAGACTGCTGAGTTCTACATTTTCTCCCATACAAAGGCTTCATACGGAGCCATTTGGATACTAGCTTGGTAGCTATTGTTGTATGCAAATTCTGCCAGTGGGAGGTATCTATCCCAACTTCCCTCAAACTCAATGACACAACTCCTCAGCATATCCTCAAGGACCTGACATATATTTCATGTTATTGTTATCATTTTAATTCATTATTTGTACTAATTCAATTGGTTCAATTGTTTACCTGGATTACTCTTTCGGATTGCCCATCCGTCTGAGGATGGAAAGCTGTGCTGAAATGGAGTTGTGTACCCAAGGATTCATGCAACTTCTTCCAGAATCTCGATGTAAACCTTGGGTCTCGATCAGATATGATGGAAAGTGGAATTCCATGCAGTCTAACTATCTCACTAATATACAATTCTGCTAACCTCTCTAGTGAGTAGTCAGTCCTAACTGGCAGAAAGTGTGCTGACTTTGTCAATCTATCAACTATCACCCATCTTTGCATCATGTTTCTTCCGGGTGAGAGATAGACCACTTACAAAATCCATGGTGACCCGATCCCATTTCCATTCAGGTATGCGTATAGGCTGTAGCAAACCCGATGGAACTTGATGTTCTGCCTTGACTTGCTGACATGTCAAACATTTAGTCACGTAATCAGCTATGTCCTTCTTCATACCAGGCCACCAATACTGAAGCTTCAAATCATGATACATCTTTGTACTTCCTGGGTGCATAGCATATACACTGGTGTGTGCCTCTTTTAAAATACTGACCCTCAATTCCCTATCATCTGGTACACACAGTCTTCCTTTATAATACAAACACCCATCTGCCTTCACTTCAAAGTCAGTTGCTTTTCCTTCTAGGATTTTACTCATAATGGCCGTTAACTTTTCATCTGCCTTTTGCCCATCTAAAATCTGCTGTAGCAGGTTTGGCCTCACTTGCAACTCAGCCAAAATAGCTCCATCTCGAATCAAAGTTAGACGGGCATTCAATGATCTCAAAGCTGTGATGGACTTTCTGCTCAAAGCATCAGCAACTACATTTGCCTTCCCAGGATGGTAGTCAATTACACAATCATAGTCCTTCAGGAACTCAATCCATCGTCTCTGTCTAAGGTTGAGCTCCTTCTGGGTTGGCAAATATTTTAGACTTTTGTGGTCTGTATAAATGTAGCACTTTTCACCATACAAGTAATGCCTCCATATCTTTAGTGCGAAGATAATTGCTGCAAGCTCTAGATCATGGGTAGGGTAGTTCTGTTCATGTGGCCTTAGCTGCCTGGAAGCATAGGCGACCACCTTTCCCTCTTGCATCAATACACACCCTAACCCATTATGAGAAGCATCACTGTAGACCACGAAGTCCTTTCCTGACACTGGCTGTGTTAACACTGGTGCCTCTGTCAACATAGCCTTCAACTTCTCAAAGCTGGTTTGACACTTGTCATTCCAGTCAAATTTGACATTCTTGTGTAACAACTTGGTCATTGGAGCAGCTATTAGGGAAAATCCCTTCACAAATCTTCTGTAATACCCAGCTAGCCCCAAGAAGCTTCTGACCTCAGTTGTATTTCTGGGAGGCTTCCATTCCATCACTGCTTCTATTTTCTTGGGATCCACCCTAATCCCATCAGCTGACACTATGTGTCCAAGGAATGCAATCTCATTCAACCAAAAGTCACACTTGGACAACTTAGCATAAAGCTTCTTTTCCCGTAGGGTTTGCAGAACAATCCTCAAATGTTCATCATGTTCTTCCCTAGTTTTGGAATACACCAGAATATCATCAATAAAGACCACTACGAACCGATCCAGGTATGGATGGAAGATACGGTTCATAAGGTCCATGAATGCCGCTTGTGCATTTGTTAGGCCAAAGGGCATCACCAGAAACTCATAATGCCCATACCGGGTCCTGAACGCAGTCTTGGGCACATCTACATCTTTCACCCACAACTGATGATACCCTGATTTGAGATCAATCTTAGAAAATACTCCTGCTCCCTTCAACTGATCAAACAGATCATCAATTCTAGGCAACGGATATTTGTTCTTCACTGTCACTTTATTCAACTGCCGGTAATCAATGCATAGCCTCAAAGTCCCATCCTTCTTCTTCACAAACAGCACTGGAGCTCCCCATGGTGACACACTGGGGCGTATGAACCCCTTATCTAACAACTCTTGCAACTGAGTTTTCAACTCCCTCAATTCAGTGGGTGCCATCCTATAAGGAGCAATAGAAATGGGTGCTGTACCCGGCAGTGTCTCAATAGCAAATTCAACTTCCCTTTCTGGTGGCAAACCAGGCAACTCTTCAGGAAATACCTCTGGAAAGTCTCTCACTGTGGGTATATCAATCAAGTTTGTCTTAGCCTGCCTAGTATCCACCACATGTGCTAGGTAGGCTTCACAGCCTTTTCTCATCATTCTTCTTGCAGCTGTGGCTGAGATGACATTGGACAGAAAATCTGTCCTTTCCCCCACAACAGTGATCTCATTACCCTCAGGAGTTTTCAAAGAAATTCTCTTCAATTTGCAATCAACTATTGCCTGATGACGTGATAACCAGTCCATTCCCAAAATCACGTCAAACTCGTGAAAGGGCAACTCAATTAGGTCTGCCGAGAATTCATACCCTTGAATCCTTAACGGGCAACCCTTGTATACCTTGTTCACCACTACACTGTGGCCCAATGGATTAGTGACCAGAATGTCTTGGTCACTCTCCCCTACTAGTATCCCCCTTTCTACGGGTAGGTTGATGCAAATGTAGGAATGAGTGGATCCTGGATCCACCAATGCATGCACAGGAGTATTGTAGAGGGAGAACGTACCCCTGATGACGTCCGGGGCATCTTGCTCCTCCTGAGCTCTCAAGGCATAATTTCTGGCAGGTGGTCTGTTATCTGGCCTCTCTGCTGGCTCAGATGCAGGCCTCTGAGATGGTCCAACAGCTTCTGACTTGCCAGATTTTCTACCTCTCTGTGGTGCAGGAGCAGGTCTGTCTGCTTGTGTCGGAGCAGCTGTAGTAGTTCTGCGTGGGCAGTTCTTCAGTTGATGTTCTGTCGACCCACATCTCAAACAGGCACCAGTTACTCTCCAACACTCCCCCTTGTGCCATTTAAGGCAGTGTGGACATGCAGAAGATGTTGGGGCTGGTCCCCTGAACCCCATCCCTGGAGAGCTGCCCACTGATGGTGTGGACTGACCTCTCCTAGGGGTGAACTGTGGCCTGGGCCCCTGAGACTGACCCTGACCATGTGGCTGAGCTGAACTCTGTGCAGGTGGACCCTTGAACTTCTTTCCAAATGCAGGAGCTGAGCTAGACTGACCGGGTCCCCTCTTCTGCTGTCTCTCCCTTCTGGTCTGCTCACTGATTCTCACTTTTTCAACCCTTATTGCTGCTTCCACTAGCTTGCTAAATTCTGTGATTCCCAAGGCAGTGAGCTGTATCTTAATATTGTCATTCAATCCCTCTTCAAATCTCTTGCACCTTTCAGCTTCATTAGGGACTATCTCCCTTCCGTAGCGGCTTAATCGAACAAATTCCTTTTCATATTCGGCCACTGACCACTGCCTCTGCCTCAGATTAATAAACTCTCTTCTTCTCTCTTCCAGATATACAGTACCCACATATTTCTTCTTAAATTCTGAAAGAAAGAAGTCCCAAGTTACAGCTTCTGGCTGCACTTCACTGGACACAGTGTCCCACCATTCGTAGGCATCGTCTTGTAACAAGGATACAGCAGCTTCTAAGTTCTGCTCTGGGGTGCAGTGAAGTTGTTTTAGGACTCTGCCTGTTCTGTTCAACCAATTTTCGGCTGCGACAGAGTCATCTTCTCTCTTACCGAAGAAATCCACCGCCCCAAACTTTCTTAGCCTTTCCAGGTGTGATTTCTGCTGTGGAGCTGGTGGTGGTGGTGGGGGTGCTGGCATTACTCCAGCCATCTGTCTAATGAAGTCGGCCATTTGCTGGAACATGGCCTGTGGAGGCCGAAAGGCTCTGCTGGTGTGAGTAGGATCTCCCTACCCCCGCCTCATTGCCGCAGTGGAGTATGACTCTCCACTTCCTCCTCAACGGCTCTTTGAGATGAAGGATCCATATCCTATTCAAAATAAGAAAAAAAAAAAACAAGCAGATCTGCATTAGTGTCACCTCGACTCTTACAAATGCAATGCATGGTATGGACTCAATCTAGGACCAGAAACGCCTAAACCGTGCTCTGATACCACTAAATGTGACACCCCTTACCCGTCTACAGTGTAGGCGAGCAAGCTATGCCACACGGTGTACCGGCACACTCTTTTTTACCTTAATTAATTTTTGTCAAAGTTTTGAATATAGTTTGTGAAATATAGTTCCTTTATTGAAATTATAATTTATTTGAGGTTCCGAAAATTTTAAAGAAAATCTGGCAGAGTACCGGCTAAAAATGGAGAAAACAGTTCTTCGGAACCTGTTAAAAACACTTCCAATAAACAAATTCAATCATTCTCAACTCCAATATCAAGATCTCAACATTTCAATTTCAACTCTCATTCATCATTCACATGTGATGATCACATATAAATCACAAGTAAACATTTACTTTTCCATTAACAAATACAATTTTCATAATTTACATAAACATCAATATACATTACACAAGTTTAATTACATATGAAGAAAAATCAAAATGACACCTAGTGTCCTACCAAGGCACAGCAGAAGTTGAGGTGACACGGACACTGAGCAGAATTGCCGGATGGACTCACCCAGTCTATGGTCTACTGGGCTCACGATCGGGATCTCGAGTACCTACGCGTGGCAAAAGCAACGCGCTAAGCAATAATGCTTAGTGGTGCAATAATATAATAGAAGAAAATAGCAAGAAAATGAATGTGTATAGAATGTGTATGCTTTCTTTGTTTGGTATTGGCATATCCGTTATTTCGTTAACGTTGTTCACTTTTATCCATTTGGTTGCCCCAAGTAACCTACACTAGACGCATCGGATCGATAATGGGTAACCGCACTGGGTACCTAGTACCTCGGGCCGTCACACCATCGATCACAGATGCATCTCCGGTGTGTAACAATGCGACTAACAAGTCAGAATAATATCAGGCCCAAGGCCAAATCTCAATACAAAGTCAGAATGGCTAAAAGCCATGAAATCATGGAATGGCATATTGCCATGTGCAGTACTGCTAACTGAACCCTATTGGCATGCCAAACTATCCAAATAAATCTTGTTAGGTATACTAGGGCATTTGAAACTTTTAAATTCTTCAATTTGTGAATTTCATGTTTTTGGTGTTACTATTCACCTCATTGGTCAACAAAAATGTTGACTTTTGGATAGAAAATATGTACATTGACTTTGGCACTCCCAACATACCACATTTGGTGTTTAAAACTTGTTGGCATTAAGTGTTAATACCATTTCAAAGTGTAAACCAACACAAGCAGAATTTTCAGTTTTGGTGAGTCAACTTCACTGTTCCATTGGACACTGTTGCTGTTGGAATTTAAAGAAATGTAAAACATGAAAGTTGTTCCTTATTTTGTCTAGTTGAATTTCCTTTTTCGAATCACTCCATTTGGAGTTTTTTAGCTCCAGATATGGTCCACAAACCACAGCTGGCCGGATTCTCATTCTGCAGAAATTACCATATCTACAGTAACATGAACAGTAACTTCCACTGCCATTTAGGTTAGGTTCTAGCCATAATTTGGGGTAGGTTCCTTCATGAAAGTTGTTTGTCTATGTCTTAACTTATTACTGTAAAATTTCAGGTCAATTGACCATATCTACAGTGAGTTATGGCCAAATGAACAGTTACTACTGTTCATTTGGTCAATTCTGCAGAACCAGTTGCAGGGTATTCGGATTGGGGCCAAGTTTTGGTCCTCTTGCTTTGGTCTTTTGGGCATGGTTTCTTCAGCAAAAATGTGCCATTATAAGCCTAGTTTCATGTCTAATTGGCCAAATACCAATTGGACTAACACAGCCCAAGTTATGGCAGTGCAAATGGACTGAATTTTCAGTCCCTATGCTGCTGTCCTAGGGCAGCCTGCAACCTCACTTTGCAATCCTAATTTTCAGTCCATTTGTTGGTCAAATTACCTAAAATGGTCACTAATTGATCATTAAAATGCTCTCTAATAATTTCCTAAACCAAGTTTACATTTTTCTCACAAAACCCTAATTCAAATTCATGTTTTTATACAATATATCTTAGTTAGCTCTTTAATCATTGTTCTTGTGTTTATAAACTTCCAACATAACTCTAATTCACTTCAAGCTCCTAAAAACACTCCCTCCTATTCCATAGTTAGGGCAGCCGAAATTCAAGAGCTCATAGACATAGGTGTTTGTTCATTTAAATCACAATTCTCACTAAGTTTCAAGTCCCAAACCATGAAAATAAAGAGTTTAATGGATATAAGTGCACTAACCTCAAGTGGCAGAATTTTTCAAAGCCCCAAACTTCAATTTCTTTCCTCTTGTTGGCTGTCAAGAGCTTGTTTAAGATGTGGGGTAAAGCTTTAATGAAGAGAAGTTAGGGTTTTGTGGTGTAAACAAGGGAAAAATCAAGCTTTTGATTGAAGATTAATGGAGGGAGAAAGGATAGGGATTTCGGCTGGAATGGGAAAGGGGGTGGCTGCTGGTTTTTCTTTTATTTCTTAGTCTCAATTATCTCTTTTAATAGTTAGTCAAAGGATGGCTTAATTGTGATTGGTCATAATTTCTTAATGACATCACCATGATGTCATAAATAAGCTTTTCTTTGATTTTTCTTTTCTTTTCATCACTACTCAAGTTCAATTTAATTTCTAGTAATGTTTCTTCATATTTTATGTCATATTAATTATTTACTCAACTGGACAAGTCGGCCAAAAATCACCTCGGAAGGCGAAATGACCAAAATGCCCTCCGTTTGGCTTAACGGGTCAAAATTGTCTGTACCGATTGAAAACTTTTTCTAGGTATTTTCTTGGCATTCTAATGCCATGGGAACCTCAATAACCCTTCTCTGGAGTCCCAAAAATTATTTTATAATTTTTTCCCCGGGTCTAGGGCTCCTCGTTGCGAGAACCGCAACTTCCCTCTGGTTACCCATCGCTAGGGCACCGGGCTCGTTTAACTTGGTTGTATTTTATTTCTAAAATTTTTACTAAATTTTTCTTATTAGTATTTGAGTTAATTATGGTTCCTGACTTTAGTTTAAATATTTTTTCGGACATTCTAGCTGTCCGGACCGACATTCTAGCTGCCCAAATCTGGATGACCCTGCATAAAACTCAGAAAAAGACCAAATGAACAGTATGTATTCATTTGGTCATAACTCACTCTATACTGGTCCAAATGAACTGAATTTGATACCATTGGAAAGCTTAGATATAGGGTTACAATTTCCATGGTGACCACTGAACCCAAAAATGCCAAAAACTAAACCAAATTGCTGGCCCAATTTGGGTCACAAAACTGCCCAGAATTAGGTTGTCCAGAACCTGTTGGACATAAACTTACCCAACTAGTTTTGGCAAAATGGCCACAACTTGGTCTACAAGAACTCAAATGTAATGAAACCAGTGGAAAAATGCTCATAAGACATAGACCTACAAAATTGGTATTTTGACCAAAATTGAGAAATCAAGAGAACTAGGTCAAATATGTAGAAAAATTCACTGCATCAAAACCTGGAATCTGACCAAACTTCAATTGATCCCAGAACAGTCTTTTAGTCATAACTCCCACTAGGAAAATCCAATTTGGATGATCCATACCTTTCTAGAAACCTAAGAGACAGGGATACAACTTTGTTTTAGAAACCTTCCTCAAATTATGAATTTAAGAACCTCAAAAAGTGACCTGCATTCACTGACCTGAACTGAACTCCTGTTGCTACAGGGTAAATGAGTCCAGGTTAATTAATTGGACATAAATATTTCCAAAAAACTTGAAAAATTGTGATTAAAATTTCTAAGTGACCACAAGACATAGGGAAACAATTTCTATGAAGATCACCATGCCTAAAAGTGACTGTAACATGTTCCATTAATTAGGTAAACTTTAAGTCCAAAAGCTGCCTAGTTAAGGAACCAGAATCTAGAAATGAGTCAGTTATGGTTATCCAACCATAACTTGAGTTCTAAAAATCAAATTGACATGATTCTAAAGGAAAAATAAGATAAGACATAGAGGAACAACTTCAATGAGGGAAGTGTGGCCAAACAACAGCTGCAAACTGATTATACGGATAGGCAAAAGTAAGACATAAAAACTGAAACAAAAGAAGGGTCCATGAGATAAATTATCTTATTATAGGGAATTTAACCCTAACAAGCCATTAAACACTAAACCACATAAAAGGGGTAATTGGGACCTGTTTTCTCACTATAAACTGATATGAACATTACAAATAAAAAAGTAACAATGTTAATTGCCTATAGTAGACCTAGACTTATTTATTTAATTTGGATCAATTGGTATACCAATTAGGAACTACAGATAGCAGTACTTGTC
This sequence comes from Hevea brasiliensis, assembly GCF_030052815.1. Classification (NCBI taxonomy): domain Eukaryota; kingdom Viridiplantae; phylum Streptophyta; class Magnoliopsida; order Malpighiales; family Euphorbiaceae; genus Hevea; species Hevea brasiliensis. The sequence goes on from NC_079500.1 coordinate 35,712,804, forward strand.
ACACCTTACCCCTCTGTAAGGCATAACATGATCCTGTAGTATACCTAATAAATTACAGACTCCGTCTACTGATAACCCATTAAATACACTATAAGGAATTTTAAAATAATTTTCTTACTTTTTGAAAGTGGTGAGCTTTTCTAGCAGGTATTAAAAACATTTACTTGCAGTTTAAAGATTTAATAAAATTTTTTCCATTTTGATTTTTTCGCAAATTTTGGAAAAATTTTGGCAGAGTGCCGGCTGTATTTGAGAAAACTGAAAATTTTACCTGTAGAAAACACTTCCAATATAGCACTTCATCAACTCACAACCACCATTATAACTCAAATCAGCACAATTTCCTCCAAACTCCATAATTCAATCAATATTTCACAACTCAAAATTTCAATTCAATTATTTTCAAAAATAGTAATAATTAATTTCATACACATCGCATTAAAGAAAAAAATTAATTTACATTTGTCAATCCAAAAATTACATCAGAAAATCCAAAATAATATTATTACAAAATCTGTGCAACTGCTCATGACCAATTTATAAATGTACATACAATCAATTACATCAAAATAAACATGTACAATTATGGTATAAAATTATAACCGACTAAAGGTTCAGAAGTAGCTCTGAAATCCTCAGCAGCTCACTCAGCTGCTCTACTAGTCTCTCTATCTGCGATAACAATAAACAGGCATCGCTGAGTACTATGACTCAGTGGTGTACAACATACTAAAATAAAATTTTATACATAAATCATATCACATTTATTCAAATATGGTACTGAAAATGAAAACAAATACAAAAAACAATTTATAATTTTAGTCAAAACAATCTCATTTCGGAAGTCCCAAAACAGATTTCATAAAAACACATAGTTATATCATGCCATCAGTACAATGTTCATCTCAATAGCCAGAGGCTTATGAGGAATCTCAAGGCTAGCTAGCTCAAACTATGGGTACCCATTCAATTTCTTCCTCTACTGGCACACACCTCAACACTTCAGCTAGAGAGGAAATTCAAAATTCAAAACTAATTCCTCCCACTAGGCATGCTAGTGAGGCATTTAGATATATGGTCATGACACTACGGTTTCAAAACTATCTTAACACTTTACTAAACATTTATTGACACTTCAAACACATACAATTAAATTTTAAACAATTTAAGTCAAAAGCATAATATTCATTTCATTCACAAATTTGCAATAAAAATAAATCACAATTTATTCATCAAAACAAATTGTCAAGAGAATTTATAGAAAAATTTTATGTTGCGTACAAACCTTGTGTGAGTCGCCTCTAGGCCTTGACTCGATATCTCGGGTTCATTCTCGGTATCCTTTTCAACTGAAACACAAAATTTTACAATGTTTCAGTATCATAACGTATAATAAATTCACAATTACTTATGTCTAGCTCTAATATGATTAATTTAACGTTCTTTAAATTTTGCATTTCAGGGTTACTATTTATGACACTATTTAAGTCAAATTGTTGACTTTCTTATGCTTAATAGGCATGGGAATTTCAATTTCACCCACATACCACATTTTGGTTGCTTAATTTGTTGATTTTGGTTGCCCAATCAATTTTTAGGTCTCCTAGGCACAATTTCAAATTTTTAGTTTTGATGTCCTATTTTGCACTATTCCATTTATCATGTTGCTGTGGGAATTGGCTAAGTATTCTTCATAGAAGTTGTTCCTTATTGTCTTAGCTTTAATTCCCATTTTGAATCACTCCATTCAGAGTTTTGTAGCCCAAGATATGGCCTTTTGAACATGGCTGGCCGGATTAGTTTAACCAATATTTCTGAGCACCTAATTTGGTTCTGGTAGTTTTAGACCACTAAATTTAAGTGGCAAAATGACTGGGTTATGGGCATAATTTGGGTTAGTGTTCTTCATGAAAGTTGTAGTGCTATGCCATACCTTTCCAATGCCATAAATATCAGGTCATTTGGACTTGTATAGCCCAAGTTATGGCCAAATGAACAAATATTGTTCATTTTATCATTTTATTACAGTGGCAGTGCACTCCACCCGGGTTTGATCTAATTGTTCACTATGTTAATGTCATTTTCTGGGCATGGTTCCTAAATGAAAAATGTTCCATTATGTGTGTATTTTCATTCACAATTGGCCTCACACCAATTGGTTTGGTAAATTTTCAGTTTTAGTCCCTGAAAGAGACCTAGGTCAAGCTGCCAGAATAGTATCTCTAACCAATCCGAATTGCAATTTCATTCCATCAATTCATACACATAACAAATGGTCCCAATTGACCATTTCTAACCTCAATTAGGGTCAATTGCACCAATTGACCATTTTCCCAAATTTTTTAAGAGGCTTAAGAACCCTAATTACATAATTGTGCAATCTAATACAATTAAAGTTTATAATCAACTTCTATACACCCAACTCAACTTAGCTAACACTTCAATTCCATCAAAATCATAAAATTTCAATACCCCTTAAATGCTGGCCGAATTTCCTATCTAGTCCCCCATAATTGTTTTTGTTTATATTTTCTCTAATTTCTAAGTGTATGTAACCACAAACACATAAATTAAACTTTAAATTTTAATTTAAATACTAATCTCAAACTTTGATGTTCCCTTCTTCAATTTCCTCTCTTTTCTTCCTTTCTTTCTTGCTCAATCTCCTTCTCAAGTGAGGATAGTAAGGTTTTATAAAGTAATTGTGGGAGAAATTAGGGTTAAGTTAGGGAATAAAAGTTTGATGCAAGCTTTAATGGAGGTTTGGCAATGGAGGTGGCAAAGGAGAGGGGCGGCCAAAACTCAAGAAAAAAGAAGAAGTGAAATTCTTTTTAATTTTTTATGTATTTTAGGCGTAATTTTATGTAATTGACTTGGTAAAAAATTCTCATAAATAAAAAAAATGAATTATGATGTCATGGTGAGGTAAGGTGATGATATAATAAAGGAAATTTTCCTACTTTTTCTTTTTCTTTAATTTTTCAATAGTTCTTTAATTTAATTCTTGATTCCAAAATTTTCATTTCTTCGATTTTATTGGACAATTAGGTCAGAAGTCACCTCTAGGGGTGAATTAACCAAACTGCCCCTCACTGGTCTGATCCGGTTTGTTAGTTATTCAATATTTCTTCCAGATCCTTAACCTAATTATTTGACCTGCTTAACAACTCTTTTCTGTGATTTTCTCTTTTCCACTATATTCACAGAAGTCCTTAGGACCATGGCATCACATTTTTCAATTCAAAATTTGGGTTAAGACTAACCTTGTAGTCATTTCCCGGGAAGGTCACCCATCGCTGTGAATCCCGGCTCATTTAACCTTTTATGTTCTATTTTTCTTATTTATACTTAACTATCTAGTAATCACTAATTATTTGCATTCAGGGCTTATCTAGGTGTCTTAGATGTAGTTCTAATTCCCTTAATTATGCGGACCAACACCGGTCACCGGAACAGTGAAATATACTAGGCTATGCAAATAGGGGTGTTACAATTCTCTCCTCCTTAAAATAAATTTCGTCTCGAAATTTTACCTGGTATTAGTCTCTGAATAGTTGTGGGTGTTGCCTCCTCATGTCCTCCTCACGTTCCAAGTAGCCTCCTGGCTTGAATGATGGTTCCACAGTACCTTTACCAATGGTATTTGCTTGTTCTGTAGCTGCTTCACCTCATAAGCCAGAATCTCTATGGGTTCTTCTTCATATGTGAGGTATGGATTTACTTCAATTTCTTCCACTAGTAACACATGAGATGGGTCAGATCTGTACCTCCTCAACATAGACACATGGAAGACGTTATGTATCTTCTCCAACTCTGGAGGTAGTGCCAAACGGTATGCCAAAGGACCCACTGTTTCCAGAACCTCATACGGCCTAATGAAACGAGGACTCAGTTTCCTTTTCTGCCAAATCTCATAATTTTCTTCCATGGGGAAACCTTGAGGAATACTTTCTCACCCACTGTATGCTCAATATCCCTTCTCTTCAGATCAATATAGGACTTCTGACAGTCTGATGCAGCTTTGAGTCGATCTCTGATTAATCTAATTTTCTCCTCAGTCTGCTAAACAATTTAGGGCCCAATCATCTTTCTTTCACCCACTTCATCCCAAAACAACGGAGTTCTGCACTTCCTGCCATACAAAGCTTCATATGGAGGCATCCCAATGCTTGATTGGTAGCTGTTGTTATAAGAAAACTCAATCAGAGGCAAGTGTATGTCCCAACTGCCCTCAAACTCAATCACACAAGCCCATAGCATATCCTTTAATATTTGTATTACCCTCTCAGACTGGCCATCTGTCTGTGGGTAGAATGCTGTACTGAAGTTCAATCTAGTTCCTAGGGCTCTCTGAAAACTATCCCAGAATCTAGAAGTGAACTTAGGGTCTCTGTCTAATGCAATTGATACTAGAACTCTGTGAAGTCTCACTATCTCATTAATATACAATTTGGCCAATCTTTCCAAACTATAGTCCATCCAAACTAGCAGAAAATGAGCAGACTTGGTCAGTCCTCAAAAGTCTCATCACAAAATCCATAGTTATTCGTTCCCATTTCCATTCAAGCACTGGTAATGGATGTAACAAACCAGCTGGTACTTGATGCTCTACCTTCACTTGCTGACAAGTTAGGCATTTGGATACAAATTCAACTACATCTCTTTTCATACCCATCCACTAGTAATGTTCTTTCAGTCCTCTGTACATTTTAGTACCACCAGGGTGCACAGCAAAAGGAGATTCATCTGCTTCCTTCATAATGATCTGTCTCATGTCAACATCATTAGGAATGCACATTCTGCCCTGGTGAAGCAGTAGACCAACTTCTTGCATTGAGAATTTAGGTTTCTTGCCCTGTCGGACTTCTTCTAGTAGTTTCTGATATCTTTCATCATTCTGAGCAGCCATTATGATATGATCATTCAACATTGACTGTACATGTCATGCAACTACTGTCTGCCCCTCATCATTAATCTTTAAGTTGGCATGTAATGCTTTTAACTCATGTACCATAGACAAAGGAGAAATTCTTAGACTTGCCATAGTCTTGCGACTTAAGGCGTCAGCCACCGCATTAGCTTTCCCTGGCTGATAGTCTATCAGACAATCATAGTCTTTTATCAACTCTAACCATCTCCTCTATCTCAAATTCAACTCTTTCTTAGTGCCCAAATACTTTAAACTCTTATGATCTGTGTAGATGTAACACTTCTCCCCATATAAGTAGTGTCTCCAGATCTTAAGAGCAAATATAATAGCTGCAAGCTTTAAGTCATGTGTCAGATAGTTCCTCTCATACGGTTTCAGCTGGAGTGATGCATATGCAATGACATTTCGATCTTGCATCAATACATAGCCTAACCCATTATGAGAAGCATCACTATAAACTGTGTATTCTTTACCCAGTGTAGGTAAAGTAAGGACTGGACCTTCAGTCAAACATTTTTTTAACTCATCAAAACTCTACTGGCATTTATCTATCCACTGAAATTTCACATCTTTTCAAAGTAGCTTGGTCAATGGAGATGCCAACATGGAGAACCCTTTCACAAAACGGCGATAGTATCCAACTAGACCCAGAAAATTGCGAATGTCTGTGACATTTCTGGGTGGCTTCCAATTAAGGATAGCTTCTATTATACTTGGATCTACCTTGATGCCTTCTGCCGATAATATGTGCCCCAATAAGGATATTTCCTTCAGTCAAAATTCACACTTTGACAATTTTGCATATATCTATTTCTCCCTTAAAGTCTGTAGTACAATCCGCAGATATCGATCATGCTCCTCTGCACTCCTCGAATAAACCAATATGTCATCGATGAATACCACCACAAACTGATCGAGGTATGGTCTGAAAATAGTATTCATCATATCCATAAAAAAATCCAGAGCATTGGTTAACCCAAATGGCGTGACCAAGAATTCATAATGGCCATATCGAGTTCTAAAGGCAGTTTTTGGGATACTCTGCTCTTACACTTTCAGCTGATAATAACTCGATCTCAGGTCAATTTTGGAGAACACAGCTGCACCCCTCAACTGATCAAACAAGTCATCAATGCGAGGTAATGGGTATCTATTCTTTATTGTCACCTTATTCAACTGCCACTAGTCAATACATAAGTGGAGAGTGCCATCCTTCTTCTTAACAAATAGCACTGACACTCCCCAAGGTGACACACTAGGGTGGATAAAGCCCTTGTCAAGCAGCTCTTGCAATTGCACTTTCAATTCTTTCAGTTCTGCTGGTGCCATTCTGTATGGTGTTATGGAGATTAGGTCCACACTAGGCATAACATCAATCTCAAACTGCATCTCTCTTTTCGGAGGTAATCCTGGCAACTCATCAGGAAACACATCTGGAAAATTACATACTATAGGGATGTCCTTCAATGCTGGACTTCCCACTTGGGTGTCTATCACATGTGCCAAGTATGCTTCACACCCCTTTCTGGTCATCTTTCTAGCTAGTGCAGCCGAAATAATATTTGATGGTAGTAACGGCCTCTCCTCGTGTATTACAACATCACCGTACAGTCAGAGACCAAAAGTGACTGTCTTCAGTCTATAGTCAATCATTGCATGGTGCCTGGCTAGCCAATCTATGCCCAATATGATATCATAATCTCTGAAGGACATTTCAATCAAATTTGATAAAAAAGTGCGTCCTTAGATCACCAAAGGATAATCTCTATAGATTTTGTTGACCCGGACTTCTTGTCCTAACGGACTAGTTGCTAGCACCTCAAACCCCATTTTAACACACAGAATAATAAGAGAACTGATTATGCTAGCACTAACATATGAGTGGGTAGAACCCGGATCAAATAAGACAAATACTTTTTGATCAAAGATAGAAAATTTACTGGCCACAATATCCAAAATCTCTGCCTCTTCTCGCTGTCTCATCATGTAAACTCTGGCCGGAGCACTCCCTTGTTCTGATTGATTAATGGTACCCTAACTGCCAGAAGTGCTACCTCTACCTCTGCCTCTTCCTCTGCTAACCGGTTGTGAACCTCTGGTAGCAGAACTCTGGATGGATCCTTCGCAGCGGGTAGGAGCCGCCCAAATCCCACGCACCGTGCGATCCTTCGCTAGATGGCCCGTGCCTCCACAGTTATAATAAGCTCTTAAAGCCTAATAGCATACACCACCATGGGTCTTACCACATGTCTCACAAGGGTGGGGAGGGTGAGAATTCCTAGACGTCTGCTGATCAGACCAAGGGGGTCTCTGCCCAAAAAATCTACCTCTACCAGACCTTCCACCTCTGCCTGATCCCCCAAATTTCTTTCTTTTTCCAATATTGCCACTGGAACTTTGATCCACTGCCTTTCCACTTTTCTCTTTTTTTGATTTCTCTGTCTTCTCTATTTTCTCTTTCACTGGTGCCCCTTCTAACTCAATTCTTTCTAACTTAAGTGCTTGAGAGATGAGCTCAGAGAAGTTATTATGTCTGAATCCAACCACTTGCATCCTCAGACTAGGTTTCAAGCCAGTTTCAAACCTCTTACATCTTTCTCTACTGGTAGATAGGAGACTCCCTGCATAGTACCTTAAGCGGGAGAACTCCCTTTCATACTCCGCCACAGTACGATTCCCTTGCTTTAGACTTAAAAATTCTTGTAGCTTCTGGTCCACATATGCATCTGGGACATATTTCTGTCTAGACTCTCTGATGAAGTTGTCCCAGGTCAATACTGGAGGTTCCACCAAGCTGTGGGGAATGGTCTTCCTCTAGTCATACGCATCCCTTTGAAGTAGTGACACTGAATATTCAAATTTCAATTCATCCGGGCAGTGCAGTTTCTTGAATACTCTGTCTATTCTCTCCAGCCACTGCTCTGCCTCTAAAGGACCTACTGTACTTTTGAATTCTGTAGCCCCACATTTCAATAGTTTATCATACTGCCTAGCTGGAGCCTAAGGTTGCATCATCGGTGTCTGGAGCGGAGCTTAAGTAGGCATACTTTCAGCCATCTGCTGGAACATCGCAGCCATTTGCTGGGCAAATTGTGCAGGAAACTGAGGCATTTATGGGGCTAGTGCCACTGAACCACTGACATTTTGAAGAGCTAGGGCTTCTCCTTGTGCCTTAACCTCTACGGATTGCTCAACTGAGCGGTCCCCTTCTTCCATTTCAAATCAGGGGTAGGATATCTCCTGAACAAATAACACAAAGGAGATTTCCCTCCGTTAGTTCATATTTATAATGTAATGCACTGTATGTAACAAATAAGGACATTGAGCAGTTGTACTTATAAAAGAAATAGACAAAATTCACAAGTCAAAACATACTTTAAAAATTTACTCTGATACCACTAAAACATGTCACACCTTACTCCTCTGTAAGACATAACATGATCCCATAGTATACCTAATAAATTACCGACTCTATCTATTGATAACCCATTAAATACACTACAAGGGATTTTAAAACAATTTTCTTACTTTTTGAAAGTGGTGAACTTTTCTAGTAAGTATTAAAAACATTTACTTGAAGTTTAAAGATTTGATAAAAAATTTTTCCATTTTAATTTTTCTGCAAATTTTGAAAAAATTTCGGCAGAGTACCGGCTGTATTTGAGAAAACTGAAAATTTTACCTGTAGAAAACACTTTCAATATAACACTTCATCAACTCACAACCACCATTATAACTCAAATCAACACAATTTCCTCTAAACTCCACAATTCAATCAATATTTCACAACTCAAAATTTCAATTCAATTATTTCCAAAAATAGTAATAATTAATTTCATACACATTGCATTAAAGAAAAAAATTAATTTACATTTATCAATCCAAAAATTACATCAGAAAATCTAAAATAATATTATTACAAAATCTGTACAACTGCTCATGACCAATTTACAAATGTACATACAATCAATTACATCAAAATAAATATGTACAATCAGGGTATAAAATTATACCCGATAAAAGATCTAGAAGTAGCTCTGAAATCTTCAGCAGCTCACACCGCTGCTCTACTAGTCTCTCTATCTGCGACTGTAACACCCCTATTGGCATAGCCTGGTACATTTTACTATTTCGATGACCGGTGTTGGTCTGGATAATTAAGGGGATTAGAACCACATCTAAGATAACTAGATAAGCCCTGAACACAAATAATTAGTAATTGTCAATTAGTTCAGTATAAATAAGAAAAACAGAACATAAGAGGTTAAATGAGCTGAGAGTCACAATGATGGGTGACCTTCTCGGGAAGGACTGCGAAGTTGACTTAAACTCGAATTTTGAACCGTAAAATGTGACGCTGCAGTCCTTAGGACTATTGCAAACACAGTGGAAAAGAGAAAATCACGAAAAAGAATTGTTAAGTTGGTAAAATAATTAGGTCAGGGATCCGGAAGAAATATTGAATTATTTGCAAACCGGGTCGAACCAGCGAGGGTCAATTTGGTCAATTGACCCCTAGAGCTAACTCCTGACCTAATGTCAAATAAAATTAGAGAAAAGAAAATTTTGGGATCGGAAATTAAATTAAAGAACTAAAAAAAAAAGGAAAAAGGGAAAGAAATTGCATTAGTGACATCATCAAAATGACATAAGCTATGACATCACAAATAAATTATATTTAATTAAAATTTGACAAAGTCAAAGATAAAGGATAAAATAAAAAAATTGAAAAACACATTTTCATTCTTCTTCTTCCTCTTCCAGCAGTGACTTTCTCCCTTCCCTCTCTCTCTCACAAAAACTCCATTAAAGCTCATTTTGAGCTTGATCAAAACCAAAATCCCACCATAGAAAATTCACTTACCATGATTAAACTTTGTTTGGGCAACTAGAAAAGTAGATTAAAGGAGAAAGAAAGAAGAAAAAGTTGAAGGAAGTGAAGATTGAAAAGCTATATCAAGGTTAGTAAGTTAAACTTGAATTTCTAGTTGAATTAATTGTGTTTATAGTTGAATAAACCTGGAGATATACTTAAAATGAAATGAAAACAACTTTGGAGGACTATATGTGAATTTCAGCTAGCCATAGATGTATGAGAAAATAATGTGTTTTGAATGAATTAAAAGTGTATGTAAGCTTGAATGAGTTGAGAAATGGTGTTAGTATGCTTAGAATCAATTAAATGTAACAAATCAAGTGAATTAGGGTTTGAACCTAGGGTTTTGAAAAACAAAATTTTGAGAATTGGTCAAATGGTGTGTTTGACCTAGTTTGAGCTGAAAAATGGTCATATGTGACCAATTGTGGTATGTTAGAAGCATGGGATTCAAGTGGAAATTCGGATTGGATATGGCCATTATGCAGGCAGTAGGACCAAGGTCCTTTTCAGGGACCAAAACTAAAAATTTACCAACCCAATTGGTGTGAGGCCAATTGGGAATGAAACTAGACACAAAATGGCACATTTTTTATTTGGGAATCATGCTCAAAAAGTGACCATAGCATAGTGAAAAATTGGCCAAATCTGGAATTGAGTGTTTTGCCCTGTACAAAATGACCAAATAAACAGTGTTTGTTCATTTGGTCATATCTTGGGTTAAGTCGGTCCAAATGACCTAAAATTATACCAGTAGAAAGCTAAGATATAGAGCTACAACTTTCATGAAGAACACAAACCCAATATTAGTGACCTAAAACCGCTAGAACCAGTTTTGGTGCCCAGAAAATCTGGGTTAGGCCAATCCTGCCAGCCATGTTCAAATGGCTATAACTTGAGCTACAAAACTCCAAATGGAGTGATTCAAAAAGGGAAATAAATTTAAGACAATAAGTAACCATTTCTATGAAGAAAATTTGGCCAAATTCTAATAGCAACATGACCAATGGAATAGTGCAAAATAGGTCACCAAAACTAAAAATTTATAATTTTGCCTAAAAGACCTAAGTTTTGAGAGAACAACCAAAACCAACAAAGTTAGGTAACCGAAATGTGGTATGTGGGTATAATTGGAGTTCCCATACCTTTTAAGCATAAGAAAGTCAATATTTTGACTTGAATAGTATCATGAATAGTAACCTCAACATGAAAATATTCAAGGATGAAGTTTAAGCTATAGGAATTAATTATTGGAATTGTTGTGAGGCAAAGTTACTGAGACACTATAAATTTTGTGTTTCAGCTGAAAAATACCCGAATGGTGTAAGAGACACAGTCAAGGCCTAAAGGCGACTCACGTCAAGTTTGTGCACAATAAACCTTAATTTATCGTTTTCTCATAGAAAATTTATTTAGTTATGCATTGTGAAATTATTGTGTTAATTTCGGGTTTTGAGAACTATTGTGTTGCCACTTTGGGAATGGAAATTTGACTTTGGAAATCGATTGTATTTTGCATAAAATATTTGAATAACTTGATTTAAATTGTTTTTAATTCACACTTAGCATGGCAATATTAATATGTTCCTCCTCCACTTGTGGGGTGAGTTTGATATTTGATCACTTTCCTCTCTCTCTGGCTTCCCAGTCTGAGGGGTGAGTTTGGATGAGTACTCATTAGCTAGCTAGCCATATCCCTCATTGATTTCGATTAGTGGGGTGAGTTTGCCTTGTCGTTGTGTACAACACGACATGTTTGGAAATTTTGTGTCATGGTCTAAGTTGTATTATTGATTGGCAACACTATGATTATTAAATTGTTTGATCAAATTTTTGTTATATTAAGTTTTGAAATTTGTGAAATGTTTAAATGTGATTTGAAAAAAATTTGTGAAATGTGATTGTGAAATATTTGAACTATGAATTAATGACAAATGTTTTATATTTTGCATTTTATATTTATTGTGCACCACTGAGTATTTTTTATACTCAGCGATAGCTTTATTTGCTGTCGCAGATAGAGAAGAGGACATAGCAATAGAGTGAGCTGCTACAGTCAGAGAGGAGCACAGTTGAAGAATTTTTGTACCGATATTTGTTAATACCTTTGTAATTATTTTGATGTAAATGGTTTAGTGTCATAAGTATTAAAGTAGATTGAGCAGTTATAAAGTTAATGTATAATAATATTATTTTTGAGATTTTGCGTCTGTAAATTAACTTATGAATGTAAATTAAATATTTAAAATGCAATGTGTATGAGTTTATGAAATGTTTTGAGATATCAATTCTTGATTTGAAATTTGGATTTTGAATTGAAGTGTTGCTATTGCTGTTGATTTGAAGTTTAGTGGTTGCAAATGGGGTTGAAATTAATTATTTGGAAGTGTTTTTCCACAGGTTTTGAAGAATTGTTTTTCCCAAATACAAATGGCACTCTACTGAAATTTTTATAAAATTTGCGAAAAAATAAAATGGGACAAAAATCTTAACTAGTTTTCAAACTTCAATTAAATGTTTTTATTTCCTACCAAAATGCTCACCACTTCCAAAATGTAAGAAAATGGTTTTAAAATTCCTTGTAGTATATTTAATGGGTTACTGGTAGGCGAAGCACGGTAAATCATTAGATGTACTACGAGATCATGTTACATCTTACTAAGGGGGTAGGGTGTGACAGCGACAGCAATAAACAGCCATCGCTGAGTATTATGACTCAGTGGTGCACAACATACTAAAATAAAATTTTATGCATAAATCAAATCACATTTATTCAAATATGGTAATGAAAATGAAAACAAATACAAAACACAATTTATAATTTTAGTCAAAACATTCTCATTTCGGAAGTCCCAAAACAGATTTCATAAAAATACACAGTTATATCATACCATCAGTACAATGCTCATCTCAACAGCCGAAGGCTTATGAGGAATCTCAAGGCTAGCTAGCTCGAACTATGGGTACCCATTTAATTTCTTCCTCTACTGGCACACACCTCAACACTTCAGCCAGAGAGGGAATTCAAAATTCAAAACTAATTCCTCCCACTAGGCATGCTAGTGAGGCATTCAGATATATGGTCATGACACTGAGGTTTCAAAACTATTTTAACATTTCACTAAACATTTATTAACAATTCAAACACATACAATTAAATTTCCAACAATTTAAGTCAAAAGCATAATATTCATTTCATTCACAAATTTGCAATAAAAATAAATCACAATTTATTCATCAAAAAAATTGCCAAGAGAATTTATAGAAAAATTTTATGTTGTGTACAAACCTTGTGCGAGTCGCCTCTAGGCCTTGACTCGATGTCTTAGGTTCATTCCCGGTATCCTTTTCAACTAAAAATAAATACAAAACACAATTTATAATTTTAGTCAAAATAGTCTCATTTTGGAATCACCTCTAGGGGTAAATTGACCAAATTGTCCCTCACCGATCTGATCCGATTTGTTAGTTATTCAATATTTCTTCTGGATCCTTTACCTGATTATTTGACCTGCTTAACAACTCTTTTCTGTGATTTTCTCTTTTCTACTATGTTCACAGTAGTCCTTAGGACCGCGGCGTCACATTTTTCTATTCAAACTTTGGGTTAAGACTGACCTCGCAGTCATTTCTCGGGAAGGTCACCCATCACTGTGACTCCCGGCTCATTTAACCTTTTATGTTCTGTTTTTCTTATTTATATTTAACTATCTAGTAATCACTAATTATTTGCATTCAGGGCTTATCTAGGTGTCTCAGATGTGGTTCTAATTCTCTTAATTGTACAGACCGACACCGATCAACAGAACAGTGAAATATACTAGGCTATGCAAATAGGGGTGTTACAGTACTGCCCATAGGAATAATCATTAACTAATAAAATCTATCTGGCATGATTATTCTATAGGCTTTGTGCCTACCCGTTGGCTATTGTGCCTAATATTATATCTGGCTTAAATGCCTGCCCGCAGGCTTCATGCCTGACATGACCGACGTGTACTGGATAGATATATGGTTGTCTAACTAGTATACTCCCGTGTATCCAATTTTTATAATTTGTTATAGGTTTCTTGGGCACTGATAATGATTAATTAAGACTGAATACACAATAAGTAAATAGAAAAGATCCCAATAATTTTAATTGTTTCCAAAGTGAAATGAAAATGCAAAAGACCTAGAAAATTATGAATTGCCATATAGAATTATTATTTCAATTGTTTAGTTAATGTTATTATAAATTATGCACCACTAAGCATTATGCTTAGCGTGTTGGTTTTCCATCGCATAGGTATTGGAGACCAGTCCGAGCAGCGCAGCAGTAGCACTAGTAGTGCCCTGACAGAGCTCTGACAAGATCTGTCACCGTCCAAAGTCACCTCAGTCTTTTGTGTTTTGTTAGTAGGGCCCATGTATGTTTAGATTTTGTTCTTTTATTCATTGTACATAAACACATAATATATTTCATTTTGGATTATAATTAAACTTTGAGATTGTAATGTAAACTTGTAAATTATTGTTTATGAATTTCACTATGAATGCAATAAATGATACCTTTTGGAGATCTCATAAATAATTGTGAATGATATGATATAATAGAATATGGTATGGAAATGTGTGAAATGAACATGAACATGTTAACAGGTGATTAATGGAACCCACCAGATGCTAACAAAACAGAGGAAGCTCTATCTGGGTCTCCACAGAAACAAGTTATACAATAAAAAAAAAAATTCACATATGGAATACCTGTTTTAAATGATATTAAAATTTACAATGGATATGATAAGACAAGATAGGGTGCTCCGACACCGAATGTGGCATTTCTTGCTATGCTATACAGTAGACGGGTAAGGGGCGTCACATTTTAGTCGTATCAGAGCAAAGGCTTAGGCAGTCCTAGACCTAGATAGTTAGAAATAGATAGAGTGCATCACATGCATGGGCTTTTAAATAGAGTCAAGGTGACACTAATGTAGATCTGTTCTTTGTCTGTTTTATAGGATCGATGGCATCTGATCCTTCAGAGCACAGACCTCCAGGACTGATAAAGGAAGAGGTAGAGAGTCATGCACCCGCACCTGCTCCTAGTAGGGAGCAAAGCAGTAGAGCCGAGTCATCCCGTGGTACTGCAGGAAGAGCACAGCAGGACTTTCTGGAACAGATGACTCAGCTGTAACACCCCTCACCCGACTATAATGTAGCCGAGCGAAGTGTGCAATATTTAGTGCCGGAGCACCCTATATTATCTTACTTTATTATTTTAATAATTTGATCTCGTTATATTTTAATATCAATTATTTTTCTACTGAGAAACCAGCGGAGTTTCTCCTATTTTATTATCAGTTGACGCATTTTACTATTCACCTACTTGAAATTTTCAATAATATTTTACAATAAAAATCTCATCAATTATTTTCATAACCATCTCATAATTCACATCTCATTCATATATCTCAATTTCATATTCATTTCTATGCATTTCCATTCATGCACAATTTATATATATAAATTCTCAAGTTTCATTAATTTACATGATTTATAGACTGATTACATAAATTCATAATTTACATGATCTACAAATTAATTACAGTTCCATAATCTACATTTCAACATACAATTCATAGTTTACATTATAAATAATAACTAATTATAATGTACAAAATACATAATAAAATCTATATGGGCCCTATCTACATGCATTGCTGAGGAGGTGACAACCTTGAACACTCTGTAGATCAGAACTCTAAAATCTCTATTTAGTATTCGCTGGGCTTTAACTTCAATGCCTGCGCGAGGAAACAAATCCATCGCGCTAAGCATTGCTACTTAGTGGTGCAATAATATAACAAGAAATAATGTATACAAATAAAAAAAAAATAATTGGAGCATATTTTCTATACTCAAGAATTTTACTAGGTTCATATGAAATTTTCCATACAATATATCTTTCGTTATTTATGTTGCTCTCTAAAATCACTTCTTTCATAAGTTTACAATAATCATTTATATAATGTACGAATAAATCTAAAATTTATACTTATACTTATATTCTTATGAAAGTCACATTTGTAATGTTATTTAAGTTATAATTCTTCTACTAGTCTTTTTATCATTTCTTTGATGCTTTCTAAGTTGTTTACAATCATTTCGTAATATCTAAAATTTTTAAAACTAGTTTAATTTACCTCAAATCATTCTAAGGAACAAATTTTTGGAGTTAATCTAATTTATTTCAGAACTTCTTCTCATTTATTTACTTTCTAGTATTTTTAATTGCTAATATTTATAACTTATTTTAATAAATTAGACTACCCAAGTAACCTACGACAGGCTAACAAAACTGGATAATGGGTCGTTGGCACTGGACACCATGGTGCCTCAGGCAGTCATACCATGAGACGCAGAACGTCAATCACATATGCAGTCAGTATGGCTGAAAAGCCATGATAACACATAATCGGGCATTAAGCCATGAGTGCGGGCCATGAATGTGGGCATAAAGCCATGAATATAGGCATAAAACCTTTCGCAGTACTGCTAAAATAATACCCAATTGGCATGCCAAACTATCCAATCTAACACACATGTCTAAGCAATACAAGGACACATAATATCATTAAATATTAATATATTATGTTTTATGACTTCATTATTTCATAATAATTTTCAATCATAATGTATACATTCATTTGATCATATATATGATCACAATTCACATCAATTATCCTTTTATATCATTGTACTCAAAGTACTTTTCTTTTCTATAATAATGAGAACTAATGTCTCATCATACATTAATATGGTTCATTTATTCATTCATTATGTTATTCATATTGATCATAATTCAAAACAATGGTTCACATGTACCATTGTATTCAAAACATTTTTCCTTTCTCATTTGTTCTTTTTATGAATTCTATTTGTGATGGGCATATAAGCCCTAACTACCTATTCACATCAATTAGGTGGCTTACTTTTCATGTTTCAAGCAATCCATAAACATTTCATGTATTTCGAATTTATGGCCTTAATTTCCCTTTAACAATATAGTTCTTACACTTTGTGTCTTTGTAATACTATTTACTTACTTTGTTGACTTTTTAATAAATTATAAATTTATTGAACCTAAGTTCACCAAGATACCACATTTTGCATTTTATTTTTGTTGGTATTGATTTCCAATACCATTTCAAAGCTTATCTTATGTTATTCAAAATTTTCAGATTTCATACCCTAGGTTTAATGTTCCATTAGTTATTTTTACAGTAGTAATTTTACAAAATTGTCTTCATGAAAGTTGTTCCTTATTATGTCTAGTTACATTTGTTTTTTTGAATCATTCCATTTGGAGTTTTGTAACTCATGTTATGGTCATTTTACTATAACTAGCCGAATTGACATGTACCCAGAATTTCTAGGCAATTTGGTTCTGCCAGATTTAGTAACCTAAGTTTGGTTGGAAATGTGACTAGGTTATGGTCAGGATTTGGATTTGTGTTCTTCATGAAAGTTGTTGGGCTATGTCTCAGCTATCTTTTGGAGAAATTTCAGGTCAATTGGATTTTTCTACACTGAGTTATGACTACATGAATAAACACTATTTATTTAGTCATTTTGCCCAGGCAGAATGCAAGTCACCCAGATTAGGGCAATTTTTAGGTTAACTTAGTTTGGTTTTCTGGGTAGGGTTTCTTCACTAAAATTGTGCCATTATGTGTCTAGTTTCATGTCCAATTAGCCTTGCACTAATTGAACCTATACAACTCCATTTATGGCTCAAACAATACATTGGACTCAAAGGTCTGAATTTTCTGCATCAGAATCAACACTCCCAAATTCAATTCTCCCAACTCCACAAACTTCATTTGACATATTTGGCACTTCTAATGGTTATTAAATCATCTCAACATCATCAAATTCCAAGCAATAAGACAAAAACTATGTTACGTCAAAACCCTAACTTATAATTTCAATCTCAATCATACATCCATGCAATTTGATTTCTAATGCCTTAAACTTCATTAATCATCTTTACTAACTAAAACAAAATCATCAAAACTATCAAATTCATTTACTTCCTAGGGCTGCCACAAATTGAAACTTCAACATATTCCAAGTTTTCTTTTCTTTTCATGCCATTTCAACTTAATCAAGCATGCTTTTCATGCTTAGGAAAGATAAAGGGTATGGTTAGTGCACTAACCTCTTTAGAGCTTCACTTCTAAGCTTGGTAAACCTCACTTTTTCTTCTTCTAATTTCTGCCCTAAGCTTACTCTAGTGATAATGACAAGTTTTTGTGAAGGAAAGATGGGCTTTTGAGGTGATTTGGTAGGTGAGATGAAGCTTGGGTGAAGTTTGTTAATGGTGGAAGGGAGGGAGAGGGTGTGTTACGGCTGGAATGAGGAAGAAGTGAGCAGAATTCCTTTTGATTTTTTAGCCTATTTAACTCCTTTAATTGGGTTTATAATAAGGTGTCAAAATGTGATTGGGTGGGAGTGCTTTAGTGACATCATGTGATGTCATAATTCCCAATTTCTTTCATTTTTCTTTCCTTTTCTTTTCTACTCATTTTTAATTAAATTTTTATCAATATTTATTCATATTTTAGATCATAATAATTATTTACTTAACCGAACAAGTCAGTCAAAGATCATCTTCGAAGATGAAATGACCAAAATGCCCTCTGTTTGGCTTAATAGACTAAAATTGTCTGTACCGATTGAAAAATTTTTCTAAACCTTTTCTTGGCATTCTAATGCCATAGAAATCTCAATGACTCTTTTCTGGAGTCCCAATAATTATTTCATGAATTTTCTCCTGAGTCTGGGGTCGGTAACTGTCTTACCGATACTTCCCCTTATGGTCACCCATCGCTAGGGCACCGTCTCATTTAACTTGGTTGTATTTTATTCATAAAATTTTTCCTTAATTTTTCTTATACTTATTTGAGTTATTTATGACTCTTCACTCTAGTCTAAATATTTTTATAGGCGTTCTAGCTGTCCAGACCGACACTGGTCATCGGAACAGTAGAATGTGCAGAATTACTACAGTGAGGGTGTTACAATTCTTCCCCTCTAACAAAAATTTTGTCCTCGACAAATTCTCTTTCATATTCAGCCACTGTCAGCTGTCTCTGGCATAGGGTAATAAATTCTCTTCTTTTCTCTTCCAGGTATACACTGCCCGCATACTTCTTTCTGAACTTATTGAGAAAGAAATCCCAAGTTATTTGTTCGGTGGCACCTCACTAGTCACTGTATCCCACCATTGGTATGCATCATCTTGCAATAATGATATAGCAGCTTCCAAATTCTTCTCTGGAGTACAATGAAGTTGTTTCAAGACTCTTCCAGTTCTGTCCAACCAGTTTTCAGTTGTGACAGAATCATCTTCACTTTTGCCCAGGAAATCCACTGCTCCGAACTTCCTGAGTTTCTCCATATGAGATTTTTGATGTGGGGGTGGTGGTGGTGGCATAACTCCTACCATTTGTCTAAAGAACTCAGCCATTTGCTGAAATGTGGCTGTTGCATCTGGTACTAGTGGAGCAGGTTCCCCCCTGTCTCCTGGTTCAGTCATAGATGGAGCATGACTCTCCACCTCCTCATCGATCGCTCTCTGCGATATGGAGTCCATATTCTTATCAAAATAACAAATCAAAAGATCTGCATTAGAGTTATCATAACACTTACAATGCAATGCATGATATGCAATCTATCTAGGTCCAGAAACGCCTAAACCGTGCTCTGATACCACTAAATGTAACACCCCTCACCCGTCTATAGTATAGCCGAGCAAGGCGTGATACACGGCGTGCCGGAGCACCTAGTCTGTGATCATCTCATTTCCTGAACTCAATTTGATTTTAAGAAGTCTTTTATGTAAAATTCATATCATGTTGGTTCTATTTTCATACTTTAATAAAATCAGTATTTCAAAAATGGTACTAAAAATTCGAAAAGGTGCTGTCTGTATTTCGGACAAACTGTCCTTCTAAACCTGTTAGCAATTCTACTTAGTGGTGCCAAATATAAAGAAATATATACTAATATAAAATAAATGAATTGTGTATGAATTTATGACATCGATATTCTTTTGCAGTTGCTGTTTCTACTTTTATTTGCTAACATTTCAATATTTGCTAATTTTGGTAGTGCTGTATGTCAGTGGATTGGATTTAGCTATTTAAATTTAGTAGTGCTTAAATTAACTGCCCATGTAGCCTATACACTAACCAGACAAGATAAACAGATATACTAGCACTGGGTACCTAGTACCTCGGGCCGTCACACCATCGGTGATAAAGTGTCTTCCGGTGTGTAAACAGTGTGGCTAAAAAGCCATATAGTCAATCAAGCAATAAGCCAAGTATAATAACACAATACATATAGCCGTAGGCTAGTAAAGTCACAGTGGGGCATAATATGTCGTAAAAACACATGGCATAAAGCCATCTACAGAACAGTTGTCAGAATCTTATTGGCATGCCAAACTATCCAAATTAGTCAACTAGGCAAACTAGGGCACATTACAAATTAATTGTTTAATTCTCCATTTTTTTGAGTTTGCTAGTTATCATGTAATTCACAAGTCAATGTATATGTTGACCTTTTTAGGTAATATGGATAAGTTGATTCTAGCATCAACATGTCACAAATTGTAATTCAATATGCTGCCAATATAGTGCAATTTACCCTTTTTACAAGTTGGCATTCATTGCCAAATTACTTCAAGCATCATCGTATGTAAAGGTCAAATTTTTAGTTTTAGTGTACTAGATTGGTCTAGCTTAATGTCCCATTTCTCTTAATTTTTAACTTCTGATCAAAGAAGAAAAATTGTAGCTCTATGTCTTATTGAACTTTTGGCAAAATTTCAGGTCATTCTGAGTTATATAGACCAAGATATGGTCAATTTACTAAAGTTGGACAGATTGCACCTTTAGTGCAAAATTTGGTCAATTTTAGGTCACATTTAGTTCTGGCAGTTTTGGTACCTGAACTTGTGCAAGCAATTTGACTTGGTTTTGGCCATTTTTGGGCTTTGGTTTCTTCATAAGAATTGTAGTTCTATGTCTAATCTATCCATGGTAAAAATTGCAGATCATTTGGACCTCTTTTGAGTGAGTTATGGTCATCTTAATGACTACTGTTCATATGGTAAAAAATCTGGGCTTACACTTACCAATTCCGGATTAGGTCATTTTTAAGGTCAGTTTCTAGGCAGAATTTTGGCAATATTTCTACATGAAAGTTGGCCTATTTTGTGTCTAGTTTCACCTCCCATTGGTTTCATACCAATTGGGTTCACAATTTTTGCACTTATAACTTAATTTAGGTACTGCCAACAACACTCAACCTGCACATGAAAATTACACTTCCAATTTGATAATCCTCCTCTTCCCAATACTTCAATATTCAATCATGGCACTTCTATATATATTGAACACAATTCCAGCAAAGCATTTTGGACAAAACACTCAAGTGCTCAATGCAGACAATACACCATTAAAGTTCAACATTTACTTCCTCCGAAATTCAATATATCTCAACACCTATATTACACATGCACTTCCATGGCAACTATACATGCTGCCCACAATTCAACACCATCATATTTCATCTATAAATTTCATAAACTCACACACAAATTCATGAGATTTAAGGCTACCCAACATGGCAATTTTCTAAAGCATCAAAGTCCCATTTCTAAACCCTTAATTCAAGCACTAACATACACATACTTGAACATTAACTTACTACAACTTCCATTTGAGTTAATCAACCTTAATTCCCATCCATTAGAGGTAAGAAAAACTCAAACACATCAAGCTTTCATGGCTGCCAAAAATGAATAAATTCATAACTTAATATTTTCTTCCATTCTCTTCACCAATTTACTCACCTCAACCTAAACATAAAGTTTACTAAAGCAAGGGAGAGGATTTGGACACTTACCTCTTGAGAGCTTCCTTTAAACTTCACCAAATCTTCTTTTTCTTGTTCCCAATATCCTCCCCAAGGTGAGTAGGTAAGCTTTTATGAAGGAATTATGTGTGAAAGATGGCTTGATGATGGAGAGAGAAAGCTTCATGCATGGGCGGCAATGGTGGAAATGGTTGGGAGCTTCATTTCGGCTGGTTGTGTTCTTGAGGTTGAAGATGACTAATTCTGCCCACAAATGACTTAGATAGGTGTCCCAAGACTTGAGTTAGTGGAGCACTAACTTTAATTTTACGTTTAATTATTCAAAGTTTCCTAATTTGCACATTTATCTCATTTCTTTTACTATTTACATAATGTATCACAATTTAATTTTTCATGACATTTCTAAAGTATAATATCATTTATTTTTCATGGACATTGAGGTCAAAAGGAAACCCTAGGTGTCAAATGACCAAAATGCCCCTCTTCGGGTTGTGTTCCCAATTTTTCGGTAACACCGATTTTTGTCGATTTCTTGATTTTTCATTTTTCTTTATACTAATTTATTAATTTTTCTTTGATATTTCTAGTGTCAATTACATTTCAATAAACATTTTATTATGTCTCAAAATTTAATTCCGAGGGTTCTCCGCAGTCCTGGGGTCGGCAATTGCTTTCGCCGTAACTTTCCGGTGCGGTTACTTATCGCTACGGTGCCGGCTCGTTGAACCTAGTTTCATTTTCTCTCTTTTATTTTTTTTTAATTTTTCTCATATTTTCTATTTATTTATTTCATCATTATATGTTTGTTCACTATCACCGAAGTGTAGTTCCAGACATCCTGACTTGCTCGGACTGACATTGGGTCACCGGAGTAACAGAACGTACAAAACACGTACAGTGGGGATGTTACATAATTATAATGTACAAAATACATAATATAATATATATGGGCCCTATCTACATGCATTGCTGAGGAGGTGAAAAACTTGAACACTCTACATAGCAGAACTCCAAAATCTCTATTTAGTATTCGTTGGGCTTTAACTTCAGTACCTGCGCGAGGAAACAAATCCATCGCGCTAAGCATTGCTGCTTAATGGTGCAATAATATAACAAGAAATAATGTATACAAATAAAAAAAAATAATTAGAGCATATTTTCTATACTCAAGAATTTTACTGGGTTCATATGAAATGTGCCATACAATATATCTTTCGTCATTTATGTTGCTCTCTAGAATCACTTCTTTCATAAGTTTACAATAATCATTTATATAATGTACAAATAAATCTAAAATTTATACTTATACTTATATTATTATGAAAGTCACATTTGTAATGTTATTTAAGTTATAATTCTTCTAGTAGTCTTTTTATCACTTCCTTGATACTTTCTAAGTTGTTTACAATCATTTCGTAATATTTAAAATTTTTAGAACTAGTTTAATTTACTTCAAATCATTCTAAGGAACAAATTTTTGGAGCTAATCTAATTTATTTCAGAACTTCTTCTCATTTATTTACTTTCTAACATTTTTAATTGCTAATATTTATAACTTATTTTAATAAATTAGACTGCCCAAGTAACCTACGACAGGCTGACTAAATTAGATAACGGGTCGTTGGCACTGGACACCGTAGTGCCTCTGGCCATCATACCATAGGACGCAGAACGTCAACCACATATGCAGTCAGTATGGCTAAAAAGCCAAGATAACACATAATCAGGCATTAAGCCATGAGTGCGGACATAAAGCTATGAGTGCGGGCATAAAGCCATGAGTACGGGTATAAAGCTATGAATGTGGGCATAAAGCCATGAGTACAGGCATAAAGCCATGAGTACAGGCATAAAGCCTTTTGCAATACTGCTAAAACAATACCCTATTGGCATGCCAAACTATCAAATTTGACACACATGTCTAGGTAACACAAGGGCACATAATATCATTAAATATTAATATATTGTGTTTTATAACTTCATTATTTCATAATAATTTTAATCATAATGTATACATTCATTTGATCATATATATGATCACAATTCATATCAATTATCCTTTTATATCATTGTACTCAAAGTACTTTTCCTTTCTATAATAATGAAAACTAATGTCTCATTCATACATTAATATGGTTCGTTTATTCATTCATTATGTTATTCATATTGATCACAATTCAAAACAATGATTCACATGTACCATTATATTCAAAACATTTTTCCTTTCTCATTTATTCATTTTATGAATTCTATTTGTGATGGGCATATAAGCCCTAACTACCTATTCACATCAATTAGGTGGCTTACTTTTCATGTTTCAAGCAATCCATGAACATTTCATGGATTTCGAATTTATGGCCTTAATTTCCCTTTAACAATATAGTTCTTATACTTTGTGTCTTTGTATTACTATTCACTCAATTTGTTGACTTTTTAATACATAATAATTTTATTGAACCTAAGTTCACCAAGATACCACATTTTACATTTTATTTTTATTGGTATTGATTTCCATTACCATTTCAAAGCTTATCTTATGTTATTCAAAATTTTCAGATTTCATACCCTAGGTTTACTGTTCCATTGGTCATTTGTACAGTAAGAATTTAACAAAATTGTCTTCATGAAAGTTGTTCCTTATTGTGTCTAGTTACATTTATTGGTATCAGTGTAGTTGGATGAGGGGTGTTACATTTATTGCCGGAGCACCCTATATTATTTTACTTTATTATTTTAATAATTTGATCTCGTTATATTTTAATATCAGTTATTTTTCTACGGAGAAACCAGTGAAGTTTCCCCTATTTTATTATCAGTTGACGTATTTCACTATTCACCTGCTTGAAATTTTCAATAATATTTTATAATAAAAATCTCATCAATTATTTTCATAACCATCTCATAATTCACATCTCATTCATATATCTCAATTTCATATTCATTTCCATGCATTTCCATTCATGCACAATTTATATATATAAATTCTCAAGTTTCATTAATTTACATGATTTACAGACTGATTACATAAATTCATAATTTACATGATCTACAAATTAATTACAGTTCCATAATCTATATTTCAACATACAATTCATAGTTTCATTACAAATAATAACTAATTATAATGTACAAAATACATAATATAATCTATATGGGCCCTATCTACATGCATTGCTAAGGAGGTGACAACCTTGAACACTCTGTAGATCAAAACTCCGAAATCTCTGTTTAGTATTTGCTGGGCTTTAACTTCAGTACCTCCATGAGGAAACAAATCCATCGCGCTAAGCATTGCTGCTTAGTGATGCAATAATATAACAAGAAATAATGTATACAAATAAAAAAAATAATTTGAGTCTTTTTATTACTGCCTTGATACTTTTTAAGTTGTTTACAATCATATCGTAATATTTAAAAGAACTAGTTTAATTTACTTCAAATCATTCTAAGGAATAAATTTTTGGAGCTAATCTAATTTATTTCAGAACTTCTTCTCATTTATTTACTTTCTAGCATTTTTAATTGCTAATATTTATAACTTATTTTAATAAATTAGACTGCCCGAGTAACCTACGACAAGATGACTAAACCGGAAAACGGGTTGTTGGCACTGGACACCTTGGTGTCTCGGGCCTTTATACCATGGGACGCAAAACGTCAATCACGTATGCAGTCAGTATGGCTAAAAAGCCATGATAACACATAATCGGGCATTAAGCCATGAGTGTGGGCATAAAGCCATGAATGCGGCCATAAGGCCATGAATACCGGCATAAACCCATGAATACAGACATAAAGCCTTTTGCAGTACTGCTGAAACAATACCTTATTGGCATGCCAAGCTATCCAATCTAACACACATGTCTAGGCAATACAAGGGCACATAATATCATTAAATATTAATAAATTGTGTTTTATGACTTCATTATTTCATAATAATTTTCAATCATAATGTATACATTCATTTGATTATATATATGATCACAATTCACATCAATTATCCTTTTATATCATTGTACTCAAAGTACTTTTCCTTTCTACAATAATGAGAACTAATGTCTCATTCATAAATTAATATGGTTCATTTATTCATTTATTATGTTATTTATATTAATCACAATTTAAAATAATGGTTCACATGTACCATTTTATTCAAAACATTTTTCCTTTCTCATTTATTCATTTTATGAATTCTATTTGTGATGGGCATATAAGCCCTAACTACCTATTCACATCAATTAGGTGGCTTACTTTTCATGTTTCAAGCAATCCATGAACATTTCATGGATTTCGAATTTGTGGCCTTAATTTTCCTTTAATAATATAGTTCTTACACTTTGTGTCTTTGTATTACTATTCACATTACTATTTATTCAATTTGTTGACTTTTTAATACATAATAAATTTATTGAACCTAAGATCACCAAGATACCACATTTTGCATTTTATTTTTGTTGGTATTGATTTCCAATACCATTTCAAAGCTTATCTTATGTTATTCAAAATTTTCAGATTTCATACCCTAGGTTTACTGTTCCATTGGTCATTTGTACAGTAGGAATTTGATAAAATTGTCTTCATGAAAGTTGTTCCTTATTGTGTCTAGTTACATTTCGTTTTTGGAATCTCTCCATTTGGAGTTTTGTAACTCAAGTTATGGTTATTTTACCATAACTGGCCGGATTGACCTGTACTCAGAATTTCTGGGCAATTTGGTTCTGCCAGATTTGGTAACCTAAGTTTGGTTGGTAATTTAACTAGGTTATGATCAGAATTTGGATTTGTGTTCTTCATGAAAGTTGTTGGGCTATATCTCAGCTATCTTCTGGTAAAATTTCAGGTCAATTGGACCTTTCTACACTGAGTTATGAGCAAATGAATAAGCATTGTCCATTTGGTCATTTTGCCCTGGCAGAATGCAAGTCACCTGGATTTGGGCAATTTTTAGGTCAACTTGATTTAGTTTTCTGGGCAGGGTTTCTTCACCAAAATTGTGCCATTATGTGTCTAGTTTCATTTCCAATTAGCCTTGCACTAATTGAACCTATGCAACTCCATTTATGGCTCAAACAATACATTGGACTCGAAGATCTGAATTTCCTGCATAAGAATCAACACTCCTAAATTTAATTCTCCCAAATCCACAAACTTCATTTGGCATATTTGGCACTTCTAATGGTCATTAAATCATCTCAACATCATCAAATTCCAAGCAATAATACAAAAAATAAGTTAGGTCAAAACCCTAACTTATAATTTCAATCTCAATCATACATCCATGTAATTTGATTTCTAATGCCTTAAACTTCATTAATCATCTTTACTAACTAAGACAAAATCATCAAAACTATCAAATTCATTTACTTCCTAGGGCTGCCACAAATTGAAACTTCAACATATTCCAAGTTTTCTTTTCTTTTCATGCCATTTCAACTTAATCAAGCATGCTTTTCATGCTTAGGAAAGATAAAGGGTATAGTTAGTGCACTAACCTCTTTGGAGCTTCACTTCTAAGCTTGGTAAACCTCACTTTTTCTTCTTCTAATTGCTTCCCTAAGCTTGCTCTAGTGGTAATGACAAGTTTTTATAAAGGGAAGATGGGCTTTTGAGGTAATTTGGTAGGTGAGATGAAGCTTGGATGAAGTTTGTTAATGGTGGAAGGGAGGGAGAGGGTGTGTTACGGCTGGAATGAGGAAGAAGTGAGTAGAATTCCTTTTGATTTTTCATCCTATTTAACTCCTTTAATTGGGTTTATAATAAGGTGTCAAAATGTGATTGGGTGGGAGTGCTTTAGTGACATCATGTGATGTCATAATTCCCATTTTCTTTCATTTTTCTTTCCTTTTCTTTTCTACTCATTTTCAATTAAATTTTTAGTAATATTTATTCATATTTTAGATCATAATAATTATTTACTTAACAGGATAAGTCAGTCAAAAATCATCTCCGAAAACGAAATGACCAAAATGTCCTCCGTTTGGCTTAACAGGCTAAAATTGTCTGTACCGATTGAAAAATTTTTCTAAACCTTTTCTTGGCATTCTAATGCCATAGAAATCTCAATGACTCTTCTCTAGAGTCCCAATAATTACTTCATGAATTTTCTCCCAAGTCTGGGGTCTGTAACTGTCTTTATTGATACTTCCCTGTACGGTCACCCATCGCTAGGGTGCCGTCTCATTTAACTTTATTGTATTTTATTTCTAAAATTTTTTCTTAATTTTTCTTACACTTATTTGATTTATTTATGACTCCTCACTCTAGTCTAAATATTTTTTCTGGCGTTCTAGCTGTCCACACCGATACCGGTCATCGAAACAGTAGAATGTGTGGAATTGCTACGGTGAGGGTGTTACATCAGCTGCTCCGTCAGGTCACCGGAGCTATACCTTAGCCACAACCACCTCCACCTCCACAGCCACAACCCTCACCACCTATACTGTAACAACCCTATTTGTATAGCCTGATATATTTCACTGTTCCGATGATCGGTGTCGGTCCGGATAGTTAAGAAAATTAGAACCACATCTAAGACACCTAGTTAAGCCCTAAAAATAAATAATTAGTAATTGCCAAATAGTTAAGTATAAAAAATAAAAATAGAACACAAAAAGTTAAATGAGTCGAGAGTCACAGCGATGGGTGACCTTCTCGGGAATGACTACGAAGTCAGTCTAAACTCAAATTTCGAACAGTAAAATGTGACGCTGCGGTCCTTAGGACCATTGCGAACACAGTGGAAAAGAGAAAATCATGAAAAAAAATTGTTAAGCAGATCAAATAATTAGGTCAGGGATTCGAAAGAAATGTCGAATAACTAGCAAACTGGATTGAACCAGCAAGGGGCAATTTGGTCAATTCACCCACACCTAGAGCTGACTTCTGACCTAACTGTCCAATAAAATTGGAGAAAAGAAAATTTTGGGATCAAGAATTAAATTAAAGAACTAATGGAAAAATAAATGAAAAAGAAAAAAAAAAAAAGAAAAAAAGTTTATTTACATCATGCATGACATAAGCATGATGCAATAAATCTAATATTTAAAAATTAAATTTTGTGGGATAATTATGTATTAATAAAGTTAAAAATTTAAAAGAAACAAAATTGTTTCCTTTCTTCTTCATTCACCCATCAACACTCTCTCTCTCTAATCTCTCTCTCATTTTTTCCTACTTCCACCATTGAAGCTCACTTTCAAAGCTTCCTTGCCCCTAAAATTTGCCATTAATTTTATATTTCCCTCAAGTAAAGTCTTGCTATTTGGTTTGGATAGAGAGTTTGGGAACAAGAAAGATAAAAAAAAAATGTGAAGAATTGAGGACACAAATTCTGCTCACTTAAGGTAAGTAATTGAATTTGGAAATCTTAGTTTATTTGTTGTGTTTGTATCTTAATTAAACTAGAAATCAACTTAAAATCAAACAAAAATATTTGTTGGAGGACAAAACATGAAATTCATCCTGCTAGGGTTAGGGTTTGATATGAATGAGTTTGATGGTGTTGAATGGTTATTTGAGGTGAATTAGGTGTTTAGATCATGCATGTACACTTTGAAATGTATTAGATGGAACTTTAGATGTAGCTAGAGTTTTGAACATGTGAAAAATTGAAGAAAAATTTGAAAATTAGCCAAATGATGTTATTGACCTTATTTGAGTTGAGAAATGGTCAATTGTGACCATTTGTAGTGTGTATGAATTGTTGGAAACAAGTTTAAATTCGGATTGGTGAAGGTCAATCTACAAGCAGCTTGACCTAGGTCCCTTTCAGGGACCAAAACTGAAAATTTACTAACCCAATTGATGTAAGGCTAATTGGGAATGAAACTAAACACAAAATGGCACATTTTTCATTTAGGAATAATGCCCAGAAAGTGACCATAACTTAGTGAACAATTAGGCCAAATCCAGAATTAAGCAAACTGACCTGTACAAAAATGACCAAATGAACAGTAGTTACGTAAATGACCATAAATTGGTCTAGGAAGGTCCAAATGACCTGAATTTTATACCAATAAAAAGCTGAGACATAGCCCTACAACTTTCATGAAGAAAACAAATTCAAATTTTGACCATAACCTGTTTGAAAAACCACCTGTAATTAATGTATAAAAACTACCATAATCCAGAATTTGCCCAGAATTCTGGATAACACCAAATCCGGCCAGCCATGTTCAAATGGCTATAACTTGGGCTACAAAACTCTAAATGGTGTGATTTAAAAAGGGAAATAAATTTAAGACAATAAGGAACAACTTCTATGAAGAAAACTTAGCCAAATTATCACAGCAACATGACCAATGGAACAGTGCAATACTGAACACCAAAACTAAAAATTTGAAATTTGTGCCTAAGAGACTTAAAGTTTGAGAAAACAACCAAAACAAAAAAATTAGGTAACCAAAATGTGGTATATGGGTAAAATTGAAATTCTCATACCTATTAAGCATTAGAAAGTTAACAAATTAACTTGAATAGTGTCGTAAATAGTAACCCGAAGTGTAAATTTTAATGAATATTAAGTTTAGCATATTAAAGCTAGGTATAAATAGATTTGAATTTATTTATAGATTTATGATAAATTATGGTACTGAAACACTATAAAATTGTGTATTTCAGTTGAAAAGAATACCGAAAAAGAATCCGAAGCATCGAGTCAAGGCCAAGAGGTGACTCGTATAAGGTTTGTGCACAACATAGAATTTCTATAAATTTTCTTCTGCAAATTGTTTTGAATGAATTGTGATATTAAATTGTGACTTAATTGTATTAAAATGTTTATTATGCTTTTGACTTAAATTATTAAAAGCTTACTTGTATGTATTTGAAATGGCAATAAATATTTGATAAATTGTTAAGATAGTTTTGAAACCACAGTTTCATGAGCATATATTTGAATGCCTCACTAGCATGACTAGTGGGGAAAATTAGTTTCGAATTTTGATTCCTTATCTGGCTGAAGTGTTGAGGTGTGTGCCAGTAGAAGAAGAAATTTGAATGGATATCCATATATTTAAGCTAGCTAGCCTTGTGAATACTCATAAGCCTCTGGCTATTGAGATGAATATTATTTTGAATGGCATGATATAACTGTGTGTTTTTATGAAATTCGTTTTAAGACTTCTTAAATGAAATTGTTTGGACTAAAAGTTTATAAATCATGTTTTGTATCTGTCCTTCATTTTCTGTACTGTATTTGAATAAATGTGATTTGAATTATGTATAAATGTTATTTTAGTATGTTGTGCACCACTGAGTCATAGTACTCAGAGATAACTGTTATTACTGTCGCAGATATAGAGACTAGAGGAACAGCAGAGTGAGCTGCTGAGGATTTGGAGCCACATCCCTGAAGTTTTGTTGGGTATATTTTATACCCTTATTGTAATATTTAGTTTGATGTATGTAAATGTATGTACATGTAATAACTGGTCATGAGCAGTTGTATAGAGTTTGTAATAATATTATTTTGGTTTTGCTAATCTAAAGTTTGGTTGATGAATGTAAATTATTTTTACTTTAATGAAATGAATGGAATTATTGAGTATTATGTTTTATTACAATTGAATTGTGTTGAGGTAGTAGTGAGTTTGTTGAAAAAGAATTATTGGAAGTATTTTTATAGGTTTTTGAAGAACTGTTTTCTTAAAATACAGACGAGATTCTGCCGAAATTTTTTCAAAAATTTAAGTAAAAATAAAATGGAAAAAAATTTGAACTAGTTTTTAAACTACTATTAAATGTAAGAAAATGCTCACCACTTCTAAAAAGTAAGAAAATGGTTTTAAAATCCCTTGTAGGGTACTTAATGAGTTATCGGTAGGTGAAGTTCGGTAGTTCATTAGGTATTCTAAGGGATCATGTTATGCCTTACAGAGGGGTAAGGTGTGACATATTTTAGTGGTATCAAAGCGAATTTTTAAAGTATGTTTTAACTTGTGAATTTGTGTCTTTTCTTTGATAAGTACAACTGCTCAATGTCCTTATTTGTTATATACAGTGCATTACATCATAAATATGAACTAACGGAGGGAAATCTCCTTGTGTTACTTGTTCAGGAGATATCCTAACTCCAGACTAATATGGAAGAAGGGGATCGCTCTGTTAAGTAGTCTGTAGAAGCTGAGGCCCAAGGGGAAGCCTTAGCTCTCCAAAATGTTAGTGGGTCAGTGGCACCAGCCCCACAAATGTCGCAGTTTC
Organism: Hevea brasiliensis; assembly: GCF_030052815.1. Taxonomy (NCBI): domain Eukaryota; kingdom Viridiplantae; phylum Streptophyta; class Magnoliopsida; order Malpighiales; family Euphorbiaceae; genus Hevea; species Hevea brasiliensis. The sequence goes on from NC_079500.1 coordinate 35,744,741, forward strand.
CTGCATAAATAGCCTAGCAGATGGCTGCAATGTTTTAATAGATGGCTGGGGGTATGCCTACTCAAGCTCCACCCCAGACTTCTGTGGTGCAACCTCAAGCTCTAGTCAGACAGTATGACAAGATATTGAAATATGGGGTGACAGAATTTAAGGGTACAATGGACCCTTTAGAGGCAGAGCAGTGGTTGGAGAGAATGGATAGAGAATTTAAGAAGCTGCACTGCCCAGATGAACTAAAATTTGAATACTCAGTGTCCTTGTTGCAAGGGGATGCGTATGACTGGTGGAAGACCATCCCCCATAGCTTGGCTAAACTGCCAATATTGACTTGGGACGACTTCATCGGAGAGTTCAGACAGAAATATATCCCAGATGCATATGTGGATCAGAAACTACAAGAATTTTTAAGTTTGAAGCAAGGGAATAAATCTGTGGCAGAGTATGAAAGGGAGTTCTCCCGCTTAAGCTACTATGCTGGGAGTATCCTGTCTACTAGTAAAGAAAGTTACAAGAGATTTGAGATCGTTTTGAAGCCCAGTCTGAGGATACAAGTAGTGGGATTCAAACATAGTAACTTCTCTAAGCTCATCTCTCAGGCACTTGAGTTAGAAAGGATTGAATTAGAAGTGACACCAGCGAAAGAGAAATCAGAGAAGACTGAAAAATCAAAGAAAGATATGAAGGAATAGAAGCGTAAAAAACACAAGATTATACCATTGAATTCAAAAAAATTTCGCCTAGGGTCACATGCACCATGCAAGATTTATTTTTATCTATTTGATTTCAAAGATAAACAACATATTAAAACTCTTTTAATATGTTTTTGGATCTGTATTTGCCATTTAAGATTTTAAAATTAATCAGATTAATTTTAGAACCCTAGATTAAATCAAGAACGATTACACTAACCTCTTGATGCACTGCAGCGTGTCTGCGCCTTTGAGATTCGTCTTCAGGACACCAAATGTTGTCCCTCTAAATTGTCCACACCAAGAACACCTATGGCAGCCCTTGAACAGCCTCTAAAGCTTTTTCTATTAATTAGAAATTCAAGTTATGCCTTTTAAGAGATTAGAGATGTAAACAGGACACTAGAAACAATTTCTAGTGTTCTTAATTCAAGAGATTGATGGCTAATATCTTTGAATTGATGACAGATGAAGAGAAAGAGCTGGAGAGGCTCAAAGTGGCATGACAAATGAGAGGAGAGGCTGCTGGTTATTTTTTCTCTTCATAACCACACTTAAATAGCTAGGTTAACACATTAAACCCTAGCCACATGTCACCTTTTGATTAGCTCTAGGTTTAAGTGACCCAATCACATTGTGCCAAGTGTCAAACCTATATTTAATCTTGATTTTAATCATCTTACAAGATTAAAAAAAAAATTTGGCAAGCTTATGTGTAATCCCATGTGTCACCATCTCATGGTGCCACGTGTCACACTGTGAAATGACCAAAATGCCCCTGTGTCTTAATTTTGAGTTCTTAACCCAAAATAATTATTTTCTTCTTCTAATTAATTTATATCAAATATAAATTAATTAATTAATCTCTATTAATTAATTTCTCATCAATTAAATTCATATTTAAACACTTTAAATATAAATTTAATTTATACTACACATCCAATAATCTAGATTTGGTTTCAAGTCATGCTAGGAACTTTGCAATTTAATTGCAAACCAAACCTATTTAATTAATCAATTAAACTCTTTAATTAATTAATTAAATCATATTTAAATAGGTGATAACTTGTGTATGTGTGTGACTTACTAGGCTCATCACTAATTGGCAACGAGACATGATATCAACTCTTAATATCATCAGAACTCTTTCTTACCATAAATGATTTCTCTAAATCATTTTATGAACCTCATAGACCATGGTTAACACCTAGCATAGCATGCCATGGCCACCCAATTAGTAATAAGATTTACCTTAAATGAACCTATAATCATATGTTACCATGCATTAGAATCTCTCATTACAAAATCCCAACTCAAATTTGAGTCATGGTTTATGTCAAACTCCATTTGCTATGAATATTATGTTCTCTTTTAATTCCAGTTCTTGATTAAAAGATTTTTCTCATCGAAACTCTTTTACGAATAAATCTATCTGTCTGGCAGAACTTGAAACATCAAGAACAATTAAATGAATATAGGATTTTATCTCTATTTACTTAGAGGAACATATTCCATCTTGATCAACACCTACCTCCATATATAACTAGCAGGAGCCAACACATGCCCATATACCCATACATAGTACAAGTATGAAAGCGATATCAAACTCAAACTACCTATATACAAGATAAGCTGTGCTATCTCAGTCTAAAGATTATATGCATCGATATGATTTATGACAAAACATTGACAAGAGTAAACTCCATGTGCTTGTCATAAGTGTCACCGGTTCGGCCTACTTATCATGTATAAGTGCCTATCATGTTTGTTATATGGCATGAGACTCACCATTCCATCTTATTTATATCTCATATAAATAACTTGGGAACAAATATGAATACAATCTTTTTGGATAAGTCATGTCCTTATTATGAAGTATCCTCGATTGTGAACCTATTTATGATACTTTGTGCTAGAAATATTGTCACTCATATTCTTAACAACTTAAGAATAATATTTCTAACAAAATATCAATGGACTTTTTCTATTACACATAAATATATTATGTAAACGGAAAAGTGGAAATGCCTTTTATTAATAAATTTATGTACAAGATACATACTAAATGATATGCTCTAGGGCATACTACTAACAATCTCCCACTAGCACTAGAGCCATTCATTACAATATCTTAGACCTATCTTCTCAAGATGTCGGTCTAACTGAGTCTATGACATAGGCTTAGTGAATGGATCAGCTGGATTTTCAGCTGATGCTATTTTCTGCATGGCGACATCGCCTCGCCCAACTATTTCTCTGATAATGTGGTAGCGCCTTTCTATGTGTTTGGATTTTTGGTGAGACCTTGGTTCCTTAGCCTGTATGACTGCTCCATTATTGTCACGATGTAGTGGGCTGGCGACTCAATGGAAGGAACTCTTGTAAGTTACATCACGAACTTCTTTATCCAAATAGCTTCTTTTGCGACATCGATGCGACAATATACTCGACCTCGATGGTGGAATCTGCAGTCGTACTCTGTTTGGAACTCTTCCAACTGACTGCACCTCCATTACAAATGAACACATATCCAGAGGTTGACTTTCTATCATCGATATCTGATTGGAAGTCAGAATCAGTATAACCATCTAATTGCAAGTCTCCACCTCCATAAATCAAGAATAAATCCTTAGTTCTTCTCAAGTACTTAAGGATATTCTTGACTGCTATCGATGTTCTAAACTGGATTGGATTGATACCGCTAGTCAAACTAACGACATATGCGATATCGGCCTAGTACACAACATTGCATACATTAAACTTCCAATAAGCGAAGCATATGGAATCCTGCCATCTTATCTCTTTCTTGGTGTCTTTGGAGACATCTCTTTAGAAAGATGGATACCATGTCTCATTAGTATGATCCTCTCTTGGAATCAAGCATGTTAAACCTCTTTAACACCTTTTCCAAGTATAGACTTTGGGATAAACCTATTATTCTTTTCGCTTTATCTCTATAGATGCGAATCCCAAGAATATAGGTTGCCTCCCCTAAGTCTTTCATGGAGAATGTATTTGACAACCATACCTTTATAGTTGTCAACATACCTGTGTCATTACCTATCAACAGTATGTCATCCACATATAAGACAAGGAAAGTGATAGCTCTGTCACTAACCTTCTTATATACACATGGCTCATCCTCATTTTTTATAAAACCAAAGGATTTAATAGCTTCATCAAAACGGATGTTCCAACTCCTCGAAGCTTGTTTCAACCCATAAATGGATCGCTTTAGCTTGCATACCTTGGAACCATCTTGGGATTCAAATCCCTTAGGTTGTTCCATGAAAATGTTTTCTTCAATGTATCCATTGAGAAAAGCTGTTTTGACATCCATCTGCCACATCTCATAATCATAGTATGCAGCTATTGCTAATAAAATCCTAATTGATTTAAGCATGGCAACTGGCGAGAAAGTCTCCTCATAGTCTATTCCTTGCCTTTGGCGAAACCCTTTCGCTACTAGCCTTGCCTTATAGGTCTCTACCTTTCCATCAGAACCAATTTTCTTCTTGAAAACCCATTTGTTCCCTATAGGTACAATACCTTCAGGTGGGTCAACAAGATCCCAAACTTGATTCTTATACATGGAATCAATCTCGGATTTCATAGCATCAATCCATTTTGAAGAGTCTATATCTGATATAGCTTCTTCATAGGTAAGTGGATCATCTCCATGATCTACTTCTTCATGAGTAGACAACTCTTGTTCTTCTTCATGAAGAAAACCATATCTCACAGTGGGTGAGATACCACAGTTGTTCTACGAGGAGCAGTGTAGATGTTTCATCAATGGGTATAGGTTGACTAGATGGATTTATATCCATCTGATCTGTTGGTTGGTCAGAATTCTCCAATTCTAACTCTATTTGCCTTCCTTTGCCTCCTTCTTGAACAAACTGTTGTTCAAGAAATGTGGCATCTCTACTTATCACAACCTTTTGTGAAGTAGGCAAATAAAAATAATATCCAAAACTATCTTTTGGATATCCAACAAATCGACCTTTTTCTGATCTGGTCTCCAATTTATCAGTGTTCAGCTTTTTGATATAAGCTGGACAACCCCAAATCTTAACATGCTTTAGACTTGGTTTTCTTCCATGCCATATCTCATAAGGTGTGGAAGAAACGATTTGATGGAATCCTATTCGAATATACAAAGTGATTCTAATGCAAATCCCCAAAAGAAGATTGGCATATCGGATAGCTCATCATACTACGTACCATATCCAATAAGTACGATTTCTCCTTCGTGTACACCATTCAGTTGTGGCGTTCCTGGAGGAGTCAGCTGAGAAACAATGCCATGCTCTCTCAAGTATTCATCAAATTCAGTACTCAAATATTCACCTCCACGATCTGATCGAAGAGCTTTAATACTTTTTCCTGTTTGATTTTCTACTTCAGATTTAAATTCCTTAAACTTTTCAAAGGATTCATGTTTGTATTTCATCAAATATAAATACCCAAACCTTGATTTATCATCAGTAAAGGTAATAAAATAATGAAAGCCCCCTCTAGCCATTTCTTTAAACGGACCACATACATCACTATGTATTAATTCCAAAATATTTTCAGCTCTTAGCCCTTGTCCAACAAAGGGTGATCTAGTCATTTTGACTTGAAGGCAAGATTCACAAGTTGGAGTAGGCTCAGAGCCCAATGAGGATAGAATCCCCATTTTCTCCAATTTTGCAATCCTATCTTCTGCAACATGACATAACCTTAAGTGCCAAATATATTTTGAACTTGAGTTGGTTTTCACCATGGCATTGTATTCTTTTAGATCACTTGCATTCAATTTGTGTTTGTCATTATTATCCAAATAATAAAGACCATCATTCATATAACCCGAACCAACATATTTATTTCCAAAATAAATATTACAAACATCATCTGTGAATTGAAATCCATAGCCATTTCTAGTCAAACTAGATATAGAAATGATGTTCTTAAAAGCATCAGGTACATATAAAATATTATCCAAACACAAAACATGTCCAAACATGTAAAAAGATTTAGATCCTATGGGTAAAGCTTCAACAATTAAGCCATTGCCAATCAGGACTCTAATATCTTGAGAACGCATAAGTACTCTTGTTTGCTAGTTCCTGCATATCATTAAAAATGTGAGAAGCGCACGATATCTAAAACCCAAGCTGTAGATGAACTATGAGTATCATCAGAATCTAAAAAACAAGATATGGACATACCTTCCGAAGGTGTATCCTTCTTGTCCTTCAGAGAAGCAAGATAGTCTGGGCAGTTCCTTTTCCAGTGCCCATCCTTTTGGCAATGGAAACACTTTCCTTTGCCTCCATCAGCTTTAGTCTTCCTTTTCTGTTTAGCTATTTTCTTGGAAGGACCAGGAATCTGAGGTTTCTTTTTCTTATTGCCCTTCTTCTTGTTGGACTTTCCAGTGAAGAAGATGCAACAAAGCTACCTCTTTTCCTTTATTGCACAGCATATTCTTTTGGGTAATAACCAGCATGTTGAGTAAACCAGCTAAGGTGCATTCCTGTTTAGTCATATGGAAATTTGTCACAAAATTCCCAAAAGACTCAGGAAGGGACTGAAGGATCAAATCCGTTTGTAGTTGGAAATCCATGTTGAAGTCAAGATGTTCCAACTGCTCAATCAGCTGAATCATCTTATGGATATGATCCCCAACATTCTGTCCCTCAGACATCCTCATACGGAATAGCTGTCTAGATATCTCATACCTAGCATTCCTGCTGTACTCACCATACAACTCTTGTAGGTGAAGGAGGATCTCACTCGCACTCTGCATGTTCTCATGTTGCTTCTGTAACTCATTACTCATGGAAGTAAGCATGTAACACTTAGCTCTCATATCATGCTCCTTCCACTTGTCCAAAGTTTCATGTTCCTCTTGTGTGGCCTCTGGAGGTAAGGGATCAGGAACATTTGAATCTAGAACATATCCTATATGTTCAAGGTTCAGGACAAGTTTCAAATTTCTTAGCCAATCAGACAGATTAGGTCCTGTCAACCTGTTGTGATCAAGTATGCTTGCAAGGATATTGGATGGTGGTGGTTGTTTTGTGCTCATTTTTATCGGAAAATTAAGCTGAGAAAATAACCAGATTAATTAGTAAATGTATCATGTAATTAACCAAAATTATTATGGTCTTTTAATCAAATTGGTCCTCCCACTAACTTAGCGAATCCTACACTTCCAGAGTAGAAAACGGAAATCCTAGTTGGATGGATTTCAAGTGGGTGATTGAATTCTTATAATTCTATTGATCATCCTCAGGTACATCCATTATTGGAATTACAATAAACTATAAGTGAGCAACTCCTTGCCCATCACATCTCATGTGAGGTTCAATCCTTTACCTAGCCCCTAATGCTCAAAATCTCAGGTACATCCATTATTGACTTATCTTGCATTAGTTAAGTTGATCCCATTGAGTCAGTAATTATGCAAATAATTTTAATGTCCTCAGGTACATCCAATATTAGCCACCAAACCATTTACATATTTACAACATCTCATGCTTAACAATTATTCTTAAGAAAATCTCTTAAATTAATTGCATCTCATGCAACTATTTAAAATTTCTTAAAATAATTGCCCCAATGGAGGGCTTATGTTATAATTACTTTAATTATAGCATTTCCAACTTAATCATTTGTTTGGAAGATTTTATAGCCATCCTTATTACTATTAAGGTCTCACTTTGCACATTATCCATTTAGCATGCATATATCATATAATTGCATACATTCCCATACATCTCATGCATTCATGGATAAGCAGTAAATATGGTATGATTATGGACTTTCTAAGGGATTCAATTCTGAGCCACCAAGAATTGAATCAGGGCATTCCTAGGTGCATTTCATTCATTCATTTTACAAGAGTTGCTGAAGGAGTACATAATCAACACTTGATATTGAATTCCTCCCACTAGTCCCACCAATGCTCTTGACCTCCTTGAACTTCTTGCAATCCAATATTACATAGTAATCCTTGGCATACCAAGGCGAATTTACAAGAACTTAAATAAATGAAATTACAACCCAAAAATATTACAAACTTAATAATACATGCCCAAAATAAATTAAAATTAATTAATTAATTTACAATCCCAAAGAAACATAAAAGAAATAAATCCAATCACATTGGTCTTTTATAGACCATGATCATCCATCATGCATATCACTATTTAACAATTAAATAAAACATACATACTTAAATTAAATTGAATATCTCATATTCAACTTAAAAATCCAGATTTGAATATGATTCAAATAAATTTAAAAATTCAGATTTGAATCTCATTCAAACAAATTTAAAAATTCAGATTTGAATCACATTCAAACAACTTCAAAAATTCATATTTGAATCACATTCAAACATTTTTTAAAAAATCAGATTTGAATCACATTCAAATATTTTTTTAAAAATCAGATCTGAATTTTATTGAATCAATTTTAAAAATCAGATTTAAATATGATTCAAACAACTTTAAAAATTCAGATTTGAATCACATTCAAACAACTTTTAAAATTCAGATTTGAATCACATTCAAACAATTTTTAAAATTCTGATTTGAATCATAATTTAATTGTGTGATTAAAACTACTAATTAAACACTTTAATTAGTCAAAGAATAGGCCTTAGATCATACAACAATTGCAGAATTAAAAGCCAAACCTTGAACCACCCATGAAACCATTGTTGCATACCAATGGTGGCTTCACCATGTGTGCCGCCACACCTCTTGATCCAACCAGCAATGAATCAATCATCTCATGATCAAATCACACAATTAAATCATATAATCAACAATCTAAATGGCAAATATAGTGGCTCTGATACCAATTGAAGGAACGGAAGCGTGAAAAACACAAGATTATACCATTGAATTCAAAAAAATTTTGCCTAGGGTCACATGCACCATGCAAGATTTATTTTTATCTATTTGATTTCAATGATAAACAACATACTAAAACTCTTTTAATATGTTTTTGGATCTGTATTTGCCATTTAAGATTTTAAAATTAATCAGATTAATTTTAGAACCCTAGATTAAATCAAGAACGATTACACTAACCTCTTGATGCACTGCAGCGTGTCTGCGCCTTTGAGATTCGTCTTCAGGACACCAAATGTTGTCCCTCTAGCTTGTCCACACCAAGAACACCTATGGCAGCCCTTGAACAGCCTCTAAAGCTTTTTCTATTAATTAGAAATTCAAGTTCTGCCTTTTAAGAGATTAGAGATGTAAACAGGACACTAGAAACAATTTCTAGTGTTCTTAATTCAAGAGATTGATGGCTAATCTCTTTGAATTGATGAGAGATGAAGAGAAATAGCTGGAGAGGCTCAAAGTGGCGTGACAAATGAGAGGAGAGGCTGCTGGTTATTTTTCTTTTCATAACCACACTTAAATAGCTAGGTTAACACATTAAACCCTAGCCACATGTCACCTTTTGATTAGCTCTAGGTTTAAGTGACCCAATCACATTGTGCCAAGTGTCAAACCTATATTTAATCTTGATTTTAATCATCTTACATGATTAAAAAAACATTTGGCAAGCTTATGTGTAATCCCATGTGTCACCATCTCATGGTGCCACGTGTCACAATTTAATGAAATGACCAAAATGCCTCTGTGTCTTAATTTTGAGTTCTTAACCCAAAATAATTATTTTCTTCTTCTAATTAATTTATATCAAATATAAATTAATTAATTAATCTCTATTAATTAATTTCTCATCAATTAAATTCATATTTAAACACTTTAAATATAAATTTAATTTATACTACACATCCAATAATCTAGATTTAGTTTCAAGTCATGCTAGGGACTTTGCAATTTAATTGCAAACCAAACCTATTTAATTAATCAATTAAACTCTTTAATTAATTAATTAAATCATATTTAAATAGGTGATAACTTGTGTATGTGTGTGACTTACTAGGCTCATCACTAATTGGCAATGAGACATGATATCAACTCTTAATATCATCAGAACTCTTTCTTACCATAAATGATTTCTCTAAATCATTTTATGAACCTCATAGACCATGGTTAACACCTAGCATAGCATGCCATGGCCACCCAATTAGTAATAAGATTTACCTTAAATGAACCTATAATCATATGTTACCATGCACTAGAATCTCTCTGTTACAAAATCCCAACTCAAGCTGGAGTCATGGTTTATGTCAAACTCCATTTGCTATGAATATTATGTTCTCTTTTAATTCTAGTTCTTGATTAAAAAGATTTTCTCATCAGAAACTCTTTTATGAATAAATCTATCTGTCCTGGCCAGGAACTTGAAACATCAAGAACAATTAAATGAACATAGGATTTTATCTCTATTTACTTAGAGGAACAGATTCCATCTTGATCAACACCTACCTCCATATATAACTAGCAGGAGCCAACACATGCCCATATACCCATACATAGTACAAGTATGAAAAGCAGTATCAAACTCAAACTACCTATATACAAGATAAATGTGCTATCTCAGGTCTAAAGATTATATGCACTGATATGATTTATGACAAAACATTGATAAGAGTAAACTCCATGTGCTTGTCATAAGTGTCACTGGTTCGGCCTACTTATCATTTATAAGTGCCTATCATGTTTGTTATATGGCATGAGACTCACCATTCCATCTTATTTATATCTCATATAAATAACTTGGGAACAAACATGAATACAATCTTTCTGGATAAGTCATGTCCTTATTATGAAGTATCCTCGATTGTGAACCTATTTATGATACTTTGTGCTAGAAATATTGTCACTCATATTCTTAACAACTTAAGAATAATATTTCTAACAAAATATCAATGGACCTTTTCTATTACACATAAATATATTATGTAAACGGAAAAGTGGAAATGCCTTTTATTAATAAAATTATGTACAAGATACATACTAAATGATATGCTCTAGGGCATACTACTAACAAGATAAAGGGGAAAAATCAGTAGAGCAAAGTTCTAGTGGTACATCTGGAAAGAAAAGAAAATTTGGGGGACCAAGTAGAGGTAGAGGTGGAAGGTTTGGAAGGGGCAGATTATCTGGACAGAGACCCCCTAGATCTAGTCAGCTGTCGACCAGGGGTTCATATACTCCCCGCCCCTGTGAGACATGTGGCAAGATTCATGGGGGAGAATGCTATTGGGCAACAGGAGCTTGCTTTAACTGTGAAGGCAAGGGCCATCTTATTAAAGACTGCACCAATGCCCCTAGATTTGGGCCAACTCCTACTACTGCTAAGGGATCTATTCAGAGTCTTGCTACCAGAGGTAGAGGCAATGTTTCTGGCAGTCATGGTACTGTTAGCCAGTCAGCACAAGGGAGTGCTCCAGCCAGGGTTTATACGATGAGACAGCGGGAAGAGGCTGAGACTTCCGATGTTGTAGCCGGTACATTCTCTATCTCTGATCAAGATGTATTTGTACTGTTTGATCTGGGTTCAACCCACTCATATGTTAGTGCTAGCATAGTTAGTGTGACACCCCTTACCCGACTACAGTGTAGCCGAGCAAGTTATGCCACTCAGTGTGCCGGAGCACTCTATTTTATCTTAATTCATTTTTTTATCGTAGTTCTGAATATAACTTGTGAAATATAATTCATTTATTGAAATTGTAATTTATTTGAGGTTCCGAAAATTTTAAAGAAAATCCGGCGGAGTACCGGCTAAAAATGGAGAAAACAGTTCTTCGGAACCTGTGAAAAACACTTCTAATAATCATATTCATCTATTCACAAACTCCAATATCAAAATCTCAATATTTTTCAACCATTCGTTTCTCAATCATTCATCACATTTGATAGTCATGTAACAGTCACAGATCAATATTCACTTTTCCATTTACAAACACAATTTTGCATTATTTACATGAAAATCAAAATACATTACATAAGTTTCATTTACGCAAAGGAAAATAAAAATCAATTACAAAATACCGAAATGAAGCCTAGTGTCCTACCAATGCACTGTAGACGGTGAGGTGACACGGACACTATGCAGAATCGTGGCTGCCTTACCGAATCTGTGGTCTACTGGGCCCTCTGTCCAAATCTTCAGTACCTACGCGTTGCAAAAGTGACGCGCTAAGCATAAAGCTTAGTGGTGCAAATAATAAAATAGAAAGAAATAATATGCAAATAAAAATCATAATTTCTTAGCCATTCTGTTCATAAGAACTGAATAATTACCAACTTAATGTTTAGTCGAGGGCTAATTACGTTTTATGATATTAACTTCTTCATGCATTTTGTTTATTTATTTTCTTCATGATCTTGAGTTTCTTTGTATTTTATCGTAATCATTTCTGATATTTAATTTTCGTATTTTCTTTAACAATCAGTTCAATTACAGTTATACTTTTCCATGCCCAAGTAACCTATACAAATTGACCGGACTGGATAAACGGGTAAACTAGCACGGTACACAGTACCTCGGGCGTCACACCATCGGTCACAATGTGTCTCGGTGTGCAAGCAGAATGGCTAATAAGCCATATAAGCAATAAGGCATAAAGCCAAGTAAAACATCATAATCGGTATAGCCATAGGCTATCACATCCTGAGAATGGCAATGAAGCCATACATCATACGCAGTACTGCTATCAAAACCCTATTGGCATGCCAACCTATCCAAACCAATCACATTAGGCCTACTAGGGCATTTGATACTTTTGAATTCTTCAATTTTTGAATTTCAAGTTTTTATATCACTATTCACTTCAATAGTCAACAAAAAGTTGACTTTTGCATAGATCATAGGTGCATTGGTTTTAACACTCCCAATGTACCACATTTTGCATTTAAAACTTGTTGGTTTTGGTCACTTTCTCAAAGCTTAGGTCATTTTGGCAAAATTGCCAATTTTTGGTTTTGGTGTCACTATTCACCTCATTGGTCAACAAAAATGTTGACTTTTGGATAGAAAATATGTACATTGACTTTGACACTCCCAATATACCACATTTGGCATTCAAAACTTGTTGGCATTAAGTGTTAATACCATTTCTAAGTTTAAACCAAAACAAGCAGAATTTTCAGTTCTGGTGAGTCAACTTCACTGTTCCATTAGACACTGTTACTGTTGGAATTTGAAGAAATGTAAAACATGAAAGTTGTTCTTTATTTTGTCTAGTTGAATTTCCTTTTTTTGAATCACTCCATTTGGAGTTTTGTAGGTCAAGTTATGGCCCAAATAAGTTTACTGTTCACGTGCACTGTTCATGCTGAGATTTTGGGTCTGGCAGATTTTTGGTCCAACTTTGGTCAGTAATTTGATCAAGTTAAGTTCATAATTTGGTCTAACTTTCTTCATATGAAATGTTCTACTATGCCTTAGGTTTCCATCGGTTCAAGAATCGCCTAAATCCGAGTTTTCTAGAGAGAGTTATAGTCCTCCAAACATTGCTGCTCAAATGAAAATCTGCAGAGTTGCAGGTTTGAACAGTAGCTGTGACTGCCATTTGGGTTAGGTTCTGGTCATAATTTGGGATAGGTTTCTTCATGAAAGTTGTTTGTCTATGTCTTAACTTGTTGCTGTAAAAATTTCAGGTCAATTGACCAAATCTACAGTGAGTTAGGGCTTACTGTTCATTTGGTCATTTCTGCAGGTGCTGTTGCAGGGGATCCGGATTGGGGCTAAGTTTTGGTCCTCTTGCTTTGGTCTTTTGGGCATGGTTTCTTCAGCAAAAATGTGTAATTATAAGCCTAGTTTCATGTCCAATTGGCCAAACATCAATTGGACCTACACAGCCAAAGTTATGGCTGTGCAAGTGGACTGAATTTTTAGTCCCTCTGCTGCACTAACAAGGCAGCCTACACATTCACTTGGCTATACTATTTTTCAGTCCAATTCATAGTCAACATACCTAAAATGGTCACTAATTGACCCTTATAATGTTCTTTCACAATTCCATAAGCTAAATCCAAGTTTCACTTCTCAAAACCCTAATGTCCAATTTAAATTATCCATAAACCTCAATTAGCACACTAATTCAACATCCATGCATATTCATACCTTAAACATCATTTCTATCCATTCTAAATTCATTAAAACAATCAACCTCATCCTTCCTTAGGGCTGCCAAAAATTAAAGATGCCCTAACACATATAACTTACTTCAAACTCTTACAATTTCTTAACTTAAAATGATGCTTTAACAAGGATTAAAGGAGTGAGAGTGAAAGGATAGCACTAACCTCACTTTAACCTCTTGTAGGGCAGATTTCTTCAAGCTAAAACTTCACTTTCCTTCTTCTTCTTTGCTACCAAAAGCTTCCCCAAGTGATATGGTCAAGGTTTAATGAAAGGGGTTAGGGTTTAGTAGTGGAAACAAGAGAGAAATGAAGCTTAAAGGAGCTTTAATGGTGGAACCTCTTCTCTCTCTCTCTCTCTCAACGTTTTTTAGGCTGCCCAAGGTTGAAGATGCAGATTGGTTTTTCATATTTTTGGTCTCTTTTATCTCTTTTAATAAGTTTAACAAATTGTGATTGGTGGAGGAAATTTAAATGACATCATATGATGTCATAATTAGCATTTTCTTTCATTTTCTTTTCTTCTCTTCTCTACTCATTTTCAATTTAATTTTTAGCAATATTTATTCATATTTTAGATCATAATAATTATTTACTCAACTGGACAAGTCGGCCAAAAATCGCCTCTGAAGGCGAAATGACCAAAATGCCCTCCGTTTGGCTTAACGGGTCAAAATTGTCTGTACCGATTGAAAAAATTTTCTAAATATTTTCTTGGCATTCTAATGCCATAGGAACCTCAATGACCCTTCTTTGGAGTCCCAAAAATTATTTTATGAATTTTTCCCCAGGTCTAGGGCTCCTCGTTGCGAGAACCGCAACTTCACTCTGGTTACCCATCGCTTAGGCACCGGCTTGTTTAACTTGGTTGTATTTTATTTCAAAAATTTTTACTAAATTTTTCTTATTAATATTTGAGTTAATTATGATTCCCAACTTTAGTTTAAATATTTTTCCGGACGTTCTAGCTGTCCGGACCGACACCGGTCACCGGAATAGTAGAATGTACGGAGTTGCTACGGGGAGGGTGTTACAGTTAGTTTCCTTGCTGTTCCGTGTGCCAAAATGGATTTTGAAGTGCTAGTAACTAGTCCGTTAGGACAAGAGGTCTGGGTCAACCAAATATATAGAGATTGTCCTTTGATGATCCAAGGATACACTTTTCTGTCAGATTTGATTGAAATGCCCTTTAGAGAGTATGATATCATCTTAGGCATGGATTGGTTAGCCAGGCATCATGCCATGATTGACTGTAGACTGAAGACAGTTACTTTTAGTCTCCCTCTGTATGGTGATGTGGTAATACATGGG
Organism: Hevea brasiliensis; assembly: GCF_030052815.1. Taxonomy (NCBI): domain Eukaryota; kingdom Viridiplantae; phylum Streptophyta; class Magnoliopsida; order Malpighiales; family Euphorbiaceae; genus Hevea; species Hevea brasiliensis. The sequence goes on from NC_079500.1 coordinate 35,759,814, forward strand.
GAGAGGCAGTTATTGTCATCAAACATCATTTTGGCTACACTAGCCAGAAGGATGATCAGAAAGGGGTGTGAAGCATACTTGGCACATGTGATAGACACCCAAGTGGGGAGTCCAGCACTGAGGGACATCCCTACAGCATGTGACTTTCTGGATGTGTTTCCTGATGAATTGCTAGGATTACCTCTAGAAAGAGAAGTGCAGTTTGAGATTAATGTTATGCCTGGTGTGTATCCAATCTCTATAACACCATATAGAATGGCACCAGCAGAATTGAAAGACTTGAAAGTTTAGTTGCAAGAGCTGCTTGACAAGGGCTTTATCTGCCCTAGTGTGTCACCTTGGGGAGCGCCAGTGTTATTTGTAAAGAAGAAAGATGGCACTCTCCGGTTTTGTATTGACTATCGACAGTTGAATAAGATGACAGTAAAGAACAGATACCCATTGCCCCGCATTGATGACTTGTTTGATCAGTTGAGGGGTACGGTTGTGTTCTCCAAAATTGATCTGAGATCAAGTTACTATCAGATAAAAGTACAAGAGCAGAGTATTCCTAAAACTGCCTTTAGAACCCGCTATGGTCATTATGAGTTCTTAGTCATGCCTTTTGGGTTAACTAATGCTCCGGTTACTTTTATGGATCTAATGAACACTATCTTTAGACCATACCTCGTCCAGTTTGTTGTGGTATTCATTGATGATATATTAGTCTATTCGAGGAGTGCAGGAGAGAATGATAGACATCTACGGATTGTACTGCAGACTTTGAGGGAGAAACAGTTATACACCAAATTATCGAAGTAGGAATTTTGGCTGAAGGAAATATCCTTCTTGGGGCATGTAGTATCGATAGAAGGTATCAAGGTAGATCCAAGTAAGATAGAAGATGTCCTTAGTTGGAGACCACCCAAAAATATCATAGAGATTTGCAGTTTTCTGGGTTTAGCTGGATACTACCGCCGATTGGTGAAAGGCTTCTCCATGTTGGCATCTCCATTGACTAAGCTACTTCAAAAAGATGTGAAATTTCAGTGGACGGATAAATGCCAGTAAAGCTTTGATGAGTTGAAGAGGTATTTGACTGAAGCTCCAGTCCTTACTTTACCTACCCCGGGTAAAGAGTATATTGTTTATAGTGACACTTCTCACAATGGGTTAGGCTGTGTACTGATGCAAGAACAAAAAATCATTGTCTATGCATCACGCTAGCTGAAACCGCATGAGAGGAATTATCCGACACATTACTTGGAGCTTGCAGCTATTGTGTTTGCTCTTAAGATCTGGAAACACTATTTGTATATGGAGAAGTGCTATATCTATATAGATCATAAGAGTTTGAAGTATCTAGGCACTCAGAAGGAGTTGAATTTGAGACAGAGGAGATGGTTAGAGTTGATAAAAGACTATGATTGTCTGATAGACTATCAGCCAGGGAAAGCTAATGTGGTAGCTGACGCCTTAAGTCGCAAGACTATGGCAATTCTATGGGTTTCTCCTTTGTCCATTGTACATGAGTTGAGAGTATTGCATGCCAGCTTAGAGATTAATGATGAGGGGCAGATAGTAGTTGCATGGCATGTACAGCCAATGTTGATTGATCAGATTAGAATGGCTGCTCAGAATGATCAGAAGTATCAGAAGCTGTTAGAAGAAGTCTGGCAAGGCAAGAAACTTGAATTCTTAGTGAGAGATGACGGCCTATTGCTACACCAGGGCAGAATGTACATTCCTAACGACGTTGAATTAAGACAGATCATTTTGAAGGAAGCACATGAGTCTCCTTTTGCTATACACCCTGGTGGCACAAAAATATATAGAGGGCTGAAAGAGCACTACTGGTGGATGGGTATGAAAAAAAATGTAGCAGAATTTGTTTCTAAATGCCTAACTTATTAGCAAGTGAAGGCAGAGCATCAAGTACTAGCTAGTTTGTTACATCCACTACCAGTACCTGAATGGAAATGGGAGAGAATAACTATGGATTTTGTGACGGGACTTTCGAGGACACAAAAGAGTCACGATGCAGTATGGGTTATTATTGACAGACTAACCAAGTTTGCTCATTTTCTGCCAGTTCGGATGGACTACAGTTTAGAAAGATTGGCGAAGTTGTACATTGATGAGATAGTAAGACTGCATAGAGTGCCAATATCCATTGTATCTGACAGAGATCCTAGGTTCACTTTTAAATTCTGGGGTAGTCTTCAGAGAGCCTTAGGAACTAGATTGAACTTTAGCACGGCATTCCACCCACAAATAGATGGCCAGTCCGAGAGGGTAATTCAATTCTTGGAGGACATGCTACGGGCTTGTGTGATTGAGTTTGAGGGCAGTTGGGACACACACTTGCCTTTGACTAAGTTTGCTTATAACAACAGCTACCAATCAAGCATTGGAATGCCTCCATATAAAGCTTTGTATGGCAAAAAATGTAAAACCCCATTGTGTTGGGATGACGTGGGTGAAAGAAAGATGATTGGGCCAGAAATTATTGAGCAAACTGAAGAGAAAATCAGATTGGTTAGAGATCAACTCAAAGCTGCATCAAACTGTCAGAAGTCCTATAATGATATGAAGAGAAGGGATATTGAATATGCTGTGGGTGAGAAAGTATTTCTCAAGGTTTCTCATTGGAAGAGAATTATGAGATTCGACAGAAAGGGAAAACTGAGTCCTCGTTTTATTAGGCCATATGAGGTTCTGAAAAGAGTGGGTCCTTTGGCGTATCATTTAGCACTACCTCCAGAGTTGGAGAAGATACACAATGTCTTCCATGTGTCTATGTTGAGGAGCTATAGATCTGACCCATCTCATGTACTACTAGTAGAAGAGACTGAAGTGAATCCAAACCTCACATATGAGGAAGAACCCATAGAGATTCTGGCTTATGAGGTAAAGCAGCTACAGAATAAGCAAATACCATTAGTAAAAGTGTTGTGGACCCATCATTCGGGCTCGGAGACTACTTGGGAACAAGAGGAGGACATGAGGAAACAACACCCATAGCTGTTCAGAGACTAATTACCAGGTAAAATTTCGAGACAAAATTTATTTTAAGAGGGGGGCGGAGAGAATTGAAACACCCCTATTTATATAGCCTGGTATATTTCACTATTCCGGTGATCAGTGTCAGTCCAAAAAATTAAGAAAATTAGAACCACATCTAAGACACCTAGTTAAGCCCTGAAAATAAATAATTAGTAATTGCCAAATAGTTAAGTATAAAGAAGAAAAACAGAACACAAAAATTTAAATGAGCCGGGAGTCACAGCGATGGGTGACCTTCTCGGGAATGACTGCGAGGTCAGTCTAAACTCAAATTTCGAATCATAAAATATGACGCTGCAGTCCTTAGGACCATTACGAACATAGTGGAAAAGAGAAAATCATGAAAAAGAATTGTTAAGCAGGTTAAATAATTAGGTTAGAGATCCGGAAGAAATCTAGAATAACTAGCAAACTAGATTGAACCAGCAAGGGGCAATTTAGTCAATTCAACCCTAGAGCTGACTTCTGACCTAACTGTCCAATAAAATTGGAGAAAAGAAAATTTCGGGATCAAGAATTAAATTAAAGAATTAATGGAAAAATAAATAAAAAAGAAAAAGAAAGAAAAGAAAAAGTTTATTTACATCATGCATGACATAAGTATGATGCAATAAATCTAATATTTAAAAATTGAATTTTGTGGGATAATTATGTATTAATAAAGTTAAAAATTTAAAAGAAACAAAATTATTTCCTTTCTTCTTCATTCACCCGTCAACACTCTCTCTCTCTCATTTTTTCCTACTTCCACCATTGAAGCTCACTTTCAAAGCTTCCTTGCTCCTAAAATTTGCCATTAATTTTATATTTCCCTTAAGTAAAGTCTTGCTATTTGGTTTGGATAGAGATTTTAGGAACAAGAAAGATAAAAAAAAGTGAAGAATTGAGGTCACAAATTCTGCTCACTTAAGGTAAGTAATTGAATTTGGAAATCTTAGTTTATTTGTTGTGTTTGTATCTTAATTAAACTAGAAATCAACTTAAAATCAAACAAAAATATTTGCTGGAGGACCAAACATGAAATTCATCCAGCTAGGGTTAGGGTTTGATATGAATGAGTTTAATGGTGTTGAATGGTTATTTGAGGTGAATTAGGTGTGTAGATCATGCATGTACACTTTGAAATGCATTAGATGGAACTTTAGATGTAGCTAGAGTTTTGAACATGTGAAAAATTGAAGAAAAATTTGACAATTGGCCAAATGATGTTATTGACCTTATTTGAGTTGAGAAATGGTCAATTGTGACCATTTGTAGTGTGTATGAATTGTTGGAAACAAGTTTAAATTCAGATTGGTGAAGGTCAATCTACAGGTAGCTTGACCTAGGTCCCTTTCAGGGACCAAAACTAAAAATTTACTAACCCAATTGATGTAAGGCTAATTGGGAATGAAACTAGACACAAAATGGCATATTTTTCATTTAGGAATAATGCCCAGAAAGTGACCATAACTTAGTGAACAATTAGGCCAAATCCGGAATTGAGCAAACTGACCTGTACAAAAATGACCAAATGAACAGTAGTTACGTAAATGACCATAACTTGGTCTAGGAAGGTCCAAATGACCTGAATTTTATACCGATAGAAAGCTGAGACATAACCCTACAACTTTCATGAAGAAAACAAACCCAAATTTTGACCATAACCTGTTTGAAACACCACCTGAAATCAATGTATAAAAACTACCATAATCCAGAATTCTGGGTAATACCAAATCCGGCCAGCCATGTTCAAATGGCTATAACTTGGGCTACAAAACTCCAAATGGTGTTATTTAAAAAGGGAAATAAAGTTAAGACAATAAGGAACAACTTCTATGAAGAAAACTTAGCCGAATTATCATAGCAACATGACCAATAGAACAGTGCAAAACTGAACACCAAAACTAAAAATTTGAAATTTGTGCCTAAGAGACTTAAAGTTTGAGAAAACAACCAAAACCAACAAATTAGGTAACCAAAATGTGGTATATGGGTGAAATTGAAATTCTCATACCTATTAAGCATTAGAAAGTCAATAAATTAGCTTGAATAGTATCGTAAATAGTAACCCGAAGTGTAAATTTTAATGAATATCAAGTTTAGCATATTAAAGCTAGGTATAAATAGATTTGAATTTATTTTTAGATTTATGACAAATTATGGTACTGAAATACTATAAAATTGTATGTTTCAGTTGAAAGAATACTGGGAAAGAATCCGAAGTATTGAGTCAAGGCCAAGAGGTGACTCATATAAGGTTTGTGCACAACATAGAATTTCTATAAATTTTCTTCTACAAATTGTTTTGAATGAATTGTGATATTAAATTGTGACTTAATTGTATTGAAATGTTTATTATGCTTTTGACTTAAGTTGTTGAAAGTTTACTTGTATGTGTTTAAAATGGCAATAAATGTTTGATAAATTGTTAAGATAGTTTTGAAACCACAGTGTCATGACCATATATTTGAATGCCTCACTAGCATGACTAGTGGGGGAAATTAGTTTCGAATTTTGATTCCTTCTCTGGCTGAAGTATTGAGGTGTGTGCCAGTAGAAGAAGAAATTTGAATGGATATCCATATATTTGAGCTAGCTAGCCTTGTGATTACAAATAACCCTCCTGCTATTGAGATGAATATTGTTTCGAATGGCATGATATAACTGTGTGTTTTTATGAAATTCGTTTTAAGACTTCTTAAATGAAATTGTTTGGACTAAAAGTTTATAAATCATGCTTTGTATCTATCTTTCATTTTCAGTACTGTATTTGAATAAATGTGATTTGAATTATGCATAAATGTTATTTTAGTATGTTGTGAACCACTGAGTCATAGTACTCAGCAATGGCTGTTATTGCTATCACAGATATAGAGACTAAAGGAGCAGCAAAGTGAGCTGCTGAGGATTTGGAGCCACATCCCTGAAGTTTTGTCAGGTATATTTTATACCCTGATTGTAATATTTAATTTGATGTACGTAAATGAATGTATATGTAATAACTGGTCATGAGCAGTTGTATAGAGTTTGTAATAATATTATTTTGGTTTTGCTAATGTAAAGTTTGGTTGATGAATGTAAATTATTTTTACTTTAATGAAATGAATGGAATTATTGAGTATTATTTTTTATGACAATTGAATTGTGATGAGGTAGTAGTGAGTTTAATGAAAAAGAATTATTGGAAGTGTTTTTACAGGTTTTTGAAGAACTATTTTCTTAAAATACAGACAGCACTCTGCCAAAAATTTTCTAAAAATTTACGTAAAAATAAAATGGGCAAAAATTTGAACTAGTTTTTAAACTACTATTAAATGTAAGAAAATGCTCACCACTTCTAAAAAGTAAGAAAATGGTTTTAAAATCCCTTGTAGGGTACTTAATGAGTTATCGGTAGGTGAAGTTCAGTAGTTCATTAGGTATTCTACGGGATCTTGTTATGCCTTACAGAGGGGTAAGGTGTGACAAGTACAACCACTACTGCCCCCACAACCGCAACATGTGCACAGATCCCCACTAAAGAGACTGTGGAAGTATGGGGCAGTTGACTTTAGGGGTAAGAAGGAGGATGATCCAGCCACAGCAGAGTATTAGCTGGAGAGGACAGAGAGGGTATTGCAGCAGTTGCACTGCACCCTAGAGCAGCAGTTGGAGTGTGCTCTGTCACTGCTACAGGAGGATGCATATAGATGGTGGGTGACAGTATCGAGAGTGGTACAGCCTGCACAAATTACCTGGGAGTTCTTTCTGGCTGAATTCAGAAAGAAATACATCAACCATGTGTACTTGGAGGCCAGAAGGAGAGAATTCCTGGCACTGAGACAAAGGCAGCTTACAGTCTCCAAATATGAGCAGGAATTCATGAGACTAGGCGGATATGCATTGGAGTTGATGCCCACAGAAACTGATAAATGCAGAAAGTTTGAGGACGGACTAAATGATAACATCAGGTTGATAGTGACATCTCACCACTTCACAGATTTTTCTATGTTGGTAGCATCAGCCCTTGATGTGGAGGGAGTTAGAAATGAAGAGCAGTCTAGAAAGGATAGGCAACATAAGAGTGGTTCTGGATCAGGTCAGTCTAATTCAGTAGACATGGATAGTAAGAGTCCCAAAGAGTCTCAGAGTCAGACTCATGGTCGAGATAAGAAGCAGAGATCCCGATTTGCCCCAAGGAGAGGAGGAGGACAATCTGGTGCATCAGTGGGTAGTTCTCTGGGTTCAGCTACATGGGGATCAGCCCCACCACTCGCTTGTACACATTGTGGCAGACCCCACAGAGGAGAGTGCAGATTGTTGACTGGTGGATGTTTCAGATGTGAGTCTACGGTTCACTTCCTGAAGGATTGTCTATAGAGGAATGCTAGTGTACCCACTGCTCCACCCTAGATGGAGAGGTCTGCCTCAGTAGCACAGAGAGGTAGAAGACCTGCGAGGCCTGATACAGCTGGTACATCATAGAGGCCTACTGCAGAGACAGTTCAGAGGTAGGAGACTAGAGTAGCACCTCGTGCCTATGCTATGAGAGTTCAAGATAAGCCAGAGCCAGCTGATGTCATAAGGGGTACTTTCTTACTTTATGATCTCTCTGTATGTGCATTAATTGATCCTGGCTCCACCGATTCTTATGTGTGCATTGCCCCACCTATTGGTAGAGGGGTACAAGTAGAGGAGTTAAAGGAGGACATACAAGTCACAAACCCTTTAGGCTATAGTGTTATGGTGAAAAAGATCTAAAAGGGTTATCGTCTGAGGATACAGTGTTATGAGTTTCCAGCTAACTTGATTGAGCTACTATTCCATGAGTTTGATGTGATATTGGGAATGGATTGGTTATAACGTCATCAGGAAATGGTATATTGTTAGCTAAAGAGGATGTCACTACAAACAGTAGAAGGGGATGAGATTTCAGTTGTGGGTGAAGGAACAAGTTGTCTTTCTACTATCATATCAGCCACAGCAGCCAGAAGAATGATAAAAAAAGGGCTGTGAGGCTTTCTTAGCACATGTGGTTGACACCAGGAAGACTATCCCAAGCATACAGGAGATCCCTACAGTAAGTAAATTTTCGGATGTGTTTTCGAAAGAGTTGCCAGATTTGCCACCTGATAGAGAAGTGGAGTTTGCTATAGAGGCTATGTCGGGTGCTGCACTGATTTCCATTGCTCCATATAGGATGGCATCCACTGAACTGAGAGAGTTGAAAGTTCAGTTACAGGAGCTACTAGATAAGGGTTTCATACGCCCTAGTGTGTCGCCCTGGGGAGCAAGGGTGCTATTTGTAAAGAAGAAAGACGGTACACTATGGCTTTATATAGACTATTGATAGTTGAATAGGGTGACTGTGAAAAACAAATAGCCTTTACCTCAGGTAGATGATCTGTTTGATCAACTGAGGAGAGCTGGAGTATTCTCTAAGATAGATCTCAAATCAGCCATACCAATTGAGAGTGAAGGAGACAGATATTCCTAAGACTGCTTTCAGGACCCCGTATGGACACTATGAGCTTCTAGTGATGCCATTTGGGCTGACAAATGCACCAGCAGCTTTTATGGACCTAATGAACTACATCTTTCATCCCTACTTAGATCAGTTTATTGTGGTCTTTATAGATGATATCTTGGTGTATTCTAAGAACCGGGAGGAGCATGATGAACACCTGAGAGTAGTATTACAGACATTGCGGGAAAAGCAGTTATATGCCAAGTTGTCCAAGTGTGACTTCTGGTTGGATGAGGTATCCTTCCTTGGACACATTGTGTCAGTGGATGGGATCAGGGTAGATCCAAAGAAGATTGAAGAAATAATTGAATGGAAGACTCCTAGAAATGTAATAGAGGTCAGAAGCTTTTTGGGGTTAGCTGGATACTACAATAGATTTGTGAAGGGATTTTCCCTTATAGCAGCCCCACTAACTAAGTTACTATATAAGAATGCAAAGTTTAATTGGAATGATAAATGTCAAACCAGTTTTGAGAAACTGAAGGCTATGCTTACAAAAGCTCCAGTGTTGACACAGCCAGAGTCAGAGAAAGACTATGTGATCTACACTGACGCCTCTCACAATGGGCTTGGGTGTGTTCTAATGTAGGAAGGGAAAGTAGTTGCCTATGCTTCCAGACAGCTAAAGCCACATGAAAAGAACTACTCAACTCATGATCTGGAATTGGAGGCAATAATATTTGCATTGAAGATATGGAGGCATTACCTATATGGTGAGAAATGCTACATATATGCGGATCACAAGAGTCTGAAGTATTTGTCAACCCAAAAGGAACTCAATCTGAGACAGAGGAGATGGATTGAATTCCTTAAAGATTATGACTATGTGATCAACTACCATCCGAAGAAGACAAATGTAGTGGCTGACGCACTGAGCTGGAAGTCAATAATGGCTTTAAGAGCACTAAATGCTCGGTTGTCTTTAGCACAAGATGGGGAAATTTTGGCTGAGTTGCTTGTAAAGCCAAGCTTGTTACAGCAAATACAAGAAGCACAGTTAAGGAATGAAAAGTTGTTAACTATTATGGGCAGAACTCAAGAGGGGAAGGAGACTGACTATGAGTTGAAAGGAGATGGGTGCATGTATTATAAAGGCAGAATATGTGTACCAGGAGATAAGGAACTAAAAAAACAATATCTTGAAAGAAGCACATAATAGCTTCCATTCTATGCACCTAGGAAGTACCAAGATGCACCAAGACCTGAAAACACATTATTGGTGGCCTGGAATGAAGAAAGAGATTGGTGATTATGTGACTAGATGTTTGACATGCTAGCAAGTTAAGGCTGAGCATCACGTTCCATCAGGGTTATTGCAACCTATACCTATACAAAAGTGGAAATGGGACTGCATCACCATAGATTTTGTCACTGGGTTACCATTGACACAGAGGAAGCATGATACTATATGGGTGATTGTGGATAGATTGACCAAGTCAGCTCACTTCCTACTAGTTAGAACCGACTACTCACTGGAGAGGTTAGCAGAGATTTACATATATGAGATAGTTCGGCTACATAGAGTGCCAACATCAATCATATCTAACCAAGACCCGAGATTTACTTTGAGGTTTTGGAAGAGGCTACAGGAGTCTTTAGGCACTCAACTACACTTTAGTATGGCTTTTCATCCACAAACGGATGGACAATCAGAAAGGGTGATTCAGGTAACCCTTAGAACTTAATGAATTGCTTTAATCATTAAAGGAATGATAATAATGACCTGGCACTAATGACATGAATAATATGATATGATAGGTATTGGAGGATATGTTAAGAAGCTGCATCATTGATTTTGAAGGAAGTTGGGAGAAGTATCTTGCTTTAGTAGAGTTTGCTTACAACAACAACTACCAGGCCAGCATAAAAATGGCTCCATATGAAGCATTGTATGGGAGGAGATACAGGACTCACTTATGTTGGACAGAAATGGTGGAAGAGAAAGTAGTGGGCCTAGATTTGGTGAGGCAGACTAAGGAAAAAGTGAAACTCATCAGAGACAATTTGAAAGTGCTAAGATTTGGTAAGTGCTAAGACAATTTGAAAGTGCCTCAGATAGACAGAAGTCATATGTCGACCTGAGGAGAAAGGATATAGCGTATGAGGTGGGCGATAAGGTGTTTCTCAAGGTATCACCTTGGAAGAAAGTGTTAAGATTTGGTAAGAAGGGTAAGTTATGAGCTAGACAAGATCCATAGTTTATTCCATGTGTCGATGCTCAGGAGATACAGATCAGATCCTTCACATGCCATTTCAGCAGAGGAGATAAATGTACAACTTGATTTGACAAATGAAGAAGAACCGGTCAGAATCTTAGAACGTGAAGTGAAAGAACTCAGAAACAAGAGGATCCCACTAGTGAAAGTCTCGTGGAGACACCACAACACAGAAGAATCAACATGGGAGAGCGAGGAGACGATGAGGCAATAGTTTCCTCAGCTCTTCACATCAGGTAAATTTTGAGGACAAAATTTTTATTTAGAGGGAAAGAATTGTAACGCCCTCACCGTAGGTAGTCCGTACATTCTACTATTCTGATGACTAATATCTATTCGGACAACTAGAATGTCTGGAACTGCACTTAAACTATAGTGAGGAGGCATGAGTTGATGGAATAAATGTTAAGAAAATATAGGAAAAATTTAGAGGAAATAAAATAAAATTAAGAGAATTTATTAAATGGTACAGAAATAATAAAAATAACCCGATGAGCACCACGAAGGGCATTTTGGTCATTTCACTCCTAGAGGTGAATTTTGACCTAAATGTCAAATTAAAAATCTGAGAGAATAAAATAATTAACATAAATTTAAAATTTACGAAATGAATTAGGAAAATGAGAAAAGAAAAGAAAGAAGAAAAGAAAAGAAAAGGATTTATGACATTTTAAAAATTAAAGTACACAAAAAAAAAATATATATATATACATAGACATAAGAAGATAAAAGCCACCAACCACAAGCCTTCTTCTTCCTCTTCTCTCTCCCATGGTCGGCACCTTGGTCCTCTCTCCACCATTTTTATTCAAGCTTCAAGCTTGAATCTTCCCTCATTTACTCACCAAAACTCTTAGCCCTCTTCATTAAAATCATCCCCACTCCATAAGGAAGCCATTGATAGTAAAAAGAAGGGATAGAAGGGAAGTTTAACAAGTCACCAAAAAGTTTAGTGCACTAAACTCCTAATCTCTCTTCTTTAAGCATGAAAATCATGCTAAACTAAGTGTAAATTCCATGAAATTAAAAGGAAATCCATGAACCCATGATGTCACCATTTTCGACAGCCATGGAAGTCTTTGGGGTTTGATGATTTTAAATGATGAAAATGGGTTTCATGAGAATATTTAATAAGTTAATATGATTGGGAGTTTGAATGTGTTGTGTTGTGCAAATTAAAACATTGAAATTAGGGTTTATATACATGATTTGAGGATTTTGTGTAATGGTTGAGATTGACCTAATTGAGATGAGATTATTGCTTATAGAAGTGCTATGTACACAAATTGAAGTAAGGAAGTTGGAGGAGATTGAATATTTGGGAGTGCCATTTTCTGCAGGTTGGGACTCAATGAGTCTAGTGTGTTTGATGAGCCATAACTGAAATTATGTGACTCCAATTAGTATAAGGCTAATTGGAGGTGAAACTAGACCCAAAATAGCCCATTTTTCATGAAGACACCATGCTCAAATTTCATCAAAATCCTGACCAATTTTCTACCCAAATCCGAATGACCCTGCACAAAACCCAGAAAATGACCAAATGAACAGTACGTATTCATTTGGTTATAACGCCCTCTATACAGGTCCAAATGACCTGAATTTGATACCATTGGAAAGCTTAGATATAGGGCTACAATTTTTATGAGGACCACTGAACCCAGAAATGCCAAAAATCAAACCAAATTGCTGGCCCAATTTGGGTCACAAAACTGCCCAGAATTAGGTTGTCCAAAAACGGCTGTACATAAACTTACCCGACTAGTTTTGGAAAAATGGCCATAACTTGGTCTACAAGAACTCAAATGTAATGAAACCAGTCGAAAATTTCCACAAGACAAAGACCTACAAAATTGGTATTTTGACCAAAACTGAGAAATCAAGAGAACTAGGTCAAATATTTAGAACAAATCACTGTATCAAAACCTGGAATCTGACCAAACTTCACTTGACCCTAGAACAGTCTTTTAGTCATAACTCCCACTAGGAAGATCCAATTTGGATGAGCCTTACCTTTCCAGAAACCTAAGAGATAGGGATACAACTTTGTTCTAGAAACCTTCCTCAAATTATGAATTTAAGAACCTTAAAAAGTGACCTGCAATCACTGACCTAAACTGAACTCCTGTTGCTACAAGGTACATGAGTCCAGGTCAGTTAATTGGACATAAATATTTCCAAAAAATTTGAAAAATTGTGATTAAAATTTCTAAGTGACCATAAGATATAGGGAAAAATTTTCTATAAGATCACCATGCCTAAAAGGGACTGCAACATGTTCTATTAATTAGGTAAACTTTAAGTCCAAAAGCTGCCTAGTTAAGGAACCAAAATCTAGAAATGAGTCAGTTATGGTTATCTGACCATAACTTGAGTTATAAAAATCAAATTGACATGATTCTAAAGGGAAAATAAAGATAAGACATAGAGGAACAACTTCCATGAGGGAAATGTGGCCAAACAATGGCTACAAACTGATTATATGGATAGGCAAAAGTAAGACACAAAAACTAAAACAAAAGAAGGGTCCATGAGATAAATTATCTTATGGTAGGAAATTTAACCCCAACAAACTATTAAACACTAAACCACATGAAAAGGGTATGTGGGACCTATTTTCTCACTATAAAGTGACATGAACATTACAAATAAATAAGTAATAATATTAATTGCCCATATTATACCTAGACTTATTTATTTAATTTGGATCAATTAGTATACCAATTAGGGACTACAGATAGCAGTACTGCCCATAGGAATAATCATTAACAGATAAAATCTATCTGACATGATTGTTCTATAGGTTTTATGCTTGCCCGTTGACCATTGTGCCTAATATTATATTTGGCTTAAATGCCTGCCCGCAGGCTTCATGCCTGACATGACCGACATGTACTGAATAGATATATGGCTGTCTAACTAATATACTCCTGTGTATCCTGTTTTTATAATTTGTTATAGGTTTCTTGGGCACTGATAATGATTAATTAATACTAAATACACAATAAGTAAACAAAAAAGATCCCAATAATTTTAATTATTTCCAAAGTGAAATGAAAATGCAAAAGACCTACAAAATTATGAATTGCCATATAGAATTATTATTTCAATTGTTTAGTTAATGTTATTATAAATTATGCACCACTAAGTGTTATGCTTAGCGCATTGGTTTTCCATCGCGTAGGTATTGGAGACCAGTCCGAACAGCCACAGCAATAGCACCAGTAGTGCCCTGACAGAGCTTTGACCAGATCTGCCACCGTCCAGACTCATCTCAATCTTTTGTGTTTTGTTGGTAGGGCCCATGTATGTCTAGATTTTGTTCTTTTATTCATTGTACATAAACACATGATGTATTTCATTTTAGATTGTAATTAAACTTTGAGATTGTAATGTAAACTTGTAAATTATTATCTATGAATTTCTATATGAATGCAATAGATGATACCTTTTAGAGATCTCATAAATAATTGTGAATGATATGATATAATAGAATATGATATGGAAATGTGTGAAATGAAAATGAACATGTTAACAGGTGATTAGTGAAACCCGCCAGATGCTAACAAAACAGAAGGAGGCTCTGTCCGGGTCTTCACAGAAACAAGTTATAAAAAAAAAAAATTTCACATATGGAATACCTGTTTTAAATGATATTAAAATTTACAATGGATATGATAAGATAAGATAGGGTGCTCCGGCACAGAATGTGGTATTTCTTACTCGGCTTTACAGTAGACGAGTAAGGGACGTTACATCTATTGATTGAATTTCACATAAGATGTGTTGAGCAAGTGTTGTTCACTTATGTATTGTTAATAGTATCCAAGAAAATGTGATTTGAGGATATTTAACAGTATATAAGAATTCAATCATCCACTAGAAATCCATCCAACTAGGATTTCCGTTTTCTACTATGGAAGTGTAGGATTCGCCAAGTTAGTGGGAGGATCAATTTGATTAAAATACTATAATCATATTGGTGGTTAATTTACTTGATACAAGATGACTAATTTGAATCTTGCTTTTTCTGCAGTAATAACATCTGATAATTATGGCACAAAGGTCCAACCCGTTATCACGCATATTAGATGAAAATAGGCTCACCGGACCTAACTTCTCTGACTGGCTAAGGAATTTGAGAATTGTTTTTAATCTTGAGCATTTAGGATACGTTCTGATTCTAAAATTCCTAGTCCACTGCCACCTGAAACCATAGAAGAAGAACATGACACTTTGAGAAAGTGGCATGAAGATTACATGCAAGCCAAGTGCTATATGCTTGCTTCTATGACTAATCAATTACAGAAGCAACATGAGAAAATGCAAACTTCTTCTGAAATACTGAGTCACCTTCAAGAGTTGTTTAGTAAAAATAGCAGGTTGGCTAGATATGAGATATCTAAACTGAAGGAATGAAAGTGTGAAAAACGCAAGTTTATACCATTGAATTCAAAAATTTTCACCTAGGGTCACATGCATCATGCAAGATTTATTTTTATCTATTTGATTTTAATGATAAACAACATATTAAAACTCTTTTAATATGTTTTTGGATCTGTATTTGCCATTTAAGGTTTTAAAATGAATCAGATTAATTTTAGAACCCTAGATTAAATCAAGAACAAACACACTAACCTCTTGATGCACTGCAGTGTATTTGTGCATTTGAGATGCGTCTTCAAGACACCAGATGTTGTCCCTCTAGCTTGTCCACACCAAAAACACCAATGGCAACCCTTGAACAGCTTCTAAAGCTTTTTCTGTTAATTAGAAAATCAATTTTTGCCTTTTAAGAGATTAAAGATATAAACAGGACACTAGAAACTATTTCTAGTATTTTTAATTCAAGAGATTGTTTGCTAATCTCTTGGAATAGATGAGAGATGAAGAAGAAGAGAGGGAGAGCCTCATGGTGGTGGCACAAATGAGAACAGCAGCTGGTTGTATTATTTTCTTTTCATAACAACACTTATATAGCTAGGTCAACACATTAAACCCTTGCCACATGTCACCCTCTGATTGGTTCTAAGTTTAATTGACCCAATCACATTGTGCCAAGTGTCAAACCTATATTTAATCTTAATTTTAATCATCTGACATGATTAAAAGATATTTGGCAAGCTTATGTGTAATGCCATGTGTCACCATCTCATGGTGCCACATGTCACCCAGTGAAATGACCAAAATGCCCTTGTGTCTTAATTTTGAGTTCTTAATCCAAAATAATTATTTCTCTTCTTCTAATCAATTTATATCAAATATAAATTAATTAATTAATCTCTATTAATTAATTTCTCATTAATTAAATTCATATTTAAATACTTTAAATATAAATTTAACTTATACTATACATCCAATAATCTAGATTTGATTTCAAGTCATGCTAGGGACTTTGCAATCTAATTGAGAACCAAACCTATTTAATTAATGAATTAAACTCTTTAATTAATTAATTAAATCATATTTAATTAGGTGATAACTTGTATATGTGTGTGACTTACTAGGCTCATCACTAATTGGCAATGAGATATGATATCAATTCTTAATATCATCAGAACTCTTTCTTACCATAAATGATTTCTCTAAATCATTTTATGCACCTCATAGACCTTGGTTAACACCTAGCATAGCATGTCATGGCCACCCAATTAGTAATAAGGTTTACCTTAAATGAACCTATAATCATATGTTACCATGTATTAGAATCTCTCTGTTACAAAATCCCAACTCAAGCTGGAGTCATGGTTTATGTCAAACTCCATTTGCTATGAATATTATGTTCTCTTTTAATTCCAGTTCTTGATTAAAAAGATTTTCTCATCAGAAACTCTTTTCTCATTAAATCTATCTGTCCTGGCCAGGAACTTGAAACATCAAGAACAATTAAATGAACATAGGATTTTATCTCTATTTACTTAGAGGAACAGATTCCATCTTGATCAACACCTACCTCCATATATAACTAGTAGGAGCCAACACATGCCCATATACCCATACACAATACAAGTATGAAAGCAGTATCAAACTCAAACTACCTATATACAAGATAACTGTGCTATCTCAGGTCTAAAGATTATATGCACTGATATGATTTATGACAAAACATTGACAAGAGTAAACTCCATGTGCTTGTCATAAGTGTCACTGGTTCGGCGTACTTATCATGTATAAGTGCCTATCATGTTTGTCATATGGCATGAGACTCACCATTCCATCTTATTTATATCTCATATAAATAACTTGGGAACAAACATGAATACAATCTTTCTGGATAAGTCATGTCCTTATTATGAAGTATCCTCGATTGTGAACCTATTTATGATACTTTGTACTAGAAATACAATCACTCATATTCTTAACAACTTAAGAATAAAATTTCTAACAAAATATCAATGGACCTTTTCTATTACATATAAATATCTTATGTAAACGGAAAAGTGGAAATGTCTTTTATTAATAAAACATGTACAAGATACATACTAAATGATATGCTCTAGGGCATACTACTAGCAATCTCCCACTAGCACTAGAGCCATTCATTATAATACCTTAAACCCATCTTCTCAAGATGTCGGTCTAACTGAGTTTGTGACAAAGGCTTAGTGAATGGATCAGCTGGATTTTTTAGCTAATGTTATTTTTCTGCATGGCTATATCGCCTTGCCTAACTATTTCTTTAATAATGTAGTAGCGCCTTTCTATGTGTTTGGATTTCTGGTGAGACCTCGGTTCCTTAGCCTGTATCATTGCTCCATTGTTGTCACAGTGTAGTGGAACTACTGACTCAATGGAAGGAACTACTATAAGTTCTGTCACGAACTTTTTTATCCAAACAGCTTCCTTTGCAGCATCTAATGCAGCAATATACTCAGCCTCAGTAGTGGAATCTGCAGTCGTGCTCTGTTTGGAACTCTTCCAACTGACTGCACATCTATTACAAATGAACACATATCCAAAGGTAGACTTTCTATCATCGATATCTGATTGAAAATCAGAATCAGTATAACCATCCAATTGCAAGTCTCCACCTCCATAGATTAAGAATAAATCCTTAGTTCTTCTTAAGTACTTAAGGATATTCTTGACAGCTATCCAGTGTTCCAAACCTGGATTGGATTGATACCTGCTAGTCAAACTAACAGCATATGCGATATCCGGCCTAGTACACAACATTGCATACATTAAACTTCTAATAGCCAAAGCATATGGAATCCTGGCCATCTTATCTCTTTCTTCAGGTGTCTTTGGAGACATCTCTTTAGAAAGATGGATACCATGTCTCACTGGTAACAATCCTCTCTTGGAATCAAGCATGTTAAACTTCTTTAACACCTTTTCCAAGTATAGACTTTGGGATAAACCAATTATTCTTTTCGCTCTATCTCTATAGATGCGAATCCCAAGAATATAGGTTGCCTCCCTTAAGTCTTTCATGGAGAATATATTTGACAATCATACCTTTACAGTTGTCAACATACCTGTGTCATTACCCATCAACAATATATCATCCACATATAAGACAAGGAAAGTGATAGCACTGTCACTAACCTTCTTATATACACATGGCTCATCCTCATTTTTTATAAAACCAAAGGATTTAATGGCTTCATCAAAACGGATTTTCAACTCCTCAAAGCTTGCTTCAACCCATAAATGGATCGCTTTAGCTTGCATACCTTGGAACCATCTTGGGATTCAAAACCCCCAGGTTGTTCCATGACATGTTTTCTTTAATGTATCCATTGAGAAAAGTTGTTTTGACATCTATCTGCCAAATCTCATAATCATAGTATGCAGCTATTGCTAATAGAATCCTAATTGATTTAAGTATGGCAACAGGCGAGAAAGTCTCCTCATAGTCGATTCCTTGCCTTTGGCGAAACCCTTTCTCTACTAGCCTTGCCTTATAGGTCTCAACCTTTCCATCAGAACTAATTTTCTTCTTGAAAACTCATTTGTTCCCTATAGGTACAATACCTTCAGGTGGGTCAACAAGATCCCAAACTTGATTCTTATACATGGAATCAATTTCAGATTTCATAGCATCAATCCATTTTGAAGAGTCTATATCTGATATAGCTTCTTTATAGGTAAGTGGATCATCTCCATGATCTACTTCTTCATGAGTAGACAACTCTTGTTCTTCTTCATGAAGGAAACCATATCTCACTGGTGGTTGAGATACCCTGGTTGTTCTATGAGGAATAGCTGTAAATGTTTCATCAATGGGTGTAGGTTGACTAGATGGATCTATATCCATCTGATCTGTTGGTTGGTCAAAATTCTCTAATTCTAACTCTATTTGCCTTCTTTTGCCTCCTTCTTGAACAAACTATTGTTCAAGAAATATGGCATCTCTACTCACCACAACCTTTTGTGATGTAGGTAAATAAAAATAATATCCAAAACTATCTTTTGGATATCCAACAAATCGATCCTTTTCTGATCTGGTTTCTAATTTATAGTGTTCAGCTTTTTAATATAAGCTGGACAACCCCAAATCTTAATATGCTTAAGACTTGGTTTTCTTCCATGCCATATCTCATAAAGTGTGGAAGAAACTGATTTTGATGGAATCCTATTCAGAATATACAAAGCTGATTCTAATGCAAATCCCCAACAGGAGATTGCCATATCTGTATAGCTCATCATACTACGTATCATATCCAATATGGTACGATTTCTCCTTTCAAATACACCATTCAGCTGTGGCATTCCTGGAGAAGTCAGCTGGGAAACCATGCCATGCTCTCTCAAGTATTCATCAAATTCAGTACTCAAATATTCACCTCCACGATCTGATCGAAGTGCTTTAATACTCTTTCCTTTTTGATTTTCTACTTCAGATTTAAATTCTTTAAACTTTTCAAAAGATTTATGTTTGTATTTCATCAAATATAAATACCCAAACCTTGATTTATCATCAATAAAGGTAATAAAGTAATGAAAACCGCCTCTAGCCATTTCCTTAAATGGACCACATACATCACTATGTATTAGCTCCAAAATATTTTCAGCCCTTAGCTCTTGTTCAACAAAGGGTGATCTAGTCATTTTGCCCTAAAGGCAAGATTCACAAGTTGGAGTAGGCTCAGAGCCCAATGAGAATAGAATCCCCATTTTCTCCAGTTTTGCAATCCTATCTTCTGCAACATGACATAACCTTAAGTGTCAAATATATTTTAAACTTGAGTTGGTTTTCACCATGGCATTGCATTCTTTTAGATTGCTATACTCTGGGCAGTTCCTTTTCCAGTGCCCATCCTTTTGGCAGTGGAAACACTTTCCTTTACCTCCATCAGCTTTAGTCTTCCCTTTCTGTTTAGCTATTTTCTTAGAAAGACCAGGAATCTGAGGTTTCTTTTTCTTATTGCCCTTCTTCTTGTTGGACTTTCCAGCAGAAGAAGATTCAATCAAAGCTACCTCTTTTCCTTTATTGCCCGGCATATTCTTTTGAGCAATAACTAGCATGTTGAGTAAACAGCTAAGGTGCATTCCTGTTTAGTCATATGAAAATTTGTCACAAAATTCCTAAAAGACTCAGGAAGGGACTGAAGGATCAAATCTGTCTGTAGTTGGAAATCCATATTGAAGTCAAGATGTTCCAACTGCTCAATCAGCCGAATCATCTTGTGGACATGATCCCCAACATTCTGTCCCTCAGACATCCTCATGCGGAACAGCTGCCTAGATATCTCATACCTAGCATTCCTACTATGCTCACCATACAACTCTTGTAGGTGAAGGAGGATCTCACTCGCACTCTGCATGTTCTCATGCTGCTTCTGTAACTCATTACACATGGAAGCATGTCACACCCTACCCCTCTGTAAGGCATAACATGATCCCGTAGTATACCTAATGAATTACTAACTCCGTCTACTGATAACCCATTAAATACACTACAAGGGATTTTAAAAACTTTTCTTACTTCTTTTACAGTGGTGAGCACTATTTACAGGTGTTAAAAACCTTTTTGAACTGAAGTGATAGAACTAACACATTTGAATTATTTGGAATTTCTATAAAAATTTTGGCAGAGTGCCATCTGTATTTTGGACAAAACAGTTCTTCAGAAAAACCAGTAAAAAGCACTTCAATATATATTTCCAAATCTCAACTCCAACATGTTTCTCAACACAACATATTTCTCAACTCAAATCCATAGTAATTTTTCAAAGACTGAGATACAAGAAATATAATACAATTTTTACAAGTCAAAATAACTCATAATTTATTTTACAACTTTAATGTACAATTTTATTTTACAACTGCTCAAAACCAAGAACAATATATACATACAAAGGAACATACATTACAAGATAAAATGCAAAATGTGGTATACTCAATATACCCGATGATCTCTCAATGTAGTACTAGCGACCTAGTCTGCACGCTCGATCTGTCACTCACTGCGATAAAGAATGAAAAGCTATCGCTGAGTAAAATTTACTCAGTGGTGCACAATAACAATTTGAAACGCGATACATAAATCTTTTATTAACAAATCACAAATCAAATAGTTCACAATTCCATTTCACAATTTACAAAGTTCATATAACATAAATTTGATCAAATAACTGAGAAACACAGTTTTACCAATCCATAACACAATTTGATCAAATAACTGAATAACATGGTTTTGCCAATCCATAACGCAATTTGATCAAATAACTGAATAATACAGTTTTGCCAATCAATAACAAAATTTGATCAAATAACTAAATAATACAGTGTTGCCAATCAATAACACAATTTGATCAAATAACTGAATAATACAGTTTTGCCAATCAATAACACGATTTGATCAAATAACTGAATAATACAGTGTTGCCAATCAATAACACAATTTGATCAAATAACTGAATAATACAGTGTTGCCAATCAATAACACAATTTAGGGCATGACACAATTTTTCCACACATGCCGTGTTGTACACCACGACAAGACACACTCACCCCAATAATCGAAATCAATGAGGGAGGAAGCTAGCTGAATAATGAGTACTCATCCACACTCACCTCAGACTGGCAAGTCAAAGAGGGAGGAACATAATCACACTCACCCTGCATCGATAAGTCAAAGAGGGAGGAATATCACACTCACCCCATAAATGGAGGAGGAATATAGTAACAGTGTCATGCCAAGTGTGAATCAAAACAATTTCAAATCACAATATTTCATACAAATTATAAATCACATTTTATCTCAAAATTTCCATTTGCAAAGTTGGCAACACAATAAGTTCCAAATAATATTCCCAAAAACAAAGCAATAAAAAATTATTCATAACTCATTTCTCCAAATAAATTTGCTAGTAAAAGCAGTGACTATAAAAGTATTGTGCACGGACACAATTTAAAACTATATTGTTCAATTAAATTTTTAAGTAGAAAATGAGAAGTCAAAATTATTGTGCACAAACACAATTTAAAACAATAACATACAAATAATCATAATATATTTCAATTGAAAAATTCAAAAGAAATAACTATTGTGCACAAACACAATTTAAAACAATAACATATAAATAATCATAATTTATTTCAATTGAAAAATTCAAAAGAAATACTTATTGTGCACAAACACAATTTAAAACAATAACATACAATTAATCATAATTTATTTCAATTGAAAAATTCAAAAGAAATAACTATTGTGCACAAACACAATTTAAAACAATAACACACAAATAATCATAATTTATTTCAATTGAAAATTTCAAAAGGAATAGCTATTGTGCACAAACACAATTTAAAATAATAACATAGAAATAATCATAATTTATTTCAATTGAAAAATTCAAAAGAAATACTTATTATGCACAAACCTCTGATAACTATCTCTTGGCTCTGACTCAGTGTTTCCTTCCCCTCTCTGAGTCTTTGCTAACTGAGAAACACAATTTGAAGTGTTTCAGTACTCATTTAAACTGTCTCTAACGATAATGCTTGATAATTAATTCACTGAATTCATTTATTCGCTTAGTCAACCTACTATGTCTACCCTTAGTACATTCTAGGTAATTTAGGTTTTAATGTCATTAATATGTCACATTCGATAGTCTTTTAGGATTGGTACATGTTACCAAATTCATTTCCGTGTATACTGCATTTTCTTGCGATTTGCTGGATTCCGGGATACTAGTTTGACCTAGCCGGACGACCTAGTTCCCTCGGTTTTCGGGTTTCAGTCAAAACTACAAACTTGTAGATCTATGTCTTATGGAACGCGGGGCAAAATTTTAGGTCATTCTGAGTTATGTAGACCAAGTTATGGTCATTTTACTATTGCTGGTCAAATGGCATCAAATTTGGTCATTTTAGGTCAATTTTGGTCAACTTTGGTTCGGCCAGTTTTTGGACCCGAACTTGTGCAAGCTGTTTGACTTGATTATGGCCATTTCTGGGCTTTGGTGTCTTCATAAGACTTGTAGATATGGGTCTTAACTATTCATGGTTAAAATTTCAGGTCAAATGGACCTGTTTTGAGTGAGTTATGGCCTAAACACTAACTGCTGCCCAAATGGTCAGTTTTCAGGCCTCAATTGCACTTAATCCGGATTTGGTCATTTTTCAAGCTACCTTGCAAGCAGAATTTTGGCAAGCTTTCTTCATGAAAGTTGGCACATTTTGTGCCTAGTTTCACCTCCAATTGGTCTCATACCAATTGGAGCCACACACTTAAAGTTATAGGCCTAAAACTCAAACTGCCTTATTGCATTTCTTTCATACACATCAAGGATCACTTTTAACACTCACCAAACTCAACATTCAAGCCAATTCTGGTTGTACCATAACCTAAGCATAATTCACAACATATTATAGGTCATTTTGGCAGCTTACAATCACATTCAACATACACCATAAAGTGCAGAATTTGTCAAACTCATTTACAACAATTTAGTCACCTATTCATGCTCAATTACATGTCCAACTTCACACCATCACACACATACCCAAGCTGCCATAATAACCAACACAATTCAACATTAATATTCCATAATCCAAACAAGAAATAATATCCTTATGGTTCACCAAACCAGGCTGCCATTTCATGCATTACATTCCCATAATTTCCAAGCATTCAAATTTCAATACACATTCACATATACTAAGTACACATCACCCAAATAATTTCCTACACAATATACATTTAATCAACCCTTTAATCTACCATTTACAAGCAAGAATAAACTACCCTTAAGGAGTTTCCATGGCTGCCAAAAATAAACATCTCCCTTAGAACATCAAACTCCAAAATTCTTTCCACAATTCAAGTACCCATAACATCCACACAATCTTTAATGAAGCAAGCATCAAAAACACCTACTTACCACTTTGGAAACTCTTCAAAACTTCACCAAAACTTGGTCTTCTTGCTGCCTATCTACTGCCCAAGTGGTGTAGAACAGTTTTTGTGAAGGAAGCTAGTGAAAAATATGGCTAAATCATGGTTGCATGGAGCTTGGCCATGGATGGCCATGGTGGTTCTTCAATGGAGGCTCACGGCTGAATTTTTGAGGTTGAAGAAGAAAATGAATCTGCTGTCCAAATGCAGATTAAGTGGTCCACTTTAGGTATGAGTGGAGCACTAAGTGTTATTTAATGACTGTTTATTCATAACTTTCCTTATTCCCACATTAAGCTCCCAATTTTTGCTATTTAAACTATGTACCACCCATTTAATTTTTCATGACATTTTCCAAGTGTAATATCATTTATTTTTAATGAAAATTTAGGTCAAAAGACAACTCGGGATGTCAAATGCCCACAATGCCCCTGTTCGGGTTGCATTCTCTATTTTTCGGTAATACCGGGTTTTGTCCGTTTTTCAATTTCTCACTTTTCTTTGTACTAATTAATTAATTTTTCTTTGATACTTCTAATGGCATTTATACTTCAATTGATGTCTCTATAAGTTTTAAAAATATTTTCCAGGGCTCCCCGCGGTCCAGGGCTAGTCAACGGTCCACGCCGTGACTTCCCGGTGCGGTCACCCATCGCCAGGGTTCTCGGCTTGCTTAACTTGGTTACATTTCTTTGCTATTATTTTTCTTTTGTTTTTCTTGTATTTTCTTTTCTTGTATTTCATTATTTAATGTCTCCTCACTCATATCGAAGTGTAGTTCTAGGCATCCTAGCTGTCCGGACAACACTGGTCACCGGAACAGTAGAACGCATTACCGAACATAGGGGTATTACAAAGCAAGCATGTAACACTTAGCTCTTATATCATGCTTCTTCCACTTGTCCAAAGTTTCATGTTCCTCTGGAGTGGCCTCTGGAGGTAAGGGACCAGGAAGATTTGAATCTAGAACATATCCTATATGTTCAAGGTTCAGGATAAGTTTCAAATTTCTTAGCCAATCAGAGAGATTAGGTCCTGTCAACCTATTGCGATCAAGTATGCTTGCAAGGATATTGGATGGTGGTGGTTGTTCTGTGCTCATTATTATCAGAAAATTAACTACAGAAAATAACCAGATTAATTAGTAAATGTATCAAGTAATTAACCAAAATGATCATGGTCTTTTAATCAAATTGGTCCTCCCACTAACTTAGCGAATCCTACACTTCCAAAGTAGAAAACGAAAATCCTAATTGGATGGATTTCTAGTGGGTGATTGAATTCTTATAATTCTATTGATCATCCTCAGGTACATCCATTATTGGAATTACAATAAACTATAAGTGAGAAACTCCTTGCCCATCACATCTCATGTGAGGTTCAATCCTTTACCTAGCCCCTAATGCTCAAAATCTCAAGTACATCCATTAATGACTTATCTTGTATTATTTAAGTTGATCCCATTGAGCCAGTAATTATGAAAATAATTTTAATGTCCTTAAGTACATTCAATATTGGCCACCAAACCATTTACATATTTACAACATCTCATGCTTAACAATTATTCTTAAGAAAATCTCTTAAATTAATTGCATCTTATGCAACTATTTAAAATTTCTTAAAATAATTGCCCTAATGGGTTATAATTACTTTAATTATAGCATTTCCAACTTAATCATTTGTTTGGAAGATTTTATGGTTATCCTAATTACTATTAAGGTATCACTTTGTACATTATCCATTTAGCATGCATATATCATATAATTGCATACATTCTCATACATCTCATGCATTCATGGATAAGCAGTAAATATGGTATGATCATGGACTTTCTAAGGGATTCAATTCTGAGCCCCCAAGAATTGAATCAGGGCATTCCTAGGTGTATTTCATTTATTCATTTTATAAGAGTTGCTGAAGGAGTACATAATCAACATTTGATCTTGAATTCCTCCCACTGGTCCCACCAATGCTCTTGACCTCCTTGAACTTCTTGCAATCCAATATTACATAGTAATCCTTAGCATACCAAGGCGAATTTACAAGAACTTAAACAAATGAAATTATAACCCAAAAATTATTACAAACTTAATAATACATGCCCAAAATAAATTAAAATAAATTAATTAATTTACAATCCCAAAGAAACATAAATGAAATAAATCTAATCACATTGGTCTTTTATAGTCCATAATCATCCATCATGCATATCACTATTTAACAATTAAATAAAACATACATATTTAAATTAAATTGAATATCTTATATTCAACTTAAAAATCCAGATTTGAATATGATTCAAATAAATTTTAAAATTCATATTTGAATCTCATTCAAACAAATTTAAAAATTCAGATTTGAATCACATTCAAACAACCTTAAAAATTCAAATTTGAATCACATTCAAACAATTTTTTAAAAATCAGATTTGAATCACATTCAAACAATTTTTAAAAATTTAGATCTGAATATTATTCAAAAAACTTTAAAAAATAAGATTTAAATATGATTCAAACAACTTTAAAAATTCAGATTTGAATCACATTCAAACAACTTTTAAAATTCAGATTTGAATCACATTCAAACAATTTTTAAAATTCAGATTTGAATCAAAATTTAATTGTGTGATTAAAATTCTAATTAAACAATTTAATTAGACATAGGATGAGCTTTTAGATCATATAACAATTGCAAATTAAAAAGCCAAACCTTGAGCCACCCATGGAAGCTAAAATTGGCGCACCAAAGATGGTGTTCTTCAAGCATACCGCCACACATCCATTGCAACCAGCAATGGATAAATCATCTCATGATCAAAACACACAATTAAATCATATAATTAACAATCTAAATGGAAAAATATAGTGGCTTTGATACCAATTGAAGGAACAAAAGTGTGAAAAACACAAGTTTATACCATTGAATTCAAAGATTTTCACCTAAGGTCACATGCATCATGCAAGATTTATTTTTATCTATTTGATTTCAATGATAAACAATATATTAAAACTCTTTTAATATGTTTTTGGATCTGTATTTGTCATTTAAGATTTTAAAATGAATCAGATTAATTTTAGAACCCTAGATTAAATCAAGAATAAACACACTAACCTCTTGATACACTGCAGTGTATTTGCGCCTTTGAGATGCGTCTTCAGGACACCATATATTGTCCCTCTAGCTTGTCCACACCAAGAACACCTATGGCAGCCCTTGAACAGCTTCTAAGGCTTTTTTTATTAATTAGAAAATCAAGTTTTGCCTTTTAAGAGAATAGAGATGTAAACAGGACACTAGAAACTATTTCTAGTATTTTTAATTCAAGAGATTGTTTGATAATCTCTTGGAATATATGAGAGATGAAGAAGAAGAGAGGGAGAGCCTCATGGTGGCGGCACAAATGAGAATAGTAGCTGGTTGTATTATTTTCTTTTCATAACAACACTTATATAGCTAGGTCAACACATTAAACCCTTTCCACATGTCACCCTCTGATTGGTTTTAGGTTTAATTGACCCAATCACATTGTGCCAAGTGTCAAACCTATATTTAATCTTAATTTTAATCATCTTATATGATTAAAAGACATTTGGCAAGCTTATGTGTAATGCCATGTGTCACCATCTCATGGTGTCACATGTCACCCAGTGAATGACCAAAATGCCCTTGTGTCTTAATTTTGAGTTCTTAATCCAAAATAATTATTTCTCTTCTTCTAATCAATTTATATCAAATATAAATTAATTAATTAATCTCTATTAATTAATTTCTCATTAATTAAATTCATATTTAAACACTTTAAATATAAATTTAACTTATACTATACGTCCAATAATCTACATTTGGTTTCAAGTCATGCTAGGGACTTTGCAATCTAATTGCAAACAAAACCTATTTAATTAATCAATTAAACTCTTTAATTAATTAATTAAATCATATTTAATTAGGTGATAACTTGTGTATGTGTGTGACTTACTAGGCTTATCACTAATTAGCAATGAGATATGATATCAACTCTTAATATCATCAGAACTCTTTCTTACCATAAATGATTTCTCTAAATCATTTTATGCACCTCATAGACCATGGTTAACACCTAGCATAGCATGCCATGGCCACCCAATTAGAAATAAGGTTTACCTTAAATAAACCTATAATCATATGTTACCATGCATTGGAATCTCTTTGTTACAAAATTCCAACTCAAGCTAGAGTCATGGTTTATGTCAAACTCCATTTTCTATGAATATTATGTTCTCTTTTAATTCCAATTCTTGATTAAAAAGATTTTCTCATCAGAAACTCTTTTCTTATTAAATCTATCTGTCCTGGCCAGGAACTTGAAACATCAAGAACAATTAAATGAACATAGGATTTTATCTCTATTTACTTAGAGGAACAGATTCCATCTTGATCAACACCTACCTCCATATATAACTAGTAGGAGCCAACACATGCCCATATACCCATACACAGTACAAGTATGAAAGCAGTATCAAACTCAAACTACCTATATACAAGATAACTGTGCTATCTTAGGTCTAAAGATTATATGCACTAATATGATTTATGACAAAACGTTGACAAGAGTAAACTCCATGTGCTTGTCATAAGTGTCACTGGTTCAGCCTACCTATCATGTATAAGTGCCTATCATGTTTGTCATATGGCATGAGACTCACCATTCCATCTTATTTATATCTCATATAAATAACTTGGGAACAAACATGAATACAATCTTGCTGGATAAGTCATGTTTTTATTATGAAGTATCCTCGATTGTGAACCTATTTATGATACTTTGTACTAGAAATACTGTCACTCATATTCTTAGTAACTTAAGAATAGAATTTCTAACAAAATATAAATGGACCTTTTCTATTACATATAAATATCTTATGTAAATGGAAAAGTGGAAATGCCTTTTATTAATAAAATATGTACAAGATACATACTAAATGATATACTCTAGGGCATACTACTAACATAAACAACTGTTCAGAATGAAAATGCATGAAGGCCAGGATATGGGAGAACATGTCCATACCATGATCCGGCTTATAGAGCCGTTGGAGGCATTGGATTTCTCTATGGATTTTTCTCTTCAAACGGATTTGATCCTTCAATCTTTTCCGGAGTCTTTTGGAAGCTTTATCACAAACTTCCATATGACTAAACAAGAATGCACTCTGGAATGTCTTCTGAACATTTTTGTAATTGCTCAAGGCAATATGCCTGGCAGGAAGGGAAAGGAAATGGCACTTGTTGCTTCTTCTTCTTCTAGTAAGACCAAGAACAAGAAGAAAAGTAACAAGAAAAAGCCATCTTCTGTCCCTGATCCTTCTGGTAGAGTAGGCAAAAAGAGCCAAACTGTGAAGAATAAGGCAGAAGCAGTTCCTGCTAACAAGGGAAAGTGTTTCCACTGTCAAAAGGATGGGCATTGGAAGAGAAATTGCCCAATATACTTGGAGTTAGTAAAGAGCAAGAAGGCAAAACCTTCTGAAGGTATAGCTATTTCTTGTTTCTTAGATTCTGGTATTGCTTGTCATACTAATTTTGCTTGGTTTATGGATACTAGTTCTAATTCACATATAATTTCTGATGTGCAGGAACTAGTAAATCTTAGGAGCTTGGATCATGGAGAAGTGAGATTAAAGATTGATGATGGATCAAGTGTTGATGCCAAAGCCATCGGATCTACTTCTCTTATTGTAAATAATCATTTTGATGATGATATTTTGTATTTAAAAGATGTTTTGTATGTACCCAAAATGTATAAAAACATTATTTATGTATCTAGTTTGATTAGAGATGGTTATGAATTTAGATTCATAAATGATGTATGTACAGTTTATTATGGTAATAAAGTTGTATGTTTGGGTTATTTGCAAAATGGTCTTCATTATGTTGATAATGAATGCAAAACAGTTCCAAGCACCAAATATGAAATTTATGCAACAGAAAATGTCAACCTTAATCTAAAATAACTTTGGCACTTAAGATTGGGTCATGTAGTAGAAGATAGGATCATGAAATTGGAAAGGATGGGGATTTTATCCACTTTGGGAAATGAACTATCACCAACTTGGGAGTCCTGCCTTCAGAGCAAGATGACTAGATCTCCTTTTGTGGGACAAGGGAAAAGAGCTAAAATATTTTAGAACTCATACATAGTGATGTATGTGAGCCATTTAAAGAAATGGCTAGAAATGGATATAACTACTTCATTACCTTCACTAATCATAAATCTCGGTTTGGGTATTTGTATTTAATGAAATACAAGTCTGAATCCTTTGAAAAGTTCAAAGAATTCAAGGCTGAAATAGAAAATCAAACAGGAAAAAGTATTAAAGTCCTTCAATTTGATCGAGGTGGTGAATTATTAAGTACAAAGTTTGATGAGTTCCTTTGGGCACAGGGCATAATTTCACAATTGACCCCTCCTGGTACACCACAATTGAATGGTGTGTCGAAGAGAAGAAACCGTACTTTGTTAGACATGGTACGCAGCATGATGAGCTTCACTGATTTGCCTATTTCCTTATGGGGATACGCATTAGAGATTGCACTGTATATTCTTAACAGAGTTCCAACTAAATCAGTTTCTTCTACACCATATGAGATATGGCATGGAAGACAACTATTGTAATACCCTCACTGTAGCAATTTTGCACATTCTACTGTTTTAGTGACCGATGTCGGTCTGGACAGCTAGAATGACTGGAAAAATATTTAGACTAGAGTGAGGAGTAATAAATAACTCAAATAAGTATAAGAAAAATTTAGAAAAAAATTTTAGAAATAAAATACAATCAAGTTAAATGAGCAGGTGCCCTAGTGATAGGTAACCCAATGGGAAGTAGAAGTCTTCATAACTAGGAGCCCTGAACTCAGGAGAAAATTCATGAAATAATTATTGGGACTCCAAAGAAGAGTCATTGAGGTTTCTATAATATTAGAATTCCAAGAAAATATTTAGAAAAATTTTTAGATTAGTACAGACGATTTTGGCTCAGTAAGCCAAACGAAGGGCATTTTGGTCATTTCGTCTTCAGAGATGATTTTTGGCCAACTTGTCCAGTTAAGTAAATAATTATTATGATCTAAAATATGAATAACTATAGCTAAAAATTAAATTGAAAATGGGTAGTAAAGAAAAGAAAAGAAAATAAGAGAAATTGAGAAATATGACATCACATGATGTCAATAGTTAGGTCTCCACCAATCACAAATCAATAAGCCAATTAAAAGGAGATAAATTAGACAAAAATTGACAAACAATCTGCATCTTCAACCTTTGGGCAGCCAAACATGTAGAGAGAGAGAGAGAGGAAAGAAAATTCCATGGAAGCTTGATCAAGCTTGAGCTAACCCACCAAATCACCTCCAAACCCTAATTTCTTTTCATGAAAAATTGTCCCTACCACTAGAGCAAGCATTAGACAGCAATTTGGAGAGGAAAAAGAAAAGTTTTGGCAAGCTTGGGAGTAGCTCCAAGAAGGTTAGTGCCTATACTCACTTCCCTATCTTTTTAATCCTTGTTAAGAAGACAAATTAAATGTGAATTTATTGTAAAAGGGAACAAAATAATTATATTGAAGTGTGTATGAAAATTTGCAACCATGAGAGAAGGATAAGATTTATTGATTTGTATGACTTGAATTGTTTAGAAGTGGTTTGTGATGAGATAACTTGAGTTAGATGTTGAACTATGTGTGTTGGATGTGTTAGATGACATGAAAAGCATGAAATGGACACTTGGGAATTAGGGTTTGCAAAAAAATTGGAGTTTTGCTTATGAAATGGTATATTAACCTTGTAATGGTCAATTAGTGAAAGTGTGTGAGGAGGAATTGAAGTGAGTAAGGATAATGGAGTTGAGTTTAGGCATGCTGCCCTTAGTGACCTGCAGGACTGGTTGTGAGTCTAGCAGGTCTAGGCACTATAAATGGAGTTGTATAGGTTCAATTGGTACAAGGCTAATTGGACATGAAACTAGACACATAATGGAACAACTTTAGTGGAGAAACCCTACCCAGAAAATCAAACCAAGTTCACCTAAAAATTGCTCTAATCCGGGTGACTTACATTTTGCCTAGGCAAAATAACCAAATGAACAGTGATTGTTCAAATGGTCATAACTCAGTGTAGAAAAGTTCAATTGATCTTAAATTTTACCAGCAGAAAGACGAGACATAGCTCTACAACTTTCATGAAGAACACAAATCCAAATTCTTATCATAACCTAGTCAAATTGCCAACCAAACTTAGGTCACTAAATCTAACAGAACCAAATTGCCTAAAAATTCTGGGTACAGGTCAATCCAGCTAGTTATGGTAAAATGACCATAACTTGAGTTACAAAACTCCAAATGGAGTGATTCAAAAAAAGAAATGTAACTAGACACAATAAGGAACAACTTTCATGAAGACAATTTTGTCAAATTCCTACTGTACAAATGACCAATGGAACAGTAAACCTAGGATATGAAATTTGAAAATTTTGAATAACATAAGATAAGCTTTGAAATGGTATTGGAAATCAATACCAATAAAAATAAAATGCAAAATGTGGTATCTTGGTGAATTTAGGTTCAATAAATTCATTATGTATTAAAAAATCAACAATTTAAGTGAATAGTAATGTGAATAGTAATATAAAGACACAAAGTGTAAGAACTATATTGTTAAAGGGAAATTAAGGCCATAAATTTGAAATCCATGAAATGTTCATGAATTGCTTGAAACATGAAAAGTAAGTCACCTAATTGATGTGAATAGATAGTTAGGGTTTATATGCCCATCACAAATAAAATTCATAAAATGTATAAATGAGAAAGGAAAAATGTTTTGAATACAATGGTACATGTGAACTATTGTTTTGAGTTGTGATCAATATGAATAACATAATGAATGAATAAATGAACCATATTAATGTATGAATGAGACATTAGTTCTCATTATTGTAGAAAGAAAAAGTACTTTGAGTACAATGATATAAAGGGATAATTGATGTGAATTATGATCATATATATGATCAAATGAATGTATACATTATAATTGAAAATTATTATGAAATAAAGAAGTTATAAAACACAATATATTAATATTTAATGATATTATGTGCCCTTGTATTCCCTAAACATGTGTGTCAGATTGGATAGTTTGGCATGCCACTAGGGTATTGTTTTAGCAGTACTGCGAAAGGCTTTATACCTGTATTCATGGCTTTATACTCGCATTCATGATTTTATGCCAACATTCATGGCTTTTATGCCCGATTATGTGTTATCATGCCTTTTTAGTCATACTGACTGCATACGTGGTTGATGTTCTGAGTCCCATGGTATGACGGCTCAAAGCACCGCAATGTCCAATGCCAATGACCCATTATCCAGTTTAGTCAGCTTGTCATAGGTTACCTGGGTAGAGAAAAAAAATTTATTAAAATAAGTTAAGAATATTAGCAATTAAAAATATTAGAAATTAAATAAAATAAATGAGTAAGATGACCTAAAATAAATTAGAATAGTTATTTATTAGAAAGAATCGAAATGAACTGGACCGATATTAAAATTTATTTATTATGAGATAATCTAAGACAACCTAGCAAGTATTGAGAAATTGCTAAAAGAGATCCTAGAGAGTAACAGAAATGACTAAAAATATACTGTATGGCAAATTTCATATAAACCCAGTAAAATTCTTGTGTATAGAAAATATGCTCTAATTATTTTTATTTGTATACATTATTTCTTGTCATATTATTGCACCACTATGCAACAATGCTTAGCGGGATGGATTTGTTTCCTCGCGCAGATACTGAAGATAAAAGCCCAGTGGACATTAGGCTGGAGAATTTAGAGTCCAGATCTGCGAAAGTGTCAGAAGTATTCAAGGTTGTCACCTCCTCAGCAATGCATGTAGATAGGGCCCATATAGATCATATTATGTATTTTATACATTATAATTAGTTATTATTTGTAATGTAAACTATGAATTGTATGTTGAAATATAGATTATGGAACTGTAATTAATTTGTAGATCATGTAAATTATGAAATTATGTAATTATTTTGTAAACTATGTAAATTAAGAAAATTTAAAAATTTTACTTATGTAATTTGAGAATGTTTACATATGAATTGAGTATGAATAGATTTGTACAAATGAGTATGTGAATTACAAGAATTGAATGTGAGATGAATACAATGAGCATGAATGATATTTTTATTATAAAATATTATTGAAAATTTCAAGTAGGTGAATAGTAAAATACGTCAACTGATAATAAAATAGAGGAAACTCCGCTGGTTTCTCCATAGAAAAATAATTAATATTAAAATATAACGAGATCAAATTATTAAAGAAATAAAGTAAGATAAGATAGGTGCTCTGGCACTAAATGTAGCACACTTCACTCAGCTACACTGTAGCCGGGTGAGGGGTGTTACATTTATTGGTATCAGAGCGCGATTTAGGCGTTTCTGGACCTAGATAGACTGCATATCATGCATTGCATTCATAAGAGTCGAGGTGACACTATTGCAGATCTGTATTTTCCATTTATTTTAGGTTAAGGTATGGAATAAGAGAGTGAAGAGACAATGAGATAGCGAATGGAGATGAGAAGGTGACTGTATTTAAGATGAAAAAGGATGAGTACAAAACTATTTGAGGGTAGGATTGAGACTAAGGAGAAAGTGAAGTATGATAACACGAAAAAGTGTAGAAGTAAAGAGGTAGCAGTTCGTCGATTGCTTATGTCAGGTAAATTTCGAGGATGAAATTTTTGTTAGAGGAGAAGAATTGTAACGCCCTTACTGTAGCACCACGCATTCTACTATTCCGGTGACCGGTGTCGGTCTGGACAGCTAGAACGTCTGGAAAAATATTTAGACTAGAGTGAGGAGTCATAAATAACTCAAATAAGTATAAGAAAAATTTAGAAAAAAATTTTAGAAATAAAATACAACCAAGTTAAATGAACCGGTGCCCTAGCGATGGGTAACCCAGTGGGAAGTTGCGGTCTTCGCAACTAGGAGCCCTGAACACGGGAGAAAATTCATGAAATAATTATTGGGACTCCAGAGAAAAGTCATTGAGGTTTCTATGACATTAGAATGCCAAGAAAATATTTAGAAAAATTTTTAGATCTGTACAGACGATTTTGGCTCGGTAAGCCAAACGGAGGGCATTTTGATCATTTTGTCTTCAGAGATGATTTTTTGCGGACTTGTCCAGTTAAGTAAATAATTATTATGATCTAAAATATTAATAAATATTATTAAAAATTGAATTGAAAATGGTTTTTAAAGAAAAGAAAAGAAAATGAAAGAAATTGGGAAATATGACATCACATGATGTCATTAGTTAGGTCTCCACCAATCACAACTCAACAAGCCAATTAAAAGGAGATAAATTAAACAAAAATTGACAAAAAAATCTACATCTTCAACCTTTGGGCAGCCAAAAATGTAGAGAGAGAGAGAGAGAGAAAGAGAGGAAAGAAAACTCCATGGAAGCTTGATCAAGCTTGAGCTAACCCACCAAATCACCTCCAAACCCTAATTTTTCTTCATGAAAAATTGTCCCTACCACTAGATCAAGCATTTGATAGCAATTTGAAGAGGAAAAAGAAAAGTTTTGGCAAGCTTGGGAGTAGCTCCAACAAGGTTAGTGCCTATACTCACTTCCCTATCATTTTAATCCTTATTAGGAAAACAAATTAAATGTGAATTTGTTGTAAAAGTGAACAAAAAAAATTTATATTGAAGTGTTTATGAAAATTTCTAGCCATGGGAGAAGGATGAGATTTGTTGATATGTATGACTTGAATTATTTAGAAGTGGTTTGTGATGAGATAATTTGAATTAGATGTTGAACTATGTATGTTAGATGTGTTAGATGGCATGAAAAGCATGAAATGGACACTTAGGAATTATGGTTTGTAAAAAAACTGGAGTTTTGCTTATGAAATGGTATATTAACCTTTTAATGGTCAATTAGTGACCATTTGAATGAGTGTGAAGAGGAATTGAAGTGAGTAAGGAAAATGGAGTTGAGTTAAGGCATGCTACCCTTGGTGACTTGCAGGACTGGTTGTGAGTTCAGCAGGTTTGGGTAGCTATAAATGGAGTTGTATAGGTTCAATTAGTGCAAGACCAATTGGACATAAAACTAGACACATAATGGCACAACTTTGGTGAAGAAACCCTACCCAGAAAATCAAACCAAATTGACCTAAAAATTGCCCTAATCCGGGTGACTTACATTCTGCCTGGGCAAAATGACTAAATGAACAGTGTTTGTTCAAATGGTCATAACTCAGTATAGAAAAGTTCAATTGATCTGAAATTTTACCAACAGAAATTTGAGACATAGCCTTACGACTTTCATGAAGAACACAAATCTAAATTCTAACCATAACCTAGTCAAATTGCCAACCAAACTTAGGTCACCAAATCTAGCAGAACCAAATTGCCCAGAACTTCTGGGTACAGGTCAATCCGGCTAGTTATGGTAAAATGACCATAACTTGAGTTACAAAACTCCAAATAGAGTGATTCAAAAAAAGAAATATAAATAGACACAATAAGGAACAACTTTTATGAAGACAATTTTATCAAATTCTTACTGTACAAATGACCAATTGAACAGTAAACCTAGGGTATGAAATCTGAAAATTTTGAATAATATAAGATAAGCGTTGAAATGGTATTGGAAATCAATACCAATAAAAATAAAATGCAAAATGTGGTATCTTAGTGAACTTAGGTTCAATAAATTCATTATGTATTAAAAAGTCAACAATTTGAGTGAATAATAATGTGAATAGCAATATAAAGACACAAAGTGTAAGAACTATATTGTTAAAGGGAAATTAAGGCCATAAATTTGAAATCCATGAAATGTTCATGGATTGCTTGAAACATGAAAAGTAAGTCACTTAATTGAAGTGAATAGGTAGTTAGGGTTTATATGCCCATCACAAATAGAATCCATAAAATGTATAAATGAGAAAGGAAAAATGTTTTGAATACAATAGTACATGTGAACCATTGTTTTGAATTATGATCAATATGAATAACATAATGAATGAATAAATGAACCATATTAATGTATGAATGAGACATTAGTTCTCATTATTGTAGAAAGGAAAAGTACTTTGAGTACAATGATATGAAGGGATAATTGATGTGAATTGTGATCATATATATTATCAAATGAATGTATACATTATAATTGAAAATTATTATGAAATAATGAAGTTACAAAACACAATATATTAATATTTAATGATATTATGTACCCTTGTATTGCCTAGACATGTGTGTCAGATTGGATAGTTTAGCATGCCAATAGGATATTATTTTAGCAGTACTGCGAAAGGCTTTATGCCTGTATTCATGGCTTTATGCCCGCATTCATGGTTTTATGCCAACATTCATGGCTTTTATGCCTGATTATGTGTTATCATGGCTTTTTAGTCATACTGACTGCATACGTGGCTAATGTTCTGAGTCCCATGGTATGACGGCTCAAGGCACCGCGGTGCCCAGTGCCAACGACCCATTATCCAGTTTAGTCATCCTGTCATAGGTTACCTGGGCAGAGAAAAAAATTTTATTGAAATAAGTTAAGAACATTAGCAATTAAAAATATTAGAAATTAAATAAAATAAATGAGTAAGATGACCTAAAATAAATTAGAATAGTTATTTACTAGAAAGAATCGAAATGAACTGGACCGATATTAAAATTTACTTATTATGAGATAATCTAAGACAACCTAGCAAGTATTGAGAATTTGCTAAAAGAGATCCTAGAGACCAACAGAAATGACAAAAAATATACTGTATGACAAATTTCATATGAACCCAGTAAAATTCTTGTGTATAGAAAATATGCTTCAATTATTTTTATTTGTATACATTATTTCTTGTCATATTATTGCACCACTAAGCAGTAATGCTTAGCATGATGGATTTATTTCCTCGCGCAAGTACTGAAGATAAAAACCCAGTGGACATTAGACTGGAGAATTTAGAGTCCAGATCTGCGAAAGTGTCAGAAATGTTCAAGGTTGTCACCTCCTCAGCAATGCATGTAGATAGGGCCCATATAGATCATATTATGTATTTTGTACATTATAATTAGTTATTATTTGTAATGTAAACTATGAATTGTATGTTGAAATATAGATTATGGAACTGTAATTAATTTGTAGATCATGTAAATTATGAAATTATATAATTATTTTGTAAATTATGTAAATTAAGGAAATTTGAAAATTTTGCTTATGTAATTTGAGAATGTTTACATATGAATTGAGTATGAATAGATTTGTACAAATGAGTATGTAAATTATAAGAATTGAATGTGAGATGAATATGATGAGCATGAATGATATTTTTATTGTAAAATATTATTCAAAATTTCAAGCGGGTGAATAGTGAAATACATCAACTGATAAAAAAGTAGGGGAAACTCCACTGGTTTCTCCGTAGAAAAATAATTAATATTAAAATATAATGAGATCAAATTATTAAAGGAATAAAGTAAGATAAGATAGGGTGCTCTGGCATCAAATGTAGCACACTTCGCTCGGCTACACTATAGTCGGGTGAGGGGTGTTACAACCATCCCTTAAACATGTTAAGGTATGGGGTTGTCCAGCTTTTATCAAAAAGTTGAAAACTGATAAATTGGAAACAAGATCCGAAAAAAGTAGATTTGTTGGATATCCAAAAGACAGTTTTGGATATCATTTCTATCTTCCACAATCACAAAAGGTTGTGATAAGTAGAGATGCAATTTTCTTGGAAAAAGAATTTATTCAAGAAAGTGGCAAAGGAAGGAAGATATAATTGGAATTAGAGAATTCCACAAATAACCAATAACCTACACCCATGGATGTTGATCTAGTGGGAGAGCCAAAGCCTATAGATAATACATCCACAGCACCAGTTCTTCGTAAATCTAGTAGAATATCTCATCCACCAGAAAGATATGGATTTCTTTATGAGAATGAACAAGAGTTGTTTATTCATGAAGAAGTTTATTATAGAGATGATCCTACTAGTTATGAAGAAGCTATATCAGATATAGATTCTTCAAAATGGCTAGAAGCTATGAAATCTGAAATGGATTCCATGCATAAGAAACAAGTTTGGGATCTTATAGACTCACTTGAGGGTATTGTACCCATAGGATGTAAATGCGTTTTTAAGAGAAAGATTGGTCCTAATGGGAAGGTAGAGACCTTCAAGGCTAGGGTTATAGCGAAAGGGTTTTACCAAAGGGTAGGAATTGATTATGAAGAAACATTCTCTCCCATAGCCATGCTTAAATCCATAAGGATTCTTCTAGCTATTGCAGCATACTGTGATTATGAGTTTTGGCAAATGGATGTCAAAACTGCTTTTCTCAATGGTGTTATTGAGGAAAACATATGCATGGAACAACCCAAAGGTTTTGAATTCAAGGAAGGTTCTAAGGTGTGCAAGCTTATGAGATCCATTTATGGTCTTAAGCAAGCTTTTAGAAGCTGGAATAAACGTTTTGATGAAGCCATTAAAACTTTCTATTTTATTCAAAACATTGACGAACCGTGTGTGTATAAAAAGACTAGTGGGAGTATGACTACCTTTCTAGTGTTATGTGTGGATGATATATTACTGATAGGCAATGATATTGGTATGCCAACATCTGTAAAATCCTAATTGTCAAGCACTTTCTCTATGAAAGACCTTAGGGTAGCCACCTATATTCTAGAAATTTGGATCTATAGAGATAGACTGAAAAGAATAATAGGTTTATCCCAAAGGCTTTACTTGGAAAAGGTGTTAAAGAAGTTCAACATGCTTGATTCCAAGAGAGGATTATTACCAGTTAGGAATGGAATTCACCTTTCTAAGGAACAATCTCCCAAGACTCCTGAAGAAAGGGAAAAGATGGCCAAGGTTCCTTATGCTTCTGCTATAGAAAGTCTAATGTATGTCATGCTATGTACTAGGCTTGATATTGCCTAAGCTGTTAGTATGACTAGCAGGTTTCAATTCAATCCAAGTTTGGAACACTGTATAGCTGTCAAGAATATCCTTAAGTACTTGAGAAGGGCTAAGGATTTATTCTTGATATATGGAGGAGGTGAACTTCAACTAGAAGGATTTACATATTCTGATTTTCAATCAGATATTGATGACAGAAAGTCTATCTCAGGGTTTATATTTTTGTGTAATGGAGGCGCTATCTATTGGAAAAGTTCCAAGCAGACAAATATAGCAGACTCCACCAGCGAAGCCGAATATGTTGCTACATGTGATGCTGCAAAAGAGGCTGTTTGGATCAAGAAGTTTGTTTCAAAATTGGAAGTGGTTCCTTTCATTGAGTCAGCAGTTCCTCTCTACTGTGACAACAATGGAGCCATTACTCAGGCAAAGGAGCCTAGGTCTCACCATCGATCCAAACACATAGAGCGGTAATTTCATATTATAAGAGAGATAGTTGGAAGAGGCCATATCGCCATGCAAAAAGTAGCTTCAGCTGACAACTCGGCTGATCCACTAACCAAGGCTATGACACAGCAACAGTTAGAGAAATATCTTGAGAAGATGGGTCTTAGATACTATAGTGAATGGCTTTAGGCCAAGTGGGAGATTGTTAGTTATGTATACCCTAGAGCATGCACTGATCTTGTAACTTGTAAGTAACATTATAAATATTTTAATGGTGATAAACATTTTATTTAAATGTTGTGCATATTTAATAACATATTTATTTGAAATTGTCCATTAGTAATATATTATATATTCTATTCTTATGAGATAAGAATATGAGTGACAGAATGTATGAAATATTTATTATAAATCAGAGTTCGCAGCTGAAGGATATTTTGGTGGGCACATTATATCCAAAAAGCTATCACCTCTTCTTATCTCCATTGATCAGTATGAGATACTGATGTATATGGAATGGTGAGTCTCATGCCATCTGATATAAGATTTTAGGATAAATACAGTGGGCACTTATGAGATAAGTAGGTCAAACTTGTGACATACAGATAATATGAACATGGCATTTACTCGAGTCAATAAAAAGTTATCTGTGTCATACTAGTGTATATAATCCTCAGACCTGAGATGACTGATACACTTGAATTGTATAGATGTTTTTAAGCATATTTGTATACTAATTCATAGCATTTAGGCAAGTATTTTCATGCATAGTAGTTGATTTCATTAGTTTTTGTAATTTCTATTGTCAAACCCTTAATTCCATATTTTTTTCATCATTTCAGGTGTTTGGGTGAAGCCTCAAAGTATGGGAGTGCAAAGGAAAGCTTGGAGGAGTTAAGAGATAGAGAATTTCTACTGATATCGTGTAAACCAAGCCCCAGACCCGTGTAACTCTCTGCTAAAAGAAAGCCAAACACAAGTACAAGGGTCGTGTAAGTAGACTCGTGTAATCTGCAGGGACCCGTGTAAGTCTCTGCCAGGCACAAGCTTGAAGAACCTTATGGGAACAACAGTACATGGCCCGTGTAGTTGGCGCAGACCCATGTAACTTTCTATGCCAAAACAAGATTTCATAATTCTCCTCCAATAAGTTACACAGCCCTACATTACGGAACCCGTGTAGTGACACACGGGCTGTGTACTATGCTACAGCCAGTTTTATAACTCGAATTCCCCTCCTGTTTTCGAATAAAAACAAGACTCCTAAGGCGCTTTGGACTCAAAGTGACCTAACCCTAGAGAAACCAATATAAATAAAAAAGAAAACATGAGAAGAGGAGGTCGTCAGGGACTGCTGCTGAAGGTTACTGCTATCAGGCTCTACATCAATACCAAAAGAAGTTTTCCAGCTGAAGCTCCACAAGATCAAAGCTGCAAGCTCTTTTTAGTTCCTTCGCTTCATATCCCTATGTAGATTTTTATTATTATTTCTTCTGCATAATTTTCTTTTCATTGTTTTTATCTTTTATCATGATGTTTGCTGGACTCACCATGAGTGAGTAGTTTTCTTATTCTGGATTTGGGAGAGTAGCTCTTGTAATTATTATTATGGATGAACACTAAGCTATAGAATATCGATAAAAATAAAGAAATAAATAGAACAGTAAGAAATGAGAAAAATACAAGATGAGAATTTGCCACCAGGGCAAACAACTTACTTAAGATGCGTAATGATATCCCGAACTATTTTATCAAAAAGGAAATAAGTTAAACAAAAGCAAACAAGATAATGCAAAATAGCACATAGGCCTTGGTCATAAATGGAGATAGTAAGATAATGGTTATGGACCTATGGCTAAGAAAGAGATAAGCAGTTCATAAATGACCAACAAGGTCATTTAAGAAAAAAGACTATAAAGGAAAATAATTATTAAAACAACAACAAGAAAAGACTAAAATATTCTAAACTAAACTAAAGGTTGCATCAAATGATCAAGAGATTTGATAAGAAAAGAGTAAAACAAAGTTCTCACCCATAGGACCATACGAGGTTCTAGAAAGAGTGGATCCACTAGCACACAGATTTTCTTACCTCTAAAATTGAAATGAATTTGAATCTAACTTATGACAGAAGCTCATAAGAAACTTGGCACACGATCTGAGCAATCGAAGATTAAATAGTATAGGTTAAAGTGCTGTGGAACCATCGTTTAGGCCAGGAAGCTACTTAGGAGCGTGAATAGGATATGAGGAGACAACACCCACAATTGTTCAGAGACTGATACCAAGTAAAATTTCGAGGACAAAATTGTTTTAAGGGGAGGAGAATTGTAACACCCCTATTTGCATAGCCTGGTATATTTCACTGTTCCGGTAACCGGAGTCGGTCCGGACAATTAAGAGGATTAGAACCATACTTAAGACAACTAAATAAACCATAAACACAAATAATTAGTAATGTCCAATTAGTTAAGTATAAATAAGAAAAACTGAACATAAGAAGTTAAACGAGCCGGGAGTCACAGCGATGGGTGACCTTCTCGGGAAGGACTGTGAAGTCGATTTAAACTCAAATTTCGAACCGTAAAATGTGACGCCGCGGTCCTTAGGACCCTTATAAACACAGTGGAAAAGAGAAAATCATGAAAAAGAACCGTTAAGCCAGTCAAATAATTAGGTTAGGGAGTCGGAAGAAATACTGAATTATTTGCAAACCGGGATGAACCGGCGAGGGGCAATTTGGTCAATTGACCCCGAGAGCTGACTCCTAACCTAACTGTCAAACAAAATCGGAGAAAAGAAAATTTCAAAATCAAAAATTAAATTAAAGAACTAATAGAAAAATAAATAAAAAAAAGAAAATCGAAAAGTAAAAAGGTGATGACATCATGCATGACCTCATGCATGATGCCATAAAGAATAAAATTAATTTATTTACTTATTTAGATTTTTGGGTCTTTCATAAGGATAAAAAAAAAATAAAGAAAAGAAAAACAAAAAAACCAAAAGTCTTCTTCTTCCTTTCTCCCTTGCCACCCTCACTCTCCCTCATTTCCCCATGGATATCCTCCATTAAAGCTTGCACTCAAGCTTACAATCATTCATTAAACCTCAATAGCTTCCATAGAAACTTCATAAAAACTTGTTTTAGTCACTTGGGAAGGAGATTGGTCATCAAAGAAAGAGGAAAAAGGAAACCTCAAAGACACCTAACAAGGTTAGTGATTTAAGATGTTAAGTTAGTTTAATTGTTGCATTTTTAGCTTGATTAACTTGTAAATAAACTTAAAATGGAAAGAAAATTTATTGAGGGACCAAACTGAAATTCGGCCAGCATGAAGGGGGAGGGTGATTTGCATGATTTGAATGGTTTAAATGGGTTTAGAAACTTAAATTAGTGAGTGGTTATGATTAAAGACCTTGAAAGTAGCTAAATGCAACAAATGACATGAATTAGGGTTTTGGACATTAGGGTTTTGGACATTAGGGTTAGAGACCAAAAATGTGAAAAACTTGTAAATGGTGTCTTTGACCTAATGTGAAGTGAAAAATGGTCATTTGTGACCTAATTAAGTGTGTTAGAAGTGTTTAAATCAAAGCCAAATTCAGATTGGGTATGAAGCATAACCAAAAGTCAAATTTGAGGGACTGAAAATGAAATTTTACAAGTCCAATTAATATGGGACCAATTTGGAATGAAAATAGGCACTAAATGACAGAATTTTCATTTAGGAATCATTCCCAAAAAATGACTAAAACCTAGTGAACAAATTGGCCAAAGTTAGAAAATCTCAGTCTGTCCCTGTATAAACTGACCAAATGAACAGTGTTTGTTCATTTAGTCATAACTCGAGCTAGGCAAATCAAAATGATCTGAAATTTTACCAGTAGTTAGATGAGATATAGATCTAAAACTTTAATGAAGGACACAAACCCAAATTATGCCATTAACCCAATCAAATTACTGAGCAAAGTTGGGTCACTGAATCTGCAGAACTGC
Organism: Hevea brasiliensis; assembly: GCF_030052815.1. Taxonomy (NCBI): domain Eukaryota; kingdom Viridiplantae; phylum Streptophyta; class Magnoliopsida; order Malpighiales; family Euphorbiaceae; genus Hevea; species Hevea brasiliensis. The sequence goes on from NC_079500.1 coordinate 35,804,375, forward strand.
AGATTTGCCATATAAACAGTAAAGTTTCAATGGCTATAACTCTCTCTAGAAAACTCTGACTTAGGTGATTCTTGAACTGATGGAAACCTAAGACATAGTAGAATATTTCGTTTGAAGAAAATTAGACCAAATTATGGACGTAACTTGATCAAATTGCTGAACGAAGTTGGATCGATAATCTGCCAGAACCAAAATCTGCAGTATGAACAGTACACGTGAACAATAACTGTATTTTGGCTATAACTTGAACTACAAAACTCCAATTGGGGTGATTCAAAAAGGAAAATAAACTTAAGACAATGGGGAACATTTTCTATGAAGAAAGTTTTGCCAAATTCCAACAATAAAGTGACCAATGGAACAGTGCAACTTAGGACTCCAAAACTGAAATTTACCAAATTTGCCTAAAAGACTTAGAATTTGAGTAAACAACCAAAACTAACAAGTTTGGTGACCAAAATGTGGTATGTGGGTGAAGTTGGAATTCCCCTACCTATTAAGCCTTAGAAAGTCAACAATTTGACTTGAATAGTGTAATGAATAGTAACTCCGAAATGAAAATTTCCAAGAACGTTAGTTTAAGCATATTTGGGCTAGAATTAAGTATTTATGAATTAATTATTGGATTTATGCTAAGTTATGATACTGAAACACTGTGAAACTGTGTGTTTCAGTAGAAAAGAACACCGGGAAAGAACTCGAGGAATTAAGTCAAGGCCGATAGGCGACTCACATCAGGTTTGTGCACAAAAATTTATAAATTATAGTTTTCACAATGAAAATTGATTTGTTATGCATTGTGAATATGTTTGTTTTATTATGAATTTTGAGAACGTTGTGCTACCTATTTTACAATGGAGATTTGAAATGAAGCTTGTTTAATTTTCTGCATTGTGAAATTTTTGTGTTAATTATGGGTTTTAAGTACTACAGTGTTGCCACTTGTGAATGAAAATTTGACTTTAGAAATTGATTGTGTTTCACATAAAATATTTGAATAACTTGATTTAAATTGTTTTAATTCACACTTGGTAGGATAATATTAATATGTTCCTCATCCACTTGTGGGGTGAGTTTGATATTTGATCAGTTTCCTCTCTCTCTAGCTTCCCAGTCTGAGGGGCGAGTTTGGATGAGTACTCATTAGCTAGCTAGCCACCTCCCTCATTGATTTCGATTAGTGAGGGTGTTTGCCTTGTCGTGATGTACACACGGCATGTTCGTAAATTTTGTGTCATAGCCTAAGTTGTGTTATTGATTGGCAACACTATCTTTATTGAATTATTTGATCAAAGTTCTGTTGTGTTAAGCTTTGAAAATTATGATTTGTTATAAATGTTATTTGAAAATTTGAAAAATGATTGTGAAATATTTGAATTATGAATTGTTCATGAATGTTTTAAATTATACATTTTACATTTTATTGTGCACCACTGAGTATCTTTATACTCAGCGATAGCTTTAACTTGCTATCGCAGATAGAGAAAAGGACATAGCAGTAGAGTGAGCTGCTACAGTCAAAGAGGAGCACGGTTGAAGAAATTCTGTACGAGTATTGTCTATACCCTGGTAGTTTAGTTTGATGTAAATATGATAGTATGCATATGTATCTCTGTAGTTTGAGCAGTTGTAAAGATAAAATTGTAATAATATTATTTTTGAGATTTTGTGTTTGTAAATTAAATAGTGAATGTAAATTAAATATTTAACATGCAATGTGCATGAGTTTATGAAATGTTTTGAGTAATTAATTTTTTATTTGAAATTTGGATTTTGAGTTGAAGTGTTGCCAGGGTTGTTGATTTGAAGTTTGGTGGTTGCAAATGAAGTTGTGATTGAGTAATATATTGGAAGTGTTTTTAATTTCAGGTTTTGAAGAACTGTTTTCTTAAAATACAGACGGCACTCTGTCAAAATTTTTGTAAAAATTGCGAAGATTTTAAATATCCAAAAATTTGATTTGTGTTTGGACTTTAAATAAAGGTTTTTAATAATTGAAAAAAAAAATTTTACCCACCAATTCCATAATGAACGAAAATTGTTTTAAAATCCCTTGTAGTATATTTAATGGATTACCGGTAGGTGAAGTACGGTAATTCATTAGGTGTACTACAGGAACATGTTACATCTTACGAGGAGTAGGATGTGACATGTTTAGTGGTATCAGAGCAAAGGTTTTAAAATAAATTTTGAACTGTGAATTTGAAATATTTTATAGGTAAATACAACTGCTCAAATGTTTGATACATATGACATATTTATATCGTGAATATGCATTAACGGAGGTCAACCTCCTTGTGTTTATTCTCAGAGAGTAGAAAACTTCTAGAAAACAGAATGGAAGGGGGAGATCATTCTGTAGAGCAATCTGTCGAGGCTGAGGTTCAAGGAGAAGCCTCAGCACTCTAGAATGTGAGTGGGTCAGCCACTCCAGCTCCTCCTCAAGCACCGCAATTCCCTGCTCAGTTTGCACAGTAGATGGCTGCATTCTTTCAGTAAATGGAGAGAAGTGTGCCACCCCAAGCTCAGATGCAAGCACCTGTAGCACAACCACAGTTACCGGCTCGGCAATATGAGAAGTTAATGAAATTTGGGGCTATAGAATTCAAAGGAACAGTGGATCCACTGGAAGCAGAACAGTGGTTAAAGAGGATGGAACGGGTTTTAAGAAAATTACAGTGTGTTGAAGAGTTGAAGTTTGAATATTCAGTATCACTTCTGCACGGAGATGCATATGAGTGGTGGAAGACCATCCCCTACAGTCTGGTAGAGCCACCAGTCCTCACATGGGCAGACTTTTTAAGGGAATTTCGGCAAAAATGGGTCCCCGATACTTATGTAGATATGAAGCTGCAAGAGTTTTTAAGTTTGAAGCAAGGGGATAGAACTGTAGCAGAGTATGAGCGGGACTTTTCAAGGCTAAGCCATTATGCTGAAAGCTTAGTTTCCACCCCTAGAGACCGGTGTAAGAGATTTGAGGCTGGGTTGAGGCCTAGCTTGAGAATGCAAGTGGTAGGATTCAGACACCAGAATTTTTCTGAATTGATTTCATAAGCCCTGGAACTGGAAAGGATAGAATCAGAATGGGCAGTGAAAAAGAGTACACAAGAGAAAGAAAAAACTGAAAAGGTTACTGGCCAAGCTACTAATAGTGGCTCTGGGAAAAGAAAACATTTTGGAGGGTCTAGCTCGCACCAATCAGGTAGAGGTAGATCTTCTGGGCAGAAACCATCCCAATCCGATCAACAAACTCAACAGACACGCAGAAAAACGCTGTTGGATCGACTTTGCGAGACTTGTGGTAAACCACATAGTGGAGTATGTTATAGAGCTATAGGAGCATGTTTCAATTGTGGAGGGACTGGTCATTTTGCTAAGGATTGCATAAGTCCACACTGTTATGGATCATTTACCACGTCAAAAGGATCAGCTCAAGTTTCTACCTCGAAGAGTTCACCAGCAGTTGGTAGAGACAGAGGCAGAGGTAGGGGTAGTACACCTGGAAGTCAGAGTACTGTGAATCAACCAGGACAAGGTGATGCTCCAGTGAGAGTATATACTATGCAACAGAGGAATGAGGATGAAACTTCTAACATGGTTGCTGGTATTTTCTCGATTCTTGACTAAGATATGGCTATGTATTAAAAATAATAATAATAATAATAATTTTGATATGTTAGTTACTAGTCTTTTTAAAATTAATTTTGGAAGAGTTTGTTAATGAAAAGTATTTGCTAGCACACAAGAATTTGTAAAGTTAATTAGTAAGCCTAATTAGGTAAGGTAAGAGAACCTAAAAGTAAGTTATAGTAATATAGCTACCTTAAATGCGGGTAAAGGTATTACTGCTGATAGATGTCAGTGGGTACCATAATCAAAATAAGTTTAAGAAATTAGTGGATTTGAAAGAAATAAGATATAAGGAAGTTTTATCTATTGAGATGTATCGTAGTAACTATACAATATTCTTAATGTTTGTGCTGTAAGCTGTAGATTATAGTACTGACTTGGGATTTATTGTGTAGAACTACGTACTACCCAGTAGTATACAAGGATAAGAATAGTCACAAACGACATCTATTTTGGTACAGTTATAATAAAATAAAGTTTCTTATTAGAAAGGAGTCTGAAAATCCTAACCTGGGATTTAAAACTCTAAAGTTAGAATATGCAACGTTATAGTTCAGTACAAAAGAAAATAATGATTACACATTAGTGCAAAATAAGCTATAGAATATCGATAAAAAGAAAGAAATAAATAGAACAGTAAGAAATGAGAAAAATACTAGATGAGAATTTGCCACCAGGGCAAACAACTTACTTAAGATGCGTAATGATATCCCGAACTATTTTATCAAAAAGGAAATAAGTTAAACAAAAGCAAACAAGATAATGCAAAATAGCACATAGGCCTTGGTCATAAATTGAGATAGTAAGATAATGGTTATGGACCTATGGCTAAGAAAGAGATAAGCAGTTCATAAATGACCAACAAGGTCATTTAAGAAAAAAGACTATAAAGGAAAATAGTTGTTAAAACAACAACAAGAAAAGACTAAAATATTATAAACTAAACTGAAGGTTGCATCAAATGATCAAGAGATTTGATAAGAAAAGAGTAAAACAAAGTTCTCACCCATAGGACCATACGAGGTTCTAGAAAGAGTGGATCCACTAGCACACAGATTTTCTTACCTCTAAAATTGAAATGAATTTGAATCTAACTTATGACAGAAGCTCATAAGAAACTTGGCACACGATCTGAGCAATCGATGAGTAAATAGTATAGGTTAAAGTGCTGTGGAACCATCGTTCAGGCCAGGAAGCTACTTAGGAGCGTGAATAGGATATGAGGAGACAGCACCCACAATTGTTCAGAGACTGATACCAGGTAAAATTTCGAGGACGAAATTGTTTTAAGGGGGAGAGAATTGTAACACCCCTATTTGCATAGCCTGGTATATTTCACTGTTCCAGTGACCAGAGTCGGTCCTGACAATTAAAGGGATTAGAACCATACTTAAGACAACTAGATAAACCATAAACACAAATAATTAGTAATGTCCAATTAGTTAAGTATAAACAAGAAAAACTGAACATAAGAAGTTAAACGAGCCGAGAGTCACAGCAATGGGTGACCTTATCGGGAACGACTCCGAAGTTAATTTAAACTCAAATTTTGAACCGTAAAATATGACGCCGCGGTCCTTAGGTCCCTTATAAACACAGTGGAAAAGAGAAAATCATGAAAAAGAACTATTAAGCCAGTCAAATAATTAGGTCAAGGAGCCAAAAGAAATACTGAATTATTTGCAAACCGGGATGGACCGGCGAAGGGCAATTTGGTCAATTGACCCCGAATCAAATAAAATCGGAGAAAAGAAAATTTTGAAATCAAAAATTAAATTAAAGAACTAATAGAAAAATAAATTAAAAAAAAGAAAATGAAAAAGTAAAAAGGTGATGACATCATGCATGACCTCATGCATGATGCCATAAAGAATAAAATTAATTTATTTACTTATTTAGATTTTTGGGTCTTCCATAAGGATAAAAACAAAATAAAGAAAAGAAAAACAAAAAAACCAAAAGTCTTCTTCTTCCTTTCTCCCTTGCCACCCTCACTCTCCCTCATTTCCCCATGGATATCCTCCATTAAAGCTTGCACTCAAGCTTACAATCATTTATTAAACCTCAATAGCTTCCATAGAAACTTCATAAAAACTTGTTCTAGTCACTTGGGAAGGAGATTGGTCATCAAAGAAAGAGGAAAAAAGGAAAGCTCAAAGACACCTAACAAGGTTAGTGATTTAAGATGTTAAGTTAGTTTAATTATTGCATTTCTAGCTTGATTAACTTGTAAATAAACTTAAAATGAAAAGAAAATTTATTGAGGGACCAAACTGAAATTCGGCCAGCATGAAGGGGGAGGGTGATTTGCATGATTTGAATGGTTTAAATGGGTTTAGAAACTTAAACTAGTGTGAGTGGTTATGATTAAAGACCTTAAAAGTAGCTAAATGCAACAAATGACATGAATTAGGGTTTTGGACATTAGGGTTAGAGACCAAAAATGTGAAAAACTTGTAAATGGTGTCTTTGACCTAATGTGAAGTGAAAAATGGTCATTTGTGACCTAATTAAGTTTGTTAGAAGTGTTTAAATCAAAGCCAAATTCAGATTGGGTATGAAGCATGACCAAAAGTCAACTTTGAGGGACCAAAAATGAAATTTTACAAGTCCAATTAATATGGGACCAATTGGGAATGAAAATAGGCACTAAATTACACAATTTTTATTTAGGAAGCATGCCCAAAAAGTGACAAAAACCTAGTGAACAAATTGACAAAAGTTAGAAAATCTTAGTCTGTCCCTGTATAAACTGACCAAATGAACAGTATTTGTTCATTTAGTCATAACTCGAGCTAGGAAAATCAAAATGATCTGAAATTTTACCAGTAGTTAGATGAGATATAGACCTAAAACTTTTATGAAGGACACAAACCCAAATTATGCCATTAATCCAATCAAATTACTGAGCAAAGTTGGGTCACTGAATCTGCAGAACTACAGATTTGCCATATAAACAGTAAAGTTTTCAATGGCTATAACTCTCTCTAGAAAACTCTGACTTAGGTGATTCTTGAACTGATGGAAACCTAAGACATAGTAGAATATTTCGTTTGAAGAAAATTAGACCAAATTATGGACGTAACTTGATTAAATTGCTGAACGAAGTTGGATCGATAATCTGCCAGAACCAAAATCTGCAGTATGAACAGTACACGTGAACAATAACTGTATTTTGGCTATAACTTGAACTACAAAACTCCAATTGGGGTGATTCAAAAAGGAAAATAAACTTAAGACAATGGGGAACATTTTCTATGAAGAAAGTTTTGCCAAATTCCAACAATAAAGTGACCAATGGAACAAAGGCAACTTAGGACTCCAAAACTGAAATTTACCAAATTTGCCTAAAAGACTTAGAATTTGAGTAAACAACCAAAACTAACAAGTTTGGTGACCAAAATGTGGTATGTGGGTGAAGTTGGAATTCCCCTACCTATTAAGCTTTAGAAAGTCAACAATTTGACTTGAATAGTGTAATGAATAGTAACTCCGAAATGAAAATTTCCAAGAACGTTAGTTTAAGCATATTTGGGCTAGAATTAAGTATTTATGAATTAATTATTGGATTTATGCTAAGTTATGATACTGAAACACTGTGAAACTGTGTGTTTCAGTAGAAAAGAACACCGGGAAAGAACTCGAGGAATTGAGTCAAGGCCGATAGGCGACTCACATCAGGTTTGTGCACAAAAATTTATAAATTATAGTTTTCACAATGAAAATTGATTTGTTATGCATTGTGAATATGTTTGTTTTATTATGAATTTTGAGAACATTGTGCTACCTATTTTACAATGGAGATTTGAAATGAAGCTTGTTTAATTTTCTGCATTGTGAAATTTTTGTGTTAATTATGGGTTTTAAGTACTACAGTGTTGCCACTTGTGAATGAAAATTTGACTTTAGAAATTGATTGTGTTTCACATAAAATATTTGAATAACTTGATTTAAATTGTTTTAATTCACACTTGGTATGATAATATTAATATGTTCCTCATCCACTTGTGGGGTGAGTTTGATATTTGATCAGTTTCCTCTCTCTCTAGCTTCCCAGTCTGAGGGGCGAGTTTGGATGAGTACTCATTAGCTAGCTAGCCACCTCCCTCATTGATTTCGATTAGTGAGGGTGTTTGCCTTGTCGTGATGTACACACGGCATGTTCGGAAATTTTGTGTCATAGCCTAAGTTGTGTTATTGATTGGCAACACTATCTTTATTGAATTATTTGATCAAAGTTCTGTTGTGTTAAGCTTTGAAAATTATGATTTGTTATAAATGTTATTTGAAAATTTGAAAAATGATTGTGAAATATTTGAATTATGAATTGTTCATGAATGTTTTAAATTATACATTTTACGTTTTATTGTGCACCACTGAGTATCTTTATAGTCAGCGATAGCTTTAACTTGCTGTCGCAGATAAAGAAAAGGACATAGCAGTAGAGTGAGCTGCTACAGTCAAAGAGGAGCACGGTTGAAGAAATTCTGTATGGGTATTGTCTATACCCTGATAGTTTAGTTTGGTGTAAATATGATAGTATGCATATGTATCTCTGTATTTTTAGCAGTTGTACAGATAAAATTATAATAATATTATTTTTGAGATTTTGTGTTTGTAAATTAAATAGTGAATGTAAATTAAATATTTAACATGCAATGTGCATGAGTTTATGAAATGTTTTGAGCAATTAATTTTTTATTTGAAATTTGGATTTTGAGTTGAAGTGTTGCCAGGGTTGTTGATTTGAAGTTTGGTGGTTGCAAATGAAGTTGTGATTGAGTAATATATTGGAAGTGTTTTTATTTTCAGGTTTTGAAGAACTGTTTTCTCAAAATACAGACGGCACTCTACTGAAATTTTTGTAAAAATTGCGGAGATTTTAGATATCCAAAAATTTGATTTGTGTTTAGACTTTAAATAAAGGTTTTTAATAATTGAAAAAAAAAATTTTACCCACCAATTCCATTATGAACGAAAATTGTTTTAAAATCCCTTGTAGTATATTTAATGAATTACCGGTAAGTGAAGTACGGTAATTCATTAGGTGTACTACGGGAACATGTTACATCTTACGAGGAGTAGGGTGTGACATTGACTGACTTGTCCAGTTAAATAAATAATTATTATGACATAAAATGTGAATAAATATTGTTAAAAATTGAATTGAAAATGAGTAGAAAAGAAAAGAAAAAGAAAATAAATTAAATAGGAAATATGACATCACATGATGTCATTAGATAGGTCTCCACCAATCACAACTCACCAAGCCAATTAAAAAGAGTTAAATGAGGGAAAATTAGAAAGAAAAATTCTGGTTTCTTCTTCTTCTTCAGCCGAATCAAGAGAGAGAGAGAGAGAGAGAGAAAGAGAGAAGGAAAAGAATGAAAGAAAGGAAGAAGAAGAAGAAGGAGATGAACTGTAGCAGAAACAGGGGTTCAGCAAGGCAGCATGTTTTTCTTCCGTCCAGGTGAGTTTGGCTCAACGTATACCATTGATTTTTGGATATGTTTGAGGTCTGTATTTTTAGAAGTTATGGTTAAAATTTGGTGATTTTTCAACGGTTGGATTTAGAGAGATATATTGTTGAACACAGGCTACCTGCAAGTTGAATTCTAAATTTTGGCTACTAAAATTTGAGAAAAATAAATAGTTAGGATGCTTATAAAATTATGAAATTTGGTACAAATGATAGTTGGGATGTTGAGGTTGTTGTGTTAAAATTTGGTGAATTTTAGACTAGTGGTTTATGAGATATAAATTGTTTTGTATGAGTTGTCTGTGTAAGACTGATTTTTGCAAAAATTCAGATTTTGAAGGATTGAATGAATATTTTGATATCTCATGATATAGAGATGATTTGATGCTAAACTTTTTACTGATATTGTATAGGGATGTCTTGAATATATGGTTAAAATTTGGGATTTATATGACGGTTAGATCATGATATATAAATTTGAATGCACAAGCTGCCAAAATGGAAATTAATGGTTTGTGGATTTGAGATTTATGATAGGAGTTTAGTCCAATTTAAGGGGAAATGCTGTTGAATTTTTATTGGGTATTTAATTTAGGAAAGTGAAGTTATAATTGATTATGATTATTATGGTTCTAGGAGAAATCTTGAAGAATAACAAGCTCAAGTTTGGTTTCAAAAAGGTTAGTGCTAACTCTTACATCTCTCTTTTTATTCCATGTTAGGAAGTTAAAGTGAACGAGAAATTATTAAGAAATTGAATAAAACACTTATGTAGGAGTATGTATGAATTGTGGCAGCCAAGAGAGAGTTATGGTTTGGATGGTTTAGTTGTAATTAAGTTTATATATTAATGTCAATTAATGTATACATATGAATTGGAGTTGAATGGAGTTGAATCTTTTTTTGGGTTTGCATGAGAATGAGATTTGATCAATTAGGGTTAGTATGAAAATTGGAGATATTGTGTTTGAATGGTTAATTGGAGTTCTAATGGTTAATTAGTGACCATTTCATGAAGTTTGACCATAAATTGGAAGTAATTGTGGCCTTGAAATTGAAAGTGGTGTGCTGCCTTGAGTGCCCTGCAGGTCTAGATGTGAATCCAGCATGTTTGGGCAGCTATAACTTGGGTTGTGTAGGTTCAATTGGTGCAAGGATAATTGGACATGAAATTAGACACATAATGGCACAACTTTGATGAAGGAAACCTGTCTAGAAAACAAACTTAGGATGCCCTAAAAATTGACCAAATTCGGGTAACACACATTCTGCCTGGGCAAAATGACCAAATGAACAGTGTTCATTCATTTGGTCATAACTCAGTGTAGAAAGGTCCAATTGACCTGAAATTTATATCAATGAAAAGTTTAGACAATTTAGAACAACTTTCATGTAGAATACAAACTCAAATTCTGGACTTAACTAAATGAAATTGCTTGCCAAAGTTGAACTACTAAATCTGGCAGAACCAAAAATTATCCAGAAATTCTGGATAAAGGCAATCTGACCAGTTATGGTGAAATAGCCATAACTTGAGCTAGAAAACTCCAAATGGAGTGATTCAAAAAGTGAAATATAACTAGATACAATAAAGAACAACTTTGATCAAGAACACTTGGCCAAATTCTCACTGTAGAATGGCCTAATGGAACAGTAAACTCTAGCACCCAAAACTGAAATTTTTTATTTATTTTCCATTGGTTAGAAGTATGGATTGGCAACTAATGCCAACACTTTTGGGAACAAAAATGTGGTAAATCTATGTGATTAAAACTCATGTAACTATTATTTATGAAAAAGTCAATATTTTGACTTAAATGACCAAATGAATAGCAACCTTACATGTTAAGTACAAATATTCAAGAAATAACTTTGTAATATGCCCTAGTAGGCCTAATGTGATTGGTTTGGATAGGTTGGCATGCCAATAGGGTTCTGATAGCAGTACTACGTATGGCTTCATGCCATTCTGTGATATGATAGCCTATGGCTATACTGATTATGATGTTATACTTGGCTTTTTGCCTTATTACTTTTATGGCTTATTAGCCATTTTGTTTGCACACCGAGAGACACAATGTGATCGATGGTGTGACGGCCCAAGGTACCTGGTACCCAGTGCTAGTTTACCCGTTTATCTAGTCCGGTCAATTTGTATAGGTTACTTGGGTATGAAAAAGTATAAATGTAATTGAATTGATTATTAAAGGAAGTAAGGAAATTAAATATTAAGATAAAGAACAAGAATGAATTATCAAAGAAAACGATTAATAAAATGCTAGAAAGAATTGAAATGAACTTGACTGATAATTAAAAAAAAAAAAGTTATCTATCATTGAATGCACTGGGAACTTTAATTATTATGAAATAATTTAACCTTATGAACTAAGCACCTCCAAAGAGGAATAAATTAGAATAAAAAAAAAAGGGATATTAAATTTTAAAAACCTTATTGAAGCATAATTAGATCTAAATTATCTGAACCATGTTTTATTTCTATATGTATTTCGTATATTATTTATTTGTTATATTATTGCACCACTAAGCAGAAATGCTTAGCGCGATGGATTTGTTTTCTTGCGCAAGTATTGAAAGTAAAGTCCAGCGAATATTAAACAGAGATTTTGGAGTTCTGATCTGCAGAAGTGTCTAAAGTATTCAAGGTTGTCACCTCCTCAGCAATGCATGTAGTTAGGGCCCATGTAAGTTATTTTATGTATTTTGTACATTATGTAAATTATGAACTTGTGTAATTAGTTTATAAATCATGCAAGTTTATGCAATTTGAACATTTTTACATATGAATTGAGTATGAATGGAAATGTATGAAAATGATTATGAAATTGAAATATATGGATGAGATTTGAAATATGAGAAAATTACAAGAATAATTGATGAGATAATTATGATTAGCATGGATAATATTTTATTTTGAAAATATTGTTGAATTTCAAACAGGTGAATAGTGAAACACGTCAAACGTTAACTAAAATAGTGGAAACTCCGTTAGTTTCTCCGTCGAAAAATAATTGATATTAAAATATAACGAGAACAAAATTATTAAAGGAATAAAGTAAAATAAAATAGGGTACTCCAACACCGAATGTAACATGCCTTGCTCGACTATACTATAGTCAGGTGAGGGGTGTTACATTTATTAGTATCAGTGCACGGTTTAGGCATTCCTAGGCATAGATAGATGGAAAGCGATAGTGTGCATAACATGCATTGCATTCATATGAATCGAGGTGACACTAATGCAGATCCGTTTTCTCTAGTAAGGTGAAGAAATAAGGAAGTAGCAGCTCATCGACTATTTACATGGGGTAAATTTCGAGGACAAAATTTTTGTTAGAGGGGAAGAATTGTAACACCCTCACTTTAGCTAGTCCGTGCATTCGACTGTTCCGATGACCAATGTCTGTCTGGACAGCTAGAATGACTGAAATTATATGTAAACTAGAGTGAGGAGTCATAAATAACCCAAATAATGATAAGGAAAAATTTAAAAAAAATTTAGAAATAAAATACAACCAAGTTAAATGAGTTGGTGCCCTAGCGATGGGTAACACAGTGGGAAGTTACGATCTTCGCAGCTAGAAGCCCTAAACTCGGGAGAAAATTCATGAAATGATTTTTGGGACTTCAGAGAAGAGTCATTGAGGTTTCTATGGCATTAGAATATCAAGAAAAGGCTTAGAAAAATTTTTCAATCTGTACAAGCTCAATAAGCCAAATGGAGGGCATTTTGGTCATTTCGTCTTCAGAGATGATTTTTGACCAACTTGTCCAGTTAAATAAATAATTATTATGACATAAAATGTGAATAAATGTTACTAAAAATTGAATTAAAAATGAGTAAAAAAGAAAAAAAAGAAGAAAATGAATTAAATGGGAAATATGATATCACATGATGTCATTAGATAGGTCTCTACCAATCACAACTCACCAAGCCAATTAAAAAGAGTTAAATGAGGAAAAATTGGAAAGAAAAATTCTGGTTTCTTCTTCTTCTTCAGCATAATCAAGAGAGAGAGAGAGAGAGAGAGAGAGAGAGAGAGAGAGAGAGAGAGAGAGAAAAGGAAAAGAAAGAAAGAAAGGAAGAAGAAGAAGGAGATGAACAGTAGCTGAAACAGGGTTTCAGCAGGGCAGCATGTTTCTCTTCCGTCCAGGTGAGTTTGGCTCAACATATACTGTTGATTTTTGGATATGTTTGAGGTATGTATGTTTAGAAGTTATGGTTAAAATTTGGTGACTGTTCAACTGTTGGATTTGGAGAGATATATTGTTGAACACAGGCTGTCTGCAAGTTGAATTCTAAATTTTGGCTACTGAAATTTGAGAAAAATAAATAGTTAGGATGCTCATAAAATTACAAAATTTGGTACAAATGATATTTGGGATGTTGAGGCTGTTGTGTTAAAATTTGGTGAATTTTAGACTTGTGGTTTATGAGATATAAATTGTTTTGCATGAGTTGTCTGAGTAAGACTGATTTCTGCAAAAATTCAGATTTTGAAGGGTTGAATGAATATTTTGATATCTCATGATATAGAAATGATTTGATGCTAAAAGTAATTAAACAGAGATTTTGGAGTTCTGATCTGCAGAAGTGTCTGAAGTATTCAAGGTTGTCACCTCCTTAGCAATGCATGTAGTTAGGGCCCATATAAGTTATTTTATGTATTTTGTACATTATGTAAATTATGAACTTGTGTAATTAGTTTATAAATCATGTAAGTTTATGTAATTTGAACATTTTTACATGTGAATTGAGTATGAATGGAAATATATGGAAATGATTATGAAATTGAAATATATGGATGAGATTTGAAATATGAGAAAATTACAAGAATGATTGATGAGACAATTATGATTAGTATGGATAATATTTTACTTTGAAAATATTGTTGAATTTCAAACAGGTGAATAGTGAAACACGTCAAACATTAAATAAAATAGGGGAAACTCCGTTAGTTTCTTCGTCAAAAAATAATTGATATTAAAATATAACGAGAACAAAATTATTAAAGGAATAAAGTAAGATAAGATAAGGTGCTCCAGCACCGAATGTAGCATGCCTTGCTCGGCTATACTGTAGTCGGGTGAGGGGTGTTACAGGTACCCACTTAGCCATGATTGTAAATGTTAATTGAAGGACTAAAAAGTGAAGATTAACATTAGAAAATCAAAATCTTGACCCTTGGAATTCTAACCTAGACATAGGCTGATACCTTTGTGAAACTTTAAAATTGGTCAAAAATCCTAAAGGATTTTAATTAATTTAATTGCCACAAAAGTATGGTTTAAGTTAATTAGAATACACTCTAGATGCCTTGAGAGAGGATTTAGGATAGCTTAGGACTGATTTCCATCAAGGAAAACAACCATCAATCCAGTAAATAAGTTAGATAACATCCCTAGTAAGATTCAAGTGTGAAATCTTAATTCTAGAATTGTTTCAAATAAATCATTTCATTTTAAGTTTACCATTCTAGTGTTTAAACTTAACAAACTTCATTCCCTAAGTATTCGATAGCCTAGACAGTCAAAATTTCTATGTAGATTAGTACTTGCTAAACAAAATTCCTTTTGGAAACGATACTCTACTTATCACTTTATTACTTATTAGCAATCCGTGCACTTGCAGGGTTGTAAAACTAGCAAACAATGACACGGTTGTCTCTTATATGGCTAGTTTGAGTTTGATACCACTTATATATATGTACTGTGTATGGATATTTCGATGTGTGTTGGCTCAGATTGGTTATATGTTGGGACATGTGTTCAGTCAAGAGGGGATTCGTAGCCTTGAGTAAACAAGGTTAAAAGTCCTATGCGGATTTGAGCTATTCTTGACAATATTAAGTTCCTGGCCAGAACAGAAGACTTTGTCAGGAAAAGTGTTTCCTGATGGTAAAGTCTTATATGTCAATAATCAGATTTCAAATGAGTGCATAAGATTCCACAATAAGGGGTTTGACTCAACCATGACACTTAATGGGATTAGGATATAATACAGAAGGATTTTAGTGCATGGTGATGTATGATTAAAGGTTCATTTTAAGATATTTCTTATTGCTAATTGGGTGGCCGTGGCATGCTATGCTAGGTGTCAACCATGGTTTATGAAATGCCTAAAATGATTTGGGGAAATCATTTGTGGGTTGGAAGAGTTCTAATGATATTAAGAGTTAATATCATTTCTCATTACCAGTTAGTAATGAGCCTGATAGTCACACACCTACACAAGTTAACCACCAAATTAATTATGATTTAATTAATTAATTAAAGAGTTTAATTAATTAATTAAATAGATTTGGTTTGTAATAAGATTACAAAGTCCCTAGCATGACTTGAAATTAAATCTTGAATATTGAATGTATGATAAAAGTTGAATTTATATTTAAAGAGTTTAAATATGAATTTAATAGTGAAATTAATTAATGGAGATTAATTGATTAATTGATTTATATGTGATATAAATTAAACAGAGAGAGAAATTACTATTTTGGGTTAAGAACTCAAAATTCAATACAAGGGCAAAATGTTAATTTTACGTGGTGACACATGGCACCTATTGATGTGTGCCATTTGTCTTCCATGTGATGGAAGATGACATTTAGATGATTTAATCTTTCCTTAACAAGTGGATTAATAAGATTAAGATAACTTAAAAGCAAGATTGAATTGGATGATAACATGTGGCAACCATTTAATGTTTTTGTCTCTTATATATAAATGGAAGATAAGAAGAAAACTCAATCTTCTTCTTCCTCTCTCACCTTGGATGGCAACAAGAGGGTTTCTCTCTCTTTGTTTGTCTTCCATTAATGCTTGAAAGAAAGCTTGTTTCTTTCTTGAATAAAAAACTCTAGAAATTATTTCTAGCCACCTACATCCATTAAAATATCACCTAAAGCAAACACCCTAACAATTAGTGATAGGCAAACACCTAAGAGAGGATTTGGTTTGTCAAAGGTGACCTTGGTGGTAGCTTGTGGTGGACAAGCTAGAGGGGCTACAAGTGGAGCTCTTGGAGACTACCTAAGGGAGTAAGAAGTGTGATTCAGCACCTTTGAGGTTAGTCTCCTTCAATCCCTATTAAAGCTAGGGTTTGATTTGATTAATAGTTAATCAATAATCCTTGATGGCAAATGAACATCAAATGCATGTTAAAAGAGTGTTTTGACATGCTTTAGGGCATTAGTTGTTGGCTAGGATCATAATACACTTGTATGTTTGCATGAAATCCTAGAAAATTTTTGTAATCCAACCTCTAATTCCCTAACCATTCTTCCCAAAAATGCCTTCAGTCCAAGCATTGGTCATTAAGGTTAGTGCTTATTCTTCCTTCCTCTATTCATTAAACTTTGAACTGAAGTTAAAATGAGTTAATTTTGCATGAAAATTTAAGAAAATAATGGATATGTGAGGTGACCAAATTTTGGCAGCCTTGAGACATGAGGATATAAGGAGTTTAATTGATATTAAACATGCCTATGGATGGAGTTTGATATGTATATTTGATAGCTATGATGTTTAGATGTGAGTTACATGAATTGAGATATGTTGAGTTAGGGTTTTAACCTAACTTTGGGAATTTTGTACTATGGCTCGAAATTAGCATTGTTGAGATGATTTGTTGATCATTAGAAGTGTCATGTATGTCAAATAAAGTTTGGGAGTTGGAGGAATTGAAATTGGGAGTGTTACATTTTCATACTGGTTTTGGAACTTATGAGTCTAGTGTGAATATTGAGCCATAACTAGAGTTGCATTGCTCCAATTTGTATGAGGCTAATTGAAGATGAAACTAGGATCAAAATTCCCCATTTTTCATGAAGAGACCATGTCACACCTTACCCCTCTGTAAGGCATAACATGATCCCGTAGAATACCTAATGAACTACCGCACTTCGCATACCAATAACTCATTAAGTACCCTACAAGGGATTTTAAAACAATTTTCTTACTTTTGATAAGTGGTGAGCATTTCTAATAAGTATTTAAAACATGTAATTAAATAGAAAGCTAGTTGGAAATTTTTGGCCCATTTTATTTTTCCGCAAATTTTATAAAAATTTTGACAGAGTTCCCTCTGTATTTTGAGAAAACAGTTCTTCAAATACCTGTAAAAAGCACTTCTAAAAATTTTTCTCAACAACTACTTCAATTTCACAATCAAACACAATCCATTTCAATAACTCCACAATCATTTCAATCAATTTCTCAAGTTCAAAATTCAATAATCCTCAAAATACTAGCAATACATTTCATTCAAATTAAATAAAATAGTTTCATTTATATTTCATTAGAAACAAAACAATTTAGATACATCATTACAAAATTTACATTAAGAGAATTTCAATTACAATATATAGTACAACTTTATACAAATTTTATACAAACTGCTCAAGACCCATTTTTACATGTCCATACATTTATGTGCAATATATACATCAAAAGAAATATTTACAGTTAGGGTATAAATTATACCCGAAGACTTTAAGCTGATAGCTCCTCACACCTCAGCAGCTCAGTCTGCTGCTCCTCTAGTCTCTATATCTGCGACAGCAATAGAAGCTATCGCTGAGTACTAGGACTCAGTGGTGCACAACATACTAAAACAATCTTTATGCAAAACTTAAATCATATTTAATTTCAAAGTATCAAAACACATCTCATAAAACCCACAGTTAAATCATGCCATTCGAAACAAATAGAATCTCAATGGCCAGAGGCTAAAGAGAAATCACATCACAAGGCTAGCTAGCTCAAATATATGGATATCCATTCACATCCTCTTCTACTGGCACACCTCAACACTTCTCTAGAGAAGGAATCAAAATTCGAAACTAATTACCCCCACTAGTCGTGCTAGTGAGGTGTTCAAATATATGGTCATGACACTGTGGTTTCAAAACTTATCTTAACAATTTGCTAAACATTGTCATTTCAATATACATAATAACTTTCAACAATTTAAATCAAAACATCATAAGAATGCCATAATTCAATATTTCACATTATTCAAAACAGTATGCAAAAGACGATTATAAAAAGTATACGTTGTGAACAAACCTCAAACGAGTCGCTTGTTGGCCTTGACTCGACTCCTCGGGTTCTATCCCAGTATTCTTTTCCACTGAAACACACAATTTCACAGTGTTTCAGTACCATAACTTAGCATAAATCCAATAATAAATTTAACTTCACTTTTACCTAGCTCTAACGTGCTAAACTCGACGTTCTTGAAATTTTGTGCTTCGGGTTACTATTCACTACACTATTCAAGTCAATTTGTTGACTTTCTAAGGCTTAATAGGTATGAGAATTCCAACTTCACCCACATACCACATTTTGGTCATTAAATTTGTTGGTTTTGGTCATTTTCTCAAAGCTTAAGTCCTTTTAGGCAAAATTGCCAAATTTTCAATTTTGGTGTCCCTAATTGTACTGTTTCATTGGTCGATTTACTGTTAGAATTTGGCAAAACTTTCTTCATAGAAAATGTTCCTTATTGTCTTAAGTTTATTTTCCTTTTTGAATCACCCCAATTGGAGTTTTTTAGCTCAAGTTATAAGCAAATAATGCTTACTGTTCATGCTGCAGAATTTTATTCTGGCAGATTATTGATTCCAACTTCGTTTAGAAATTTGATCAAGTTAGGTCCATAATTTGGTCTAATTTTCTTCATATGAAATGTTCTACTATGTCTTAGGTTTTCATCGATTCAAGAATCGCCTAAATCGAAGTTTTCTAGAGAGAGTTATAGCCATTGAAACTTTACTGTTCATATGGCAATCTGCAGTTCTACAGATTCAAGTCACCAACTTTGCTCAGTAATTTGATTGGGTTAATGGCATAATTTGGGTTGGTGTTCTTCATGAAAATTTTAGATCTATATCTCATCTAACCCCTTGTAAAATTTCAGGTCATTTTGACCTTCCTAGCTCGAGTTATGACCAAATGAACAAACACTGTTCATTTGGTCAGTTTGTGTAGAGGCAGCCTGCGATTTTCCGACTTCGGCCACTTTGTTCACTAGGTTTTAGTCACTTTTTGGGCAGGTTTCCTAAATGAAAATTGTGTCATTTAGTGCCTATTTCCATCCCCAATTGGTCCCATATCCATTGGACTTGTAAAATTCTATTTTTGGTCCCTCAAAGTTGACTTTTGGTCATAGTGCATACCCAATCCGAATTTGACTTTTAATTTCAGCATTTCTAACACACCTCATTTGGTCACAAATGACCATTTTTCACTTCACATTAGGTCAAAGACACCATTTACAAGTTTCTCACATTTTTTGTCTCCAAACCCTAATGTCCAAAACCCTAAGTTTGTCCAATCTTCACAATTCATGTAATCTAATTATACAATTCACATATCTAACATCTACTCACCAAGATTTCATGTTTAGCCTAACTAAATACCATCAAAACCTTAAGGTTCCATGGCTGCCACATTCTCTCTTTCCTTATTTAAGCATGGTTTTCTTTATTTCTAATGCAATTTCATCACACATAAACTTAAATTCATGAGTTCAATAAGAATCTAACTTGAAGTTGCACTTACCTCAATTTGTAGATTCCCTAGTTCTTCAATTCTCCAAGTTTTCTCTCCCTTCTTGCTCCCAAAGTGTTTATCTAGGTTTAAGGGTAAGATTTAATGTTGGGATTTAGGGGATTTATGGAAAGGAACCAAAGAGTTCAAGCTTTAATTCCTTAAAAATGGTGAAAGAACAAATGAGAAAGAGTGGAGAGAAAATTGGGGCGGCACTTAGGAAGAAGAAGACCAAAAAGTGATTTTTTTTCATTTTTTTTGTTATTTTATGTCTTATTAACAAGAATTGACTTGGTCAATTTGGGTAGGCAAATTAAAATTGTATTTTGACATCATGATGATGTCATCCAATGAGGTAAGCATGAGTTAATAAACTTTTTTAAATTTTCTTTTTCTTTTATATTTTTTTAAGACTTACTTTATGTATTTGAATGGGTCAAAAATTGTGTGAATTAAAATAATTAATTTTGACATCATTTTAATGTCATAAAGTGATGTAATTAGCTTTTTCTTTTCTTTTCCTTTTTTTTTATTTTTCTATTAGTTCTTTAATTTAATTCCCAACTCCAAAATTTTCTTTTCTCCAATTTTATTTGACAGTTAGGTCAGGAGTCAGCTCTCGGGGTCAATTGACCAAATTGCCCCTCGCCGGTTCATCCCGGTTTGCAATTAATTCCATATTTCTTCTGGCTCCCTGACCTAATTATTTGACTGGCTTAACAGTTCTTTTTCATGATTTTCTCTTTTCCACTGTGTTCATAAGGGTCCTAAGGACCGCGGCGTGTAACACCCTCCCTGTATCAACTCCGTACATTCTACTGTTCCGGTGACCGGTGTCGGTCTGGACAGCTAGAACATCCGGAAAAATATTTAAACTAAAATCAGGAACCATAAATAACTTAAATATTAATAAGAAAAATTTAGTAAAAATTTTAGAAATAAAATACAACTAAGTTAAACGAGCCGGTGCCCTAGCGATGGGTAACCCAGTGGGAAATTGCGGTTCTCGCAACTAGGAGCCCTAGACCCGGGGGAAAAATTATAAAATAATTTTTGGGACTCCAGAGAAGGGTTATTGAGGTTCTTATGGCATTAGAATGCCAAGAAAATACCTAGAAAAATTTTTCAATCTGTACAGACAATTTTGGCCCGTTAAGCCAAACGGAGGGCATTTTGGTCATTTTGCCTTCAAAGGTGATTTTTTGCCGACTTGTCCAGTTGACTAAATAATTAATATAACATAAAATATGAATAAACATTACTAGAAATTAAATTGAAAATGAGTAGTGAAGAAAAGAAAAGAAAATGAGGAAAAAAGCTTATTTATGACATCATGATGATGTCATTTAAAAGCTATAACCAATCATATTTAAACAACCTATTAACTAACAAATAAAAGAGACAAATTGAGACCAAAATAAATCAAAAAGCCAGCAGCCATCCCCTCCCCCAAAACCAGCCGAAATTCATACCCTAGCCCAACCTCCATTGACAACTTCAAGCAAGCTCCATTTCCCTCTTCATTTCACCATAAACCCTAGACACCTTTCACAAAAATTTATCCTTGCACCTTGCATAACCTTTTGGCAGCCAAGAAAAGGAAAAGAAGTGAAGTTTGAGCTTGGGAAAAATCTGCCTACAAAAGGTTAGTGCACATATGTATTTAAAACTCATTAATTCCATGTTAGAGATTTGAAATAGGTAAGAAATTGTGAAATAAATGAACCAAACTCATGTGTATGTCCACCATAGAATTCGGCAGCCTTAAGGAAGGAATGATTTTGATTGTTTTGATAGACTTAGAGTGGACTAGAAATGATGTTTAAGGTATATATCTACATGGATAATGAATTAGTGTGCTAACTAAAGCATCTTGTATGAATCATAATGTGAAGCTAGGGTTTTGGGAGTAAAATATGAACTTGGCTTATGAAATTGTTAAATAACATCCTAATGGTCAATTAGTGACCATTTGAGAAAATTTGACCATAATTTGGACAGAAATATAGCATGGCAAAGTGAATGAGTATGCTGCCTAGAGAGTGCAGCAGGGTGGCTGTGATTCCAGGCCACTTAGACAGCCATAACTTTGGCTGTGTTGGTCCAATTGGTGTTTGGCCAATTGGACATGAAACTAGACTTATAATGGCACATTTTTGCTAAAGAAACCATGCCCAAAAGACCAAAGCAAGAGGACCAAAAGTTGGCCCCAATCCGGATACCCTGCAAACTGATTCTGCAGAATGACCAAATGAATAGTAATTGTTCATTTGGCCATAATTCACTGTAGATATGGTCAATTGACCTGAAATTTTTACAGCAACAAGATGAGACATAGACAAACAACTTTCATGAAGAAAACTACCCCAAATTATGACCAGAACCTAACCCAAATGGCAGTCACAGTCACTGTTCATGGTACTATAGATTTGGTAAATTTTGTAGAATTGAAATCCGGCCAGCTGTGGTTTTTGGACCATATCTGGAGCTACAAAACTCCAAATGGAGTGATTCAAAAAAATAAATTCAACTAGACAAAATAAGGAACAACTTTCATGTTTACCATTTCCTCAAATTCCCACTGAAACAGTACTTAATGGAACAGTAAAGTTAGGCTTCAAAAACTGAAAATTCTGCCCTCTTGGTTTTAAGTTTAGAAATGGTATGGGTGCTCAATTCCAATAAGTTTTAAATGTAAAATGTGGTACATTGAGGTACATTGAGGGTGTCAAAACCAATGTACCTATTTTCTATCAAAAAGTCAACATTTTTGTTGACCAATGAGGTGAATAGTGACACAAAAACTTGAAATTCAAAAATTGAAGAATTTAAAAGTATCAAATGCCCTAGTATACCTAACAAGATTGGTTTGGATAGTTTGGCATGCCAATAGGGTTCAGTTAGCAGTACTGCACATGGCATTATGCCATTCTGTGATTTTATGGCTTTTAGCCATTTTGACATTGTGTTGAGACCTGGCCTCGTGCCTAATATTATTTACAGCTTGTTAGCTGTTCTGTTGCACACCGGGAGATACATATGTGACCAATGGTGTGACGGCCCGAGGTACTTGATACCCAGTGCCAGTTTACCCGTTTATCCAGTCCAGTCATTTAGTATAGGTTACTTGGGCAACCAAATGAATGAAAGTGGACAAAGTTAATGATGTACAAATTCAAAACGAATAAAACATATACATTCACTACATATTTGTTTTCTTGCTATTTCTTTTATTTTATTATTGCACCACTAAGCATTATTGCTTAGCGCGTTGCTTTTGCCACGCGTAGGTTCTGGAGATACAGATCGTGAGCCCAGTAGACCGCAGACTGAGTGAGTCCATCCTGCAGTTCTGCACAGTGTTCGTGTCACCTCAACTTCTGCAGTGCATCGGTAGGGCACTAGGTGTCATTTTGGTATTTTGTAACTAATTTTTATTTTCTCATATGTAATTGAACTTATGTAATGTATTTTGAGCTTCATGTAAATAATGAAGATTTGTGGTTATGTATGGAAAAATTTGAGTATTTATTCATTGCTTATACATGAGTACCCTGAGAAATGATTGATTGAAAAATATTGAGTTTGTGATGACGTTGGAGTTTGAGAAATGATTGAGTATGAATGTTGGAAGTGTGTTTTTCACAGGTTCCGAAGAACTGTTTTCTCCATTTTTAACCGGTACTCTGCCGGATTTTCTTTAAAATTTTCGGAACCTCAAATAAATAATAATTTTGATAAATGGCTTAAATAAATTATATTTCATAAACTATATTCAAAACTATGACAAAAATTAATTAAGTTAAAATAGAGTGTGCCGGTACACCGTGGGACATTGCTTACTCGGGTATACTGTACACGGGTAAGGGGTGTCACATTTAGTGGTATTAGAGCACGGTTTAGGCGTTTCTGGGCCTTGATTGAGTCCATACCATGCATTGTATTTGTAAGAGTCGAGGTGACACTAATGCAGATCTGTTTTTCTTTCTTATTTTGAATAGGATATGGACCCTACATCTAAGAGGGCAGTTGAGGAGGAAGTGGAGAGTCATGCTCCACCTGCAGCAGCTGAGACTGGGGGAATGGGAGAACCTGCTCCACCAGCTCAAGCAGAGCCTGCTCAACCTCCACAGGCCATGTTCCATGCAAATGGCCAATTTCTTCAGACAAATGGCTGGAGTAATGCCAGCACCACCACCACCCCCACCTCCACAGCAGAAATCACACCTGGAAAGACTAAGAAAATTTAGAGCAGTGGACTTCTTCGGCAAGAGAGAAGATGATTCTGTTGCAGCCGAAAATTGGTTGAACAGAACAGGCAGAGTCCTAAAACAACTCCACTGCACCCCAGAGCAAAATCTAGAAGCTGCTGTATCTCTGCTGCAAGACGATGCATATGAATGGTGGGATACGGTGTCTAGTGAAGTGCAGCCAAAAGCTGTAACTTGGGACTTCTTTCTCTCCGAATTCAAGAAGAAATATGTGGGTACTGTATACCTAGAAGAGAGAAGAAGGGAATTCATTAATCTGATGCAGAGACAGCTGTCAGTGGCCGAATATGAGAAGGAATTTGTCCAATTGAGCCGCTACGGAAGGGAGATAGTCCCTAATGAATCTGAAAGGTGTAAGAGATTTGAAGAGGGACTAAATGACAACATAAAAATCCAGCTCACTGCCTTGGGAATCACAGAATTTACCAAGTTAGTGGAAGCTGCAATAAAGGTTGAAAAAGTAAGAATCAGTGAGCAGACCAGAAGGGATAGACAGCAAAAGAGGGGCCCAGGTCAGTCTAGTTCAGCTCCTGCTTCTGGGAAGAGGTTCAAGGGTCCATCTACACAGAGTTCAGGCCAGCCACAAGGTCAAGGTCAGTCTCAGGGGCCCAGGCCATAGTTTACCCCTAGGAGAGGTCAGTCCACACCATCAGTGGGCAGCTCTCCAGGGATGGGGTTCCGGGGACCAGCCCCTGCATCTTCTGCATGTCCACATTGCTTGAAGTGTTATAAGGGGGAGTGTTGGAGAGTGACTGGTGCCTGCTTAAGGTGTGGGTCGACAGAGCATCAGCTGAGGAACTGTCCACGCAGAACTACTATAGCTGCTCCAACACAAATAAACAAACCTGCTCCTGCACCGCAAAGAGGTAGAAAATCTGGCAAATCTGACGCCGTGGGACCATCACAGAGGCCTGCATCTGAGCCAGCAGAGGGGCCTGACAGCAGACCACCTGCAAGAGCTTATGCTATTAGAGCTCAGGAGGAGCAAGATGCCCCGGACGTCATCAGGGGTACGTTCTCCCTCTACAATACACCTGTGCATGCTTTGGTGGATCCAGGATCCACTCATTCATACATCTGCATCAACTTACCCGTAGAAAGGGGGATACTAGTAGGGGAGAGTGACTAAGACATTCTGGTCACTAATCCACTAGGCCACAGTGTAGTGGTGAACAAAGTGTACAAGGGTTGCCCGTTAAGGATTCAGGGGTATGAATTCTTGGCAGACCTAATTGAGTTGCCCTTCCATGAGTTTGACGTGATTTTGGGAATGGACTGGTTGTCACGTCATCAGGCAATAGTTGATTGCAAATTGAAGAGAATTTCTTTGAAAACTTCTGAGGGTAATGAGATCACAGTTGTGGGGGAAAGGACAGATTTCTTGTCCAATGTCATCTCAGCCACAGTTGCAAGACGAATGATGAGAAAAGGTTGTAAAGCCTACCTAGCACATGTGGTGGATACTAGGCAGGCTAAGCCAAACCTGAGCGATATACCCACAGTAAGAGACTTCCCAGAGGTATTTCCTGAAGAGTTACCTGGTTTGCCACCAGAAAGGGAAGTTGAATTTGCTATTGAGACACTGCCGGATGCAAAGACCCATTTCCATTGCTCCTTATAGGATGGCACCCATCGAATTGAGGGAGTTGAAAACTCGATTTGCAAGAGTTGCTTGATAAAGGGGTTCATACGCCCGATGTGTCACCATGGGGAGCTCGGTCGTTTATAAAGAAGAAGGATGGGACTTTGAGGCTTTGCATTGATTACCGGCAGTTGAATAAAGTGACTGTGAAGAATAAATATCCGTTGCCTAGAATTGATGATCTATTTGATCAGTTGAAGGGAGCGGGAGCATTTTCTAAGATTGATCTCAGATCAGGGTATCATCAGTTGAGGGTAAAGGATGTAGATGTGCCAAAGACTGCATTCAGGACCCGATATGGGCATTATGAGTTTCTAGTGATGCCCTTTGGCCTAACAAATGCACCAGCGGCATTCATGGACCTTATGAACCGTATCTTCCATCCACACTTAGATCGATTCGTAGTGGTCTTTATTGATGATATTTTGGTGTATTCCAAGACCAGGGAAGAACATGATGAGCATTTGAGGATTGTTCTGCAAACCCTGAGAGAAAAGAAGCTGTATGCTAAGTTGTCCAAGTGTGACTTCTGGTTGAATGAGATTGCATTCCTTGGACACATAGTGTCAGCTGATGGGATTAGGGTGGATCCCAAGAAAATAGAAGCAGTGATGGAATGGAAGCCTCCCAGGAATACAACTAAGGTCAGAAGCTTCTTAGGGCTAGCTGGGTATTACAGAAGATTTGTGAAGGGATTTTCCTTAATAGCTGCTCCAATGACCAAGTTGTTACACAAGAATGTCAGATTTGACTGAAATGATAAATGTCAGACCAGTTTTGAGAAGTTGAAGGCTATGTTGACAGAGCACCAGTGTTAACACAGCCAGTGTCAGGAAAGGACTTCGTGGTCTACAGTGATGCCTCTCATAATGGGTTAGGGTGTGTATTGATGCAAGAGGGGAAGGTGGTCGCTTATGCTATCAGGCAGCTAAGGCCACATGAACAGAATTACCCTACCCATGATCTAAAGCTTGCAGCAATTATCTTCACACTGAAGATATGGAGGCATTACTTGTATGGTGAGAAGTGCTACATTTACACAGACCACAAAAGTCTGAAATATTTGCCAACTCAGAAGGAGCTCAACCTTAGACAGAGACGATGGATTGAGTTCCTGAATGACTATGATTGTGTGATTGACTATCATCCTGGGAAGGCAAATGTAGTTGCTGATGCTTTGAGCAGAAAGTCCATCACAGCTTTGAGATCATTGAATGCCCGTCTAACTTTGATTCGAGATGGAGCTATTTTGGCTGAGTTGCAAGTGAGGCCAAACCTGCTACAGCAGATTTTAGATGGGCAAAAGGCAGATGAAAAGTTAATGGCTATTATGAGCAAAATCTCAGAGGGAAAAGTGACTGACCATGAGGTGAAAGCAGATGGGTGTTTGTATTACAAAGGAAGACTGTGTGTACCAGATAATGGGGAATTGGAGGCCAATATACTAAAAGAGGCACAAACCAGTGTATATGCTATGCACCCAGGAAGTACAAAGATGTATCATGATCTGAAGCTTCAGTATTGGTGGCCTGGTATGAAGAAAGACATAGTTGACTATGTGACTAAATGCTTGACATGTCAGCAAGTCAAGGCAGAACATCAAGTTCCATCAGGTTTGCTACAGCCTATATGCATACCTGAATAGAAATGGGATCGGGTCACTATGGATTTTGTAAGTGGTCTACCTCTCACCCAGAAGAAACATGATGCAGTATGGGTGATAGTGGATAGATTGACAAAGTCAGCACACTTCTCGCGATTAGGACCGACTACTCACCGGAGAAGTTAGCGATTGTATATCAGTGAGATAGTTAGACTGCATGGAATTCCACTTTCCATCATATCTGATCGAGACCCAAGGTTTACATCGAGATTTTGGAAGAAGTTCCATGAATCCTTGGGTACACAACTCCACTTCAGCACAGCTTTCCATCCTCAGACGGATGGGCAATCAGAAAGAGTAATCCAGGTAAACAATTGAAACTAATTAGATAAATACACATATTGAACTGAAATGACAATAATAACATGAAATATATGTCAGGTCCTTGAGGATATGCTGAGGAGTTATGTCATTGAGTTTGAGGGAAGTTGGGATAGGTACCTCCCACTGGCAGAATTTGCATACAACAATAGCTACCAAGCTAGCATTCAAATGGCCCCATATGAAGCACTGTATGGGAGAAAATGTAGAACTCCAGTGTGCTAGACTGAATTGGGTGAAGACAAACTGGTAGGGCCAGACCTGGTGAAACAGACTGAGGAGAAAGTGAAACTAATCAAAGCCAATCTGAAGGTTGCCTCAGATAGACAGAAATCCTATGCCGACTTGAAGAGAAAAGAAATAGAATACACAGTTGGCGACAAAGTGTTCCTCAAGGTGTCACCGTGGAAGAAGGTATTGAGGTTTAGAAGAAAAGGTAAGTTAAGCCCTAGGTTCATTGGGCCATATGAAGTCATTGAACGTGTGGGTCCAGTGGCCTATAGGCTAGCTTTACCACCAGAGCTGGACAAGATCCACAATGTGTTCCACGTGTCTATGCTCAGAAGATACCGCTCAAATCCTTCACATGTCATCTCCAGGGAAGAAATTGAAATACAACCGGATTTGACTTATGAAGAAGAACCTCTACGGATCCTAGCTCGGGAAGTGAAAGAGTTGAGAAATAAGCAGATTCCACTGGTGAAAGTGCTTTGGAGGCACCACAACACCGAGGAGGCAACTTGGGAAAGTGAAGAGACGATGAGGCAACTGTTCCCTCAACTGTTTGCATCAGGTAAATTTCGAGGACGAAATTTAAATTAGAGGGGAAGAGTTGTAACACCCTCCTATATCAACTCCGTACATTCTACTGTTCCGGTGACCGGTGTCGGTCCGGACAGCTAGAACGTCCGGAAAAATATTTAAACTAAAGTCAGGAACCATAAATAACTTAAATATTAATAAGAAAAATTTAGTAAAAATTTTAGAAATAAAATACAACTAAGTTAAACGAGCCGGTGCCCAAGCGATGGGTAACCCAGTGGAAAATTGCGGTTCTCGCAACTAGGAGCCCTAGACCCAAGGGAAAAATTATAAAATAATTTTTCCCTCTCCAGAGAAGGGTTATTGAGGTTCCTATGGCATTAGAATGCCAAGAAAATACCTAGAAAAATTTTTCAATCGGTACAGACAATTTAGGTCCGTTAAGCCAAACGGAGGGCATTTTGGTCATTTCGCCTTCAGAGGTGATTTTTGGCCGACTTGTCCAGTTGAGTAAATAATTAATATGACATAAAATATGAATAAACATTACTAGAAATTAAATTGAAAATGAGTAGTGAAGAAAAGAAAAGAAAATAAGGAAAAAGGCTTATTTATGACATCATGATGATGTCATTTAAAAGCTATAACCAATCATATTTAAACAACCTATTAACTAACAAATAAAAGAGACAAATTGAGACCAAAATAAATCAAAAAGCCAGCAGCCATCCCCTTCCCCAAAACCAGCCGAAATTCATACCCTAGCCCAACCTCCATTGACAACTTCAAGCAAGCTCCATTTCCCTCTTCATTTCACCACAAACCCTAGACACCTTTCACAAAAATTTATCCTTGCACCTTGCATAACCTTTTGGCAGCCAAGAAAAGGAAAAGAAGTGAAGTTTGAGCTTGGGAAAAATCTGCCTACAAAAGGTTAGTGCACATATGTATTTAAAACTCATTAATTCCATGTTAGAGATTTGAAATAGGTAAGAAATTGTGAAATAAATGAACCAAACTCATGTGTATGTCCACCATAGAATTCGGCAGCCTTAAGGAAGGAATGATTTTGATTGTTTTGATAGACTTAGAGTGGACTAGAAATGATGTTTAAGGTATATATCTACATGGATAATGAATTAGTGTGCTAACTAAAGCATCTTGTATGAATCATGCTGTGAAGCTAGGGTTTTGGGAGTAAAATGTGAACTTGGCTTATGAAATTGTTAAATAACATCCTAATGGTCAATTAGTGACCATTTGAGAAAATTTGACCATAATTTGGACAGAAATATAGCATGGCAAAGTGAATGAGTATGCTGCCTAGTGAGTGCAGCAGGGTGGCTGTGATTCCAGGCCACTTAGACAGCCATAAATTTGGCTGTGTTGGTCAATTGGTGTTTGGCCAATTAGACATGAAACTAGACTTATAATGGCACATTTTTGCTAAAGAAACCATGCCCAAAAGACCAAAGCAAGAGGACCAAAAGTTGGCCCCAATCCGGATACCCTGCAAACTGATTCTGCAGAATGACCAAATGAACAGTAATTTTTCATTTGGCCATAATTCACTGTAGATATGGTCAATTGACCTGAAATTTTTACAGCAACAAGATGAGACATAGACAAACAACTTTCATGAAGAAAACTACCCCAAATTATGACCAGAACCTAACCCAAATGGCAGTCACAATCACTGTTCATGGTACTATAGATTTGGTAAATTTTGTAGAATTGAAATCCGGCCAACTGTGGTTTTTGGACCATATCTGGAGCTACAAAACTCCAAATGGAGTGATTCAAAAAACTAAATTCAACTAGACAAAATAAGGAACAACTTTCATGTTTACCATTTCCTCAAATTCCCACTGAAACAGTGCTTAATGGAACAGTAAAGTTAGGCTTCAAAAACTGAAAATTCTGCCCTCTTGGTTTTAAGTTTAGAAATGGTATGGGTGCTCAATTCCAATAAGTTTTAAATGTAAAATGTGGTACATTGAGGGTGTCAAAACCAATGTACCTATTTTCTATCAAAAAGTC
The DNA here is from genome assembly GCF_030052815.1 of Hevea brasiliensis. NCBI lineage: Eukaryota > Viridiplantae > Streptophyta > Magnoliopsida > Malpighiales > Euphorbiaceae > Hevea > Hevea brasiliensis. Next base: position 35,834,752 of record NC_079500.1, read on the forward strand.
AACATTTTTGTTGACCAATGAGGTGAATAGTGACACAAAAACTTGAAATTCAAAAATTGAAGAATTTAAAAGTATCAAATGCCCTAGTATACCTAACAAGATTGGTTTGGATAGTTTGGCATGCCAATAGGGTTCGATTAGCGATCGCACATGGCATTATGCCATTCTGTGATTTTATGGCATTTAGACAAATTGACATTGTGTTGAGACACGGCCTCGTGCCTAATATTATTCTGACTTGTTAGCTGTTACATTTACTGCACACGAGATACATATGTGACTGATGGTGTGACGGCCCGAGGTACTTGATACCCAGTGCCAGTTTATCCGTTTATCCAGTCCAGTCATTTAGTATAGGTTACTTGGGCAACCAAATGAATGAAAGTGGACAAAGTTAATGATGTACAAATTCAAAACGAATAAAACATATACATTCACTACATATTTGTTTTCTTGCTATTTCTTTTATTTTATTATTGCACCACTAAGCATTATTGCTTAGCGCGTTGCTTTTGCCATGCGTAGGTTCTGGAGATACAGATCGTGAGCCCAGTAGACCGCAGACTGGGTGAGTCCATCATGCAGTTCTGCACAGTGTCCGTGTCACCTCAACTTCTGCAGTGCATCGGTAGGGCACTAAGTGTCATTTTGGTATTTTGTAACTAATTTTTATTTTCTCATATGTAATTGAACTTATGTAATGTATTTTGAGCTTCATGTAAATAATGAAGATTTGTGGTTATGTATGGAAAAATTTGAGTATTTATTCATTGCTTATACATGAGTACCCTGAGAAATGATTGATTGAAAAATATTGAGTTTGTGATGACGTTGGAGTTTGAGAAATGATTGAGTATGAATATTGGAAGTGTGTTTTTCACAGGTTCCGAAGAACTGTTTTCTCCATTTTTAGCCGGTACTCTGCCGGATTTTCTTTAAAATTTTCGGAACCTCAAATAAATAATAATTTTGATAAATGGCTTAAATAAATTATATTTCATAAACTATATTCAAAACTATGACAAAAATTAATTAAGTTAAAATAGAGTGTGCCGGTACACCGTGGGATATTGCTTACTCGGGTATACTGTACACGGGTAAGGGGTGTCACAGCGGCATCACATTTTACGGTTCGAAATTTGAGTTTAAAACGAATTCGCAGTCGTTCCCGAGAAGGTCACCCATCGCTGTGACTATCGGCTCGTTTAACTTCTTCTGTTCTGTTTTTCTTATTTATACTTACCTAATTGAACATTACTAATTATTTGTTTTTGTGGCTTATCTAGTTCTCTTAAGTGTGGTTCTAATCCCCTTAATTGTCCGGACCGACACTGGTCACCGGAACAGTGAAATCAACCAAGCTATGCAAACGGGGGTGTTACAGACCATGCCCAAAAACTGTCCTCAACTTGACCTAAAAACTGCTTGAACCCGGATAACCCTAATATGGACTTAGGAAAATAACCAAATAAACAGTAAATGTTCAAATGGCCATAACTTACTCTAAAAAGATTAGAATGACCTGATTTTTGGACCATTGGAAAGGTTAGACATATGAGTACATTTTTTATGAAGAACATAGAGCATAATTCTGCCCCTAACCTAACCAAATTGCTAGCATAATTTAGGTCACCAATTCTGTCCAGAACCAAACTGACCTGAAATTCTGGACTTGAACCTATCCGACCAGTTTTGGCAAAAATGCCATAACTTGGTCTAAAAAACTGCAAATGCAGTGAAACCAAAGCCAAAATATCTATCATACCTATAAATACAACTTTGGTATCTTGACCAAAACCCAGAACCTAATGGAACTAGGCCAATTAGCTAGGACAAGTCAGCATACCAAAACTTGAAATGAACCAAATAACCACTTAACTCCAGAATAGTGTTTATATCATAACTTTTAGTAGAAAACTCCAAATGGGATGAGCCTGACTATTTTGGAAACCTAAGAGATAGGGCTCCAACTTTGATTTAGGAACCTTCCTCAGATTTAGAGAGTAAGAATCCTAAAATGAGAGACAAATCCACTTACCTGAACCTGGAACCTGAAGTGTGACACCCCTTACCCGTCTACAGTGTAGCCGAGCAAGTTATGCCACTCAGTGTGTCGGAACACCAATTCATTTTTCAATTTCAATTAATCCTTTTTAATTCAGTTATTCATAATTTTTGATAAATCTAAATTTTTTCGCAAATTTTATAGAAAATCCGGCAGAGTGCCTGCTATAAATTGGAAAAACAGTTCTTCTGAACCTGTTAAAAACACTTCCAATAATATCATCACATTATTCTCAATCAACCTCCAATATATTCTCAACAATTTCTCAATTCACTTCAGTATCTCAAAAATTTAATTCAATTCAAAACACAATCAACTCAATGAAAAATGCTCAATTTATTACTGAACATATTCCATAGATACTTACATCAAAAGCATAATTACATGAACTTATAATATACATTACAGAAGGTTACAAAATACAAAATGTCAAAATATCAAAATGGCCTAATGTCCTACCAAATGCACTGCAATGTGAGGTGACTCTGAACTCTGAGTGCAGATATGAAGGCTCACCCTGTATGAGGTCTGCTGGACTCCCCAGCTATGTCTCCAGTACCTGCGCATGGCAAAAGCGACGCGCTAAGCAATTTCTGCTTAGTGGTGACAATATAAAATAAAATAAAACATGTATACAGAATGTATGTTTACATTTTGGGGTGAACTAAGTCTCAAATGGTTATTGCAATATGATTCAATTGAAGTTTGGTAAGATTTATTAATACTGCCCAAGTAACCTATACTAGTTGACTGGACTGGATAAACGGGTAAATTGGTACTGGGTACTAAGTACCTCCGACCATCACACCATCGGTCACATTGTGTCTCCCGGTGTGCAACAGAACAGCTAATAAGCTGTGATAATTATTGGGGATTAAACTCAAGTATAACAACTCAATATCATAGCCAAAGGCTATTATGTCACAGAATGGCATGGGAAGCCATGAAATACAAAATGGCATGAAGCCATATGCAGTACTGCTAATAGAATCCTATTGGCATGCCAACCTATCCAAACCAATCACATTAGGCCTACTAGGGCATTTAACACTTTCATTTATGTAATTCTTTGAAATTGAATTTTTTTATGATTACTATTCATTTCATTGGTCAACCAAAATGTTGACTTTTGCATTGGCAATAGGTAAATTAGTTTAAATATCATCAACATACCACATTTTGCATTTTAAACTTGTTGGTATTGGTTACCAATACCATTTCTAAGCTTAAAGTTAATTGAGCAAAAATTTCAGTTTTCATACCTTATCTTTTCTGTTCCATTGGTTACTGTTGCAGTGGGAATTTGGAAAAATGATAAACATGAAAGTTGTTTCTTATTTTGTCTAGTTGAATTTCCTTTTTTGAATCACTCCATTTGGAGTTTTGTAGCTCAAGTTATGGTCCAAAAACCACAACTGGCCAGATTGAAAATTTTCAGGGCTGACTATATCTACAGTGTAGTGAACAGTGATTGCAACTCAATTGTTGGATAGGTTCTTGTCATAATTTGGGGTAGGTTTCCTCATGAAAGTTGTTGGTCTATATCTCAGCTTGTTGCTGGTAAAATTTCAGGTCAATTGGACTTTTCTACATTGAGTTATGGCCAAATGAACAATCACTGTTCATTTGGTCATTCTGCAGAAATAGCCTGCAGGTTACCCGGATTTGAGCAAGTTTTTGGTCCACTTGGTTTGGTTTTATGGGCATGGTTCCTTCACCAAAGTCATGCCATTTTGTGTCTAGTTTCATGTACAATTAGCCAAACACCAATTGAACCTATACAAGTCAAGTTATGGCTGTCCAAACAAGCTGGACTCACAGCCACACAACTGCAGGTCACACAAGGCAGCCACATCAACCTCAAATCTCACAACCCAATTCACTTCATTTTTTATTCAAACCAAGCCAAATGGTCACTAATTGACCATTAAAACCTACTTCCATCATCACAAGATCAAATCTCATTCTTCAACCCAAACCCTAACTCAACAATTCAAAACCATGCATAATCATTGCATTTATCAATTCACTTATAAGTTACACTTTGGGGCAGCCATACTTACATGTTAGCTCCCCAAAAATTATCACCATATTACCCTAACCATGGCTGCCAAAATTAAGGGTTAGCATACCAATGTCTTTCATCAAATTTCTTTGTTATTTACTCACCTATATAGTTCTTAAACATGAAATTGAAGTGAAATTTAAGGTTTAGGTCACTAACCTCTTATGGAGTGGATTTTCCACTTGCTCAAAGTCTTGGTTTCCTTTTCTTTTTGCTCCAACAAGAATCACCAAGATGATAGAATGAATTTTTGTGTTAGCAATTAGGGTTTTTAGTGGAAGGAAGCAAGGAAAATGGAGGGAGGAAGGTTTGTTAATGGTGGAATGTGGGGAGGTGAGTGGGATGGCTTGAAGAAGAAGAGGGGCTGCTCTTTTTGGTTTCTAGAATTCTGCCTCCTTTATCCATTTTTATTGCATTTTAATTGTCTTGCTTAATTGTGATTGGCCATAGCATTTTTAATTACCTAAGCATGACATCATAATTCTCAATTTAGCTCCTTTTTCTTTCTTTTCTTTTCTACCAAATTTCAATTTAATTTTTAGCAATATTTATTCATATTTTATGTTATAATAATTGTTTACTTAACTGGACAAGTCGGCCAAAAATCAACTCTGAAGGCGAAATGACCAAAATGCCCTCCGTTTGGCTTAACGGGCAAAAATTGTTTGTACCGATTGAAAAATTTTTCTATATATTTTCTTGGTATTCTAATGCCATAAGAACCTCAATGACCCTTCTCTGGAGTCCCAATAATTATTTTATAATTTTTCCCTTGGGTCTAGGGCTCCTAGTTGCGAGAACCGCAACTTCTCACTAGGTTACCCATCGCTAGGGCACCGGCTCATTTAACTTGGTTGTATTTTATTTCTAAAATTTTTACTAAATTTTTCTTATTAATATTTGAGTTAATTATGATTCATCACTTTAGTTTAAATATTTTTCCGGACGTTCTAGCTGTCCGGACCTACACTGGTCACCGAAACAGTAGAATGTACGGAGTTGCTACAGGGAGGGTGTTACAACTCTTCCCTTCTAATTTAAATTTCGTCCTCGAAATTTACCTAATGCAAACAGTTGAGGGAACTATTGCCTCATCATCTATTCTCTTTCTCAAGTTGCCTCTTCAATGTTGTGGTGCCTCCAAAGCACTTTTACCAGTGGAATTTGTTTATTTCTCAGTTCCTTCACTTCTCGAGCTAGGATCCGTATAGGTTCCTCTTCATATGTCAAATCCAGTTGTACTTCAATTTCTTCCATGGAGATGACATGTGAAGGGTCTGAGCGGTATCTTCTGAGCATGGACATGTGGAACACGTTGTGGATCTTGTCCAGCTCTGGTGGTAAAGCTAGCCTGTAGGCTACTGGTCCCACACGTTCAATGACTTCATATGGGCCAATAAACCTAGGGCTCAACTTACATTTTCTTCCGAACCTCAATATTTTCTTCCATGGTGAAACTTTGAGAAATACTTTATCACCAACTGCATACTCTATCTCTTTTCTCTTCAGGTCGACATAAGACTTCTGTCTATCGGAGGCAATCTTCAGGTTAGCTTTGATTATTTTCACTTTTTCCTCAGTCTGTTTCACCAGGTCTGGTCCTACCAGCTTTTCTTCGCCCATTTCAGTCCAACACACTGGGGTTCTACATTTCCTTCGATACAGTGCTTCATACAAAGCCATTTGAATGCTAGCTTGGTAGCTATTGTTGTATGCGAATTCTGCCAGTGGGAGGTATCTTTCCCAACTTCCCTCAAACTCAATGACACAACTCCTCAGCATATCCTCAAGGACCTGACATATATTTCATGTTATTATTATTATTTCAGTTCAATATTTGCATTAGTTCAATCGGTTTCAGTTGTTTACCTGGATTACTCTTTCTGATTGCCCATCTGTCTGAGGATGGAAAGCCGTGCTAAAGCAGAGTTGTGTGCCCAAGGCTTCTTGCAACTTTTTCCAGAATGTAACACCCTCCCGGTAGCAACTCCGTACATTCTACTATTCCGGTGATCGGTGTAGGTCCGGACAGCTAGAACGTCCGGAAAAATATTTAAATCAAAGTGAGGGACCATAATTAACTCAAATATTAATAAGAAAAATTTAGGAAAAATTTTAGAAATAAAATACAACCAAGTTAAACGAGCCGGTGCCCAAGCGATGGGTAACCAGAGGTAAGTTGCGGTTCTCGCAACGAGGAGCCCTAGACCCAGAAAAAAATTCATAAAATAATTTTTGGGACTCCAGAGAAGGGTTATTGAGGTTCCCATGGCATTAGAATGCCAAGAAGATATTTAGAAAAAATTTTCAATCGGTACAGCCAATTTTGACCCGTTAAGCCAAACGGAGGGCATTTTGGTCATTTCGCCTTCAGAGGTGATTTTTGGCCGACTTGTCCAGTTAAGTAAATAATTAATATGACATAAAATATGAATAAATATTACTAAAAATTAAAGTGAAAATGAGTAGAGAAAATAAGAAAAGAAAATGAAAGAAAAACCTAAATATGACATCACATGATGTCATTTGGAAGGCTTCCACCAATCACAACCCAACAAGCCAAATTAAAAAGAGAAAAATGACAAATGAAGAAACAAATTTTCTGGTTCTTCTTCTTCATTTGGACATGAACCTCTTCTTCCATAGCTAAGTATATTCAAGCTTTTCAAAGCTTGATTCACCCATTTCTACCCAACAAAATCATAACCTAGCTTCACAAAAAATTAACCTAGCAACTTGAGTAACCTCTAGGCAGCCAAAGAAGAAGAAAGAAGGAGTTTGGGTAGTTTGAAATTCTGCCCTATTCAAGGTTAGTGCCTATTTACACTTAAATCTCTTTTAATTCATGTTAAAGACTTAAAGTGAGTAAGGTTTTGTGAATTAAATGAATGGAATCTATGTATATGGACCCTATGAATTTTCGGCAGCCCTAGGAAGGAATGAGTTTGATTGTATTAATGGACTTAGAGTGAATTGGAGATTATGTTTAAAGTGTATACATATATATATACATGAATGAAAGAGTTAACTAAAGAAATTGTGAAAACCATGACTTTGAGCTAGGGTTTAGGAGTGAAAATTTGACTTTGCTTATGAAATTGTTAAAGAACATTCTAATAGTCAATTAGTGACCATTTGAGGTAAGTTGACCATAATTAGGAGTGAATTATTGCATGGCAAAATGGAATGGGCAGGCTGCCCCATGAGTGCACCAGGGTGACTGAAATTTCAGTCCACTTGGACTGCCATATCTTGGGTTGTGTTGGTCCAATTGGTGTTTGGCCAATTGGACATGAAACTAGGCTTATAATGGCACATTTTTGCTGAAGAAACCATGCCCAAAAGACCAAAGCAAGAGGACCAAAAGTTGGCCCCAATCCGGATACCCTGCAACAGCACCTGCAGAAATGACCAAATGAACAGTAACTGTTCATTTGGCCATAACTCACTGTAGATATGGTCAATTGACCTGAAATTTTTACAGAAACAAGTTAAGACATAGAAAAACAACTTTCATGAAGGAACCTACCCCAAATTATGGCCAGAACCTATTCAAATATGCAATCACAGTCACTTTTCATGTTACTGTAGATATGGTAATTTCTGCAGAATGGAAATCCGGCCAGCTGTGGTTTTTGGACCATATCTGGAGCTACAAAACTCTAAATGGAGTGATTCAAAAAAAGAAATTCAACTAGACAAAATAAGGAACAACTTTCATGTTTACCATTTCCTCAAATTCCCACTACAACAGTGCCCAATGGAATAATAAAGTTGGGCTACAAAAACTGAAAATTCTGCTTCCCTTGGTTTAAACTTGGAAATGGATTTGTTGACTTATTCCAACAAGTTTTAAATGCAAAATGTGGTAAATTGAGAGTGTTAAAACCAATGCACCTATTTTCTATGCAAAAGTTAACTTTTTGTTGACCAATGAAGTGAATAGTGACATCAAAAGTTGAAATTTACAAATTGAAGAATTTTAAAGTATCAAATGCCCTAGTATACCTAACAAGATTGGTTTGGATAATTTGGCATGCCAATAAGGTATTGTTTTAGTAGTACTGCGAAAGGCTTTATGCCTGTATTCATGGATTTATGCCCGTATTCATGGCTTTTATGCCAGTATTCATGGCTTTTATGCCCGATCATGTGATATCATGGCTTTTTAGCCATACTGACTGCATACGTGGTTGACGTTCTGCGTCCCATGGTATGACGGCCCGAGGCACCGCGGTGTCCAGCGCCAACGACCCGTTATCCTGTCCAGTCGTCCAGTATAGGTTACTTGGGCAACCAAATGAATGAAAGTGGACAAAGTTAACGAAAAGAAAAAAAAAAGGGAATATACAAATGCAAAACAAATAAGGCATATACATTAAATACACATTTAGTTTCTGCTATTTTCTTTTATTTTATTATTGCACCACTAAGCTTTATGCTTAGCGTCACTTTTCCAACGCGTAGGTACTGAAGATTTGGACAGAGGGCCCAGTAGACCACAGATTGAGTAAGGCCGTTCACAGTTCTGCATAGTGTCCGTGTCACCTCACAGGCTACAGTGCATTGGTAGGACACTAGGTTTTATTTTGGTATTTTGTAACTAATGTTTATTTTCTCATATGTAATTGAACGTATGTAACATATTTTGATGTTCATGTAAATAATGAAAATTGTATTTGTGAATGGAAGAGTGAATGTCTATTTATGACTTGTACATGATTAACAAATGAGATGAATGATTGAGAAATGAATGTGAACTGAAAAATATTGAGATTTTGATAAATGGAGTTGAGATGAATGAATAAGAATATAGGAAGTGTTTTTCACAGGTTCCGAAGAACGGTTTTCTCCATTTTTAGTCGGTACTTTGCCGAATTTTCTATAAAATTTTCGGAACCTCAAATAAATTATAATTTCGAAAAAAAGGCTTAAATAAATTATATTTCATAAATTATATTCATAAATATGACAAAAAAATTGATTAAGGTAAAATTAGAGTGTGCCGATACACCGTGTAACATTGCTTACTCGGATGTACTGTACACGGGTAAAGGGGTGTCACACAGAATCTCGATGTAAACCTTGGGTCTCGGTCAGATATGATGGAAAGTGGGATTCCATGTAGTCTAACTATCTCACTGATATACAATTCTGCTAGCTTTTTCAGTGAGTAGTCAGTCCTAACTGGCAGAAAATGTGCTGACTTCGTCAATCTATCCACTATCACCCACACTGCACCATGCTTCCTTTGGGTGAGAGGTAGACCACTAACAAAATCCATAGTGACCCTGTCCCATTTCCATTCAGGTATGCTTATAGGCTGTAGCAATCCTGATGGAACTTGATGTTCTACCTTAACTTGCTGACATGTCAAGCATTTAGTCACATAGTCAGCTATATCCCTCTTCATACCAGGCCACCAATAATGAGGCTTCAAATCATTATACATTTTTGTGCTCCCCGGGTGCATAGCATAAACACTCGTGTGTGCTTCTTTCAGAATACTAGTCTTCAGTTCCCCATCATCTGGTACACACACTCTTCCTCTGTAGTATAGACACCCATCTGCTTTCACCTCATATTCAGTTTCCTTCCCCTCAGGAATTTTAGCCATAATAGCCATTGGTTTTTCATCTGCCTTCTACCCATCTTGTATTTGCTGTAGTGGGGTTGGCCTCACTTGCAACTCAGCCAAAATAGCTCCATCTTGAGCTAAGGACAGACAGGCATTTAGTGATCTTAAAGCTGTGATGGACTTTCTGCTTAAAGCATCAGCAACTACATTTGCCTTCCCAGGATGATAATCTATCACACAATCATAGTCCTTCAGGAACTCAATCCATCGCCTTTGTTTAAGGTTGAGCTCTTTCTGAGTTGTCAAATATTTTAGACTTTTGTGGTCTGTGTAAATGTAGCACTTTTCACCATATAATTAGTGCCTCCATATTTTCAGCGCGAAGATAATTGCTGCAAGCTCTAGATCATGGGTAGGGTAATTCTATTCATGTGGCCTTAGCTGCCTGGAAGCATAAGCGACCACCTTCCCCTCTTGCATCAATACACACCCTAACCCATTATGAGAGGCATCACTGTAGACCACAAAGTCCTTTCCCGACACTGGCTGTGTTAACACTGGTGCCTCTGTCAACATAGCCTTTAACCTCTCAAAACTAGCCTGACATTTGTCATTCCAGTTAAATCTGATATTCTTGTGTAACAACTTGGTCATTGGAGCAGCTATTAAGGAAAATCCATTCACAAATCTTCTGTAATACCCAGCTAGCCCCAAGAAACTTCTGACCTCAGTTGCATTTCCGGGAGGCTTCCATTCCATCACTGCTTCTATCTTTTTGGGATCTACTCTAATCCCCTCAGCTGACACTATGTGTCCAAGGAAGGAGATTTCACTCATCCAGAAGTCACATTTGGATAGCTTAGCATACAGCTTCTTTTCTCGCAGGGTTTGCAGAACAATCCTCAAATGTTCATCATGTTCTTCCCTGGTCTTGGAATACACCAGAATATCATCAATAAAGACCACTACAAACCGATCTAAGTATGGATGGAAGATACGGTTCATAAGGTCCATAAATGCTGCTGGTGCATTTGTTAACCCAAACGGCATCACTAGAAATTCATAGTGCCCATACCGAGTTCTGAATGCAGTTTTTGACACATTTGCATCCTTTACCCTCAGCTGATGATACCCTGATCTGAGATCAATTTTTTAAAATACACCGGCTCCTTTCAACTGATCAAACAGATCGTTGATTCTGGGCAATGGATATTTATTCTTCACAGTTACTTTATTCAACTGTCGGTAATCAATACACAACCTCAAAGTTCCATCCTTTTTCTTCACAAATAGTACCGTAGCTCCCCATGGTGACACACTGGGGCGTATGAACCCCTTATCAAGTAACTCTTGCAACTGAGTTTTCAACTCCCTCAATTCAGTGGGTGCCATCCTATAAGGAGCAATGGAAATGGGTGCTATACCCGGCATTACCTCAATAGCAAACTCGACTTCCCTTTCTGGTGGTAAACCAGGCAACTCTTCAGGAAATACATCTGGGAAGTCTCTTACTGTGGGTATATCACTCAGGTTTGGCTTAGCTTGCCTAGTATCAACCACATGTGCTATGTAAGCTTCACAGCCTTTTCTCATCATTCTTCTTGCAACTGTGGCTGAGATAACATTGGACAGGAAATCTGTCCTTTCACCCACAACAGTGATCTCATTACCCTCAGAAGTTTTCAAAGAAATTCTCTTCAATTTGCAATCAACTATTGCCTGATGACGTGACAACCAGTCCATTCCCAAAATCACGTCAAACTCGTGGAAGGGCAACTCAATTAGGTCTGCCGAGAATTCATAACCCTGAATCCTCAACGGGCACCCTTTATACACCTTATTCACCACCATACTGTGGCCTAGTGGATTTGTGACCATAATGTCTTGATCACTCTCCTCTACTGGAACTCCCCTCTCTACGGGTAGTTTGATGCAAATGTAGGAATGAGTGGATCCTGGATCCACCAATGCATGTACAGAAGTGTTGTAGAGGGAAAACGTACCCCTGATGACATACGGGGCATCTCGCTCCTCCTTAGCTCAGATGGCATAGGCCCTAGCTGGTATTCTAGTGTCTGGCCTCTCAGCTGACTCAGATGCAGGCCTTAGTGATGGACCAGCTGTCTCAGGTTTACCAGGTTTCCTACCCCTTTGTGGTGCAGGAGCAGGTCTATCAGTTTGTGTTGGAGCAACAGTAGTAGTCCTCTTTGGACATTTCTTGATCTAGTGTTCTGTAGATCCACACCGCAAGCATGCACTGGTCACTCGCCAACACTCCCCCTTATGTCACTTCTGACAGTACTGACAGGCAGAAGATGCAGGGGCTGGTCCCCCTAAACACCGTCCCTGGAGAGCTTCCCATTGATGGTGTGGGCTGGCCTCTCCTAGGTGTGAACTACGGTCTGGGCCCCTGAGACTGACCCTGACCCTGTGGTGGTCCTGAACTCTGAGCAGGAGGACCCTTACTCTTCTTACTGGGAGCAGAAAATGCACTAGACTGACCTGGACCCCTCTTCTGCTGTCTTTCCCTTCTGTTTTGTTCATTGATTCTGACCCTTTCCACTTTTGATGCTGCATTTACCAGTTTAGCGAAATCCGTAATCTCTAGTGCTGTGATCATAACTTTGATGTTGTCATTGAGCCCTTCCTCAAACCGTCTGCACCTCTCTGCCTCTGTAGGGACTATCTCCCTCCCATATCTACTCAGTCTGACAAATTCACGCTCATACTCAGCTACTGACAACTGTCTCTGTCTCAGACTGATAAATTCCCTTCTTCGCTCCTCTAAATACACTTTGCTAATATATTTCTTCCTGAACTCTGTGAGGAAGAATTTCCAGGTGATCCGTTTAGGTTGCACCTCACTGGTTACTGTGTCCCACCACTGATATGCATCATCCTGAAGTAGGGACACAGCACCCACCAGGTTTTGCTCGGGGGTGCAGTTTAGTTGTTTCAGTACTCTGATGGTTCTGTCCAACCAATTTTTTGCAGCCATGGGATCATCCTCCCTCTTTCCAAAGAAGTCTATAGCCCCATGTTTTCGTAATTTCTCCAGATGAGATTTTTGTGGTGCTGGTGGAGGTTGTGGCTGTGGTTGTGGTGATGGAATTTCCCCCATCATTTGCCGGTAGAACTCGGTCATTTGCTGGAATAGAGCAAACTGAGGTTGGGCAGGTGCCTCAGCTGCTGGTGGAGCAGATTCTCTCCTGCCCCCAGACTCAGCCTTTGGTGGAGCATGACTCTCCACTTCTTCATCAACTGCTCTTTGCGAAGCAGGATCCATAACCTATTCAAAATGAGAAAACAAACAGATCTACATCAGTGTCACCTCAACACTCACAAAAGCAATGCAATGGTATGTACTCTATCTAGACCCAGAAACGCCTAAACCGAAGCTCTGATACCACTAAATGTGACACCCCTTACCCGTCTATAGTGTAGCCGAGCAAGTTATGCCACTCAGTGTGTCGGAACACCAATTCATGTTTCAATTTCAATTAATCCTTTTTAATTCAGTTATTTGTAATTTTTGATAAATCTAAATTTTTTCGTAAATTTTATAGAAAATCCGTGAGTCTGCTTATAAATTGGAAAAACAGTTCTTCTGAACCTGTTAAAAACACTTCCAATAATATCATCACATTATTCTCAATCAACCTCCAATATATTCTCAACAATTTCTCAATTCACTTCAGCATCTCAAAATTTTAATTCAATTCAAAACACAATCAACTCAATGAAAAATGCTCAATTTATTACTGAACATATTCCATAGATACTTACATCAAAAGCATAATTACATGAACTTATAATATACATTACAGAAGGTTACAAAATACAAAATGTCAAAATATCAAAATGGCCTAATGTCCTACCAAATGCACTGCAATGTGAGGTGACTCTGAACTCTGAGTGCAGATATGAAGGCTCACCCTGTATGAGGTCTGCTGGACTCCCCAGCTATGTCTCCAGTACCTGCGCGTGGCAAAAGCGACGCGCTAAGCAATTCTGCTTAGTGGTGACAATATAAAATAAAATAAAATAAAATAAAATAAAACATGTGTACAGAATGTATGTTTACATTTTGGGGTGAACTAAGTCTCAAATGGTTATTGCAATATGATTCAATTGAAGTTTGGTAAGATTTATTAATACTGCCCGAGTAACCTATACTAGTTGACTGGACTGGATAAACGGGTAAACTGGTACTGGGTACTAAGTACCTCGGACCATCACACCATCGGTCACATTGTGTCTCCCGGTGTGCAACAAAACAGCTAATAAGCTGTGATAATTATCGGGGATTAAACTCAAGTATAACAACTCAATATCATAGCCAAAGGCTATTATGTCACAGAATGGCATGGGAAGCCATGAAATAAAAAATGGTATGAAGCCATATGCAGTACTGCTAACAGAACCCTATTGGCATGCCAACCTATCCAAACCAATCACATTAGGCCTACTAGGGCATTTAACACTTTCATTTATGTAATTCTTTGAAATTGAATTTTTTTATGATTACTATTTATTTCATTGGTCAACCAAAATGTTGACTTTTGCATTGGCAATAGGTAAATTAGTTTAAATATCATCAACATACCACATTTTGTATTTTAAACTTGTTGGTATTGGTTACCAATACCATTTCTAAGCTTAAAGTTAATTGAGCAAAAATTTCAGTTTTCATACCTTATCTTTACTGTTCCATTAGTTACTGTTGCAGTGGGAATTTGGAAAAATGATAAACATGAAAGTTGTTCCTTATTTTGTCTAGTTGAATTTCCTTTTTTGAATCACTCCATTTGGAGTTTTTAGCCTCAAGTTATGATCCAAAAACCACAACTGACCGGATTGAAAATTTTCAGGGCTGACCATATCTACAGTGCAGTGAACAATGACTGCAACTCAATTGTTGGATAGATTCTAGTCATAATTTGGGTTATGTTTCTTCATGAAAGTTGTTGGTCTATATCTCAGCTTATTGCTGGTAAAATTTCAGGTCAATTGGACCTTTCTACATTGAGTTATGGCTAAATGAACAATCACTATTCATTTGATCATTCTGCAGAAACAGCATGCAGGTTACCCGAATTTGAGCAAGTTTTTGGTCTACTTAGTTTAGTTTTATGGGCATGGTTCCTTCACCAAAGTTGTGCCATTTTGTGTCTAGTTTCATTTCCAATTGGCCAAACACCAATTGAACCTCTACAAGTCAAGTTATGGCTGTCCAAACAAGCTGGACTCACAGCCACACAACTGCAGGTCACACAAGGCAGCCACATCAACCTCAAATCCCACAACCCAATTCACTTCATTTTTTATTCAAACCAAACCAAATGGTCACTAATTGACCATTAAAACCTACTTCCATCATCACAAGATCAAATCTCATTCTTCAACCCAAACCCTAACTCAACAATTCAAAACCATGCATAATCATTGCATTTATCAATTCACTTATAAGTTACACTTTAAGGGCAGCCATACTTGCATGTTAGCTCCACAAAAATTATCACCATATTACCCTAACCATGGCTACCAAAATTTAGGGTTAGCATACCAATGTCTTTCATCAAATTTCTTTATCATTTACTCACCTATATAGTTCTTAAACATGAAATTGAAGTGAAATTTAAGGTTTAGGTCACTAAACTCTTATGGAGTGGATTTTCCACTTGCTCAAAGTCTTGGTTTCCTTTTCTTTTTGCTCCCACAAGAATCACCAAGATGATAGAATGAATTTTTGTGTTAGCAATTAGGGTTTTTAGTGGAAGGAAGCTAGGAAAATGGAGGGAGGAAGGTTTGTTAATGGTGGAATGTGGGGAGGTGAGTGGGATGGCTTGAAGAAGAAGAGGGGCTGCTCTTTTTGGTTTTTAGAATTCTGCCTCCTTTATCCATTTTTATTGCATTTTAATTGTCTTGCTTAATTGTGATTGGCCATAGCATTTTTAATTACCTAAGCATGACATCATAATTCCCAATTTAGCTCCTTTTTCTTTCTTTTCTTTTCTACCAAATTTCAATTTAATTTTTAGCAATATTTATTCATATTTTGTGTCATAATAATTATTTACTTAACTGGACAAGTCGGCCAAAAATCACCTATGAAGGCGAAATGACCAAAATGCCCTCCGTTTGGCTTAACGGGCCAAAATTGTCTGTACCGATTGAAAAATTTTTCTATATATTTTCTTGGCATTCTAATACCATAAGAATCTCAATGACCCTTCTCTGGAGTCCCAATAATTATTTTATAATTTTTCTCTCGGGTCTAGGGCTCCTAGTTGCGAGAACCGTAACTTCTCACTAGGTTACCTATCGCTAGGGCACCGACTCATTTAACTTGGTTGTATTTTATTTCTAAAATTTTTACTAAATTTTTCTTATTAATATTTGAGTTAATTATGGTTCCTCACTTTAGTTTAAATATTTTTTCGGACGTTCTAGCTGTCCGGACCCACACTGGTCACTAGAACAGTAGAATGTACGGAGTTGCTATAGGAAGGGTGTTACATGAGGCACAAGGTACTTGAGTCCAGGCCAGTTAGTTTGCCATAATTAATTTTACAAAACTTGAAAATTTGTAAATCTTAAATCCGAGTGATCCTAAGACATAGGGTAAAAACTTCTATGAAGAACATTAGGCCTAAAAGTGGCTGTAACATGTTCAAATAATTAGATAAAGTTTGACTCCAGAATCTGCCTGGTTCTGGAACTAGAATGAGTTAATGAACCAGTTTTGGTTATTTAACCATAACTTAAGTTCTAAAACTCCAAATGACATGATTCAAAAAAGAAAAAAAACGACAAGACATAGAGGAACAACTTCCATGAAGGAAGTGTGGCCAAACAGTGGCCACATCTTAACCAATTTGCTAGATGAATTTAATATACCAAATCTGGACCTTGAGAAAGGTTTATAAAATAACTTGGCACATGATATGGAATGAACTAAAGTAATTTGCTAAACATAAAAATAACATAAATATGCATGTAGGACTTATCTTTCCCATTAAAAGTGACATAAAAATGCTATGAAATAGTACTAGTATATAACATGAATTAATGAAACTATAAATACTTAATAATTCTACTTTGCCCAAAGTATACCTAGACTTATTTATATAGTATGGATCAATTGATATACCAATTAGGGACTACAGATTGCAGTACTGCCCATATGAATGATCATTGACAGACAACATATATCTGAGATGGTTGTTCTACTAGCTTTATGCTTGCCCGCTGGCCTAGTGCCTGACATGACCTTTGTATACTTGATAGACATACGGATGTATAACTAGTATACTCCCGTGTATCCAGTCTTTATAGTCTATCATAGGTCACTTGGCACAGATATGAGTAATACACTTTAAATTTAAATAAGTACATGAAAAGATCACTATTATGGATTTAATAAGACTGAATATGAAATATATGAATAAAAAGATCCTGATAAATTATTTGCTCCCAAAGTTCCTCAAATATGTAATTAATTAAAAAATTTAGGAAATTTTATATGGAATAATTATTTCAATTATTAGTTATTTTTATTTCAATTATTGCACCACTAAGCAGAAATGCTTAGCACGATGAATTGTTTCTCGCGTAGGTACAGGAGACCACCACCAACAACAGCAGTAGCAATAGAGCACCGATAGAGGATTGATCAGATTTGCTAGAGTGTTGGTGTCACCTCATCAGTTATTTTAGTAGGGCTCATGTATATATTAGATGTTGCATTTTGATCATTGTACATAAGTAAATGTTGTAAATCATTTTGAGATATATAATTAAATTTTTGGATTGTATATAAATTGTACATTAGTGTATATAAATTTTATATGAATGAAATGAAATTTACTTTCTTAAAAATTTTATGAATAATTAGATGATATGACATGACATATAAAAAAAATGAGATGGATAGTATAATATATGATATGAAATTGTTTTTAACAGGTGAATGGTGGAACCCGCCATACACTAATAAAACAGAGGAGACTCTGTTTGGGTCTTCACAAAAATAAAATGTGATAAAAAAAATTTCCACACATGGAATAATATAAATAAATGGAATTTAAATTAATACAGTATAAGACAAGATTAGATAGGGTGCTCTGGCAACGAATGTAGTACACCTTTCTCGACTACACTATAGACGGGTGAGGGGTGTTACAAGTTCTATAGGCTGGCCAAATTTTTCAAGATGCTCAATCATGCATAATTTCTTCATTTTTCATTAAATTCCACCATAACTCAACTTAAATTCATGACTAAAACAAGATGAAAGTTGAAAACTGCACTAACCTCACTTGTGATCAATTCCAAACTTCCCAAACTTCAAATTTTCCTCTCCTTTTTGCTCCCAAATCCTTTACTAAGGTGAATAATCATGGAAGGAAGCCCTCATGGTGGTTTGGCCAACAAAGGAAAGAAGAAGAAGAAGAAGATAAGTGTTTCTTTAGTCAATTTTGTCTTATGCCTAAGTTTTTATCCTCTTATGTTTATGTGTTAAATTTTTATTTGTACAGTCATGCTTAGGTCATAAATCTCATTTTATTTTCTATTCTTTCTTTTCCCATTTCCATTTCACAAATCTTGATTTTTATTCATTTTAATTGTTTTGTTTCACTCATTTTGATTGATATTTAGGTCAAAATTCATCTTTGAGGGTGAAATGACTAAAATGTCCTTCATTTGTTTCATGACATCACAATTGCCTTTACCAATTAGTATTTAAATTTCTTACATTTCCTTGACCTTTTATTGTCATCAAAACCTCATAGATCCTTCAATTAAGTCCCAAATATCTATCTCACAGGATTCTCCACAAGTTTGGGGTTGTCAATTGTATTTGCAGTCACTTTCCGTTAGGGTTACCCATCGCCGGAGCCTCGGCTCCTTTAACCTATATAAATTTCGTTTCTTTGATTCCTCAATTTTTGCTTACCTTTATTTAATTTATTTATGACTCTTCACTCTAGGTTAAGTATAGTTTCAGACATTCTGGCTGTCCGAACAGACATTAGTCACCGAAACAGTAAAATGTACGGATTACCTAAAGTGAGGGCGTTACATTAATATTGTCTATCATTCACCCATCTATTTTTAGTTTTATTATGTGTAAAAAGGTAAAGGACCACAATGTCTAATACTGTACTCGTCTCTCCTCTTATTCTATATAAGAGAGGGTTGTAATGTGTTTACATCATCATCAGATAATACGATCATTGTTTTCTCTATTCCATGGCTTCATTCTAAATCTCCTTTTTCTCCTAAAAATCTGAGTTTATTTCTTATTCAGATACTCCTCTATCAAGACATTAGTATGCTCTATACTTACCTCTCTTAAGGAAACCATATATCAAAAAATGTTACAATAATCATCTATCTGCTACGGTCCTTTCAATCTGATTTATGTAATAATGCAAAAGGGCAAAGTCTTAAGACTAAGTGTTATGTTTGACTATTGTATCTCAATATCACAAGAGTATTATATTTATCCAGATAAAAGGCTTTCCGCCAATAATAACTTTTTATATTTTTATATGATTAAATATCATCTTGACAAAATTAGTAAATTTTATAATATAATAATATTTTATTTGTATTTTAAAATTTATTGTGTTTGATCAATATTACCTAATATGAATAAATAAAAATATTATTAAAAAATAATTAAAATCTTTAACCATGAAAAAGAAACCTCACTGGTCACTGGGATTGACAGAAGCAGGCTCCGGTGGAATATTTTGTTTACCAATACTGTCAAAAGCAAATGGATGGTAACAACAAATATCGTCGTCTGATTGTGCATTTCAAAATTCCCAACACCACCCACCTCAACAAATTATATATATGCAATAGAGTACTGCTAAATAGCTCAATTTGAGCTAGCTCAAATGATACTAATGTATATAGTTTTACTATTATACCCTTAAAAGAAAGAGAGAAAACAGCTTAAAAATAACTTAAAAGCTTGAAATTGGTGAGGTAGCTTATTTAATGGCTCATGCAAAGGAAAATGTGCATGCAATAAGCTATTATTGCTTGCAGCCATGCACACCATTCAAGAACTGATGATTCGAGAAGTGTGTCTATTGCATTAATGCATGCACATATGAGCTACTACATGCAGCAGTGATGAGCTAGCATAATAAATTAGATTGCAGAGAAGAATTAGATATAAATGTAAAAATAAATATTACTGGACATGATATATAATTTTGACAAATAAAATTTATATTTTTGAAAAAAATAATATATATATATATATATATATATACACATTAGAGCTTGTATAATATATATATATATATATTTCATGCAATAAAATGTTAAATGAGGGTAAGTAGCCCGACTGGCATAGAAGTAAGCATTCCAGCGTGGTTCAGGGTTCGAACCTTCCTTATGTCAAATGTCATTTATAAGCGCACCTAACACAATACATTCTTTATATATATATATATATATATATTTTTTTTTTTCGTTGATTTAAAAAGTGGATGAGGGCTAATAGTCCGATTGGCACATGCTCCCAAGCATAAGATAAAGGTTTTAGAGTTCGATCCCTCCATTTGTCCCTTTTTTTTTTCTTTTGTGATTCTTTATAATTATTTTCATTCCAAAATATAATATTAAATTATGATGATTGTAAGTATTTTTAAATTCTAATTAACATTTGTCCTTAAAATTATAATATAACAAATTTTTTGATTTAAAATTATAAGATATATATATAAATTATTTATTTATATATACCTAGTTTTACAGTATTAACACCACTTCACTACTATTAGAATAATCACCTATACAACGATCAATCGTTAAATCAACATCACTGCTACAATCACCACGTGTACAATATTACCACGATTATCATCACTAAATTATTGTTTTTAATTTAAATATAGAGGGAGCTAGTTAAAGATATTTAGAGAATGATAGAAATAAAAAGAGCTATAGACAAAGATATTAAGATTATCATATATATAAAGAGAAATAGAGGGAGAGAGATATATATAGAAATGTATAAATCAATATGTGTTGATTTTGAAATAACTATTGTGTGTGTGTGTGTGTATACAAAAATTTATCGGATGAGAGCTAATAGTCCAATTGGCACATGCTCCCAAGCATAAGGTAGAGGGTTTAGGATTCGATCCCTTCATTTGTCCCCTTTTTTTTTTTCTCTCTTTTGTGATTTTTTATAATTCTTTTCATTAAAAAATATAATATTAAACTATAATAATTGGAAGTATTTTTAAACCCTAATTAACACTTTTCCTTAAAATTATAATATAACAAATATTTAAATTTAAAATTATAATATATATATATATATATATATATATATATATATATATATATATATATAAATCATTTACTTATATACACCTAGTTTTATAGTATTAACAACACTTCACTACTATTAGAATAGTCACATATACAACTATCAATAGTTAAATCAGCACCACCGCTATAATCACCACGTGTACAATATTACTACCATTATCATCATTAAATCATTGCTTTTAATTTAAATATAGAGGGAGATAGTCAAAGATATTTAGAGAATGATAGAAATAAAATGAGTTATAGATAGATATATTAAGATTATCATATAAATAAATAGAGGGAGAGAGATAAAGATGTGGAGAGAGATATATAGAAATGCATAAATCAATATGTATTGATTTATGCATTTCTATATATCTCTCTCCACATCTTTATCTCTCTTTTCCTCTATTTATCTTTATATATATGATATATAGAAATGTATAAATCAATATATGTTGATTTATTGATTTATACATTTCTATATGTCTCTCTCCACATCTTTATCTCTCTCCCTCTATTTATTTTTATATATATGATAATCTTAATATATCTATCTATAACTCATTTTATTTCTATCATTCTCTAAATATCTTTGACTATCTCCCTCTATATTTAAATTAAAAGCAATGATTTAATGATGATAATAGTAGTAATATTGTATACGTGGTGATTATAGCAGTGGTGCTGATTTAACTATTGATTGTTGTATAGGTGATTATTTTAATAGTAGTGAAGTGATGTTAATACTATAAAACTAGATGTATATAAGTAAATGATTTATATATATCTTATAATTTTAAATTTAAACATTTGTTATATTATAATTTTAAGGAAAAGTGTTAATTAGGGTTTAAAAATACTTCTAATTATTACAGTTTGATATTATATTTTTTAATGAAAAGAATTATAAAGAATCATAAATAAAAAAAAGGCAAAGGAAAGATTCGAACCCTGAACCCTCTACCTTATGCTTGGGAGCATGTGCAATCGGGCTATTAGCCCTCATCCGCTTTTCAAATCAACGAAAATATATATATACATATATAAAAAACGTATTGTGTTAGGTGTGCTTATAAATGGAAAAAAATAATATCTAATATAAAGAGGGCTCAAACCTTGAACTACGCTGAGATGCATGCTTCTATGCCAATCAGACTACTTGCCCTCATCCAACATTTTATTGCATGAAATATATATATCATACAAGCTCTAATGTGTGTGTTTGTATATATATATATATAATATTTTTTTTTGAAAATATAAATTTTATTTGTTAAAAGTGTATATCATGTCAAGTAATATTTATTTTTACATTTATATCTATCTATATTCATATAATTTGCAAATAAATGATTTAAATAACGATAATAGTGGTGATTGTAAACCGTGGTGATTTGAGTGTTTATGGAGTATATATGATTTAAAATATATATGGTGAAATTTATATCATATTTTAATATTTTATATACTGAAAAAATATAAATATAACTAGTTTGACCGTCACCCTACTTACACTAATCAATCACCGCCATCATTATCACTCTAACACCACTATCAAATTTCAAACCAATTTTAATATGATACTTACTTTAATATCAATATTTATTGTTACAATATTTAATTTCATTTTTAAAATGCTATTTACTTCATTTCAATTAATATATATCAAATTTATATCATATTTCAAGTTAAAAAAAATAAATATTGTAACACCCCAAAATTTTAAATTTTTATTATTTTATGAACATTTTTGGTATTTTAATTCTATTTAAATTTCAGGAATTTTTTTGAGATTTTTCGGATTTTAAAAATCGGGTTCGATTTTCCAAAAATATAAACTTTGATGATTTTTAAAAATTAATTTAAAGACCACGTGGCAAAACTAAAAATATATTTGGAATCTACGTATTTTTCTGAGTTTTCTGGAATTTTTTTCGGAATTTTTGGACCTCGTTTTCGGTCCCGAGGCAGAGTAAAAATTCAAAATTTTGTATCCTGAATCGGACTGGCCGAATCGAACCGGACCGAATCAGACCGGTCGAATCGGACCGGCTCCCTTTTTCTTCTTCCCTTTTCTTCCGCGCGTCCCGACCTCCTCCCCTTTTTTTCTTTCTTTTCTCTCTCCTCCTGCCCTGCTGGCGACCACCTCCCCACCAACTCACGGCTCACCACCACGACCATCCCACCGTGCCGCCCGAATAGCCGAAAAACGCGCGCAAACGCCCTCCCCTGCGCGCGCGACGTTTCAACTTTCCGGCCCAAATCCGGCCGATCCGGCTACCAATCGGACCGGGTCTTGTGTCTAAAATCATCTACTCGGCGAGAGCTTTCCATAGACACCAAGAACACCAAAATCCATCGAGCGGTTTGTCCAATTTTTGCCCGGGAAGTTTTAGCCCATTTTGACTTTCGGGCTAGATTTCTCACAAACCGTGAATTCCACGAGAAAACTTAGAGTACCAGAGCGCTCCACTCGTCGAGAGCTTAGCGGCGAAATAAATTTCAAATTTTTTCGACACCGTTTTTCGGTGGGTCCCACGGAACTTCGCAGTGTCTTTTCGAGCATTAAATGAGCTTAGAAAATTCTGAAAAATTTATGTACTAACCCCCGTGTTGTGGGCTTCGTGTAGGTATCCTCAATTCGCGGAAATTCGGCGATTGGCCAAGATGCAGTAAATTTGGGCGATGGACCGTTCTGGAAAAGTCTCCGAATTGGACTGAGGTTTTGGCTACCCCCCATTGTCAGACGTCCCGAGCGCGTCCCTGAAGTCGGAATCGGCAAAGGTAAACACGAACCTTGCTTTTTCGTAATTTTCTAGTGCTTAAATAGGATTAAAAATCCATAAAATATTCGTGGTAGCTCAGAAAATTATGATTCTTTTTGCAATAGCCTAGTAATATTGCTAAGGACCGCGGGGCAAAGTTTTAGAATTTTTAGAGCTTGTTTGGGTAGTTTTTGCAAAAATGATCAATTATAAGGACTAAATTGAAATTTTACATATTGTGATGGATGACTGATTTGATGGGCCCAGGAGGGGCTGTGTGATGTGATTGGATTGTGGATATATGGATTGTGAATATAGAAGTGTGTTTTGAGCCCTTTTGCAGGTTGGGTAGGTCCTAGGTATAGGGGAGACTCTGCCGGATTTTCGGCACGACTTAGGATGTATTTGGTCTTTTCTTGATTGTATCGAGTCATTTATATTAAAAATTGTAATGTAATTATCAGGTGAGCCTGGACAGCCTTCTTCCTCCGCCCAGCCGCCACAGTGACCGTTGTCAAGTCTGTGAGTAAAATATTAATTTTAATTATAATTTCACTATTATTATATGTTCAAGTATGCCCATGCATCACTTATATGCATATATTTATGTAGTTAAACTCTAGGCACGATTTATGTTGCATTGATAACTGTTAAAGTGCCATGGATATTGTTGTGGTAATTTGGAGCAGTGTGCGTGCGTTGGCGTGCGTGTGATGTGGTGTGGACTATGGATAGGACGGGTAGTCACGGCTTGAGTTCTTCGCTGGGACTCGATCCTTCGAGGGGTAGTCACGGCTTGAGTTCTTCGCTGGGACCCTCGATTTGGTTTATTAAGCGAAAGTCCGGCTTGAGTTCTTCGCTGGCACCAGGTTGGATTTAAGATAGCTGTATAGGGGATCAGCTCCCATATATTATGATTGATACTACAGGGTGTGTGAGTGCTCCAAATTACCTTTTTGATGTTATGATGTGAAAATGTTGTTGATGTTGCATTTCACTCTAGAGGGTGCATTAGTTTTAGATAGTTATAGAGATTATGGTTAAAATTGATATTTTACTCTCTGAGTCGAACGCTCACTCCTGTTCAATATTTTTTCAGGCCACAGAAGGATATTTTTGAGATTAACCTGCTTTCTTCCTCGCAGGTCGATTATTAATGTTTATATAAACTTGTTAAATCTTAGAATTTCCGCATGTGTTATAAATGTTTATTTGATTTGGGTTTGTAAATTAAATTATTATTTTGGACCTGTAAACTTATATTCTATGCATGTTGATGGATTGGATGAGGGAGCTGAGCTCCCATTTATTTTTATGTTGATGAGTATGTGGAGGGTGAGCTGAGCTCCCCAATTGAGTATTTACTGTGTTTACAGGTCGGGTGAGTCATAAACTCCCCGTTGGTAGGTTCATTTTATGGCCGGACTTTGTCCAGTTAATTTCTTGATATTGGGCCCAAATGGGCTTTAGAGTTGGATTAATGAATAGTTAGGCTTACTACGGGCCTCGGGGGCTTTAGGCTGGCCTAGGTCCTAGTGCCGGTCCGGCCCATAGGTTGGGTCGTGACAAATATAACTTATAGTATAACTTATTATTAAAAATCAATATATCTTATCTTATAACAAATATATTATATGTAATAACTTATAGTATACAATATGTCTAAATTTGTATATTTCCCATAGCATTAATTTTTAGAGTTCAAAAACTGCTAGCATCTTAATTTGACATTGAAAAATATTGTTTGGTGAGTAGATATTAAATGAAGAGATTTTATAGTCAAGTGGCTTATAAATGAGCTAAATGGCTCATATATTAAAAGGATAAAATGATAATGAATTTCAATTTAATTACTAATATGTCATTTTGAGCTAGCTCAATTTGAGCTAGTTCAATTTGAGCTGTGTAACATTTTTGTATGCAATAAAACGCCAGGAGGCCTAGATTTCCGGCGGTGAGGACAGCGAAAGACCACCGGCAAACATGATCAGCATATTTCTCGGCTCAAATCTTTTAGCTTTGCCACAAGACTTTAGCTTTGCACCAAATTCAACGTGACAGCTTGTTTTGTATAACCTCAACGTTTATTCAACTAAATAAACTCTCGAAAATAACTATATTTAAATTTAAATCTATTTAATTTTTTCAAAGTTCGAATAAATTTTAAATTTAATTAAAATTTATGCTTTATTTATAAATATATCTTAAATTTTATTATTATTATTAAAAAAATATTTAAATATGTTTATTTTATATATTTTAATTAATAATTTATATAAAAATATATTTTTATTAATAATTTACATTTTTAAATTTAATAATTTTATAAAATATTTAAATTTTATTTACTTAAAATATAATATATGAAATTGTAAATATTATTATAAAAATATATATTTTTATATTTAATTAATTATTTATATAAATAATTTTAAATAATAAACATATAAAATATAAAATTTAAGTCAATCTGAATATTATAATTTAAATTCTTTATTATATTATATAAATTTATTTTATTAAAATTTGATGGCATCTGGTATCCTAAGGTAAAATGAGGTGTTAGAATCACAAACGCTATGTTTGAAAAAATTTTGAGAGAGAAAGAAAAAAAAAATGACACTAAAAATAAAAAATAAATATATAATTTCTTAAGTATAAATTTAATTTTTTCCTTTATTTTTTATTTTTTTTCTAATTTAAAAGAATAATAAAAAAAATAAAACTTATTTTTCCTCCCCTTATTTTTTCCCTTTTATCTACATAAAAAAAGATATTTTTAAAATTATTTTTTCCTAATTATTTTTCTTCCTTCCTTTTTCGCCTATCGCAACACGGTGTAAATGGTACTATCAAGAACCAACTAACCATTATCAATTTTTTTTAATCCCAATTTTAGTGGTAACACGTTTCTGATTAGCTCAGGCTCAACCCCTTGGTAAGAGAGAGACTCCAATTTATTACCTACACTTTGCCTTCAATTCATTCACCGATTTCCTGAGAGACTCTACATAAATACATGTGTTCTTTTTTTCCCTTTACTTTCTCTCTCTGAAATTATTATCGCTGGCCTCCTGCCTGCGTACATACAAATTCCAGATAGATAGATGTATGGCCTTCTTGGATCTTGGGTTTCCGGGAATGGTTTCTTTCTTAGCTGGAAACATGGAAATTTCCTAATTTCGTCCTTTATTAGATCAACCCATTGTGGGAAATCCATCTTTTGACAGATACAGCACAAGTTCTACAACGTTCTACCGTGTGGTTCTTCCGGTTCTTCTTCTTCTTCTTCTACCACGTCAAGGCTTCAAAAACAGCTTAAAAGTAGCTTTGAGCAGCCCAAGGACTCCAGAGCGCACCCCTACGTATCCCAGAGAAAGGAAAAATAAGGAATCAAATATACAAAATAGTAATTTAATAGTAAGTTACTTTTTGTCAATAATGTAATGCCTGCAGTTTTGAGAATATAGAAATCATTGAGAGAAGAAAAGAAAGATTATTATTATTATTATTATTATTATTATTATTATTAGTCTGCAGGTTCTGAGATGAGTTCACGTGATGGCTACGGTGTAATGTCTGTGAGTTTTGCAAGCAAGAGGTTGGTGCTTCTTCTTTTCGTCCTGTTGATTCAACTTGGAACTTCACCACTCACCAATGGAGCTTCTCCTCGTGCTTAAATGCTCTCCTGCTTTTAGGGTTTTCGTTTCTATACCCGAGTGAGTGGGTAACCCGCCATTGCTATATTCTATTATCTACTTCTTCAGCTGCTCTGCTCTGTTGAGAAGCTCTGAGGAAGTGAGGATGGCTGAAATAGGCTCCCTTTTAAGAGTTTATTGCTATGGTAGATCTGAAGATTTTGGGTTCTTTTATTTTGGTTTTTGAAAATGATTTCTTGGATTAAAAGCGCCAAAACACGAGTGCAATGCAAAAAGGGTATGCTAAAAAGTGCAAGATTCCTTGTTTCTGGAGTTTTAGCAATGTCTCCCTTCATGGAAACTAAATCAAAATCAACTTTAATGATATCAATCAAGGGCTTCGCTTAGGACTATTTCAATTCTATACCCAGAGGAGGCTTCATATTGATCTCCAAGATGATGGAACCTCCATTTTCAAGGTACCGTGTTATCTACTTGTTCTTTTTGTTTGTCATTTCTCATTTTTTTCTGGTTACGTCAGACGATGCCCAGGTGCTTTTAACCCTCAAGTCATCAATTGATCCTTTGAACTCGCTGCCATGGCCACAAGGAAGCGATGCCTGCAAATGGCAAGGGATCAAAGAGTGCATGAATGGAAGGGTGACTAAGCTTGTTCTGGAGTATATGAACCTGAGTGGTACTCTAGATGGCAAAACCCTTAATCAATTGGATCAACTTCGGGTTCTAAGTTTCAAAGGGAACTCAATTTCAGGCCAAATCCCCAATCTGTCAGGACTTGTCAACCTCAAATCTCTTTTTCTCAACAGCAACAATTTGTCCGGCGATTTCCCAGATTCAATTACCAACTTACACCGGTTGAAAGTCATAGTTTTAGCCGGAAATCAAATCTCAGGTCCAATCCCAGCGTCGCTTCTCAAACTAACCCGATTATATGTTCTTTACTTACAAGACAACAGCTTGGTTGGAGCAATCCCTCCTTTGAACCAAACCAGTCTCAGGGTCCTCAATGTGTCTAACAATCAACTCTCCGGTCAGATTCCAGTGACCTCTGCCTTGATTCGGTTCAATGCTTCCTCGTTTTCCGGTAACATTGATCTCTGCGGCGAACAGATTCAAAACCCATGTAAGAATTATGAGTCTGGGCCATCAGCCAGTCCTGTTTCTCCGACGGTGCCAAGTTCAAAGCCATCCTCAGAGCGCAGTAAATTGATCAAGATTACTGCCGGCGTAGGTGGGTTTTTGGTACTTTGTCTAATTTGTTTACTTTTAGTGTGTTTGGTGTGCCAGAATCGCCGCAGAAAAGAGGGCTCAGTCGTCGGAGAGGGAAGAAGCAAAACCAAAGGGGTTGTTGGCGGTGGTGACAATAGCGGTGTCAGCGGCGGAAATGGAGGTGGCGGAAGTGGCATGGGCGGTAATAACGGTGGAACCCAAGGGGGATTTTCATGGGAAGGAGAAGGGTTAGGGACTTTGATATTCTTGGGTGCAGGAGATCAGCAGATGAGTTATAGTTTAGAAGATTTGTTAAAGGCCTCAGCTGAGACACTGGGAAGAGGTACTATAGGAAGCACATATAAAGCTGTGATGGAGTCTGGGTTCATTGTGACCGTTAAACGGTTAAAAGATTCGAGATATCCCAGGGTAGAGGAGTTTCGGAGACACATGGACCTGCTTGGTAGGTTAAGACATCCGAACTTGGTCCCACTCAGGGCTTATTTCCAGGCTAAGGAGGAACGCTTGCTTGTATATGATTATTTCCCCAACGGCAGTCTCTTCTCTCTCCTCCACGGTAATGTCGTTCTCCGCCTCCTATTTTTTACTTTGATTTGAATTTGATGGAATATTTTACTTGTGCGTAATTATGTTCTTTTTGTTTTCTTAAGAAAGTTTGTTTTTATTTGCATAATAATAATAATAATAATAATAATAATACTTTAATTTAATATATAGAATGAGGGCTATTTTAATATTAAAGTTATTTTTAAAATTATTAAATTTCAAGACCATTATATATACAAAATATTTGAATGTTATTAAACAAGAAATTTAATAATGGATAAGTATGAGACATGAAACAAAGAGTAATTGTGTGGTTGAAATTTTGAGGGAAACATCACTTGAGCATTTAAAAAGCGAGATATACATGTAAATTTAACTACTTCCACTTGCTTAAAAATTTAATTTAATTAAAATTTAAAATATTTTTTTATAGGAATTGTAGGAGAGTTTTTAGGAAGTTAACTATTATAGATAGCTCATGTAATATTTAATAACTAATTTTAAGTTCGGCCAAAATTATTATTATTATTATTTTACTTTTAATTGTTTCTCATTTAATACATAAATTTTATAATAATGTAACTATTAAATCTTTAAATTTATAAACGTATGAAAATTAAACTCTTAAATTTTATAAAAATATAATAAAAAAATATAAAACTCACGTCTGTGTTTTCAGTAACTATGTGCATTAACTAATTATAAGAATTAAATAGTTATACTTTAGATATTAAATAAGATACAACTAAATGTGAGTGCTATGTAGGCCTAGCACCAGGCCGGTTCTAGTTTGAATCGGCTCAAAACTGCCGAGAATTGTGAATCCCTAAGATTTTGGTTTGGAAAAAAATTTAGGTTCGATCTAATTCAAATCAAAATGATTCAATTTTTTTTTTAACTTCAAATTAAAAAAATGATTTAACTTGAAAACATTCAGTTTAATTTTAATTTAATTTCAGTTTGATTCAACTAGAATCGGAATTATAGACGAATTAGGTTAATTTCAGTTTGATTTTAATTCTGAACTTACTTTTGACTGAGTCTAATGCTAAGTGACTTTCATATAAAAATAATGAAATAAAAGATAATTTCAGCCTATAAATTTTAAATTATTAATTTTCTAAAATTGGCTACGGGTGTATGTGGGTCGTGGGGCCAGCTGCTTAGCATGAAGAAAAGAAAAGGAGCGGATAATCTGATGCGTAGGGTAGAGGGGCACATGGGTTCTTGTACTTAGTCGCCAAAAAAGGGCACAATATAATGATTTAGGTAAATGGGAACAATATAATATTATTATGTCAATTCAAAAAATATATAATATTATTGTGTGGTTATGGTTTATTACGTATAGATGTTGTGTTACTTTATTTATTAGGGCGTAATTTATAGTTATTTTATTTCGCAAAATTACAAATATAAATCCGTTTTTATCAAAACTCAATCTTGAAAGGGCATGGCTTTTTTTCAAGTGTTTAGTGTGCTGTTAGTGTTGTCACACTTAACATGTGTCAGGCCACCACATCATTCATAAATTGTTTCGTTGACCCGCCACTGAAAGACTCGTGCCAGGGACTAGGGACTCGATTGGTAAGGAGAAAGGGAGGCAAAATGCCTATAAGTCAATAATTATATCAATTTTTAAAGTGTTTTATAATTTAGATAATTTATTTAAATTTAAAAAAAGTTAAATAAATTTTAAAATTTTTTTAAAGTTATTTTACTATTTTAGAGAGAAATAAATCTTTTGACAATTTGAAATAGATAAAGAAAAATTGAATCATAATTTGCTTTTATATAGTTTAGCAATGGCCGTGTACAAAGATTTTTTTAGTGCATGAAATGCTCATCATTAATCCTGTATTTCTGATTTGCAACATTTCAATAAGTATTTACTGCATTTTGAGTAGTTAATAAGTTATTTTTTTTGGAATGATTTAAGAAAATTCATTATGGGTTAATTATATTCATCATCGTTTTTATAGAGAAACTTCTTGAACTATTCAGTAATGAATAACTTATCAATTTGCTTCAGGATGCAGCAGATATCTACTGAGATATTGCAAATCAAATATGTATAATTGCTAATGAGGACCCGTACACTAAGATATTTTTGTGCACGGCCTTGAATAGATTTATATTAGAGACAAATTATAATTAAATATTTTTTTGTCTATTTTTAAATGTTAAATGGCTTATTTGATTTATTTTTAAAAATATAAAAGACTTATTTGATCTTTCTTAAAAGTTGAAGGATTAATTGGACCTCGAAATATATGTGACTATTTGAAATAACTTTAAAAGTCTAATAGGCCTTTTGCCTACAGGAAAACAAAATGATAGGAACATGTAATCAATTTCTTGGCTGAGTTAATAGTTTTTCTTTTTATTTTTTTTTTATCAGGAGTCATGAATATAAACGTTGATAAGTTATTAGTTTTATTTTCATAGTACATTTTTGTCTTTTCATCGATTATTGTGGATTAAATCATTAATTAATGGACTAAAAAATAGCCAGTGAATGACTAAAATATTAATAATGGTAAATATCAATTACAAAAATACTCATAATATTAAAATCTTGGAAAAAATATTAATTTATTCTAAAAGATATTACAGTATTTTTTTTACTTTTAGTTAACGGTAAAATTTAAGAAAAATAGAACTAGAGAGATGAAAGTGTATGTTTTATATTAAATATGAAATTTATTCAATAGAAAGTTAGAACTTTGGAGAAGTACTCTAGAGTCAAAGGGTTTTAAATTAAGTAGAACAAAGACAGAATACATGCATTGCAAGTTCAGTGAAGGCCAAACTGGTGATAGGGAAGAAGTTAGTTTGAATGGAGTGGTATTGTCCCAAAGTAATCACTTTAAATATCTAGGCTCAGTCCTTCAAGTAGATGGGGGATGTGGGGAGGATGTTAGTCATAGGATTAAAGCTGGATGGTTGAAGTGGAGACGTGCCACGAGAGTTTTATCTGATCGTAAGATTCCCAATAAGTTGAAAGGAAAATTTTACCGTATAGTCATACGACCGGCTATGTTATATGGTAGTGAGTGTTGGGCACTAAAAGAGTCGTATGCGTCTAAGATGAGAGTTGCAGAGATGAGAATGTTAAGGTGGATGAGTGGTCATATTAGACTAGATAAAGTCCGTAATGAGAGTATTAGAGAAAAGGTAGGAGTGGTGCCAATTGAAGATAAGTTGAGAGAAGGGAGATTGAGGTGGTTTGGTCATATGAAGCATAGACATACAGAGGCTCCAGTTAGACAAGTAGAACACATTAGGTTAGAAGATAGAAAGAAAAAAATGGGTAGACCTAAATTGACTTGGAGGAGAGTAGTAGAACAGGACTTATAAGCATTACACATTTCTGAGGATTTAACCCAAAATCGTTTAGAGTGGAGAAAGCGAATCCATATAGCCAACCCCAAATTTTTGGGATAAAAGCTTAGTTGAGCTGAGTTGAGTTGTATGGAATTTATTTCTAATGAAATGAATTTTGTATTTGGTATGAATAAAGAATTCAATTCAAAATATTATTTTTTCAAAAATACCCTTATATTTCTATTATTGCATTCAAGTATGTGTATGTGCTTGTCTGTCTATGTCTGTGTTTGTATTTGATTGAGTTTGTATTTTTGTTTGTGTTTATCTGTGTACATTTGTATATGTTTATATATATCTATTTTGTATTTGTGCTTGTCTATTTACATTTATATATGTCTGTGTTTATCTTTATTTGTATCTATGTCTTTATTTATATTTATCTGTATCTGTCTATTTATATTTATATTTTTGTTTGTATTTATTTTTGTTTGTCTGCATGTCTATGTATATGTCTATCTATATCTGTGTTTGTATTTGTGTTTGTCTATTTGTCCATGTCTGTGTCTATTTATATTTTTATTTGTATCCATATTTATCTCTTTCTATGTCTATCTGTTTATATTTATATTTGTGTCCATCTATTTATATTTGTATTTTTTTGTCTATTTGTTTTTATTTATGTTCATTTTTGTGTATGTGTTCATATCTATTTACATCTATCTTTCTGCCATGTCTATGTTTGTGTTTGTCTATCTTTGTTTTGTCCGTGTATGTGCCTGTTTTTGCTTATTTGTGTCTATATCTATATCTGTCTGTCTATGAATGTATGTATGTATGTTCGTGTTTGTGTCTATTTTTGTTTGACTTTGTTTGTCTCTGTGCCTTTGTATTTGTTTGTGTTTGTATTTGTATTTTTATCTGTGTCTATATCTATGTCAATTTATGTTATTGTCTATCTCCGTGTCCATATCTATGCCTATTAGTATGTTTTTGTGTGTCTGTCATATAGAAAGTATGAGAAAACATAAATGACAAGAAGGTAAAATAGAATGATATATAATAAGGGAGAGCAATTTTGTCACTTAAAATATAGGGCAAAGTACACTTTAGAACTGTGTACTTTGGCATTTTTAGCATTGAGGACATGTACTTTGTTTCATGTTAATTAAGGACAAGAACTTTGGCTCCATATTTGCCATAAGTACAAATTGCTAACAGTGTTAAATGACGCTGACGTGGCATGCTGACATGGTGGCATGCATGATTCAGTGATGACGTGGCATGCCATATCATACATGGGTGCCACGCCATACATTCCATTTCATCAAATTTATTTTATAATTCATTTTGTCATCTAAGTATAAAAAGGTAAACGTACATGTCCTAAATTGTAAAATATGAAAGTACAGGTCCAAAATAAAAAAAAAAAGTTCAAGCCTTAAATACTAAAAGCTTAAAAAGTTTTAAAAGTACATGAAAAAATAAGGAGACAAAGAGAGAGAGAAAGAACTCTCCCATGCGTCTTTCTTCATTTCTCCCTCTTTCTCTCATTGTGTCTCCCTCTCTCTCCATATCTATTCCTTTCTCTCTCTCTCTCTCTCGTCTCCCTATGTCTCTCTCTTTTTGTATTCCTATTTGTTTCTATCTTTTTGTCTTCCTATTTGTCTCTCTCTCTCTCTCTCTCTCTCTTTGTTATTTAAAACTTTTGAGCTTTTAAATGTACATGAAAAAATAAGGAAAGAGAGAGAGGAATGGGGGAGAGAAAGGCATGGTAGAAAGAGAGAGAGAGAGAAAAGGGAGATACAGTGAGAGAAAGAGGTAGAAGGAGAGATGAAGAGAGAGACATGGGAGAGTCAATCTATCTTTATCTCTCCCTATATCTTTCATTCTCACTCTCACTCTCTCTCCCCCATGTCTTTCTTTCTTCCTATCTCTCTCTCTCGTTATCTTTTATTCTCTCTCTCTCTCTCTCTCTCTCTCTCTCTCTCTATTTCCTTATTTTTTGATTTACTTTCAAAATTTTTATGCTTTTAACATTTAGGGTTTGAACTTTGCTCTTTTTTTTTTTCACAATTTAGAACCTTTACTTTCACAATTTTACAATTTAGGCTGTGCACTTTCACCTTTTTACACTTAGGTGACAAAATGAATTATTACGTAAAATTTGGTGATGTGGCATGCTACATCATCACTGCATCATGCAAAGTGCCATATCATCGCCACATCATACATGGGTGCAATGTTAGCGTCATTTAATACCGTTAGCAATTTGTCTTTATGGTGAAAATTGAGCCAAAGTTTTTGTCATTAATTTACACAAAACAAAATAC
Organism: Hevea brasiliensis; assembly: GCF_030052815.1. NCBI lineage: Eukaryota > Viridiplantae > Streptophyta > Magnoliopsida > Malpighiales > Euphorbiaceae > Hevea > Hevea brasiliensis. The sequence goes on from NC_079500.1 coordinate 35,869,669, forward strand.
ATGCCTTCCATGCTAAAAAGGCCAAAGTACACGATACTAAAGTTTCCTTTGCCCTAAAATATATGTGATGTTAAGTTTAAAATTCATTTGCAAATTCTATAAATTATGATGGAATTTGGTTTAGTGATAATAAATTTCATAGAATGATCATTAATAATTTCAAATGAATTTTCATTTAAACCAAATATTCAAATTTTATATTTACAAATGAATTTCACAAAATTTTGGTGAAATTCATTTATAACAAATATGGTCGAAGAATTTTTAATAAATAAGGAACAAATATTTAATTATATAAATAAATGAAAAAAAAAGCAAGTGTGATGAAAATGATTCATAATAACTATTAAATTTTAGTAATAACATAAGAACGTTGTATTAAATGATATGTTAATTATATTTTTTTTCTTTTTTTTTTTCTTTACACAAAGTAGCTTGATCAAAGTGATTATTACTAGGATAAATCAATGAAAATCCTTTCAAAATTAAGTGGTTTAACATGAAAGTGTTTAGACTTTGAGTGACTAAAAATATGGTTAAATTTAAAATGTTGGGCACTAAAATTTTTGAAATGTTAAGCCAATTTATATATGTAAATATTTCATTTACAATGAAATATTTTATTTGCAAATTATATTTATAAAACTTTGATTTTAGTTCTTCGAGAGGTCAAACTAGTTATAAAAACTTGATCTCTTTATTAAGAGGTTTAGATTTGAGTCTTGCTAAGTGGACTAGGAAGGATTATGAAGGATAACTATTCCCAACATTGATGTAGATAATAGAGTAATAAAAATAGGGTGTATCTAATATAAGCTCAATTTTAGATAATAATGAGCTTAATAATTGTTATATCAAATATTTGTATTGAGATCTGTACAAAATAATTAAAATTTGTGTGATGAGTGTATGAATTTAAATATAAATATTTGATTTAATAGTTATTAAACTCATTTTCATATGAGATCAATCTTATAATGGTCTACGCTCATAAAAATAAGATATGGTTGTTATCCCAACATAAGAGATTAACAACAAATTGATTTACATGAAACATTTTGCCTTTCCTTAATTGAAGCTAGACATTCTCTCTCAATTTCTCATTTGTAAGTTTGGTATCTTTGTCTTTAGTGCAATTTTAGATACCGCCACATATAGTAATTTTGAAAGTTAGATGTTTGTACACATGCGCAAATGAAAGTTTTTTTTTATTATTATTTTTTTAATTTTTTTTTTCTTGTGGAAACAAGAAAAATATATTGGCCCAATACATAAATTAGTCCTTAATTGTTAAATGCATTTCCAATATTTTCTGTTGACTTATTACATCCTTGACTTATAATTTTTGGCCTATTACACCCTTTTAATTTTTATTTCTTATAATCAATAAGCACAATTTTTTCAATTTAATAATAAATAACTGAACAAATCATTAAATTTAATCAGTTATAAAGTGAAAAAATATATATTAAGTGACATTATTGAATTAGTTTTATCAATGAATTTGAAAAATCTAGTTAACAAAAATAAAAATTAAAGGGTATAATAGGTTAAAAATAAAAGTTAAATAATATAAACTCAACTCAGCTAAGCCTTTATCCCAAAAATTTGGAGCCGGCTATATGGATTCGCTTTCTCCACTCTAAACGATTTTGGGTTAAATCCTCAGAAATTTGTAATGCTTCTAGGTCATGTTGTACTACTCTCCTCCAAGTCAATTTAGGTCTACCCCTTTTTTTCTTTCTATCCTCTAACCTAATGTGTGACACCCCTTACCCGTCTACAGTGTAGCCGAGCAAGATATGCCACTCAGTGTGCCGGAGCACCAATTCATGTTTCAATTATAATTTATCCCTTTTAATTCATTGATTTACAATTTTTGATAAATCCGAATTTTTTCGCGATTTTTATAGAAAATCTGGCAGAGTGCCGGCTATAAATTGGAAAAACAGTTCTTCTGAACCTGTTTAAAAACACTTCCAATATAATTTTCAAATCTCAAGTAAATCTCAAAATCTCAATACTATTCTCATAATTTTTTTTCTGTTCACATTACCACTTGAAACATATTCATAAATATTTCTCAACATTTCATTTATCAACATACATTATACAGAAAATTTCAATAACATGAAATTTCATATATTTACATTATTACATAATTACAAGAGTTTCTAGTTACAATCCAAAACTAATACAAAATGCAAAATACAAAATGCTACCCAAAGTCCTAATGTCCTACCATATGCACTGCAGAGGTGAGGTGACTCTGGACTCCAGATGCAAATCTGAAAGTTCACCCGGTATGATGTCTACTGGGCTCCCCAGCTAGGTCTCCAGTACCTGCGCGTGGCAAAAGCGACGCGCTAAGCAATTCTGCTTAGTGGTGACAATATAAAATAAAATAAAATAAAATAAAATAATTATGCAGAATGTATGATTTCATTTTTAGGTAGACTTAATTTCTGATATTTATTGTAGTATTATTCGATTAAAATTTGATAAAATTTATTATCATTGCCCGAGTAACCCATACTAGTCGACTGGACCATCACATCATCGGTCACATTGTGTCTCCCAGTGTGCAACAGAACAGCTGATAAGCTGTAATAATTATCAGGGATAAAACCCGAGTGTAACAACTCAAATAACATAGCCAAAGGCTATTATGTCACAGAATGACATGGGAAGTCATGAAACACAGAATGGCATGAAGCCATATGCAGTACTGCTAACAGAACCCTATTGGCATGTCAACCTATCCAAACCAATCTTGCTAGGTGTACTAGGGCATGTTACACTTTTAAATTGTATAATTTTAGAAATTTAAGTTTAGGTGTTACTATTCATTTAAAATGTTGACTTTTGCATAGGTAATATGTACATTGGTTCTAATACTCCCAACATACCACATTTTGCATTCTAAAATTGTTGGTATTGGTTGCCAATACCATTTTTTAAGCTTAATGGTAATTGGACAATTTTCAGTTTTCAAGCTTTGTGTTTACTGTTCTATTAGTCATTTTTTGCTGTGGGAATTTGGCAAAATGATCAACATGAAAATTGTTCCTTATTTTGTCTAGTTGCGTTTCCTTTTTTGAATCACTCCATTTGGAGTTTTGTAGCTCAAGTTATGGCCCAAAAACCACAACTGGCAGGATTATGATTTTTCCAGAATTTCTGGACTGACCAAATCTACAGTGTTGGGAGCAGTGACTTCAGGTCACTTTTTGAATATGCTATGATCATAATTTGGGTTAGGTTTCTTCATGAAAATTGTTGGTCTATATCTCAGCTTGTTGCTGGTAAAATTTCAGGTTAATTGGACTTTTCTACACTGAGTTATGACCAAATGACTAAACATCGTTTATTTGGTCATTTTGCCCAGGCAGAATGCAGGTCACCCGGATTAGGGCAATCTTTTGGTCAACTTGGTTTAATTTTCTGGGCATGGTTTATTCACCAAAGTTGTGCCATTATGTGTTTAGTTTTATGTCCAATTGGCCTTGCACCAATTGAACCTCTACAATTTCAGTTATTGCTATCCAAACCTGCTGGACTTATGTCCAGTCCTACAGGTCACCAAGGGCAGCCATTACCAAACTCCAATCCCACTACACAATTCACTTCCTTTTTTATTTAAACATAACCAAATGGTCACTAATTAACTATTAAAACCTACTTTCATTATCATATGATCAAAGTCTCATTTTTCACCCCAAACCCTAACTCAAACATTACAAATCATGCATTATCATTGCATTTCATCAATTCACTTAAGAGATGCACATTAAGGGCAGCCATACTAGCATGTTAGCTCCATAAAACTCATCACAATCATACCCCAACCAAGGCTGCCGAAATTTAGGGATGGCATACAAATGGTATTTCATTAATTTCTTTTTCATTTGCACTCATTCATAGTCTTTAAACATGAATTGAAAATGAAAACCATGGTTAGGTCGCAAACCTCTAATGGAGTGAGATTTCCCACTTGCTAGGGTTCCTTTTTTCCTTTTCTTTTTGCTCCCAAAAGACATGCCAAGATGTAAGAACACTTTTTCGTGTTGGGAATATAGGATTTAGTTGGGTAAAAGTTAGGGAAATCAAACTTTAAAAAGCTTGTTCATGGTGGCCATGGAGGGTATGTGTGACGGCAAGAAGAAGATGAGGGAGAGAGTTTTGATTTTTTTTTTTTCATTTTCAGCCCATTTGGTCTCTTTTAAATAAGTTTATGCTATGTGTTAACATTGGATTGGTTGGAAGAATTTTAATGACATCATTATGATGTCATAATTCTATTTTCTTTCATTTTCTCTTTTTTTCTTATCTATTTAATTTCAATTAAAATTTTAACAACATTTATTCATATTTTATGTTATATAAATTATTTATTTAACTGGACAAGTTGGTCAAAAATCATCTCTGAAGACGAAATGACCAAAATGCCCTCCGTTTGGCTTAACAAGCTAAAATTGTGTGTACCGATAGAAAAATTCTTTTAAGCATTTTCTTGGCATTCTAATGCTATAAGAACCTCAATGACCCTTCTCTGGAGTCCCAATAATTATTTTATAATTTTTTTCCCGGGTTTAGGGTTGCTAACGGCCTTCATCGTCATTTCCCCTTTGGGTTACTCATTCCTGGTGTATCGGCTAGTTTAACCTTAGTGTATTTCGTTTCTAAAAATTTTTTCTTGATTTTTATGAGCATTATTTAGTTTCTTTATAACTCATAACTCTAGTCTATTTATAATTTCAAACGTTATAGCTGCTTGGACCGACATTGGTCACCGAAACAGTAGACTGTACGGACTAACTAAAGTGAGGATGTTACATAATGTGCTCTACTTGTCTAACTGGAGCCTCCGTATGTCTACGCTTTACATGACCAAATCATCTCAATCTCCCTTCTCTCAACTTATCCTCAATTGGTATCACTCATACTTTTTCTCTAATACTCTCATTACTGACTTTATATAGTCTAGTATGGCCACTCATCCACCTTAACATTCTTATCTCTGCAACTCTTATCTTAGACGCATACGACTCCTTCAATGCCCAATACTCACTACCATATAACATAGCCAGTCGTATGGCTATACGGTAAAATTTTTCTTTCAACTTACTAGGAATCTTGCGATCACATAAAACTCCCGTGGCACGTCTCTACTTCAACCATCCGGCTTTAATCCTATGAGTAACATCCTCCTCACATCCCTCATCTACTTAAAGGACTGAGCCGAGATATTTAAAGTGATTACTTTGGAACAGTACCACTTTATCCAAACTAACTCCTTCCCTATCACTAGTTTGGCCTTCACTGAACTTACAATGCATGTATTCTGTCTTCGTTTTACTTAACTTAAAGCCCTTTGACTCTAGAGTACTTATCCAAAGCTCTAGCTTTCTATTGACTCCTTCTCGCTTCTCATCTATCAGAACAATATTATCTGCAAACATCATGCACCAAGGAATACGCTCTTGTATATATTTTGTCAATTCATCTAAAACTAATGTGAAAAGGTAAGGGCTTATAGTTGATCCTTGGTGTAATCCAATTGAGATCGAAAAATCTCGTGTCCCCTCCCACTGTGCGCACAATAGTAGTTACTCCTTCATACATATCTTTCAACACTTGTATGTACCTAATAGATATCTTTTTTATTCTAAAACACTCCATAGGACATCTCTTGGAACACTATCATAAGCCTTCTCTAAATCAATAAAAACCATGTGTAGATCTTTCTTCACATCTCTATATTTCTCCATCAAGCTTCTAATGAGAAAGATTGCTTCCATATTTAAACGATTGGGCATGAAGCCAAATTGATTGAGAGAGATAGAAGTATCATGACGTAGTCGATGCTCCACAACTTCATAGTATGACTCATGAGTTTAATTCCCCTATAGTTCGAGCAACTCTATATGTCTCCTTTATTTTAAAAAATAGGTACTAAAATACTCCTCTATTCATCAGGCATTTTCTTTGAGTTTGAATCTTATTAAATAATTTAGTTAACTATGCCACTCCTATATCTCCCAAACACTTCCACACTTCAATTGGTATTCTATCAGGTCCACAAGCTTTACCCACTTTCATTCTCTTAAGTGCTTCCTTTACTTCTAAAGATCTAATCCTTCTAGTATAATTCACATTCTTTTCTATTGTTTTATAGTCTGTATTCACGCTATTACTATTTTGATTATTATTAAAGAGATCATTAAAATAATTTCTCCATCTTTCTTTAATGTCCTCATCTTTTACCAACACTTTTTCTTCTTTATCCTTAATGCACCTAACTTGATTGAGATCTTGACATTTCCTTTCTCTCCTCCTTGCTAATCTATAAATATCTTTCTCCCCTTCTTTAGTTCCAAGTTTCTCATATAACTTTTCAAAGGCCTGTGCTCTTGCTTGACTAACTGCCTTTTTTGCCTCTTTCTTTGCTATCTTGTACTGTTCATATGACTCATTATTATCATATTTAGGTAATTTCTTATACCATTCCCTTTTTCTCTTCACTGCCTTTTGTACTTCCTCATTCCACCACCATCTCTCTTTGAGGGTGGTCCATGTCCTTTAGACTCTCCAAGTACTTTTCTAGCTACTTCTCTAATCTTTGATGCCATCTGTATCCACATATCATTGGCCTCCATATTTAGCTTCCATGTTTCGGACTCGAGAAGTTCATTTTTGAACTTCACTTGCTTTACTCCTTTGAACTCCCACCACTCTGTTCAAATTAAACTATTTCTTCTGACCTTACTTGAATTGTTCCTAAACTTAACATCCAAGACCACTAACCGATGTTGACTTGTTAAAGCCTCTCCTGGAATGACCTTGCAATCCTTGCATAGAGCTCTATTTGTCTTCCTAGTTAAGAGGAAGTCGATTTGGCTTCTATGTTGCCCACTTTTGAAAGTCATTAAATGTGACTTTCTTTTTATAGAGTAGGTATTTGCTAGTATTAGGTCGTATGCCATAGCAAAATCCAGGATGCTTTTTCCCTCTTCATTTCAACTGCCAAAACAAAAACCCCCATGAACATTCTCATAGCCTTGCCTATCACTTCCTACATGTTCATTCAAATCTCCACCAATGAAAATATTTTCTTCATTCGGTATGCTTTGCATTAAATCATCCATATCTTCCCAAAACCTTTGGTTACTCTCATTATCTAGTTCTATTTGTGGGGCATAAGCACAACTACATTTATTGTTTTTCCTTTTAGTACTAGCTTTACTAGTATAATTCTATCTCCTACTCTTTTCACAGCTATTAAGACGTCTTTCAATGTCCTGTCTATGATTATGCCCACTCCGTTCTTATTTCTCTCCTTTCCGGTAAACCACAGTTTGTACCCTGAATTACCCACTTCTTTGCTTTTCTCTCCTACCCATTTAGTCTCCTGAATGCAAGCAATATTCACCCTTCTCCTTTCCAAGGTATCCACAAGCTCAGTTAATTTTCCTGTAAGTGATCCAACATTCCAAGTACCAACCCTGATCCTCCTCCTTTCCTGTACCTTCCTAATTGGTCTTCTTTTATGATATCTTCTATTATTTTCTATGTCTATTTTGTCTTCTGTTCCACTACCTGTTCTACTATCTATCATATAGACTAACTTCTTTATCCACACCCGTCCATAATGTGGGAACCCTTGCTCACTTAACACCACACCCAGGCGCCGGCATGGCGCGTCGCTTTCGGTGAACGCCCTACGCCCTTGCATATTTCTCATTACACCTGGGTTCCGATGTAGCGTGTCATTAGTAGAGGACGCCCCAACGTTTATATCATTTGAATCCATATCATAAGGTGTGATGAAATTTTTATGCTGGTTGTCACCTACCGCAACCCTTCTCCTTTATCCGGGCTTTGGACCGGCTAAGTGTAAACTACTTAGGCGGAGTTAAAAGTTAAATAATATAATAGGTCAAAATAAAATATCAAGGGTGCATTAAACTTTTCTCAAATAGTTCAAGGGTTAATTTATATATTTGGCCAAAACATACTTGAAGGTAACTCCGCCTAAGTAGTTTGCGCTTAGCTGGTCCCAAGTCCGGATAAAGGAGGAGGATTGCGGTAGGTGACAATCAGCGTAAAAATTTTATCACACCTTATGATATGGATTCAAATGATATAAACGTTGGGGCGTCCTCTACTAACGACACGCTACATCGGAGCCCGGGTGTAGTGAGAAATATGCAAGGGTGTAGGGCATTCACCAAAAGCGATGCGCCATGCCGACGCCCGGGTGTGGTGTTAAGTGAGTAAGGGTTCCAACATCATGGACTGGTGTGGGTAAATAAGTTAGTTCATAGGATAGACAATAGAACAGATAGTGCAACAGAACACAAGATAGACATAGAAAACAATAGAAGATATCATAAAAGGAGACCAATTAGGAAGGAACAGGATAGGAGGAGGATCAGGGTTGGTACTTGGAATGTTAGATCACTTATAGGAAAATTAATGGAGCTTGTGGATACTTTGGAAAGGAGAAGGGTGAATATTGCTTGTATTCAGGAGACTAAATGGGTAGGAGAGAAAAGCAAAGAAGTAGGTAATTCAGGGTACAAACTGTGATTTACCGGAAAGGAGAGAAATAAGAACGGAGTGGGCATAATCATAGACAAGACATTGAAAGACGCTGTAATAACTGTGAAAAGAGTAGGAGATAGAATTATACTAGTAAAGCTAGTACTAGAAGGAAAAATAATAAATGTAGTTAGTGCTTATGCCCCACATATAGGACTAGATAGTGAGAGTAAACAAAAGTTTTGGGAATATATGGATAATTTAATGCAAAGCATACCAAATGAAGAAAATATTTTCATTGGTGGAGATTTGAATGGACATGTAGGAAGTGATAGACAAGGCTATGAGAATGTTCATGGAGGTTTTGGTTTTAGCAGTCGAAATGAGGAAGGAAAAAGCATCCTAGATTTTGCTATGGCATACGACCTAATACTAGCAAATACCTACTTTATAAAAAGAGAGTCACATTTAGTGACTTTCAAAAGTGGGCAACATAGAAGCCAAATCGACTTCCTCGTAACCAGGAAGACAAATAGAGCTCTATGCAAGGATTGCAAGGTCATTCCAGGAGAGGTTTTAATAAGTCAACATCGGTTAGTGGTCTTGGATGTCAAGTTTAGGAACAATTCAAGTAAGGTCAGAAGAAATAGTGTAGCTCGAACAAAGTGGTGGGAGTTCAAAAGAGTAAAGCAAGTGAAGTTCAAAAATGAGCTTCTCGAGTCCGAAGCATGGAAGCTGAATATGGAGGCCAATGATATGTGGATACAGATGGCATCAAAAATTAGAGAAGTAGCTAGAAAAGTACTTGGAGAGTCTAAAGGACATGGACCACCCTAAAAAAAAAGACGGTGGTGGAATGAGGAAGTACAAAAGGCAGTGAAGAGAAAAAGAGAATGGCATAAGAAATTACTTAAATGTGATAATGATGAGGCATATGAACACGTGAATATAGCAAAGAAAGAGGCAAAAAAGGCATTTAGTCAAGCAAGAGCACAGGCTTTTGAAAAGTTATATGAGAAACTTGGAACTAAAGAAGGGGAGAAAGATATTTATAGATTAGCAAGGAGGAGAGAAAGAAAATGTTAAGATCTCAATCAAGTTAGGTGCATTAAGGACAAAGAAAGAAAAATGTTGGGTGAAAGATGAGGACATTAAAGAAAGATGGAGAAATTATTTAATGATCTCTTTAATAAGAGTCAAAATGGTAATAGCGTGAATATAGACTATAGAACGATAGTAAAAATGTAAATTATACTAGAAGGATTAGATCTTTAGAAGTAAAGGAAGAATGAAAGTGGGTAAAGTCTGTGAACCCGATGGAATACCAATTGAAGTGTGGAAGTATTTGGGAGATATGGGAGTGGCATGGTTAACTAAATTATTTAATAAGATTCTAAATTCAAATAAAATGCCTGATGAATGGAGGAGGAGTATTTTAATACCTATTTTTAAAAATAAGGGAGACATACAGAGTTGCTCGAACTATAGGGGAATTAAACTCATGAGCCATACTATGAAGTTGTGGGAGAGAGTTGTGGAGCATCGACTACGTCGTGATACTTCTATCTCTCTCAATCAATTTGGCTTCATGTCCGGTCGTTCAACTATGGAAGCGATCTTTCTCATTATAAGCTTGATGGAGAAATATAGAGATGTGAACAAAGATTTACACATGGTTTTTATTGATTTGGAGAAGGCTTATGATAGTGTTCCAAGAGATGTCCTATGGAGTGTGTTAGAACAAAAGAGGGTATCTATTAGGTACATACAAGTGTTGAAAGATATGTATGAAGGAGCAAGTACTATTGTGTGCACAGTGAGAGGGGACACAAGAGATTTTTCAATCTCAATTGGATTACACCAAGGATCAGCTATAAGCCCTTACCTTTTTACATTAGTTTTAGATGAATTGACGAAATATATACAAGAGAATATTCCTTGGTGCATGATGTTTGCGGATGATATTGTTCTGATAGATGAGACGCAAGAAGGAGTCAATAGAAAGCTAGAGCTTTGGAGAAGTACTCTAGAGTCAAAGGTTTTTAAGTTAAGTAGAACGAAGACAGAATACATGCATTGCAAGTTCAGTGAAGGCCAAACTGGTGATAGAGAAGGAGTTAGTTTGGATGGAGTGGTACTTAACTTTAAATATCTCGGCTCAGTCCTTCAAGCAGATGGGGAATGTGAGGAGGATGTTAGTCATAGGATTAAAGCCGGATGGTTGAAGTGGAGACCTGCTACAGGAGTTTTATGTGATCGCAAGATTCCCAATAAGTTGAAAGGAAAATTTTACCGTACAGCCATACGACCAGCTATGTTATATGGTAGTGAGTGTTGGGCATTGAAGGAGTCGTATGCGTTTAAGATAAGAGTTGCAGAGATGAGAATGTTAAGGTGGATGATTGGCCATACTAGACTAGATAAAGTCCGTAATGAGAGTATTAGAGAAAAGGTAGGAGTGGTACCAATTGAGGATAAGCTGAGAGAAGGGAGATTGAGATGGTTTGGTCATGTGAAGCGTAGACATACGGAGGCTTTAGTTAGACAAGTAGAGCACATTAGGTTAGAGGATAGAAAGAAAAAAATGGGTAGACTTAAATTGACTTGGAGAAGAGTAGTACAACATGACCTAGAAGCATTACAAATTTCTGAGGATTTAACCCAAAATCATTTAGAGTGGAGAAAGCGAATCTATATAGCCGACTCCAAATTTTTGGGATGAAGGCTTAGTTGAGTTGAGTTGAGTATACTTGAAGGTCCTAATTGTTATCTATAGATCCTGATGAGGAAGTTGTTTTTAAGGTTATTTTTCCCTATATATCCGTTGGCATCCCATCCCATCCCATAACTCCTTATTTGTCTCTATATTCTTCCTAAATTCTATCTTCTTTCTAGCCCAAAGCCTAGGGGATAAGTGTACCATGACCTCCTTATTAGGACTCTCATGAGATGCAAAGACTCTGGGTCCTATTTGGTTTGATCTTTGACATTGGAATTTCTATATTTTATATCATTTTTTTTTTTATTTTAAGCCTTATACGTCTTTTTTCTATCATTTTTTTCTATCAGTTTTTATGTCACTATTCCATTTGTGCCATTTTTTTTTACTTAAATTAGGTGATATAGAGCAGTGTAACTTACCATGATAGTGAAGTGCAAAAAAGAATTGATGTAAAAAGGAAAGAAAAAAAGAATAATCATATAGCAAACAAGAGCAAAAGCACACAATATGAGAATCTGCATTTTGCATTCTTTTCTTGTGCTTGCAAGATTAAAGATGATCAATACTTCACTAAACGATACTAAAAGAAATACTAAAGTCTTTTCCAAAAAGTTTTTTCCTTTTTGGTCAAATACACTTGTCTATCCTAAAGTAGGGTGTGAAAGTGATGTAGGATGGGCTATGAAACCATCTTATGGATGCTCTTATGGTGAGTAAATCTAAAGCCAATGAAGGCTTTTAGTGTACGAATTCAAGGAATATAGAGATTATTTCGAGGCTAGGAATAGTAATTCATACGAAACAAGGAGTAAACTTATTGTAGGATCTTATAGCACAACAAATGGCAAATAAGCATTGTAGGATTTGAAAGGGCTTAATAGTCCAAGAGAAATTTATTTACAATGTACCATTTTATCTCATGATTTAATGGTTTTTTTGACATTGAAGCCTATGGTTTTCCCTGATTACGGTGTTCTTTAACTATCATTTTGTGATGATGCCTTCCCTAGGTAACAAATTTCATAGGCTTTATTTAGGAGAGAGAGGAGAATGGAATCCTCCCAAAGTCCCTCCAACTTCCATTTTCCTCTCTCCCAAATAGAGGGTAAGAGTTGAGGAAATGAAACATCATCTTGGAAATGATCAATCATAAATTGCTCTAATGAATTTTGTGTGACCTTAATGTCAGTCTTTTGAATCACTTGGTTTCTGAATGTGCATTTGGTGTTAGAAGGATGGCATTGTTAAATTCTTGATATGTTTGATAACCAACACTATTTATATTGTTCAGTACTAATAAATATTGAAAAGAATCATGAAATACACTTTAGGAGATGTATGGTATCAATTATGTCTTTTCTTTTTGGTTTTTGTTGTCTGATTTTTATTATTATTATTATTATTTTTTGAAAGCAAGTTGATGAAACCAATAAAACCACTTTTTATTGTCTTTGTGTTGCAAAAACCTGTTTTTCTGTTTCAAAACATTAAAAAACTAAAATAAATATATTTTATTTATATAAGTTTCTTTTGAAAACTGCATTTGTTTGTGAAGCACTTGTACTACTGCTCATGTTTCATCATGCTGTAACTAAACCCTCCACCCACATGGAACTTTGTCATTAAGTTTACTTTTTATTCCATGGGTTGCTTATTGTACTCTACAAGTCCATGATTTTCTCCTTGTCCCTTATGTTTGGTAAGTCGTAATGTAATATAATGTAATCAAATTTTTTATTGAACTTCAATAGGAAAAAAAATGATCGTATTACATTGCATTACGGCCTACCAAACGTAGGTTAGGTTAAAGAAACAATGTTGCAACATGTTAATCTTAGGAAGTTGTCAGTGGATAATATATTCTTATTGTTTTATTTATTAACTGCTTATCTTGGCTATTTTTATAGGAACAAGGACTTCTGGCGGTGGAAAGCCTCTTCACTGGACTTCTTGCCTCAAAATAGCTGAGGATTTGGCAACTGGACTTCTATATATCCACCAGAACCTTGGCTTAACCCACGGAAATTTGAAATCCTCCAATGTGCTGTTAGGGCCTGAATTTGAGTCCTGCCTCACTGATTATGGTCTGACAGTGTTCCGAGATCCAGACATGTTGGAGGAACCAAGTGCTACTTCTCTTTTCTATAGAGCTCCTGAAAATCGGGAAATGCAAAAACCATCCACTCAACAAGCAGATGTCTACAGCTTTGGTGTCCTCCTCTTGGAACTCCTGACTGGCAAAACTCCTTTCCAGGACGTTGTTCAGGAACATGGTTCAGACATTCCAAGGTGGGTTCGGTCAGTACGCGAGGAAGAGACAGAGTCTGGGGATGAGCCTGCCTCAGGTAATGAGGCAGGTGAGGAGAAACTTCGAACTCTTGTAAATGTTGCAATGGCATGTGTCTCATATGCGCCAGAGAACCGGCCCTCAATGAGGGACGTTCTGAAGATGATAAGAGATTCAAGGGCAGAAGCTCATGTTTCATCCAATAGCAGTGACCATTCACCTGGACGATGGTCCGACACTGTTCAGAGCTTGCCTAGAGAAGAACATTTGAGCATTTGACTGGTTAGTGAACATAGATGCTTCAGTTTAAGTATTTTGATTTTATTTGAGTTTTTTTTTTTCAAATTAAGTCTTTTGATTCTTCAACTAGGTTTTGTAGAGTCTACTGATGTAAAGTATCCGCTTCTATTCTTAATTTCTTAGTTTAGTTAGCTGGAGATCATATAAGTTTGGTTGCTCAATCTGCAATTAGACAATTGGTAGGGTCTTTGATTTATTCATTGGGTGCAGTTCTTGTATTCAGCTGAATAGTTTCATTTCCCATCAACATTTTAATTCATTGTTCTCTTTTTTCTCAAAATTTATTTTGGCTGTTGTCTCTGCTAAGAGTGATTTTATTACTAGCAAATATGAAGATATTAAAAAGTTGTTTGGTTTCACTTCTTACTTTTTAACTTTTGGCTTAAAATATATTTTTAATTTATAAAATTAATTTAAAAATAAGTAGTTAATTATTTAGTAAAATTAGTTAATAACTTTTAAATAATTTAAATGTTTAGTTAGAAAGTGTTTAAAAATAACTTAATTTATTAAAAAGATCAAAAAAATATATAATTGAATGGTGTAGTAGTTAAAAGAGAACAATATTGATATTTTTAAAAAATTGGTAGGATAATATAGTCTTTTTACTTAATAAAAAAGTAGTTTTAAAATAACTCATAAGGGTATCTTATTTATGATTTTTTTAATTTTTTTTTAATTTTACACTAATTATAATTTTTAACTTACAGGTAGATTTAACTAACTTATAAGTCAAATAGAACATTATACTATTTTTGTTTGTTCAAGAAAGGGAAATACTAAAAATATGGATTGCAATTGATTATTTAGTTATCTATATAAGTATGGATGACATGTGTATATATATGTGTGTATGTGCGTGTGAGATTATTCACCAAAAAATATATTAATTCTATATAAAGCTAAAACAGAGAAAAAATAATACTAAAAAGATGTTGAGTCGTGGATAGTAATTATATTTTAATATAAAAAATATTAAAATAATTTAGAGAAAAGGGTACTGTGGGACTCTCAAATTTGGTTTAGTATCGTCTTCTCATAACACTACAAAGGCAGATGAAAGGAGTCGCTACCTGAGTAATAATCAAACAAGTTCATAAAAAGGGATGTTGGTGGTAATTTACCCCTTGCAAAGGTTCATTACCTTTTTTTTACCATGAGCACAATGGCTTAAGTTCAGAATAGTGGATATGAAAAAGCGAAAATGTTAAGCACTCTCTCTGTCTGTTCTTATCTTAAAATAAGGACCAGCCTTTACTAATAATTTTTAAACCCTATCTTATTATTTTTTTTATTAATTTCTCTAACACACATTATGCGAACTAAATTGTTAAGTACACATTTTGTTAATACAAACATGTTAAAGCACAAACATATAATTCTTAAGACATGCTAAGTTTCTAAGTGATGTTAACTTTACCATCTTGTCCTATATGCATATTTAACTAATTTAATTTCGTACAAACTTATTTACATTCACAAAACAAGTAGAAAGAATTAACTATCCTAGGTCTAGCATGCACATTATCTTTTTAATTTAACAAGTTGCTCTATATGCATCTTGACTAAATCCAATTAATTAAATCTATTTCAATATGATTAAAATAATTAAAAATTTAAAGTAAAATAAATAAAACATACAACTAAACAAAGGGGAGGAGAAAAGAGAATTAAAGTTAAAATGATCTTCTAAGCTCAATAAAAATCCTACAATTATGACCTGGCCTTTAGGCTTTTACCCCATGCAAGGGGCCCTGAATTCTTATACAGCCTATTTTGTTCTAATTTTTAGCTTATACCTTCAAGCTCCACTTCATTTTTTTCTTTTGACCATGTTTGATCTCCTTTTGTTTGCTTAATTTGGCTCTTTTTTAAATTTCTTTGGATCTATTCACGGCTTATTATGCTCAAAAGAACAAAGTATTAAAGCAAAATGAACAACAACAAAATTTAAAGCCCAAAATTAATAAAAACTTATTTAAAATCTTTGATTTCAAGTTTGGAAGTTCAATCCCAATTTCTCCTATTCAATCTTCATGTTCTCAAAAGGCAAACATTGAACTCATGCACATCAAAATAAACAAAGTTAGTATGAAATCAAAATAAAAACAATTAAATGCAATAAAATATTAAGAAAAATAAATCACAATGTATGGGTTACCACTTGCGTTCACATCTAAAAAACCCAAAACTTCATGGAAAGTTTCAAATTTTATCATAATCTAGTTAACACTTCATATTACATAATAGAAAAAAAAGTCAATCACAGATATATATATATATATATCTTCAAATCAATAAGTTTGATGAAATTAATATTACCATATGCGAAAATATAGCCCATTAATCAAATTAAATTTATATACATAAAAAAAATACAAATCTAAAGACATGACATTACTGTTGACACCCTAACAAATAATTTAGAAAAAAAGTAAAAACTAAAAAAAAAAAATTTATCCGAGATTATGGAATCGACTCACATGCTTAAATGTAAAAAGAAAGCAAGATTTACCAAATCAGATTTATCGTGTAATTGGCCTTCAACTCTTAGATTAGAGATCCCTTAGAGCACTCAAAAATACCTTCAAATGATGGGAATATGTCAAAGAGCAATGGACATGTGATTTGGTGCACACCTAGAATGAATCTAAATCTAAAAAAATTAATAAAGGTAATTTTTGTGAAAGGATGGATAATTGTCTCTTATGGCACAAAAGAGAGTCTTTTAATTAATTTAGAATTTTCCTAGAGTGCTCTAGTAGATTTTGGGTTATTTTTTTCTCCCTCTTTAGGTGATCTGGGTAGAGTATTTATAACAAAAAAAAAAAATAATAATCTTAAAGGCTATCTAAATTTAAAAAAAATAATATTTAAATAAATGGAGAATAATTAACCCTTTGACCAACCGGTTATGAAGGATAATTATCCTCAAATAATTTCAAAATTCTATATGAAATAAATAAATATATAAATAGGGGATAATTATTCCTCCAACCAACTGGTTATGAGGGATAATTATCCCTCAAATAATTAATTTCCACATCTTAGATTACTTATTTTGAGTTGTTATTTTTCCTAGTATGCCTTTAAGATGTCTAGATTAGGCCTATATAAAAATTTTACATTTGTCGTATTAATTATAAATTATTAGGAATAATTTTTTTTCAAAATCATTGCTTGAATCTATCCAGTTTTCAGTAATAGCAGTTTATTTTATTTTTCTTATTAAATCTTGCATGGATAAAATTAGTTCTTTTTACTATATTTTAATTTGATGTGTTAGCTATCATGTGGCGAATTTTTATAATTTTCTAGGCAAGATTTATATTTTTAGCGAATTTTATAATTTTGCTACTCAAATTTATATTTTCTGCATGAAGTCAGATTTTGTAAATTGTTATGGGTCCATGTGGTGCATGATTTTGTGGTTTATTATTTCTATGCTTTAGTTTAGTATCTTAGGAGTCTCTGAAAAAATTGGCACGAATTTTAAAAGTATTTTTCTATATGAATTAATTTTTATTTATTTGGTGCTAAAATCTGCCATTTTTGGCAGAATTGGAATCCTCATGTGGTTTGACTTCTTTTGTTTCCTGATGCCAATCTAACTTATTCTTTTGTATTTTACATAATTTGGGAAACCTACATGAGTTGAGAAACCTGCAAGAGTTAGAGAAGGGGTAGAAGATTGAGAATTTGGCTAAGGAACAATTTCCTAGCCAAATTCCAATTGTGGAGGAGCACAAATTTTATTCTTTTAGTAATTTTATTTTAATTTTAATTCTAATTTGTTTTGATAATTATCTTTCATCTATTTTATTGTATTTTATTTATTTATTCATCAAGTCTCAAATTGGTCAATTCTTAGCAGTTTACTCAAGTCCTCAATAATCAATACAAAACCCTAATTCACAAAGTCAAGGTCAACAATATATACTTGCAAATAATTAGTTAATACTTGAAATTTCAACTAACAACTTACAATACTCTCCCACTAATCTATCTATACCATAATTCAACAATAAAATTCATGAATTACCAATCCCTTAAGTACTTCAAGGCTGCCACATTTAAGCTCAATTGTCCAAAGTCTCTAACACTTATTCAAACCCCTAATTCAATTATCATTTCAAACATACACATGCCCATAAGCTCTAATTCATTTATTTACTTAAATCAACATGTATAACCATTAATTACAATTAGAATTAACCAACTTCCCATGGACTTCCTTGGCTGTCGAATTTGAATCCCCATAAATACTCATCCAATTCTTTCAATTTTTCCACAATTCAACTCATCACAACATCAACTCAAAGTTTAATTAAGCAAGGGAGAAAAAATGAGCACTATTCTTATTTTGAGCTTTATAAAACCTCACATAAACTTCTTCTTTTTGCTGCCTATATGTTGCCCATGATATGTAGACTAAGTTTAATGAAGGAACTTATTAAAATCAAGGCTTGAAGATGGGTAGATGAAGGCTTACGTGAAACAACCATGGGAGGAGAGCTTGGAAGAACATTCGGCCATGGGAGAGAATGGGAAGAGGAAGATGAAAGTGGGTAGAAATTTGGCTTCTTATGTGTTTATATGTCCCACAACATTCCACTAACTCAAGGTTAATTATTTAAATAATCAACTTTCAATTATTCTAATTCATACCCCTTAATTTCTCTTGATTTCATTACATATTTAATTTCCTTTTTCACGGGGTTTCCAAAATTTAATACTACTTATTTTTAATGGACATTTAGGTCAAAAGTCTACTCTAAATGTCAAATGACTAAAATGCCCCTCTTTGGGTCACTTTTCAAATTTTTTTGTGTTACCGATTAACTCCTTGACCCTCCAATGTCAATTACACCTCAGTAGACCTTTAATTTGGTCCCGAAAATATTTCCTAGGGTTCCCTGCGGTCCAGGGCTAGTCAACGGTCCTCATCGTAACTTCTCGGTGCGGTTACTTTGTAACGCCCTCACTTTACGTAGTCCGTACCTTCTGCTGCTCCGGTGACCTAAAGTCAGTCCGAATAAGTCAGGATGTCTGAAACTACACTCTGGTGATAGTAAACAGGCATAAAATGATGAAATAAATAAAAATAAAATACAAAAAAAATTAAGGAAAAATAAAAGAGAGAAAATGAAACTAAGTTAAACGAGCCAGCACCGTAGCGATGGGTGATCATACGGGAAAGTTACGGTGCAGGCAATAGCGGACCCCAGGACTGTGGGGAACTCTCAGAATTAAGTTTTGAGAAATAATTAAAGACTTATTGAAGTATAATTGATATTAGAAATGTCCAAGAAAAATTAATGAATTAGTATAAAGAAAAGTAAAAAATCAAGAAACTGACAAAAATCGGTGTTACCGAAAAATCAAGAATACAACCCGAAGAGGGGCATTTTGGTCATTTGACAACTAGAGTTGGCTTTTGAGCTAAATGTCCATGAAAAATAAGTTTTGAAAAATTGAATGAAAAATGAGATTAAAGATAAAATGTGATTAAGAGGAATTAAGGGGTAGAATTTGAGATAATTAGAAACTTTAATTATAATATCATTAAACTAATGTTAGTGGACCTTAGTGGGACATATATAAGCATATGAGACAAAGTGGACAGCCATATTTTCATCATCTTCATCTCCTTCATTTCACTTTGCCAAACTGATTTTTCTTCTCCATGAAAACTCCATAGCCGGCCATGGAAGTAAGCTTCATGCAATCATCATCAAGCTAATTTCCACCCAAATTTCTTCATTAATCCTTGCCTACACACCTTGGGCAGCATATTGGGAGCAAAAAGAAGTAGTTTTAGTGAGGTTTTAGCGAGCTCCAATAAGAGGTAAGTGCTTATTTTCTTCCCTTGCTTAACTAAAGTTTGTGTTGAGGTTATGGGGAGTATTTTGGTTGAAAAATTTGAAGGAAATTGTTGAGTTTGCAATCTACCCATTTTTGGCAGCCATGGGAGGTGAGTTTGCTTGAGTTTTTCCTACATGTAATTGATGGGAATTAGGATTGATTTGGTTAAATTGATGTATTAGCAACTTACTTCCCATGTATGAATATTGGGCACTTGAATTTAGGGGTTTGAAAAGTATATTTGAAAGCCTTAGCAAACTGCCATTTTTGGCAGCCTTGAAGAGCATGGATTAATGTTTGATTTCATAAATTCAAATGATGAATTATGGTATTGATGGATTGACGGTAGCATATGGAAGTAATGATTGAAATTGTATGTAGTAAAAGTAAGTGAATTCAAGTAAGTGAATTCATGTATATGTGAATGTGGAATGTAACTTTGAGAATTAAAGTTGTAATATATGTATTGAAAATGTGTATATTCTGTCCAAAATGACCATATTGAGATGTGATAAATGATGTTAGTGTCTTATAAATCCAGAAATTTGGTAAGAAAAGTTAGGGTGAAGCAAGTAGGATGTGTAATGTTTGTGTATTTGATGAAGTGTATAAGGGCAGTATACAATTGAGCTTATAATCTAATTTGTGCGACCCCAATTGGTATGAGGCCAATTGGGGGTAAAAACTAGACTCAATATGGACCAACTTTCATGCAGAGAGCTTACCAAAATTCTATCCAGAAAAGGACCTCAAACTTGACCTAATCCGGAATTAGTAACTTGGTAAACTCAGAATTTGACCATATGAATAGTAGCCAGTCTTTTGACCATAACTCACTCAAAACTAGTCCAAATGACCTAAAATTTATACCGTTGGAAAGCTTAGACATAGGGCTACAACTTTAGTGAAGACCACAAAGCCCATAAATGCCAATTACCAAGTCAAAATGATCACCAAAGTTGGGTTACAAAAACTAGCCAAATTGACTTTAACCTAAAAGTGACCTAGAATTGTCAAATAAGTGCAACTTGACCAGCATTAGTAAAATAATCATAACTTGGTCCAGAAAACTCCAAATGACCTGAATCAGTGCCAAAAATTTAATAAGACATAGACCTACAAAATTGGTAATTAGACCAAAACCCAGAAACCAAGAGAAATAGGTCAATTTGTTTGATCAAGTTGATGTATAAAATCTAGAATTGGTACAATTGACCATTAAGTTCAGAAAATTCAAATAGGCATATCTCCCACAAGAAATCTCCCAATGTAATGAGCCATACTAATCTTAAAAGCTAAGAAAAAGGCCTAAAACTTTATTTTAGACAACTTCCTCAAATTATAAATGTATGAAGTCAGAATTTAATGTCAAAGCTATTGGCCTAATTAAGGACCATGCCAATATAAGACCTTTGAGTCCAAGTCAACAATTTAGCTATAAATAATTCTATAAGACTAGACAAATTACAAGTAAAATTTCTGATTGACCCTAAGACATAAGGAAACAATACTTATGAAGAATGCTAGACCTCAATGTGATTACAAATAGTCCAAATAAATTAGTAAAGTCAGAACCGAAAATGCCTAATAAGGAAGTCAAAATTTAACTTTTGACCTAGTTATGGTTAAATGACCATAACTTAAGTTATACAACTCCAAATGGAGTGATTCAAAAAGGAAATTAAAGAAGACACAATGAGAAACAATTTAATAAAGAGAAATCTGTTAAATTTACACTGTAGCTTGGTCCAATAGACAGTAAATATTGGCCATGAAATTTGGAAAATGGCAATAAAATGCAATAAGCTTTAAAATGAAATTGGTAACATATACCAACACTTAGAGACTATAAAATGTGATAAATTGGGAACATTAAAATTAATTCACCTAGTGTGTATTAATGGTCAACATTATACGTTGACTAATGAAATGAATTGAAGGGAATAGTAATTTAGATATTGGATTTTATTGTTAGAAACAATTTAACTGAGTACTGAAACACTTTAAATTGTGTGTTTCAGTTGAAAAGGATATTGAAAAGCATAAGAAACATTGAGTCAAGGCCTAGAGGCGACTCAAATCAGGTCTGTGCACAATTCTTTTTATATTCACTGCTTTTATGACTATATTCCTCCCTCTCTGACTTGTCAGTCTGAGGTGAGTATGGATGAGTACTCATTATCTAGCTAACCGCCTCCCTCATTGATTTCGATTGGTGGGGTGAGTATGCCTTGTCGTGGTGTACAATACGGCATGTTCAGAAAATTTGTGTCATGACCTAAGTTGTGTTATTGATTGACAACACTATGTTATTCAATTGTTTGATCAAATTGTGTTATATGAGTTTTGAAAATTGTGACATAAAATTGTGAATTATTTGAATTGTAAATTTTCAATACAAGTTTTATATACCGCATTTTAAATTTTTATTATGCAATACTGAGTAAATTTTACTCAGCGATAGCTTTTTCATTACTGTCGCAGGTAGACAGACAGATAAAGCAGCAGAGTAGGCTGCTTGTGATTTTGCTTTGGAATTTTGCCTGGTATATTAAGTATACCACTTTCTTGTAAATATTATTATAATGTATGTGAAATGTATGCATATATTGTACTTGGTCTTCAATAGTTGTAAAATAAAGTTATAAATTATTTTGGCCTATCAAAATGTTGTATTACAATTCTCTTATTTCAGCTTTTGAAATACTCATTTATTTTACACTTTATCTTTGGAATTGCTGAAAATGATATTGAATTGAATTTGAACTGTATTGAAGACACTGATTTGAGTTGAGCCATATTAGAGTTTGGAGTTGAACAAACATATTGGAAGTGCTTTTTACAGATTTTTGAAGAACTGTTTTGCTGCAAATACAGACGGCACTCTATCGAAATTTTTAAAGAAATTATTGATACTTCAGATTTGTTACTTGGTTTCACTTCAGTTAAATTTTTTTTTTTTAACACCTGTCAAAAGTGCTCACCACTGTAAAAAGAAATAAGAAAAGGTTTAAAATCCCTTGTAGTGTATTTAATGGTTAGTTTGCTGATTTTACAACCCCGTAAGTGCACGGATCACTAATAAGTAATAAAGTGATAAGTAGAGTATCGTTCCCACGAGGTCCTTTGTTTAGCAAGTACCAATCTACATAGTAATTTTGACTATTTAGGCAATCAAGTATTTAGGGAATGAAGTTTGTTAACTTTAAACACTAGAATAGTAAACTTAAAATGAAGTAATCTATTTTTGGAACAATTCTGGAGTTAAGATTTCACACTTGAATCTTATTAGGGATGTTATCTCGTTTATTTTACTAAATTGAGGATCGTTTTCCTTGATGGAAATTAGTCCTAAGTTATCCTAAATCCTCTCTCAAGGCATCTAGGGTGTATTTTAATTAACTCAAACCCTACTTTCGTGGTGATCAAATTAATTAAAATCCTTTAAGACCTTTGACCAATTTTTAAGTTCTACAAAGGTATCAGCCTATGTCTAGGTCAGAATTCCTAGGTTCAAGATCTTAATTTTTTGATGTTAATCTTCACCTTTTAGTCCTTCAATCAACATCTACAATCATGTCTAAGTGGGTACCAACACATAGCACGCATTAAGATCACAAAAAATTAAATCAAGAAATGAATCTCAAATCCAATAAATAAAACTTAATGTTCATCCATAATAATAATTACAAGCATTACTCTCCCAAATCCAGAATAAGGAAACTACTCACTCATGGTGAGTTCAACAAACATCATGATAAAAGATAAAAATAGTAAAAAGAAGATCATGTAAAAGAAAAAAGCAATAGAAATCTATCTAGGGAGATGAAATGAAGGAACCAAAGATAGTTTGCAGCTTTGATCTTGTGGAGCTTCAGGTGGAAAACTTCTTTTGGTACTAATGCGGAGCTCGACAGCAGCAGCCTTCAGCAGCACTCCCTGCGACCTTTGTGACCGACCTCTCTTCCGGATGTTTGCTTTTCTATTTATATTGGTTGTTCTAGGGTTAGGTCATTTTGAGTCCAAAAGGCTTTAGGAGTCTCATTTTAATCAGACAACAGGAGGGAAATTCGAGTTATAAAACTGGCTGTAGCATAGTACACGGCCCATATGTCACTACACGGTCCCCAACATGTAGGGCCATGTAACTTGCTGGAGGAGAATTGTGAAACCTGGTTTTGGCACAAAAAGTAACACGGGTCTGCGAAAACTATACAGGCCTGGTTACACGGGTCGTGTACTATTATTCTCATAAAGTTTTTCAAGTTGTTTCCCGGTAGAGACTTACACGGGTCCCCGCAGATTACACGGGTCTTCTTACACGACCCGTGTACTTGTGCTTCTCATTGATTCTCTTGGCTTTCTTCTGGCAGAGAGTTACACGGGTCTGGGGCTTGGTTTACATGACCTGTGTACTTTGTATCAATAGCAATTCTTTGTCTCTTGACTTCTCCAAGCTTTTCTTTGTACTCCTATACTTCTAGGGCTTCATCCAAATACCTAAAATGATGCAGAAAACATGGAATTAAGGGCTTTATAATAGAAATTACAAAAACTCATGAAATAAACTATTATGCATGAAAATACTTGCATAAATGCTATGAAATAGTATAAAAAATATCTATACAATTCAAGTGTATCAAATACCCCCAAACTCAAACTTTTGCTTGTCCTCAAGCAAAACAAAACTCTGTTTTAAAGCACATTTCAGGGGATACTTAGGAATATAATCATCAATTTAATAAGCACAGAATTGAACTCCTCCAACCTTCATTCCAATTTCCCTTTTTCAAGGCATAAGGGTTCTAATAGCTGCCTGTTTAGAATCTTCACCTCCTTTCATGGTGTTTTGACTAATTATTCCTCTATACAAGACCATTAATAAGCCATAAATAACCTATTTTATCGGGATAGAATTGAGAAACACTAACTCCCCCAAATTTGCCTCTTTTGTGAATAATTGTGGAGAGGTAATTCAATTCCAACTCCATAGGCATATCTCAATTTTTTATCTCCACTAATGTAGCATATACTTTTCAAAAGATCAAAAGGTCTTCAAAAGGGTTGCAATGGGGCTAAGGGATACTGACTTGGTTACTAATGAAAGGTTTTTAGGGAATGCAAATATGAGGATAGTATGTATGCATAAAATCCAAGTATACTGAGTTTGTTTCTACATATTTTGCATGGAGAGGAAAGGCTTTTGGCTTTTTATATTGCCAAGCATGCTTCCATGATACTCATTTTGGGACTTCTTTTCTTTTTCCTTTTTGTCTTCTCCCCCAAACTCATTGCTTTTGCTGGTTTGGAAAGGCAAATTTTTCTTTAGTTTCAATTACACACTCGCATTCTTTCTTGAGTTCCATATCCTCTCTTCATTTTTTTTATGCATTTTGCTTCCTTAAAAAGGTATGGTAGGTGTTTAGGTTAGGAGCTAGGTAAATAACATGGGTAAGCAATAAATTTTAAGGGATAAACATAGGCTTCAAGTTGGCTACAAGGGATATACATTTTAATTAGGGGTGGCTAAGGCTTAGTGAGGCTATATCAAAGAATGCCTTAATCATTTCTTCATCAAGCATATGCTAGGATTTCGCGTTGATAGGCCCAAGAGATATATTCTAGAGCTAGTGAGGCATTTTTAGGTTTGCTTGTATTTAAAAAATTATTCTCCTAATTTTGCAAGTTCAATGTGATAAATTAATAGTTATGAAGAGATTTAACTAGTCAGTTCCATTTAAAGAGATTAGTTTCTTCACAAGCAACATGTTAGAATCCCTTTTTTCCTATCTAGATACGTTCATTCCTCTATCCCGTGGAGTCCAATTATTAGCTTACTAAAAATTTGGCTATGGTGCTAAGTGTCGCAAGGGGTTTTGCGGTCGACTGAACGAACCCTCACCGAAGTGGGAAAGAGTGAGGAGTCGCCACTTTAATTTTGAGGGAAACTAAAGAAAACCATTTATGAAGATAAATTGAGATGAAACCACTTCTAGGCAGAGATTCTAGGTTCTGGGTCCGTAAACGGGTGGGGAAGGTGTTAGGCACCCCTCCTCGTCCCTTAATAAGGGTAAGTAGATTTAAATTTTACATTAGTTAGGAGGGCTTGAATGGACATGTTAATCCTTTTGACCAAAGGAACATTTGATTTTTCACTAAATTTGGATCACTCAGATATATAAGTAAATGAGACAACCTTAGTGAGTTACTGTTATATGTTAATTTTATTTGAAAGGAATATTTTATTAAAATTTAATTTAAGAATCGGATAAGAACTCTTCTCCGAACTCTTTAATATTTGTTAAAATTCTGAGTTGAGACCGGATAAGAACTCTCCTCCGATCTCTATTTAATATTTATTAAAATTTTGAGTTGAGACCGGATAAGAACTCTCCTCCGATCTCTATTCAATATTTATTAAAATTTTGAGTTGAGACCGGATAAGAACTCTCCTCCGATCTCTATTTAATATTTATTAAAATTTTGAGTTGAGACCGGATAAGAACTCTCCTCCGATCTCTATTTAATATTTGTTAAAATTTTGATTGAGAACCGGATAAGAACTCTCTTCCGTTCTCTTCGAAATTTGGACACAGCCATATATCATAGGAGTCTAAGTTTAAGAGTTCTAGTATTTAAAGGTGCCAAAGGTCGAAATAAGACTTCTTTTAACTCGTTGGTACTTTGAGACTAAATAAGGGACGCCGGACTGAATTTTGCTGACCTCCCCTAAGATCACTTTACCAGTATCATATCTGTACCCCTTTACTTATCTGAGTTTTGATTTTTTATTCCACCTTATGGCATTATACCGGATCGCCTTCCATGTCAGCCTAGTGATTCAATTTTGCTATTTCCCTGACGTGTTATTTAGACCCTCTTTTTTAAAGAGACACTTTAAACACAGTTACCTACATTTTGCCTAGCTACTTCTACGTAACTTGGGACTAGATGACTTGCGTTCAGAAATAATAAAGATTAACAAAAGTGTGGGTTAGCCAGCACGGGAGTAAACTAGAGCATATCTTTCCTTTGTTTTTTTTTTTAGCGTGACATGAACTTAAAGAAAACAACAGGCATAAGAAAAAGAACAAAGGAAATACGTGAAATGAGAACTAGACTTAATAAAATGACAATATTAACACTGACCTGTAGGGAGTCGAGTCTATTCAACTAACTACAGAATCGCAAAAGTAGCAAGATTGCAGGTTGGCAGCCGGAGGACTATGGTTTGTCTCGAGATGAAGTATTCTTTGTTAAAATGTAAACAGGTCAAAATAACCAAGCTTGAGTGGAGTTGAGCTTAGCCAATATGAATGGAAATAGAGGATAACAGAGACAGAAAGTGAGAGTGCCACAGGATAATGAACGAACTGAAAATGAAAAATTTCAGTATTCAAGAATCCCTTTTGCAAGAAAACACTTCAGAAAACTAGTTTCAAAAGTTTTTTCGACGAAAACTCCAAAAATAGCAGAGTAACAAACTGAATTAAGTTTCAGAGTTATCCCACTATAGTTATTGCCTCTTATCTGTATATTTTTTTTTCGTCCCCTTGAACAGTTTTCAGGCAGGTATTTATAGGAATCGGGTGCTCCCCATGAAGGGTCAGGATTTATTTTGAGGGAGATGGAGGGTCTGGATTTTTAAGGACATGATCGGATGCTTGAGAATTAAAGAGAACCAAAATGAACGGCTGAGATTATTCTTCAGAATATTCGTCCTTTTCTTCTTTCAATCTGACGGTCTCAAATCCTCTTGTCCGGAGCAATCTGAGGGCTAAGAGCGAAAGGCGCTGGTCTTGTCGTCTCCTCTCTTGATCCAAGGGCTCCGGGTTCGTCCTTACAAGTGAAATCAACGGTGGAGATTGGGATGTACAGGACTGTCATGACATACCCTGGCACCTGTCAGCATTGCGGGCGATTCTTAGGCGTGCGGTGGAGATCTCGTCTGCCACACTTTAACTACCTCGGCTCTGATTCTGACGACGGTTATTTGGGATTTGTCTTATTCTTTTTGCCTTCCGATCCCTCTCACGCTCCTATTCCGATCTCTCATGCTGATCTTCCATCTTCCGATCTCTATTATTCCGATCCCTAGAGATCGTCCAAATGATGTAATCCGATCTTTTGGAAATAAAAGTCAATTATCATCTTATTATTATTGCATTGATTATTTTCCGATCTCTGATGTGTTTATCCAATCTGGTTCCCAACTGAACAACCCTTAACTGATCCGCAATTCGAAACATTTATCTTAATATGCCGATCTCTAATTAGCCGTTCTCTTTATGGAATTTGAGAGACGTGTCAGAACAGCTGGAGAATCCCGTTAACCGATGCATTGCCTGGGACATCGTGAGCATTAAATGCTCGGACGAGTATAAATAGGGGTAGGGGTTAGCCAGTTTCTTACTCATGCCATTTTTTTGTCTCTCGCAAGCAATTCCAAAACTCTCTCGATTTTCAAGCTCTTCCGACTCCGTTCAAGCTCCGGTAAGGGTTTTAATCCTTCTTTTAGCTTTAAGTTCTTTGTTTTCCTTAAAAATGAGCGACGCCGAAGGTCAGAGAGCGGCAAGCCCACCTTCCGTCCATGTTTCATGGTTGTCTGATGAAGTAGAGGTGGATGGGCCAAGCGCACGACCAGAACCTTCTAGGGTCTCCGTTCCAGCTCGGGGGCGAACTGCACCATCGAGGCTTGTACCTTCCTCAGGGAGGGAGAATCTTCCTATGGACAAGCTGCCATCGATCTTGCAAGAAACCGATCTGCAGTCGTTTAGCCAGGAGTACAACATTGAGCCCGATTCATATGAACTTATCCGGTGTCACGGCGATCACCGAGCCGATCACTTCTTTGAAGAGAATGACATGGTGATGGTATACGAGGAACAGTTAAACACCGGTCTCTGGTTCCCTCTGGACGACTTCTTCAAGGAGGTCCTAAAATTTCACCGAGTGTGCATTGCCCAAATTCACCCTAACTCGTGCCGGATCTTGGTAGCCTTCCGAGGCCTGTGCCGAGCTAAGGGAATCAGACCTACGGCTAAGGTGTTTGCCGAACTGCACAGGCTAACTCGCCGAAAGGACGACGAGCACTGGTTCTTTCAGGCGAAGTCTCATTGTGGGCTCTTTACCGATCTGCCCTCCTCCCTTAAGAATTGGAAGAACCGCTTCTTCATTCTGAGGAGCAAAAATCCGACACCTTGAGAACTTCCCGTATTTGGTGGCACCGAGAGCCCTTGATTAGGCGTATTACCCTGAACAAGGAGGAAAGCCTAGTAGTGATGGAACTGAAGAATCAAGCTGCCACTCTAAAGTACTCCTGTTTAGATGCGGTGACTGCCGAGCTGCATCATTGGATGATGGAGTTGATCACGGGGGAAAATCGCGGGCTTCAGCTCTCTGATCTTGGCATCGGTATTTTTCTATTTCTCAGATCTTTGGACCTTAGCGATCTCAATGACATCTTTTTTGTGCAGGTATGGTGGGTGGTGAAGGTTCCAGGAAGCGGAAGAAAGAAAGAGAGATTTCCCAGAAAATAAAGGAGATGAAGCGTTTGGCACTGCTTCAAACACCCGGTCATGAACCTGGGGAGACGCAAGGAGGCCCGCCCCGACCTTCGGGGCCCGATCCGTGAGCTGTCCGATCTCCTCCTCAACGGGAAGAGCCGCCTCCACCTCCTCTAGTTGCTCCAAGCACAGAAGGGGGTCGTTCTCGACCTCCTGCGAGGCCCCCTTCTCGTGGCGCCCAAGTGCTGATCGCTTCTCTGGAGAACAACCGGACTGTTCGGGAGAACCCCGATTTTGCCAAAGTCTTGGGGTCTTCCATCTGCCTTCAGGAGGATCAGGACAGACTGTCTCCGGACAATCTTGACGACATCCTAACCCGATCCATGAGTCTGAATGTAGAGTGCACAGTGAACGGCACATAGTTCTGGAAAAGGCGCACAGCCTGGGTAAGGAGGTCTAGTAGAAGGGTCAAGAAGTGGCATCCCTCCGATCCCTACGCTCATGTGCTCATGATTACATTTCTCAAATTGAGGCGTATGAAGTACTATGAGGATAAGGCGGCGAGCAGACTCATGTTACGCCGAAAGGGATCATGCTCTTAGAAGTCCAGCGCTCGGGCCAACGGCTGCTCAGTCGCTCACCTTCTTTGAGGAGCTTAAGGCAAAAGATGAAGAGATGGTGACTGGAATAGCCGGAGCTTATGTGAACGCTCACAAAGATCTCTTGGCCGAGCTCCAAAAGCGTTACCCAGAGGAGGACTTCTCTTGGATGGCCGACCTGGCTCCCGGAGGCGAGGATGAAAGCAAAGAGGAGGCCGAGGATGAGAGAGAAAATGAGCAAAATGTAAATCAGGCTGGGGGTGATCCCCCAGCCGAATGACTTGTACAAATTTTTGAAATGAAATGAAGTGGAATGCCCTTTTTTTGTTCGATGAATGGTTATGATCGGAAAATTTCTAAATTATTAAACACTTGATTATGCAGTATGTTGAAATAACTGAAAATGATTATTAACCTAAGTGTGAGAGATCGGAAAACACGATGAGCATGAGATCGGTAAGCAAGAAATGCTGAACTGGACTTGATTAAAATTGGAAATTTGACTTGAACACTTAAGATCGGAATCCTCATCAAACCGGACCAAAACCTTAGCTCTTAAACTTTTGAAAGGAAGATCGGCAATAAAACTTGTAAGAAAAGATCTAGTTCACTTCGTTTATACTACAATGGGTCAGAGAGATCGGTGAGCGATTTAATAGACTGGTAAGGATTTGACTAATGTGAGGACTTAGCATTGATTCAATTCTTTGAGGAGAGATCGAAAATGTGACTGTCTGTCAAAGAGGGATCGGAAATGAGATTAGGTGTCAAAAGGAGACTTAGTACTGGAGTCAGTTTCAAAGTTTTATTGATTTTGGGGATCGGCCAAAATATGGTGTTGACAGCTGCCCCTCTTTACATAATTTCTATTAAAGGGAAAATTTCCCGTGTAGGAATTATGTAAAGATTCAGACTTATATTTTGGACGATTGGGTGTTCGAAGTTAGGGAGCTAAAGCACACTTAAGTTGGTGACCCAGAAATCAACAACGTAAGTTAAATTAAAATCAACTTGGATCAAGGAGCCGGAGGTTGATAACAGGAAATTTAAATTGCAGGAAATTAAAATCAACTTAGATCAAGGAACCAGAGGTTGATAACAGGAAATTTAAATTGCAGGAAATTAAAATCAACTTAGATCAAGGAACCAGAGGTTGATAACAGGAAATTTAAATTGTAGGAAATTAAAATCAACTTAGATCAAGGAACCAGAGGTTGATAACAGGAAATGTAAATTGCTGGAAATTAAAATCAACTTAGATCAAGGAACCAAAGGTTGATAACAGGAAATGTAAATTGCTGGAAATTAAAATCAACTTAGATCAAGGAACCAGAGGTTGATAACAGGAAATTTAAATTGCAGGAAATTAAAATCAACTTAGATCAAGGAACCAGAGGTTGATAACAGGAAATTTAAATTCTTTGGAAATTAAAATCAACTTAGATCAAGGAACCAGAGGTTGATAACAGGAAATTTAAATTGCTGGAAATTAAAATCAACTTAGATCAAGGAACCAGAGGTTGATAACAGGAAATTTAAATTGCAGGAAATTAAAATCAACTTAGATCAAGGAACCAGAGGTTGATAACAGGAAATTTAAATTGCACTTACAAAGCAAGCCTAATCCGGACACGAGAAGTTCTTCCCCAATGAAGTGTACTTAACAAAATCCCGAAGACCAATGATGAATGGAGGACGAGTTGCAAGACTTAACCTATTTCTTCAAATGCCCCTTTTCTGTTTTTTTTCTTTCTCCCGAAAAGCGCCCTTGCGGGTTTTTACTTCCCCTTCGTCTATATGACTAGAAGTGCCCTTCCGGGTTTTCACCTCTAGTTTTTTTTTTTTTTTAGGTCATTCCCTGCAAATCTCATAGTAAAGTACGTGAGGTTATCAATTGTCAAATCTTAATCTTATGGCAAAAATTTTAACTGATTTAAATAGCGCATTAAATAACGAGATTGAAGAAAGATAAATATAAGGGAAAGATAGAAACATGAGGGAATGAAGTGTGATTTTATTACGGTTTAATAAAAACAAGGAAGAAGTTTCAAAGAAGAAGGGTACAAAGATAGCTCTCACATATTCCCTGTGGCTGATTTTGAAATCTCTTAACTGTCATTATTTCAAGTTCTCTGAAGCCTCATGCCGTGACATTTTCCTCTTCATCCTGGTTTCATGCCCCCCATTCCTTATTTCTCCCTTTTTGTTCTTGGGATGCCCTTTCGGGTTTTCACCCCTAGGTTTTTTTCGCGCTCTTTCAGGACGCCCTTTCGGGTTTTCATCCTTCACTCGTTTTACAGAAAGCGCCCCTTTCGGGTTTTCACCTTCTTTCACACATTTTGCTAGGAGCGCCCTTTCGGGTTTTCGTTCTTTTTTTTTTTTTTTTTTTTTTTAGGCATAGTACTTCTTGACGGTGTCAGCATTCACAGGTCTCGGAAACTCTTCACCGTCCATGTGGGTCAAGATTAAGGCTCCTCCAGAAAATGCCTTTTTAACCACATAGGGTCCCTCGTAGGTTGGTGACCATTTGCCCCGGGGATCGTTTTGATTCGGCAGCACTTTCTTCAGAACTAGGTCCCCGGGTTGGAATTCGCGTGGGCGAACGCTTTTATCAAATGCTCTAGCCATCCTCATCTGGTATAACTGCCCATGACATGCTGCTGCTAACCTTTTCTCATCTAGCAAGTTTAACTGATCCAACCTTGACTGGATCCATTCTGACTCATCAATCCCTGATTCCTTCAGAATCCTTAAGGAAGGAATTTCAACTTCAATAGGTGATACCGCTTCCATCCCGAAAACCAGTGAGTATGGAGTTGCCCCGGTTGAGGTTCTTACAGAAGTCCGATATGCGTGGAGAGCGTAAGGAAGCATATCATGCCAATCCCTATACGTGACCGTCATTTTTCGGATTATCCTCTTGAGGTTTTTGTTTGCAGCTTCCACCGCTCCATTCATCTGGGGACGGTATGGGGAGGAATTGAGGTGTCGGATTTTGTATTGATCACACAATTTCTGAATCCTTGGACCATTCAGATTGTTAGCGTTATCAGTGACGATTTCATTAGGGAGGCCAAGCCGGCAGATGATATTGTTTCTGAGGAATTTGAGAAACGTGTTCTGCGTGATATGGGCGTATGACGTGGCTTCGACCCACTTAGAAAAATAGTCGATAGCTACTAGGATAAATCTGTGCCCATTGGATGCCTTAGGGTTGATGGGCCCGATCACAACGATGCCCCACATTGCGAAAGGCCATGGTGAGGCGAGGTTGAACAATTTGTGAGGCGGCACATTTATCGGATCTGCATAGATTTGACACTTATGGCATTTTCGGAAATACTCAATGCAATCCTTTTCCATTGTAGTCCAAAAATATCCCCGTCGCATGATTTGCTTAGCCATCATGTGCCCATTGGCATGGGTTGCACAATTTCCTTCATGAGTCTCAAAAAGGATTTTCTTCGCCTCTTCTGCATCCACACATCTCAACAGTTCACCGTTGGACCCTCTCTTGTATAGGGTTTCACCACTGGGGAAGTATCCCAATGCTAATCTTCGAAGCATCCTCTTTTCGTTTCGGTTTGCCCCTGAGGGGAATTCTCTGGTTCTGCAGTAGACCAGGATGTCATGATACCAAGGTTTACCATCGGGTTCTTCCTCAATCATGAAGCAATAAGCTAGCTCATTCCTCGCCTTAATCTTCAATATCTGAGCCATCTGCCCTTCTTCGATTTGAGCCATAACGGCTAGAGTAGCTAAAGCATCAGCAAATTGATTCTTGTCTCTACTAAGGTGAGTGAAAGAGATCTCTTCGAATTTCTTAATCAGCTCCAGTAAGTACTTCTGATATGGGATTAGCTTGGGATCCTTGGTTTGCCATTCTCCTTTGACTTGGTATATAATCAGGGCTGAGTCTCCATATACCTCCAACTTCCTGATTTTCATTTTGATTGCAGCCTGTAGACCCCTCACACAAGCTTCATATTTTGCGACGTTGTTGGTGCAGTCAAATCTCAATTTAATGGCTATCGGGAAGTGCTTTCCGTCTGGGGATATCAATACAGCTCCAATTCCATTACCGGACAAATTGATAGCTTCGTCGAAATACATTTCCCATACATCGGCTGGCCCCTCTTCCTCGCAGTCTACTTCATTAATATGCTCATCAGGGAACTCAAAATCCAGAGCTTCATAATCCTGGATAGAATTTTCTGCTAGGAGGTCAGCGATCACGCTACCTTTCACTGCCTTCCGGGTCATATAGACTATGTCATATTGGGAGAGTATGACCTGCCACTTGGCTATCCTACCTGGCACGAATGGGCTTTTGAATACATATTTGATATGATCCATCCTGGAGATGAGCCATGTCTTGTGATTCAGCATGTAGTGCTTGAGGCGATTCGCTGTCCAGGCTAATGCGCAGCATGTCTTTTCTAAGAAAGAGTATCTTGACTCACAATCATTGAACTTCTTGCTCAAGTAATAAATAGCCCTCTCCTTTCGGCCGGTATCATCATGTTGTCCCAAAACGCACCCCATCGAGTTCTGTTGGACCGCCATATACAGGATAAGAGGCCTTCCTGCCACGGGTGGAACCAATACTGGTGGGCTGGTCAAGTATTGCTTAATTTTCTCAAAAGCCTCCTGGCAAACTGAATCCCACTAGGTGGAATTATTCTTCCGGAGTAGTCTGAAAATAGGCTCAGCTTTGGCAGTGAGATTAGAAATAAATCTCGATATGTAGTTCAATTTTCCCGTGAAGCTAGCACCTCCTTTACATTTTTGGGGATGGCATTTCTTGAATAGCTCGAACCTTGTCTGGGTCTACTTCTATTCCCTTCTCACTTACTATGAATCCCAATAATTTCCCAGATCTAGCTCCGAATATGCATTTAGTAGGGTTCAGTTTCAGCTGATATCTTCTGAGTCTCTCGAATACCCTCCTCATCACCTGTACGTGGCTTTCTTTTCCTCTGGATTTAATGATCATATCATCCACATACACTTCCACCTCTTTATGCATCATATCGTGGAATAATGTGACCATTGCGCGCTGGTAGGTAGCACCAGCATTCTTCAACCCGAAAGGCATGACCCGATAGCAAAACACTCCCCATTGAGTGATGAAAGCAGTCTTATCCTTGTCTTCCTCATCCATCGGGATCTGATTGTACCCTGATGCCCCATCAATACATGAACACCTGCCTAATCCAGCAGCATTGTCAACTAACACATCAATGTGGGGGAGAGGAAAATCGTCTTTTAAGCTTGCTTTATTAAGATCCCTGTAGTCAACGCACACCCTGACTCTCCCATCCTTCTTCATTACCGGGACGACGTTAGCCACCCATTGAGGGTATTTGACCACTTCCAGGAACCCAGCGTCATACCGTTTCTTGACTTCATCCTGAACTTTGAGCAGTGTGTCGGGATTCATTCTCCTTAACTTCTGCTTTACCGGGACTGTCCCCGGAATGAGGGGAATTTTGTGTGTCACTATCTGAGGGTCCAAACCCACCATATCATCATAGCTCCAGGAAAATACGTCGAGGAATTCTTTAAGCAGACTGATCATATCTCCCAATTCTTCACTCTCCACTACCTTAAGTTCCCTTTTTACTTCTTCTGTGCCTAAATTTATGGTGTGCGTTTCGTCTCCACAAGGCACTAGGGAGGGTTCATCCTTTTCATTGCTTTCTTCTGTAAGGTCTTCCTCAGAATCACTTGAAGTAATGGCAGTTATGGGGATTTCAAAATTAACTGGAGGAATTTACAGTCTATTGGATTATTAGGTGTTAATTGATGAATGGTCCTGAATGAATAAAAATGGAACATATTATAAGGATGAAATTCAAAAGGAAAGAATTGGATTTAAAATGCGCTATTAATTCATTAATATTTATGCCATAAGAAAAAGGTCCATTTACAGTATTACACTTGTCACCATGGACAAAATGATCAAGTGTAGATAACCAAAGGTACTTTACTCGAAATTGAGTACAGGGATGTCTTCTACAGTCCAGTTGTCTAGTTCTTGCCCCTCAGCTATTGGTGAGACCAGAGCCTCATACAGGGAATCCAGGTAGATGACATCGATGGATGGTTCATCAGGTGATTCTTCCACCTTTGCCGGATTTTCAATGACCAGTTTAGTGAAGACTTCTGTGATTCTCGGGACTACTTTCATCTTTCCCATTTTCTGATCGAATCTCTGATCCCGAAGTGTTTTCCTCATCCAGAACCGTCCATCCATAAGGGCATCTTCCTCATAACCCAAACCACAGCGGCCTATCTTCTGAATAGCCGGTATAGGTTCAACGATCCCTTGCAATGCGGTGCCCAAGCCTTTGCCTTCCTGATATCCATTCTTTGACATCACTTTGGCCACCATAGCCATAGCCCCTCCACTTCCGATTTCTTATAACTCAAAGGCCTGGAAGGAGCTTTCCAACGACTCCTCAGCCGCTTCCACATAAGGGAGTGATTGTGGCTTGGTGACTAGCAAGGCCT
This sequence comes from Hevea brasiliensis, assembly GCF_030052815.1. Taxonomy (NCBI): domain Eukaryota; kingdom Viridiplantae; phylum Streptophyta; class Magnoliopsida; order Malpighiales; family Euphorbiaceae; genus Hevea; species Hevea brasiliensis. The sequence continues at coordinate 35,906,008 of NC_079500.1, forward strand.
CCTCTCCTTTCACTGTGATGATTTTGCCATCCATAATATATTTGATCTTTTGGTGCAAAGTTGAAGGAATGGCGTTCGCAGAATGGATCCAAGGCCTCCCCAACAACATAGTGTAGGCCGGCTTAATGTTCATCACCTGAAACGTGACGTTGAAAGTACATGCACCGACTTGGATTGGTAAGTCAATGTCTCCCAGCACTTCTCTCCTTGTACCATCGAAGGCTCTCACCACCATAGCACTCTGACGTATATCAGATTGGTCAACCGGCAGCCTGGCCAAGGTGGTATTAGGCAGTATATTAAGAGCTGACCTGTTATCAATAAGTACCTTGGCTACTATACAACCCTTACACTTCACTGTTACATACAGAGCTTTAGTGTGCCTTAAACCCGCAGGGTCTATCTCGTCCTCCGAGAAAGTAATAAAACTGGATGCCTGGATTTGTCCCACTATCTTCTCAAACTGGCCCGGAGTAATGTCGGGGTTTACAAAGGCCTGATCCAGGATTTTCTGCAAGGCTTGTCGGTGCACTTCTGAACTCAAGATCAGCGATAACAGCGAAATTCGGGCAGGTGTCTTTCTCAACTGCTCCACCACATCATACTCGCTCTGTTTCATTATTTGGAGCAGCAGTTCCTCCTCTGCTTTATGCTCAGCAGGCTCTACTTCCTCTGTCTTCTCAACATCCTCTTCTGCATTCTTCAATGACTCTCCCATCTTTACTTTCCCTTTTCTCTTTTCTTTTTCTTCGTTCACGTAACACCTCCCACTTCGAGTTATGAACTCAACTTCTTGCTCATGCGAGGAGGATTTTGTGGTAGTGACAGGTTGAGGATTATTCTGGGGAGTAGCATTGGCGGTAGGTCCGGCATAAGTCATCTGAAAGTGTTCATGAGGAGTGAAACACGGCTTAGGAGGTGCTGGGGGTGAAGCAAGGCTAGGAGCTAGTGTACTGCTTGACGCTCCTTGGGTGAAGACTTGGAAATTGTAGTTCCAAGGTATAGCATGGGTGTTGGTAATAGGGAGCTGAGATGGGGCTCGGATAACCGTTACTGGCGGTGAGGCTACTGGGGGTGAGAAGGTGATTCTGGGTTTAGAGGTAGAAGCATTCTGACTATATCTGGTCATGTTCACTCCCCCTTCTGTCTTTGACTTTGTCAGGCATCTCAGAATTTTAAGGGATAACAAATTCTGAACCTCGTGCTTGAACCCCTCACAATTCCGCAGCTCATGATCAGCTGCCCCTCCATGATAAGGACACCCCGTACCTTCTTCTAATCCCGTTACCTGAGGGCAAAGGTAGCCTTCCCTCTTTGCCACAGCAAAAATTTCTTTAAAGTAAGGAACCAGCTTGTTTACTTCCGGTGTTGATCCTTCTCCATCAGACTCTATCATATTTACACCACTGCCCACATTATGGTTAGGCAGTGGGTTTGAGGTAACATTGGGGAGGGAACCATTTCCCTTAATTTTTAGCCATCCATTCCGTATTAAAGCATGCACTCTTCCTCTGAGTGCTCCGCCGTTGTCAGTTGAGTGCCCTTGTGCCCCCCCATGATACTCACAATGGGCAGTGGCATCATACCAACTGGGATATGGAGGCTGAATTGGGTCTAGGGGGACTGGTACAATTTGGTTGATACCGACAAGGTATCAGTATATTTCACTGAGTGGGAGGGCAAGAGGTGGATCAGGGTTTCTTGGGGGTCTTGGGTTGTTTTGTGGTGGTCTTGGTTGAGCAGGAGGAGGAGGTGGTCTCGGTTGGTAATTTATAGGTGAAGGGTATTGTGGGCGTGGGTGTGGATAATTTGGGAAAGGAGGTGGAATGTTTGCGACTGTTTGGCCATGAGGGGGAGGATATGGCCGATAATTGTTTTGAGGGAATGGGGAATAATTATTTTGACGGGTGACGGAATGCACATCACCCTCCTTCTTCTTGCCAAAGCTGGCAGTCTTTTTCGCAGGGTTCTTAGCCAACTCCTGCAACCGTCCCATTCTTAGATTGGCCTCTATTCTTTCACCGGCCTGTATGATGTCAGAGAAGCTGTTGGAAGTGTTCCCAATCATCAAATTGAAATAGGGGGCTTTCAACGTCTCAATGAACAGAGAGCACAGCTCATTGTCAATCACCGGAGGGTGGACTTCTGCCGCCTTTTCTCTCCACCTCTGGGCATACTCCTTGAAGCTTTCCCTGTCCCTCTGCACCAGGTTTTGAAGATCCCTTCTTGTGGGGGCCACATCGCAGTTAAATTTGTACTGCTTTAAGAAGGCATCAGCTAAATCCTTCAGTTTGCTCCGGTCCAACTGAATACACCACCTCAAAGCTGCCCCGGAGAGGCTCTCATGAAAGAAGTGAACCAGCGATGCAGCCGTCCTCTGTCAGAGCAGACATCTTGGCGATATAGGTGGCCAAGTGAATACGAGGGTCTGAATTCCCAGTGTACTTGTCGAAATCAGGGACCTTGAACTTGGGTGGCACCACCACATCCGGCACTAATCTTAGTGATGCCATGTCGACCGAACCATACATGTTCAGCCCCTCTATCGCTCTCAGTCTCTCTTCTAGAGCAGATAGTTTCTCGTTTTCTTTCATCTTATTTTCCCCTCCCACCGCATGATATGCTCCCGTGGAGCCGAGGGTGGAGTAAACTGGAGGGATTAGGATTGAAGGGTGAGGCTCGGCATTTGAGACAACCGGGTAATAAGAGAAAGGCAGGTCATTGTTCATGGTGACCAGATTGACAGTGACTGTCGGGTCCGGGATAGGTGATTGAAAGGCGAAAGAAGTTGTAGCTTGATGGGGATCCATCGTTGTAGGTGGTGGAGGAGGTAATGGTAGGCTAGGTTCTGCTGTGGGTTTATTCTGGGACATTTCCCTCATTAACCTCATAAGTTCTGAGACCTGGTCTTTAAGTTCAGATACTTGCCCTTATAGGTTCTGTACTTGTTCCTGGTCTTCCATTATCTTCTTTGTCCGGGATCTTGTTAAGTACACTCGCTTGGGTTGAACCGTGTGCTTGGTCAGACTTGCCTTGTTTGAAGCAATGTTGATTTTCTGTAGGGAAAAAAAAAGGTTTTTAATGAATTTCGAATTTTGTAAAAAAACTAAAAGTCCTGGTCTAGACGAAGGATACAGTGGCATTTGGGAGCCAGAATGAAATCTGCGAAAGGATAATTGCATCAACTTTATCATGGCATCGTTCGATAGTCTGACTGTGAATGACTGGATTGAATGCGCGTTTATGATACCTGTCCATATAGCGCATTCAATTTTTCATATAACCCTAGCGAGGGAGTTCCTACGGGAGTCATATTATTCATTCACAAATTTGCTAATCAATGGTCCAAAAATCATTTCATTAACTGAATAATTTGTACACCGTATTCTTTACATCGGCCTAGGCTCTAGGAGGTTTTTTATAATGAGATGACATTTTCTGAGATACTCATATAACCTTTCTTCTTGTTTGGCAGGGTTGAATGTTTTTAGAGCATACTCGGATTCAGGTAAGAGTTCTTGCTTTCCCTGTGCTATCGTTCTCTCCAGCTGGTCAACATTCTCTTTCAGCTCTTGATAGAGAGCAGCTTGTCTTTCTTTCTCTTTCCTTTCCTTAGCACATTCTTTCAAGATATCGTTGATGAGTAGTGCCTGTTCTTTTAATTCGAGCTTCTTCTTTTGGTTTTCCTGTTTATACTCTTCAATGAGTATCTCTTGGTATTTCGTTTTTTCCTGAAGCTTATTATTCTGTGCTTCTACTTCTTTCATTAAAGCGTGGAGAGAGTTTTTTTCCTTTTCCCACCGTATCTCTTGCTCTTCAAAACCCATCTTTTCGGCCCTTGCCTCTTCCCTGAGCCTTCTTACTTTCCTCTTGAGAATCTGCTGTTTGTCCTCCAACTGTCTTATTTGTTCTTGCAGTTGCGAGTTCTCAGTATTTGCCTTTTGTAGCGAGTCAACCAGGCGATCATCAGCTTCTTCTTGTAACACCCCAAAGTTCGGTAGTGCGTTCTGCTGCTCCGGTGACCAGTGTTGTCCGGACAGCTAGGATGCCTAGAACCGTACTTCGATATGAGTGAGGAGACATAAAATAATGAAATACAAGAAAAGAAAACACAAGAAAAACAAAGGAAAAATTATAGCAAAGAAATGTAACCAAGTTAAGCGAGCCGGGAAACCTAGCGATGGGTGACCGCACCGGGAAGTCACGGCGTGGACCGTTGGATCGCCTGGATCATGGGAACCCTAGAAAACATTTTTAGGACATAAATAGAACCTTATTGAAGAATAAATATCATTAGAAAGATCAAAGAAAAATTAAATAATTGGTACAAAGAAAAGTGAGAAATCGAAAAACAGGCAAAATACGATTATTCTGAAAAATCGAACGTAACTTGACAGGGGCATTATGGTCATTTGACATCCCGAAGAGTCTTTTGACCTAAATTTCCATTAAAAATAAATAATATTACACTTAGAAAATGAAATGAAAAATTAATTGGGTGGTACCTAAAGTAAATAACCAAAATCATGGGTTAATGTGGGATTAAGTGAAAGTTTAACTTATAAAATGATTTAAACTTAGTTAGTGGACCACTAGGGATTTATTTAAACATAAATATGGCTGATGTAAGTCCACTAACCAGCTGAAACTTCATCTTCCCCATTTGGATTCAAAGTTGCCGAATTTAAAGAAAGGAGAAAGCCACCATTAACGTTTTTCTTCAAAGCTCCATGCACTCCCCATTTTCAACTCCAATCACTTTGATAGCTTCATGAAAAATGGTCTACACACCACAAGGAAGATATTGATACCAATTTTGAGAAGTTTGGTGAAGGTTTAGCAAGTTACAATTAAAGGTAAGTTTGCATTTTTGAGAAATTCTTTGTTAAAGTTTATGTTCATGTTATGGGTGTTAGTTTGGTGAAGGAAAATTTTGAGTTTGAAGGGTTATTGTTGTTTTCATTTTGGACAGCCATGAGTCACGTTTTTAATGAGGTATTTGTGCATATAATTGATGAGAAATAATGTTAATCATGATGATTTAGTAACTTAGTGAATTATTTCATGTTTATATGGTGAATTATGCACTTTGATGGGAATTGGTATATGGGACGGCAATGTAATGTTGAAGAATGATTTGTGGCAGCTTGTGGACACTTGAGTAATGGTGTATATTGAAGGAAGTGTGGCCAGAATATTGACCTAGAAGGATTGATGATATGTATGTAAATTAACATTGTAAAGTGTATGTAAAGTTTGTAATGTTTAGGTGTGTTTGTAATGGTACTTAGAGATTGTAATTGTGAATGATTATTGGTGTGTTGAAGGTGATTGGAATCTGCCCAAAATAATGCTAATGTAATGTAGAAAATGCTTTTGGTAATGTGCCAAAACAGTTTGGTAGGTAAGTAAACAAATGGCAAAGGTAAGTGTGTGTTTGAAGTTGGGGTGTGAAATGCATATTGAGGGCAGTGTATATTTTAGCCTATAACCTTGAATGTGTAACCTCAATTGGTATGAGACCAATTTGAGGTGAAACTAGGCACAAAATGTGCCAACTTTCATTGAGAAACCATGCCAAAATTCTGCTTGCAAGGTGACCTAAAAAAATGACCAATTCGGATTAGGTGCAATTAGGACCTGAAAAATGACCAATTGGGCAGCAGTGAGTGTTTAGGCCATAACTCACTCAAACCAGGTCCAATTGACCTGAAATTTTGACCAAGAATAGTTAAGACCCATACCTACAAGTCTTATGAAGACACCAAAGCCCAGAAATGACCATACGCAAGTCAAACAACTTGCACAAGTTCGGGTCCAAAAACTGGCCGAACCAGAATTGACCAATTTGACCTAAAATTGACCTAAAATGGTACCACTTGACCAGCAATAGTGTAATGACCATAACTTGGTCTACTTAACTCGGATTGACCTGAAATTTTGCACCGCGTGCAATAAGACCTAGATCTACAAGTTTGTAGTTTCGATCGAGACCGAAAACCAAGGGAACTAGATCGTCGGTTAGGTCAAACGGTGTCCTGAATCTAACAATTTGCATTAAAATGAAATAAGCAAGGAAATGAATTTGTTAAAAAATACCAAACCTAAAACCCTATCAAATGTTACATATTTACGACACTAAAACCTAATTTACCTAAAAGCATAGCGAGGGTCGGTATATTAGGTGATTAAGTGAATAATTGAGTTAAGTGCATTATTTACCAAACACCATCGATAGAGACCGTTTAATTTAGTACTGAAACACTTCAAATTGTGTTTCTCAGTTACCAAAGACTCAGGAAAAGGGAAGGAAACAACGAGTCGGATCGAGAGATCATCGAGGTTTGTGCACAACTAGTTTTTAACTGATTTTATTATGAATATTTCATATGATTAAATGACATACTTTTCCTATGTATTATGTTTAACAAGCATTGGATTTAATTCAATGATTATTGAAAATTGTTATAGTATGTATGAATTTGGCTTTGTGAAATGGTATTTCCATAAGTATTAAGCATTGTTATGGATTGAGTAAATTATGTTTTGGAAAATTGTGATAGAACATGTTTTGAATTGTGATGGTAATATTCATGGAAAAATGCAAACTTTATTATTTGAATTGTGATGAGCATAAAAATTATTGGATATTGGAATTGACTTTGAATCGAATTATATTGTGATTTATGCTCGCTAAAAGGATTGTGATATTGTTTTATATCTCACTATAGATGCTTGACTAGGTTATTACCCGTCTCTCTCATTTGTTGAGAAGACAATGGAGTGAGTTGTGTTTTGATTACCATGGTACGTGCAGGCTTAGATTTTCCTCTGATTTGAGGTTAGATCTAAGTTTATGTTATCGTTATGGCCCTTGCGGAAGATTCATTATTGTGATGATGCATGCACGATGATTCGACCTCCCGACCATAGGGAGTTAGAATCTGATTCGACCTCCCCGACCATAGGGTGTTAGAATCAGATCGAATATGGCCCTTCGGATTAGTCTTGCATAGTTAGTGAGATAAAGATTGATTTTGAGATACAACATGGTTTTGAGATGCATAATGACTTTTGAGATACTGAGATGATTTTGAGATACAAAATGATTTTGAGATCTGAGAATGGCTTTTGAATGGTAAGAAATTGTGATTTCAATTATGGTTTATGTATAATTGATTTTGTTGGAATTACTTAAATGGATAGTCATGATTTGATAAATTGAATTTTGTGCTCCAAGTCATTTATACAAATGATTTACATTATTGGCAATGAATATTTTGAGTTTTGGAATTTGATCGATATTGATTCTCAAATTATTTATTGTAAAATTTGTCAATGTATATTGTACTATGTTTTAAATTATAGTTGTGCACCATCGAGTTCACCACTCGTGATAGCTTCGCATCTTTATCGCAGTAAGAAGAGCATAGAGCGATGATTAAGTTGCTTTGAGGATATATTCGGATCGACTCGGGTATATCATAGGTATACCCATGTACATAGGTTTTGATGTATGCATGTAATAATATGTATGTAAATTATTTGAGCAGTTGTATAGAAACTCTTGTAAAATATTTTGGTTTGTAATTAAATGTAAATTATTGTAAATGTAAATTTGAGATTTCATTTACTTGAATAGTTTTGTATTATATTTCTTGTATCTCGATCTTTGAAAAATCAACTGGATTTGAGTTGAGAAAAATGTTGTGTTGAGAAAAATGTTGGAGTTGAGATTTGCAAATACATATTGAAGTGCTTTTCTGAGTTTTACAAGAAGCTGTTTTATCCAAAATACAGAGAGCACTCTGCCAAAATTTTCTGAAATTCCAAATAATTCAAATGTGTCAATTCTATCACTTGATTCAAAAAGGTTTTAACACCTATAAATAGTGCTCACCATGTAAAAGAAGTAAGAAAAGTTTTGAAAATCCCTTGTAGTGTATTTAATGGGTTATCGATGAAGCGGAGTTGGTAATTCATTAGGTATACTACGGGATCATGTTATGCCTTACAGAGGGGTAGGGTGTGACATGTTTTAGTGGTATCAGAGCAATGGTTTTAAAGTGAATTTTGAGCTGTGAATTTGAAATCTTTTTGTCGGTAACTACAACTGCTCAAATGTTTGATACATATAGTACATTTACATCATAAATATGAACTAATGGAGAGGAATCTCCTTATGTTGGTTGTACAGCAATAGAAAATTCTGTGAAAAGAATGGAAGAGAAGAATGAGACAATAGAACAGTATGTGATGGCAGAAGTACAAGTTGAGGCCCCAACTCCACAAAGTGTCGAAGGCCCGACTGTACCAGCTTTACCAGTACAAATTACTGCACAAATGGCCCAGCAAATGGCCACTTTCTTTCAACAAATGGCTGATAATCTGTCAGCCCAAGCCCAAGTACAGACCCAACCCCCACAAGGACAGTGTGAAATGGAAAAGAGGGAGAAACCTATAGGTCAGAGTTCGAACAGTAATTTGGGGAAGAGAAAAGAATTTGAGGAACCCCAAGCTCAGGGATACGATAGAGGTGGATCATTAAGACAGAGACCACCAAGGTCCAGTCATCGAACAACTAGAAGTTCCTACCCTTCCCGCCAATGTGAAACTTGTAGAAGATATCATGGAGGTATTTGTCGTAAGGCCTCTGGAGCCTGCTACAATTGTGGAAAACTTGGACACTTTGCTAAAGATTGTACTAAACCACCTCGATCTGCTCTCCGGAGTTCACAGACCGTCAGTCAGAGTCAAGATAGAAATAGAGTTGGTACTCCTCACCACTATAACACAGTGAATCAACCCGAATATAGTAGCGCACCAGTCCGAGTGTCCACTATGCGCCAAGGAGAAAGAGCAGAAACTTCAGATGTAGCTGCTGGTAAGTTCTTAATTTTTGAAAGAAACAATTAGTTATTATTTGATCCCAGCACTACTTAGTTGTGTGTTAGTGTCAGAACTATATGTTCTGTTGTCATTCCTTACATGGGAACGAATTTTGATGTATTAGTGACTAGTCCTTTAGGATAATAACTATAATAACAAGTATGATTGACATTACTTTTGGAAGAATTGTTAGCTAAAAGTATTTTCTAACATACCATAAATTATAAAGTTAAATGGCAAGCCTACTTAATGTAAGGCAAGAGGACCTAAAAGTAAGTTACAGTAATAGAATTGCTCAAGATGAGGGCAAAGATGTTACTGTTAGTAATTGTCAAAGGAAATTGTAATCAGAATCGGTTTGGGATATTAGTGGATTCGAGAAAGATAAGAAGTTAGAAAACCTAGTCCATGAGGTTATAACGTAGTGACTATATAATGTTCTCGATGTTTGTATTGTAAAGCTATGATTCTGATCTGACACTGGATTATTGTGTAGAGCTACGTGCTTCCTCGTTGTATAATAATTTAATAATATTTGTAATTTATATTTTAATTTATACAGTTGCACCCGAATAGAATACTATTACTGGAAATAAATGTGAAAATTTTAGTCAGAAATTTAAGACTTCAGAACTAGCCTATCAAATGACTACACTTGTAAGGTAGCTAGAGTCAGTGACTCAGTTATGTTAATGTGAATTACCTGTACCATAGTAATTGCTATAAGCTTAAAGATATCAGTACGACTTATCATCCTCAAACGGATGGACAGTCAAAACAAGTAATTCAGGTAAATTCGGAAACTCATTGAGTTCCTATAAATAATGAAATGAAATGATAAAAATAACCTGTAAAAGGTGATAAGCCCTCAAGAATATATCGAGAACTTGTGTCATTGAATCCGAGAGGAGATGGGACAGATACATACCACTAACAGAATTTGTATACATTAATAAGTGTCAAGCTAGCATACAAGTGGCACCCTATGAAACATTGTAAGGGAATAGATAACTATGGATTTTGTGATGAGATTTCTGAGGACACAGAATAGTCATGATGCATTATAGGTTATAGTTGACAGACTAACCAAGTCTAATCACTTTTTGCCAGTCCGGATGGACTATAGAATGGAAAGATTGGCCAGATTGTACATATATGAGATTGTAAAACTGCATGGAGTGCCAGTATCAATTGTGTCTGACAGAGATCCTAGGTTCACTTCTAGATTCTGGGGTAGTCTTCAGAGAGCCCTAGGAACTAGATTGAACTTCAAAGACAACATTCCACCCCGCAGACGGATGGCGATCGAGAGGGTTATTCAGATATTGGAGGATATGCTACAGGCTTGTGTGATTGAATTTGAAGGTAGTTGGGATACACACTTGCCTTTGATTGAGTTTGCTTATAACAACAGCTACCAATCAAGCATAGGGATGCCTCCATATGAAGCTTTGTATGGCAGGAAGTGCAGAACTCCTTTATGTTGGAATGAGGGAGGTGAAAGGAAGATGATTGGGCCAGAAATTGTTCAGCAGACAGAGGAAAAGATCAGATTGATTAGAGATAGACTCAAGGCTGCATCAGACCGTCAGAAGTCCTATGTTGGTTTGAAAAGAAGAGATATTGAGTATGCAGTGGGTGATAAGGTATTCCTCAGAGTTTCTCCTTGGAAGAGAATTATGAGATTTGGCAGAAAGGGGAAACTGAGTCCTTGTTTCATTGGACCATATGAGGTTCTGGAAAGAGTGGGTCCTTTGGCATATCGGTTGGCATTACCTCCAGAGCTAGCAAAGATACACAGTGTCTTTAATGTGTCCATGTTAAGGAGGTACAGATCTGACCCATCTCATGTACTATCAGTTGAAGAGATTGAAGTAAACCCAGACCTCTCATAAGAGGAAGAACCCATAAAAATTCTGGCTTATGAGGTGAAGCGGTGAGAACAAGCAGATACACACAGTTAAAGTCTTTGTGGAACCATCATTCGAGCGAGAAGCTACTTGGGAATGTGAAGAGGATATGAGGAGACAGCACCCACAGTGTTCGAGAGACTAATGCGAGTAAAATTTGAGACGAAATTTATTTTAAGGGTGAGAGAATTGTAACACCCCAAAGTTCGGTAGTGCGTTACTGCTCGGTGACCAGTGTTGTCCGGACAGCTAGGATGCCTAGAACCGTACTTCGATATGAGTGAGGAGACATAAAATAATGAAATACAAGAAAAGAAAACACAAGAAAAACAAAGGAAAAATTATAGCAAAGAAATGTAACCAAGTTAAGCGAGCCGGGAAACCTAGCGATGGGTGACCGCACCGGGAAGTCACGGCGTGGACCGTTGGTATCAGGCTGGGAACCCTAGAAAACATTTTTAGGACATAAATAGAACCTTATTGAAGAATAAATATCATTAGAAAGATCAAAGAAAAATTAAATAATTGGTACAAAGAAAAGTGAGAAATCGAAAAACAGGCAAAATACGGTGTTACCGAAAAATCGGGAACGTAACCCGAACAGGGGCATTATGGTCATTTGACATCCCGAAGAGTCTTTTGACCTAAATGTCCATTAAAAATAAATAATATTACACTTAGAAAATGAAATGAAAAATTAATTGGGTGGTACCTAAAGTAAATAACTAAAATCATGGGTTAATGTGGGATTAAGTGAAAGTTTAACTTATAAAATGATTTAAACTTGCTTAGTGGACCACTAGGGATTTATTTAAACATAAATATGGCTGATGTAAGTCCACTAACCAGCTGAAACTTCATCTTCCCCATTTGGATTCAAAGTTGCCGAATTTAAAGAAAGGAGAAAGCCACCATTAACGTTTTTCTTCAAAGCTCCATGCACTCCCCATTTTCAACTCCAATCACTTTGATAGCTTCATGAAAAATGGTCTACACACCACAAGGAAGATATTGATACCAATTTTGAGAAGTTTGGTGAAGGTTTAGCAAGTTACAATTAAAGGTAAGTTTGCATTTTTGAGAAATTCTTTGTTAAAGTTTATGTTCATGTTATGGGTGTTAGTTTGGTGAAGGAAAATTTTGAGTTTGAAGGGTTATTGTTGTTTTCATTTTGGACAGCCATGAGTCACGTTTTTAATGAGGTATTTGTGCATATAATTGATGAGAAATAATGTTAATCATGGTGATTTAGTAACTTAGTGAATTATTTCATGTTTATATGGTGAATTATGCACTTTGATGGGAATTGGTATATGGGACGGCAATGTAATGTTGAAGAATGATTTGTGGCAGCTTGTGGACACTTGAGTAATGGTGTATATTGAAGGAAGTGTGGCCAGAATATTGACCTAGAAGGATTGATGATATGTATGTAAATTAACATTGTAAAGTGTATGTAAAGTTTGTAATGTTTAGGTGTGTTTGTAATGGTACTTAGAGATTGTAATTGTGAATGATTATTGGTGTGTTGAAGGTGATTGGAATCTGCCCAAAATAATGCTAATGTAATGTAGAAAATGCTTTTGGTAATGTGCCAAAACAGTTTGGTAGGTAAGTAAACAAATGGCAAAGGTAAGTGTGTGTTTGAAGTTGGGGTGTGAAATGCATATTGAGGGCAGTGTATATTTTAGCCTATAACCTTGAATGTGTAACCTCAATTGGTATGAGACCAATTTGAGGTGAAACTAGGCACAAAATGTGCCAACTTTCATTGAGAAACCATGCCAAAATTCTGCTTGCAAGGTGACCTAAAAAAATGACCAATTCGGATTAGGTGCAATTAGGACCTGAAAAATGACCAATTGGGCAGCAGTGAGTGTTTAGGCCATAACTCACTCAAACTAGGTCCAATTGACCTGAAATTTTGACCAAGAATAGTTAAGACCCATACCTACAAGTCTTATGAAGACACCAAAGCCCAGAAATGACCATAAGCAAGTCAAACAACTTGCACAAGTTCGGGTCCAAAAACTGGCCGAACCAGAATTGACCAATTTGACCTAAAATTGACCTAAAATGGTACCACTTGATCAGCAATAGTGTAATGACCATAACTTGGTCTACTTAACTCGGATTGACCTGAAATTTTGCACCGCGTGCAATAAGACCTAGATCTACAAGTTTGTAGTTTCGACCGAGACCCGAAAACCGAGGGAACTAGATCGTCCTGTTAGGTCAAACAAGTGTACCGGAATCCAGAATTTTGAATTAAAATGCACTCAGCAAGGAAATGACTTTGGTAAAACATACCAAACCTAAACCCCTATCAAATGTGACATATTAACGACACTAAAACCTAATTTACCTAAAAGCATAGCGAGGTCGGTATATTAGGTGATTAAGTGAATAATTGAGTTCGATGCATTATTTACCAAACACCATCGATAGAGACGATTTAATTTAGTACGAAACACTTCAAATTGTGTTTCTCGATTTACCAAAGACTCGGGAAAAGGGAAGGAAACACGAGTCGGACGAGAGACGATCATCGAGGTTTGTGCACAACTAGTTTTTAAGCGATTTTATTATGAATATTTCATATGATTAAATGACATACTTTTCCTATGTATTATGTTTAACAAGCATTGGATTTAATTCAATGATTATTGAAAATTGTTATAGTATGTATGAATTTGGCTTTGTGAAATGGTATTTCCATAAGTATTAAGCATTGTTATGGATTGAGTAAATTATGTTTTGGAAAATTGTGATAGAACATGTTTTGAATTGTGATGGTAATATTCATGGAAAAATGCAAACTTTATTATTTGAATTGTGATGAGCATAAAAATTATTGGATATTGGAATTGACTTTGAATCGAATTATATTGTGATTTATGCTCGCTAAAAGGATTGTGATATTGTTTTATATCTCACTATAGATGCTTGACTAGGTTATTACCCGTCTCTCATTTGTTGAGAAGACAATGGAGTGAGTTGTGTTTTGATTACCATGGTACGTGCACAGGCTTAGATTTTCCTCTGATTTGAGGTTAGATCTAAGTTTATGTTATCGTTATGGCCCTTGCGGAAGATTCATTATTGTGATGGTACTGTGCACGATGATTCGACCTCCCCGACCATAGGGAGTTAGAATCTGATTCGACCTCCCCGACCATAGGGAGTTAGAATCACATCGAATATGGCCCTTTCGGATTAGTCTTGCATAGTTAGTGAGATAAAGATTGATTTTTGAGATACAACATGGTTTTTGAGATGCATAATGACTTTTGAGATACAGTATGATTTTTGAGATACAAAATGATTTTTGAGATACAGAATGGCTTTTGAATGGTAAGAAATTGTGATTTCAATTATGGTTTATGTATAATTGATTTTGTTGGAATTACTTAAATGGATAGTCATGATTTGATAAATTGAATTTTGTGCTCCAAGTCATTTATACAAATGATTTACATTATTGGCAATGAATATTTTGAGTTTTGGAATTTGATCAGTATTCAGATTCTCAAATTATTTACTGTAAAATTTGTCAATGTATATTGTACTATGTTTTAAATTATAGTTGTGCACCACTGAGTTCACCACTCAGCGATAGCTTTGCATGCTGTCGCAGGTAAGAAGAGCATAGAGCAGTGATTAAGTTGCTTTGAGGATATATTCAGATCAGCTCCAGGTATATCATAGGTATACCCATGTACATAGGTTTTGATGTATGCATGTAATAATATGTATGTAAATTATTTGAGCAGTTGTATAGAAACTCTTGTAAAATATTTTGGTTTGTAATTAAATGTAAATTATTGTAAATGTAAATTTGAGATTTCATTTACTTGAATAGTTTTGTATTATATTTCTTGTATCTCAGTCTTTGAAAAATCACTGCGGATTTGAGTTGAGAAAAATGTTGTGTTGAGAAAAATGTTGGAGTTGAGATTTGCAAATACATATTGAAGTGCTTTTACGAGTTTTACAAGAACTGTTTTATCCAAAATACAGAGAGCACTCTGCCAAAATTTTTACAGAAATTCCAAATAATTCAAATGTGTCAATTCTATCACTTCAGTTCAAAAAGGTTTTAACACCTATAAATAGTGCTCACCACTGTAAAAGAAGTAAGAAAAGTTTTGAAAATCCCTTGTAGTGTATTTAATGGGTTATCAGTAGACGGAGTTGGTAATTCATTAGGTATACTACGGGATCATGTTATGCCTTACAGAGGGGTAGGGTGTGACACTTCTAATAGGACATCTCGGCACGGATCGCTGTCTTCGAATTTTGTAGTTGAGTATTCTCGGTCCCTGTCAGCTCTCCATTTAAGATAATCACCCGAGGCGCTTGGGCCTTTAGGCGATCTCTCCATCAGAGTGATGTTCTCCCAAGACTTGCGAGCCATTTTCAACCCTTCCTCTTCCTTGAGCTCATGGTAGAAATGACCTTGGTGATATTCTTCAATGTCGATTCTGGACTATGTTGAGCCAAACTGCCTCATTACCAATGCCGGAGTGTAACTTGTGTATCCGGTTACTCCGATTAGGGACACCGACTGATTTCCTCCCGTGTTGATCAAAACGGATTGTCCTGACGCCCACAGCTTCCTCCAACAATAATCATGGCTATTGAAACTCAAAATCTGTTCCCGCCACTGCTGTTCATTCTTCGGACTGATCATTAACCGGGTCATCTTCTCGATGGAAGGCTGGTCAAGGTACCAAGTCAATCCCTTTGTCTCCATAGGGCACATGTGACTGATGATCCAGAGATATAACAATTGAGAACAACACTTGATGGACCTTTTACCCTGTTGTCTGCAGTAGGTAAGGGTTAATAAGGTCTCTGCAAGAATTGCCGGTATCGGATTGACCTCCTGCCTTTCTACCGCCCAGAATACTTCCACCGTGCTGCAGGTTATGATTCCTAATGGTCTCGGGAACAAAATCAGGCCATAGATTCCCAATGCGAGTGCTACTGAAGCTTGATCCCACTGTTTCTCTTGGAGGTATTGATCTAACCGCTTCTCGAGGTAGGTCCAATACCATCCATGCGTGTTCCCTTTAACCGTTTCTTTTGACTTCGCCTCCTCCAAAGGAATACCCAACAAATGTGTTAATCGTTTCCAGGTCTGCCTATGCTCAAGGTGTAGGTAGATCCGATTCTGTGTTGAGTAAGGAATCTCTAGTAATGCCTGATATTCTTCCATAGTGGGAACTGTATCAATGTCATTGAAAGAGAATACCCCGTACTTAGGATTCCAAACTGACAACATGGCCTTTAATGCCGGGATTTGGACCTTGACTCGCATTAGGGTTGCAATTTTCCCGTATTTCCTTTCAAACCGCGCCTTGACCTGATCGGGAAGCGACCTCCATCCATTAGACAGACCCTCGAGGCTGTTCATTCTGACCTCAATTTTATTCAGATCCCATGAGGGTAGTAAGCTAGCATGTGCCTTGGAAACATTATTTTGCGAGGGTACTGGAGTATGAGTTGATTTGGACCAAAGTTTAGCATTCTGAACTTCTTCTGCCGACTGACTCGAGGAGGCCATGATAAAAATGATGCCTTATCCTTTTCACAGACTCTTGGTTTAATAATGCCTACGGAAAAACTCATTAGCAAGATAAATTTGGGTAATTTTGAATCATACTGTTGGCAGGGTGACACATACACATTTATCAAAGTAGGAAAATGTGTAGGTGTTTCAGTAGAATTCAAGATTACCCTCACAAAAACGAACAAAAGGAAATTAAAGCAGAACATGGTAAGAGTAAGTATGCCCCTTTTGTCCTAGCATAGGGAGACTCCTGATACCGGATGAGTGCTACCTAATTGGACAGTTCTATCTTATAAGGTAGCTTACTACGGTTTTCAGCTATTGTGATAGTTTAGCTCAAGGTCTAATTTTCTAAAAGCCACAGGTTCCCAAATTGCCCCTACTGTAATAGTAGAGCCCCGTTCTATAACCATGATATTATCGGGAAAATTCCACGAGTATCACGGTGGATAGAACGAGTTTCAATCTGAGCAGAAGCCTTCAAGGATACTAACGGGGTAAAACCCACGGGTACCGCTACATGACCCCCTCCTACTTTCCTAAAAGGGTAAGAAAGCCCGGGTATAGGACCGAAGTGTGTGAGGACATCGTGTGAGTGTTCAGTGTGTGAAGGGACACCTTTACCTCTTCCCAATTCAGGGGGATTTTATTCTTTCCATTTTTTTCTTTTTCCTTTTTTTTTCGAAATGAAGAGCACTGTAGGAGGATAAAACAAGCAAAACAAGTGGAACAGTTAGTAGGAATAAACAAAAATTAACACGTAAACTATTGCCGGGTGAGCCCACCTAACTATAATTTGACTAGAAAATTAAATCTACTTTTTAGACCTCTAGACCGGGGTTAAATTCGGATATGAAGTCCCCAGTGGAGTCGCCAAACTGTCGCAAGGGGTTTTGCGGTCACCTGAACGAACCCTCACCGAAGTGGGAAAGAGTGAGGAGTCGCCACTTTAATTTTGAGGGAAACTAAAGAAAACCATTTATGAAGATAAATTGAGATGAAACCACTTCTAGGCAGAGATTCTAGGTTCGGGGTCCGTAAACGGGTGGGGAAGGTGTTAGGCACCCCACCTCGTCCCTTAATAAGGGTAAGTAGATTTAATTTTACATTAGTTAGGAGGGCTTGAATGGACATGTTAATCCTTTTGACCAAAGGAACATTTGATTTTTCACTAAATTTGGATCACTCAGATACATAAGTAAATGAGACAACCTTAGTGAGTTACTGTTATATGTTAATTTTATTTGAAAGGAATACTTTATTAAAATTTAATTTAAGAATCGGATAAAAACTCTTCTCCGAACTCTTTAATATTTGTTAAAATTCTGAGTTGAGACCGGATAAGAACTCTCCTCCGATCTCTATTTAATATTTATTAAAATTTTGAGTTGAGACCGGATAAGAACTCTCCTCCGATCTCTATTCAATATTTATTAAAATTTTGAGTTGAGACCGGATAAGAACTCTCCTCCGATCTCTATTTAATATTTATTAAAATTTTGAGTTGAGACCGGATAAGAACTCTCCTCCGATCTCTATTTAATATTTGTTAAAATTTTGATTAAGAACCAAATAAGAACTCTCTTCCGATCTCTTCGAAATTTGGACACAGCCATATATCATAGGAGTCTAAGTTTAAGAGTTCTAGTATTTAAAGGTGCCAAAGGTCGAAATAAGACTTCTTTTAACTCGTTGGTACTTTGAGACTAAATAAGGGACACCGGACTGAATTTTGCTGACCTCCCCTAAGATCACTTTACCAGTATCGTATCTGTACCCCTTTACTTATCTGAGTTTTGATTTTTTATTCCGCCTTATGGCATTATGCCGGATCGCCTTCCATGTCAGCCTAGTGATTCAATTTTGCTATTTCCCTGACGTGTTATTTAGACCCTCTTTTTTAAAGAGACACTTTAAACACAGTTACCTACATTTTGCCTAGCTACTTCTATGTAACTTGGGACTAGATGACTTGCGTTCAGAAATAATAAAGATTAACAAAAGTGTGGGTTAGCCAGCACGGGAGTAAACTAGAGCATATCTTTCCTTTGTATTTTTTTTAGCGTGACATGAACTTAAAGAAAACAACAGGCATAAGAAAAAGAACAAAGGAAATACGTGAAATGAGAACTAGACTTAATAAAATGACAATATTAACACTGACCTGTAGGGAGTCGAGTCTATTGAACTAACTACAGAATCGCAAAAGTAGCAAGATTGCAGGTTGGCAGCCGGAGGACTATGGTTTGTCTCAAGATGAAGTATTCTTTGTTAAAATGTAAACAGGTCAAAATAACCAAGCTTGAGTGGAGTTGAGCTTAGCCAATATGAATGGAAATAGAGGATAACAGAGACAGAAAGTGAGAGTGCCACAGGATAATGAGCAGGCGAAAATGAAAATTTTCAGTATTCAAGAATCCCTTTTGCAAGAAAACACTTCAGAAAACTAGTTTCAAAAGTTTTTTCTACGAAAACTCCAAAAATAGCAGAGTAACAAACTGAATTAAGTTTCAGAGTTATCCCACTATAGTTACTGCCTCTTATCTGTATATTTTTTTTTCGTCCCCTTGAACAGTTTTCATGCAGGTATTTATAGGAATCGGGTGCTCCCCATGAAGGGTCAGGATTTATTTTGAGGGAGATGGAGGGTCTGGATTTTGAAGGACATGATCGGATGCTTGAGAATTAAAGAGAACCAAAATGAGCAGTGAGATTATTCTTGAGAATATTCGTCCTCTTCTTCTTTCAATCAGCGGTCTCAAATCCTCTTGCCGGAGCGTCCCGAGGGCTAAGAGCGAAAGGCGCTGGTCTTGTCGTCTCCTCTCTTGATCCAAGGGCTCCGGGTTCGTCCTTACAAGTGAAATCAATGGTGGAGATTGGGATGTACAGGACTGTCATGACATACCCTGGCACCTATCAGCATTGCGGGCGATTCTTAGGCGTGCGGTGGAGATCTCGTCTGCCACGCTTTAACTACCTCGGCTCTGATTCTGACGACGGTTATTTGGGATTTGTCTTATTCTTTTTGCCTTCCGATCCCTCTCATGCTCCTATTCTGATCTCTCATGCTGATCTCCCATCTTCCGATCTCTATTATTCCGATCCCTAGAGATCGCCCAAATGATGTAATCTGATCTTTTGGAAATAAAAGTCAATTATCATCTTATTATTATTGCATTGATTATTTTTCGATCTCTGATGTGTTTATCCGATCTGGTTCCCAACTGAACAACCCTTAACTAATCCGCAATTCGAAACATTTATCTTAATATGCCGATCTCTAATTAGCCGTTCTCTTTACGGAATTTGAGAGACGTGTCAGAACAGCTGGCGAATCTCATTAACCGATGCATTGCCTGGGACATTGTGAGCATTAAATACTCGGACGAGTATAAATAGGGGTAGGGGTTAGCTAGTTTCTTACTCATGCCATTTTTTTATCTCTCGCAAGCAATTCTAAAACTCTCGTGATTTTCAAGCTCTTCCGACTCCGTTCAAGCTCCGGTAAGGGTTTTAATCCTCTTTTAGCTTTAAGTTCTTTGTTTTCCTTAAAAATGAGCGGCGCCGAAGGTCAGAGAGCGGCAAGCCCACCTTCCGTCCATGTTTCATGGTCGTCTGATGAAGTAGAGGTGGTTGGGCCAAGCGCACGACCAGAACCTTCTAGGGTCTCCGTTCCAGCTCAGGGGCGAACCGCACCATCGAGGCTTGTACCTTCCTCAGGGAGGGAGAATCTTCCTATGGACGAGCTGCCATCGATCTTGCAAGAAACCGATCTGCAGTCGTTTAGCCAGGAGTACAACATTGAGCTCGATTCATATGAACTTATCCGGTGTCACGGCGATCACCGAGCCGATCACTTCTTTGAAGAGAATGACATGGTGACGGTATACGAGGAACAGTTAAAGGCCGGTCTCTGGTTCCCTCTGGACGACTTCTTTAAGGAGGTCCTAAAATTTCACCGAGTGTGCATTGCCCAAATTCACCCCAACTCGTGGCGGATCCTGGTAGCCTTCCGAGGCCTGTGCCGAGCTAAGGGAATCAGACCTACGGCTAAGGTGTTCGTCGAACTGCATAGGCTAACTCGCCGAAAAGATGACGAGCACTGGTTCTTTCAGGCGAAGCCTCATTGTGGGCTCTTTACCGATCTGCCCTCCTCCCTTAAGAATTGGAAGAACCGCTTCTTCATTATGAGGAGCAAAAATCCGACCTACTTCGAGGACTTCCCCCGTAGCTGGTGGCACCAGGGGCCCTTGATTCCGAAGCGTATTACCCTGAACAAGGAGGAAAGCCTAGTAGTGATGGAACTGAAGAATCAAGCTGCCACTCTAAAGTACTCTTGTTTAGATGCGGTGACTGCCGAGCTGCATCATTGGACAATGGAGTTGATCACGGGCGAAAATCGCTGGCTTCAGCTCTCTGATCTTGGCATCGGTATTTTTCTATTTCTCATATCTTTGGACCTTAGCGATCTCACTGACCTCTTTTTTGTGCAGGTATGGCGGGTGGTGAAGGTTCCAGGAAGCAGAAGAAAGAAAGAGAGATTTCCCGGAAAATAAAGGAGATGAAGCGTTTGGCACTGCTTCAAACACCCGGTCATGAACCTGGGGAGACGCAAGGAGGCCCGCCCCGACCTTCGGGGCCGCCGATCACAGAAGCTGTCCGATCTCCTCCTCAACGGGAAGAGCCGCCTCCACCTCCTCCAGTTGCTCCAAGCACAGAAGGGGGTCGTTCTCGACCTCCTGCGAGGCCCCCTTCTCGTGGCGCCCAAGTGCTGATCACTTCTCTGGAGAACAACCGGACTGTTCGGGAGAACCCCGATTTTGCTAAAGTCTTGGGGTCTTCCATCTGCCTTCGGGAGGATCGGGACAGACTGTCTCCGGACAATCTTGACGACATCCTAACCCGATCCATGAGTTCAGATGTAGAGTGCACAGTGAACCGGACATAGTTCGGGAAAAGCGCACCGCACAGGTAAGGAGGTCGAGAAGAAGGGTTAAGAAGTGGCATCCCTCCGATCCCAACTCTCATCTGCTCAGGATTACATTTCTCAAATTGAGGGGCGTATGAAGTACTATGAGGATAAGCCGGCGAGCAGGACTCATGTTACGGTGAAAGGGATCATGCTCTTAGAGAAGTCCAGGCGCTCCGGGCCAACGAAGCTGCTCAGGTCGCTCACCTTGCTGAGGAGCTTAAGGCAAAAGATGAAGAGATGGTGACTGGAATAGCCGGAGCTTATGTGAACGCTCACAAAGATCTCTTGGCCGAGCTCCAAAAGCATTACCCAGAGGAGGACTTCTCTTGGATGGCCGACCTAGCTCCCGGAGGTGAGGATGAAAGCGAAGAGGAGGCCGAGGATGAGAGAGAAAATGAGCAAAATGTAAATCAGGCTGGGGGTGATCCCCCAGCCGAATGACTTATACAAATTTTTGAAATGAAATGAAGTGGAATGCCCTTTTTTTGTTCGATGAATGGTTATGATCGGAAAATTTCTAAATTATTAAACACTTGATTATCTGAGTATGTTGAAATAACTGAAAATGATTATTAACCTAAGTGTGAGAGATCGGAGAACACGATGAGCATGAGATCGGTAAGGAAGAAATGCTGAACGGGACTTGATTAAAATTGGAAATTTGACTTGAATACTTAAGATCAGAATCCTCATCAAACCGGACCAAAACCTTAGCTCTTAAACTTTTGAAAGGAAGATCAGCAATAAAACTGGTAAGAAAAGATCTAGTTCACTTCGTTTATACTACAACGGGTCGGAGAGATCGGTGAGCGATTTAATAGACTGGTAAGGATTTGACTGATGTGAGGACTTAGCATTGATTCAATTCTTTGAGGAGAGATCGGAAATGTGACTGTCTGTCAAAGAGGGATTGGAAATGAGATTAGGTGTCAAAAGGAGACTTAGTACTGGGGTCAGTTTCAAAGTTTTATTGATTTTGGGGATCGGCCAAAATATGGTGTCGACAATAAGTTTCACAATTTAAAATCCAAAATTTTTCAAAAATTCTCAAAAATTTAGATACACAAGAATAATGTAGTTGAATTTAAAAAATGCAATGATGTGCATGTAATGATATACAGGTGCAAATGTATCCCCCCCCCCTCCCCCCCCAAACTCAAACCAGACATTGCCCTCAATGTTAATATAATGTGCAAAATCAGAGCGAACGCACAAAAATTTTAAGGAAGCATATTTATTAAGCATGGAGAATATTTTGAACATAAATCAAATAAAAGAGACCTATGGTTTCAAGTTAGTTCTAAGGCATGTAAGATATTACAATAAAGGTCCTTTCCTATAATCCTAGCTCTAAAAGGCCTCTGATGATGATGATGGTGATGCTGGTGATCCTTGCTCCTCTTCCTCCTCATCCTCTTCATCTAGTTTGTCCATTAGCATGTCCAGCTTGTTGTGTGCTTCTTGGAGGCTATCCTCGATAGCTCGCATCCTACCGTATATTATGGTTTCCATGCGTTGTAAGTATGCAAGGACTGGATCTGTCGGTGGTGGTGTGAATGGAGGCACTCGGACAGGGGACTCTTCGAACATCTTCCCTTGCCCTTCTTCTTGAGGCTGTGAAGTTTTGCCAGGTTCCTCCCTAAAAGTAAGGCTTCAGCCTTTGCCCACTGACCTTGAATGCACCTAAGGTTTCACTCCATACCTCTACTACTCCATGTGGGAAGACTTGGATGACCTTGAAAGGTCTGGACCATCTTGATTTCAGCTTCCTCGGAAAGAGTTTCAATCTAGAGTTGAATAGGAGTACAAGATCTCCTTCTTTTATCTCTTTCCTTGCTATGCGCCTGTCATACCATCTTTTGGTTTTATCCTTGAAGTTTTTGGCATTTTCGTATGCATACTGTTGGATTTCTTCTAACTCATTCAGTTGTAAGAGCCTTTTCTCACCAGTAGCTTTGAAGTCGAAGTTTAAGATCTGAATTGCCCAGTGAGCTTTATGCTTAAGTTCAACAGGGAGATGACATGATTTTCCATAAACCAGACGGAAGGGTGTTGTGCCAATCGGTGTTTTATATGCAGTGCGGTATGCCCATAGTGCATCATCTAACTTCATGCACTAGTCCTTCCTGGATCTATTTATAATTTTCTCCAGAATCTGCTTTAGTTCCCTGTTTGAGATTTCTACTTGACCGTTGGTTTGAGGATGATAAGGTATGGCCACCCTGTGAGTCACTCCATACTTTTTCAGTAGTGTTTTGAATTGTTGGTTGCAGAAGTGACTTCCTCCATCATTGATTATTGCTCGTGGTGCGCCAAATCTTGTGAAAATGTTTTTCTTAAGGAACCTTATGACCAATCTAGCATCATTGGTTGGTGTCGCAATTGCTTCTACCTATTTTGACAAATAATCAACTCCAACCAGAATATACTTGTTTCCACGGGAAGCGGGAAATGGGCCCATGAAATCTATTCCCTATACGTCAAACAATTCTATCTCAAGTATACTATGCAGTGGCACTCATTCCTCTT
Source organism: Hevea brasiliensis (assembly GCF_030052815.1). Classification (NCBI taxonomy): domain Eukaryota; kingdom Viridiplantae; phylum Streptophyta; class Magnoliopsida; order Malpighiales; family Euphorbiaceae; genus Hevea; species Hevea brasiliensis. The sequence continues at coordinate 35,929,883 of NC_079500.1, forward strand.
TGAACTGTTACCTATTCTTTGGCATTAATCACAACCTAGCACAAAGGATCTTACATCCTTAAACAAATATGGCCAGTAAGAACACAGTGTTGCCAATTCATACACAACTTAAGCCATGACACAAATTTCTGATCAATGCCACGTTGTACACCACGACAAAGCAATCTACAACCCCACTAATCGAAATCAATAAGGGAGGTGGCTAGCTAGCTAATGAGTACTCATCCGATCTACAACCTCAACTGGTAAACCAGAGAGGGAGGAAAGTAAATGATCTCAACCCCATAAATGGAGGAGGAATAATGTGATACTGTCATGCTAAGTGTGAACACAAAATCAATTCCAAACATTTTATTCAAATGATTCGTGAGAAATCTAATAAATTTGCAAAGTCATAATTTCATTCACAAGATGGCAACACAATTCTTAATTAACTTCAAATTTTTATAAATCACACTAAATCAATTTTTCAATGACAAAAGGGCTCAAATAAGGTTTATTGTGCACAAACCTCTGATAACTATCTCCTGGCCTTGACTCAGTGTTTCCTTCCCTTTCCCTGAGTTTTTGCTAACTGAGAAACACAATTTGAAGTGTTTCAGTACTCATTTAAACTGTCTCTAATGATAATGCTTGATAATTAATTCACTGAATTCTATTATTTGCTTAGTCAACCTAATATGTCGACCCTAGATGCATTCTAGGTAAATTAGGTTTTAATGTTACTAATATGTCACATTTGTAGCCTTTTAGGGTTGGTACATGTTACCCAATTCATTTCCATGTATATTGCATTTTATTGCAATTTGCTGGATTCCGGGATACTAGTTTGACCTAGCCGGATGACCTAGTTCCCTCGGTTTTTTGGTTTCGGTCGAAACTACAAACTTGTAGATCTATGTCTTATTGCACGTGGGGCAAAATTTCAGGTCATTCTGAGTTATGTAGACCAAGTTATGGTCATTTTACTATTACTGGTCAAAATGCATCAAAATTGGTCACTTTAGTTCATTTTAGGTCATTTTAGGTTCGGCCAGTTTTTAGACCCGAACTTGTGCAAGATTTTTGACTTGCCTATGGCCATTTCTGGGCTTTGGTGTCCTCATAATACTTGTAGATATAGGTCTTAACTATTCATGGTCAAAATTTCAGGTCAATTGGACCTCTTTTGAGTGAGTTATGGCCAAAACACTAACTACTGCCCAAATGGTCAATTTTTAGGCCTTAATTGCACTAATCCGGATTTGGTCATTTTTCAAGTTACCTTACAAGCAGAATTTTGGTAAGCTTCCTTCATGAAAGTTGGCACATTTTGTGCCTAGTTTTACCTCCAATTGGTCTCATATCAATTGGAGCCACACACTTAAGGTTCTAGGCCCAAAACATAAACTGTCCTATTGCATTTTGTTCATTACTCATCAAAGAACACTTTTAACACTTACCAAACTACATATTCATGCCAATTCTGGTTTGTACCATAACCTAAACAAATTTCACAAAATATTGTTGGTCATTTTGGCAGCTTATAATCACACTCAACATGCACCATATAGTACATAATTTTTCAAGCTCAAATTACAACAATTTCATCACCTAACCATAACATATAACTTCTCCACTATCACAACATATAACTTCACCACTAACTTACATACACATTTGGCAAACTTTAGGACCACAATTCATCAAACAACTTCATGAATTCTAGCATTCTTCAAGAAGTTAACAAGCTGCCAAATTGTAAAGCCTCCCATAATTGCTTTCAAGCTCAAATTTTCACTTGGTCCACCATCACATATACATGAAGTTAACTTACTAAAATCTTAAATCACATTAGTCAACATTAATTCTCCACAATACATGTAAGAATAGTTTATTTAGTATACAATTCCATGGCTGTCCATTTAGGCAATTACGCATAAAATTTCAAACTCAACATAAATTTCCAACTCAAGTGCTCAACTTTAACATACACCAATAATTAACCTACTAGAACTTTTATTTACTTTAATCAACATCAATACCATCAATTTCATGTGAAAAAAATTCAAGCGCTTTAATCATCATGGCTGCCTAATTAGTACATAATAATAACTCACCAAAACCTCAAAATTTCTTCATCAATTTATTTATCTCAAGCTTCCCATAAACTTTACTTAAGAAAGAAAGCAATTTAAACACTTACCTATTGTTGGAGCTTGTTAAATCTTCACCAAAATCTCTTGAATTTAGAATCAATTTCTTCCTTGTGATGTGGGGATCAAAATTAATGAAGTGACTTTGGTGTTTGAGTTGGAAATGGTGGAGGTTTAGGAAGCTTTCACAATTTCAGCTATGGAGGTTTTGAAGGATTTCATTTCCACATGGAGGAGGTGAAGGTTGAAGATGAAATGCTTAGTGGACATACACATGTCCCTTAGTGCTTTTATACCTCCATTCATTCTTAGTTTAATTAATTAAATAATCAAGTTTTAATATTTCCACTTAGCACTTCTAATTTTTCCTAATTACATTTTTACACATAATTTCATTTTTCATGTGACACCCCTTACCCGACTACAGTGTAGCCGAGCAAGTTATGCCACTCAGTGTGCCGGAGCACTCTATTTTATCTTAATTCATTTTTATCATAGTTTTGAAAATAATTTGTGAAATATAATTCATTTATTGAAATTGTAATTTATTTGAGGTTCCAAAAATTTTAAAGAAAATCCGGCAGAGTACCGGCTAAAAATGGAGAAAACCGTTCTTCGGAACCTGTGAAAAACACTTCCTATATTCTTATTCATTCATCTCAACTCCATTTATCAAAATCTCAATATTTTTTAGTTCACATTCATTTCTCAATCATTCATTTCATGTGATAATCATATATATATCACAGATAAACATTCACTTTTTCATTTACAAACACAATTCTCATTATTTACATGAGCATCAAATTACATTTCATAAGTTCATTTACACATGAGAAAATAAGATCAATTACAAAATACCAAAATGACACCTAGTGTCCTACCAATGCACTGTAGCCTGTGAGGTGACACGGACACTATGCAAAACTGCAGGATGGACTTACCCAATCTGTGGTCTACTGGCTCTCGATCAGTATCTTCAGTACCTACGCGTTGCAAAAGCGACGCGCTAAGCATGAAGCTTAGTGGTGCAAATAATAAAATAGAAAGAAATAATATGCAAATAAAAATCATAATTTCTTAGCCATTGTGTTCATAAGAACTGAATAATTACCAACTTAATGTTTAGTCGATGGCTAATTACGTTTTATGATATTAACTTCTTCATGCATTTTGTTTATTTATTTTCTTCATGATCTTGAGTTTCTTTGTATTCTATCGTAATCATTTCTGATATTTAATTTTCGTATTTTCTTTAACAATCAGTTCAATTACAGTTATACTTTTCCATGCCCAAGTAACCTATACAAATTGACCAGACTGGATAAACGGGTAAACTAGCACTGGGTGCCAGGTACCTCGGGCCGTCACACCATCGGTCACAATGTGTCTCCCGGTGTGCAAACAGAATGGCTAATAAGCCATATAAGCAATAAGGCATAAAGCCTAGTAAAACATCATAATCAGTATAGCCATAGGCTATCACATCACAGAATGGCAATGATGCCATACATCATACGCAGATCTTGCTATCGTAACCCTATTGGCATGCCAACCTATCCAAACCAATCACATTAGGCCTACTAGGGCATTTGATACTTTTGAATTCTTCAATTTTTGAATTTCAAGTTTTTATGTCACTATTCACTTCAATAGTCAACAAAAAGTTGACTTTTGCATAGATCATAGGTGCATTGGTTTTAACACTCCCAATATACCACATTTTGCATTTAAAACTTGTTGGTTTTGGTCACTTTCTCAAAGCTTAGGTCATTTTGGCAAAATTGCCAATTTTTGGTTTTGGTGCTCCGAAGTTGCACTGTTCTATTGGTCGATCTACTGTTGGAATTTGACAAAACTTCCTTCATAGAAAATGTTCCTTATTTTGTCTAGTTGAATTTCCTTTTTTGAATCACTCCATTTGGAGTTTTGTAGCTCAAGTTATGGCCAAAATAAATTTACTGTTCACGCAATCGCCTCGCTGAAATTTTGGGTTTTGGCAGATTTTGGTCCAACTTTGGTCAGTAATTTGACCAAGTTAAGTTCATAATTTGGTCTAACTTTCTTCATATGAAATGTTCTACCATGCCTTAGGTTTCCATCGGTTCAAGAATCGCCTAAATCCGAGTTTTCTAGAGAGAGTTATAGCCATCCAAACATTACTGCTCAAATCAAAATCTGCAGAGTTGCAGGTTTGAACAGTGACTGTGACTCCCATTTGGGTTAGGTTCTGGTCATAATTTGGGGTAGGTTTCTTCATGAAAGTTGTTTGTCTATGTCTTAACTTGTTTCTGTAAAAATTTCAGGTCAATTGACCAAATCTACAGTGAGTTATGGCCAAATGAACAGTTACTATTCATTTGGTCATTCTGCAGGGGCTGTTTGCAGGGTATCCGGATTGGGGCCAAGTTTTGGTCCTCTTGCTTTGGTCTTTTGGACATGGTTTCTTCAGAAAAAATGTGCCATTATAAGTCTAGTTTCATGTCCAATTGGCCAAACACCAATTGGACCTACACAGTCAAAGTTATGGCTGTCTAAGTGGGCTAGACTCACAGCCTCCCTGCTGCTGTCACTAGGCAGCCTACCACTTTGGTTTGTAACACTCTAGTACACTTCAATTTATGATTAACTTACCTCAAATGGTCACTAATTGACCATTAGAATGTTCTTTAACAATTTCATAAGCCAAATCAAAATTTCACTCCTCAAAACCCTAATTCCCACTATAAATGTTCACAACATACCTTAATTAATCACTTTCATTCCTTACATATATATATATACCTTAAAACATACTCTCTAGTTCACTCTAAGTCCATCAAAACAATCTAATTCATTCCTTCCTTAGGGCTGCCAAAAATTCATGGTATACATACACATGAATTTAGTCCATTTAATTTACCATTTCATATCAATTTCAAGTTCCTAACATGAAATAAAAGGAATACTTGCATAAATAAGCACTAACCTCACTTGTGACCTAACTTGGACTTGCCCAACTTCAAAATTTCCTCAAATTTCTGCTGCCTTATGCTTCCTCAAGGTTTAGGGATAATTTTTTTGTGAAGGAAGTTTAGGGTTTTGGGGTGGAGAGCTTAGGGAAAATCAAGCTTTGAACAAGAGCTTTCATGGAGTTTTTTTCTTCTCTCTCTCTCTATCAACGTTTCTGTAGCCCAAAGATGAAGATGGCTGTCCACTTTTTCCAATTTTTATCTCCTTTTATTCATGTTTAAGTAGTTTATAATGATGTGTCAAAATTTGGTTAGGTGAAAATATTTTAATTGCATCATGCTCATGTCATAAATATGACTTTTATTTCATTTTATTTTCTTTTCTTTTCTACTCATTTTCAATTTAATTTTTAACAATATTTATTCATATTTTAGATCATAATAATTATTTACTCAACTGGACAAGTCGGCCAAAAATCGCCTCTGAAGGCGAAATGACCAAAATGCCATCCGTTTGGCTTAACGTGTCAAAATTGTCTGTACCGATTGAAAAATTTTTCTAAATATTTTCTTGGCATTCTAATGCCATAGGAACCTCAATGACCCTTCTCTGGAGTCCCAAAAATTATTTTATAATTTTTCCCCCGGGTCTAGGGCTCCTCGTTGCGAGAACCGCAACTTCCCTCTGGTTACCCATCGCTTGGGCACCGGCTCATTCGACTTGGTTGTATTTTATTTCTAAAATTTTTCCTAAATTTTTCTTATTAATATTTGAGTTAATTATGATTCCCGACTTTAGTTTAAATATTTTTCCGGACGTTCTAGCTGTCCGGACCGACACCGGTCACCAGAACAGTAGAATGTACGGAGTTGCTATGGGGAGGGTGTTACATTTCATGTGATCTTCAAATTTTAATATTACTTATTTTTCATGGAAATTGAGGTCAAAAGTCAACTCGGGCTGTCAAATGACCACAATGCCCCTGTTTGGGTTGCATTCCCGATTTTTCGGTAACACCGGGTTTTGTCCGTTTTTCAATTTCTCACTTTTCTTTGTACTAATTAATTAATTTTTCTTTGATATTTCTAATGGTATTTATACTTAAATAGGTGTCTATTTAAGTCCTAAAAATATTTTTCAAGGTTCCCCGCAATCCAGGGCTAGTCAACGGTCCACGCCGTGACTTCCTGGGACGGTCACCCATTGCTAGGGTTCTCGGCTCGTTTAACTTGGTTACATTTCTTTGCTATTATTTTTTCTTTGTTTTTCTTGTATTTTCTTTTCTTGTATTTCATTATTTTATGTCTCCTCACTCATATCGAAGTGTAGTTCTAGGCATCCTAGCTGTCCGGACAACACTGGTCATAGGAACAGTAGAACGCACTACCGAACTTAGGGGCATTACAATTCTCCCCCCCTTAAAATAAATTTCTTCTCGAAATTTTTACTTGGCATTAGTCTTTGAACAGCTGTGGGTGCTGTCTCCTCATATCCTCTTCACGTTCCCAAGTAGCTTCATGGCCTGAATGATGGTTCCACAGCACTTTAACCAGGTGTATCTGTTTGTTCCTCAGCTGCTTCACCTCATATGCCAGAATTTCTATGGGTTCTTCCTCATATGAGAGGTCTGGATTTACCTCAATCTCTTCAACTGATAGTACATGAGATGGGTCAGATCTGTACCTCCTTAACATGGACACATGAAAGACACTGTGTATCCTTTCTAGCTCTGGAGGTAATGCCAACCGATATGCCAAAGTACCCACTCTTTCCAGAACCTCATATGGTCCGATGAAACGAGGACTCAGTTTCCCCTTTCTGCCAAATCTCATAATCCTCTTCCAAGGAGAAACTTTGAGGAATACCTTATCACCCACTGCATATTCAATATCTCTTCTCTTCAGATCAACATAGGACTTCTGACAGTCTGATGCAGCCTTGAGTCCATTTCTAATCAATCTGATCTTTTCCTCTGTCTACTGAACAATTTCTGGCCCAATCATCTTCCTTTCACCTACTTTATCCCAACATAAGGGAGTTTTGTACTTTATGCCATACAAACCTTCATATGGAGGCATCCCAATGCTTGATTGGTAGCTGTTGTTGTAAGCAAACTCAATCAAAGGCAAGTGTGTATCCCAACTATCTTCAAACTCAATCACACAAGCCCGTAGCATATCCTCCAATATCTAAATTACCCTTTCGTGGCCATCGCCATCCGTGGGTGGAATCTTTGTCTTTGAAGTTCAATCTAGTTCCTAGGGCTCTCTGAAGACTACCCTAGAATCTAGAAGTGAACCTAGGATCTCTGTCAGAGACAATTGATACTAGCACTCCATGCAATTTCACAATCTCATATATGTACAATCTGGCCAATCTTTCCAGGCTATAGTCCATTCAAACTGGCAAAAAGTGAGCAGACTTAGTCAGTCTGTCAACTATAATCCATACTGCATCATGACTATTCTGTGTCCTTGGAAGTCCTGTAACAAAATCCAGAGTTATCCGTTCCCATTTCCACTCTGGTACTGGCAAAGGATGTAACAAACTAGCTGGAACTTGATGTTCTGCCTTTACTTGCTGACAAGTTAGGCATTTGGAAACAAATTCAGCTATATCTCTCTTCATACCCATCCACCAGCAATGCTCTTTCAGTCCTCTGTACATTTTAGTTCCACCAGGGTGCATAGCAAAAGGAGACTCATGTGCTTCCTTCATAATGATTTGTCTCAAGTCAACATCTTTAGGAACGCATATTCTACCCTGATGTAGCAATAAACCATCATCTCTCATAGAGAATTCAGGTTTTTTACCTTGCTGGACTTCTTTCAGTAGCTTCTGATATTTAACATCACTCTGAGCAGCTATTCTGATCTGATCAATCAACACTGGCTGTACATGCCATGCAACTACTGTCTGTCCCTCATCATCAATCTCTAAACTGGCATGCTGTGCTTTCAATTCATATACCATGGACAAAGGAGAAACTTTGAGACTTGCCATAGTCTTGCGACTTAAGGCGTCAGCCACCACATTTGCTTTTCCTGGCTGATAGTCTATTAAGCAATCATAATCTTTAATGAGTTCTAACCATCTCCTCTGCCTCAAATTCAATTCCTTCTGGGTGCCTAAGTACTTCAAGCTCTTGTGATCTGTGTAAATGTAGCATTTCTCCCCATACAAATAGTGTCTCCAGATCTTCAGAGCAAAAACAATAGCTGCTAGCTCCCAATCATGTGTTGAGTAGTTCCTCTCATGCGGTTTCAGCTGGCGTGATGCATAAGCAATGACATTCCGATCTTGCATCAGTACAAAGCCCAACCCATTGTGAGAAGCATCACTATAAACTGTGTATTCTTTACCCTGAGTAGGTAAAGTGAGGACTGGAGCTTCAGTCAAACACCTCTTCAACTCATCAAAACTCTGCTGACATTTATCAGTCCACTAAAATTTTACATCTTTCCGAAGCAGCTTGGCCAGTGGAGAAGATAACATAGAAAACCCTTTCACAAACCGACGGTAATATCTAGCTAAACCCAGAAAACTGTGAATTTCTGTGATATTCCTGGGCGGCTTCCAATTAAGGTTAGCTTCTACCTTGCTGGAATCTACCTTGATCCCTTCAGCTGACACAACATGTCCCAAAAAGGAGATTTCTTTCAGCCAAAATTCACACTTCGACAATTTGGCGTATAGCTGTTTCTCCCTTAAAGTCTGCAGTACAATCCGCAGATGTCTGTCATGCTCCTCTGCATTCCTCGAATATATCAAAATGTCATCAATAAACACCACCACAAATTGATCGAGATATGGTCTGAAGATAGTGTTCATCAGATCCATAAAAGCAGCTGGAGCATTTGTTAACCCGAATGGCATTACTAGAAACTCATAGTGGCCATACCGAGTTTTGAAAGCAGTTTTTGGAACACTCTGCTATTGCACCTGTCGACACCATATTTTGGCCGATCCCCAAAATCAACAAGACTTTGAAACTGATCCCCAGCACTAGATCTCCCCGGGCCAGCCAATGACATTTCCGACTTCTATTCATTTTTCTTTACCAGATGACCATATTTCCGAACTCTCCTTAAAAGGAATTGAATCAATGCTAAGTCCTAACATTCGTTAAAGCCCTGCCGATTTCTCAAATCATTTACCGATCTCTTGGGTATATCCCTGATCTCTGTTAGATCTTTTCTTACCAGTTTTAGTGCCGATCTCCTTTTCGGAAGATTAAGAGCTAAGGTTTTGGTTCGGTTTAATGAGGGTTCCGATCTTAAGTCTTCAAGTTAAATTTTCAATTTTCAATCAAGTTCCGTTCAGCATTTCTTCCCTACCGATCTCATGCTTAAAGTGCTTTCCGATCTCTCATACTTAGATTAATAATCACGTTTAGTTTTTGTTTTGCTGTGCTCATACAATCAAATACTCAGACAAACAATGGTTTAAAATTTTCCGATCACAATCATTCATTGAACAAAGAGGCATTCCATTTCATGTCATAATCTGTACAAGTTATTGGTGAGGATCACCCCACTGATCTACATTTGGATCACTCTCCTCTCTCCTCACCTTCGGCTTCCTCCTCACTATCTTCGCCGCCGCCCTGGAGCCGTGTCATCCATCCAGAGAAGTCCTCTTGTGGTAGCGCTTTTGGAGTTCGGCCAAGAGATCCTTATGAGCATTCACATAGGCTCCGGCTATTCCTGATACCATCTCTTCATCTTTTTCCTTAAGCTCTTTGTCTTTCTCTGTAAGCTCCTTATCCTTCGCGTTAAGCTCCTCTATAAGTTGAGCGACCTGAGCGGCTTCGTTGGCCTGAAGTGCCTGGACTTCTCTGAGAGCCCGTTCTCTTTCAGCCAGGTCACGAGACTTTTCGGCCAGCTGGTCTTCATGGTACTTCGCCCGTCCCTCGACTTGAGATATATAATCCCGAGCGGATGAGAGTTGGGATCGGAGGGAAGCCAATTCCTGATTTTTCTTCCCGACCTCCTTACCCAGACGTTGAATCTTTTCCCGAACCATGGTCCGTTCACGACACTCCACATTCAAGCTCATGGATCGAGTCAAGATATCATCGAGACCATTCCGGGATAGCCTGTCCCGATCCTCCTGAAAGAAGATGGTAGACCCCAGGACTTTGGCAAAATCGGGGTTCTCCCTAACAGTCCGGTTATTCTTCAAGGAATCGATCAGTATCTGAGCGCCACGAGAAGGGGTCCTCCCAGAAGCTTGAGAAGGCTCCCTTTCCGTGCTTGGAATAACTGAGAGAGGCGGGGGCTGCTCTTCCGATCTAGGAGGAGATCTGACAGCTTCAGTGGTCGGCGGACCCGAAGGTTGAGGTGGGTCTCTTTGTATCTCCCCAGGTTCGTGACCGGGTGTTTGAAGTCGTTCCGAACGCTTCATCTCCTTTATCTTCCGGGAGATCTCTCTTTCTTTCTTTCGTTTCCTAGAACCTTCACCACCCGCCATACCGCGTAAAAGAGGTTAGTGAGATCGCTAAGGTCCCGAGAACCGAGATATAGAAAATACCAATGCCGAGGTCGAGAGCGGAAGTTCGCGATCTTGGCCGGTGATCGATTGCATGGTCCAATGGTGCGATTCGCGCCACCGCATTTGGACAGAATATTTTAGAGTGGCGGCCCGACTCTTCACTCCATCACTATTAAGCTTTCCTCTTGACTCGTGGTAATGTGCTTCGGCGAGGGCCTCGGTACCACCAACTACGAGGAAAATCCTCAAAGCGGCTCGGATCTTTACTCCTCGAATGAAGAACCGGTTCTTCCAATTCTTAAGGGATGAGGGCGATCGGAAAAGAGTCCGCAATGAGGCTTCACTGAAAGAACCAAGATGTTCGCCATCCTTTCGCGAGTTAGTGCATGCAGCTCGGCGAACACCTTAGCCGTAGGTCTGATTCCCTTAGCTCGGCATAGACCTCGGAAAGCTACCAAGATCCGCCACGAGTTGGGGTGAATTTGAACAATGGATGCTCGGTGAAGTTTTAGGACCTCCTTATAGAAATCGTCTAGAGGGAACCTCGACCGCCTTTAATCGTTTCCTCGTACACCATGACCATGTCATTCTCTTCAAAAGAGTGATCGACACGAAGATCGCCATGGCACTTGATCACTCAAATGAATCGAGACAAATATTGTATTCTTGAACAAACGATTGCAGATCGGATTCTCGAAGAACCGACGGAAGCTCGCTTCATAGGAAGGGTCTCTCTCCTTGAAGAAGGTGCGAGCCTCGATGGTATGACCCGCCCCCGAGTTGGAGCGGAGGCCCTGGGAGGTTCTTGTTGAACGCTTGGCCCGACTGCCTCTTCTTCAGACGATGACCACGAGAACTGAATCGAAGGAGGGCTCGCCGCTCTCTGACCTTCGGCACCGTTCATTTTCAAAAGAAACAAAGAATTTAAATTAAAAAGAGGATCAAAGCCCTTACCGAGTCCGATCGTCGGAAGAACTTGAGAAAACGAGAACTTCAAGTTGTGAGCAGGGATTGAAAATGGAATGAGAGAACAACCGCTAACCCTCCCACCCCTATTTATACTAGTCCGAGCATTTAATGCTCGCGAGGTTCTAGGCAGCGCATCGATTGGTGGGACTCGACAGCTGTTCTGACACTTCTCTCAAATATCCGAATGTTCAGAGATCGGTTAATTAGAGATCGGCATAATAAGTTAAATATTTTGAACAAAGGATCAGTTAAGTGTCATTCAGGTAAAGAACCAGATCGGATAACCACATTAGAGATCGGAAAATAATCAATGCAAAAATAATAAGATGATAACCGACAAAATAAAGTCTTTATTTTCAAAAGATCGGATTACATCATTTGGGCGATCTCTAGGGATCGGATTACACTAACATTGGATCACATCATTTCTGTGATCTCTAGAGATCGGATTGCATTGAAAATAAAATACATCCTTTGGGCGATCTCTAGGGATCGGACTACAATAAAGGTCTAACTACATCATTTGGGCGATCTCTAGAGATCTGATTACATTTCAGGATTACATCATTTGGGCGATCTCTAGAGACCGGTGGAACATCCTATCTAAAAGGCCTATGTCAAAGCCTAGTCTTGTGGCTGAACCAAAAGATGTGTTTGACCAGAGACCACCGTTGGCATCGGATAGATGTGCAGCTCAGATGGGGTGACTATGACTCCCATGAAGATGAGAGACATCGTCACCGATGTTACCACTCGAAACCGACCCGCTGTCGAAACACCCAATGTGGAGGAAATACGCTGTCGGAACACCCAATGCGATGAGAAGCCGAATGAACTCAGTTGAGCGACTCGAGATCGCTACAACTAAGGTCCGCAATACAGATCGGTCAAATCCAGTCCTCTCACCATCGCGATTAAGGTCATTCGATCACCGGATCGTGAATTTTCAGTCGGTGAGTAAAGAAGTTCATCGGAAAAATATCAAAGCCACAGTTATAGCCAGAACTTCCACCGGAGCAGCTAGAACAGGGAAAGTAAGAAAGGAAGAGAGGAAAATCGGATGAAAGAAATGTCTCTGTCGACAGGAGTATATATAGGGGAAAATGAGCATTTATTGTCGAAGCGTAAAACGGCTTAACGCCGGGAATCGAGGACAATTAATACTTTGACCGGACTGACCAAGAAGGGAAAAGATCGGAATAATAGATCGGAAGGTGGGAGACCAGCATGAAAGGTCGGAAAGAACATGTGAAAGAGATCGAAAGAGGAGGGATCGGTAGGTAAAAGAATAAGACAAATTCCAATAACCGCCGCCGAATCGAGCCGAGGTAGTTAAGGCGTTGGTGCATTTAGATCTCCACCGCACGCCAAAGAATCGCCCGCAATGCTGACAGGTGCTAGGGTATGTCATGACAGTCCTGTACATCCCAATCTCCACCGTTGATCCCACTTGTAAGGACAAACCCGGAACCCTTAGATCAAGAGAGAAGACGACAATACCAGCGTCTTTCGCTCTTAGCCCTCGGATCGTTCCGGACAAGGAAATTTGGGACCGTCAGATGGAAAGAAGAAAAGGACAAATATTATGAAGAGTGATCTCAACCATTCATTTTGATTCTCTTTAATTCCTGAACCTCCGATCATGTCCTTCGAAATCTCGACCCTCCATCTCCCTCAAATAAATCCTGACCCTTCACGAAGAGCACCCGATTCCTATAAATACCGGCATAAAAACTGTTCAAGGGAAGGACGGGCAAGAAAAATAGACAAGAGGCTGTTATTATAGCAGAGGAACTCTGAAATTTCATTTGGTTTACTACTCTGCTACTTAGAAGTGTCAATCAAAAAGACTTTTGAAACAAGTTTTCTGAAGTGTTTTTCTTGAAAAGATTCTGAATACTGGAACTCTACATTTCCAGTTTGTTCATTATCTGGTCACACTCTCACTTTCTGCCATTTTATCATTTCTGTTCAAGCTCAACTTCATTCTATTCGGTTCTTTTCATCTTGATCTGGTCGCATTTTAGCTAAGCACCCTCCAGTTTACGAAGAACACCACTCTCAGGCTAATCAGTCCACGGTCTTATCCCTATTTGCCACCCCGTAACTATTTTAGTAGACCCGGCTCCTCACAGGTAAGAGTTCATACTGTTGTTTATGTTTATTTTCCGCACTTCTTTTGTTCTTCATACATCTGCAACTTTCTTCAAGATTATTTTATACAAGAGAACCCAAGAAAAATGTTGTTGTAAGAGTTCATGCTACTGTTTTATTAAGTGTCTACGTTTATTTCCCGCATTTTCCTTGTTCTTCTCACATCTGCGATTTTCTTCAAGATCATTTCTGCACAAGCAATCCCAAAGAAAGTCAATCTCAAATCATCTTTTTAGTGATCAGTTCATTTTATTGATCTCCGTCATTTCTGAAAACAAGTTTTTCTAACTCCTAGTAGTATGTAAATGGTTGGGTAAACGTAGGTAGCTGCAACTTAGGGGTCTCTTTTAAAAGAGAGAACATGAATAACACGTCAGGAAGATAGCCAAACTATTAGGCTGACGTAAACAGCAATTCGGCAAGATGTCATAAAGCGAAATAGAACCAAAGTAAACATAACAGCATAGATCGGATGTTAATAGATATTGGTAAAATGAATACATGGAAGGTCGGTAAATCAAGTCTAGTTTTCCCCATCTAGCCAAAAGGTATCGAGAAATCTTATCCCCAACCTCTTTAAATTTAAGGATCCTTATCCTTAGGTTCTTAGGACACCAAAATTCGGGAGATCGGAAAAATCCCTTTCAGGCTCCTTTCTAATTTAAAAGAGATCGGAGGAGAGTTCTTATTCGGTCTCAACTCAAAATTCTAATTTAAAAGAGATCGGAGGAGAATTCTTATCCGGTCTCAATCCAAAATTTTAATAACTATTAAATAGAGATCGGAGGAGAGTTCTCATCCGGTCTCAACTCAAAATTCTAATAACATTAAATAGGGATCAGAGGAGAGTTCTTATCCGGTCTCAACTCAAAACATTAATAAATAACTCTAAAAGAGATCGGAGGAGGGTTCTTATCCGGTCTCCCTTCAAATTTTAATAAACATTAAATAGGGATCGGAGGAGAGTTCTTATCCGGTCTCAACTCAAAACATTAATAAATAACTCTAAAAGAGATCGGAGGAGGGTTCTTATCCGGTCTCCCTTCAAAATTTTAATAAACAACTTAAAAGAGATCGGGGGAGAGTTCTTATCCGATTCTCACACCCGTTCACTAAGGTTGTCTCATTTACTTATGTATCTGGGTGATCCAAATTTAGTGAAAAATCAAATATTCCTTTTACTAAAAGGATTAACATTGCCGCCTAAGCCCTCCTAACTAATTTATAAAGGACGCAGAATTAAATCTACTTACCCTTATTAAGGGACGAGGTGGGGTGCCTAACACCTTCCCCACCCGCTACGGACCCGAACTTAGAATCTCTGTTTTGAAGTGGTTTCATTTTTAATTTAACTTCTCAAATGGTTTTCTTTAGTTTCCTCAAAACTAAGGTGGCGACTCTCACTTTTTCCCACTTGGTGAGTGATCGTCGAGCGACCGCAAAATCTATTACATGACTTAGCGACTCCATCGGGACTTAATTTTAACCCCGGTCTAGTGGTCCAAAAGTAGATTTAATTTTGTCCGATCAAATTATAGTTAGATGGGCTCATTCGGCGATGTTTTATATGTTAATTATTATCGCTGCTAACTATGTTGTTTGTTTTGCCTGTTCTATTTCCTACAGTGCTCTTCATTTCAAAAAGGGAAAAATGGAAAAATAAAATCCCCCTGAATTGGGAAGAGGTAAAAGGTGTCCCTTCACACACTGAACACTCACACAATGTCCTCACACACTATGGTCCTAACCCGGGCTTTCTTACCCTTTTAGGAAAGTAGGAGGGGGTCATGTAGCGGTACCCGTGGGTTTTACCCCGTTAGTATCCGTGAAGGCTTCTGCTCAAATTGAAACTCGTTCTATTTACCGTGATACCCGTGGAATTTTCCCGACAATATCATGGTTATAGAATGGGGCTCTACTGTTTACAGTAGGGGCAATTTGGGAACCTGTGGCTTTTAGAAAGTTAGACCTTGAGCTAAACTATCACAATAGCTGAAAGCCGTAGTAAGCTACCTTATAAGATAGAACTATCCAATTAGGTAGCACTCATCCGGTATCAGGAGTCTCCCTATGCTAGGACAAAAGGGGCATACTTACTCTTACCCTATTCTGTTTATTTTACTTTGTTCTTACTTTTAAGGGTAATCTTGAATCATGTTGTTAAGAAAACCTGCACATTTTCCTACTTTGATAAATGTGTAGGTACCACTCTGCCAACAATATAATCCAAGATTACCTGAATCTATCCCGCTAATAAGTTTTTCCTGCAGACATCACTAAATTAAGGTCTATGAAAGATAAGCATCATTTTTAACATGGCATTCTCAAGTCAGTTGGCAGAAGAAGTTCTTAGACCATAACAGAATGCTAAACCATTGTTGAACCTATGAGGCGGTTCGGGCCATGGTTTAGCAAAATTGTGAATGGATAGTATGACTCCCGTAGGTACTCCCTCGTTAGGGTTATGCGAAAAGTTGGAAGCGCCATATGGACAAGTACTATAGAGGCGTGTTCAATCCAGTCATTCACCGTCAGACTATCGAACAATGCCATGATAAAATTGATGCAATTATCCTTCTCCAGACCCCATTTTGGCTCCCAGATGCCACAGTATCCTTCGTCCGAACCAGGACCTTTAGTTTTTACGAAATCCAAAATTTATTAAAAGTTTTTTTACTTCCTCACAGAAAAACAACATTGCTTCGAACAAGGCAAGTCTGACCAAGCACGCGATTCAACCCCAGCGAGTGTACTTAACAAGATCCCGGACAAAGAAGATAATGGAAGACCAGGAACAAGTACAGAACCTACAGGGGCAAGTGTCTGAAATAAAAGACCAAGTTTCAGAACTTGTGAAGCTGATGAGGGAGATGTCCCAAAATAAGCCAGCTTCAGACCTTAACCTACCATTACCTCCCCCACCTCCTACAACGGTTGATTCTCACTACGCTTCAACCTCTTTCACTTTCCAGCCATCAATACCGGATCCGACGGTCACTGTCAATCTGGTTCCACTAAATAATGAACCTCCTTTCTCTTATTATCCAGCCATCCCGAATGCCGAACCATCCCTTTCGGTCCCGAACCCTCCAATTCATTCCGCCCCTCATTTCCCAGTTGGGGGAGTACCTCACACATCAGGAGGAGAAAGTAAGATGGGAGAAAATGAGAAGCTGTCTGCTCTGGAAGAGAGATTAAGAGCTATAGAGGGCTTGAATATGTATGGCTCAGTTGACGTGGCATCATTAAGATTAGTACCGGATGTGGTGGTGCCACCCAAATTCAAGGTCCCTGATTTCGATAAGTATACTGGGAATTCAGACCCTCGCATTCACTTGGCAACCTATATTGCCAAAATGTGTGCCCTAACAGAAGATGACAGGCTTCTCATTCACTTCTTTCACGAGAGCCTCTCCGGAGCAGCTCTGAGATGGTGCATACAATTGGACAGGAGCAAGCTGCGCTCCTGGAAAGATTTGGCTGATACCTTCTTGAAGCAATACAAATTCAACTGCGACATGGCCCTCACAAGGAGAGATCTCCAAAACTTGGTGCAGAGGGACAGGGAAAGCTTCAAAGAATATGCTCAGAGATGGAGAGAGTTAGCAGCGGAGATATACCCTCCGATTATTGACAATGAGCTTTGCTCTCTTCATTGAGACCTTGAAAGCTCCTTATTTCTATTTGATGATCGGGAACACTTCCAACAACTTTGCTAACATTATACAGACTGGGGAGAGAATTGAGGCAAATTTGAGACTAGGGGAGGTGCACAATGTGATGTAACAAGCCTATCAACCATGCCCCCCACAAAACACCTACCGTTCTCGATTTCCTTCCCAAAACCTAATGGTAGCCAATTTTCCACCACAAGTTCTTCTTATCCCAACCGCAATAGGTCCCATAACCAATTGCTTACACTTCACGTCTGCCGACTCAAACAAACTAGTTCATCTAAATCACCCACTCCCCAATCCCGACCCACCACTGCCTATACCCTTAAGCGAGATTTATTGCTACCTTTTAAGCATAAACCAGATAGCCCCCATACCACTTGACCTTTTACAATCCCCATATCCAATGAGGTGTGATCCAAATGCTCATTGTGACTACTATAGGGGGGGCAATTGGTCACTCAACACACAATTGTGGAGCTTTCAAAGGTAAAAATCTGAGTCCCTTATCAGAAATGGGTGGTTGGAGATGGAAAGTGAAAGTACAATTCCTAATGTTGCCTAACCACGAAACTGGTAAAAGAGAATGTGCACATGAAAGAATGCATAGGGGATGCGTTGGAACCAGAAATGCTGATTGTGCAAATAAAAGGAAATCAAGAGCTTGATACTTGGGGGGCAAAGGATATCCTTATACTTTTCTCTGAGTAATGAATATTTGGTTACCAACACTTGACTACTTTGTCCATGGTGTCAAGTGAATTGTGAATGGACCTTCTCTCATGATTAAGTATTAGTAAGTTAATAGCGCATTTTTCCAAATTTTCATATCCGATTACTTCTTTTGTTTAGCCTTTTCTTTGCTTAATAAAACCACTTAATTCTCCTCTTGTAACCGCCCCATTTCCATTTTCTTCAAGAATAATAATCAACCAATACATAATGATTCAATCAACTATGATATTCATGAAGTTAACTTTGAAGGACCAATAATTGCCCTGAATACTAGTGATTCTGATGAAGGGGAACTATGCCACGCAAGCTAACGAACACATGATGGCTAAGAAAATCTTACGACAGAGATACTATTAGATTACTCTGGAAGGAGAAACTATATCGAATATGTTTGAAAATGTCACAAGTCTTGTACATCTGTTGGTGGATAAACGTCCCATGATCGATTGCAATGCGGGGGATCGATGTCATTGGAAGCCTCCGGGGTGATTCATCTTAATTCATCACCTTATCGGCCCCAAATGAACAAAGCCATGGAAACTGTAAACAAGAATCTCAAATGAATGATCGAAAAGATGACTGATTAGGGCAACTCCATATATGCAAGCAGTTTTGCCAATCAAGATGGAAATTCCTTCGCTGTGAATCTTAATGGAGAACAGAGCTAGATGAAATCGAATAGGTCAAAACAAGATTCGAAATCTACCATGGACGATATACCAAAGAAGAAAGGCCAGGGCGCTTGAATAAGAATGAACAATCTCGGGAGCTCCAACCAAGAGATCTTATATCGAAGGAAAATACTACAAAATGTGGGACTTGAACTTAAAAAAAAAATGTAGGAGTGAAAACCCGAAAGGGCGCTCCTAGCAAAATGTGTGAAAGAGGGTGAAAACCTGAGAGGGCGCCTTCTGCAAAATGAGTGAAGGATGAAAACCCGAAAGGGCATCCTGAAAAAGTGAGTTATCAAAAAAAAAAAAAAAAAAAAAAAAAAAACAAAGTAGGGGTGAAAACCCGAAAGGGCGCTTCTAGTCAAAAGGGCGAAAGGAAAGAGGGTGAAAACCCGAGAAGGCGCCTTCTGCAAAATGAGTGAAGGATGAAAACTCGAGAGGGCATCCTGAAAAAGTGAGTTATCGGGATTGAAAATCTCAAAGGATGTGCCTAGCAACATGAAACCTTATTGAGAACGTAAAATGGAGTCAAAAGGTAGCAAGTGACCATGGCACAAGGATTCTTCTCAAACTATTAGTATTTGGGGCAGTAAAGGGTCTAGAAAAGTTAATGAAGGAATTCGTGAGATTTCTCTTTCTTCCAAATTCATATTCTTATTCTTTGCTATTAAAAACCATATTTTTCTCATATTCCATTAGCCCATTTACCTTGGAACATGCGCTGTTAACTTGTTAATGCTTTATTGTGAGTTAAGAATTTAAACACAGGTAACTTTATATACATTGCATTGAGAATTATAGGGAATGACTAAGCAGTGAACACAACCTATTGATATGGGAAGTTGGGACTTGAGAAAAAAAAAAAAAAAAAAAAAAAAGAAGAAAATGTAGGAGTGAAAACCCGAAAGGGCGCTCCTAGCAAAATGTGTGAAAGAGGTGAAAACCCAAAAGGGCGCTTCTGGTTAAATGGACGGAAAGAAAGTGAAAACCCGCGAGGGCGCTTTCCATAGAATAAGAAGAAAATCGGGAACAGAAGAGGGGCATTTGAAGAAATGGGGTTATAGGTCAAGTCTTGCAACTTTTTTTCCGTTAATCGTCGGCCTTCGGTATCTTGTTAAGTACACTTCGTCAGGGAAAGAACTTCATGTGTCAGGGTTAGACTTGCCTTGTAAGTTGATTTTAATTTCCTACAATTTACATTTCATGCAATTTAAATTTTCTGTTATCAACCTCTGGTTCCTTGATCTAAGTTGATTTTAAATTTCATGCAATTTACATTTCTGTTATCAACCTCTGGTCCCTTGATCTAAGTTGATTTTAATTTCATGCAATTTACATTTCCTGCTATCAACCTCTGGTTCCTTGACCTAAGTTGATTTTAATTTCCTGCAATTTTAATTTCCAGCAATTTTAATTTTCTGCTATCAACCTCTGGTTCCTTGATCTAAGTTGATTTTAATTTCATGCAATTTACATTTCTGTTATCAACCTCTGGTTCCTTGACCTAAGTTGATTTTAATTTCATGCAATTTACATTTTTGTTATCAACCTCTGGTTCCTTGATCTAAGTTGATTTTAAATTTCATGCAATTTACATTTCTGTTATCAACCTCTGGTTCCTTGATCTAAGTTGATTTTAAATTTCATGCAATTTACATTTCTGTTATCAACCTCTGGTTCCTTGATCTAAGTTGATTTTAAATTTCATGCAATTTACATTTCTGTTATCAACCTCTGGTTCCTTGATCTAAGTTGATTTTAATTTCCTGCAATTTACATTTTCTGTCATCAACCTCTGGTTCCTTGATCTAAGTTGATTTTAATTTCCTGCAATTTACATTTCTGCTATCAACCTCTGGTTCCTTGATCTAAGTTGATTTTAATTTCATGCAATTTACATTTCTGTTATCAACCTCTGGTTCCTTGACCTAAGTTGATTTTAATTTCATGCAATTTACATTTATGTTATCAACCTCTGGTTCCTTGATCTAAGTTGATTTTAAATTTCATGCAATTTACATTTCTGTTATCAACCTCTGGTTCCTTGATCTAAGTTGATTTTAAATTTCATGCAATTTACATTTCTGTTATCAACCTCTGGTTCCTTGATCTAAGTTGATTTTAATTTCCTGCAATTTACATTTCTGCTATCAACCTCTGGTTCCTTGATCTAAGTTGATTTTAATTTCTTGCAATTCACGTTTCCACCATCAACCTCTGGTTCCTTGATCTAAGTTGATTTTAATTTCCTGCAATTTACATTTCTGCTATCAACCTCTGGTTCCTTGATCTAAGTTGATTTTAATTTCTTGCAATTCACATTTCCACCATCAACCTCTGGTTCCTTGATCTAAGTTGATTTTAATTTCCTGCAATTTACATTTCTGCTATCAACCTCTGGTTCCTTGATCTAAGTTGATTTTAATTTCCTGCAATTTACATTTCTGCTATCAACCTCTGGTTCCTTGATCTAAGTTGATTTTAATTTCCAGCAATTTACATTATCTGGTTTTAATTTCATGCAATTTAAATTTCCTGCTATCAACCTCTGGTTCCTTGATCTAAGTTGATTTTAATTTTCTGGTACTTCAACTTCTGTTAACAATTTCTAGGTCATTAGTTCCCTAATTTCAAACACTTAATCGTCCAAAATATGAGTCTGAATCTTTACATAATTCCTACACGGAAATTTCTTTCCTTTAATAGAAATTATGTAAAGAGGGGCAGCTGTCGACACCATATTTTGGCCGATCCCCAAAATCAACAAGACTTTGAAACTGATCCCCAACACTAGATCTCCCCGGGCCAGCCAATGACATTTCCGACTTCTATTCATTTTTCTTTACCAGATGACCATATTTCCGAACTCTCCTTAAAAGGAATTGAATCAATGCTAAGTCCTAACATTCGTTAAAGCCCTGCCGATTTCTCAAATCATTTACCGATCTCTTGGGTATATCCCTGATCTCTGTTAGATCTTTTCTTACCAGTTTTAGTGCCGATCTCCTTTTCGGAAGATTAAGAGCTAAGGTTTTGGTTCGGTTTAACGAGGGTTCCGATCTTAAGTCTTCAAGTTAAATTTTCAATTTTCAATCAAGTTCCGTTCAGCATTTCTTCCCTACCGATCTCATGCTTAAAGTGCTTTCCGATCTCTCATACTTAGATTAATAATCACGTTTAGTTTTTGTTTTGCTGTGCTCATACAATCAAATACTCAGACAAACAATGGTTTAAAATTTTCCGATCACAATCATTCATTGAACAAAGAGGCATTCCATTTCATGTCATAATCTGTACAAGTTATTCGGCTGGGGGATCACCCCCAGCCTGATCTACATTTGGATCACTCTCCCTCTCTCCCTCACCTTCGGCTTCCTCCTCACTATCTTCGCCGTCGCCCTCGGGAGCCAGGTCATCCATCCAGGAGAAGTCCTCTTCAGGGTAGCGCTTTTGGAGTTCGGCCAAGAGATCCTTATGAGCATTCACATAGGCTCCGGCTATTCCTGATACCATCTCTTCATCTTTTTCCTTAAGCTCTTTGTCTTTCTCTGTAAGCTCCTTATCCTTCGCGTTAAGCTCCTCTATAAGTTGAGCGACCTGAGCGGCTTCGTTGGCCTGAAGTGCCTGGACTTCTCTGAGAGTCCGTTCTCTTTCTGCCAGGTCACGAGACTTTTCGCCACCGGTCTTCTTGGTACTTCGCCCGTCCCTCGACTTGAGATATATAATCCCGAGCGGATGAGAGTTGGGATCGGAGGGAAGCCAATTCCTGATTTTTCTTCCCGACCTCCTTACCCAGACGTTGAATCTTTTCCCGAACCATGGTCTGGTTCACCAGACACTCCACATTCAAGCTCATGGATCGAGTCAAGATATCATCGAGACCATTCCGGGATAACTGTCCGATCCTCTGAAAGAAGATGGTAGACCCCAGGACTTTGGCAAAATCGGGGTTCTCCCTAACAGTCCGGTTATTCTTCAAGGAATCGATCAGTATCTGAGCGCCACGAGAAGGGGTCCTCCCAAAAGCTTGAGAAGGCTCCCTTTCCGTGCTTGGAATAACTGAGAGAGGCGGGGGCTGCTCTTCCGATCTAGGAGGAGATCTCGATGCTTGGTGGTCGGCGGACCGAAGGTTGAGGTGGGTCTCTTTGTATCTCCCAGGTTCGTGGCCGGTGTTTGAAGTCGTTCCGAACGCTTCATCTCCTTTATCTTCCGAGAGATCTCTCTTTCTTTCTTTCGTTTCCTAGAACCTTCACCACCCGCCATACCTGCACAGAAAAGAGGTTAGTGAGATCGCTAAGGTCCTGAGAACTGAGATATAGAAAATACCAATGCCGAGGTCAGAGAGCGGAAGTTTGCGATCTTGGCCGGTGATCAGTTGCATGGTCCAATGGTGCAGTTCGGCAGTCACCGCATTTGGACAGGAATATTTTAGAGTGGCGGCCTGACTCTTCACTCCATCACTATTAAGCTTTCCTCTTGACTCGTGGTAATGTGCTTGAGCGAGGCCCTGGTACCACCAGCTACGAGGAAAATCCTCAAAGCGGCTCGGATCTTTACTCCTCGTAATGAAGAACCGGTTCTTCCAATTCTTAAGGGATGAGGCGGTCGAAAAAGAGTCCGCAATGAGGCTTCGCTGAAAGAACGATGTTCGTCATCCTTTCGCGAGTTAGTGCATGCAGCTCGGCGAACACCTTAGCCGTGAGTCTGATTCCCTTAGCTCGGCATAGACCTCGGAAGCTACCAAGATCCGCCACGAGTTGGGGTGAATTTGAACAATGGATGCTCGGTGAAGTTTTAGGACCTCCTTATAGAAATTGTCTAGAGGAACCTCGGACCGCCTTTAATCGTTCCTCGTACACCATGACCATGTCATTCTCTTCAAAAGAGTGATCGACACGAAGATCGCCATGGCACTTGATCAGCTCATATGAATCGGGACAAATATTGTATTCTTGAACAAACGATTACAGATCGGATTCTCGAAGAACCGACGGAAGCTCGTCTATAGGAAGGGTCTCTCTCCTTGAAGAAGGTGCGAGCCTCGATGGTATGACCCGCCCCCGAGTTGGAGCGGAGGCCCTGGGAGGTTCTTATTGAACGCTTGGCCCGACTGCCTCTTCTTCAGACGATGACCACGAGAACTGAATCGAAGGAGGGCTCGCCGCTCTCTGACCTTCGGCACCGTTCATTTTCAAAAGAAACAAAGAATTTAAATTAAAAAGAGGATCAAAGCCCTTACCGAGTCGATCGTCGGAAGAACTTGAGAAAGCGAGAGAACTTGAAGTTGTGAGCGAGGATTGAAAATGGAATGAGAGAACAAGCGGCTAACCCTCCCACCCCTATTTATACTAGTTCGAGCATTTAATGCTCGCGAGGTTCTAAGCGGCGCATCGATTGGTGGGACTCGGCGGTACATTACGACACTTCTCTCAAATATCCGAATGTTCAGAGATCGGTTAATTGGAGATCGGCATAATAAGTTAAATATTTTGAACAAAGGGTCAGTTAAGTGTCATTCAGGTAAAGAACCAGATCGGATAACCACATTAGAGATCGGAAAATAATCAATGCAAAAATAATAAGATGATAACCGACAAAATAAAGTCTTTATTTTCAAAAGATCGGATTACATCATTTGGGCGATCTCTAGGGATCGGATTACACTAACATTGGATCACATCATTTCTGTGATCTCTAGAGATCGGATTGCATTGAAAATAAAATACATCCTTTGGGCGATCTCTAGGGATCGGACTACAATAAAGGTCTAACTACATCATTTGGGCGATCTCTAGAGATCTGATTACATTTCAGGATTACATCATTTAGGCGATCTCTAGAGACCGGTGGAACATCCTATCTAAAAAGCCTATGTCAAAGCCTAGTCTTGTGGCTGAACCAAAAGATGTGTTTGACCAGGAGACCGGCTGTTGGCATCGGATAGATGTGCAGCTCAGATGGGGTGACTATGACTCCCATGAAGATGAGAGACATCGTCACCGATGTTACCACTGAAACCGACCATTGTCGAAACACCCAATGTGGAGGAAAGACGCCGGAACACCCAATGCGATGAGAAGCGAATGAACTTCGGTTGAGCGACTCGAGATCGCTACAACTAAGGTCCGCAATACAGATCGGTCAAATCCAGTCCTCTCACCATCGTCAGTTAAGGTCATTCGATCACCGGGATCGTGAATTTTCAGTCGGTGAGTAAAGAAGTTCATCGGAAAAATATCAAAGCCACAGTTATAGCCAGAACTTCCACCGGAGCAGCTAGAACAGGGAAAGTAAGAAAGGAAGAGAGGAAAATCGGATGAAAGAAATGTCTGCATCGACGGGAGTATATATAGGGGAAAATGAGCATTTATTCTTTGAAGCGTAAAACGGCTTAACGCCGGGAATCGAGGGACAATTAATACTTTGACCAGACCGGACCTGAAGAAGGGAAAAGATCGGAATAATAGATCGGAAGGTGGGAGACCAGCATGAAAGGTCGGAAAGAACATGTGAAAGAGATCAGAAAGAGGAGGGATCGGTAGGCAAAAAGAATAAGACAAATTCCAATAACCGTCGTCAGAATCGGCCGAGGTAGTTAAGGCGTTGCAGCAGAGATCTCCACCACACGCCAAAGAATCGCCATAATCTTGTGAGTGCCAGGGTATGTCATGACAGTCCTGTACATCCCAATCTCCACCGTTGATCCCACTTGTAAGGACAAACCCGGAACCCTTAGATCAAGAGAGAAGACAACAATACCAGCGTCTTTCGCTCTTAGCCCTCGGATCGTTCCAGACAAGGAAATTTGGAACCGTCAGATGGAAAGAAGAAAAGGACAAATATTATGAAGAGTGATCTCAATCATTCATTTTGATTCTCTTTAATTCCTGAACCTTCGATCATGTCCTTCGAGATCTCGACCCTCCATCTCCCTCAAATAAATCCTGACCCTTCACGAAGAGCACCCGATTCCTATAAATACCGGCATAAAAACTGTTCAAGGGAAGGACGGGCAAGAAAAATAGACAAGAGGCTATTATTATAGCAGAGGAACTCTGAAATTTCATTTGGTTTACTACTCTGCTACTTAGAAGTGTCAATCAAAAAGACTTTTGAAACAAGTTTTCTGAAGTGTTTTTCTTGAAAAGATTCTGAATACTGGAACTCTACATTTCCAGTTTGTTCATTATCTGGTCACACTCTCACTTTCTGCCATTTTATCATTTCTGTTCAAGCTCAACTTCATTCTATTCGGTTCTTTTCATCTTGATCTGGTCGCATTTTAGCTAAGCACCCTCCAGTTTACGAAGAACACCACTCTCAGGCTAATCAGTCCACGGTCTTATCCCTATTTGCCACCCCGTAACTATTTTAGTAGACCCGGCTCCTCACAGGTAAGAGTTCATACTGTTGTTTACGTTTATTTTCCGCACTTCTTTTGTTCTTCATACATCTGCAACTTTCTTCAAGATTATTTTATACAAGAGAACCCAAGAAAAATGTTGTTGTAAGAGTTCATGCTACTGTTTTATTAAGTGTCTACGTTTATTTCCCGCATTTTCCTTGTTCTTCTCACATCTGCGATTTTCTTCAAGATCATTTCTGCACAAGCAATCCCAAAGAAAGTCAATCTCAAATCATCTTTTTAGTGATCAGTTCATTTTATTGATCTCCGTCATTTCTGAAAACAAGTTTTTCTAACTCCTAGTAGTATGTAAATGGTTGGGTAAACGTAGGTAGCTGCAACATAGGGGTCTCTTTTAAAAGAGAGAACATGAATAACACGTCAGGAAGATAGCCAAACTATTAGGCTGACGTAAACAGCAATTCGGCAAGATGTCATAAAGCGAAATAGAACCAAAGTAAACATAACAGCATAGATCGGATGTTAATAGATATTGGTAAAATGAATACATGGAAGGTCGGTAAATCAAGTCTAGTTTTCCCCATCTAGCCAAAAGGTATCGAGAAATCTTATCCCCAACCTCTTTAAATTTAAGGATCCTTATCCTTAGGTTCTTAGGACACCAAAATTCGGGAGATCGGAAAAATCCCTTTCAGGCTCCTTTCTAATTTAAAAGAGATCGGAGGAGAGTTCTTATCCGGTCTCAACTCAAAATTCTAATTTAAAAGAGATCGGAGGAGAATTCTTATCCGGTCTCAATCCAAAATTTTAATAACTATTAAATAGAGATCGGACGAGAGTTCTCATCCGGTCTCAACTCAAAATTCTAATAACATTAAATAGGGATCGGAGGAGAGTTCTTATCCGGTCTCAACTCAAAACATTAATAAATAACTCTAAAAGAGATCGGAGGAGGGTTCTTATCCGGTCTCCCTTCAAATTTTAATAAACATTAAATAGGGATCGGAGGAGAGTTCTTATCCGGTCTCAACTCAAAACATTAATAAATAACTCTAAAAGAGATCGGAGGAGGGTTCTTATCCGGTCTCCCCTCAAAATTTTAATAAACAACTTAAAAGAGATCGGGGGAGAGTTCTTATCCGATTCTCACACCCGTTCACTAAGGTTGTCTCATTTACTTATGTATCTGGGTGATCCAAATTTAGTGAAAAATCAAATATTCCTTTTACTAAAAGGATTAACATTGCCGCCTAAGCCCTCCTAACTAATTTATAAAGGACTTGAATTAAATCTACTTACCCTTATTAAGGGACGAGGTGGGGTGCCTAACACCTTCCCCACCCGTTTACGGACCCCGAACTTAGAATCTCTGTTTTGAAGTGGTTTCATTTTTAATTTAACTTCTCAAATGGTTTTCTTTAGTTTCCCTCAAAACTAAGGTGGCGACTCCTCACTTTTTCCCACTTCGGTGAGTGATCGTCCAGGCGACCGCAAAATCTATTGCGACAGCACCTTCAACTGATAATAACCAGATCACAAATCAATTTTGGAGAATACAGCTGCACCCTTCAACTGATCAAATAGATCATCAATGCGTGGCAATGGATATCTATTCTTTATTGTCACCTTATTCAACTGTCGGTAGTCAATACATAAGCGAAGAGTGCCATCCTTCTTAACAAACAATACTGGCGCTCCCCAAGGTGACACACTAGGGCGGATAAAGCCCTTTTCAAGTAGTTCTTGCAATTGTACCTTCAACTCCTTCAACTCTGCTGGTGCCATTCTGTATGGTGTTATGGAGATTGGATCCACACCAGGCATAACATTAATTTCAAATTACACTTCTCTTTTCGGAGGTAATCCTGGCAATTCATCAGGAAACACACTTGGAAAGTCATATACTGTAGGGATGTCCCTCAATGCTGGACTCCCCACTTGGGTGTCTACCACATGTGCCAAGTATGCTTCCCACCCCTTTCTGATCATTTTTCTAGCTAGTTCAGCCAAAATGATGTTTGATGGTAATAGCTGCCTCTCCCCATGTATTACCACATCACTGTACTAAGAGAGACCACAAGTGACTGTCTTCAGCCTACAGTCAATCATGGCATGATGTCTGGCTAACCAATCCATGCCGAAGATGATATCATAATCTCTGAAGGGCATTTCAATGAAATCAGATAGAAAAGTGTGTCCTTGGATCACCAAAGGACAATCTCTATACATTATATTAACCCTGACCTCCTATCCTAACGGACTTGTTACTAGTACCTCAAAGTCCATTTTTGTATATGGAACAGCAATGCAATCAATGATGCTAGCACTCACATAAGAATGGGTATAACCCATATCAAATAACACAAACACATCTTGGTTAAAAGTTGAGAAGGTACCACAACATCAGATGTCTCGGCCTCTTCTCTCTATCTCATTGCATAGACTCTGACTGGAGCACTGTCTTGCTCTGATTGTTTCACTGTGCCTTAGCTGCCTGTTGGGCTACCTCTACCCCTGCCTCTACCTCTGCTGGGTGGTTGTGAACTTCTGGTGACAAGGCTATGAACTGACCCTTCTGCAGTAGTAAGAGGTGGTCCAACTCTGCGAGTACTGGTGCAGTCCTTGGCAAAGTGTCCTGTGCCTCCACAGTTATAACAGGCTCCAATGGCCTTGTAGCATATCCCACCATGATATCTTCCACAAGTTTCACATTGGCGGGGAGGGTAGGAACCTCTGGTACTCTGCTGACCAGATAGAGGAGGTTTCTGTCCTGAATGTCTTCCCCTACCAGACTTCTTGCCACCTCTGCTGTGTTCCCCATGGTTCTTCCTCTTTCCAGTAGGACCACTAGAACTCTGCTCTACTGATTTTTCCTCTTTCTCTATCTTCTCTGATTTCTTTTTCTCAGGAGCAGCTTCAGACTCAATTCTTTCCAACTCTAGGGCTTGAGAAACAAGTTCAGAGAAGTTAATGTATTTGAATCCAACTACTTGTAATCTGATACTGGGCTTCAAGCCAGTTTCAAACCTCTTGCATCTCTCCCTGCTGGTAGCAAGTAGACTTACTGCATAATGGCTCAGGCGAGAAAATTCCCTTTCATATTCAGCCATTGATCTATTCCCTGCTTTGCACTTAGGAACTCTTACGACACGGTCTACATAAGCATCGAGGACATATTTTTGCGAATTCACGATAAAGTCATTCCATGTTAGCACTGCAGTTCTACTGCATGTGGGAATGGTTTTCCACCGATCATAAGCATCCCCACAGAGCAAAGATCTGAATATTCAAATCGAGCTCCTGCATGCGGTCAGATTTCTTGAATACCCTATCCATCCTCTCTAACCACTGTTCTGCCTCTAAAGGATCTACCGTCCCCTTGAACTCTGTAGCCCCATATTTCATCAATTTTTCATACTGTCTAGCAGAAGACTGTGGTTGTACCACTAGTGTCTGTATTGGGACTTAAGTAGGCACATTACCAGCCATTTGTTGGAAAATTGCAGCCATCTGCTGAGCGAAGCGAGGAAATCGCAGAATGCGAGGTCACGGTGTCTTCTTGAACCACTGACATTGTGTAGGGCTAGGGCATCCTCTTGTACCTCAACCTCTATAGATTGATTGACTGAACGATCACCCTCTTCCATAGTCAATGCGAGGATCTTAGACCTCCTGAACAAATAACACAAGGAGATTTCCTCCCATTAGTGCATATTTATAATGTAATGTATTGTATGTATCAAACAATGATATTGAGCAGTTGCACTATAAAGAAAGAATATTTAAGTTACAAGTGAAAACAAAATTTAAAAACTAGCTTTGATACCACTAAAACATGTCACACCCTACCCCTCTGTAAGGCATAACATGATCCCGTGGTATACCTAATGAATTACCAACTTCGTCTACTGATAACCCATTAAATACACCACAAGGGATTTTAAAACTTTTCTTACTTCTTTTTTACAGTGGCGAGCACTATTTTTAGGTGTTAAAAACATTTTTGAACTTAAGTGAAAGAGCTAACACATTTGCATTATTAGTAATTTCTATAAAAATTTTGGCGGAGTGCCCTCTGTATTTTGAATAAAACAGTTCTTCAGAAAACCTGTAAAAAGCACTTCAAATATATTTCTCAATCTCAATTCCACAATAACTTTTCAATATTTCCAAAGGCTGAAATAAAAGAAATATAGTACAAATTTTACAAGTCAAAATAACTCATAATTTATTTTACAACTTCAATGTACAATTTTAATTTACAACTGCTCAAAACCAAGAACAATATATACATACTATGAATATACATTACAGTACAAAATGCAAAATGTGGTATACTCAATATACCCGATGATCTCTCACTGAATGTACTAGTAGCCTAGTCTGCTGCCCTGTCCGTCTGTCTACCTACGATAGCAATGAAAAGCTATCGCTGAGACAATGTCTCAGTGGTGCACAGCATTAACCAAATACAACTTTAAATCACAAATCATATGTCATATAAATAGTGGATACTTAAACCATAGTTAAATTCAAGACAATGAATGTCATAAAGAATTTGAACTCCATTTCACAATATCACAATAAATCTCAATAAGTCAAAACATGGTTAAATTCAAAGGACAATGAATGTCAATAAGAATTTAAACTCCATTTTACAAATTATCAAAGCTCATAATAACACAATTTAGTCAAATAATTTAAGAACACAGTGTTGCCAATTCATACACAACTTAAGCCATGACACAAATTTCTGATCAATGCCACGTTGTACACCACGACAAAGCAATCTACAACCCCACTAATCGAAATCAATAAGGGAGGTGGCTAGCTAGCTAATGAGTACTCATCCGATCTACAACCTCAACTGGTAAACCAGAGAGGGAGGAAAATAAATGATCTCAACCCCATAAATGGAGAAGGAATAATGTGATACTGTCATGCTAAGTGTGAACACAAAATCAATTCCAAACATTTTATTCAAATGATTCGTGAGAAATCTAATAAATTTGTAAAGTCATAATTTCATTCACAAGATGGCAACACAATTCTTAATTAACTTCAAATTTTTATAAATCACACTAAATTAATTTTTCAATGACAAAAGGGCTCAAATAAGGTTTATTGTGCACAAACCTCTGATAACTGTCTCCTGGCCTTGACTCAGTGTTTCCTTCCCTTTCCCTGAGTCTTTGCTAACTGAGAAACACAATTTAAAGTGTTTCAGTACTCATTTAAACTGTCTCTAATGATAATGCTTGATAATTAATTCACTGAATTCTATTATTTGCTTAGTTAACCTAATATGTCGACCCTCGATTCATTCTAGGTAAATTAGGTTTTAATGTTACTAATATGTCACATTTGTAGCCTTTTAGGGTTGGTACATGTTACCCAATTCATTTCCATATATATTGCATTTTATTGCAATTTGCTGGATTTCGGAATACTAGTTTGACCCAGCCGGATGACCTAGTTCCCTCAGTTTTGGGGTTTCGATCGAAACTACAAACTTGTAGATCTATGTCTTATTGCATGCGGGGCAAAATTTCAGGTCATTCTGAGTTATGTAGACCAAGTTATGGTCATTTTACTATTGCTGGTCAAAATGCATCAAAATTGGTCACTTTAGGTCATTTTAGGTTCGGCTAGTTTTTGGACCCGAACTTGTGCAAGCTTTTTGACTTGCCTATGGTCATTTCTGGGCTTTGGTGTCTTCATAATACTTGTAGATATAGGTCTTAACTACTCATGGTCCAAATTTCAGGTCAATTGGACCTGTTTTGAGTGAGTTATGGCCAAAACACTAACTGTTAGTGATTGTTAATGGATATTGTAATCAGAATAAATTTCGGATATCAGTGAATTCGAAAAGGATAAAAGATAGGAAAGTTTGATCTATTGGGATGTATCGTAGTAACTATGCAATGTCCTTGATGTTTCTACTGTAAGCTGCAGATTACAGTACTGACTTGAGATTATTGTGTAGAGCTACGTACTACCCAATAGTATATATAGAAGAGAATAGTTGCCAACGGCATCTATTTTAGTATAGTTATGCCAGGACAAAATTTAATTGTTAGAAATAAGTTTGAAAATCCTACTTAGGGATCTAAAACTCAAAAATTAGAATACCGAAAGGTTATAGTCAGTACAAAAGGAAGTAAGTTATATAATATTGACAGATAAAAAGAGTTATGGACGTAAAAATTCGAACAGTTGGTTCAGATATAACAAAGAAATGTTACAAATGTGAGGAAGACTATGGCAAGTCTTAGAGTTTCTCCTTTGTCCATGGTATATGAATTGAAAGCACAGCATGTCAGTTTAGAGATTGATGATGAGGGACAGACAGTAGTTGCATGGCATGTACAACCAATGTTGATTGATCAGATCAGAATGGCTGCTCAGAGTGATGTTAAATATCAGAAGCTACTGAAAGAAGTCCAGCAGGGCAAGAAACCTGAATTTTCTGTGAAAGATGATGGTTTATTGCTACATCAGGGCAGAATGTGCGTTCCTAATGATGCTGAATTGAGACAGATCATTATGAAGGAAGCACATGAGTCTCCTTTTGCTATGCACCCTGGTGGAACTAAAATGTATAGAGGGCTGAAAGAGCATTACTGGTGGATGGGTATGAAGAGAGATAGAGCTGAATTTGTTTCCAAATGCCTAACTTGTCAGCAAGTAAAGGCAGAACATCAAGTTCCAGCTGGTTTGTTACATCCTTTGCGATGCAGTGGAAATGGGAACGAATAACTATGGATTTTGTTACAGGACTTCCAAGAACACAGAATAGTCATAATGCAGTATGGGTTATAGTTGACAGATTGACCAAGTCTGCTCACTTTTTGCCAGTTCGAATGGACTATAGCCTAGAAAGATTGGCCAGATTGTACATATATGAGATTGTAAAATTGCATGGAGTGCCAGTATGAATTATGTCTGACAGAGATCCTAGGTTCACTTCTAGATTCTGGGGTAGTCTTCAGAGAGCCCTAGGAACTAGATTGAACTTTAGCACAGCATTCCACCCACAGACAGATGGCCAGTGCGAAAGGGTAATTCAGATATTGGAGGATATACTACGGGCTTGTGTGATTGACTTTGAAGATAGTTGGGATACACACTTGCCTTTGATTGAGTTTGCTTATAACAACAGCTACCAATCAAGCATTGGGATGCCTCCATATGAAGCTTTGTATGGAAAAAAGTGCAGACCTCCCTTATGTTGGGATGAAGTAGGTGAAAGGAAGATGATTGGGCTAAAAATTGTTCAGCAGATAGAGGAAAAGATCAGATTGATCAGAGATAGACTCAAGGCTGCATCAGACCGTTAGAAGTCTTATGTTGATCTGAAGAGAAGAGATATTGAATATGCAGTGGGTGATAAGGTATTCCTCAAAGTTTCTCCTTGGAAGAGGATTATGAGATTTGGCAGAAAGGGGAAACTGAGTCCTCGTTTCATCGGACCATATGAGGTTCTGGAAAGAGTGGGTCCTTTGGCATATCGGTTGGCATTACCTCCAGAGTTAGCAAGGATACACAATGTTTTCCATGTGTCCATGTTAAGGAGGTACAGATCAGACCCATCTCATGTACTATCAGTTAAAGAGATTGAGGTAAATCCAGACCTCTCCTATGAGGAAGAACCCATAGAAATTATGGCTTATGAGGTGAAGTAGCTGAGGAATAAACAGATACATCTGGTTAAAGTGCTGTGGAACCATCATTCAGGCCAGGAAGCTACTTGGGAACGTGAAGAGGATATGAGGAGACAACACCCACAGCTGTTCAGAGACTAATGCCAGGTAAAATTTCGAGATAAAATTTATTTTAAGGGGGGGAGAATTGTAACCCCCTTATGTTCGATAGTGCGTTCTACTGTTCTGGTGACCAGTGTTGTCCGGACAGCTAGGATGCCTAGAACTACACTTTGATATGAGTGAGGAGACATAAAATAATAAAATACAAGAAAAGAAAATGCAAGAAAAACAAAGGAAAAATAATAGCAAAGAAATGTAACCAAGTTAAGCGAGCCGAGAACCCTAGCGATGGGTGATCGCACCGGGAAGTCACGGCGTGGACCGTTGACTAGCCCTGGACCGCGGGGAACCCTGAAAAATATTTTTAGGACTTAAAGAGACATCAATTGAAGTATAAATACCATAAGAAATATTAAATAAAAATGAATTAATTAGTACAAAGAAAAGTGAGAAATCGAAAAATGGACAAAACCCGGTGTTACCGAAAAATCGAGAATGCAACCCGAACAGGGGCATTGTGGTCATTTGACACCCCGAGTTGTCTTTTGACCTAAATGTCCATTAAAAATAAATAATATCACACTTGGAAAATGTCATGAAAATTTAAAATTGTGGTATATAATATAAATAATGAAAGAAATGAGATATAACTTGAATAATCAAACTTTAACATATAATATTAATTAAATAAAGTTTAGTGGAGAGTTAGTGGGAATTATCTACGCCTAAGTGGACAGCCACATCATTTAGCACCTTCATCTTCTTCATTCACTCACCATTGCCGAATTCACAAGCTTTCAAACCCTCCGATGGCCGCCCAAATGCATGGCTCACTCCACCCATTTTCAAGCTGAATTTTCTTTACTTGTCTTAATCAATTTTGATCCCCACCTCACAAGGAAGAAGTAGATACTAAATTCAAGGGAGTTTGGTGAAGATTTAACAAGCCTCATCAATAGGTAAGTTTGTGTTTTTTATTATTGTTTTATTAAAGTTTGTAAGGATGTTATGGGTACTTGAATTGTGGAAAGAATTTTGAGGTTTGATGTTTAAAGGGAGAGCTGTATTTTTGGCAGCCATGGAAACTCCTTGAAGACAGTTTATTTTTGCTTGTAAATGGTAGATTAAAGGATTGATTAAATGTTTATGTGTGTAGGAAATTATTTGGGTGATGTATACTTAGTATATGTGAATGTGTATTTGAAATTTGAAGCTTGGGAATTAATGGAATGTAAATGCATGAATCAGCAGCCTAGTTTGGTGAACCATAAGAATGTTATTTTATGTTTGGATTATGGTATAATAATGTTGAATTGTGATGGTGGTTATGGCAGCTTGGGTATATGTGTGATGGTGTGAGGTTGGACATGTAAATGAGTATGAATAGGTGGTTAAATTGTTGTAATTGAGTTTGACAAATTATGCACTTTATGGTGTATGTTGAATGTGATTATAAGCTGCCAAAATGATCAACAATATGTGGGAAAATATTTTTAGGTTATGGTGCAAACCAGAATGGGCATGAATGTGAAGTTTGGTAAGTGTTAAAGGTGACCTTTGATGAGTATGAAAAAAATACAATAGGGCAGTTTGTGTTTTGGGCTTAGAACCTTAAGTGTGTGGCTCCAATTGGTATGAGACCAATTGGAGGTGAAACTAGGCACAAAATGTGCCAACTTTCATGAAGGAAGCTTGCCAAAATTCTTCTTGTAAGGTAACTTGAAAAGTGACCAAATCCGGATTAGTGCAATTAAGGCTTGAAAATTGACCATTTGGGCAGCAGTTAGTGTTTAGGCCATAACTCACTCAAAACAGGTCCAATTGACCTGAAATATTGACCATGAATAGTTAAGACCTATATCTACAAGTTTTATGAAGACATCAAAGCCCAGAAATGACCATAAGCAAGTCAAACAGCTTGCACAAGTTCGGGTCCAAAAACTGGCCGAACCAAAATTGACCTAAAATGACCTAAAGTGACCAATTTTGATGCATTTTGATCAGCAATAGTAAAATGACCATAACTTGGTCTACATAACTCAGAATGACTTGAAATTTTGCCCTGCGTGCAATAAGACATAGATCTACAAGTTTGTGGTTTTGACCTAAACCCGAGAACCCAGGGAACTAGGTCGTCTGGCTAGGTCAAACTAGTATCCCGGAATCCAGTAAATTGCAAGAAAATGCAAGATACATGGAAATGAGTTTGGTAACATGTACCAACCCTAAAAGACTATTGAATGTGACATATTAGTAACATTAAAACCTAATTTACCTAGAATGCATTGAAGGTCGACATATTAGGTTGACTAAGCAAATAGTAGAATTCAATGAATTAATTATCAAGCATTATTGTTAGAGACAGTTTAAATGAGTACTGAAACACCTCAAATTGTGTTTCTCAGTCAGCAAAGACTCAGGGAAAGGGAAGGAAACACTGAGTCAAGGCCAGGAGACAGTTATCAAAGGTTTGTGCACAACAGTTATTTCTTTTGAATTTTTCAATTGAAATAAATTATGACTATTTATATATTATTATTTTCAATTATGGAAATGTGTTGAAATGGATACTTATTGCTTGAAAAGAATTGTAAATGGTTTGAAACTGTGGAAAAATTGATTTAGTGTGATTTGTGAAAATTGAAGTTAATTATGAATTGTGTTGCCATTTGTGAATGAAATTATAACTTTGGAAATTTATTGGATTCTTACGAATCATTTGAATAAAATGTTTGGAATTGATTTTGTGTTCACACTTAGCATGACAGTATCACATCATTCCTTCTCCATTTATGGGGTTGTGATCGTTTATTTTCCTTCTCCATTTATGGGGTTATGATCGTTTATTTTTCTCCCTCTCTGGTTTACCAGTTGAGGTGATCGGATGAGTACTCATTATATAGCTAGCTTCCTTCCTCATTGATTTCGATTAGTGGGGTTGTGATTGCTTTGTCGTGGTGTAAAACGCGGCATTGATCAGAAATTTGTGTCATGGCTTAAGTTGTGTATGAATTGGCAACACTGTATTCTTAAATTATGTGACTAAATTGTGTTATTATGAGCTTTGATAATTTGTGAAATGGAGTTTAAATTCTTATTGACATTCACTGTCTTTTGAATTTAACCATGTTTTGACTATTGAGATTTATTGTGATATTGTGAAATAGAGTTTAAATTCCTTATGACATTCATTGTCTTGAATTTAATTATGGTTTTACGTATCCATCATTTATATGATTTATGAATTGTGATTTAAAGTTGTATTTGGTTAATATTGTGCACCACTGAGACATTGTCTCAAATGATAGCTTTATTCTTTGTCGCAGGTAGACAGACGGATAGGGCAGCAGACTAGGCTGCTAGTGCATTCAGCGAGAGATCATCGGGTATATTGAGTATACCACATTTTGTACTGTAATGTATATTCACTGTATGTATATATTGTTCTTGATTTTGAGCAGTTGTAAATTAAAATTGTACATTGAAGTTGTAAAATAAATTATGAGTTATTTTGGCTTGTAAAAAAAATTGTACTGTATTTCTTTTATCTCAGTCTTTGAAAAATTATTGTGGATTCGAGTTGAAAAACTTATTGTGTTGAATTATGTTAGAGTTTGAGATTGAGAAAAATATTGAAGTGCTTTTTTACAGGTTTTCTGAAGAACTGTTTTGTTCAAAATACAGATGGCACTCTGCCAAAATTTTTATAGAAATCCCTAATAGTCCAAATGTGTTAGCTGTTTCACTTCACTTCAAAAAGGTTTTTAACACCTGTAAATAGTGCTCACCACTGTAAAAAGAAGTAAGAAAAGTTTTAAAATCCCTTGTAGTGTATTTAATGGGTTATCAGTAGACGAAGTTGGTAATTCATTAGGTATACTACGGGATCATGTTATGCCTTGCAGAGGGCTAGGGTGTGACATGTTTTAGTGGTATTAGAGCAAGTTTTTAAATTCTGTTTTCATCTGTAATTTGAATATTCTTTCTTCATAGTACAATTTCTCAATATCATTGTTTGATACATATAATACATTACATTATAAATATGCACTAACGGGAGGAAATCTCCTTGTGTTAATTATTCGGGAGGTCTAAGATCCTCGAATTGACTATGGAAGAGAGTGATCGTTCAGTCAATCAACCGATAGAGGCTGAGGTACAAGTTGAGGCCCCAGCTCCACAAAGTATCGAAGGCCCAACTGTACCAGTTTTACTGGTACAAATTACTGCACAAATGGCCCAGCAAATGGCCACTTTCTTCCAACAAATGGCGGATAATCTGTCAGCTCAAGCCCAAGTGCAGACCCAACCCCCACAAGGGCAACATGAAATAAAGAAGGGGGAAAAACCTATGGGTCAGAGCTCAAGCAGTAATTTGAGAAAGAGAAAAGAATATGAGGAACCCCGAGCTCAAGGATATAACAGAGGTGGATCATCAAGACAGAGACCACTAAAGTCCAGTCGTCGAACAACTAGAAGTTCCTACCCTCCCTGCTAATGCGAAACTTGTGGTAGAAATCATGGTGGGGTATGCTACAAGGCCATAGGAGCCTGTTATAACTGCGGAGACATAGGACACTTTGCCAAGGACTGCACCAGTAGTCGCAGAGTTGGACCACCTCCTACTACTGCAGAAGGGTCAATTCAGAGCCCTGTCGCCAGAAGTTCACAACCACCCAGCAGAGGTAGAGGTAGGGGTAGAGGTAGCCCAGCAGGCAGCCAAGGCACAGTGAAACATTCAGAGCAAGATAGTGCTCCAGTCAGAATCTATGCAATGAGATAGAGAGAAAAGGCCGAGACATCTGATGTTGTGGCTGGTACCTTCTCAACTTTTAATCAAGATGTGTTTGTGTTATTTCATCCGGGTTCTACCCATTCTTATGTGAGTGCTAGCATCATTGATTGCAATGCTATTCCATGTACAAAAATGGACTTTGAGGTGCTAGTAACAAGTCCGCTCGGACAGGAGGTAAGGGTTAATAGAATGTATAAAGATTGTCCTTTGGTGATCCAAGGACACACTTTTCTGTCTGATTTCATTGAAATGCCCTTCAGAGATTATGATATCATCTTGGGCATGGATTGGTTAGCCAGGCATCATGCCATGATTGACTGTAGGCTGAAGACAATCACTTTTGGTCTCCTCGATGCTGATGTGGTAATACATGGGGAGAGGCAGCTATTGCCATCAAACATCATTTCAGCTGCACTAGCCAGAAAAATGATTAGAAAGGGGTGTGAAGCATACTTGGCACATGTAGTAGACACCCAAGTGGGGAGTCCAGCATTGAAAGACATCCCTACGGTACATGACTTTCCAGATGTGTTTCCTGATGAATTGCCAGGATTACCTCCGGAAAGAGAAGTGCAGTTTGAAATTAATGTTATGCCTGGTGTGGATCCAATCTCCATAACACCATACAGAATGGCACCAGCAGAGTTGAAGGAGTTGAAGGTACAGTTGCAAGAACTACTTGAAAAGGGCTTCATCCGCCCTAGTGTGTCACCTTGGGGAGCATCAGTATTGTTGTTAAGAAAAAGGATGGCACTCTTCGTTTATGTATTGTTTGACCTGGAACCTGCATACTTTTATGTTAGTGTTAGAACTATATGTTATGTTATTATTCCTTTATAGGGGAATAAATTTTGATGCATCAGTGATTAGTCCTTTAAGATAAGGATTGTGATAATAAGTGAAATTAGTTTTGAAAGAGTTTATCGGCGAAAAGTATTTTCTAACACACCATAAATTATAAAGCTAAACGGCAAGCCTACTTAATGTAAGGCAAGAGGACTTAAAAGTAAGATGCGGTACTAGAATTGTTCTAGATGAAGGCAGAAATGTTACTGTTAGTAATTGTTAATGGATATTGTAATCAGAATAAATTTCGGATATCAGTGAATTCGAAAAGGATAAAAGATAGGAAAGTTTGATCTATTGGGATGTATCATAGTAACTATGCAATGTTCTTGATGTTTATACTGTAAGCTGCAGATTACAGTACTGACTTGAGATTATTGTGTAGAGCTACGTACTACCCAATAGTACACCTAGATGAGAATAGTTGCCAACGACATCTGTTTTGGTATAATTATGCCTGGACATAATTTAATTGTTAGAAATAAGTTTGAAAATCCTACTTAGGGATCTAAAACTCAAAAGTTAGAATATCAAAAGGTTATAGTCAGTACAAAAGAAAGTAAGTTATAGAATATTGACAGATAAAAAGAGTTATGGACGTAAAAATTTGAACAGTTGGTTTAGATATAACAAAGAAATGTTACGATTGTGAGGAAGACTATGGCAAGTCTCAGAGTTTCTCCTTTGTCCATGGTATATGAATTGAAAGCACAGCATGTCAGTTTAGAGATTGATGATGAGGGATAGACAGTAGTTGCATGGCATGTACAACCAATGTTGATTGATCAGATCAGAATGGCTGCTCAGAGTGATGTTAAATATCAGAAGCTACTGAAAGAAGTCCAGCAGGGCAAGAAACCTAAATTTTCTATGAAAGATGATGGTTTATTGCTACATCAGGGCAGAATGTGCATTCCTAGTGATGCTGAATTGAGACAGATCATTATGAAGGAAGCACATGAGTCTCCTTTTGCTATGCACCCTGGTGGAACTAAAATGTATAGAGGGCTGAAAGAGCATTACTGGTGGATGGGTATGCAGAGAGATAGAGCTGAATTTGTTTCCAAATGCCTAACTTGTCAGCAAGTAAAGGCAGAACATCAAGTTCCAGCTGGTTTATTACATCCTTTGCCAGTACCAGAGTGGAAATGGGAATGAATAACTATGGATTTTGTTACAGGACTTCCAAGAACACAGAATAGTCATAATGCAGTATGGGTTATAGTTGACAGATTGACCAAGTCTGCTCACTTTTTGCCAGTTCGAATGGACTATAGCCTAGAAAGATTGGCCAGATTGTACATATATGAGATTGTAAAATTGCATGGAGTGCCAGTATCAATTATGTCTAACAGAGATCCTAGGTTCACTTTTAGATTCTGGGTAGTCTTCAGAGAGCCCTAGGAACTAGATTGAACTTCAAAGACAAGATTCCACCCATGCATGCATGGCGGTCATCCGAAAGGGTAATTCAAATATTGGAGGATATGCTACGGGCTTGTGTGATTGAGTTTGAAGGTAGTTGGGATACACACTTGCCTTTGATTGAGTTTGCTTATAACAACAGCTACCAATCAAGCATTGGGATGCCTCCATATGAAGCTTTGTAGGCCATAACTCACTCAAAACAGGTCCAATTGACCATTTGGGCAGCAGTTAGTGTTTAGGCCATAACTCACTCAAAATAGGTCCAATTGACCTGAAATTTTTGACCATGAATAGTTAAGACCTATATCTACAAGTATTATGAAGACACCAAATCCCAAAAATGACCATAAGCAAGTCAAACAGCTTGCACAAGTTCGGGTTTAAAAACTGGCCGAATCAAAATTGACCTAAAATGGCCTAAAGTGACCAATTTTGATGCATTTTGACCAGCAATAGTAAAATGACCATAACTTAGTCTACATAACTCAGAATGACCTGAAATTTTGCCCTGCGTGCAATAAGACATAGATCTACAAGTTTGTAGTTTTGACCAAAACCCGAAAACCGAGGAAACTAGGTCGTCTGGTTAGGTCAAACTAGTATCCCGAAATCCAGCAAATTGCAAGAAAATGCAAGATACATGGAAATGAGTTTGGTAACATGTACCAACCCTAAAAGACTATTGAATGTGACATATTAGTAACATTAAAACCTAATTTACCTAGAATGCATCGAAGGTCAACATATTAGGTTGACTAAGCAAATAGTAGAATTCAGTGAATTAATTATCAAGCATTATCGTTAGAGACAGTTTAAATGAGTACTGAAACACCTCAAATTATGTTTCTCAGTTAGCAAAGACTCAAGGAAAGGGAAAGAAACACTGAGTCAAGGCCAGGAGACAGTTATTAGAGGTTTGTGCACAACAGTTATTTCTTTTGAATTTTTCAATTGAAATAAATTATGACTATTTGTATATTATTGTTTTCAATCATGGAAATGTGTTTGAATGGATACTTATTGCTTGAAAAGCATTGTAAATGGTTTGAAACTGTGGAAAAATTGATTTAGTGTGATTTGTGAAAATTGAAGTTAATTATGAATTGTGTTGCCATTCTGTGAATGAAATTATAACTTTGGAAATTTATTGGATTCTTACGAATCATTTGAATAAAATGTTTGGAATTGATTTTGTGTTCACACTTAGCATGACAGTATCACATCATTCCTTCTCCATTTATGGGGTTGTGATCGTTTATTTTCCTTCTCCATTTATGGGGTTGTGATCGTTTATTTTTCTCCCTCTTTGGTTTACCAGTTGAGGTGATCGGATGAGTACTCATTATATAGCTAGCTTCCTTCCTCATTGATTTCGATTAGTGGGGTTGTGATTGCTTTGTCGTGGTGTACAACGCAGCATTGATCGAAAATTTGTGCCATGGCTTAAGTTGTGTATGAATTCGCCACACTGTATTCTTAAATTATTTGACTAAATTGTGTTATTATGAGCTTTGATAATTTGCGAAATGGAGTTTAAATTCTTATTGACATTCACTGTCTTTTGAATTTAACCATGTTTTGACTATTGAGATTTATTGTGATATTGTGAAATAGAGTTT
Source organism: Hevea brasiliensis (assembly GCF_030052815.1). Taxonomy (NCBI): domain Eukaryota; kingdom Viridiplantae; phylum Streptophyta; class Magnoliopsida; order Malpighiales; family Euphorbiaceae; genus Hevea; species Hevea brasiliensis. The sequence goes on from NC_079500.1 coordinate 35,972,489, forward strand.
AAATTCCTTATGACATTCATTGTCTTGAATTTAATTATGGTTTTACGTATCCATCATTTATATGATTTATGAATTGTGATTTAAAGTTGTATTTGGTTAATGTTGTGCACCACTGAGACATTGTCTCAGCGATAGCTTTTTATTGCTGTCGCAGGTAGACAGACGGATAGGGCAGCAGATTAGGCTGCTAGTGCATTCAGCGAGAGATCATCGGGTATATTGAGTGTACCACATTTTGCATTTTGTACTGTAATGTATGTTCACTGTATGTATATATTGTTCTTGATTTTGAGCAGTTGTAAATTAAAATTGTACATTGAAGTTGTAAAATAAATTATGAGTTATTTTGGCCTGTAAAAAAAATTGTACTGTATTTCTTTTATCTCAGTCTTTGAAAAATTATTGTGGATTCGAGTTGAAAAACTTATTGTGTTGAATTATGTTGGAGTTTGAGATTGAGAAAAATATTGAAGTGCTTTTTTATAGGTTTTCTGAAGAATTGTTTTATTCAAAATACAGATGGCACTCTGCCAAAATTTTTACAGAAATCCCTTATAGTCCAAATGTGTTAGCTATTTCACTTCACTTCAAAAAGTTTTTTAACACCTGTAAATAGTGCTCACCACTGTAAAAAGAAGTAAGAAAAGTTTTAAAATCCCTTGTAGTGTATTTAATGGGTTATTAGTAGACGAAGTTGGTAATTCATTAGGTACACTACGGGATCATGTTATGCCTTACAGAGGGGTAGGGTGTGACAAAATTTGTTGGTTTTGGTTGTTTATTCAAATTCTAAGTCTTTTTAGGCAAATTTGATAATTTTCAGTTTTGGAGTCTAAGGTTGCACTGTTCCATTGTTCACTTTTCTGTTAGAATTTGGCAAAACTTCCTTCATAGAAAATGTTCCCTATTGTCTTAAGTTTATTCTCCTTTTTGAATCACTCCAATTAGAGTTTTTCAGCTCAAGTTATAGCTATTTGAACCATGGCTGCCGGATTGGACTCAACCCAGAATTCTGGGTAATTTTTGGTGCTGGCAGTTTTGGGTCACCAACTTGGGGTGGCCAAATGACTTGGTTTCTGGCAGAATTTGGGTTTGTGTTCTTCATGAAAGTTTTAGCTCTATATCTCATCTAACCACTAGTAAAATTGCAGGTCATTTAGACCTTCCTAGCTCAAGTTATGGCCAAATGAACAAATACTATTCATTTGGTCAGTTTGTACAAAGTAGCCTGCAATTTTCCAACTTTGGTCAATTTGTTCACTAGGTTTTGGTCACTTTTTGGGCATGCTTCCTCAATGAAAATTGTGTCATTTAGTGTCTATTTTCATTCCCAATTGGTTCCATACTAATTGGACCTGTAAAATTTCTTTTTTGCTCCCTCAAAGGAAATTTGGTCATACTCCATCCGAATTTGGCTTTGATTCAAACACTTCTAACACTCTTCATTAGGTCACAAATGACCATTTTTCACTTCACATTAGGTCAAAGACATCATTTACCACTTCCTCACATCTTTGGTCTCTAAACCCTAATGTTCAAACCCTAATTCACAACTCATGCATTTAGCTACTTTCAAAGCCTTTAATCCTAACCATTCAACTAATTAAAGTTCCTATACCCATTCAAACCATTCAAATCATGCAAATCACCCTTCCCTTCATGCTGGCCAAATTTCAGCTTAGTCCCTCAATAATTTATTTCATTTCATTTTAAGTTTATTTACAAGTAATTCAAGCTAAAAAGACAACAAATAAATCTCAAACTTTCAAATTGATGTGTTTACCTCACTTGAATTTGAATTCTCTAATTTACCTCTTCTTTTCTTCTTTCTTTGATGACCAAGCTTCTTCTCAAGTGACTAAAACAAGCTCTAATGAGGTTTTTATGGAAGTGATTAAGGTTTAATGAAGGATTGTAAGCTTGAGAGCAAGCTTTAATGGAGGACTTTTCATGGAGATGGGAAGGAGAGTGGGGCGGCAATGGGATAAGGAAGAAGACTTTTTATCTTTTTTTCTTTTCTTTTCTTTTCTTTTCTTTTTATCTTATGGAAGACCATAAATTCCAATTAATTAAATATATTAATTATTATTTTTATGGCATCATGCATGATGTCATGCATGATGTCATCACCTTTTTAACTTTTTCATTTTCTCTTTTTTTTCTCTTTATTTTTCTATTAGTTCTTTAATTTAATTCTCGATTCTGAAATTTTTTTTTCTCCGATTTTATTTGATAGTTAGGTCAGGAGTCAGCTCTCGGGGTCAATTGACCAAATTGCCCCTCACCGGTTCGACCCGGTTTGCAAATAATTCAATATTTCTTCCGGATCACTGACCTAATTATTTGACTGGCTTAACAATTCTTTTTCGTGATTTTCTCTTTTCCACTGTGTTCGTAATGGTCCTAAGGATCGCGGCGTCACATTTTACAGTTCGAAATTTGAGTTTAAATCGACTTCGCAGTCGTTCCCGAGAAGGTCACCCATTGCTGTGACTCTCGGCTCGTTTAACTTCTTATGTTCTGTTCTTCTTATTTATACTTAACCAATTGGCAATTACTAATTATTTGTGCTTATGCCTTCTCTAGTTGTCTTAAGTGTGGTTCTAATCTTCTTAATTGTCCGGACCAACACTGATCACCGGAACAGTGAAATATACCAGGTTATACAAATAGGAGTGTTACAAAGTAGGCAACACACTATTTTTCAAATAAGATTTTCAAAACCATAACTAAATTCAAAACCATATTATTCAAATATTTCATGCAAAACATAATCAATTTCCAAAGTCAATTTTCCATTCAAATTTCCATTGTAGAATAGGCAACACAACATTCTCGAAATTCATAATGAACAAACACATTCACAATGTATAACAAATCAATTTCCATTATGAAAACTATAATTTAAAATTTTTGTGCACAAACCTGACGTGAGTCGCCTCTAGGCCTTAACTCAGTCCCTTATACCTTCCGAGTCTTTTTCAGCTGAAACACAATATTTATAGTGTTTCAGTATCTTATTTCACAGTAAATCCAATAATTAATTCATAAATACTTAATTCTAGCCCAAATATGCTTAAACTAACATTCATGGAAATTTTTATTTTAGAGTTACTATTCATGGTACTATTCAAGTCAATTTGTTGACTTTCTAAGGCTTAATAGGTATGGGAACTTCAACTTCACCCACATACCACATTTTGGTCACTAAATTTGTTGGTTTTGGTTGTTTACTCAAATTCTATGTCTTTTAGGCAAATTTGTAAATTTTTAGTTTTGGTGTCTTAAGTTGCACTGTTCCATTGGTCATTTTACTGTTAGAATTTGACAAAACTTTATTCATAAAAAATGTTCCCTATTGTCTTAAGTTTATTCTCCTTTTTGAATCACTCCAATTGGAGTTTTGTAGCTCAAGTTATAGCCATTTGAACCATAGCTGCCGGATTGGACTTAACCCAGATTTTTGGGCAAATTTTGGTTCTGGTAGTTTTAGGTTTCCAAATTTGGGTGGCCAAATGACTTAGTTAATGACATAATTTGGGTTTGTGTTCTTCATAAAAGTTTTAGGTCTATATCTCATCTGTCCACTGGTAAAATTTCAGGTCATTTAGACCTGCCTAGCTCAAGTTATGGCCAAATGAACAAACACTGTTCATTTGGTCAGTTTGTACAGGGCAGACTGAGATTTTCCAAGTTTGGTCAATTTGTTCACTAGGTTTTGGTCACTTTTTGGGCATGCTTCCTAAATGAAAATTGTGTCATTTAGTGTCTATTTTCATTCCCAATTGGTCTCATACCAATTGGACTTGTAAATTTTCAGTTTTGGTCCCTCAAAGGGACCTTGGTCATGCTTCCAGCAGCATGACCACACTGAATCTGAATTTGGTTTCAACTCCAACACTTTTAACACACTTCATTTGGTCACCATTGACCATTTCTTACTTCAAATTAGGTCGAAGACAACATTTACCAAATTTTCACATTTTTGTCTCTAAACCCTAAGGGTCCAAAACCCTAATTCACAAATTCTTGCATTTAACCAATTCAATGCATATCAATCTCATTACCACATCCATACAAGCTTGTTAACATATTAAATTCAATCAAACCATGCAAATACACCTCCACAACATGCTGGCTAAAATTTACTCATGGTCCCTTAACGATTTATTTCATTTCATTTTAAGTTTATTTCTAAGTTAATCAATCTATAAACACAACTAATAAACTAACTTTGCAACTTAAATCACTAACCTCAATCTTTGATGTCCAATTCTTCAATTCTCTTCCTTTTTCTTTTTCTTTGTTCTTCAGTATCCTCTTCTAGTTGCCAAAACAAGCTTTAACCATGGTAAAATAATTTTCTATGGTGAGATTTTTAGTTTTTCAAGCTCAAAGATGAGCTTTCATGGAGGATGAAGTGAGGGAGAGGGTGAGGTGGCAAAATGGGAAGAAGAAGAAGACTTTTGCTATTTTTTTTTCTTTTCTTTTATGACTTTTATCCTTATGGAAGACCCAAAAATCAAATTAATTAAATTTATTAATTATAATCTTTATGGCATCATGCATGATGTCATGCATGATGTCATCTCCCTACACCTTTTTCATTTTCTCTTTTTTTTATTTATTTTTCTATTAGCTCTTTAATTTAATTCCTGACTCCGAAATTTTCTTTTCTCCGATTTTATTTGACAGTTAGGTCAGGAGTCAGTTCTCGGGGTCAATTGACTAAATTGCCCCTCGCTAGTTCAACCCGGTTTGCAAATAATTTAATATTTCTTCCTGATCCCTGACCTAATTATTTGACTGGCTTAACAATTCTTTTTCGTGAGTTTCTCTTATCCACTGTGTTCGTAATGGTCCTAAGGACCGCGGCGTCACATTTTACGGTTCGAAATTTGAGTTTAAATCGACTTCATAGTCGTTCCCTAGAAGGTCACCCATCGCTGTGACTCTCGGCTCGTTTAACTTCTTATGTTTTGTTTTTCTTATTTATACTTAACTAATTGACAATTACTAATTATTTGTGTTTATGGCTTATCTAGTTGTCTTAAGTGTGGTTCCAATCCCCTTAATTGTCCGGACCGACTCCGGTCACCGGAACAGTGAAATATACCAGGCATGCAAATAGGGGTGTTACAATTCTCCCCCCCCTTAAAATAATTTCGTCCTCGAAATTTTACCTGGTATTAGTCTCTGAACAGTTGTGGTTGCTGTCTCCTCATATCCTATTTACGCTCCTAAGTAGCTTTCTGGCCTGAATGATGGTTCCTTAGTACTTTAACCAATATTATTTACTCATCGATTGCTTACCTCGTGTGACAAGTTTCTTATGAGCTTCTTTCATAAGTTAGATTCAAATTCATTTCAATTTTAGAGGTAAGCAAATCTGTGTGCTAGTGGATCCGCTTTTCTAGGACCTCGTGTGATCCTATGAGTGAGAACTTAGTTTTACTCTTTTCTTATCAAATCTCTTAATCATTTGATGTAACCTTCAGTTTAGTTTAGAATATTTTAGTCTTTTTTTGCTGTTATTTTAGCAATTATTTTCTTTTGTGGTCGTTTCTTTCTTGGCCATAAGTCCATAACCATTATCTTACCATCTCCATTTATGACCAAGGCCTATGTGCCATTTTGCACTATCTTGTTTACTTTGGTTTAACTTATTTCTTTCTTGATAAAATAATTCGGAATATCGTTACGCATCTTAAGTAAATTGCTTGCCTTGGTGGCAATTCCTCATCTAGTATTTTTCTCATTTCTTACTGTTCTATTTATTTTTATTTATCGATATTCTATAGCTTATTTTGCACTGATGTGTAGTCATTATTTTCTTTTATACTGAACTATAACCTTTCAATATTCTAACTTTAGAGTTTTAAATCCCAGGTTAGGATTTTCAAACTCCTTTCTAATAAGAAAACTTTATCTTATCATAACTGTACCAAAACAGATGCCGTTTGCAACTATTTTTATTCTTGTGTATTATTGGGTAGTACGTAGCTCTACACAATAAATCTCAAGTCAATACTGCAATCTGCAGCTTATAGCACAAACATCAAGAATATTGCATAGTTACTACGATACATCCCAATAGAATAAACTTCCCTATATTTTATTTCTTTTAAATTCACTAATATCTTGAACTTATTTTGATTATGGTACCCACTGACATCTATCAGCAGTAATACCCTTACCTGCATCTAAGGTAGCTATATTACTATAACTTACTTTTAGGTTCTCTTTCCTTACATAATTAAGCTTACTAATTAACCTTACAAATTCTTGTGTGCTAGCAAATACTTTTCACTGACAAACTCTTTCAAAATTAATTTTAAAAAGACTAGTTACTAACATATCAAAATTGATTTTTTTTTACACATATACATATTTCAGTTAAGAATTGAGAAAATACCAGCAACCATACCAGAAGTCTCATCCTCGTCCCTCTCTCGCATAGTGTATACTCTCACTGGAGCATCACCTTGTCCTGGTTGATTCACAATACTCTGACTTCCAGGTGTACTACCCCTACCTCTGCCTCTACCTCTACCAACTGTTAGTAAACTCTTCGGGGTAGAAACTTGGGCTGATCCTTCTGCAGTGGTGAATGATCCATAACGGCGTGGACTTACACAATCCTTAGCAAAATGACCAGTTCCTCCACAATTGAAACATGCTCCTATAGTTCTATAACATACTCCACTATATCGTTTACCACAAGTCTCACAAAGTCGATCCAATAGCGTATTTCTGCGTCTCTGTTGAGTTTGCTGATTGGATTGGGATGATTTCTGTCTAGAAGATATACCTCTACCCGATTTGCGCGAGCTAGATCCTTCAAAATGTTTTCTTTTCCCAGAGCCACTCTCAGTAGCTTGACCAGTAACCTTTCTAGTTTTTTCTTTCTCTTGTGTACTCTTTTTCATTGCCCATTTTGATTCTATCCTTTCCAGTTCTAGGGCTTGTGAAATCAATTCAAAAAGATTCTGGTGTCGGAACCCTACCACTTGCATTCTCAAGCTAGGCCTCAACCCAGTCTCAAACCTTTTACACTGGTCTCTGGGGGTGGAGACTAAGTTTCTAGCATAATGGCTTAGCCTTGAAAAGTCCCGCTCATACTCTGCTACAGTTCTATCCCTTTGCTTCAACCTTAAAAACTCTTGCAGCTTCATGTCTACATAAGTATCGGGGATCCACTTTTGCCAAAATTCTCTTAAAAAGTCTACCCATGTGAGGACGGGTGGCTCTACCAAACTGTAGGGGATGGTCTTCCACTACTCATATGCATCCCCTTGGAGAAGTGATACTGAATATTCGAACTTCAACTCTTCAGCACACTGTAGTTTTTTGAAAACCCATTCCATCCTCTCTAACCACTGTTATGCTTTCAGTGGATCCACTATTCCTTTGAATTCTGTAGCCCCAAATTTCATTAATTTTTCATATTGCCAAGCCGGAGGCTGTGGTTGTGCTACAGGTGCTTGTGTCTGTGCTTGAGGTGGCACATTTCCCACCATTTGTTGAAAGAACGCAGCCATCTGCTGTGCAAACTGAGCAGGGAACTGCGGTGCTTGAGGAGGAGCTGGAGTGGCTGACCCACTCACATTCTGGAGTGCTGGGGCTTCTCCTCGGGCCTCAGCCTCGACAAATTGCTCTACGGAATGATCTCCCTCCTCCATTCTGTTTTCCAGAAATTTTCTACTCTCTGATAACAAACACAAGGAGGTTGAGCTCCGTTAGTGCATATTCATGATGTAAATATGTCATATATATCAAACATTTGAGCAGTTGTATTTACCGAAAAAATATTTCAGATTCACAGTTTAAAATTTATTTTAAAACCTTGCTCTGATACCACTAAACATGTCACACCGTACTCCTAGTAAGATGTAACATGTTCCTGTAGTACACCTAATGAATTACCGTACTTCACCTACCGGTAACCCATTAAATATACTATAGGGGATTTTAAAATAATTTTCGTTCATTTTGGAATTGGTGGGTAAAAATTTTTTTTTTTTAAACCTTGCTCTGATACCACTAAACATGTCACACCCTACTTCTCGTAAGATGTAACATGTTCTCGTAGTACACCTAATGAATTACCGTACTTTACCTACCAGTAACCCATTAAATATACTACAAGGGATTTTAAAACAATTTTCGTTCATTTTGGAATTGGTGGGTAATTTTTTTTTTTAAATATTAAAAACCTTCATTTAGAGTCCAAACATAAATCAAATTTTTGGATATTTAAAATCTCCACAATTTTTACAAAAATTTTGGCAGAACGTCATCTGTATTTTGAGAAAACGGTTCTTTAAAACCTGAAAATAGAAACACTCCTAATATATTTCTCAATCACAACTCCATTTGCAACGACAAAACTTCAAATCAATAGCAATAGCAACACTTCAATTCAAAATCCAAATTTCAAATCAAGAATTAATATCTCAAAACATTTCATAACTCATGCACATTACATTTTAAATCATTAATTTACAGTCATAAGTTAATTTACAGATGCAAAATCTCAAAAATAATATTATTACAATTTTATCTATACAACTACTCAAATTACAGGGATACATATGCATACTATCATATTTATATCAAACTAAACTACCAGGGTATAGACAAATACCCATACAAAAATTCTTCAATTGTGCTCTTCTCTAACTGTAGCAGCTCGCTCTGCTGCTATATCCTTTTCCCTATCTGCGACAGCAAGTTAAAGCTATCGCTGGGTATATAAATACTCAGTGGTGCACAATAAAGCATAAAATGCAAAATATAAAATATTTATGAACAAATCATCATTCAAAAATCTCATAATCGCATTTCACATTTTTTTTTCTCAAATCATATTTATAACAAATCATAATTTTCAAAGCTTAATATAGCACAACTTGATCAAACAATTTAATAAACATAGTGTTGCCAAACAATAACACAACTTAGGCCATGACACAAAATTTTCGAACATGTCGTGTGTACATCACGACAAGGCATACTCACCTCACTAATCGAAATCAATGAGGGAGGTGGCTACCTAGTTAATGAGTACTCATCCAAACTCGCCCCTCAGATTGGAAAGCCAGAGAGGGAGGAAAGTGATCAAATATCAAACTCACCACATAAGTGGAGGAGGAACATATTAGCATTGCCATGCCAAGTGTGAATTAAAAACATTTTAAATCAAGTTATTCAAATATTTTATACAATTCACAAATCATATTTCACTCTAAACTTTTCATTTACAAAGTAGGCAACACATTATTTTTCAAATAAGATTTTCAAAACCATAACTAAATTCAAAACCATATTATTCAAATATTTCATGCAAAACATAATCAATTTCCAAAGTCAATTTTCCATTCAAATTTCCATTGTAGAATAGGCAACACAACATTCTCGAAATTCATAATGAACAAACACATTCACAATGTATAACAAATCAATTTCCATTATGAAAACTATAATTTAAAATTTTTGTCCACAAACCTGACGTGAGTCGCCTCTAGGCCTTAACTCAGTCCCTTATACCTTCCGAGTCTTTTTCAGCTGAAACACAACATTTTATAGTGTTTCAGTATCTTATTTCACAGTAAATCCAATAATTAATTCATAAATACTTAATTCTAGCCCAAATATGCTTAAACTAACATTCTTGGAAATTTTTATTTTAGAGTTACTATTCATGGTACTATTCAAGTCAATTTGTTGACTTTCTAAGGCTTAATAGGTATGGGAACTTCAACTTCACCCACATACCACATTTTGGTCACTAAATTTGTTGGTTTTGGTTGTTTACTCAAATTCTAAGTCTTTTAGGCAAATTTGCAAATTTTCAGTTTTGGTGTCTTAAGTTGCACTGTTCCATTGGTCATTTTACTGTTAGAATTTGGCAAACCTTTCTTCATAGAAAATGTTCCCTATTGTCTTAAGTTTATTCTCCTTTTTGAATCACTCCAATTGGAGTTTTTTTGCTAAAGTTATAGCCATTTCAACCATGGCTGCCGGATTGGACTTAACCCAGATTTCTGGGCAAATTTTGGTTCTGGTAGTTTTAGGTCACCAAATTTGGGTGGCCAAACAACTTGGTTAATGGCATAATTTGGGTTTGTGTTCTTCATGAAAGTTTTAGGTCTATATTTCATCTGTCCACTGGTAAAATGTTAGGTCATTTAGACCTGCCTAGCTCAAGTTATGGCCAAATGAATAAACATTGTTCATTTGGTCAGTTTGTACAGGGCAGAATGAGATTTTCCAAGTTTGGTCAATTTGTTCACTAGGTTTTGGTCACTTTTTGGGCATGCTTCCTAAATGAAAATTGTGTTATTTAGTGTCTATTTTCATTCCCAATTGGTCTCATACCAATTGGACTTGTAAATTTCAGTTTTGATCCCTCAAAGGGACCTTGGTCATGCTGCCAGTAGCATGACCACACTGAATCCGAATTTGGTTTCAACTCCAACACTTTCAACACACTTCATTTGGTCACCATTGACCATTTTTTACTTCAAATTAGGTCGAAGACAACATTTACCAATTTTTCACATTTTTGTCTCTAAACCCTAAGGGTCCAAAACCCTAATTCACAAATTCTTGCATTTAACCAATTCAATGCATATCAATCTCATTACCACATCCATACAAGCTTGCTTAACATATTAAATTCAATCAAACCATGCAAATACACCTCCACAACATGCTAGCCAAAATTTACCCATGGTCCCTTAATAATTTATTTCATTTCATTTTAAGTTTATTTCTAAGTTAATCAATCTATAAAAACAAATAATAAACTAACTTTGCAACTTAAATCACTAACCTCAATCTTTGATGTCCAATTCTTCAATTCTCTTCCTTTTTCTTTTTCTTTGTTCTTCAGTCTTCTCTTCTAGTTGCCAAAACAAGCTTTAACCATGGTAAAATAATTTTCTATGGTGAGATTTTTGGTTTTTCAAGCTCAAAGATGAGCTTTCATGGAGGATGAAGTGAGGGAGAGGGTGAGGCGGCAAAATGGGAAGAAGAAGAAGACTTTTGCTATTTTTTTTTCTTTTCTTTATGAATTTTATCCTTATGGAAGACCCAAAAATCAAATTAATTAAATTTGTTAATTATAATCTTTATGGCATCATGCATGATGTCATGCATGATGTCATCTCCCTACACCTTTTTCATTTTCTCTTTTATTTTATTTATTTTTTTATTAGTTCTTTAATTTAATTCCCGACTATGAAGTTTTCTTTTCTCCAATTTTATTTGACAGTTAGGTCAGGAGTCAGCTCTCGGGGTCAATTGACCAAATTGCCCCTCGACGGTTCAACCCGGTTTGCAAATAATTTAATATTTCTTCTAGATTCCTGACCTAATTATTTGACTGGCTTAACAATTCTTTTTCGTGAGTTTCTCTTATCCACTGTGTTCGTAATGGTCCTAAGGACTGCGGCGTCACATTTTACGGATCGAAATTTAAGTTTAAATCGACTTCGCAGTCGTTTCCGAGAAGGTCACCCATCGCTGTGACTCTTGGCTCGTTTAACTTCTTATGTTTTGTTTTTCTTATTTATACTTAACTAATAGACAATTACTAATTATTTGTGTTTATGGCTTATCTAGTTGTCTTAAGTGTGGTTCCAATCCCCTTAATTGTCCGGACCGACTCCGGTCACCGGAACAGTGAAATATACCAGGCTATGCAAATAAGGGTGTTACATCTTGTACAGTAGAGGTTCCTCCCATAAGTAATATCCTACATCATGTAAGAATTTCTTCCTTTGCTGGTAAGTCATGTTTGGGGGCAGTATCCTGCATACAAGAAAATTAACAAAATCAGCGTACCATGGAGCCTTGGAGAATGCAAGTAATTGCTCATCAGGAAATGAATCATCAATTTGTAGATCTTCGAAGTTCTCCATGTATTCTAATTTTAGTCTGAAAAGATGGTCAGCTACTACATTTTCGGATTCCCTTTTGTCCTTTATTTCAAGGTCAAATTCTTGCAGGAGTAGGATCCATCGAATTAGCCTTGGTTTTGCTTCCTTCTTGTTCAAAAGGTATCGGATTGCAGCATGATCTGTGAATATAATGACTTTTGACCCAATGAGGTAAGATCTGAACTTGTCCATTGCAAATACCACTGCTAGGAATTCCTTCTCTGTGGTGGCATAATTGATTTGCGCATCATCTAATATTTTTCTAGCATAATAAATAGCATGGAGTTTTTTATCCTTTCTTTGCCCGAGCACTGCTCCAATGCAAAGTCACTCGCGTCGCACATTACCTCGAATGGTAGCTCCCAATCTAGTGGCTGCATTATTGGTGCTGATATGAGGGCTTCTTTGATCCTGTTAAAGGAAACAAGGCAATTTTCATCAAAATCAAAGGGAACATCTTGACTTAACAAGTTAGTAAGTGGCTTAGCTATTTTGGAAAAGTCCTTGATAAATCTTCTGTAGAATCTTGCATGTCCCAAAAAGCTTCGCACTCCCTTGACTGATGTTGGAGGTGGCATGTTTTCAATGATCTCAATTTTTGCTTTATCTACTTCCTCTTCTGATATTAAATGTCGCAGAACTATGCCTTCCCTTACCATGAAGTGGCATTTTTTCCAATTAAGGACCAAGTTTGATTCTTCGCATCTTTGCAACACCTTAGATAAATTAGCTAGGCAATCATCAAAAGTAGTTCCATAGACTGAAAAATCATCCATAAAAACTTCCATGATATTTTCAATATAATTAGAAAAGATAGCCATCATGCATCTTTGAAAGGCAGCAGGGGCATTACAAAGACCAAAAGGCATTCTCCTATATGCAAATATTCTATAGGGACAGGTGAATGTTGTCTTTTCTTAGTCTTCTGGGTGAATAGGAATTTGAAAGAATCTCGAATACCCATCTAGATAACAAAAATAGGAGTGTTTTGCCAATCTTTCTAACATGACCTCAATGAAAGGGAGAGGGAAATGGTCTTTTCTGGTGGCACTGCTCAATTTTCTATAGTCTATGCACATTCGCCAACCAGTTACCACTCTAGTAGGGATTAGTTCATTGCTTGCATTTTGGATAATAGTTGTCCCACCTTTCTTAGGAGCTACATGTACTGGACTAATCCATTTACTATCAGAGATTGGGTATATGATACCTACATCTAATAGTTTTAAGATTTCTTTCTTGACTACTTCTTTCATGTTTGGGTTAAGTCTTCTTTGATGTTCGATTGTGGGTTTACTGTTTTCTTCCATGGGTATCCTATGCATGTAAATTGAAGGATTGATTCCCTTCAGGTCTTCTATCTTATACCCTATGGCTTTGCTATGGATCCTAAGTTCTCTTAGCAATTTTTCCTCTTCTAATTTAGACAGGCTAGCATTGATTATAACATGATATTTAGAATTTGAGTCCAGAAATGCATACCTTAGTGAGGAGGGGAGAGGTTTAAGCTCTACCTGTTTGGCGTTTTCTTGGGGCTTACCTTTGGTTTGTTTCTCCTTCAACTTCTCCATCTCGGAAGCCTTAGCTAAGGGTAGGGGTGGATGAGCTGCTAACTGTTGTGCACAGGCTACTATTTCTGTATTTTCATCATCCACTGTGTGGCTATGCACAATACATGCTTCAATAGGATCTTTAGGATGTGTCTTATGAAATTCCTCTTCAACATATTCGTCATTTATGTCAACCTTGAAGCATTCATCAGGTTCAAATTTGTGTTTTATCGTGTCGAACAAGTTGAACTCCACTTCTTCTTCTCCTACCTTGAGGGTTAGTCGCCCATTTTTGACGTCTATGATAGCTCCGACAGTTGTCCATAATGTCTTCCTAAGATGATAGAAATTTTAACATCTTCTTCCATCTCAAGGACAATAAAGTCCACTGGAATGAAGAATTTGCCCACTTTGATCAGAATGTTCTCCAGTATTCCTACGGGATATTTAATAGATCGATCAGCCAATTGCAATGAGATTGTTGTTGGTTTCAGTTCCCCAATCTCCAGCTTTTTGCATATTGATAGAGGCATTAGACTGATGCTTGCTCCAAGATCGCAGAGGGCCTTATCTATTTTCTTGTCACCAATGAGGCAAGGTATGGAGAAGCTTCCTGGATCTTTCAAATTTGGAGGCATTTTGTTTTGTAGTATGACACTGCATTTCTCTGTTAGAGCTACTGTTCCATAGTCTTCTAGTTTTCTCTTCTTTGACAAAATTTACTTAAGAAATTTGGCATAGGATGGCATCTGAGAAAGTGCTTCAGTGAAGGGGATGTTGATGTAAAGCTTCTGTAAAACTTCCAAAAACTTTCCAAACTACTTATCCAATTTGGCTTTCTGAAATCTCTGAGGAAAAGGTAGGGGAGGCTGGTATAGTCTATGGTAGTTTTTTTGCCTTCCTCGCTTCCTCTTCCTAATCTTTCTTAACTTCTTCCTTCTTTTTCTCTGCTTGGTCTTTGGATTTTTCTATGGTTTCCTCTGTTGGTTCTACCTCTGGTTGTACTAGAGTTCTCCCACTCCTCAGTGTAATTGCCTTACAATGCTCCCTTGGTTTCATTTCTGGTTGGCTAGGCAGCATGCCAGCAACCTTACTTGAAGAGCTTGCTTACTGAGCGATCTGATTCTCTAGCATCTTGTTGTGAGTAGCAAGTTGGTCCACTCTGGAAGTCAGCTGCTTAATCAATTCAGTTTGTTGTTATTGAGCTGCTAGGAACCCTTCCATCATGGTTTTCATAGTCATTTTCAGTTCAGGTTGTTGAGGTTGGAGAGGTAGTGATGACTGTGCAAAGTTTTGTCCTCTGTTATGAAATCCAAGGGGTACTGGTGGTTTGTACCCTTATTACTTGTTTATTAGCTAGTTCTGCTGATTGGACAATGAGAAATTTGGGTGGTTCCTCCATCCAGGGTTGTAAGTATTTGAATATGGATTATTAGGCTGCCTCTGGTTGAAGTTTCCTCCATTATTCACATAGTTCATCTGTTCTGAGGAAGGTTCATTGAAATTGCTGTATTCTGAACTCATGTATCCTCCTCCATAGCTGTCTTGTAACATCCTCCCGATAGCAATTCCTCACAGTCTACTGTTCCGGTGACCGGTGTAGGTCCGGACAGCTAGAACGTAAGGAAAAATATTCAAATCAAAGTGAGGGACCATAATTAACTCAAATATTAATGAGAAAAATTTAGTAAAAATTTTAGAAATAAAATACAGTTAAGTCAAAAGAGCCGGTGCCCAAGCGATGGGTAACCAGAGGTAAGTTGCGGTTCTCGCAACGAGGAGCCCTAGACCCGGGGGAAAAATTATAAAATAATTTTTGGGACTCCAGAGAAGGGTCATTGAGGTTCCTATGGCATTAGAATGCCAAGAAAATACTTAGAAAAATTTTTCAATCAGATGCATAATTTTGACCCGTTAAGCCAAACGGAGGGCATTTTGGTCATTTCGCCTTCCGAGGTGATTTTTGGCCGACTTGTCCAGTTGAGTAAATAATTAATATGACATAAAATATGAATAAATATTACTAAAAATTAATGTGAAAATGAGTAGAGAAAAGAAGAAAAGAAAATGAAAGAAAAACCTAAATATGACATCACATGATGTCATTTGGAGGGCTTCCACCAATCACAATCTAATAAGCCAAATTAAAAAGAGAAAAAATGACAAATGAAGACACAAAATTTCTGGTTCTTCTTCTTCATTTGGACGTGAATCTCTCCCTCTCCCTCCACCATTTTATCAAACTTTGAACTTGATTTTCTCTTCATCCACTCACTAAAACCCATAAGTCTCTTCATCAAAAATTAATCCCATACCTAGACAAAGCTTTTGGCAGCCTAGAAAAGGAAGGAAAGTGAAGTTTTATCTTGAAAAAATCAGCCCTACAAGAGGTTAAAGTGAGGTTAGTGCTATCCTTTCACTCTCACTCCTTTAATCCTTGTTAAAGCATCATTTTAAGTTAAGAAATTGTAAGAGTTTGAAGTAAGTTATATGTGTTAGGGCATCTTTAATTTTTGGCAGCCCTAAGAAAGGATGAGGTTGATTGTTTTAATGAATTTAGAATGGATAGAAATGATGTTTAAGGTATGAATATGCATGGATGTTGAATTAGTGTGCTAATTGAGGTTTATGGATAATTTAAATTGGACATTAGGGTTTTGAGAAGTGAAACTTGGATTTAGCTTATGGAATTGTGAAAGAACATTATAAGGGTCAATTAGTGACCATTTTAGGTATGTTGACCATGAATTGGACTGAAAAATAGTATAGCCAAGTGAATGTGTAGGCTGCCTTGTTAGTGCAGCAGAGGGACTAAAAATTCAGTCCACTTGCACAGCCATAACTTTGGCTGTGTAGGTCCAATTGATGTTTGGCCAATTGGACATGAAACTAGGCTTATAATGGCACATTTTTTCTGAAGAAACCATGCCCAAAAGACCAAAGCAAGTGGACCAAAACTTGGCCCCAATCCGGACACCCTGCAACAGCCCTTGCAGAAATGACCAAATGAATAGTAACTGTTCATTTGGCCATAACTCACTGTAGATTTGGTCAATTGACCTGAAATTTTTACAGCAACAAGTTAAGACATAGACAAACAACTTTCATGAAGAAACCTACCCCAAATTATGACCAGAACCTAACCCAAATGGCAGTCATAGTTACTGTTCAAACCTGCAACTCTACAGATTTTCATTTGAGCAGTAATGTTTGGATGGCTATAACTCTCTCTAGAAAACTCGGATTTAGGCGATTCTTGAACCGATGAAAACCTAAGGCATAGTAGAACATTTCATATGAAGAAAGTTAGACCAAATTATGAACTTAACTTGATCAAATTACTGACCAAAGTTGGACCAAAATCTGCCAAAACCCAAAAGTGCAGCATGAACAGTGCATGTGAACAGTAAACTTATTTTGGCCATAACTTGAGCTACAAAACTCCAAATGGAGTGATTCAAAAAAGGAAATTCAACCAGACAAAATAAGGAACAACTTTCATATTTACCATTTCCTCAAATTCCTACTGCAATAGTGCCCAATGGAATAGTAAAGTTGAGTTAGCAAAATTGAAAATTTTGCTTCTCTTGGTTTAAGCTTAGAAATGGTATTAATGCTTAATGCCAACAAGTTTTAAATGAAAAATGTGGTATGTTTGAAGTGCCAAAGTCAATGTACATATTTTCTATGCAAAAGTCAACATTTTTGTTGACCAATGAGGTGAATAGTGTCACCAAAACCAAAAATTGGCAATTTTGCCAAAATGACCTAAGCTTTGAGAAAGTGACCAAAACCAACAAGTTTTGAATACAAAAATGTGGTATGTTGGGAGTATTAAAACCAATGTACCTATTGTTTATGCAAAAGTCAACATTTTAGTTGACTAATGAAGTGAATAGTGACATGAAAACTTGAAATAAGCTTGGAAATGGATTTGGTAATTGATTCCAACAAGTTTTAAATGCAAAATGTGGTACATCGGGAGTGTTAAAACCAATGTACCTATTGTCTATGCAAAAGTCAACATTTTTGTTGACCAATGGGGTGAATAGTAATCAAAATGATTAGTGAATTAAGATGAAGACCTAGAACCAATTCTAAGCTTAAATGCTTAGAATTGTATGACAAATATGGACTATGCATCCTAGTCAAAATTGTTAAAAAGAAATTTAGGCCATAAATTTGAAATCCGTGAAATATTCATGGATTACTTGAAACATGAAAAATAAGTCACCTAATTGATGTGAATAGATAGTTAGGGCATATATGCCCATCACAAATGGAATTCATAAAATATTAGTAACTCAACTTGAAATATAAAATTTGTAATTACATAAGTAGATTCTTGAATGTATAAATGAGAAAGGAAAAATGTTTTGAATACAATGGTACATGTGAACCATTGTTTAGAATTGTGATCAATATGAATAACATAATGAATGGATAAATAAACCATATTAATGTATGAATGAGACATTAGTTCTCATTATTGTAAAGAGGAGAAGTATTTTGAGTACAATGGTATAAAAGAATAATTGATGTGAATTGTGATCATATAAATGATCAAATGAATGTATGAATTATGATTGAAATTTATCATGAAATAATGAAGTCATAAAGCACAATATATTAACATTTTAAAATATCAAATGCCCTAGTATACCTAACAAGATTGGTTTGGATAGTTTGGCATGCCAATAGGGTATTGTTTTAGCAGTACTGCGAAAGGAAAGGCTTTATGCCTGTATTCATGGCTTTATGCCCGTATTCATGGCTTTTATGCCCGTATTCATGGCTTTTATGCCAATTATGTGATATCATGGCTTTTTAGCCATACTGACTGCATACATGGTAGACATTCTGCGTCCCATGGTATGACGGCCCGAGGCAATCATGCGGTGTCCAGTACAACGACCGTTATCGATCGATCGCCTAGTATAGGTTACTTGGCGATCAATTAAAGTATTATTCAATTCAGCTAAGTTAAGTTAAGTATAATGAAAATCGATACAATTAAATTAAGTATTGAATGAATAAGCAAAAGAGATTAGCAAAAGAAACATAACAAAAATATAAATTGCAGGACTGCATGCACTTGATATACAATACAGATATAATAAATTATATACCGCTAGTATTATCAAAAGTTATAAACTAAGCACTTCCAAAGAGGAACAAACTAGTATATAAGATCGTTGATACTAGAAATACCATACTAAATTAAATTGATTCTTGAGTATCTGAATTATCATTTATTTCTTTCTTTACTTGTATATATTATTTCTGGTTATATTATTGCACCACTAAGCAGAAATGCTTAGCGCGATGGAATTGCTTCCTCGCGCGCAGTATCAAGGTAAAACCAGATCGTCGATCGAGATTTTTGGAGTCCAGAGTGCGAAGTGTCAGAAGAGTTCAAGATTGTCACCTCCTCAGCAATGCATGTAGATAGGGCTCATTTTATACATGTTATGTATATTGTTCATTCCTAGCACATTGTAAATTATTTGTATATCTTGTACAAAATAAACTCATGTAATTAACCTATGAATTATGGAAGCTATTCAAAGTAAGTATTTTAGTATGTGAATTGAATTTGAGTTATAATGAGATTATACTTGTGAATATTGAGATATTGAAAATCTAATGAGATTTCTGAGAAATCTGGATACTGTATTGAGATACTTTATGTTTGAAAATTTTTGAGACTATTAAGTTTGAGAAATTGAGTATATATTGAAATTGTCTTTGGCAGGTTCAGAAGAACTGTTAGTCCAAATTACAGCCGACACTTTGTCGGATTATCGTTAAAATTTTTGAAATTTCCAATTTAGTTAGATTTTGATAATAGTAAAAATAGCCTAAATCTTCAATAAAGTTTTTGAATAAATAAATCAAGAACTGTAATGAAATCAGATAAAATAGAGTGCTCCGGCACACTGAGTGGCATAACTTGCTCGGCTACACTGTAGTCGGGTAAGGGGTGTCACATGTCTTCAGGTTAACTGTTTATACCAACTGCGTTGGCTTGCATCTTTTTGAGTTTCCTTATGAGCTGATCAAATTGGGCATTTAGTTTCCTTGTGAGCTGATTAAATTGAGCATTTATCATGTTTAGGGCATCTACTTCTAGTACCCCTACAGTTTTCCTTGCATTTCGTCTTTCATTTGACCACTCATAATTATGGTATGCCACCCTTTCTAGAAGTTCAAGTGCTTGTGGCACTGTTTTTTCCATTAGATCACCTTCTGCAGCTGAATCAACTGTACTCCTTGTAGAGGGTATTAATCCATTATAGAAGTTTTGCACTAATAGCCAATCTTCTATACCATGATGTGGACATTCTCTTTGCAGGTCTTTATATCTTTCTCATGCATCATAGAGTGATTCTCCCTCCTTTTGTCTGAAGGTGTTGAGCTCAAGCCTTAGTTTTACAGTCTTTGTAGGTGGAAAATACCTTACTAGAAAAGCTTGCGAGAGATTCTCCCAATTAGTGAACGTTCTAGCTGGTTGAGAAAGTAACCACTTCCTTGCTCTGTCCTGAAGGGAGAATGGGAATGCTCTGAGTTTTATTGCTTGATCAGACACTCCATTCATCTTGAATGTATCTTATAGGGCAAGAAAGCACTAGAGGTGATAGTGTGGGTCTTCTGTGGGTGAACCTGCAAACTGGGTTTGTTGAATCATTTGGAGCCATGCTGGTTTTAATTTAAAGTCGTTGGCTTCCACTGTGGGTCTAATGACACTGGGCTGAAATCCTTGGATAGATGGAGCTTCGTAATCTCTCAAGAGTCTTGGTCTATCATTATTATCGCCCATGGTTGGAATTTCAGGATCTCCTTGATCGTGCTCTTGATGTTCTGTCTATCTCCGGATCACAGTCCAAAATTTCTTCTTCTAGCCTTGTTCTGGTCATACACCAGATTGAGAACGTGAAAGAAAAGAAGAAAAGTATAACCGGTAAAATAAAATTATATAATAAATATAATTGTCTAAATCAGTTAAATTGCCTATCGCTTGATATCACTATAGTCAAAGAATCCCCAACAACGGCACCAAAAACTTGTTTGCTGGTTTTACAACCCCGCAAGTGCACGGATCACTAATAAGTAATAAAGTGATAAGTAAAGTATCGTTCCCACGAGGACCTTTGTTTAGCAAGTACCAATCTACACAGTAATTTTGACTGTTTAGGCTATCGAGTATTTAGGGAATGAAGTTTGTTAACCTTAAACACTAGAATAGTAAACTTAAAATGAAGTAATATATTTTTGGAACAATTCTGGAGTTAAGATTTCACACTTGAATCATATTAGGGATGTTATCTCGTTTATTTTACTGAATTGAGGATTGTTTTCCTTGATGGAAATTAGTCTTAAGTTATCCTAAATCCTCTCTCAAGGCATCTAGGGTGTATTTTAATTAACTCAAACCCTACTTTCGTGGTGATCAAATTAATTAAAATCCTTTAAGACCTTTGACTAATTTTTAGGTTCTACAAAGGTATCAGCCTATGTCTAGGTCAGAATTCCTAAGTTCAAGATCTTGATTTTCTGATGTTAATCTTCACCTTTCAGTCCTTCAATCAACATCTACAATCATGTCTAAGTGGGTACCAACACATAGCATGCATTAAGATCACAAGAAATTAAATCAAGAAACGAATCTCAAATCCAGTAAATAAAACTTAATGTTCATCCATAATAATAATTACAAGCATTACTCTCCTAAATCCAGAATAAGGAAACTACTCACTCATGGTGAGTTCAACAAACATCATGATAAAAGATAAAAACAGTAAAAAGAAGATCATGTAAAAGAAATAAAGCAATAGAAATCTGTCTAGGGAGATGAAACAAAGGAACCGAAGATAGTTTGCAGCTTTGATCTTGTGGAGCTTCAGCTGGAAAACTTCTTTTGGTACTGATGCGGAGCCTGACAGCAGCACTCCTTGTGACCTTCTTGACTGACCTCTCTTCCTAATGTTTTCTTTTCTATTTATATTGGTTGCTCTAGGATTAGGTCATTTTGAGACTAAAAGGCTTTAGGAGTCTCGTTTTAATCAGAAAAAAGGAGGGGAATTCTAGTTACAAAACTGGCTGCAGCATAGTACACGGCTCGTGTGTCACTACGCGGGTCCCGACATGTAGGGCAGTGTAACTTTTTAGAGGAGAATTGCGAAACCTGGTTTTGGCACAGAAAGTTACACGGGTCTGCGCCAACTACACGAGCCTGGTTACACGGGCCATGTACTGTTGTTCTCATAAAGTTCTTCAATTTGTTTCCCAGCAGAGACTTATACGGGTCCTCGCGGATTACACAGGTCTTCTTACACGACCCGTGTACTTGTTCTTCCCATTTATTCTCTTGGCTTTCTTCTGGTAGAGAGTTACACGGGTCTGGGGCTTAGTTTACACGACCCGTGTACTTTATATCAGCAGCAATTCTCTGTCTCTTGACTTCTCCAAGCTTTCCTTTGTACTCCTATACTTCTGAGGCTTCACCCAAACACTTGAAATGATGCAGAAAATATGGAATTAAGGGCTTTATAATAGAAATTGCAAAAACTCATGAAATAAACTATTATGCATGAAAATACTTGCCTAAATGCTATGAAATAGTATAAAAAAACATCTATACAATTCAAGTGTATCAATATCAGTAGATGAAGTTTGGTAATTCATTAGGTATACTACGGGATCATGTTATGCCTTACGGAGGGGTAAGGTGCGACACACCCTTCGCTACGATTCTAGCACGTTTAACCTAATTACACTTCGTCTCTTTTGTTTTCTCTTAATTTTTCTTGTATTTTCTTACCTAGTATCCCATCATTTTATGTCTCCTCACTATCACCAAAATGTAGTTCCAGACATTCTGACAGTTCGGGCAAACATCAATAGCTGAAACAGTGGGACATACGGACTATGTAAAGTGAGCATGTTACACTGGGTACCAAGTACCTCGAGCCGTCACACCATCGGTCACAATGTGTCTCCCGGTGTGCAACAGAACAGCTAATAAGCTGTAATAAATATTAGGCATAAGGCTAAGTATCACAATAGTGTCAGAATGGCTAAAAGCCATAAAATCACAGAATGGCCATTTAAGCCATGAATCACAGAATGGCATGATGCCATATGCAGTACTGCTAACAAAACCCTATTGGCATGCCAACCTATCCAAACCAATCACACTAGGCCTACTAGGGCATTTAACACTTTTAATTATGCAATTTTTTTGAAATTGAAATTTAATTATTACTATTCATTCCATTAGTCAACTAAAATGTTGACTTTTTTATAGACAATAGGTATATTGGTTCTAATATCCTCAATATACCACATTTTACATTCTAAAATTATTGGCATTGGTTACCAATACCATTATAAAGCTTAGTGTTGGTTATTTTAAAATTTTCATATTTCAAGCGTTAAGTTTACTGTTTTATTGGTCATTTATACAATAGGAATTTAGCAAAATTCTCTTCATGAAAGTTATTCCTTTATGTGTCTTTTTTAATTTCCTTTTTGAATCACTCCATTTGGAGTTTTCTATCTCAAGATATGCCAATTTGAACAAGGCTGGCCAGATTGGTATCTGCCTAGAATTTCTGGGCAGAATCCCATTTTGCCAGATTTGGTAGTTCAAGTTTAGCTAACAATTTCATTTGGTTAAGTCCATAATTAGAGTTTATGTTCTGCATGAAAGTTGTTGTAAATTGTCTAAGCTTTTCATTGATATAAATTTCAGGTCAATTGGAACTTTCTACAATGAGTTATGATCAAATGAATGAACACTGTTCATTTGGTCTTTTTAGGTTAGTCTATTATGGTTTTCTGGGCAGAGTTTCTTCATCAAAGTTGTGCCATTATGTATCTAATTTCATGTCCAATTGCCCTTGTACCAATTGAATCTACACAACTCAAGTTACAACTACCCAAACCTGCTAGACTCACATCTAGCCCTGCAGGTCACCCAAGGCAACACATCTAACCTCAATTTCATTGGCACAAATCACTTCAATTCCTCATTAATTATAGCCAAATGGTCACTAATTAACCATTACAACATTAGTTTATGTCAGTGTCATCCACCCCCAAAATTGAATTTTAAAACCCTAACCCTAATTGACCAAGCCTTCAATTCATGCATCTTACTCTTAATTATTGTACTAATCACATAATTAATAGTAGGGGCAGCTAATACAACACTTTAAATCAAGAAATTCACCTAACCCTAACTCATTCCAAGGCTACTGAAATTTGGGGGGAAGCTTTAACATGCCTAATTCACTTCCAATTTCATAATTTCTAACTTAATTTGATGTGTTAACAAGTAATATAAGAAGAGAGGGAACAAAAGTGACACTAACCTCTTTAGAGCTCTAACTTGAGCTTGCAAATCTTCACTTTTTCTTCTTCTAATTGCTACCCAAGTATTTCTCTAGTGGTGATGACCAATTTTAGTGAAGATTGAATGAAGTTTTATGGTGTGAAATTTGGGTTAGAAAGAGAGAGAAATGAAAAAAAAAAAAAAAAAAAAAAAGCTCTAATGGAGGTTATGGGAGAAGGCTGCCGAAATTGAAGATGGTGATGAGCAAAAAATGTTTCTTAATTTTAACTCATTATTTCCTTTTTAATTACTTTAAGAGTGGTTGTTAAGTTTTGATTGGTGGAGGGCATAATAATGACATCATGGTGATATCAAAATCCAAATTTTAACTCATTTTCTTTCCTTTTCTTCTCTACCTATTTTTAATTAAATTTTTAGCAATATTTATTCATATTTTATGTCATATAAATTATTTATTTAACTGGACAAGTTGGCCAAAAATCATCTCTGAAAACGAAATGACTAAAATGCCCTCTGTTTGGCTTATTGAGCTAAATCGTCTGTACCGATCTAAAAATTTTTCTAAGCATTTTCTTGGCATTCTAATGCCATCAAAATCTCAATGACTCTTCTCCGAAGTTCCAAAAATTATTTCATGGATTTTTCCTCAAGTTTAGGGCTTCTAGCTGTGAAGACAATAATTTCTCATTAGGTCACCCATCGCTAGGGCATCGGTTCATTTAACTTGGTTGTATTTTATTTCTAAAATTTTTCCTAACTTTTTTTTACCATTATTTGAGTTATTTATGACTCCTCACTCTAATCTAGATATAGTTTCAGACATTCTAGCTATCCGGACTGACATCGGTTACCGGAACAGTAGAATGTACGGAATGGCTACAGTGAGGGTGTTACAATTTCTATCTTCCTACAACACAAAGAGTTGTCATAAGTAGAGATACTATTTTTCTTGAAAAAGAGTTTATTCAAGAAGGTGGCAAAGGAAAGAAGATAGAATTGAAATTAGAGGATTCTGACCAACAAACAGATAAAATGGATATTGATCCATCCAGCAAGCCTATACCTATTGATGATGTCTCCACATTAGTTCATCAAAGATCAGATATACTATCTCATCCTTCGAATAGATATGGACTTCTTCATGAGAATGAACAAGAGTTGTTTGCTCATGAAGACATTGATCATGGTGATGATCATATGACTTATGAAAAAGCTATATCAGATATAGATTCTTCAAAATGGATAGATTCCATGAAGTTTGAAATGAATTCCATGTACAAGAATCAAGTTTGGGATCTTATAGATCCACCTAAAGGTATTGTATTAATAAGGAATAAATGAGGTTTTAAGAGGAAAATTGATTCTGATGAAAAGGTAGAGACCTATAAAGCAAGACTAGTAGTGAAAAGGTTTCACCAAAGGTAAGGCATTGATTATGAAGAGACCTTTTTGCTTGTAGCTATGCTAAAATCCATTAGGATTTTATTGGCAATAACAACACATTATGATTATGAGACTTGACAAATGGATGTCAAAACTGCTTTCCTCAATGGATACATAGAGGAAGACATTTTCTTGGAGCAACCAAAGGGTTTTGAATACAAGGATGGTTCTAAAATGTGCAAGATTAAAAGATCCATTTATGGTTTAAAGCAAGCTTTGAGGAGTTGGAACATTCATTTTGATGAAACCATTAATCTTTTAGTTTTGTAAAAGATGAAGATGAACCATGTGTGTACAAGAAGATTAGTGAGAGCACAGTCACTTTCCTAATCTTGTATGTGGATGACATATTGTTAATATGAAATGATATTGGTATGCTAACAACTATAAAAATCTGGTTGAAGCAACCTATATTCTAGGAATTCACATTTATAAAGATAGATAAAAAAGAATGATAGGTTGATCCCAGAGTCTATACTTGGAAAAGGTATTGAAAAGGTTTAACATGCTTAATTCCAATAAAGGATTGTTACCTATAAGGCACGGTATCCATCTTTCCAAAGATATGTCTCCAAAGACACCTAAGGAAAGAGAAAAGATGGCAAGAATTCCATATGCTTCAGCAATTGAAAGTTTAATATATGTTATGTTGTGTATAAGGCCAGATATTGCTTATGCTATTAGTTTAACTAGCAGATTTCAATCCAATCTAGGTTTAGAACAATAGACTATAGTCAAGAGTATCCTTAAGTACTTGAGAATAATTAAGGATTTAATCTTGATTTATGGAGAAGGTGATTAACAATTTAATGGATTTACAGATTCTGACTTCTAATCAGATGTGGATGATAGAAAGTCTATCTCAGGTTTTGTGTTTATTTGTAATGAACGTGCAGTCAACTGTAAAAGTTCCAAGCAATCAATGACTGCAAATGCCACTACAAAGGCTGAGTATATTACTACATCTGATGCTACAAAAGAAGCTATTTAGATAAAGAAGTTCGTCATAGAACTTGGAGTGATTCCTTTGATTGAGTCACCTGTTCCTTTCTACTATGACAACAATGGTGCTATTGCTCAAGCAAAGGACCTAGGTCTCACCAAGAATCCAAACATATAGGGAGACGTTACCATATTATTAGAAAGATAGTTGGGAGAGGCGATATAGTCATGTAGAAAATAGCTTCAGTTGAGAATCTAGCTGATCCACTTACCAAAGCCATGACACAAAACCAATTCAATTGAAATCTTGAGAAGATTGGTCTTAGATTTTGTAATGATTAGCTCTAGTATAAGTGGGAGATTGTTAGTAGCATACCCTAGAGCATAACTTGTAATTTATATCTCGTAAATATTAATTTCTTTTTAATGGCATATATCTTTTCTTTTAATTTAAATTGTTTAAATTTAATTAAAAATATCCTTTAACAGTTTGTTAGATGTTCCATTCTTAAGATTAAAGAATAGGAATGATGGAATAATCTAGTACAAGTGTTATAAATTATGGTTCACAATCAAGGATACCACATTGGCCGTGATTTATCAATATAGACTGTCACATCTGTTTGTTTCTATGGATTAGTATGAGATATTAATAAGATGGAATGGTGAGTCTCATACCATACAACAAACATAGTGGGCACTTATAAGATAAGTAGACTGAACTAGTGACATTAAGATGATATATACAAAGAGTTTACACTTGTCAATACATTATCATCTAGATCATAATAGTGCATATAATCTCTTGACTTGAGATAACACATCTATCTTATATATAAGTGGTTTGAGTTTGATATCGTTTACATACGTATACTTGGTATGAGTATACGAGCATGTGTTGGCTCTAACTAGTTATATATGGAGATAGGTGCTTAGTTAAAATAGAATCTGTTGTCCTAAGTAAATAGGGATAAAATTCTATGTCTATCTTAATTGTTCTTAATAAATAAAGTTCCTAGTCAGGACAGATAGACTTATTTAGAAAAGTTTTCTAATTGAAAAGTCTTATAAATCAAGAATTGGAATTAAGATGAGCATATATGATTCTAAGCAATAGGGTTTGACATAAATCATGGCCCAAGCTAAAATCGAAATTATGTAACGGAGAGATTTTAGTGCATAGTATGTATGATCAAGGTTCATGAGTTAAGTATAAATAAATCAATCACTAGTTAGGTAGTTATGGCACACTATGCGAGGTATCAACCATAATTAATGAGAACTAAAAGTGAGAAGGGAATTTCACTCTAAGCATGAAATAGTTCAAATAATATTAAAGAGTTAATATTATTCACATTGCCAATTAGTAATGAACATAGAAAGTCACGCACAATAAGATAATATGATCAAAGAATAATTAATTTGATTAATTAATTAAATGATTTAATTAACTAATTAAATTAATATTCTTAGTTTGCAATTAAATTGTAAAGTCTCTAGTATAACTTGAAACTAAATTCATCAATGAAAATATTCAAGTTAATATTTAAAGTGTTTAAATATAGACTTGATTAATTAATCTATAAGGTAAGAGATTTTAATTTGGCTAAAATGACTTGAGAAGTCATGAGAAAAAATTAATTTAGGGATATGGTGTAACATCCCTATATTCGGTGGTGCGTTCTACTGTTCCGACGATCAATGTCTGTCCGGACAGATAGAATGCCTGGAACTACATTTAAATGTGAGTGAGGAGACATAAAAAATAATGAAATACACTAGAGAAAAATACAAGAAAAATAAAGGAAAAATAAGAGCAATGAAATGTAACTAAGTTAAACGAGCCAAAAACCGTAGCGATGAGTGACCGCACCGGGAAGTTGCAGCGAGGACCATTGACTAGCCCTGGACTGTGGGGAACTCTGGAAAATATTTTTAAAACTTAAATAAACATCTATTGAAGTATAAATTGTCACACCCTACCCCCCCGTAAGGCATAACATGATCCCGTAGTATACCTAATGAATTACCAACTTCGTCTACTGATAACCCATTAAATACATTATAATGGATTTTAAAACTTTTCTTACTTCTTTTTACAGTGGTGAGCACTATTTACAGGTGTTAAAATGTAACACCCTCCCGGTAACCATTCCGTACATCCCATCGCTCCTGATCGATGTCGGTCCCATACCTAGAACGTCCAGAAAAAAATATTTAAACTAAAGTCAGGAACCATAATTAACTCAAATATTAATAAGAAACACTTAGTAAAAATTTTAGAAATAAAATACAACCAAGCAAAACGAGCCGGTGCCCAAGCGATGGGTAACCGGAGGGAAGTTGCGGTTCTCGCAACGAGGAGCCCTAGACCCAGGGGAAAAATTATAAAATAATTTTTGGGACTCCAGAGAAGGGTAATTGAGGTTCCCATGGCATTAGAATGCCAAGAAAATACCTAGAAAAATTTTTCAATCGGTACAGACGATTTTGACCCGTTAAGCCAAACGGAGGGCATTTTGGTCATTTCGCCTTCTGAGGTGATTTTTGGCCGACTTGTCCAGTTGAGTAAATAATTAATATGACATAAAATATGAAGAAATATTGCTAGAAATTAAATTGAAAATGAGTAGTGGAGGAAAGAAAAGAAAATGCAATAAAATGCCCATTTATGACATAATGTGAGGTCACTTAAAAACTTCCACCAATCACACTTAAGCAATCCTTTGACTAACTATTAAAAGACATAAAATAAGACCAAAATAAGAAAGAAAAACCAGCAGCCATCCTTCCCCAAAAGACTAGCCGAAATCCCTATACCCCTTTCCTCCATTGATGCTCAAGTTTAGCTTTAAATCTTCCAACATCCAACCTTAAAACCTTAAGTTATCTTCACAAAAATTTGCCCTAGCACCTTGCTAAAGCTCTTGGCAGCCAACAAGAGGAAGGAAATTGAAGTTTAGGGCTTTGGAAATTCTGCCCAAACAAGGTTAGTGCACTTATACCCATTAAACTCTTTATTTTCATGATTTTGGACTTGAACTTAGTAAGATTTGTAGTTTAAATGAACAAAAAACCTATGGGTATGAACACTTGAATTTCGGCAGCCCTAATTTCGGCAACCAACCATGGGGAGCTCCAGTGCTGTTCGTGAAAAAGAAGGATGGGACTTTGAGACTTTGTATTGACTACCGGCAGTTGAATAAAGTGACTGTGAAGAACAAATATCCGTTGCCTAGAATTGATGATCTGTTTGATCAGTTGAAGGGGGCAGGAGTATTTTCTAAGATTGATCTCAGATCAGGGTATCATCAGCTGAGGGTGAAGGATGTAGATGTGCCCAAGACTGCATTCAGGACCCGGTATGGGCATTATGAGTTTCTAGTGATGCCCTTTGGCTTAACAAATGCACCAGCGGCATTCATGGACCTTATGAACCGTATCTTCCATCCATACCTGGATCGGTTCGTAGTGGTTTTTATTGATGATATTCTGGTGTACTCCAAGACCAGGGAAGAACATGATGAACATTTGAGGATTGTTCTGCAAACCCTGCGGGAAAAGAAGCTGTATGCTAAGTTGTCCAAGTGTGATTTTTGGCTGAATGAGATTGCATTCCTTGGACACATAGTGTCAGCTGATGGGATTAGGGTGGATCCCAAGAAGATAGAAGCAGTGATGGAATGGAAGCCTCCCAGAAACACAACTGAGGTCAGAAGCTTCTTGGGGCTAGCTGGGTATTACAGAAGATTTGTGAAGGGATTTTCCCTAATAGCTGCTCCAATGACCAAGTTGTTACACAAGAATGTCAGATTTGACTAGAATGACAAGTGTCAGACCAGTTTTGAGAAGTTGAAGGCTATGTTGACAGAGGCACCAGTGTTAACACAGCCAGTGTCAGGAAAGGACTTTGTGGTCTACAGTGATGCCTCTCATAATGGGTTAGGGTGTGTATTGATGCAAGAGGGGAAAGTGATCGCCTATGCTTCCAGACAGCTAAGGCCACATGAACAGAACTACCCTACCCATGATCTAGAGCTTGCAGCAATTATCTTCGCACTGAAGATATGGAGGCATTACTTGTATGGTGAAAAGTGCTACATTTACACAGACCACAAGAGTCTAAAATATTTGCCAACTCAGAGGGAGCTCAACCTTAGACAGAGGCGATGTATTGAGTTCCTGAAGGACTATGACTGTGTAATTGACTACCATCCTGGGAAGGCAAATGTAGTTGCTGATGCTTTGAGCAGAAAATCCATGACAGCTTTGAGATCATTGAATGCCCGTCTATCTTTGGTTCGAGATGGAGCTATTTTGGCTGAGTTGCAAGTGAGGCCAAACCTGCTACAGCAGATACTGGATGGGCAAAAGGCAGATGAGAAGCTAATGGCTATTATGAGCAAGATCCCAGAGGGAAAAGCAGCTGACTATGAGGTGAAAGCAGATAGGTGTCTGCACTACAAAGGAAGACTGTGTGTACCAGATAATGGAGAACTGAAAGCCAGTATTCTAAAAGAGGCACACACTAGTGTATATGCTATGCACCCAGGAAGTACAAAGATGTATCATGATCTGAAGCTCCAGTATTGGTGGTTGGTATGAAGAAGGACATAGCTGACTATGTGACTAAATGCTTGACATGTCAGCAAGTCAAAGCAGAACATCAAGTTCCATCAGGTTTGCTACAGCCTATACGCATACCTGAATGGAAATGGGATCGGGTCACCATGGATTTTGTAAGTGGCCTACCTCTCACCCGGAAGAAGCATGATGCAGCATGGGTGATAGTTGATAGATTGACAAAGTCGACACTTTCGCCGATTAGACCGACTACTCACTAGAGAGGTTAGCAGAATTGTATATTAGTGAGATAGTTAGACTGCATGGAATTCCACTTTCCATCATATCTGATCGAGACCCAAGGTTTACATCGAGATTTTGGAAGAAGTTACATGAGTCCTTGGGTACACAACTCCATTTCAGCACAGCTTTCCATCCTCAGACAGATGGGCAATCAGAAAGAGTAATCCAGGTAAGCAATTGAAACCCATGAAATTAATACAAATATAGAACTGAAATGATAATAATGACATGAAATATTTGTCAGGTCCTTGAGGATATGTTGAGGAGTTGTGTCATTGAGTTTGAGGGAAGTTGGGATAGATACCTCCCCCTGGCAGAATTTGCATACAACAATAGCTACCAAGCTAGTATCCAAATGGCCCCGTATGAAGCGCTGTATGGGAGAAAATGTAGAACTCGGTGTCTTTGGACTGAATTGGGCGAAGACAAATGGTAGGGCTGCACTGTGAAACAGTGAGGAAAAGGTGAAATCAATCAAAGCCAACTTAAAGGTTGCCTCGCATGCATGTAAATCTTATGCCGACCTGAAGAGAAAAGAAATAGAATATGTGGTTGGCGATAAGGTGTTCCTCAAGGTGTCACCATGGAAGAAAGTATTGAGGTTTGGAAGAAAAGATAAGTTAAGCCCTAGGTTCATTGGCCCATATGAAGTCATTGAACGTGTGGGTCCAGTGGCCTATAGGCTAGCTTTGCCACCAGAGCTGGACAAGATCCACAATGTGTTCCACGTGTCCATGCTCAGAAGATACCGCTCAGATCCGTCGCATGTCATCTCCAGAGAAGAAATTGAAATACAGCCGGATTTGACATATGAAGAAAAACCTCTACGGATCCTAGCTCGGGAAGTGAAAGAGTTGAGGAACAAACAGATTCCATTGGTGAAAGTGCTTTGGAGGCACCACAACACCGAGGAGGCAACTTGGGAAAGTGAAGAAATGATGAGGCAACAGTTCCCTCAACTGTTTGCATCAGGTAAATTTCGAGGACGAAATTTAAATTAGAGGGGAAGAGTTGTAACACCCTCCCGGTAACCATTCCGTACATCCTACTGTTCCGGTGATCGGTGTCGGTCCGGACAGCTAGAACGTCCGGAAAAAAATATTTAAACTAAAGTCAGGAACCATAATTAACTCAAATATTAATAAGAAACACTTAGTAAAAATTTTAGAAATAAAATACAACCAAGCAAAACGAGCCGGTGCCCAAGCGATGGGTAACCGGAGGGAAGTTGCGGTTCTCGCAACGAGGAGCCATAAACCCGGGGGAATAATTACAAAATAATTTTTGGGACTCCAGAGAAGGGTAATTGAGGTTCCCATGGCATTAGAATGCCAAGAAAATACCTAGAAAAATTTTTCAATCGGTACAGACGATTTTGACCCGTTAAGCCAAACGGAGGGCATTTTGGTCATTTCGCCTTCCGAGGTGATTTTTGGCCGACTTGTCCAGTTGAGTAAATAATTAATATGACATAAAATATGAAGAAATATCGCTAGAAATTAAATTGAAAATGAGTAGTGGAGGAAAGAAAAGAAAATGCAATAAAATGCCCATTTATGACATAATGTGAGGTCACTTAAAAACTTCCACCAATCACACTTAAGCAATCCTTTGACTAACTATTAAAAGACATAAAATAAGACCAAAATAAGAAAGAAAAACCAGCAGCCATCCTTCCCCAAAAGACCAGCCGAAATCCCTATACCCCTTTCCTCCATTGATGCTCAAGTTTAGCTTTAAATCTTCCAACATCCAACCTTAAAACCTTAAGTTATCTTCACAAAAATTTGCCCTAGCACCTTGCTAAAGCTCTTGGCAGCCAACAAGAGGAAGGAAATTGAAGTTTAGGGCTTTGGAAATTCTGCCCAAACAAGGTTAGTGCACTTATACCCATTAAACTCTTTATTTCTATGATTTTGGACTTGAACTTAGTAAGATTTGTAGTTTAAATGAACAAAAAACATATGGGTATGAACACTTGAATTTCGGCAGCCCTAATAGAGGAATGGTTTTGGATGTTTTTAATGGACTTAGCATGAATTGGAGGTTATGTTTAAGCTATATACCTATATAGATGTTGAACTAGGGTGCTAGTTGAGGTTTATGGGTAAATTGCATTGAATATTAGGGTTTTGAGGCATGAAAAATTGACTTGACTTACTAAACTGTTAAAGAACAATCTAATGGTCAATAAGTGACCATTTGAGGTATGTTGAATACAATTTGGACTGAAAAATGGTATGGCAAAGTCAAGGTATAAACTGCCCTAGGACAGCAGGATAGGGACTAAAAATTCAGTCCCTTTGCACTGCCATAACTTGGGCTGTGTTAGTCCAATTGAAGTTTGGCCAATTGGACATGAAACTAGGCTTATAATGACACATTTTTACTGAAGAAACCATGCCCAAAAGACCGAAGCAAGAGGACCAAAACTTGGCCCCAATCCGGAACCCTGAAACTGATTCTGCAGAATTGGCCAAATGAACAGTAACTGTTCATTTGGCCATAACTCACTGTAGATTTGGTCAATTGACCTGAAATTTTTACAGCAACAAGTTAAGACATAGACAAACAACTTTCATGAAGGAACCTACCCCAAATTATGGCCAGAACCCATCCAACCAAGCGACTCTAGTTACTGTTCATGCACTGTAGATATGGTAATTTTCTGCAGAATGCACATTCGGCCAGCTTGGGTCTTTGGACCATATCTAGAGCTACAAAACTCCAAATGGAGTGATTCAAAAAAGGAAATTCAACTAGACAAAATAAGGAAGAATTTTCATGTTTTACATTTCTTCAAATTCCTACAGTAACAGTGTCCAATGGAACAGTGAATTTGACTCACCAAAACTGAAAATTCTGCTTGTGTTGAGTTACACTTTGGAATGGTATTAACACTTAATGCCAACAAGTTTTAAACAGCAAATGTGGTATGTTGGGAGTGCCAAAGTCAATGTACACATTTTTATTCTAAAAGTCAACATTTTTGTTGACCAATGATGAATAGTGACACCAAAAATTTGAAATTCACAAATTGAAGAATTTAAAAGTTTCAAATGCCCTAGTATACCTAACAAGATTGGTTTGGATAGTTTGGCATGCCAATAGGGTTCGATTAGCAATCGCACATGGCAAAAATGCCATTCTTGATTTCATGGCTTTTAGCCATTCGACTTTGCATTGAGACTTGGCCTTGTGCTCGAGATTATTTACGACTTGGTAGTCGCTCGTTGGACACCGGTGATGCATATGCGATCGATGGTGTGACGGCCGAGGTACTAGATACCCAGTGCGGTTTACCGTTATCCATCCGATCGTCTAGTGTAGGTTACTTGGGCAACCAAATGAATGAAAATGAGTAATGCAGAAGAAATAAATGAATGGATATACAAATACATGACAAACAAAACATGTACATGCAATACATATTTATATCTGTTATTTCTTGTTATTTTATTATTGCACCACTAAGCATTATTGCTTAGCGCGTTGCTTTTGCCACGCGTAGGTACTGGAGACACCGATCGTGAGCCCAGTAGACCACAGACTGGGTGAGTCCATCCGCGATTCTGCGATGTCCGTGTCACCTCACTACTGCGATTGCATTGGTAGGGCACTAGGTGTCATTTTGTCATTTTGATATTTTTGTGATTTTTACTTTTCATATGTATTTGAACTCATGTAATATATTTTGATGTCCATGTAAATAATGGAAGTTATGACTATGAATGCAAAAATTTGAGCATGTATTTATCGCTTGTATATGAGAAATGGATGTTTGTGAAATGAAAAGATTATTGTGAATTTGCTATTGAGAAATATTGTTGAGATTTTGGATATTGGAGTTTGAAATGATGGAATAAAAATATTGGAAGTGTTTTTAACAGGTTCCGAAGAACGGTTTTCTCCATTTTTAGCTGGTACTCCATCGGATTTTCTTTAAAATTTTCGGAATCTTAAATGAATGATACTTTTGATAAATGGTTTAAATAAATTGTATTTCATAAATTATATGCAAAAGCATGATATAAATTAATTGAGGAATATTAGAGTGTGCCGGTACACCGTGTGGCATTACTTACTCGGGTATACTGTACACGGGTAAGTGGTGTCACATTTAGTGGTATCAGAGCACGGTTTAGGCGTTTCTGGGCCTAGATTGAGTCCATACCATGCATTGCATTTGTAAGAGTCGAGGTGACACTAACACAGATCTGTTCATCTTTCTTATTTTGAATAGGATATGGACCCTTCATCTCAGAGGGCAGTCGAGGAGGAAGTGGAGAGTCATGCTCCACTGCGGCAGTGAGGCTGGGGCATGAGAGAATCTGCTCCGCCCACTCAAGCGAGCACCTTTCAGCCTCCACAGGCCATGTTCCAACAAATGGCCGACTTCTTCAGACAAATGGCCGGGGTAATGCCAGCACCACCACCACCACTACCAGCTCCACAGCAGAAATCACACCTGGAAAGGCTAAGGAAGTTTGGAGCTGTGGACTTCTATGGCAAGAGAGAAGATGACTCTGTTGCAGCCGAGAATTGGTTGAATAGAATAGGCAGAGTCTTAAAACAACTTCACTGCACCCCAGAGCAAAACCTGGAAGCTCCCATATCTTTGCTGCAAGATGATGCATATGAGTGGTGGGACACGGTGTCCAGTGAAGTGCAGCCAGAAGCTGTAACTTGGGACTTCTTTCTCTCTGAGTTCAAGAAGAAGTATGTGGGTACTGTATACCTAGAAGAGAGAAGAAGAGAA
The DNA here is from genome assembly GCF_030052815.1 of Hevea brasiliensis. Lineage (NCBI taxonomy): Eukaryota > Viridiplantae > Streptophyta > Magnoliopsida > Malpighiales > Euphorbiaceae > Hevea > Hevea brasiliensis. Next base: position 36,008,351 of record NC_079500.1, read on the forward strand.
TTTATTAACCTGAGGCAGAGACAATTGTCAGTGGCTGAGTATGAGAAGGAATTTGTAAGATTGAGCCGCTATGGAAGGGAGATAGTCCCAAATGAAGCTGAAAGATGCAAGAGATTTGAAGAGGGACTAAATGACAACATCAAGATCCAGCTCACTGCCTTGGGAATCACAGAATTTACCAAGTTAGTGGAAGCTGCAATAAAGGTAGAAAAAGTAAGAATCAGTGAGCAGACCAGAAGGGATAGACAGCAGAAGAGGGGACCAGGTCAGTCTAGTTCCGCTCCTGGATTTGGGAAGAAGTTTAAGGGTCCTCCTGCACAGAGTTCGGGTCAGCCACAGGGTCAGGGTCAGTCTCAGGGGCCCAGGCCACAGTTCACCCCTAGGAGAGGTCAGTCCACACCATCAGTGGGCAGCTCTCCAGGGATGGGGTTCAGGGGACCAGCCCCAGCATCTTCTGCGTGTCCACACCGCCGAGAAATGGCATAAGGGGGAGTGTTGGAGAGTGACTGGTGCTTGCTTGAGGTGTGGGTCAGCAGAGCATCAGTTGAGAAATTGTCCACGCAGAACCACTACAACTGCTCCAACACAAGCAGACAGACCTGCTCCTGCACCACAGAGAGGTAGAAAATCTGGTAAATCTGAGGCTGTGGGACAATCTCAGAGGCCTGCATCTGAGCGGCGAGAGGCGGATAACGGACCACCTGCCGAAATTATGCCTTGAGAGCTCGAGGAGCAAGATGCCCGGGCGTCATCGAGTGCGTTCTCCTCTACACTACACCTGTGCATGCATTGGTGGATCCAGGATCCACTCATTCCTACATTTGCATCAACCTACCCGTAGAAAGGGGGATACTAGTAGGGGAGAGTGACTAAGACATTCTGGTCACTAATCCATTGGGCCATAGTGTAGTGGTGAATAAAGTATACAAGGGTTGCCCGTTAAGGATTCAGGGGTATGAATTCATGGCAGACCTGACTGAGTTGCCTTTCCATGAGTTTGACGTGATTTTGGGAATGGACTGGTTGTCACGTCATCAGGCAATAGTTGATTGCAAATTGAAGAGAATTTCTTTGAAAACCCCTGAGGGTAATGAAATTACAGTTGTGGGTGAAAGGACAGATTTTCTGTCTAATGTCATCTCAGCCACTGTTGCAAGAAGAATGATGAGAAAAGGCCGTGAAGCCTACCTAGCACATGTGGTGGATACTAGGCAGGCTAAGCCAAACTTGAGTGACATATCCACAGTGAGAGACATCCCAGAAGTATTTCCTGAAGAGTTGCCTGGTTTGCCACCAGAAAGGGAAGTCGAATTTGCTATTGAGACACTGCCGGGTACAGCACCCATTTCCATTGCTCCTTATAGGATGGCACCTACTGAATTGAGGGAGTTGAAAACTCAGTTGCAAGAGTTGCTTGATAAGGGGTTCATACGCCCCAGTGTGTCACCATGGGGAGCTCCAGTGCTGTTCGTGAAAAAGAAGGATGGGACTTTGAGACTTTGTATTGACTACCGGCAGTTGAATAAAGTGACTGTGAAGAACAAATATCCGTTGCCTAGAATTGATGATCTGTTTGATCAGTTGAAGGGGGCAGGAGTATTTTCTAAGATTGATCTCAGATCAGGGTATCATCAGCTGAGGGTGAAGGATGTAGATGTGCCCAAGACTGCATTCAGGACCCGGTATGGGCATTATGAGTTTCTAGTGATGCCCTTTGGCCTAACAAATGCACCAGCGGCATTCATGGACCTTATGAACCGTATCTTCCATCCATACCTGGATCGGTTCGTAGTGGTTTTTATTGATGATATTCTGGTGTACTCCAAGACCAGGGAAGAACATGATGAACATTTGAGGATTGTTCTGCAAACCCTGCGGGAAAAGAAGCTATATGCTAAGTTGTCCAAGTGTGATTTTTGGCTGAATGAGATTGCATTCCTTAGACACATAGTGTCAGCTGATGGGATTAGGGTGGATCCCAAGAAGATAGAAGCAGTGATGGAATGGAAGCCTCCCAGAAACACAACTGAGGTCAGAAGCTTCTTGGGGCTAGCTGGGTATTACAGAAGATTTGTGAAGGGATTTTCCCTAATAGCTGCTCCAATGACCAAGTTGTTACACAAAAATGTCAGATTTGACTAGAATGACAAGTGTCAGACCAGTTTTGAGAAGTTGAAGGCTATGTTGACAGAGGCACCAGCAGCACACACAAAGGTCGAGAAAGGACTTTGTGGTCTCAAAGTGATGCCTCTCATAATGGGTTAGGTGTGTATTGCTGCAAGCGGGGAAAGTGATCGCCTATGCTTCCAGACAGCTAAGGCCACATGAACAGAACTACCCTACCCATGATCTAGAGCTTGCAGCAATTATCTTCGCACTGAAGATATGGAGGCATTACTTGTATGGTGAAAAGTGCTACATTTACACAGACCGCAAGAGTCTAAAATATTTGCCAACTCAGAGGGAGCTCAACCTTAGACAGAGGCGATGGATTGAGTACCTGAAGGACTATGACTGTGTAATTGACTACCATCCTGGGAAGGCAAATGTAGTTGCTGATGCTTTGAGCAGAAAATCCATGACAGCTTTGAGATCATTGAATGCCCGTCTATCTTTGGTTTGAGATGGAGCTATTTTGGCTGAGTTGCAAGTGAGGCCAAACCTGCTACAGCAGATACTGGATGGGCAAAAGGCAGATGAGAAGCTAATGGCTATTATGAGCAAGATCCCAGAGGGAAAAGCAGCTGACTATGAGGTGAAAGCAGATAGGTGTCTGCACTACAAAGGAAGACTGTGTGTACCAGATAATGGAGAACTGAAAGCCAGTATTCTAAAAGAGGCACACACCAGTGTATATGCTATGCACCCAGGAAGTACAAAGATGTATCATGATCTGAAGCTCCAGTATTGGTGGTTGGTATGAAGAAGGACATAGCTGACTATGTGACTAAATGCTTGACATGTCAGCAAGTCAAAGCAGAACATCAAGTTCCATCAGGTTTGCTACAGCCTATACGCATACCTGAATGGAAATGGGATCGGGTCACCATGGATTTTGTAAGTGGCCTACTTCTCACCCGGAAGAAGCATGATGCAGCATGGGTGATAGTTGATAGATTGACAAAGTCAGCACACTTTCTGCCAGTTAAGACTGACTACTCACTAGAGAGGTTAGCAGAATTGTATATTAGTGAGATAGTTAGACTGCATGGAATTCCACTTTCCATCATATCTGATCGAGACCCAAGGTTTACATCGAGATTTTGGAAGAAGTTACATGAGTCCTTGGGTACACAACTCCATTTCAGCACAGCTTTCCATCCTCAGACAGATGGGCAATCAGAAAAAGTAATCCAGGTAAGCAATTGAAACCCATGAAATTAATACAAATATAGAACTGAAATGATAATAATGACTTGAAATATTTGTCAGGTCCTTGAGGATATGCTGAGGAGTTGTGTCATTGAGTTTGAGGGAAGTTGGGATAGATACCTCCCACTGGCATAATTTGCATACAACAATAGCTACCAAGCTAGTATCCAAATGGCCCCGTATGAAGCGCTGTATGGGAGAAAATGTAGAACTCCAGTGTCTTTGGGTGAATTGGCGAACAAAGCGGTAGGGCGAGGCGGTGAAGCAGTGAGAAAAGGTGAAATCAATCAAAGCCAACTTAAAGGTTGCCTCAGACAGACATAAATCTTATGCCGACCTGAAGAGAAAAGAAATAGAATATGTGGTTGGCGATAAGGTGTTCCTCAAGGTGTCACCATGGAAGAAAGTATTGAGGTTTGGAAGAAAAGGTAAGTTAAGCCCTAGGTTCATTGGCCCATATGAAGTCATTGAACGTGTGGGTCCAGTGGCCTATAGGCTAGCTTTACCACCAGAGCTGGACAAGATCCACAATGCGTTCCACGTGTCCATGCTCAGAAGATACCGCTCAGATCCGTCGCATGTCATCTCCAGAGAAGAAATTGAAATACAGCCGGATTTGACATATGAAGAAGAACCTCTACGGATCCTAGCTCGGGAAGTGAAAGAGTTGAGGAACAAACAGATTCCATTGGTGAAAGTGCTTTGGAGGCACCACAACACCGAGGAGGCAACTTGGGAAAGTGAAGAAATGATGAGGCAACAATTCCCTCAACTGTTTGCATCAGATAAATTTCGAGGACGAAATTTAAATTAGAGGGGAAGAGTTGTAACACCCTCCCGGTAACCATTCCGTACATCCTACTGTTCCGGTGATCGGTGTCGGTCCGGACAGCTAGAATGTCCGGAAAAAAATATTTAAACTAAAGTCAGGAACCATAATTAACTCAAATATTAATAAGAAACACTTAGTAAAAATTTTAGAAATAAAATACAACCAAGCAAAACGAGCCGGTACCCAAGCGATGGGTAACCGGAGGGAAGTTGCGATTCTCGCAACGAGGAGCCCTAGACCCGGGGGAAAAATTATAAAATAATTTTTGGGACTCCAGAGAAGGGTAATTGAGGTTCCCATGGCATTAGAATGCCAAGAAAATACCTAGAAAAATTTTTCAATCAGTACAGATGATTTTGACCCGTTAAGCCAAACGGAGGGCATTTTGGTCATTTCGCCTTTCGAGGTGATTTTTGGCCGACTTGTCCAGTTGATTAAATAATTAATATGACATAAAATATGAAGAAATATTGCTAGAAATTAAATTGAAAATGAGTAGTGGAGGAAAGAAAAGAAAATGCAATAAAATACCCATTTATGACATAATGTGAGGTCACTTAAAAACTTCCACCAATCACACTTAAGAAATCCTTTGACTAACTATTAAAAGACATAAAATAAGACCAAAATAAGAAAGAAAAACCAGCAGCCATCCTTCCCCAAAAGACCAACCGAAATCCCTATACCCCTTTCCTCCATTGATGCTCAAGTTTAGCTTTAAATCTTCCAACATCCAACCTTAAAACCTTAAGTTATCTTCACAAAAATTTGCCCTAGCACCTTGCTAAAGCTCTTGGCAGCCAACAAGAGGAAGGAAATTGAAGTTTAGGGCTTTGGAAATTCTGCCCAAACAAGGTTAGTGCACTTATACCCATTAAACTCTTTATTTCTATGATTTTGGACTTGAACTTAGTAAGATTTGTAGTTTAAATGAACAAAAAACCTATGGGTATGAACACTTGAATTTCGGTAGCCCTAATAGAGGAATGGTTTTGGATGTTTTTAATGGACTTAGCATGAATTGGAGGTTATGTTTAAGCTATATACCTATATAGATGTTGAACTAGGGTGCTAGTTGAGGTTTATGGGTAAATTGCATTGAATATTAGGGTTTTGAGGCATGAAAAATTGACTTGACTTACTAAACTATTAAAGAACAATCTAATGGTCAATAAGTGACCATTTGAGGTATGTTGAATACAATTTGGACTGAAAAATGGTATGGCAAAGTCAAGGTATAAACTGCCCTAGGACAGCAGCATAGGGACTAAAAATTCAGTCCCTTTGCACTGCCATAACTTGGGCTGTGTTAGTCCAATTGAAGTTTGGCCAATTGGACATGAAACTAGTCTTATAATGGCACATTTTTACTGAAGAAACCATGCCCAAAAGACCGAAGCAAGAGGACCAAAACTTGGCCCCAATCCGGAACCCTGAAACTGATTCTGCAGAATTGGCTAAATGAACAGTAACTGTTCATTTGGCCATAACTCACTGTAGATTTGGTCAATTGACCTGAAATGTTTACAGCAACAAGTTAAGACATAGACAAACAACTTTCATGAAGGAACCTACCCCAAATTATGGCCAGAACCCATCCAACCAAGTGACTCTAGTTACTGTTCATGCACTGTAGATATGGTAATTTTCTGCAGAATGCACATTCGGCCAGCTTGGGTCTTTGGACCATATCTAGAGCTACAAAACTCCAAATGGAGTGATTCAAAAAAGGAAATTCAACTAGACAAAATAAGGAACAATTTTCATGTTTTACATTTCTTCAAATTCCTACAGTAACAGTGTCCAATGGAACAGTGAAGTTGACTCACCAAAACTGAAAATTCTGCTTGTGTTGAGTTACACTTTGGAATGGTATTAACACTTAATGCCAACAAGTTTTAAACACCAAATGTGGTATGTTGGGAGTGCCAAAGTCAATGTACACATTTTTATTCTAAAAGTCAACATTTTTGTTGACCAATGATGAATAGTGACACCAAAAATTTGAAATTCACAAATTGAAGAATTTAAAAGTTTCAAATGCCCTAGTATACCTAACAAGATTGGTTTGGATAGTTTGGCATGCAAATAGGGTTCGATTAGCAAGATCGCACATGGCAAAAATGCCATTCTGTGATTTCATGGCTTTTAGCCATTCGACTTTGCATTGAGACTTGGCCTTGTGCCTAAGATTATTCTGACTTGGTAGCGTTACATTTGCCTGCCGGGTGATGCATATGCGACCGATGGTGTGATGACCGAGGTACTAGATACCCGATGCGGTTACCCGTTATCCAGTCCAATCGTCTAGTGTAGGTTACTTGGGCAACCAAATGAATGAAAATGAGCAATGTAGAAGAAATAAATGAATGGATATACAAATACATGACAAACAAAACATGTACATGCAATACATATTTATATCTGTTATTTCTTGTTATTTTATTATTGCACCACTAAGCATTATTGCTTAGCGCGTTACTTTTGCCATGCGTAGGTACTGGAGATACCGATCGTGAGCCCAGTAGACCACAGACTGGGTGAGTCCATCCGGCAGTTCTGCTCAGTGTCCGTGTCACCTCACTACCTGCAGTGCATTGGTAGGGCACTAGGTGTCATTTTGTCATTTTGATATTTTGTAGCAGATTTTTACTTTTCATATGTATTTGAACTCATGTAATATATTTTGATGTCCATGTAAATAATGGAAGTTATGACTATGAATGCAAAAATTTGAGCATGTATTTATCACTTGTATATGAGAAATGGATGTTTCTGAAATGAAAAGATTATTGAGAATTTGCTATTGAGAAATATTGTTGAGATTTTGGATATTGGAGTTTGAGATGATGGAATAAAAATATTGGAAGTGTTTTTAACAGGTTCCGAAGAACGGTTTTCTCCATTTTTAGCCGGTACTCCGTCGGATTTTCTTTAAAATTTTCGGAACCTTAAATGAATGATACTTTTGATAAATGGTTTAAATAAATTGTATTTCATAAATTATATGCAAAAGCATGATATAAATTAATTGAGGAATATTGGAGTGTGCCGGTATACCGTGTGGCATTACTTACTCGGGTATACTGTACACAGGTAAGGGGTGTCACATAAAAAGTTTTTGAACTGAAGTAAAACCGCTAACACATTTGAATTATTAGTAATTTCTGTAAAAATTTTGGCGGAGTGCCATCTGCATTTTGAATAAAATAGTTCTTCAAAAACCTATAAAAAGCACTTCAAATATATTTCTCAATCTCAAACTCCAACATTTAGTCAACTCAAATCCACAATAACTTTTCAGTAATTTCAAAGGCTGAGATAAAAGAAATATATCACAATATTTACAAACCAAAATAATTTACAATTTATTTCATAACTTTAATGTACAATTTTAATTTATAACTGCTCAAAACCAAGAACGCTATATACATACAGTGAACATACATTACAATACAAAATGCAAACTATGGTATACTTAATATACCCGATGATCTCTCAGTGTAGTACTAGCAGCCTAGTCTGCTGCCCTGTCAGTCTGTCTACTTGCGGCAGCAATGAAAAGCTATCGCTGAGTAAAATTTACTCAGTGGTGCACAATAACAATTTGAAATGCGATATATAAATCTTTTATTGACAATTCACAAATCAAATAATTCACAATTTCATTTCACAATTTACAAAGTTCATATAGCACAAATTTGATCAAACAATTGAATAACACAGTTTTGTCAATCAATAACACCATTTGATCAAATAACTGAATAATACAGTTTTGTCAATCAATAACACTATTTGATCAAATAACTGAATAATACAATTTTGCCAATCAATAACACAATTCAATCAAATAACTGAATAATACAGTTTTGCCAATCAATAACACAATTTAGGCCATGACACAATTATTTCGCACATGCCATGTTGTACACCACGACAAGGCACACTCACCCCAATAATCGAAATCAATGAGGGAGGAAGCTAGCTAAATAATGAGTACTCATCCACACTCACCTCAAATTGGCAAGTCAAAGAGGGAGGAACATAATCACACTCACCCTAGACTGATAAGTCAAAGAGGGAAGAATATAATAACAGTGTCATGCCAAGTGTGAATCAAAACAAATTTCAAATCACAATATTTCATACAATTCCTAAATCACATTTTATCTCAAAATTTCTATTTGCAAAGTAGGCAACACAATAATTTCCAAATAAGATTCTCAAAGCCAAAACAATAAAAAAATTATTCATAACCCATTTCTCCAAATAAATTTTCTAGTAAAAGCAGTGAATATAAAAAGTATTGTGCACAGACACAATTTAAAACTATAATGTTCAAATAAATTTTTAAGTAAAAAATAAGAAATCAAAATTATTGTGCACAAATACAATTTAAAATAATAACATACAAATAATCATAATTTATTTCAATTGAAAAATTCAAAAGAAATAACTATTGTGCACAAACACAATTTAAAACAATAACATACAAATAATCATAATTTATTTCAATTGAAAAATTCAAAAGAAATAACTATTGTGCACAAACCTCTGATATATGCCTCTTATCTCTGACTCAGTGTTTTCTTCCCCTTCCCTGAGTCTTTGCTAACTGAAACACACAATTTGAAGTGTTTCAGTGCTCATTTAAACCGTCTCTAACAATAAGGCTTAATACTCAATTTATTGATTTCTATCATTTCCTTAGTCAACCTAAGATGTTAACCCTCGATGCAGTCTAGGTGAATTAGGTTTTAATGTTACCAATATGTCACATTTTATAGCTTTTAGTGTTGGTACATATTACCCAATTCATTTCCATGTATGGTGCATTTAATTGCAATTTGTCAGATTCCGGTATACTAATTTGACCTAATCGAATGACCTAGTTCCCTCGGTTTTCGGATTTTGATCAAAACTACAAACTTGTAGGTCTATGTCTTATTGCACGCGGGGCAAAATTTCAGGTCACTCTGAGTAATGTAGACCAAGTTATGGTCAATCTACCAATGCTGGACAGAATGCATCAAAATGGTCACTTTAGTTTATTTTTACGTCACTTTTGGTTCTGCTAGTTTTTGGACCTGAACTTGTGCAAGCTATTTGACATGCTTATGGTCATTTCTGGGCTTTAATGTCTTCATAAGAGTTGTAGATATATGTCTTCACTATTCATGGTAAAAATTTCAGGTCAATTGGACCTGTTTTGAGTGAGTTATGGCCAAAACACTAACTGCTGCCCAAATAGTCAATTTTCAGGCTTTCAATGCACTAATCCAGATTTGGTCATTTTTCAAGTTACCTTCCAAGCAGAATTTTAGTAAGCTTCCTTCATGAAAATTGGCACATTTTGTGCCTAATTTCACCTCCAATTGGTCTCATACCAATTGGAGCCACACACTTAAGGTTCTAAGCCAAAACACACACTGCCCTATTGCACATTATCCATCACTCATTAAAGGATATATTTAACACTTACCAAATTACACATTCATGCTAATTCTGTTTTGTACCATAACCTAAACACATTTCACAACACATTTTTGGTCATTTTGGTAGCTTGTAATCACACTCAATATGCACCTTATAGTACAGAATTTACCAAGTCCAAATTACACATAATTCAATCACATAACCTAGGTCATTTACATGTCCAAATTCAAACCCTTATACACATACACAAGCTGCCATAACAAGTACCATAATTCAACAATAATATTCCATAAACCAAACCATGAAACAACATTTTTTTGGTTCACAATTCAAGCTGCCGATTCATACATCTCTCTCCATTAAATTCCAAGCTTCCAAATTCAAATATACATTCACATATACTTAGTATACATTACCCAATTTATTCCTACACACATAAACACTTCATCAACTCTTAAATATACCATTTACATACATGAATAAACTGTTCTTACGGAGTTTCCATGGCTGCCAAAAATATACATCTCCCTTCAAACATCAAACTCCAAAAATCTTCCCACAATTCAAGTACCCATAATATCCACACAAACTTTAATGAAGCAAGCATCAAAAATACCTATTTACCACTTTGGAAACTCTTCAAAACTTCATCAAAACTTGATCTTCTTGCTGCCTATCTACTACCCAAGGTGTATGGACAACTTTTAGTGAAGGGAGCTTGAAGTTTCCATGGTTGGATCAAACTTGCATAGAGCTCCAAAGTGGACGGCCATGGAGTTTCTTTCTTGGGAGCAATTCGGCTAGTTCTTTGAGAGGTGAGGAAAAATATGAAATCTGTCCAAGATGAAGATTAAGTGGTCCACTTTGGTGAGTTAGTGGAGCACTATTGAAAATTTAATGTTAATTTATTCATAACTTTCTTTATTCCCACATTAACTCTCAATTTTTGCTATTTAAACTATGTACCACTAATTTAATTTTTCATGACATTTTTCAATTGTAATATCATGTATTTTTAATGAACATTTAGGTCAAAAGACAACTCAGGGTGTCAAATGACCACAATGCCCCTGTTCGGATTGTATTCTCGATTTTTCGGTAACATCGGGTTTTGTCGTTTTCTCGATTTCTCACTTTTCTTTGTACTAATTAATTAATTTTTCTTTGATATTTCTAATGGTATTTATACTTCAATAGACATTTATTTAAGTCCTAAAAATATTTTCCAGGGTTCCCCGCGATCCAGGGCTAGTCAACGGTCCACGCCGCAACTTTCCGATGCGGTCACCCATCGCTAGGATTCTCAGTTTGTTTAACTTGGTTACATTTCTTTGCTAATATTTTTCCTTTTTTTTTTCTTGTATTTTCTTTTCTTGTATTTCATTATTTTATGTTTCCTCATCCATATCTAAGTGTAGTTCTAGGCATCCTAGCTGTCCGGACAACACTGGTCACCGGAACAGTAGAACGCACTACCGAACATAGGGGTGTTACATAAATGACATTAGAAATGTTAAAGAAAAATTAATTAATTAGTACAAAGAAAAACGAAAAATCGAGAAATCGACAAAAATCGGTGTTACCGAAAAATCGGGAATACAACCAGAAGAGGAGCATTTTGGTTATTTGACACCCCGAGTTGCGTTTGACCTAAATGCCCATTTAAAATAAATGATATTAAACTTTGAAAATATTATGAAAACTAAAATTGTGGTACATAATAAAAATAGTAAAAGTTGGCGGCATAATTGCAAAAGTAAGAAACTTTGGATTATTTAAATAATTAAGCAAGGTTAGCGCTCCACTAACCATGCTTAAGTGGCAATGTATAAGCCTTCTTGGATAGAAAACAACCTCATCTTCCACCTCTCACCATCCAGCCGAAACTAATTCTCCATGGAACTCCATGGCCGCACCTTGAAGTCCTCCGTGCATCAATGATCCAAACTTCCAATGGTTAAGGTTTCTTCATTAAAAGTGATCACCACACCTTAGGCAGTACTTAGGGAATAAGAAAGAAGGGATTTAGTGGAGTTTTAAGGAAGTTCATAAGAGGTAAGTAACCATTTCTTCATCCTTTCATTGTTAAAGCTTGTGTGGGTGTTGTGGTGAGTTAATTTATGGAAGAAATGTTGAGGTATGATGAGTTAGGGTGATGTTCCATTTCGGCAGCCATGAAAGTTCAACACATTTGGCTTGTTTTTACATTTAAATGGTTGTTTGAGAGTGCTTATATGTATAGGAGTGATTTACCATGTATAAAGTTTGAATTGTAAGTTTGAAAAGTTAAAATGGAAGCTTGATGTATATGTATTACTTGGGCAGCCTCATGGCGAAAATTAATAGTGTTTAAATTCATGAAAAGTTGTTAAATTATGGTACAAAAAGTGGTAGCATATGTATATGAAATAGTAGTGATAATGTATGTAATTTGGTAGTGAAAATTTTATGTATTGGTTAGGAGTATTATGCGGAAAAAAATTGTTTAGAATTGGATATTGTAAATTAGGAGTTGTATTTGGTGTATGTAAGATCATTGTATTCTGCCCAAATTTATTATAATAGAAACTAATGAATGGGTATGGTATGGTACAAGTGCAGAATTGTTTGGGAAGTGAAGATATAGCTGGTGAATGTGTGATTGGCTTAGTGTTTGAGAGACATGTAAAGGGCAGTATGCAAATGAGCCTATAACCCTAAGTGTGTGACTCCAATTGGTATGAGGCCAATTGAAGGTGAAACTAGGCACAAAATGTGCCAACTTTCATGGAGAAAGCCTACCTAAATTCTGTTCAGAAAGTGACATGAGAATTGACCAAATCCGGATTAGTGACTTTGCAAACCTGAAAATTGACCATTTGAATAGCAATCAGTATTTTGGCCATAACTCACTCAAAATAGGTCTAAATGACCTAAAATTTATACCATGGAAAGTTTAGACATAGAGCTACAACTCTTATGAAGACACCAAAGCCCAAAAAAGACCATAAGCAAGTCAAAATGCTTCCACAAGTTCGGGTATAAAAACTGTCATAATTGAAAATGACCTAAAAATGACTTAAGTTTGCCATTTTAGTGCAATCTGTCTAGCAATAGTAAAATGATCATAACTTGGTCTAGTAAACTCCAAATGACCTAAAATTTATGATAACAGTTCACTAAGACATAGACCTACAAGTTTGTAATTCGAACCAGAACTCGAAATCGAGGGAACTAGGTCATCTGACTAGGTCAAAATAGCATACTAAAATCCGATAAATTGTAATAAAATGCAATTCACTTGAAAATGAAATTGGTAACATATACCAACACTAAAGGACTATAAAATGTGACATATTAGCAACATTAAAATTTATTCCCCTAGAGTGCATCAAAGGTCAACATTATAGGTTGACTAATGAAAGCAATAGTATTAAATAAATTTAATTATTGAACCTTATAGTTAGAAACAATTTAAATGAGTACTGAAACACTTTAAAAAAGTATTTCAGTTAGTAAGGACTTAGGGAAGGAGAAAGAACCACTAAGTCAAGGCCAAGAGGCTACTCATCAGAGGTTTGTGCACAACAGTTATTTCTTTTGAATTTTCAATTGAAATAAATTATGACAATTTGTATGTTATTGCTTAAATTATGGAAAATTTTTTTGAATGATATTTGATGGATAATTATTGCTTGAAAAATATTGCAAATGGTTTGAAACCACAGCTATCATATATATTTGATTGAATTCCTAGCTAGCTTGTCTAGTGGGAGGAATTGACTTTGAATTCCCTCTCTAGCTGAAGTGTTGAGGTGTGTGCCTTTTAAGGACAAATAGGATGAGTACTCATATAATTGCTAGCTAGCTATGTCATTCCTCATTAGCCATTGGCTTTTGAGACGAATTGGACTTTGGATTCATCATTAAGCTGTGTGTGTGATTTATTGATATTCATTGATTGTGACACCCCTTACCCGTGTACAGTATACCCGAGTAAGTAATGCCACACGGTGTACCGGCACACTCTAATATCCCTCAATTAATTTATATAATGCTTTTGCATATAATTTATGAAATACAATTTATTTAAGCCATTTATCAAAAGTATTATTCATTTAAGGTTCCGAAAATTTTAAAGAAAATCCGGCGGAGTACCGGCTAAAAATGGAGAAAACCGTTCTTCGGAACCTGTGAAAACACTTCCTATATTCATATTCCATCATCTCAACTCCATTTATCAAATTCTCAACATTTTTCAATCATTCATTCCTCATATACAAACAATAAATAAATGCTCAAGTTTTGCATTTATAACCATAACTTTCATTATTTACATAAACATCAAAATACATTACATAGATCCAAATACATATGAGAAAATCAAAATTTATTACAGAATGCCAAAATGACACCTAGTGTCCTACCAATGCACTGCAGAAGTTGAGGTGACAAGGACACGAGCGAAGCTGCGGGGACGGACTCACCGATGCGTGGTCTACTGGGCTCACGATCGGGATCTCCAGTATGGCAAAAGCAACGCGCTAAGCAATAATGCTTAGTGGTGCAATAATATAATAAAAGAAAATAGCAAGAAAATAAATGTGTATAGAATGTGTATGCTTTCTTTGTTTGGTATTGGTATATTCATTATTTCATTAACTTTGTTCACTTTTATTCATTTGGTTGCCCCAAGTAACCTACACTAGACGACTGGACTGGATAATGGGTAGCGCGCTGGGTACCTAGTACCTCGGGCCGTCACACCATCGGTCACATATGCATCTCGGTGTGCATGAGCGACTAACAAAGGTAAATAATATCAGGCACAAGGCCAAGTCTCAATACAAAGTCAGAATGGCTAAAAGCCATGAAATCACAGAATGGCATATTGCCATGTGCAGTACTGCTAACTGAACCCTATTGGCATGCCAAACTATCCAAACCATTCTTGTTAGGTATACTAGGGCATTTGAAACTTTTAAATTCTTCAATTTGTAAATTTCATGTTTTGGTGTTACTATTCACCTCATTGGTCAACAAAAATGTTGACTTTTGGATAGAAAATATGTTCATTGACTTTGGCACTCCCAACATACCACATTTGGTGTTTAAAACTTGTTGGCATTAAGTGTTAATACCATTTCAAAGTGTAACCCAACACAAACAGAATTTTCAGTTTTGGTGAGTCAACTTCACTGTTCCATTGGACACTGTTACTGTAGGAATTTGAAGAAATGTAAAACATGAAAGTTGTTCCTTATTTTGTCTAGTTGAATTTCTTTTTTTGAATCACTCCATTTGGAGTTTTGTAGCTCCAGATATGGTCCACAAACCACAGCTGGCCGGATTCCCATTCTGCAGAAAATACCATATCTACAGTAACAGGAACAGTAAATTCCACTACCATTTGGGTTAGGTTTTGGCCATAATTTGGGGTAGGTTCCTTCATGAAAGTTGTTTTTCTATGTCTTAACTTGTTGCTGTAAAAATTTCAGGTCAATTGACCATATCTACAGTGAGTTATGGCCAAATGAACAGTTACTGTTCATTTGGTCAATTCTGCAGAATCAGTGCAGGGTGTCCGGATTGGGGCCAAGTTTTGGTCCTCTTGCTTTGGTCTTTTGGGCATGGTTTCTTCAGCAAAAATGTGCCATTATAAGCCTAGTTTCATGTCCAATTGACCAAACACCAATTGGACTAACACAGCCAAAGTTATGGCTGTGTAATTGGACTGAAATTTCAGTCCATTTCTGCTGTCCTAGGGCAGCTTACTCCTTCTCTTTGCAATCCCATTTTTCAGTCCAAATTGTGCTCAACATACCTAAAATAGTCACTAATTGACCATTAACAAGTTCTCTAACAATTTCCTAAGCCAAGTCACATTTTCACCTTTCCAAACCTTAATGTCCAAATCAATTTACTCATAAACCTTAATTAACATACTTAGTTCAATATCCATGCATATTAATACCTTAACCCTCATTTCCAGCCACTCTAAGTTTATTAAACAATCAAACTCAATCTTCCATAGGACTGCCGAAAATTGAAGGTACCCTTAACACATGTAATTTACTTCAATTTCTTAAAAACTCTTAGCTCAAAATGATGTTCTAACTAAGATTACAAGAGTGAGAATAAAAGTGTAGCACTAACCTTGATTGGGCAGAATTTCCAAAGCCCTAAACTTCACTTTCTTTCCTCTTGTTGGCTGCCAAAAGGTTTAGCAAGGTGCTAGGGCAAAGTTTAGTGAAAGGTCTCTAGGGTTTTAGGGTAAAATGAAGAGAAGATTGAAGGTTTGGATTGTTCATCAATGGAGGGTGTATGGGAGAGGTTTCGGCTGCACTAAGGAGAGAAGGATGGCTGCTGAAAATTTTGGTGAATTTAGTCTTCATTTAGTCTTTTATTTAGTTAGTCAAAGGATGGCTAAATTGTGATTGGTTGGTAATTATAAATGACATCACCATGATGTCATAAATAGCCTTTTTCCTCAATTTCTTTTCTTTCCTCCACTACTCATTTTCAATTTAATTTCTAGTAATATTTCTTCATATTTTATGTCATATTAATTATTTAATTAACTGGACAAGTAGGCCAAAAATCACCTCTGAAGGCGAAATGACCAAAATGCCCTCCGTTTGGCTTAACGGGTCAAAATTATCTGTACCGATTGAAAATTTTTTCTAGGTATTTTCTTGGCATTCTAATGCCATGGGAACCTCAATAACCCTTCTCTGGAGTCCCAAAAATTATTTTATAATTTTTCCCCCGGGTCTAGGGCTCCTCGTTGCGAGAACCGCAACTTCCCTCTTGTTACCCATCGCTAGGGCACCGGCTCGTTTAACTTGGTTGTATTTTATTTCTAAAATTTTTACTAAATTTTTCTTATTAATATTTGAGTTAATTATGGTTCCTGACTTTAGTTTAAATATTTTTCAGGACATTCTAGCTGTCCGGACCGACACCGGTCACCGGAACAGTAGGATGTACGGAGTGGTTATCGGGAGGGTGTTACATTGATACATTGTGAAATGAAGTTTAAATTCTTTATGACATTCTCTATCTTTTGAATTTAACTATAATTTTAAGTATCCACATTTTATATGATTTATGGTTTACGGTTTTAAATTGCATTTTCTTAATGTTGTGCACCACTGAGATATTGGCTCAGTGATAGCTTTTTCATTACTGTCGCAGGTAGACAAACAAACAGAGCAGCAGAGTAGGCTGCTTGTGCTACATTTTGGGATTCTGCAGGGTATATTGAGTATACCATTTTTTTTTATAATTTTTATTGTAATGTATGTGGACTGTATGTATATATTGTACTTGGTCCTGAGCAGTTGTAATATATTTATTTCTTATCTCAGCTTTTGAACTACTAAGTCATTTTGTAGTCTATCTTTGGAAATGCTGAAAATTGATGTTGAATTGAGTTTGGCAAATGTTGAGAAATTTATTTGTGTTGAACTATTATTGGAGTTTGGGATTGAACAAATATATTAGAACTACTTTTTATAGGTTTTTGAAGAACTATTTTATTCAAACTACAGACGGCACTCTGCCGAAATTTTTATAGAATTTATATTGCAGATTTGCTATGTAATTTAACTTTGGTTTCACTTCAGTTAAAAAAAATTTTAACACTTGTCAAAAGTGCTCACCACTGTAAAAAGAAATAAGAAAAGATTTAAAATCTCTTGTAGTGTATTTAATGAGTTATCAGTAGATGAAGTTTGGTAATTCATTAGGTATACTATGGGATCATGTTATGCCTTACGGAGGGGTAAGATGTGACATGTTTTAGTGGTATCAAAGCTAGTTTTTAAATTCTGTTTTTACTTGTAATTTGAATATTCTTTCTTCATAGTATAACTGCTCAATGTCATTGTTTAATACATACAGTATATTACATTATAAATATGCACTAACAGGAGGAAATCTCCTTGTGATATTTATTCAGGAGGTACAATATCCTCTAATTAACTATGGAATAAGGGGACCATTCAGTCGATCAATCAATAGAGGCTGAGGTGCAAGGGGAAGCCCTAGCCCTTCATAATGCGAGTGGATCAATTGCACCAGTCCCCTCAGTATCGCAGTTTCTTACTCAGTTTGCTCAGCAGATGGCTGTAATGTTCCAATAAATTACTGGTAACATGTCTACTCAAGCCCCACTGCAGACACCAGTGGTACAACCATAGCCTTTAGCTAGGCAGTATGACAAGCTAATTAAATATGGGGCTACTTAGTTCAAGGGGACAGTAGATCCACTAAAGGCAGAATAATGGTTGGAGAGAATGGATAGGGTGTTCAAAAAACTACACTGTACAGAGGAGCTCATATATGAGTATTCAGTGTCACTACTACAAGGGGATGCATATGACTGGTGGAAAATCATTCCTCATAGTTTGGTGGAACCTCCAGTGCTAACCTGGAATGATTTTCTTTAGGAGTTCAGACAAAAATATGTCCCAGATGCCTATGTGGACCAAAAACTACAGGAGTTCTTAAGTCTGAAATAGGAAAGTAGATCAGTGGCAGAATATGAAAGGGAGTTTTCCTGCCTGAGCCATTATGCAGGAAGTCTCCTTTCTACCTATAGGGAAAGATGTAAGAGGTTTAAAATCGGCTTGAAGCACAGTCTTAGACTACAAATGGTTGGATTTAAACATAATAACTTCTCAAAGCTCATTTCTCAAGCACTTGAATTAGAAAGAATTGAGTCAGAAGCGGCCCCAGAGAAAAAGAAATCAGAGAAGACAGAAAAAGAGAAGGAGGGGAAGTTAGTATATCAGAGATCCAGTGGTCCTACTAGGAAGAGAAAGAACTTTAGGGGACACAATAGGGGTGGTAAAAAGTCTGGTAGGGGAAGATTTTCAGGATAGAGACCTCTTCCATCTGGTCAACAGACTACCAGAAGTTCCTACCCTCCCCGTCAATGTGAAACTTGTGGAAGAAATCATGGTGGGGTATGCTACAAGGCCACAGGATCCTGTTATAACTGCGGAGGCACAGGTGTGACACCTCTTACCCGACTACAGTGTAGCCGAGCAAGTTATGCCACTCAGTGTGCCGGAGCACTCTATTTCATCTTAATTCATTTTTATCGTAGTTTTGAATATAACTTGTGAAATATAATTCATTTATTGAAATTTTAATTTATTTGAGGTTCCGAAAATTTAAAAAAAAAAATCCGGCGAAGTACTGGCTAAAAATGGAGAAAACAGTTCTTCGGAACCTGTGAAAAACACTTCTAATAATCATATTCATCTATTCACAAACTCCAATATCAAAATCTCAATATTTTTCAACCATTCGTTTCTCAATCATTCATCACATTTGATAGTCATGTAACAGTCACAGATCAATATTCACTTTTCCATTTACAAACACAATTTTGCATTATTTACATGAAAATCAAAATACATTACATAAGTTTCATTTACACAAAGGAAAATAAAAATCAATTACAAAATACCAAAATAAAGCCTAGTGTCCTACCAATGCACTGTAGACGGTGAGGTGACACGGACATTATGCAGAACTGTGAACTGCCTTACCGAATCTGTGGACTACTGGGCCCTCTGTCCAAATCTTCAGTACCTACGCGTTGCAAAAGCGACGCGCTAAGCATAAAGCTTAGTGGTACCAATAATACAAGAAAATATAATATGCAAATAAAAATAATAATTTCCTTGCTATTGTGTTCATAAGAAATGAGTAATTACTAACTTATTTTTAGTCGAGGGCTAATCATGTTTTATGATATTAACTTCTTCATGCATTTCGTTAATTATTATTTTTTTTCATGATCTTGAGCTTCCTTGTATTTTTGTAATCATTCCTGATACTTAATTTTCGTATTTTCTTTAATAATCAGTTCACAGTTATACTTTTTCATTCATTTGGTTGCCCAAGTAACCTATACTGGATGACTGGACTGGATAACGGGTCGTTGGCACTGGGCACCGTGGTGCCTCGGGCCGTCATACCATGGGACGCAGAACGTCAACCACGTATGCAGTCAATATAGCTAAAAGCTATGATATCACATAATCGGGCATAAAAGCCATGAATACGGGCATAAAAGCCATGGATACGGGCATAAAGCCATGAATACAGGCACAAAGCCTTTCCTTTCGCGATCGCTAAAACAATACCCTATTGGCATGCCAAACTATCCAAACCAATCTAGTTAGGTATACTAGGGCATTTGATACTTTTAAATTTTTCAAATTTTGAATTTCAAGTTTTGGTGTCACTATTCACCTCATTGGTCAACGAAAATGTTCACTTTTGGATAGAAAATAGGTGTATTGGTTTTAACACCCCAAACATACCACATTTTGTATTTAAAACTTGTTGGAATTGATTACTATTACCATTTCTAAGTTTAAACCAAGGGAAGCAGAATTTTCAGTTTGTGAAGCTTAACTTTACTGTTCCATTAAGCACTGTTGCAGTGGGAATTTGAAGAAATGGCAAACATGAAAGTTGTTCCTTATTTTGTCTAGTTGAATTTCCTTTTTTTAATCACTCCATTTGGAGTTTTGTAGCTCCAGATATGGTCCAAAAATCATAGCTGGCCGGATTTCCATTCTGCAGAAATTACCATATCTACAGTAACATGAACAGTGACTGCCACTGCCATTTGGGTTAGGTTTTGGTCATAATTTGGGGTAGGTTTCTTCATGAAAGTTGTTTGTCTATGTCTTAACTTGTTGCTGTAAATATTTCAGGTCAATTGACCTTATCTACAGTGAGTTATGGCCAAATGAACAGTTACTGTTCATTTGGTCATTCTCGCAGTGCCGCGGTGGTATCCGGAATGGGGCTAACTTTTGGTCCACTTGCTTTGGTCTTTTGGGCATGGTTTCTTCAGAAAAAATGTGCCATTATAAGCCTAGTTTCATGTCCAATTGGCCAAACATCAATTGGACCAACACAGCCAAAGATATGGCAGTCCAAGTGGACTGAAATTTCAATACCTGCCTTTGTCTTTAGGCAGCCTACACATTCACTTTGCCATGCATTAACTCACTTCAAATTATGATTAACTTGCCTTAAATGGTCACTAATTGACCACTAGAATTTCCATTAATCAATTCAAATGCCAAGTCCAATTTTCACCCTTAAAACCCTAATTCCCATTATGAATTTTCACAACTTACCTTAATTAACTACTAGTTCATTATCCTTATATTTATACACTTTAAACATGGTTTCTAGTTCACTCCAAGTCCATCACAAACACTCAATCCTATTCCTTCCTTAGGGCAGCCGAAATCCATGGCATACATACCCATAAGTTTCATTCATTTAATCCACAATTTCATACTCATTTTTAAGTCCTTAACATGGAACAAGAGATATACATGCATAATTAAGCACTAACCTCTTTGCTCAACTTATTGAGCTTGTGAAAACTCTAGAATTTCTCCTCTTTGTGGCTTCCTAGAGTTGCCTTGTGATGTGGGGACAAGTTTTAGTGAAGGTGACTTAGGGTTTAGTAGTGGAATTTCATGGGAAATGGAAGAAATTAAAGGAAACTTTCATGGAGGGTTATGGAAAAGGGGAGGTCACGTTTTGGCTGAAGAAGAAGAAGAAGATGACCAGAATTTTTGGTCTCCTTTGGTCTCTTTTATTAGTTAATTAAAGGGTTGTTTAATTGTGATTGGAGGAAGCTTTTTAAATGACATCACAATATGTCATATTTGGCATTTTATTGCATTTTCTTTTCTTTTCTTTTCTACTAACTTTCAATTAATTTTTCATCAATATTAATTCATATTTTATGTCATAATAATTATTTACTCAACTGGACAAGTCGGCCAAAAATCATCTCTGAAAGCGAAATGACCAAAATGCCCTCTGTTTGGCTTAACGGGTCAAAATTGTCTGTACCGATTGTAAAATTTTTCTAAATATTTTCTTGGCATTCTAATGCCATAGGAACCTCAATGACCCTTCTCTGGAGTCCCAAAAATTATTTATGAATTTTCTCTCGGGTCTAGGGCTCCTCGTTGCAAGAACCGCAACTTCCCTCTGGGTTACCCATCGCTTGGGCACCGGCTCATTTGACTTGGTTGTATTTTATTTCTAAAATTTTTCCTAAATTTTTCTTATTAATATTTGAGTTAATTTTGGTTCTTGACTTTAGTTTAAATATTTTTCCGACGTTTCTACTGTCCGACCGACACCGGCCACCGAATAAAGAGAATATACGGAGTTGCTACCGGGAGGGTGTTACAACTCTTCCCCTCTAATTTAAATTTCGTCCTCGAAATTTACCTGACTTAAGTAATCGGGAAGTTGCTACCTTCTTGTTTCTTCACTTCCTTGTATCGCCTCATCAGTGTCTGGGTTTGGCTCTTCCTGAGCTTCCATAGCATATACTTGTGGTGCCACCCTGACTTCGGGCTTTTCAACTGTCTCGAAACAATCTTCCGTGAAATGTCATCATTTCTCGCTCTACCCGATCTTTTACCCCTTTGAACTATAGGGAAAGGTCTATCAACTTGTACCGAGCTATTGAACCACTCCTCCGAGGGCAATCTCTTATGAAATGATCCGTAGCCCCACACTTGAAACATCGCCCGATTAACAATCGACACTCCCCTCGTGTCTTCTACCACAATGCATACATTCAGCACCGGGTTGATCCCCTTGTTATTGTGCCGGGAACTAGCTATAGATATTCCAATCGGCCTCTGTGGCCCCCGTGTCCGATCTTGTGAACTAGAACCCTTAAACTTCTTACTATCGGTTGGTATACTTGACTGCCCCGGTCCAAATTCCTCTTACGCTGCCTATCTTTCCTATTTTGTTCATTTATTCTCACTTTCTCCACTTTTAATGCAGCTTCCACTAACTTGGCGAAGTCTGTGATCCCCAAGGCAGTGATCATGATCTTTATATTATCATTTAATCCCTCTTCAAATCTCTTACACCTTTCAGCTTCATTAGGGACTATCTCCCTTCCATAGCGGCTCAATCTTACGAATTCCTTCTCATACTCGACCATCGACAACCGTCTCGCCTCGAGTTAATAAACTCTCTTCTTCTCTCTTCTAGGTATACAAGACCCACATATTTCTTCTTAAATTCGGAGAGAAAGAAGTCCCATGTCACTATTTCTCGGCTGCACTTCATCGGAAAAAGTGTCCCACCATTCATATGCATCGTCTTGCAGCAGAGATACAGCAGATTCCAAGTTTTGCTCTAGAGTGCTATGGAGTTGTTTTAGAATTCTGCCTATTCTGTTCAACCAATTTTCGGCTGCAACAGAATCATCTTCTCTCTTGCCATAGAAGTCCACTGCTCCAAACTTTCTTAGCCTTTCCAGGTGTAATTTCTGCTGTGGAGCTGGTGGTGGTGGTGGTGGTCTGCATTACTCGCCATTTGTCTAAAGAAATCGGCCATTTGGTTTGGAACATGGCTCGTGGAGGCCGAAAGGTGCTCGCTTGAGCTGGTGGAGTAGGTTCTCCCACGCCCGCCTCACCGCACAGTGGAGCATGACTCTCCACTTCC
This sequence comes from Hevea brasiliensis, assembly GCF_030052815.1. Classification (NCBI taxonomy): domain Eukaryota; kingdom Viridiplantae; phylum Streptophyta; class Magnoliopsida; order Malpighiales; family Euphorbiaceae; genus Hevea; species Hevea brasiliensis. Next base: position 36,031,503 of record NC_079500.1, read on the forward strand.
TCCTCGACTGCTCTCTGTGATGAAGGGTCCATATCCTATTCAAAATAAGAAAGACAAACAGATCTGCATTAGTGTCACCTCGACTCTTACAAATGCAATGCATGGTATGGACTCAATCTAGGCCCAAAAATGCCTAAACCGTGCTCTGATATCACTAAATGTGACACCCCTTACCCGACTACAGTGTAGCCGAGCAAGTTATGCCACTCAGTGTGCCGGAGCACTCTATTTTATCTTAATTCATTTTTATCGTAGTTTTGAATATAACTTGTGAAATATAATTCATTTATTGAAATTGTAATTTATTTGAGGTTCCGAAAATTTAAAAAAAAATCCGGCGGAGTACCGGCTAAAAATGGAGAAAACAGTTCTTCGGAACCTGTGAAAAACACTTCTAATAATCATATTCATCTATTCACAAACTCCAATATCAAAATCTCAATATTTTTCAACCATTCGTTTCTCAATCATTCATCACATTTGATAGTCATGTATGATCCATGATCAATATTCACTTTTCCATTTACAAACACAATTTTGCATTATTTACATGAAAATCAAAATACATTACATAAGTTTCATTTACACAAAGGAAAATAAAAATCAATTACAAAATACCAAAATGAAGCCTAGTGTCCTACCAATGCACTGTAGACAGTGAGGTGACACGGACACTATGCAGAACTGTGAACTGCCTTACCGAATCTGTGGTCTACTGGGCCCTATGTCCAAATCTTCAGTACCTACGCGTTGCAAAAGCGACGCGCTAAGCATAAAGCTTAGTGGTGCCAATAATACAAGAAAATATAATATGCAAATA